>NC_136475.1:64035462-65459462 GCF_902686455.1 Sciurus vulgaris
GTTCCTTTCAAAAGCACAAAGGGAAGGGAAGGTTTCTATATCACTGTTTTTAAAGTTTTTTATTTTGAAATAATGATAGATTCAGGAAACTTCAAAATTAGTAAGAGTCCTGAAACTCTTCCTGCAGCTTTCCACAGTGGTTTGAATGATATGAACACCAGGAAATTGACAGTGCTACAAACACAGTCATCTAGACTAGTCCTCATCCAGGTTTTACCAGGTTGCATGTACTGTTTGTGCGTGCAGTTCTGTGACATTTGACCCATGTACCTATTCATGCAGTCACCATGCTGTGCAGGATATAGACTCCAAAACCACACAGGAGCCCCTGGAACCAGCATCCTCTTCACCATTCCTGCCCCCTGGCAATCACTACTCTGTTCTCTGGCTCTACAGGGAATCTGCAAACTGTAAACTTCTGAGATCAGCTTTTTTGGGTCACACATAATGCACTTGAGAGTCATCCAGGTTTGCATGCATCAGTGGTTTGTTCCTTCTTATTGCTAAGTAGTATTCCTCTCTGTGGGTTCTACATCATTATTTTTGTTTTGAGATAGGGTCTAAATTGCTGCAGCTGGGCTCTAACTTGAGATCCTTCTGCCTCAGCCTTCTGAGAAGTGGGATTACGGGTGTGTGCTACCATACCTGGCTATATAATTATTTTTTAAAAATCAAAATTTGACCTTGTGGAAGTTAATTCTAGAATTTAAGCAATGAATAGGTGGTTTCAATAGATGACTAATCCAGGATTCATTTGTAGGAATAACGTACTTTGTTTATTTCAAATCATATATCGTAGCATGTTAGAATTTTCAAATTTCGAGGGAACCTAACTTTGTAATATGTCAATTCTAAAACGCACAAGGGCTTGATTTTGATAATTTTTCTAGGTTACATGCTCCATGGGGATAGGTGCTACATCTTTTTCATCTTTGGATCCCCTGCTAAAACTAGCACAGTTCCTTGCACTAGGCAGGTTTTTTGTTAGTGTTCTTTGGGTGTTAAGGATGGAACCCAGGGCTTGTGCGTACTGAGCATGTGCTGAACCACTGAGCTGCGTTCCTCCACCCTCAGGCAGGCTCCTAATAAGTATCTAAGGAATGAGTGCTGTTGGATCTTCAGTCCTACACATACTCCCTATGAGTCAAACTGGCTGCCACCTTGAAGGTGCTGGCAGCAAAATACATTTTTCTTGTTGAGAGACTAAAATTTAAAGAGGAGCTGCCTTATTAGGACATAACGGCTTAGTTATGTTAATTAAACAGAACCGTACTGCTGACAAGGGGTGAGAATGCCAACTTCTAACCAGGTTACCAAGTCGCTCCAACTCAGTGAATGGTGGGGAGAGCAATCCCTGCAGAGGGTGGGCACCAAAGAATCCTGTGGCCTTTCCCAGGATGCCTGCTGGCTTCGTGGCTGTGTTCAGCCAGAAGGTCTTAGGACTTTGCATTTTATTAAAAAGTTGTATTTCTTTCCCGAGGCCATTGCTTCATGACACCGTTTGTCTTGAGTTTCTTCAGTGCAGTCTTGTGAAAGTACACATACCATCAGGAGTTGAAATCAGCCTCTGGAGCTGATTCTACTTAATACTGCAGATATTTAGTCATTGGCACCAGCAATTGTCCATTTTCATCTCTTATCAATGGATGGCTCCCCAGGAAAATCTATTTTCAGGGTTACATGATAATATTTCTAAAAGGGGAGGGAGACAGAAGATCAAAGCCCTATGGCTAAGCAGAGGACTGGCACAGACCCAGGTTGGTTGTGGGGAAGTGTGGGACAGGAAAGTGTGAACAGCACTTGGCCAATGACAGAGAAGGCGCCATGCTAAACTCAGGGAAGTGGAAATTGCCCAAAGCCTGGAAAATGAGGGTACAGTGTCTTCACCTACATAGGTTACAAATGAATTCTCAGGACTAAGGACTTCTGTGCTTACGGTCTGGGTGGCAGGAACAGGAAGTTGGTGACAGGTACCACGGTGTACTGAAAGCCTGGGAGCACCTCTGTTCCCTTCCCTGCAACCAGAAGCACCCATCAATGTTGTGACCCTGCTCAGAGTCCAACTTGCCTTTTTTAAAAGCTGATCACTTCTCTCTTTGACCTTCTGCTGGCCTTAAAGCCTTTCTGCCAGAAGTTTAACTTACTCCTTGGATTCTTCTCAGGAAAACATCCCTCACTCTACAGTACATACCCTGTAGCAGGAGATACAGTGGCTACCACATGGACTCTGGAGGCAGAGTTGGCTTCAGATCATGGCTCAGTCACTTAGTGGTACTTGCTTTTTGCTGAGTGGTACTTGGCTTTTCTGTTCCTCAAGTTTCCTCATCTGTAAAACGGCAATAATGGAATTTAGGATTGTTGAGAAAGGACTGACTAATAATTTTCTGCTGGATTTCTGGTTTGTTTATTTTTCATACTGGGGATTAAACCCAGGGATTCTGTGCCACTGAGCTACATCCCCAGCCCTTCTTTTGCGGTGCTGAGGATCGAACCCAGGGCCTTGTGTTTGCAAGGCAAGCACTCTACCGACTGAGCTATCTCCCCAGCCCCATCCCCAGCCCTTCTTTTCTGAGGCAGGGCTTAAGTTGCCAAGGCTGCCCTGAAACTTGTGATCCTCCAGTTTCTGCCTCCCAGGTTGCTGGGATTGCAGATGTGCACCACACTGGCTGGATTGGTAAATTAAAAAAAAAAAAAAAAGTATTCAGTTCAGTAAATCATGGTCTCCTGAGGATCTAACCCACAAAGGGACAGTGGATGCACATATGAAACAGGTTGCCATTTCAGAGGAGACATGAAAATTTAGTCTGTTAAGGATTATTTGCTCTTCTCCCTGTTCACTGGTCCTGCATACCAAAACTTTGAAGGATATATTACTGAAGGTAGAGTAGAAATTCAAGTTCTCTTTGGAAAAGGTGAACCATATTAATGCCTGAGGCTTTGTGAGGAGGGGAGCTGCCCCTTTGCAAGGGGCTATATCTTCTTTTTTTAAAAAAACACCTAGAGACTTTTCTGTGGTCCCTGAAGACATCAGTGGAGGGCATCCTGGATAAAGGGGGCTTCTCTAGCAGTTGAGTGACACATGTGCATCACTGTGGGCAGTGGGCTCATGCACTCCTGGACAGGCTGCTTCTGACAGTAGTCCTCTCCTTAGTTTCTCTTATTTCCATTCCAAAATCTCTACCTCGTCCTTTGCTTGTCTATTTTTATTTTTTAAAAATTCTTCCAATTGCTTTTATTCCCATATTTTTTATTGGTGCATTACAGTTGTATAGAGGTGGGATGTTACATATTTGTGCCTGCATGCAATATATTTTGGCTAATATCATTCCCTAGCACTTACCCCCCCCCCCTTTATCTTCCTCCCTTTTCTCTACTGATCTCCTTTTGATTTTATGAGATTCTTCTCTAACTTCAACATGTGAGAGAAAACATGACCCTTGACTTTCTGAGTTTGGCTTATTTTGGTCAACATAATGGTCTTCAGTTCCATCTATTTTCCTGCAAATGACATAACTTCATTTTTCTTCATGGCTGAATAAAACTCCATTGTGTATATATACCACATTTTCTTTATCCATTCATCCATTGATGGACACCCAGGCTGATTCCATAGTTTGGCTGTTGTGAATTGTGCGGCTATAAACATGGGTATACATTTATCACTGAAATATGACTTCAGTTCTTCAGGATAAATACCAAGGAGTGGTACAGCATGGTCATAAGGTAGTTCCATGCCTAGACTTTTGAGGGGTTTCCCTACTGATTCCATAGAGGTTGTACTAATTTGCAACCTCACCAACAGACTAAAAGTGTTTTTTCTCTACTTCCTTTCCAGCATTTATTACTGGACCCAGGGGCACTTAACCACTAAGCCACATCCCCAGGCCTTTATATTTTTTGAGATAGGGTCTCGCAAAGTTGTTTTAGGCTGAGGCTGGTCTTGAACTTGTGATCCTCTTGCTTCAACCTCCTGAGTCACTGGGATCATGGGGTGTGTGCCACCATGCCTGGCCTATTTGTGTTCTAGATGATTGCCATCTGACTGGAATGTATAGTTTTGATTTGTATTTTCCTAATTGGTAATGATGTGGAACATTTTTTTCATATAGTTGTTGGACATCTTTATTTCTTTTGGTGAGATGTGTTTAATTCAGTTGCCCATTAACTGGTTTTTTTTTAAGCTTTTTGAGTTCTTTATAAATCTTGTCAAAAGACTACTAGCAAAGATTTTTCTCCCATTCTATAGGTTCTCTCATCACATTCCTAATTGTTTCCTTTGCTGTACAGATTTTTAATTTGATGCCATCCCATTTATTAACTCTTGAGCTTTAGGGGTCCTCTTTCTCCTATTTTTAAAGAATGTCTTCTTTCTAGTGTGGTGGAAGTAGTGTAAGCTTTTAAGTTATGGAGTATGAAGTGCTGGCACAGCTGTTACTTAAGTTTTTGAACATAGGCTGGTCACTCAGTCCCCCCACTTCCTTTCCTCAGTGACAGGGCAACCTCCCTGCAGCATCGTGGGCTGGGAGCCAGGGGCTTTGGCACAGTTGGCCTGCAGCAGGTGCTCTTCAATGGTCGTTTATTTGACCTGTGTTCTACGTGGATCTGAGGCTACTCTTCAGTCTACCTTCTTGGTCTCCAAAACATGTCTTACTCCCTTTTCATTTCATTTCCAGCTTTATGTTGGAAACCTAGCTCCTAGAAGTTACACTAACAGAACATCCTCATGTGCCCCAAATCTAACTCAAACATTATTTCCCCACACATCCTGTCCAGCATTTATTATTTGTACTTTTATTTTACTTTATTTATTGTGCTGGGGATTAAGCCCAGAGTCTTGCACGTGCTAGCCAAATGTGAGCCACATCCTCAGCCCCTCTTCTTCTTCTTTTTTTTTTTTTTTTGGTACTACAGATTGAACTGAGGGGCACTTAACCACTGAGCCAGGTCCCCAGCACCCCCTTTTTTTGAGACAAACTAAGTTGCTTAAGTTCCTTGCTGAAGCTGACTTTGAACTCATGATCCTCCTGCATCGTCTCCCAAGTTGCAGGGATTACAGGCATCCACCACTGCCTGTCCCCCTTATTTCTTATTTAAAAAAAAAAAAAAAAATCACATTGCTTATGGGTTTGTTCAGGTGCCTATATATGCCATTCTGTCTCAGAATTGGTGAGAAAACAATTCCTACCCCAGGACAACCTCTCATGGATTAGTCTGAGTAAACAGCTCTGAATTTACAATCATCAGAGGAAAATAAGGTGATTGTGAAAATTCCATGATTTCTGTGATTGTGTAACTGGAAAATGTTTGGAATACCTGAACTTATTCTTCACAAAAATCTTCAGCAGCCAGTTACTGGCTGAGTACACAGGAGAGGAGAAGGAGGGAAGCAAGGAGTGCCATGATCTACTGAGTTCAAGTTCTTCACAAAGGCCAACACAGGGAAGCAGCCAGGTCAGGCGGGTAACCAGGATCACCAGGATTATCCAATGTTAAATATTAGAGAAGATATAGACTTGGATTAAATTAAAGCTAAGCCGTTCCCCTGTTACATGGGAGCAGAAGTCAGAAGTAATTTCCTCTAATATTAGGGAGTTTGTTACTATCACAATGATCTTATCCATGGCAGCAGCAGTCAACTGGTAAATGCTTCCTTCTGATCGCCATGTCTTCTGATAATTGGTTAGTCATCGAACTAGCAGTATAAATGAAGAGTTAAGACATTCAGAGAGACAAAGGAAATATTTTGATTATTTTATTTTTAATCTTCAAAATTTTCTGCCATGACACAGGAATGCATGATAGAAATGGCTCAACATCTTCACATGAAACACTTGGATTCATTTTCATTCACAAGTTTTTCTAAAAACATCTACAAGTTCATAATTCCCACCCACTTCCAACCATTATCACAGATTTAACTGACCATTAAACAGTAGTTGCCAGCATTAGATTGCTGGAACGCTTTCTGCGCATTAGTAGTGTCTCTGGAAACTACCACCCAAGAGTATCACGATTATAAATTTCATTGTACATGGCAACCCCAAAGATGACTGATGTCCCCAAATACACTCCCTGCTTATCATGGAGAAGTATATCCCCCAGGTACTAGAGAAACACACTTTGTTCTCCTAGAGTTCCTTGTTCATCTCCTAGAATTGTTCTTGCAGGGAATAGCACATGCTGACCTGACAATGCAGTTCTCACTGCCAATAGGTGGCTGTATGTGCCTGATACTGGTGCTCTCTCATAACTATGTACAGAACATACCGAAAAAAGTCAGGTTGCTTGGAATCTACATTTCTTCTTTTGAAGAGAACTACTTTGAGGTTTTTTTAAAAACAGTTGTAAACAAAAGGAAAGTGATACACACAGACATATCTATACACAGAGAGACCTACGCTGAGTACTTGTGATGTGGTGCACATCTTTTTACGTAGAGACACACTCTAACAGAGTGTCTCTACTCGCCCCTTCACACACCCACACCCATTCCATACAGCGTGTGAACATAAACTAAGGGTCCTTGGGAGTTCACTGGAGTTTTCATATTACCAAATGATGAAATACCTGATATGTATTACTCCTGAGAAGATACTAGAAGGGAATGACAGTTCTGATGCACTTTGGAATGGCACAATCACGTAAACGCTTGCATACTTAAGACTTTTGAACTCATCCAAAGTTTCTAAACATGATCTGACCAAAAAACAAAACAAGAAAATATCAAAACAATGTAGCAAGTTAAAAAATAAAAAGTTTTTGTAATCAAAGTATAAACAAACATATAGGAAATGCATATGTCAGTAATTAAAGTAGGAAACATGTACTTAAAACACAATTGCTGACAAAAACTAAAACAAAACTTTTCAATGCATAATAATACATGCATTGCCCAAAATAAAAGATAGCCACATTTGATTTGCAAAGCTTATAGCAACTCCATCAGAAAAAAATCACCACCATACAGCAAATCTGTTAAGTATGCAATTTATAAAAAATTACTGTGACTGTTATTCACACTTCTGTAAAAAATTTTTTTCAATTTGATGACTATCTTATCCCTCAGTATAATTGACTTATATAAAAATTACAACTAACCAATGAATTTCAAGCACCAATTCAATCACTTAAACTTACTGTATTTATATTTCTCCTGTTGAGGGAACAAATGATGATGAAGGCTGAGCTAAAATTAGCCAGGTAATTATTACAGTTTAATTTTAAAGGCATGTGGTTTTTCCTCTTCCATTCACTCGAATGGCAAACTTTAGAGAATGTTTAGGCCAGTAAAGGACTCCTTGGAAGAATCCACCATTTCTGAGCATCAGTGGTTTAATATACATTAAAAGCTCTTCAACAAACTAATGCTTTCTCAGTTCTAGGATAAAATAGATTTGCACACAGGAAATGAAGGACTGTTCCTTGTTATAACTTAGAAAAGGCAGCACCTATATAGTAGACTAACAAGCACATCTGAACATCTACTGGTAGTGTAAGAAGAGGCATTATTATTGAAGAAGGCAACACCATTGCACTTGGCAATACTGAAGTTTTTCTTAATTAAAAAATTTCCATTTAACATTTGGGGTGGGAGGTTATCTCAATGAGAGCACATTGTTTTCCCCAGTTTTTTTTTTTTTTTTCTACATAGGGAAAAAAAGAGTGGCAATCTAAGCCAGTAGATGAGTAACAGTGTTTGTGATGCCTCTGGTCATTCTTGAAGAAAGTAAGTTCAGATAACAAGGGGGTTTATTTTCAATCAATGCAACTGTTGGTTTTTGTTTCCAGTATTTACATCCTATCACTTACATACACAGTGATTTCAGAGACATGATTAATGTTTCAGCCTTTATACTACTAAGTTTGGTTAATTTTAAATGCATACCAAACTGAACCTTTAGGCTGACTGCATTTGAGAGACTGAAATATAAGACGACTGAAGAAAACAGAGGATGTGGAAAATACAATCTTGATCAATAGTGATTCTCCATCCTGTTATCTGAACTTCATCACAAAATCACATGCAGCTGAAGGAGAAAAGAGCTGTGCTGAGGCCAGGGTCTCAGGACAGGGAGGGAGTGTCTTGCTGGTCCTCAGGAAGAGTAGCTCCCATTTGCTTTTCGCTCCCCTCGATGGTTGGCTCTTCATAAATAGGCTCACCAAGGTCCTCGCTGCCCCCCTCACTCTGTTCCTCGCTGTGGTCTTCGCTTGGCTCCACCGTCTGTTCCAGGCTATTCTCCAAAAGTGTGGGGGAACTGCTTATTCTACTTTCTTCTTCAGCAGTTTCATTTAAGGGCTGGGAGGGAGGCAGTGTAGGAGTATTATTAGACTGGATGATATTTTCAATGCAAGAGATGGAGGCTTTGGTTATAGTAGTATCTGTTGTCATTTCATTCTGAGGCAAAGATAACTTTTCCACAAGTTTCCACTGAATGATGCTCATGTCTTTTCCACCAGTTGATATCAGATGACTGTCATTATGAGTAAAACTGACATTGGTGACATGGCTGCTGTGGGCACTGTACTTGTGACTGGGAGCCTATATGAAATAAATTAAGACAGGAAAATTAAAACTTATTCCTGTATACATGTAATGGAGATGACTGGGTAAGGGAAGTAAC
Source organism: Sciurus vulgaris (assembly GCF_902686455.1). NCBI lineage: Eukaryota > Metazoa > Chordata > Mammalia > Rodentia > Sciuridae > Sciurus > Sciurus vulgaris. The sequence goes on from NC_136475.1 coordinate 64,044,084, forward strand.
TCAGCTTGTTAAACAGGTAATTCAAATCAAAGCTACCAAGTCATCAAATCTGAAGAATAAAGCTAACAATAATTGCTTTTAAATACCTCTTTATAAAAGAAGAAATAAAAACAATTGGTAACTACTTCTGTGAGATGGGTAGGGGAGAAGTGACTAGGTTGGCAGGATTATAGGTGATTCAGGAAATAATAAGATACATTTGAAAGTGCCAAAAAGAAAATAAACTTGATAATAAATGAAAAGGGACAAAACACCACCAGCTGCTAATTGTACAGCTGTCTTCCTGTCCTTAAAAAGGAATGAGGAGGAGATAAGTAGTGTCTCCCTGGATGCTCGCAGATGACCCTCTTCTCCCACTAGGGTTAATAATCATGAAGAGGAATTATTAACCCTATAGATATTTTCTTGTCAATGAGACAAAACTATCCCCCCTAAAAGGTCCTACCGTACTGGTCTGTTAAGTTGAGGTTACCTTTGCTTTGGAGCAGGGATATTGAAACAGATGGACTTTACAAAAGTCATCTGCAACGGCTATCACCTTTCTATTGTGGGATCGCACCAGTGCATTGATGTCTGTCCCATCCGATCCTTCTGGCCAGACACCTTTGATATGTAAACAACAGAAGTATAGAAGAATTAGCCTAAAGAATTGAGCTCTAATGCTGCATGTGTTAAATCCAAACAGCCTCAAGATGGAAAACTTTGACTCAGTAGTTCTTAACAGTAGCCAGCAGATGGAGCTAATATATTAATTTCAGCTTGACTCACCTTACAATAAACCCTTCCTTTTTAAAAGCTTCTAGTGAGAGGAAAAGTTAGCAGTTACTTGTATAGCAAGATCAAGAACAGACATAGCACTGTGTCTTCAAAGTGGACTCTTTCAGGCAGGTGACTTCAAGATAACCTAGGAGACCTCCTGTCTTATGGGGATGCACTGGACAAGTGTCTGCTGGTCTACCATGCTACACACAGAATTTTCACAGAAACATTATTTATGCCTGGAGATCAGGCATACCAAATGTAATTATTCTGAATCATTACAAGGCACTGGTAATGGTGTTCAGCACAAACTTCTATTAGGCTACATTAAAACTGTGGAACATACAAGGTTAGCCTGTTGGTGGCGTTGGTAAACTTGCTAAACATGTAAAAACACTTTTAATTGTTATCATTGGTGTGGGGGCAGGTAACGGGGATTGAACTCAGGGGCACTCCACCACTGAGCCACATCCCCAACCCTATTTTGTATTTTATTTAGAGACAGGGTCTCACTGAGTTCCTTAGCATCTGGCTTTGAACTCACAATCCTCCTGCCTCAGCCTCCGAAGCCACTGGGATTACAGGCATGCACCACTACACCCAGCTTAGTTGTTATCTTGTAACAAGTAAATAATTACTGTCTTATTACTAGCTACTAGCTAATGTGTGAGTTTCACCCAGAATAATTAAACTGTTTATGGACAAGTCAGGATTATTTTGTTTTTAAATTTCTTCCTTGCCTTTCTTTATTCTAACAGCACCTGTGTTTACAAAAATTATCTAATGAATTTGTATTCTAATGTACACAGTATAAAGAAATATCTGGATCTGTGATCAGGCTGGAGGCAAGAGCCCAATTTGCAGAAGGCAGAGATGTACTGTTAGCGAAAAAATATAATATCTGGGGTATTTGCTTTGGGTATTGGTGCCACATTCATATCTATTTTAAATATTAAGTATCGCATCTCTTTAATTCTTTACAAACAAGGCTTTATAATTTTAACTTTTCCATTTATCTTCTAACCCTTTCAGAAGGATATCTAAAGATGGGGAAAGGCTTATGAAACTGTTACAAAGGACAGATTTCTAGAAATGTCCAAAACATCAGATTAGAAAAGATCTCCAAATTTTATTTTTAAATAATGTCTACTAAAAATGCCTTGGTATTTGGACAAACCTTGGAGAGATGATTTAACATTCACATGCAAAAGAATAATGCATTTTGGCAAGGACACAGAGAAACTAAAAACCCTCATACACTGCTGGTGGGACTGTAAATGATACAGGCACTTTAGAAAACAGTCTGTCAACTCCTCAAAAGGTAAAACATACAGTTAGCATCTGAGCCAGCAATTCCACTCATTGGTGCACACCCAAAAGAAATGAAAACATGTCTGCCAAAAAAGTGCAGATGATTGTTTATAGCAGCATTATTTATAATGGCTGATAAGTGGAAACAAACTAAGTGTCCATCAACCAATGAAAGGATTAACAAAATGTAGTATATATTCATACAAAAGGCTGTCATTCAGCCATAAAATGAATGAAGTATTGAAATGTGCTAAAGCATGAATGACCCTTGAAAAAGTTATGCTAAATCAAAGAAGCCAGTCTCAGTGGATCATATATTATATGCTTCTACTTATATGAATTATTCAGAATAGGAAAAGTGATAAAGAGAGTTAGATTATTGTGGTTGCCAGGTTTGGGGGAGAGGGTAAGGAAGGGAAAGAGAGATGGAGTGTGTGCTACTGGGTACAGAGTCTCTTCCTAGGGTGATGAAAATGTTCTAAAATTAGACCATGACAATTCCACAACTCTGTAAATATACGAAAACCACCTCAGGTGAACCGAACAGTATGTAAGTGAGATCTCAATAAAGCTGCCATTTTAAAAAATGGCTTTACCAATTTAAAAGTTTCAGTTTTCACTTGGAGAGGGGAAGAAAAAAAGAAGGGAAGACAATCTGCACTACTTTGTAAATTCCTTTTAACTATCTCATATTTACTGAAGACTAAAAGTACTGGGTTCTACAAAGATCAAATCCTGTACTGGTTCAATACTAATACACATTTAATTTTTCTGACCCTGATATTAATAGTGATAACACCAAAGAACATACATAAAATATACTTCATTTATCAATTTAAGCAAATAAGCATAAATAAAAACCTCACAGATTGCCTCTCCACATCGGGTGTCATGTTCTTACCAAAGACTTGAAAGCCTAGCACACAGGTGTATGTCGTCCAATCAATGTCCTTACAATCCGAGCGATTCCGGATTAGTTTGCAGCCATTTGCAATGTCCCCTTTAAATTTAGAAACAGGAAGTATAATCACAGTGCTTGTGTACAAATGTATTTGAAAGTGCATCTTGATTCAAACTAGCCACGTTTACTTGTATTTATAATCCATACACTGAAAAACATTAAGATACATTTAAAAAGGAAAAGAAAATGTTTACTTAACAGGGTTTTATAGAACTACAAATTGTTTCCCATGGAAGTGTTTTGTTTCTTTGTTTCTTTTCCCCTAAAAAGCATAAATGCCCCATCCATTATACTTCTCCCTGCCTCCAGGAAAAGTTGTTAAATGAAAAAACATTAAGAGCAGCATCAATCTCACTGAGAAATTTCTTATTCCTACATGTGCCTTCAGTTCTACACCATTAAATTAATTCATTACTTTTCTAGAGAAGTGAACTGCGTTTGCAATTCTCATTACTTAGCTCAGAGTAACATATGCTTTGTCAAGTTAGAAAAAGCCAGCATGCATTCTCTGCATAATTCACATTCTAGGCACCCTGTTCATCAGTGCCCCTGACAGTCACATCTGAACCCACATATGATTATTCACACTTACAGTACAATATCTCATAGTCTCCCGAGTTAGACATAATATGCTTGTTATCTGGTGACCAGTCAAGGTGTGTGATATAGCTGGAATGTCCCTAGGGAAAAACAGATCAACTGTTAGAAAGTATTCAGACTTTTAAATGATAAATAAATAGCTTGTTAGCCAATACTGTTTTCTGAACAGCCATTTGTCAGAACCCCTAAAGGATAGGGAGCAGCATCACAGCCTCTGGAGCTGAACATGGCCCACAGCAGGTCCTTAGTTCTTTTTCAATCTGTTGTTGGAAGCCAAAGACACAGATATGTAAAGAGCCAGGGATGCATGAAGAGTTCTGGAACTCAAGAGATCTCACCACTCTGGAAACATGAAGCACTTGGAACCTGGGAGAATCCTGCTGGCCTCTCACCTAGATAGCAGAAACAAGCACTACAACCTCTGCTAGAGCATTCTGAAAATGACAGTTTCTTAAGCCCGTATCTTAGAGGACACTACAACAGATAACACACCATTAGGCCTTATTTCAAGCCACTGGTGTCAAAGTGATGCCATTTTTAAGAATGAAGTATTATCAGGCTGGGGACACAGCTCAGTTGGTAGAGTGCTTGCCCCACACAAGGCCTTGGGTTCAATCCCCAGCACCTGTACAGTTTTTCCATACTGTATGTGGCACCAGTATAGCCAGAATGGAGGTCCTGAAAAATTGTCAACAAAGAATATTCTGGGATAGGGAGAAATCATCCAACATTGTACTTCTGCAGAACCGCTGGACCCAGTAGATACCCAACTCCTGGAAAGTGTCCTAAAATAGGACAACAGTAATCTTTTGCTGCTTAGATTTTATTAACACTGTGGGAAGGAAAACAAAAGAAACACACTAAAAGCTGAGTTCTGTTCACATTAAGCATCTGGTGATTTCCAATAAATTATTTAAGTTAGAGCTTATGATTTACCAAAGTTGATAGCCTCAAATTCACTTTTATTTCCTGCAGTCTAATTTTGAGCTTTTTAAATGATAAGCTTCCTGCTCACATGACTTTATTTTATTTTGAGCCAAGGTCTTGCTATGTTGCTGAAGCTGGCCTCAATCTCACGATCCTACTGCCTCAGCCTCCTGAGTACCTGAAATTACAGATGTGCTATCACTCTGGGATGATTTTATTAAGTTACATTCAATGTACCTTAAGCATAGTTTTCCTTTCTTTTCTTTGAGAGACAGTCTGTTAAGGTTGCTGAGACTGACCTCAAGCTTGTCATCCTCCTACCTCAGCCTCCTGTGCTGCTGGGATTATAGGCTTGCCCCACTGTGCCTGGCTTAGGTATAGTTTTTAAAGATTCACACAGTTTTCTATTTCACGAGTCTTCTGAAGCCTAAGGATGTGTTCCTAGATTACTGTGGACCTATGATCCCCACCACAGTGCTGCAGAGCATATATGTATATGTTTATATGTTTCGGGGTCTATTGCAAAATAGGTTGGGAATCACTTACTAGGCAAACAAGGGACCTACCAATTTAGGAAGAAATTGATTTTTTTTTTTTTTTAAATGTGGTGCTGAGGACCAAACCAGGGCCTTGAGCATGCTAATTACACTTTTTGCCACTGAGCTATGTCCCCAGCCCCAATAAGACATCAATTTTTTAAAGTCAGAAAGACATGTGGTTACTGGATAATATTTTCTGAGCATGGCAGGAGGACAAGGTTCACACGATTTTTTATGTACTACACACGAATCTGATGCCTGGCTCTGGTGTCTGGGGAAGCCATACTTCTAAAACAGAAAACTAGCCTGTAATCCCTATGCCTTGGAGGCTAAGCCAGGAAGATTCCAAGTTTGAGGCCAGCCTCAGCAACTTGAGATTGTTTTAAAAAAAAGGATGAGGGGCTGGGGGTGTGGCTCTGTGGTTCAATTCCTAGTACCACAAAAAAAAAAAAAAAAAAAAAAAAAAAAAAAGAAAAGAAAAACAAAAGAGAAGTCCTCTGATGCCCTTCTCTGTGGTTGTGCTAGTGAGAAACGAATCTGGTCTCCCCCTCTCCTCCTCCCCAGCCTGCCAGCCTCGCTACCCTACCTGACATTGATCACTAAAGCTGACCGTTCCCCTCACAGAAGAGTGAAGACCTGGAGAAGCAGAACACAGCTCTGCTCAAGGAGATCAAGCAGCTCACAGAGGAGGTGAAGTACTTCACATCAGTGCTGGGCAGCCATGAGCCCCTGTGCTCGGTGCTGACCACTAGCACACCCTTGTCCCCAAAGGTGGTCTACCATGCCATGTTTTCACCAGCCCTGCTTCGAGCCCTGAGCTTCCGGAGAGCAGAACCCCCATCCCCGATGCTCCAGGAGGCCTCAGAAGGGGCACATGGACTGTGGTCAGGCTGCCCTCATCCCTCAGAGCTGTCTTTCCATCTGGAGACCTAGTGACAGAGGCCCAGATGGGGACTGAACACAGGACTGCAGTGGACAGAGGGGTGTGAGGCCTCCCAGTCAGTGTGTGCTGGACTTCCAAGTGGGTAGAAGCACAAGGCAATCAGTGAGAAACGGGATGCCTGAGTTCCAGGCAGGGAGTGAGCAGGGGAGGGAAGGGTGAGTTTTCTAAATAAATGTATTAAAAGAAACAGTCAAATAGAATTCTTGAGTGGCAAAATCCCCCAAATTTAGAAAAGGACAGCTCTGGGGAAGTTATCAACGCATACTGGAAAACAGTGAATATGTTTTCCCGATACTGATGCCGACAAATAAGCAAAGAACTATTGGGTCTACAATGTCATCTCCCTACACACACTTCAGAGTATCCTTTCTCCACCCTACTCAGAGGCCCATAGAAAGTACATGTTGAAGAACCTGAATCTGAAAAACCTGACGCTTTTAGAGTGCTGACAAGATATAAAAGGTCTTGGATTTTGGAGCATTTCAGATTTTGGATTAGAGACGCTAACGAGGTAAAGCCTATGAAAATGTTCTTGAATCAAAAAAAAAAAAAAAAAAAAAAAAACAAAAAAACCTCCAAAGTCAACTGTTTCTGGTTCCAAGTCTTTCAGATAAGAGATAATCAAATGTATATGCACAGCCTGGGGAAAAAATAGCTTCAAAGTTCACTCCCACAGGCACTAGTTGGCAGCAAAATCTGGTACATCTTCTTAAAATGAAACAGCAAAATATTCTAAGCTGGCACTTTCATTACTGCCATTAAAGAGCTGAACAGTGTAACCACAAAATAATTACAAATGCAGGAGCCAAAGAACAGTACCCTGGAGGAAGAGCATCAGAAATACTTAAGTTAAATTTTGTCAGCTGTATGGAGGATTGTTATTTAAATCAGTGGTCTGCAGATGATTTAAAATTACCTGGTGGGGAGATAAAAACCAACATCACCAACACCCCTTCCCCCAAACAACAATGAGGTCTAGATTTACTGATCCAACTCCTCTCTGAGTAAGCCTCTCAGTGTCTCCCTGCCATCTACAGCTGCCCTGTCCAATGAAATCTGCAGTGATGACAGTGTTCTCTGTGTGGTCCAATGCACTAGCAATCTGTGGTTTCTAAGCACCTGAAATGTGGCTAGTGTTTCCAGGAACTGAACTACACTTCATTTTATGAACCTAAAAGTTGTGGCTGGTAATTGCCATATTGGACAATGCAAGTAAAACACAGTCCATTCTTTCTCTGCTTGATCTGAATTATTTCTTATTATTTAGTAAATTTCTAGAAAAAAATAGGTCTGTTTTTTGAATGTTTCTGTTGCATTAATCTGTCCTATTCTTAATTAACTGTCATAGTTTTGTAGCATGTGGAAAATTTCAGATGAACTTTAGAACTATTTTATCAGGCCCATAAATATCATGTTGAAAATTTAAAGAAGATTGCATCACACTTGGAGAACAGTTTGTAGAGAACAAATCTTTATCAAATGTTTTCATCTAGAAACATGATGGGTCTATCCTTTCAGTTCTTAGTTTATGTCTTTTAGTTTCCTGTGCTTTTGTTGCTAAGTTTATTCTCAAAGCTTCTACAGTTTTCACTGCTGTTGTGAATGAAATTTTTCCATCACATTTTTAAATATACTTTGGCTGGCTTCAGGGAAAATAGACCTTCATATAGTGATGAGTACAGACTGACAGTTGCCTATCCAAAACACACGGTCTCCTTTTCCTGAGTGCCCTGCTAAAACACTATTTCCCAACCTCCTCTGCAGTTATGGGTAGAAGAAATCATTTGAGTGTGGCTTCCAGAAAACCTTTAAGAGAAAGTGAACTACAAAAAGTAGGTGAACAGTGTTCCGTTCTTTGTTCCTTGCTCTTAACCTTTTCCACTTGGAACTATGATGCAATGGCTGGAGTTGTGATAGCACTTTATGATGTTGAAGATGAAAGCAACATGCTAAAGAGATAAAGTAGAAGGAAAGAAGGATTCTGAATTCCTGATAATCTCTCTTCTTTTTTTATGTGGTGCTGTGGAACCAACCTAGGGCCTTGCACATGCTAGGTAAGTGCTCTACCAATGAGCTACAGCCCCAGCCCCTGATGACCTGTTTTTTTTTTTTTGTTTTTTTTTAAAAATAATTTATCTATTTTTTACAGACTGCATTTACAGACAAATGGGGTACATCGTTTCGCTTCTTTGGTTGTGCACGATGTAGATTCACACCATTCGTGTAATCATACATGTACATAGGGTAATGAAGTATGTCTCATTCCACCATTTTTCACACCCCCCCATTTCCTTCTACATAATCTAAAGTTCCTCCATTCTTCTCTCACCCCCCTGCCCCTCTCCCCCATTATATATCATCATCCACTTATCAGGGAAAACATTCGGCCTTTGGTTTTTTTGCGATTGGCTTATTTCACTTAGCATGATATTCTCCAGTCCCATCCATTTCTCTGCAAATGCCATAATATTGACCTGTTTTAAATGAGATCATATCCCGAATTTAAGTCACTAGATGCTGTGTAAAACTCCTGTTACAGTAATATTGAATTCTGCTATCTTACTGAAATCCTGCATTAGTTTTATGGTTTATTTTCTTGGAGATTTCTGCATAGATAGTTACAAGGTCTTAAATCTTTTTTTTTTTTTTTTTGACATGTATTTCCAGTTACCAAAATCCTGACCAAAAAAACCCTCACTTTCACCAGCACATCTTGTAGTGCTTCTTAGCATATCACTGCAACTTCATGTGCTTTATCTTCTGGGCTAAGGTCTTTGAGTAACAATGTTAAAAGGTACATAAGAATCAATCAAATGATTGTTAGTGTTTGGGTACAGAATAAATATTTTTTGTTTGTTTTTTTGGTACTGGGGATTGAACCAAGGGACACTTAACTACTGAACTACATCCCCAATCCCTTTTCAAATTTTTTTTTTTTGAAACAAGGTCTTGCTAGGCTGTTGAGGCTGGCTTTGAATTTGTGATCCTCCTGCCTCAACCTTGTAAATCACTGGGATTACAGGCACACACCACCTTTTCTGGCCAGAATAAATCTGAATTCTACTATAAACAGAATAGAAACTACAGATCAATCAGGACACAAAATCTTTCAAGAAAAATATTCAACTAACCACAATCATGAAATTAATTTTGAACGTCAATAATGTTAAATGCTGAAAAACACCCCTAGGTATAGTGCAGGGCTCATTTACTTATTAAAAAAATGCTTAAAGGCTGAGTGCCATGGCTCATTTATATAATCCCAACCACTTTGGAGGCTCACAAGTTTGAGGCCAGCCTCAGCAGAAAGGGTGGGGTTTTGGAGATGTAGCTCAGTGGTAAAACATTCCAGGGTTCAACACCTTGTATTTACTGAGTATAAACATTATCACATCTAAATCTCACATCAACTTTAATATGGATGCTTACCCAGTAGGTAAAGTTTAGGAGGCACAGAAAAATTAAGTCAATTTTCTGAAGTCACATAACAAAGAATTGGTGGAGCCAGGGTTCAAAGCCAGGTCAGAGAATTCTTGGGTAAGATAAGCATGGCATTTCAGTCTTTTATTCATTTCTGTTACACTAAAGACAAAGTAATGTAAAAGTGCCATTTTAAGAAAAGGAGGTCATAAGTAAGCCAAATCCTTTTCACACATTTTCAAAATAGTACAAGAAAAACCACGGTAAAGAAACACATTGTGAATCAGGTGCAGTGGTGCATGCCTATAATGCCAGAGGCTCTGGAGGATGCAGCAGGAGGACTCCAAGTTCAAAGCCAGCCTCAACAACTTAGTGAGACCCTGTCTCTAAATAAAATATGAAAAAGGTCTGGGCTGTAGCTCAGTGGCTGAGCATCCCTGGGTTCAATCCCCAGTACCAAAGTGGGAGGGGTGAGAAATACATGGTGCTGAAATAAAAGCAAAAAAACTTCCTAACGTTGGTGCTGGAAGGGATTGGAGACAACCTGCCAATAGTCTTCAAGTTCTTCTTAGTCATAAAACTCTTCTGTCATATTAAATCTTACCACAGAAGCCCAATATTATGTAAAACAAAATCAGAATCATTCTAGCTCAGTCTACCCTTGCCCAAATCCTTCTGAATCTGAAGCTTTTTTATAACAGCAATTATAAAATCAAACTTCTTTCAAAGTATCTAATATAATTATCAGTGTATGAATCCCACAGTCCATAATCAAACCATTTTTCTATTTTATTTCCTAAATACCTAAAACATGGGAAGCAGCAGAAAAAAAAAAAAAGGTTGGAGCCAGGTCTGGCACCTCTAATCCCAGCTGAGGCAAAAGGACTGCAGGTTTGAGCCCGGTATCTAAGCTAGACCCTGTCTCAAAATAAAATTAAACGGACTGGGGATGTGGCTCAGTGGTAGAGTGCTTGCCTAGCGTGCATGAGGTCCTGGGTTTGATCCTCAGCACTGCAAAATAAAAAAAAATAAATAAATAAAATAAAGACTGGAGTTGAGTTCTCAATTAGATGACTGAATTGAGAAGCATTAAGTGCTTCAGACTAGGTCAAGCAGGTCTGGTGTACATACTGGACGGGACCTGGAGAGCCTAAGGGCATCAGGAAGACAAATGCTACCAGGCAGTCAGGTCACAGAAGGGTAAATGAAAGGTGGAATGGTCACAGATCAGCAGGGCAGATGACTCTCCTCTACCTCTCTTCCCCTCATCCCCTCAGTTGACCTGGAGTGATCTGGCTAAGGAAGAGCCAGATGATTCCTGGGAGATCACTGGGCCTGAGGTGGACCATGACCAGTGATTTTGTAGTAAATTTGAGTTTCTGAAGCAGCATCCTTTGATACCTAAAAGCAAGTACTAAGGAGCCTGACCAAAAAAAAAAATATGCTCATTCACTCTTCTTAATACAGATGACTGAGGCTGGCTCATGTGAGAACTAATCTAGAGAAGCAAATGCTGGGCAGTGCTTATCATCTGGCTTTACTGCTTTAACAGCTAATGAGATTTACTGCTGTTTTACAAGCAGTGCCTTCAGGCTGTGTTCCAGTGACACAGTGAGTGATGAGTCTGAACAACAGGCTGACAGAGGATGCTAGAGTCCAGGGTAGAGAAGTCAGTCCTCTTGTTGGTGACAGGACAATTTGCATAAACAAAAGAAACAAAAGGCAAAAAAGCATCTTACCTTCCCTCTGTACTACTTCGAAGTTAAGAAATTCTTTTGAGAGTTAGAATACTGTTCTTTTGGATTATACCTACTTTTGCTTTATTTCTGAAATGATAAAGACTGTGCATCATTAAAACTAAATATAAGGGCTAGAAATAAGAGAGAAAAGAGAAATGACAGGGAATGTGAAAAAAGATTAAGCCAAAAGTGCTCTTGGCCAGGTTCTTCTAGTATATGCCAAGTTTTTCCAGGGTTCTAAGGTTTGATGAGAGACACAACCAAATTTTAATCTAGTCCTAATCCTTTTGTGAGACTAGTTTATTAATGTACTTATACTGTGAGGACTGAGATTGGCTTGATCAGAAGGTGTAGAAAACAAAGGATTGTGATATGTGAACTTTTGGTTCCGTTGTCTCAATCTTCTTGTATGATAAGTTTTGATTCTAAATGTACATATTGTTGTCTTTCTGAGATCAGACTTAACATTTAATTTAATTTTATTTTTTTGTGTGGTGATGGAGACTGAACTCAGGGTGCTCTACACCCCTGACCCCTTTCATTTTTTATTTTGAGACGGTCTTGCTAAGTTGACTAGGTAGATCACAAACTTGCAATCCTCCTGCCTCAGCCTCCTGAATTACTGGGATATGTGTGCCATCATGAATTTATAGTTTATACATTTTTTAAACATTAAAATTTTAAGCAGATAAGGATAAACTTCAGAAAAATTATGAAAGATATTTAGGGTCAGTAAAATAATGGAAATCAGGGCCAGAGATATATAGCTCAGTGGCAAAGCAGTTGCCTGGCATACACAAGGACCTGAGTTCCATCCCCAGTGCTAGAGGGGGAAAAGGGAAAGAGAGGAGATTGGTTTTAATGAATAAAAGAGCAGATTTTTTTTTTTTCATTTATGGAAATTACAGTGGATATCCCCCAGGAGCCTCTGAGAGTTAGATTTTGGAATTAAGATAAAGCAGAAAGAGGCAAAGAAGTACGGGTCATAATGATTCCAAGGTTGACAAACCTAGAGTATAAGCTAACTACAGTTATGAATCTATCCAAAGAAAGTGTTATTCAGATGGCACTGGCAGGAGGGTAGTAAGCAAAGAAAAAGGAGTCACAGAGGCATATGTGGGCAGTGCCCACCTATGTCCAGGATAGAGAGATGTGAATCAAAACCAGTTCCAGTGGCAGTGATTACTCTACCATGGATATAGGTACTGGATCTGCTCACCCCATTATATTTCAGTTGCACAAGTACATTCCCATAGAAGGAATGTGCTGGCTGGAGGATGCTCATGTTCTATCCCTTTGGCATTTATATATCTTACTTTAAAATTTAAAAAATAAATTAGCATTCTGATTATAAGTTGGTTTCCTGACACTTATTTACAGAGAGAGAGAGAACTTATTTGGCCAGAGGAAACTAGAATCTGATGATATTTTATAAATCAGCTTTGGAGAAGATGGTTGATCTAAGTTCATCTCTCTAAAATTAATCTTGTCTTGTTTTTGAACTTAAGTTTGAGAACAAGCCCCTGGTCTGCACTGATGTTGTCAATCACTGGGGAACCATGCATCCGCCTGCTGCTTTTTACCAAGAAGTGCTGCTTCACATCCTTGTGTACCAGGCATTTCAATTGACACTTCTGTAAAAAGTGATACCATGAGGAGGTACAGATTTCAAATGCTTATAACTGGTGATAATTTATTACAGGGACATTTCCTAAAATTGCAAGTCTGGTATGCTTTTTCAGCTATAAGAGTCACTTAAATGTTGACTAGCAACAGGAAATTATTGGAAATAAAATTCAAAAACAGCATTTGTATTTGGAATTCTGAGTGCAGTTACAGTTGTCAATTTTTAAGAAAGACCTAATATTCATAACAGTGTTATAAAGTAGGAACTAAGATAATCTCTAATTTTAAGATAATAAAATTAAGATGTAGAGAAGTTAACTAACTTGCCTAAAGGTGCAAGTCAGGCAGAACCAATGTTAATACTGTTTTGTTTGTCCTATACAATAGCAGACAACAAAAGAGATGAAAGTAAAAGCATTTAACAGACGAAAATAAGACCAGCTGGTGGAAGGAGATAGCAAAGAGAAGTGACAGCTGGAAGGAAAGCACAAAAAGAAAATAATTAAGAGGGCTGGGGCTCAGTGGTAAAGCCCTTGCCTAGAATGCACAAGGCCCTGGGTTTGATGCTTAGCTCTCCAAAAAAAATAAAATGGGCTCATTATGTCATTTAAAGAAAAAAAAAAAAAAAAATATATATATATATATATAACTAGAAAAGCAGAATAGTTGAGCCTTTCATTATAACCTCAAACAGTACTATAAACTAACAGTTCCTACAAGTATCTCAACATACTTTCAAATACTCGGTAAGAATAAAAGCTGCCTAATTAGAGTAGGAAAAATTGCATGCAACTGATCAACTTGCCTTAACATTTTCAAGGTCATTCTGATATTCCGTGTCACACATTGCTCCATTTCTTTTCTGGATCAGTTGTACTTTATTGTGTGTGTGTATAAACCTGAGGATTATCACATACTGGATATAAAAATGGTTTAAAATGGGCTGGTTTTAGCACATGATATAACATCTATAAAACAAACAAACAAGCCTTTCTTCCTCAAATAGTAAGTGGCCTAGCCAGGTGGGATGACGCAGGCCTGTAATCCCAGCTACTCAGGAGGCTGAGGCAAGTGAACCCCAAGTTCAAGGCCAACCTGGGCAAATAGAGACCCTGTCTCAAAATACAAAATAAAAAGGGGCTGAGAATATAGCTCAGTAGAACAACCCTGAGTTTAATCCCCAGTAACACACACACACACACACACACACACACACACACAAAAGGTAAAGTGAATGGCCTGGTTTTTGCTTATACAATTTGAGTACCCTTAATCTGAAATGCTCCAAAATCCAAAACTTGAGTGTCCAGGGGATACCAAAAGTGTAAAATTCCACATTTGACTCCAAGTGACAGGTGGTTCAGAATACAAGCACATTAAAAATATTGTAGAAAATTACAACCAGGCACTATGTATACTTTATATATGCAACAGAAAGGAGAATTTAAGGTTTCTAGTCCCATCCCCAAGATAATTTTCCTACAAATATGCAAATATTCCAAAATCCAAAAACCTCTGAAATCTGAAATACTTCTGATCCCAAGTACTTTAGATAAGGAATACTCAAACTACATAGTAAGCAAACTAAATTTCAGATCCATACTGAAGTTTTATTTTGCTTAATAAGGTATCTTTCTGAGGACAATTCTTTTGATTATTTATTTCCTCAAGACCATTTAAAATATCTGTGCCAGTAATCTACCTAGTGATTTGGTAATCCTAAAATTAAATTTACAACATACATACCAAGATACTTCATTTTCTACAAAAATATGGTTAATATATATTGGGCACTTAAATGACAAACACTGTCCCAAGTACTTCATATGTATTAACTAGTCTTATCCTCACTTTATGAGTGAGAAAACTAAAGAAGAAAGTTTAAGTAGCCTGCCCAAGGTCATACTATCTTGTGCTAATGTAAGAATTCAAATCCAGGTAATCTGATCCAGCCTGTGTACTAACCACTATGCTATCCTGGCCACCTTTCTCATCTAGGGACCTGAACCCAAGGTCGTGTACAAGGTAGACAAGCACTTTACTGCTGAGCTACACCCCTAGTCTCAGCCATACTTCTTGAGGATAAAAATGTTACACATATTCCTAGCACCTAGATCATTTCTCTAATTAGCAGAGCTCCAGCCATACAGTAAGTACTCAACCTGGTTTACAGAATATAATCTAAATGTTTTCCCTGTAATGATAACCTAACAAATCACAGGAAACATGCTTTTATTAACCTTCTGTTTTTCTTTATTTTTGTAGTAGGGTTGAATCCAGTGGAGCTTTATCACCAAGCTACATCCCAATTCTTTTAAGTATTTTTTATTTGAGACGGGATCTTGCAAAGTTGCCGAGACTGGCCTCAAACTTTCAATCCTCCTGATCCAATCTTCCAAATCACTGGGATTACAGGCATATACCATTGCGCCTGGCTTAAGTTAACTCTTAAGTGCATAGATTCCCAAGTAAATTATTTTGTTTTCAGTGGCAAAGAGGTGATACAGGACACTGAGAGTGGCAGGGATAGATGGACACAGGACACTGAGATGACCTTTTATTTCTCACTGACTCTATCTTTAAAAATGTTACCCTAAGAGCTTCTCATAGAAATAGGTTTAAGAAACTGTCTTAAAACTAGTTGGGGAGAGACAAATATTAAACTCCCATCAAAAGAAGTCTTGTTGGATGCAGTGGTGCACACCTGTAATCCTAGAGGCTGGGGAGGCTGAGGCAGGAGGATTGCAAGTTCCAGAGTCAGCCTCAGCAAAAGTGAGGTGCTAAGCAACTGAGACCCTGTCTCTAAATAAAATACAAAATAGAGCTGGGGATGTGGCTCAGTGGTTGAGTGCCCCTGAGTTCAATCCCTGGTAAACACCTGCCCCTGCCAAAAGAAGTCTTTCTAGAGTACACAGGAAAGTATAATATTTTGTCAGATAATCTCAAGTTTTCAAAAATAGAGATTAAAGTTTAAAGCAGCTAATAATAGAAAATATGTACATCAATGTAAATATTTAATTCTCTTAACAGAAGTAAAAATTTCTCAATAATTTTACAACTTAACTTGTTTTACTTTACTACTTACAGTGCACTTTCCATATCTGCTATATTTTCTTCCATTTTCGGAGACTACATAGAGGTAAATAAAGTTGTCATGAGATCCTACGGCCAGGAGGGTACCATCTAGAATGAAACAGGAAAAAGTACTAACTAGAGAAATAAGGTGATAAATTGATCATTACTTTACTGGACTATACTAAACCATACCTTATAAATGTTGTTAAATCTCATCAATTTAACTGTTATTTGGCATTTGATGGACAAATCTTATCACTTAGCATGCTTGAAAAACGCGGTAACAGAGTTCAACTAAGAGAGATGCTCACAGGTCACGAACTCTATCTTCCTGTCTCCTTTTAGTTAGCTAAAAACTGGCCTCAGAAAGGTTATTCTGCCTTTATGAGTAGAAGTATACAGTGTTCATATGGCAAGCTAGTTCAGCAAGTACAAATGATCTAATTATAGGGTAGGATCTCTTGAGAAGGGACCATGTGCTTTTTTTTTAAATGGTCTCCTCTACTGTAACTACCATAGGCACAGATCAATAAAAACTACCATAGGCACAGATCAATAAAATGTGATCTTTGGATCTGTGATTATTTGTTACTGCAGCATTAAAAACAAACTAACAAAAACAAAACAAGAAAAACTTTGCTGCTTCAAGATGACTCTTTCTAGGTTTATAGCTTGGAACACATGCTTTATGCGATTGAGAGGATAGTATTTTTTTTTTTTTTTTTTTAACAAACAACTGAGAACCAATTAAAATTATCTTGATTCAACAACTAATAGAATATATTTTCAAGTATAAGAACATGTCAGACTAGGGAAGAATGATGTGAATCAAAATCACATCAATAGCAGGAAAAGATACTATTATTGTGGAAACATAATTAACATTTAAATAAAGTACCAAGAATTACTCAAAGCTAAGCAAAGTTATCAAACTCTTACAATGAATTGGTAAGTATTTTACCTAAACCAATCATGACTGTGCAACCAGTAATAACATAGCTAGATTTTAAAGGACTTGAAAGATTTATGCTTGTGTATTTTGAATATTACTATAATTTCTTTTATACTCTCATATACAAAGAGAAGATTGCTAACTTGATGTAATACTCAGCCTAATACCACTTCAAAATTGTAAGTATTAGTTACAAAAAAAAAAAAAAAAAAGAATCTGATTGCACTTGATTCCGTTTTCAATTGCAAATGCAGTTGTAACAGTTCATTTTTCAATTTGTGTTTACTTGATGATTTAGAATGTTTAACTTTAGCAGCTCTTTTGCAGTTTCTAGAAGTGGAATTTAATTTGATGTTGGGGAAACATATTTAATATTTAACAACTCTAGAAAGTAGGAAAAAAAAAAAAGGGAGTCAGCTTTATCAGAAGTAAAAATATGCAATTACAGTGAAAGGCTGTGAATACCAGGATGGGGATGGAATACATTTACCTACCTACTGAGTAGCGCATCACAGAGAGCTGTTCGTTTCCATCAGTGTGGATAGAAACTAGATCTCTGGTTTCTGCATCCAGAACAAACCACCTGTTAAAAAGTAAAAAAAAAAAATATTTAGATATTAGCATTTATAGAAATAAATGGTTCCTGGTCTGTTCTCTACTTTTAAAAAAATTTCAATAAAAATCTTTAAGTGTGACACGTTTCTTCTACTGAAGAATGAACTTTCTTTGTAAAATGATGCTAGAAAAGGAATAAATAAATGTCTAGTTAGATTCTCATTGTTAGTAGATACTTACTGAATGCCAACTGTGTCTCTGCTAGGCATTATTTAAACAGAAAATAAGAAGATAGGGTCAGTGTTCTTGAAGATTATACTAGAGTTGGGGAAAAGAAAATGAGCCAATTGACAGTGATAGAAGCGCTTGCCTGGCACGTGTGAGGCACTGGATTCGATCCTCAGCACCACATAAAAATGAATAAGGTAAGGGTATTATGTTCATCTACAAAAAAAAAAAAAAAAAATTAAAAAGAAAATGAGCCAACTGAAATAGAGAATGATTAGAGAGTGATATCACTGAGGAACTCAAAGGAGGAAAATGAATGACAGCAGACACAGAAAAACCTTTAGAGAACATGTAGGATATAGGCTGAGTTTAACAGTGAGGAAGTACAGGAAATTAGGTAGAAGGGAGGGACCAGGGACACCATGAAGGTGGGAAGAAACAACCAGTACTCTACCTCCCCAATACCTTCAATATCTGCACATAGAAGCTCTAAATTCTTTGATAGCTTTTCATTAACATTTATAAGAAAAGACAAAATGCAAATGCCTCCTGAGAGGCAACAATGACTTAAATGCAACCACATTATAAATGACTACTGTCAAGACATTTTTCTAAAAGCACTTGAAGGAAGGAATTAGAAGAGACTATCAAGACATGGGTATAAAGCAAAGATGGGAACAAAGGACAACTAAGGTAAAATAAGTGAGAAGAGGGTTATAGGTTACAGACGGCAAGCCTAGTTGTTTGGAATTTTAAGTCACAGTTGGCACTAAATATCTGCAGAATGAATAAATGAATAAGTAAATTTAAAATAAATCTTGATTGTGACAAAAGCCAAGTTTTGGCAAGAGGTATTTTAACAGTAATGCAGCCTGAGGTGAGAAACAGTTGGAGATAATGGGAAAAGATTAGAAAACTAACATAACCACATGACCTCAGAACAACAATATCAAGTTGTTTTTAATTATTCAGAAGGAAAAGTATCACCACTAAAATCAATAAAAGGAATCACAGTGATGGATTCTAAAGCATTATGACCAATATCTGAAAAAAATAATTTCTTCTTCATTTATTTTTGCAGTTCTAGGGAACAGAACCTAGAGCCTCATAAATGCTGGGCAAATGCTCTACCACTGAGCTATGTTCCCTTAAAGGATTTATTTAGAAGGGAGAAAAGGGCTTGTAATAATTAAAAATGAACAGTTGGGCATGTGACTCAAGCCTGTAATAGCAATGACTTGGGAAGTTGAGGTAGGAGGATGACAAGTTTGAGGTCAGCCTTGGTGACTTAGTGAGACCCTATCTCAAAATAAAGGGCTGGGGATGTAGCTTGGTGTTAAAATGCCCCTGGATTCAATCCCCAGCACCAAAACATTTTAAAAATACAAAAAAAATTTAAAATACAAAAACAACAACAACAAAAACTTAGTGTGTAACATGATTTAATGTACTCTAGGGAGAAGATGAAAAACTACATGACCCCCCCCCCCCTTTTTTTTTGGTACTGGGCACTGAACTCAGGGGCACTTTAGCAATGGGTGACATTTCTAGCCCTTTGTTTCAAAATTTTTTATTTTGAGACAAGGTCTAGCTAAGTTGTTTAAAGTATACAACTTCCATTTGGAGCCCCAGCAATAGTTTTAGGAGTTCCTACCCTTTTTATTGCATGGACTCTGATCTGCCTTCAGAAAAGACTTCTGGGCTTGAGACCACTGTCCCTAATAAAATAAAAAATTTGAAGCAAAGGAGATTTTTTTTTTTTTCTTTTTTTATATTAGGAATTGAACCCAGGGGTACTTTACCACTGAGTTATATCTCCAGCCCTTTTTATTTTTTTGAGATAGGTCTTGTGAAAGTGCTGAGGTTAGCCTTGAACTTGTAGTCCTCCTGTTTCAGATTCCCAAGTTGCTGATATCATAGGTGTGTGCCAGGGCACCCAGCTGCAAAGATGATTTTCTACAAATTAATAAACAAATGAGTTGTTACTATGTTTAACTGTATTCTTATTCTACAGTATATAAATTAGAATGAAGCTTTTGCTTGAGGACAATTTGCAATCACTTCAGGCTCTGAATGGCCTAAAGGACTAATATGCGTTACCTTTCTAAATGTAATTGCTGAATATCAGAGATGGGAAATCTTTGGACATATAGTTACATTAATTTGACTTATAAGCCAAAAGGTAGTACTATCATTTATCCTTTTTAAAATATATACTCGGGACTGAACCCAGAACATAATGAATGTTAGGCAAATGCTCTACCAGTGGGCCTTTAACCCCAGCCCCTCTTGGTGACTTTAAAAAAAAAAATACATTGATTTCTTTAGTGGCAAAAAGTTGGAAAGTACCTTGAAGTTCCTAAATGAACATTTATTTTTATAATGTGAAATTACAAAAAATATATATTCATCAGAATATACTAAGAGTGTCTTCTGGGTGGTAGGTTTGTAACTTTCCTCTCCTGCTTCTTAATGATCTTTCACTTATGAAAGTAGGAATGGGGCCTTTATAACTGGGAAAGCAAACACTCAAAAGCAGGGAAGAAAAGCCCAACTCAAGCCTTTTAATTTATAAGGAACTGAGCTGGGCACAACAGCACATGCCTGAAATCCCAGCAATTTGGGAGGTAAGGCCAGTTTCAGCAATTTAGTGAGACCCTATCTTTAAGAAAAAAAAAAAAAAAGAACTGGGGATGTAGCTCAGGAAAAGCACCCCTGGATTCAATTCACAGTACCCAAAACAAAACAGACAATAATAAAAAACACCAAAAAACTGAAATCCTGTGATATCAAAACACCTGATTAGTTATCAACCAACTAGTTAGTGACAGAACCAAGCTAATTTTTCTTGCCTTAAGTTCTTCATTATATCACACCAGGGAGGGATGTAATCCTGTGGAAAAGGTTCTCTCTCTGTTTCCAAGAACACTAACATTTAGGGATCCTGAGAACAAAGACCAGCTACAGAGTATGGAGTTTATAACTGAGGAGACAAAATGAATTCATAAAGTGGTAAACAGTTCAAAATAACATGGATGGTAAGTAATAGGATAATGGAAGTTTCAAAACGAGTTAACAATGAGGAAGTGGTTGGAATGATTTTATCAAATGTGTCAGGAATAAGTGGACAGAAATGAATGGATTGGAGTAGATAAGAAACTATAAAACAGGATGGAAAGATTATGAAGGGTAACTTAACCATTCTAGTTGAAGTGATAAGGAAAATATCTTCAATAAACTTTAAAGGTCAGGCTATGCACTATTTCATGGTGCATAGCGCATATTTCATCTTTAAAGATTCCTTTAAAGATGTTCTAGTCCTGTCAGTCTCTTATGTTCAGAGTTTCCTACATTTTCTTAATCCTTTCCTACTGGTTAATAAAAGCTCCTGTTTTCCTTGCCTCTGCAGGATCCAGTCCTCCTTCAAGACCAGGTCCAGTCTATCTCTTCTGTGAAGTTTTCTCTGTCTGCTCAGGCTCACAGTAGTTTTTTTTGCTCTCTTGGAGTGCCTGTTTAACTAAGAAACAAGAAACTACTAATATGAAATGTGTCTTTGTCTCTTTTATGTAGTATTTAATTAAGTTATAATATACTTAGGTTATAATCTACTGAGTAAGGACCATTTCTACATATTTCTTTGTGACACTCACTGAATCATCTACAGTGCTTTGAAAGTATAAGTGCCCCATAAACATTTGAAAAGTCTCAAATTGTAGTTTGAACAAGGCAGAACCCAGAGATTCTTACTAATGGAGTTCAAAGACACTGTGCACCCTGAGAAATGAACTCAGGAGTACACAGACCAAGGAAATGATATCAAATTATATAGGGAAATCTCATTTTATCATTTTTTTAAAATTAGTTTTCTCTTTTAATTATGTCAAAGTTTTAGGTATTACTAACATATTTTTGACATCTCACTTTTGAACAGAAGGGACATTTCTTAGGCGCAGAACTTTCATAGCTGGAATTTGGTAACAGTATTTGAGCTCCATCACTGGTTTGCCAAGATTGCAGCTGCCACCATCACTGAAGTATCTCCAGCAGTAGGATTCTATGATTCCACATTAAAGACTAAGTTAATTTCTTTATCTACCTACTTGCCAGGCTCATTTTCCTAGCTTGTTCTCTTGTCAAAGCTATCACTGCAGACCAGAAACTTTAGGTCTTTGAAGTTACCTGTTTCTCTCAGTATGTCCACTCTTCTTTCCATCTTGATATTTTCATTCCTATATGTTACAAATAGTATGTTCAACTAATTTTCAACTGGGTGCCAACATCAGAGTGCTGTTAACAACTGGATAGCCACATACAAAAGTTGGACACTACCTCATACCATACACAAAGATTAACTCAAGCTGAAATCAGAGGCCTAAAGTAAGAGTTGAAATTATAAAATTTGTTACAATATATAGGAATAAACCTCTATAACCAAGTGAGAAGAGAAAGAATAGAGTGACTGGACTACATAAAAATTAAAAACTTTTAGGCTGCTAAGAACAAGAATGCAAAAAGGCAATCCTAAGAATGAAAAAAAATTTGCAAATCATACATCTGATAAGGGGCTGTATTTAGAACACATAAATAACTCTTACAATTTTAAGATGGGGCAATATTTGAACATACCTTTCTCTAAAAAAATGATACGAGTGGACCAATAAGTACATGAAATGATGCTGATGCTCAGTATCTTTAGTCATCATAAAAATGCGCATGAAAACCATAATGAAAAACTACTTCAAATTCACTTGGTTGGGTATAATCAAAATACAGATAATATAAGACACTTGGAGATGTGTAGAAACTGGAATGCTCACACAATACTGGTGGGACTGCAAATTAGTATAGCTGCTGAGAAAGGGTTTGATAGTTCTTTAAAATGTTAAACATAAAGAGTTATTGCATGATTCATTTATGCAAAAACTGTATATTAATTTTTTAAATAATTTTTAAAAACTTAAAATTATCAATGGACCTTTATTTTATTCATTTATTTTTATTTTTATGTGGTGCTTAGGATCGAACCCAGTGCCTCACACATGCCAGGTAAGCATTCACCACTGAGCTACAACCTCAGTCCTGTATATTAATGTTTATAGCAGTATTATTCATAGTAACCACAAAGTGGAAACCCAAATGTCCATCAACTGATGAAGGCAGTATATTTGTACAATGAATGATTTGGTCTTAAAAAGTAATACAATACTTAAACATACTGTACATGAAGAGATCAACATGGATGAACCTTGAAAACATTAAGCTGAATGAAAGAAGTTAGTCACAAAAGCCCACATGTTGTATGATTCCATTAGTATGATATGTGCAGAATATGCAAACTTATAGAAACAATGCAGATCAGACGCCTAGGACAGGGGTGTGTGGGGTCAAGAGGAATGACTGCTAATGGGTACAAGATTTCTGGATTTATGAAAATGTTCTGAAATTAGACTGCACAACTCTATGAGCTGAACTAAAAACTACTGAATTATATTCTGTGAAGTTGGTGAATTTTATAGTATGGCTATATCTCAATAAAATTGTTAATAAGAATCCTTCCTGTGTAAGCATTAGCATGTTGAGGAAGTACTATAGCCACCTATTTTTCACTTTCCCCTTAAAAATGACATAATACTTTCTCTTAGAAATGGTAATTATATTTATCACTGTGGCAATTTATTCATGCTTGTGCCTACTCTTAGGTTACACGAAGAAGAAGATATCTAGACAAGAAGGTTTAAGACATCTTTAAATGTTCTACTAGTCACTTTTCTGGACTACGAGCAATTTGGATATATATTATACTCTATTTTAATAAAGTCTGACTTTTTTCAGGCTTAAAAGTTAGTGATAGGGCTGGAGTTGTAGCTCAGTGGTAGAGTGCTTGCCTAGCATGCATGAGGCACTGGGTTTGATCCTCAGCACTACATAAAAATAAATAAATATATAGTAAAAATAAAGGTTCATCTACCACTAAAAAATATACATATATTTCTTAAAAAGTTAGTGACAGTAATCTACGTTAATGTATTTCCAGTTTTAGGACAGATATTCACATACCAAGTGAAAAATAAAAACAAATGAGAAAGGTCCCCACGAATCAGAAGAACTTAACCACATGTGAAACCAAAGATAAGAATTAGGTACAGAATGAATACTGATAACTACATCTTCCCCAGATTCTAAACAGTCCCCAATTCCATATGGGACAGAACAGATGGACTGCCAGCACTACTCATTTAGTTATTATATCCCTCTCACTTATAAAGTGTTTTCTACTCACAACTCCAGGAGGAAACAACTAGCTTAACTTTAGCATAAGTCACTTAAATTGAGTGACTTAAAGTTTGTCAATGATTTCACAGCTACATAAATGTTAGAAAGTAATTTCATTCAGTTTTAATTAGACCAAATTTTAAAAATTGGGACTCTAAATGTATGCATACTTGAACACACACATATCTCTTCATCCAATCAAGCAATGGCTTCATGAATCAATGCTCTAGTATTATACAGTTTATTATTTAACTCCCTTATATATACAGTAAATACTTGTAAAATATGTCCGTTAATAATTTAACCACCAAATAAAAACTTTCCTTACAGTATTTCTAAACAGTGCTATGAACATAAATAAAAACATCTCAAAGAACATTAGTTGAGCAGAGTTAAGTTTTGGAACCATGAAGAGCCAGAGCTCAGCTGCAAATGACTAAAACTCTCTGAGTCTCGATTTCCTCTCTATCCTCAATGGCGATGTTAATAAACACTTTGTCACGCTTCGATAAAGATTTAAAGTAAAATGTAAAATAATTTAGTACATGATCTGATACCAAACAGATGACAGTTTTTTACTCTTATTTTGATGACTTTAGCATTTGTGGAATCTGTTCAGCCACTGAAAGGACAGATGTGAAGTGAACTCCTTTGTGGTTTTCTGAAATCAGATAATTGCTATAGTTAATGTGGTTTCTAATGTGCTTAAGACCAAATTTTTGGTCAAAATAATCTTTTAAAATTAAATTCTGCAAAATAACCTATCATACGCCTATTTGGTCCAAGTCTAAATGCTTTAAAATTTGATAAAAGTCTATTACTGACATGAGTTTTGGGGGAAATTTGAAATAGGAAAGCCTTATATATTTGCAAATTATTACAATTCCTATACCAAACAGCTTAATTCTAAAATCCAGGCCTATACCCAAAGGACTTAAAAATCAGCATACTACAGAGATACAGCCACATCAATGTTCATAGCTGCTCAATTCACAATAGCCAGATTGTGGAACCAACCTAGATGTCCTTCAATTGATGAATGGATAAAGAAACTGTGATATATATATATATATATATATATATATACACACACACACACACACACACACAATGGAATTGTATATATATTACTCAGCCATAAAGAATGATAAAATTATGGCATTTGCAGGCAAATGGATGAAATTGGAGAATATCATGCTAAGTGAGATAAGCCAATCTCAAAAAACCAAAGGTCGAATGATATCGCTAATAAGTGGATGAGGACACATAATGGGGGAGGGAGGGGTTAGTGTTAGGGTTAGAGTTAGGGTTAGGGAGGAGGGCAAGAATGGAGGAAGGAAGGACTGTATAGAGAGAAAAGACGGGTGGGAGGGGTGGGGGGAAGGGAAAAAATAACAGAATGAATCAAACAAACATTACCCTATGTAAATCTATGATTACACAAATGGTATGCCTTTACGCCATGTAAAGAAACAACATGTATCCCATTTGTTTACAATAAAAAATAAAATAAAGCCAAAATAAAAAAGATAAAAAATAAAAAATAAATAAATTAAAAAAAAATAAAATAAAATTCAGAGATTTCAGAAACACTCAAGTAGCATCTCAATAACTTATCCAAAATAACTTATTTTTGCTCTACAGACCTGTTTTTCCATAATTCTAATAGAGTCTGTGGAACTGTACTTGAGAAGGAATTTGAATGTTTTCACTTTCTAGGTGTTAATTTGTATCCAAAAGTCAAAGGGGAAAAGTTGTTATTAAAAACCTTTTAGGGCTGAGGTTATGGCTCAGTGATGGAATACTTGCTTCACAGGTGTAAGGCACTGGGTTCAATCCTCAGCACCACATAAAAATAAATAAAGGTATCGTGTCCACCTACAACTAGAAATATTAAAAAGAAAAACTTTTAAATGACTAAATTTATTTAGAAGTAAATCAAATAGTTGATTTCAAATACTTAAGTCAAATTAAAAAATGATATTTATATGAATGTACAATAGTTTCATCCATTAGAAATCAACATTTTACATTTTTAATGGATTTTAAATTTTATGAAAATTGACATTTATTTTTTCCTCTGCCTCCTTAAAAAAGAAATTAAATTATTTGTAATTCTTAACTGTAGGACTATCTACAAACAGCAGCCGTAAGTAGGAGTTAGTTAAAAACATATAGATAATAAATATATATTACTTAATAATCCTGGAAAAGTATATACAATGTCTGCAAGAAGGCCATTAATGATTTCAGAAAATATACCTTCATTATGTATCTGTGTGTAATTAAAAAAAGGCAGGATGGCAAAAGCTACAGCACAAACAATATAAAAAACTCGACTGGATTACATTACCTTCAAATTTCTTCCCTGCACAAAAGATAATGAAAAGAGAAATTTCTGATATTTCTAATTTTAGAGAGGAGAATGGAGTCTGCTCCGCAGCATATCCCTGACTGCCCTGTTCATCATTTTGCAATCACTCTCCATTCCTGTTATTTTCCCTCCCCCTCCCATGGCTCTTAACATTTTCTAACATAATTAGTTATAACATTAATTTTTATTTTGCTTTGACTGCTGAAAAACACTAAAATGTGGGCTCCACAAAGGTAGGAATTTTTGTTTTGCTCTTAATCCTGAATGCCTACAACAGCATGTAGCAAATGGTAGATAGGTGCTTAATAAAGAAGGCCTGAATGAGTATCCTATCAGATAAGAGTAATAAGCAGATTAGTGTGCAACTTAGGAGATCAGTTCTCCAGATCAGATCAAGAACATTCCTGAATAACAGTTTAAACATCCCACCATTTCAGATTACTCCGCTCACTTAAAGACCCTACCTGCCTGAGTGCGTTCCTATGGCCACCACTGTGCCACTTGGATGAAAATCTGCACAGTGTCCTGGTTCCTAGAAGAGAGACAGAAAGCTGTTGGGGAGTACATGAGAAGGTCTCCCTAGATCTATGACAGTGGAAAAAAATCCTTGAAAATAACTCATTTCATACTAACATGAAATTTTGATCAACTTTACTGTAGTCAATGTGAAATACCACATGGATATGAGAAGAAAAAAGAATTTCAAAGCACGAAGGGCAAGATATGCTGGCAGAATGGTAAGGGAAAAGGGCAACCAGCTTGTGGCTAGGTAGTGGAACATAAGGAATAATAACATCTGTACAATTCTTCAGAGGCTGCAATTTGTTATACCATTTAGGCTAGAAAAGGTGGATATCTGGGTGGGGTAGGGAGAAAATACAGCAAGAGACTACTCAAAAAGAAGATGATAGAGCCTGTTAGTGAGCAGCAACATCACCAGAGTATTCCATAATAATTTATGCTCCATAAACATGTGAAATCTTTAATAATTACTACTGAAATGGACAGAAAAACTGAGCTTTACTCTGCTAACTTGCTTCTTTTAAGGGATTCATATATTTTACCTACACACTAAACACTTCCTTCTTACCCCTGCCCCTTTACTAAACCATAATGCTTGATCTTTTTCCCTTAGGTGCTTCCAAATGCCAGTGTGAGGAGTTTCTGTGGGGAAACTAATCACATGTTGTTCCACTCACATCTACAAGCCTGGTCCATTCCAGCTTGTGTTCCACTGAGTTCCACATGCACACCTGCCTGTCCTGAGCACAGGTCAAGAGCAAATCTTTGAAGGGATGTGTAGCAAGACCCCAGAGTTCATCTGTATGACCCTGAAAATTAAAGACATCCATCATTATAAGAAAAGGGTATCATCAAAAATATTCAGTTAATCAGTGACATTGTAAACTTACCTGTACTTCTATCTGGAAGCCATCATTAAATGTTCCCCGTAAAATAAAATTTCGTGATGTGCCTACTAAGAACTGATCTGCCTTTCCTTCTGCTACAGCTCTGATTGTGCCATACTGATCAGGAACCTATAAAAATAGATTTGTAAAGTTACCTTATATACACTAACATGCATTAGTTACTACCTGAACAATGGCTGAATTTATAGTTGTAAGCAATTATAGGATAATAAATGACAAAATTCCAAGTTTGAAGATAATATAGTAATCTCATACAACTAGTAAAAGCAACTGCATTTTATTTTACACAGAAGTTATGATGATTATCAATATTCTTCGCTTCAGTTAATTTTCTAATTTATTTTATTTTATTTTATTTTGAGTGTTGGAGATTGATCTCAGGCCTTGGGGGGGAAAAATAGCAAAGGAAATGGCATTTCCACTATGAACTTAAAGTTGTGATAAAGCAGCTCTAATATTGTCTTGTAAATAAAACCCAAGGAGTACTATCAGGATCTTCCTCCTCTTCTTTTTCTTTCCTTTTTTTTTTTTTTTGGTGGGGGGCACACTGGGACTGACCCCAGGAATGCTTTACCACTGAGCCACATCCCCAGCCCTTTTTACTTTGAGACACAGACTTGCTAAGTTGCTGAGGCTAGCCTCATACTTTTGATCCTCCTGACTCAGCTCATGAGTTGCTGGGATTACAGTGTACCACCATGCCCAGCTGAATCCTCTATTCTTTAGAAAATACTTTGAAAGTCAGTTATGTTTAGAAAAAGCACTAAGCTTAAACTCAAAATTTTAAATGAACAAAAAAATAGGAGCAATATTAATCACTGAGATTTGCTCTTGCTTTAAGAATCACTGATCCAGCCTGTAATCCCAGCAGTTTGGGAGGCTGAGACAGGAGGATTGCAAGTTCGAAGCCAGTTTCAGCAAAAGCAAGGTGCTAAGCAACTCAATGAGACCTTGTCTCTAAATAAAATACAAAATAGGGTTGAGGATGTGGCTCACTGGCTAAGTGCTTCTGAGTTCAATCCTTGATACCTCCCCAACCTCCAACAAAAGAATAACTGATATAAAAATACTAATCTTAGCCATTTTACTTTCCAAGATCACAATTAGCAAACTTTCAATGAGCACATGATATCTGTCAGTTTTTATGGTTATACCTGCCTTGAAGCAGCTACATCTACAGATAATTAGCAATTCTCATTAAGCCCAATGTTTAAAAGATTACATTCAAGTTCTAAAATTAAACTGGTTATTTTATATGCCAATGACATTGTTTATTAAATTTTAATAGAGAATAGTTGTATTTCTAGATCACTAAAAAAGGTCTCAGATATGTAAAACAGCAAGCAAGTTAATTACACAGTCTGATCGTTTAAAAAACCCTCTCCAATTATTTTTTAATAACAAACTATTCTGTACATTAACAAGCTTTTCTACAGGGAGGGAATGAAATGGTAAGAATATTTGTTATCTTAACATGGTACAAAATACATGAGTGTAAAGGCTTTAATATTTTTATATTATGTTCCATTTCCATCCTTACCTCTATTTCTCTTTCAGCATTCAGATCATGATCCCACAGAATTATTTTTCTGTCTTTCCCTCCTCCAGTTAATAACATCCCATTTCTCATTTGACAAAGTGTGAACACGCTGCCATCATGAGCTTTGATTTGTTTGCTGATTTGATATACACCTAATACGGTGGGGGAAGGTAAAAACACTAGTGATAACACCCTTCATTAGACTTTTGTGTCCTTTTCGAAAAAAGCTTTAGCAGAACTACAGAGTACTCAAAGTTCACGATTCAGTAATTGAAAACCTATTTTCAGCAATTCTTCTGCAAAGCAGGTAGTGAAGCTTTAAGACTTAACACAATCTTGCATTTATGCTATTATTTACTCCAAAATTATTTTTAAATATTCTCTTACAAAAATGTAAGCTAAAGTAGTGATAAACAATTCCACAGACAACAGTGGTTATGAAATGTATCTTAGCCTCAAACCTCGACTGTAATCTCTTGTAATTGTGTTGTACAGTAGTTAGGGTGGCAACACTCTTTTGATTTTAAAGCTGAGGACACAAGAGATGCAGGAGTGGCTTAGCTAATACCACATGTTTAGCTAATGACAAAGTTGTGACTAAGCTACAACTTTCTCACCATGGTGTTCTTGTAACTTTGTTTAAAAAAAAAAAAAAAAAGTCTTCATTTTCTACTGAGGTAAACAGTCACAATGTTAAACATTTAAATTACTATTAATCTGGAGGATTACTCCCTTTATCTGTTGGGATGGGTACTAGGGAAGATACAGAGGCAAAGGTGGGTATGGGATGCTCCTAGCAGTGGCTGTTTTGTGATCAACTAGAAGAGAAGAATTACAGTATTTAAGAAATCGATCAGACTAGACCAATGTGATGGCTAAGCTGGTCTTTCTTATATGCCCACAATACTTTACTAAGTACCCAGACAGGGACAAGATAAGTACATGAAAATATTTTAAGTAAAATCCATGTGTGATAACTGATTATGCATTGCCCTCTGTTTTTTTTTTTTTTTTTTTTTCTAATCAGATTGCCTTTATTAAGGGTCAAAATAAGCTTATAATACTCAAGTCTTTTTCTTTGGTATTCATAATGTTTACTCAGAGAAGTTCAGAGGCTGAGGCTGCTGGTAGTGCAAGAGGAAATTTTTGGAATTGCTGACTTGCAGAATTAATTACCGGGTTCAAAATGGGAAGGTAAATACTTGCTTATACATGGCCAAAAGGAAGAGTGAAAAAAAAAAAATTGCAAGTCTAAAAATTATTAATTGGCTGATAAATGGATAAACAAAATGTGGTATGTACACATAACAGAATATCATGCAAGAAAAAGGAGAGGTACTAACATATGCTACAACATGGATGGACCTTGAAAACATTATGCTAATTTTAAAAAGCCTATCACAAAAAGCCGCATTCTGTAACTCTACATGAAATATTCAGAACAGGCAAATCCACTGAAACCAAAAGTAGATCAGAGGCTGCTAGAGGGCAAAGGAGTGAGGGGAAGGGGTGTAACTGCTAGTAGGTAACAGGGCTTCTTTTTTTGGCATGATGAAAATGTTCTGACATCAGTAGCAATAGTTGTGTAACTCTGAATATAACAAAAATTACTGAATTGTACACTTCCAAAAGGGTTAATTTTATGGTATATGTACTATGTCCCAGTAAAACTAAAATTTGAGATTGTTCTTTTTAATTCATCTATTTGTGCTGTCATATTTTTTTAAATTATCTAAAATTTGGAAGGTTTTGATACCTGAAAAAAATTTAGCTAGAGATGACTCTAAAAAATTCTCAGTGTGAGAATTTTAGTAGCACAAATATTTAATGGATAGGTGTAACTGGCAGAAGTACGGAAGGAATTTGTCTTATTTTAGAGAACAGCTTGCCTGATCAACAGAGCTGAGAGCAGGAAACTTCAATAAACTTATTATTCAGGTCACTCACCAGGCTCATATCAATATTCATTACCTAAAAATACTAAGCTTTGAACAACACAGCGTGTTCAGTGGAACAGTCACACAGTATCTATCACTGCTCTGAGGTGCCCAACAGAGAAAGGGCATCTGAGAGTACTGTTGGCTTTATTTGGGCATTAAAAAAAAAAAAAAAGAAAATTTTAGGCTTATTGTCCTATATAATTCAAATTCACAAGAGTAGTTTGAGAGTACCATGTGAAAAATTACACAAGGCAGGTGTGGCATTTTAGTTTTCCATGAGAATGTAGGAAAATGAAATAAAAATTTCCTGCTCTTAAGTTAGCCTTCCATATTTCTAAACACATCAATAACCTTGTTAAACACTTCAGATCTACCCTGAATGATGGAATGTTAGAAAGCTGAATTAAACCTGAAGAACAAAAGCTTCACCAGGAATAAAAATACTTTATATAATAATCAACTTGGCTAGATTCCCACCACTCACTTCTCACCCCAGGAAAATCATTTCCTGTGGAAGATCTAGAATTAAGTTAGCTATAAGAATTCAGTGCTTTGGGCTGGGGTTGTAGCTCAATGATAGAGTGCTTGCCTTGCATGTGTAACGCACTGGGTTTGATTCCCAGCATGGTGTATAAATAAATAAATATCCATCGACAACTAAAAAATATTTAAAAAAAAATTCAGTGCTTTGTATTTAAGTAAATTACCAAAGTTTTCTTTACATAGTCATTATCTATAAAACAAATTTATAGTTAAAGATTTCTTTCATATGGGCCTGTATTTCTGATGTTCCAATTTAGGCCAAATAATGTTTTACATACCTGCTGAGAAAAAGAAGAATCTCTGAATTAATAAAATCTACTATACCTCAGGCTTAATCAGATGGCTATGTCAGTCTATCCAAACTTAACTGCAAATCCTTCCCTTTCTTCTCATCTCTAACAGAAATGGAATTTCCATGAAAATCAAGTATACCTTGTTTTACAAATGAAGATGTTGGATAGCTTTTACTAGTTGGGCAAGGTAAAGTTGGGCCTCTAGGGTCGTGTTTCTCAATTCCTTAAAGGAACTTGACAAAGATTTAAGAATGATGAACATTTTAATGGTGATGTGGATACTCTTAACTTCTTCTGCTCCCCCACTTAAAAAATTATGAATTATTTCACATAAGAATAAATTTAAAACTATTTCGTATATGTAGAAAATAAATAACAACCCTTTACTACTTAAGAAACAGAAAGTACTAATAACTGAAAATTTGTTAACTTTCATAAATGTCATACTTGGGAATATGCAAACTGGATCAATCTACTGAAAAATTCAGGATTAAAAATTCAAGAATTAAAAATGAGAAATTTGGGCATCTAGTCTGGTCTATGCTTGAATATTTATTATTTCATTGCAAACACCAACCCCTTTTCTCAGCCATACTTAAACAGAACTGAAAATCCCAAACACAAAACAAAATTCTTAGCAACTCTGCGTAGACTAGGGTAATTTAGTCACATAGCAGACTACAACACAGGTCATTTCATGTGCCCATTAACTTATAAGATTGGGTTTTCTATTTCCTGTTTGTGCATATGCAGATTTTCTCTGCACAGAGGATAAGCCACAAATTTTTCAGACAAAAATCAAAACAAAACCTCTGAACCTATCCCCACTTCCTACTTAACCACAAACATTAAGGCTAATGAAGGGTATGTTTATACCCAAACTCTGCTCAGTGTTAAAGAATATGTCAACAATTTTAAAAGTTACTCTTTTGATATATTATGCTGTTCCTGGCATTTCTAATACTGAACAAATGGAAAAATAAGAGAGAAATAAGTGGGAAAGGTAGTCAAAAAACTATTCTAATTCTATTTTTTGAGCAGCTCTCAAAACTCCCTACCATCCTTCTTATATGTGAATTTTGAATCTAAACTGAAAGAGGTTAAAAATGTATAGCCAATAATTGAGATCAAAATCAATAATAATATAATTTAGGGATGATTTTTTTTAATGCTTGTATATATCTAACTCAATTCAATTGCTAGGCTTAGAAATTAAGGTGAATGGATATGGAAAACATTAATTAATCTATTATATAACTCCTGAAAAATACAGTGTAAAAATCCATGCAATAAGAGGATAATTTTGATGCTTAAATTCCACAATTCAGTGAAAATGTGCTTCAATCCACAGTACTCTTTTTATTCCGGACACCCCAACGTAAGATTAATTTCCTTTCTAAAACGCTTGACAAATAATTTTCAAATTCCTAATTCAAAATGCCAGACATTGTGCTAGTAGTCCTGGGAAAGTTTACTGGAAAAGACAGACATGTAAACTGGGTCTTTCTGAGAAGGGGAACAGGAATTTCATTCTTCCTTTTTTTTTTTTTCCCTTCCAGTATTGGAGACTGAATTCAGGGGCACTTTCTTTACCACTGGTCTCACCAAGTAGCCCAGGCTGGCCTTGCACTTGTGATTCTCCCACCTCAGCCTCCTGAGTCCCTGAGATTATAGGCAGGGGTGGTGGGTGGTGTGATTTCTTTTACTCTAAACTTGGGATTCTTTCCGTGGTTTAATAAAGGGACTTTAGGGAGACAGAGGTAAGGAGGTAAGGCTGTTCCACGGCTTGAGGGTAAAAAGGATAAACATGTTGAATTGCTCTGCCAATCCCCAAGCTCGTTCCCCATCACCTCTCTCTCTCTCTCTCTTCCTTGCTGTTACCGTCGGGAGCTGGTGATTAAGAATCTCTCTTTGTTCCTGACCCTATGGTTTTAGAACCATGTTTCTATTTTTTCTCTCTTAATTTTCTACTCTGAAGAAAGTACATAGTATGCTGAAATTTTTTTTAAAGTTTTATTGTTCTTAAACAGTTTGGAAAAAATGAGGTTGAAAAAGGTTATTTTTCAATTGCTCTTCCTCAAACTTTTTCATCTACCACAGAAAAGGGCAAAATTGACCTATATATTTGGGTTCAAATGGCCATTAGGAACAAAATATCCTGCCAATTATGGAGGCACAGCTACTTGAGCTACTTTGGAGGATGAGGCTAGAGGTTCTGAAGTTTCAGGCTAGCCTGAGCAACTTAAGGGCACCATCTCAAAATTACCACACACACACAAAAAACAAAAAAAGTGTGTATGTGCGTTTGTGTGCACACACACGAGGGTGTGTGCTGGGGATGTAGCTCAGTGGTAGAATACCTGCTTAGCATGTGCGATTGTAGTGTAGACATTGATCCCTATGCCACAAAAGAAAAAGTAAAAGGACCAAGCATATCTATAATTGTGAGGAAAACTGTTCTCATGAAATGTGGAAAGACTGTCAAGGCCCAGTGTGAGGACTGAGAAGAGAGGTTTCTTCCTTCCCTTTACTACCTTATTGCATGGCCACGCATTCTGCCTACAGAAGCACAATCCCAGGGGAGAGTGAGTCTTTATACTTTTAAAATGAACATATATCTACATCTAATTATTTTTATTAACATGCTAGAGGCTCAGTATGGTTAAATGTAGGTTATATATGCTTAATAAATAATCTTATTACAAAAGATTATAAAGATCTTAAAACCAAAAAGTATATTGATGACCCTCATGTTGTTCCATTGCAACTCCTTCTCTCCTGTTCTGGGCAAGATAGGGGACTGTGACAGCACATGTGAGAATTATACAGAATGAGTTTAATATGAGAACACCATACCTTTAGGTCCTTTCCCAGGAGTAGGCTCTACAGTAGTTTTGCTCCATATAAGCATGACTCCACCTGAGTCTCCAGTAAGAACATCTCCATTCCCCAAGAATGCTAAACACTGCACGAATTTTGGTTTTTCATATTTCTGCAATGAAATAAAATTTTTCAAGTTTTTCCTTTGGTATGATGATTTTATACTTACTCAACAAATAAAAGTTTTAAGTTTTATGTACCTAATGAAGTTATAGTATTCTGATAACTTACCCCAAAAATTCCTTGTTTTCTTGTTAGTGAATTACCACTCCAAGTCCAGAAAAAAATATGAGATTTACCACATGTTATTATGGTATTTGCATCTGTTGGGTGGAACTCCACAGCCAAAACAACCTCATTTGTTGTCTGTGAAAAGAGAAATAAAACTTCAGATAAATGAATATTTTTATAGCTAGCAAGTACCAATTTTAGCTTCTGACAAAAACAGGGAAAATTTTGAAGGAAATGCCTTTTTTTTCTAAGATATATTTTACTAAAATTTTTAATAATAATCCCTGGTTGTAGGGACTGAACTCAGGGGCACTTTACCACTAAGCTACATCACCAGACCTTTTTATTTACTTATTTTTAATTTTGAAACAGGGTCTTGCTAAGTTGCTAGGCAGGCCTCAAACTTATGCTCCTCCTGCCTCAGCATCCCAAGAGCTGGGATTACAACAAGAATGTGTCACTGCAATTGGCTTAATAATAAATTTTTAAGAACAAAGATTTAAATTTCATGACCTCATCTTCTTATATCATTTTAAATATCATTTTTATGCTACTTATTCATAAAAATCTTGTATTTGGAAGACATTCATGAGTTATAGCTTTAATTATTTTAATTTATCATATATTCAGGGAGAGCACATTAAAACTGTCAAATATAAGAGCAGTGTACATTGTCTAAAAGTTAGAAACAGAACAAAGCTAGAAACAGAACATTACTAACATTTTAGAAATATCCTATGTCTTCTGCCAAGCTATCATCCTCTCTCTCTACTTAAGAAACCATTATCTTGATTTTCAGCAAAAGAGATCTTTGTCTGCTTCATTTAAACAGAATCAAACAATGTACTCCCTTCATAACTCTGGCTTGTTTTCTGAACATTACACTTGTGAGATCTATTGGTGAAGGTATATATAGTTGTAAATTGTTCATTCTAATTGCTATACACTATTCTTTTGTATAAAAAAGACCACATTATTGTTTTATTCATTCTCCTGGTGATTGGCTTTAAGGTACTTTAGACTTTCTTTTGGCTATCATAAGTAGCACAGCTATTTGTCCTCTAGCAAAGAACTGGATATATTTCTGTTGGGCTTATACCCAGGAGAGAACCAGCAGGTATGCAAATGTTCTGCTTTAGTAGATAATGCCAAACAGTATTCCAAAATGGTTTTGTACTAACTTACATGCCTAGTAGCAGTGTATGAGACTTCCAGTTACTCTACATCCTTACTAATGTAGGCATTTTTGTCCTTTTCATGTAAGCTACTTTGGTAGGTACACAGTGATATCTCACTGTGTGTGCTTTTTAAAAAATTGTTGATGGACCTTTTATTTTATTTATATGTGGTGCTGAGAACCAAACCCAGTACCTTACACATGCTAGGCAAGTGCTCTATCACTGAGCTATAACCCCAGTCCCTCACAGTGGTTTTAATGAGGCTGAGCATCTTTTCCTGTTTATTTTTTTTTCTTTTTAATATTTTATTTTGACATGAAAATCTTTAATGAATCCAGAATTTGTTTTTGTATATGGTGAAGGTAGAGTCTCCTTTATTTTTGGAAGATAGTTTTATCTTCTTTTCAATGTTTATTCCAATAATTCACTTCCCTGTCTGTATTAGTTCCTCAAAGCAGTGTTAGTCATTTGTGAAGACAACAGAATAACTTCAGCATTTTTTCATTTAGTAAAATGTTTGCTCTTGCTTTTTTTTTTAATTAAAAATCATAAATTTACATAGGGCAATGTTGTTTGATTCATTCTGTTATTTTTTTTTCCCTTTCCCCCCCACCCCTCTTTTCCCTCTATAGTCCTTCCTTCCTCCATTCTTACCACCCTCCTTATCCCTAACCCTAAACCTAACCCTAACCCTAACGCTAACCCCTCCTACTCCCCATTATATGTCCTCATCCGCTTATCAGCGAGATCGTTCATCCTGTTTATTAATCACCCTACTTTATGAAGTCCTTGTTGAAATCTTTTGCCAATTTACTTTCTTTCTTACTGATATACAGAAATTCCTTATATATTATGAACATGAGTGTTCTACCAGAAATATATTTTCTCATATTCTTTTAAAGTTGTCTATTCATGAAATTTTTAATATATCACTTTCCCCCACTTGTAATTAGTAATTTTATGTGTCACATTTAAGAAATTTGCTTATGAAGGTATCCTACTATATTTTCTTCTAAAAGCTTTGTACCTTTCATACCAACATTCATAATCCACCTAAAACTGATTTGTGTGAATGCTGTGAGGTAAAGGTCAAGATTAATTTTCCCCATATGGATATCCAGTTAATCCAGTACTATTCATTGAAAGTCTTAACCTCTGCCAAAAATCAAGCCGTGTAGTTTATTTCTCTATTCATTCCCCCTGATATGTTCTTCTACCCTTGTACCACAATGACTCAATGATATAATAGATACAGATATCTCATAGAGTCCTCCAAATTTATTCTTTTTTTTTTTTTTTTTGGTACTGGGGATTGAACCCAGGACCACTTTACCATTGAGCTACACCCCCAGTCCCTTTTCAGTTTTCTTCTTTTGAGACAGGGTCTCACTAAGTTGCTGAGGCTTCTTCCGTCTCGGCCTCTTGGGTTGCTGGGATTACAGGTGTGTGCCACCATGCTTGGCTTATCCAAGTTTATTCTTTTTCTCATAGTTGTCCTGATTGTTTTTACAACTTTGTATTTTCAGATATATTCAGTTTGTCAACTTCATGCAGGATTTTACCATGTTGACTATATGGATCAATATGCAGAGAAGTAACATCTTTATAAAATCATATTCTGTCCATAATATAAAATATTCCTCCATTTATTAGGTTTTCTTTAATTTTTGTTATTACAGTTTTCAAATTGCCTTATTGAGTCTCAAGTTTACATAAATTAAGAAGTTATTTATCAGTTCCCCAAATCCTTATGGCTTAGAGACAGGACAGAGCCTATCAATAGCAGAACAGATTAAGTTTAACACACAGGGGAAAACTGAGTGATCTCGCTCCTGTCAACTCATTCCTTAGGCAAAATGCCTCTATTCTTTAGTAAAGTCTTTTCTTTTTCTCCCCAAAGAAGAAACTATAAGTTCTCTTTTTTAAGTTAACTTCAGTTGTTTTACAATCACCTGTACTAGAAAGAGGTATAATGAAGACATTTAAGACACAAAGTTTGGAGAACTGGATATGAGAACTGAGATAAAAGGAGCCATAATGATATCTGAGATTCTAGCTTGGGAACTTAGGTGGAATATAGTGTGAATCACTGAGACAATACTGGTTTGGGCTAGGGAAGATAATCGATAGATTAAAACATGTAAATTTTAACTTGTGGTATAAGGATTTCACATAAAGATATCTTAGCAGGCTTCTAGAAATAGGGATTCAACTTGTGAGAGATTTGGGTTGGAATGGATGTGAAACTCAGGAGACAAAGTTATAAGTGAAGGACTGGAACAGAACTCAGAGCAACAGAAACACATATATGTCCAGAGAAGGAGATGGATGAATGATTGGTAGGAGGAAAACCACACACTTCATTTGATAGACCTTACTATCAAGGACGAAAATTCACACACTCTGGTGCAACTTACCTATATTTGTGTTAAATTACTCTAAATGACGATGAAGAGAAGACCATTTATGTCTTCATTAATGTATTTTAAAGTTTGAAGTTTCCTGACAGCTTGTAGTTCTTTCAATTATATCAATCAAACAGAACAAGTACTTTCTTCAAAAGATTAACTTACACATGAAAACATAACAACATCTATTTTGACCAACAAGCTGAAAGCTTGAAGACTATGCAAAACAAAACTTCTAAGAGAGGAATGAAAGAAAAATACATTATTATTTAGGGTGCATCAAACATGTTGTAGACTTTTTAAAGGTATTCTTACACTGGGAGTCTCTCTGAAAGCCTGTCAGACGGAGAAGGCCACTTCTGACCCACGTAAACACAGCTTCAATGCTAACCTGACAGTCTTCTCTTACCAGATATAGCTTGATCCACACAACAGATCAACACTATTATAAATGCTATAGCATTTTCTATAATAATCCTATAAACATAATTTAAACAAAAAAACTATTATATATGTTCTTCAGTTATGTCAGCCATATATTTAAGGTTGAAATTTTCCTCACAATTTCTATAGCTTTAAATATTGAATAAAAATTACAATTTTGATAAAGCAGCAGCAGTCGAGTAGTGTGGAGACTTAAATTTTTGGGATTAGACATCCTTTTATCCATTGTGCTACTTTGACATTTCAGTTACACAATATCTGAAACACTGAAACTGCTTCAAGATGCTAGACTTTTACTTTGTATCTACTGTGGTGTTAATATCATAAGAATGTTTATAAATGAGTAAATATGATGAATGTGGCCAGTGAATTTACGCTTGCAACCAAAGGTATGCATATCATAGTGGCTCCAAATACCTGCCAAACAAATATTGTATTCTGAAAGATGACACTCAATTAAAAATTGTTTTGATTTACCTTTATTTCTGCTCCTTTAGATTTTTTCTGCCAGTCCCATACAGTAAGCATATGCTCATTGGAGTCATCAATAACACATAAATGGATACCTGAATCCTAAAGAAAAATCAATTAAAGGCATTTAAAAATTCCTGAATAAGGTTTTTTTCTCTTTATTTTTGATGTGTATGTGGTGGTCCTGGGGGTTGAACCCAGAGTTGCTCTATCACTAGGTTTTGTCTCCAGCCCTTTTTGTTATTTTTTAAAAATTTGAGATAGCATCTCAGTTGCTGAGGCTGGCTTCAAACTTGTGATTCTCCTGCCTCAGACTCCTGAATCACTGGGATTACAAGTCTTCACCACCGTGTCTAGTGGTAGGGCTGACTTTCTAAGTAAGAAATATCATTATTAAAACTGCCAACAGAAGGGCTAGGGATGTAGCTCAGTGGGAAAGAGCTTACCTAGCACGCATAGGACCTGGGTTCAATCCGTAGCACCACAAAACAACAACAAAAAACAAACAAACAAAAAACTAACAACCAATAATAAAATAATACAAAATCTTTCAAACAATATTCTCTGAAACATAATGAATGTACTATTTGCTAAAGCTGTATTTTCTTCAAGGATATAGATTCTTAAATTATTTTTCTATTTTTAAATGGTCCCCCTAGGTTGATTCCCATCTGCCAGTTAGTCACACTTCTATTAATTAGTGACAACAAATTTTTTTTTGGGTGGGGGTCATACTATGGATTGAACCTGGGGTGCTCAAACACTGAGTCACATCCCCAGCCCTTTTTTTTTTTTAAATGGAGACAAGGCCTTGCTAAGTTGCTTAGGGACATCACTACATTGCTGACGCTATCTTTGAACTTGCTATCCTCCTGCCTCAGCCTCCTAAGCCACTGGGACAAATAATTCTTTCTGAAGATATTCTAATCGCTTTGGCATCTTATGCTTCCTCTTTACTGTTGGAAAATATTCAAGGTATTTTCCCATGGAGTAAGTGGGAAGAAATGTACATAATTTTTAAAATTTTCTATTAATGAAATTCTGATACTTTGAGGGAATAAACTAAAATTAGTGACTATTTTAAGGTTTTCTAATTTCAAATTTTTGTGATCTGTCTTATATTCACATGGGTAAATAAAAATAGAACTAAATACTGTTTTCCTGAATCCATTTTCATTCATATAATTCAAGTCTCTAGGTTTGTAACTATGGATGATATTAATTTTTTTCTAGTAGCATCTGTAGTATGTGCTTCATATCATCTCTAGATAGAGAAATAATGCACTATCTCTGGAATAGAGAAACACTGTAGTGAAGGAAGAATGAGATAAGGAAGAACAGAGTTTAGTCTTTATCTCAGTCTGTATTAAATCATTATATGGATTAGAAAAAGAGTATGAGCTATTCAAGACCATCTCAAACACCATAACAATGCAACCAATAACATGACAAGAGTTCCTGCTATAGAGACTAGGGGGTGGGGGAAAGTAATGATAATATTTCCTTTCTGTCCTCTTAATTCCTGTTCTAAATTATTTTCCTAATTCTGACTTGTTAGCCCCCTGACATTCAATGACTTTAAGCTAGCAAAATTCCTAAATTCATTCAGATTTATTTTCTGCTCTAAAACTGTCCCTTCTTCCATGTCCCGCAAAACTCCCATAACTTGGAATACAGCTACTGACAACAGAGAACTAAAGAGATAATATGAATACATAAATATATTCTGAAGCATAAGTGAGACCCAATAAAATTCTAAGGGGTATTTATATTTGAAATGCAAAACTATAAAACCTAATATGTAGATGGTCTTCTGCATACTTTATAATCATCACTACATATTAATTTTTTTAAAAAAGAAAATGCTTACATTTGTAATATTTTTATGTTACCCTCAGGCTCATAAGAGACTGATAGACACAAGATTTTAGGAAATACAAAGGTGTGATTGTTTTCTTTGTTCCATTATGACACCAAGAAAAGTCAATGATTTTGCAGAACTGGCCAAGTTACATATATGTGAGTTTTAAAAAAAATAAGATCTCTTCTATGATTTAAATTGAAGTGAAGGCACACATCATATTGCCTATTTCAAAATGTACTATGCTGTGAATATATTCCTCCAGCCACTTCCTACACCTATACTAGAATCCTATCTCAGAACAGAACAAAATTAAGTTTAATTAAGTATAGTATATTGATCCTATCTTCTGTTTGTTGTACTGGGGATTAAACCCAGAGACCCTCTATCACTGAGCTACATGACAGTTCTTTTTACTTTATAGTCTTGCTAAGTTGCAGAGGCTGGCCTCAAAACTTGTGATCCTCCTACCTGAGCCTCCAAAGTACCCAAGACTACAGGTATGCACCAACTCCCTTGTCTCCTATCTTTTTTCTTTTTTGGGGTGTACTGGGGGTTGAACTCAGGGGCACTGGACCACTGAGCTACACCCCCAACCCTATTTTGTATTTTATTTAGAGACAGGGTGTCACTTTAGCACCTTGCTTTTGCTGAGGCTGGCTTTGGACTTGAGATCCTCCTGCCTCAGCCTCCTGAGCAGTTGGGATTTCAGGCGTGCACCACCTATCTTGTCTCCTATGTTGATCCTATCCAAAGCAAATGTAGTACTCAGGTTAAAATGCTAGACATTAATAAAGCAATAGTTAATATCTCATTTTTCAGTGGATGTTAACAAAAAA
Source organism: Sciurus vulgaris (assembly GCF_902686455.1). Taxonomy (NCBI): domain Eukaryota; kingdom Metazoa; phylum Chordata; class Mammalia; order Rodentia; family Sciuridae; genus Sciurus; species Sciurus vulgaris. The sequence goes on from NC_136475.1 coordinate 64,086,424, forward strand.
ACTGATCTTCAGTTCTATCTCTTAGTTTTGCTTAACTTTTTTAAACAGTGTTACTTACTGCTTTTGAAAAATCCAGGCATCCTACTCCACGCTCGAAAGTTCCAAGTCCAATAATTTGCAGCGTAGATAGACTAACTGAATCCCACACTCTGACATGAGGTTGCAGAGGCTGCAAAAACACAAAACAGGAAGACTAACCGGTATTCAGGTGATGCAAACACACATGACTACCACACAGAACTGGTGTCACCTTCAAAAAGTAAAAGGGGTGAAGAGACGTCTATAAGAAAATACCAGATTTAGACATGCCCCCAAAGAATCTCTAGTAGGTACTTTGTTCCATGTCACGAAACTAAGGAAAACAGCAAGAATGACAACAGTAGCCAAATAATTTGACTATTTATTATGTTTCACATGTTCTCTATGTCACATGGATTAAAACATTTCAAATTCTTAAAGTTACAAACTATAGGTGTGATCATAATTACCATTTAACAGATGAAGAAACTGACATACAGAGATTTAAATAACTTGATAAAAGTTATACAGCTACTGAAAGGTAAAATCAATTCAAATGCAGGAAAATGACTGTCAATTACTCTGCCTTTCTTTTTTTTAAGACAGGGTCTCACTGTGTCCAGGTTGGTATATAGACTTGTGAGCTCAAGTGATCCTCCCATCTCAGACTCCAGAGCAGTGGAAATACAGATATGTGCCAGTTGGATGCTTAGCTTTTAGAACTACCTTTATTTCTGAGAAAATCAGTGTCCAGTAAATTCCTAGGCAAGTAGTCCTCAAACAGAATATGGAACTGGAAGGGATCTTTTAAAACAACCCCATATAATCTCCCCCTCAAATGCCCCCCACTCCTTTTCGTTAAACAAACTGAATCAACAGAATGTCATGAATATGGTCAAACATATGCTTATCAATCATCATCAACATTCACTAATGATCTTAGAAGAGATTTGTTATATATGCCAATTTGAAAACATTGCATAGTAACTGAAAACTCTTTAAATGATATCACTTCTCCATATAAATAAAGTCAAGAGGATAATTGCACTACCATCAACTATGGATAACTGCAGTTCCTTCTGGCAAATAAGGATGAGTTATTCTATATAAACAAAAATCGAACATGAACATTACTCTATTTTTATAATAATTTCCCTATAGAAGACTTATTATTTAGAAAAACACATTTGGCAGTTTGATTTTCTTTTGTCTTTTTAAATGTTCTTAGAGTTCTAAAGGTTTTTCCTTCACTTATGCTAGAAATCCTTTAGTAGTTAAATTTTAAAAACAAGTTGTGGTTAAAAAAAATTACAAACAATTCCATTCAAACAGCAATTATCACTAGATATAAAACGCATAATTCTGTGCTGCTTACCCTTCCATCTTTATCCACTCCAGCTATCTGTCCAGTTGCGATCCTAATTTTGTCAGGATGAATAGCAAGGCTAAAAAAAGTAATATTAACAACAATTTTAAATACAAAAATCATGTGAAACAGCAGAAAGGCACCTATCAACATGTTTCAGTTTTACTGTCATAAACAATCACTTTGATCTATTTTATTTTCTTTAGGAAATTAAGTAAACATCAATTATTTAAAGATTTTTAAGTTTTCAACTGTATTTATGTTTCTTTGTTAAGCTTAACAAATTAATGGAGCATTAAATTTGAAGAAAATATCCACAACTTTGGCATGGTAACAAACTAAACTGTTTTCATTTGTTCAAGTTTCTTTCTAGTACATGTATAGTCATACATATTCATATGGTTTTATTTAAAGATGCAGTATTGCATGGTATAATTTTAATCTAATAAAACAGAAGCTTTTTTTTTTCATTTTTCCACATAATCCCTTATAAACTATTACTGACTTAACAGTTCTTTCATCTTTTAGGCATTTCTACTTTTCTATAAGGGGAAAAAAATAAAAGAACAGTCAGCATCATAATGCCATTAACTTTTAAATTAGTTCTTGAAGAACTTTTCAAGTCAAATTTGGAGCAAAGAATTTTTAAGTGGAAAACAGTGTACCAAATGTGCTCAAATTCATCATGGTACACATACAATTGATTACCAAAAAAATTTTTTTAAATGTCTTCATGTCCATGCCTAGAATTGTTCTGTATCTTTACACAACAGGTAAGTGCAATTGAAAACTAGTTTTGTTTGTTTCTTGGAAGGTACTGCTAATTATTTTCTGGAATAATAGTGATTCAAACTGTCATAAGACAGAAAAACATGCCTAAAGTTCTATAACTTTCTTATATTAAGAACAATATATTTTAAGGGGCTGGCAAGGTAACTCAGTGGTAGTAGAAGCACTTGCTTAGCATATGGAAGGCCCTAGATAGTCCTCAGCACCTCAAAAGAGTGTGTGCATGTGTTTGGAAAATAATTTGGTATAAGTAGTATCTTATTTTCTTTAATTACTAAGGAGATTAGAGTTCATCAATATTTCTTTTATTTTCCCCTGGTGATTGAACCCAAGGACACTTTACCACTGAGCTATCTCAGCCTTTTTTATTTTGAGAAAGGGTCTCACTAAGCTGCCAAGCCTAGGTTGAACTTGCTATCTTCCTGCCTCAGCTTCCCAAGTTGCTGGGATTACAGGTGTGTGTCACCATGCCCAGCTCAATGTTTAATTCCATTTCGTCTTATTCAAATAGTTTTTATCTGGTATTGAGATCAAATATATTAAGAGTAACTAAAAATCTAAAACATTGACATTTTGTCATATTTAATATAGATATCCTCTCCTTTCAAATAAATTTTTAAAACTAAAATTTCTGGTTTGGGAAATACATTTTTGCATTATTCAAATATCAAAACTATAAAAAATACATTGAGAAAAATCTCTTCTCCACCTGTCCTAACTGCTAAGATCTCATCTATCTGGTTCCTATTCCTATCGTCTGAAGTCTCTAAATGTAATCACTGTAGTTTCTAATCTCTGTTTTTACACAAATGAATACATACACATTCTCCCGCTTTTTTTTTATTAAAAATCATAAATTTACATAGGGCAATGTTGTTTGATTCATTGTTATTTTTTTCCCTTCCCCCCACCCCTCCCACACCTCTTTTCCCTCTATACAGTCCTTCCTTCCTCCATTCTTACCACCCTCCTTATCCCTAAACCAAAACCTAACCCTAACGCTAACCCCTTCTACCCTCCATTATATGTCCTCATCCACTTATCAGCGAGATCATTCATCCTTTAGTTTTTTGAGATTGGCTTATCTCACTTAGCATAATATCCTCCAATTTCATCCATTTGCCTGCAAATGCCATAATTTTATCATTCTTCATGGCCGAGTAATATTCCATTGTATATGTATATATATATATGCCACAGTTTCTTTATCCATTCATTAACTGAAGGGCATCTAGGTTGGTTCCACAATCTGGATATGGTGAATTGAGCAGCTATGAACATTGATGTGGCTGTATCTCTGTAGTATGCTGATTTTAAGTCCTCTGGGTATAGGCCAAGGAGTGGGATAGCTGGGTCAAATGGTGGTTCCATTCCAAGCTTTCTGAGGAATCTCCACACTGCTTTCCAGAGTGGCTGCACTAATTTGCAACCCCATCAGCAATGTATGAGTGTACCTTTTTCCCCACATCCTCTCCAACACCTATTGTTGCTTGTGTTCCTGATAATCGCCATTCTAATTGGGGTGAGATGAAATCTTAAGGTAGTTTTGATTTGCATTTCTCTTATTACTAGAGATGTTGAACATTTTTTCATATATCTGTTGATTGCTTGTACATCTTCTTCTATGAAGTGTCTGTTCATTTCCTTAGCCCATTTGTTGATTGGATTATTTGTATTCTTGGTATAGAGTTTTTTGAGTTCTTTATAGATTCTGGAAATTAGCGCTCTATCTGAAGTATGAGAGGCAAAGATATTCTCCCCTCTGTAGGCTCTCTCTTCACATTACTGATAGTTTCCTTTGCCGAGAGAAAGCTTTTTAGTTTGAATCTATCCCAGTTGTTGATTCTTGCTTTTATTTCTTGTGCTGTGGGAGTCCTGTTAAGGAAGTCTGATCCTAAGCCAACAAGTTGAAGGTTTGGACCTACATTTTCTTCTATAATTTGCAGGGTCTCTGGTCTGATTTCAAGGTCCTTGATCCATTTTGAGTTGAGTTTTGTGCAGGGTGAGAGGGGTTTAATTTCATTCTTTTGCATATGGTTTTCCAGTTTTCCCAGCACCATTTGTGGAAGAGGCTATCTTTTCTCCATTGCATATTTTTGGCACCTTTGTCTAGTATGAGAAAATTGTAATTATTTGGGTTTGTGTCCATGTCCTCTATTCTGTACCATTGATCTACCTGTCTATTTTGGTACCAATATCATGCTGTTTTTGTTACTATTGCTTTGTAATAGAGTTGAAGATCTGGTATTGCGATATCCCCTGCTTTGCTCTTTCTACTGAGGATTGCTTTAGCTATTCTGGGTTTCTTATTCTTCCAGATGAATTTCATGATTGCTTGCTCTATTTCTGTAAGGTACATCATTGGGATTTTAATTGGAATTGCATTGAATCTGTATAGCACTTTTGGTAGTATGGCCATTTTGACAATATTAATTCTGCCTATCCAAGAACATGGGAGATCTTTCCATCTTCTAAGGTTTTCTTTAATTTCTTTCTTTAGTGTTCTGTAGTTCTCATTGTAGAGGTCTTTCACCTCTTTTGTGAGATTGATTCCCAAGTAGTTTATTTTTTTCGAGGCTATTATAAATGGGGTAGTTTTCCTAATTTCTCTTTCTGAAGATTCATCACTTATGTATCAAAATGCATTGGATTTATGAGCATTGATCTTGTAACCTACTACTTTACTGAATTCACTTATGAGTTCTAAGAGTTTTCTGGTGGAATTTCCAGGTTCCTCTAAATATTTAATCATGTCATCAGCGAACAGGGATAGTTTGAGTTCTTCTTTTCCAATTCGTATCCCTTTAATTTCTTTGGTTTGTCTAATTGCTCTGGCTAGAGTTTCAAGGACAACGTTGAATAGAAGTGGTGAAAGAGGGCATCCCTGCCTTGTTCCAGTTTTTAGGGGGAATGCTTTCAGTTTTTCACCATTTAGAATGATACTGGCCATGGGCTTAGCATAGATGGCCTTTACAATGTTAAGGAATGTTCCCAGTACCCCGATTTTTTGTAGTGTTTTGAGCATGAAGGGATGCTGTATTTTATTGAATGCTTTTTCTGCATCTATTGAAATAATCATGTAATCCTTAACTTTTAGTCTGTTGATACGGTGAATGATATTTATTGATTTCCGGATGTTGAACCAACCTTGCATCCCTGGGATAAAACCCACTTGATCGTGGTGCACTATCTTTTTAATACATTTTTGTATGCGATTTGCTAAAATTTTGGTGAGAATTTTTGTGTCAATGTTCATTAAGGCTATTGGTCTGAAATTTTCTTTCCTCGATGTGTCTCTGTCTGGTTTATGTATCAGGATGATATTGGCTTCATAGAATGAGTTTGGGAGGGTTCCCTCCTCTTCTATTTTATGGAATACTTTGAGAAGTATTCGAATAAGCTCTTCTTTAAAGGTTTTGTAGAACTCGGCTGAGAACCCATCTGGTCCCAGACTTTTCTTTTTTGGTAGGCTTTTGATGACCTCTTCTATTTCATTGCTTGAAATTGATTTATTTAAGTTGTGTATGTCCTGCTCGTTCAGTTTAGGTAATTCATATGCCTCTAGAAACTTGTTGATGTCTTCAAGGTTTTCTGTTTTGTTGGAGTAGAGATTTTCAAAATAGCTTCTAATTATGTTTTGTATTTCACTTGTGTCTGTTGTGATATTTCCTTGTTCATTCTGAATTTTAGTAATTTGAGTTTTCTCCCTCTTTCTCTTTTTTAGTGTGGCTAAGGGTTTATCAATTTTGTTTATTTTTTCAAAGAACCAACTATTTATTTTGTTAATTTTTCCAATTGTTTCTTTTGTTTCAATTTCATTGATTTCAGCTCTGATTTTAACTATTTCCTGTCTTCTACTACTTTTGGTGTTGGTCTGCTCTTCTTTTTCTAGGGCTTTGAGCTGTAGTGTTAAGTCGTTTATTTGTTGATTTCTACTTCTTTTGTTGAATGCGTCCCATGAAATAAATCTTCCTCTAAGTACTGCTTTCATAGTGTCCCAGAGGTTTTGATATGTGTCTTTGTTCTCGTTTACTTCTAAGAAGTTTTTTTATTTCCCTCCTGATGTCTTCTGTTATCCATTCATCATATAATAGTGTATTATTTAATCTCCAAGTATTGGAGAAGTTTCTGTTTTTTATTCTGTCATTTATTTCTAATTTCAATCCATTATGATCTGATAGAGTAAGAGGTTGTATTTGCTAACAGTAGCTTTGTGGCATAAAACATGGTCTATTTTAGAGAAGGATCCATGTGCTGCTGAGAAGAAAGTGTATTTGTTCTTTGTTGGATGGTATATTCTATATAAGTCAGTTAAGTCTAAATTGTTGATTGAGTTATTGAGATCTATGGTTTCTTTATTCAATTTTTGTTTGGACGATCTATCCAGCGGTGAGAGAGGTGTGTTAAAATCGCCTAGTATTATTGTGTTGTGGTCTATTTGATTTCTGTAATTGAGAAGGATTTGTTTGACGTACATGGATGAGCCAATGTTTGGGGCATAGATATTTATGATTGTTATGTCTTGCTGCTTTATGCTTCCCTTAAGCAGTCTGTAATGTCCTTCTTTATCCCTTCTGACTAGTTTTGGCTTGAAGTCCACATTATCTGAAATGAGGATGGATACTCCAGCTTTTTTGCTGTGTCCGTGTGCATGGTATGTTTTTTCCCATCCTTTCACCTTTAGTCTATGGGTATCTCTTTCTATGAGATGAGTCTCTTGCAGGCAGCATATTGTTGGATTTTTCTTTTTAATCCAATCTGCCAGTCTATGTCTTTTGATTGATGAGTTCAGGCCATTAACATTCAGGGTTATTATTGTGATATGATTTGTATTCCCAGTCATTTGACTCATTTTTGTTTTTTTGACATGATTTGGTTTCTCCTTTATTTGGTTATTCCTTTAGGCTAGTTCCTCCCGTTGCTGATTTGCATCGTTGTTTTTCATCTCTTCCTCATGGAATATTTTGCTGATAATGTTTTGTAATGCCGGCTTTCTTTTTGTAAATTCCTTTAGCTTTTGTTTATCATGGAAGGATCTTATTTCATCGTCAAATCTGAAAGTAAGTTTTGCTGGGTATAAGATTCTTGGTTGGCATCCATTTTCTTTCAGGGCTTGGTAAATGTTGTTCCAGGCCCTTCTAGCTTTTAGGGTCTGGACTGAAAAATCTGCTGAGATTCTTATTGGTTTCCCCATGAATGTAATGTGATTCTTTCCTCTCGCGGCCTTTAAAATTCTGTCTTTATTGTGTATGTTAGGTATTTTCATAATAATGTGCCTTGGTGTGGGTCTGTTGTAATTTTGTATATTTGGAGTCCTATAAGCCTCTTGTACTTGGTTTTCCATTTCATTCTTCAGATTTGGGAAATTTTCTGATATTATTTCATTGAATAGATTGTTCATTCCTTTGGTTTGTTTCTCTAAGCCTTCCTCAATCCCAATAATTCTTAAATTTGGCCTTTTTATGATATCCCATAATTCTTGTAGATTCTGTTCATGATTTCTTACCATCTTTTCTGTTTGGTCAACTTTGTTTTCAAGATTAAATATTTTGTCTTCAATATCTGATGTTCTGTCTTCCAGGTGTTCTATCCTATTGGTTATGCTTTCTAAGGACTTTTTAACTTGGTTTATTGCTTCCTTCATTTCAAGGATTTCTGTTTGTTTTTTTTTCAATATCTCTAACTCTTTATTGAAATGATCTCTTGCTTCCCGTATTTGCTCTTTTAACTGTTCACCTGCGTGATCATTTAATGCCTGCATTTGCTCTTTCATCTCCTCCTTCAATGCCTGCATTTGCTCTTTCATCTCCTCGTTTGCTTCCCTGATTGTTTTAATCATGTACATTCTGAACTCCCTTTCTGACGTATCTTCTGCTGTGCTGGCATTGAGTTTTATTGATATAGTATCTAGGTTTGTTTGGGACATTTTCTTCCCTTGTTTTCTCATATTGGTCTGATGTCAGTGGGACTCTTTGATATTGCAGATTTCCTCTATTTGCTCATAATGTCCCTGTAGATTTCCAGAGTATCACCTCCCAGCCTTCAGTAGCCTGAAGTCTTGGAGTAACTTGATAATGCAGTACTTCCTAAGAAAGTTGTCCCTAGCCCGCTACTGGTTCCAGGGCTTGGAGTTGGCTCTGTGTGGAAAGGCTCTCACTGGAGGGCCTGCTCTGCGAAGCTGGAGTATCTGGCCCTGTGGGAGGAGCGCACCGCTGGAGTGCTCAGGGTTGCCTGGGGGAGACTCTAGCTGCCCTGCCCTACTCTAATAAGCCGCCCGAATCTGGGCCTGCCGCCCAGCCTGACCTTCACCAGGTGGGGGAGACTCACCCCGTGGTTCTATTTTAGTCCGAGTCTCTCAATGCCTCCCCTTCTTGAATCCTGGGTTCTGGAGCGACTGGAGATACAGTCACCCTCTATTCCGCCATCTTGGATCACCCCATTGAAAAAGCCTGGGAGCTGCAGGGGGGCAGGGCCACCTGGAGAGGTCTCTGGCTGCCCTGCTCTGGTCCCAGAGGCTGCTTGCGGGTTCAAGGTCTCTGCTGGCTTGGGGACTTGTGGCTGGCTCTGTGTAGAAAGGCTCTCACTGGGCGGTCTGCTCCGAGAAGCTAGCCTGGAAAGGCACTTCCCGTCCGAGGGAGCTGGGCTGCTTGGGAAGTCCCTGGCTGCCCTGTCCTGGTCTCTGAAGCAGCGTGTGGGCGGGCTGGAGCTCGCCACGCGCTGGATCAGGGACTTGGAGTTGGTTGTGTGCAGAAAAGCGCTCCCGCTCTTTAAAAGTATACTCAGGAGTATATCTTAGGGATCCTTCCACATTAACACATAAAGTGCTTCCTCATTCCCTACAGCTTCATGCTGACCTATGAGTATACAACAATCTCACTAGTCCCTAGCTGAAAAATAGGCTGTTTGTTTCTAACCTTTATGATCAAAATGTTATAGTAATTTTGTATATATATTATTCTCCAAGTGTAAAAGGGAATATTTTAATTTTCTCTAAAAGTTCAATAATATCTGTATAATATCCTAATAGTCATGTATTAATTTTAGTTTAGCTATAGTTGCCATAATAGTATAAGCAAGCTTTTAAATGTCAGAAAATAATGGCTTGTGCAATAAATAAATTTAATTAGAGAAGTAAAATTTATCAAATAAAAAATATGCCTATGCATTTAAAAGGAGTAATATTTTTACAGTCCAAGACCTTATGAGATAAATTTTCCACAAAGAATCATTTTTAATACAACCCCAATTAAAAAGCAAACAAAAAAAGAGGATATAACAAAATTAACAAATATTAAATGATACCAACCATTTCACACAGTCTGTATGACCCAGGTAGTGTCGCTGAGTTCTTTCCTCATAATTAAATAGTACTACTACTGATGCAATGAAGTAAACTATTTCCCCCGTAGGAAGAAGGTAAACATTAGCTCGACAATCCTTTCCTCGATAACCATATCTTAAAAGATAGAGTCAAGGTTTTTAAATATAATAGTCAAAGTGTTGAGTTATTTTTCTCCAGGTTACTTAGGGAATTGGGAAGGTATAACAAAAAGAGAACTAGAATAGAATTAGAAAACTTACATCTTGCCATTATCATTATACAACCTGGGTCTTTTACTATGTTTAATCTTAGTTTCCTCATTCATCAAATATATATTGAGTTCCTTGTATGTACTGTACAATTCTGAATAAAGCAAACATGGGGCTGTGTCCCTAGAGCTTATTCTAAGGAAGCAGACAGACACAATCAGCAAATATATAATCACAAACTCGGAAAGAAAATTTAACAGTATGCTAGGAGAAAACAAGCGAAGGAGAGAGAGAGACACAGGAGGGAACAAAAGAAGGCTCATCTAGAAAAACAGCATTAATGCTGGACCTAAAATGATAAGTAAAGGATAGTTAGGCCCAGTTTGGTAGGCAAAATGCTTGTTAAAAATAAGTTGTCTCAGCCTGGTGTGGTGGCCCATGCCTGTAATTCCAGTGACTTGGGAGGTTGAGGCAGGAGGATTGCAAATTCAAAAACCAGCCTGAGCAACTTTAGCAAGACCCTAACACAAAATGAAAAATAAAAGGGCTGGGGATGTGACTCAGTGGTTGAGCATTCTTGGGTTCAACACCTAGTACCAAAAAAAAAAAAAAAAAGTTGTACCAAATTACAGAATTGGTGCATTTTCTCAAGCTGATTTCCACCTAATGCAAGGAATTCAAAGGGTGTGGGAAGGGACTGCAGAATGAAGGTAGAAGGCAGCGTTTACACTATTAGCTTCTTTCTGCTTCACTTGGTTTCTTAAGAGTTTCTAAGAAAAGAGAACTTCCAGGTGAAATTAGAAAAACAAAACTTTCCTACAGTCTTGCAGGAAAGTTAATTTTGGAATTAGAATCACCCTTGTTAATTTGAGCTCTTAAGAAAATAACCACATACATCATTTCACAGCTTACAAAATGCTTAACCAATGTTTTCTTATTAAATTCTGACAATAGCCCTGTGAGACAGGTTATTAACCCTTTTTATAAGTGAAGAAGTGAACATGCACAAGGGGTAAGTGGTAGAGCCAAAATTCAAACACTAGTCTTCCAATTCCAGTCCAGTACTTTCTTTTACCACACTACCAGTAACTGCTGTGATGTTCACAGAATACTGCTGGCTTTTTCTCTATTAATTCTAATGGCTTTAAATTGTTAAGAGTAAACTATATAATATATGAAAGGATTAGGATAATGTTTCCTTTTTAATTTTTGAAGTGATTGTTATGTTTATTATATTTACTTTTTTGCATACAGAAAATTCTGATAGATCAGATAAACCAATTTTCCTTAGAGACAAAACAAATAAATTTGCTAACATGGCAGAAAAGGATACGCCCACTCCAGTTTGAGCTTCTCAGGAGGAAGTTCTGTTCTGATGTCATCATAGTTGTCAACATCAGAAGGAATGAACATTGTAATTGGCCGACCTCGCATAAACATTTTAATATATTCTCCTTCTGTTGAAACATAAGACAAAAATGAAGTCATCACTGAGAATCTCAGATAAAAATTAAGTTATACATATTTTCTTTATAATCACAGAAGAGTAGATCATTAGGGTGATACAATAAAAACAAAACAAAAATAGCTACTTCAAATTTTTCATTCTCATGACATATAGTTATTTTTGCTACAGATTGTACAGCATATATAAAAGAAAGATACTATAAAGATCTAGTTCAAATCACTAGAAGAAAAATTATTGGCAATTTTTAAGTATTAACTATTTTCATAATTAGAATATAGTTTATCTGCTTAAGTTGACACATTTCTACAAGGAAGGTTTAGAGAGAAAGACGCAAAAGAAAATAATTTGGTGATGGAAGTTTCTCTAACTGTGGAAGGGAGAAATTACTTGGATAGGCAACAATCACTTCACCACACTACCTGAGCTTAATAACACATAAAAACATGACCCCACAAACTGCAAAGCTTTTGCACAGCAAAGGAAAACAATTAGTAGAGTAAAAAGGCAACTTATGAAACAACAGAAAATATTGGCAAGCTATGTATTTAATAAGGGGTTAATCTCTAAAAATAAATAAGAAACACCTATTATTTAACAGAAAAAGAAAACCTACCAATTGATTTAAAAATGGGTTAAGTATTTGGATGTACATTTCTCCAAAGACATAAAAATGGTCAACAGGTATATGAAAAAAATGTTTTACACAGTAATTTTTAGGGTAATACAAATCAAAGCCACAATGAGACATCACTTCGTGTCTGTCAGAAATGCCTATTACATTAGGGGGAAAAGGCAAAAAATAAACACTCATGTAGAGAAACTGGAACCCTTGCATACTGCTGGTAGGAATGCAAAATGGTATTGTCAATTCTGAAAACAGGATGGAGGTTCTTCAAAAAATTAAAGATAGAACTACTATATCATCTAGCAATCCCACTACTGGGTATTTTCAAAAGAATTAAAATCAGGATCTTAAAAGAGATATTAACATTTTCATTTAATGTTCACAGTAGCACTATTAGTAATAGCCAAGATGTGGAAAAAACTTGAAACATCCACTAACAGATGAATGGATGAAGAAAATTCAATACATGCATATAATGGACTTCATTCAGTCTCTAAGAAGCAGGAAATTTTATAGTATATAACAACATGATGCTCTTGAAGACATTTTGTTATGTGAAATAAGGCAGACACAGAAAAATACAATATGATTCTACTCATATGATGTATCTAAAACAGTAGAAATCTTAGAATCAGAAAGGAATGGTGATTACCAGGAGCCAAAGGAAAAGGGAAATGTGGAACTGCTAATCAAAGAGTAATGTTTCAGCCAAGTGAGATGAATAAGTTGAGTCATGATATACAATACAGTACCTATAATCAACAATAATGTACCCTTAAAAATTGTTAAGAACATAGATCTCAGGTTAAGCAGTTGGGTTTTTGTTTTGTTTTGGTACTGGGGATTAAACCCAGGGATACATACATCTCCAGTCATTTTATTTATTTATATTTTTGTTTTGAGACAGGGTCTCACTAAATTGCTGAGGCTGGCCTGGAACTTGGAATCCTCCTGCCTCGGTCTCCTGAGTCACTGGGATTACAGGTGTGTGCCACTGCACCTGACTTCATGGTAAGTGTTATTAACATAATTAAAGCCAAAACCATGATCTCAGAATATACCATGAGGAAAAGAGACAAACACCTTCATTAGTCAAGATGAGGAAAAGGATTGAGAGTTATGCTAAGGAGCAAATGGGTAGAGCTGGAAGGGAGAAGGCTGACTTCTCTCACTTCACAATTGTGCCTAGCATCTAGACAATCAAACTCAGTAACAATATATTAACATTTTCAAGATAGTGCTAGAAAAGAGCATTTTTTTCTTTTCTTTTTTTTCCCCCCCAGTGGTCCTCAAGATGGAGCCCAGGACTTTTCTTTACATATGTTAAACAAAAATTTCACCTCTAATCTGTACCCCCAGGCACAGCAACTGTTTTCCTATTAGCAGGATAGGTTCTAAAACATCTTTTAATTATATAAACCAATAGATCTTCAATAGTCTAAAACTAATGATGTTTTCAAAAACCAAATCTAGAATCAAATCAGTAATTAACAACTTGTCTTTTACAAAAGGAAACAACACTTCACAAAACTGATGGGATTGTTTCTTATTCCTTTAAAAAACAAAAAACAACACCCCCACCCCCCCCACTCATCCCTGTCCTTAGCAGGGATGATCTACATTACAGACAGGTTTAGTAAATACTGACAGTGATTATAAAATGGTAACAAAGAGAATCTAAAAGGGAAGGAGAAAGAAAGGAATTCGGTGCAAAGGCACAGGAAATGTCTAGCACTTGTCAATTTTTCTGGCATGAAATGAAAACAACAGTGAACCAGACTGAAAATGTGACCATTAACCAGAGGCAGATGCAATCTTAAGATCTCTAATAATGACCTGAGCTAACTAAGGAGAATTACACATAATCCAGTAACTTATAATTCCATTGCTTATAAAATGCAAACTGTGAAGGAGGAGGTAAAATTACTTGCTAAGTATCGGCAAGTATTTCTTCAGAGCTGGATTAAAAAGTTGTGTTTGGTATGGGTGAGAAGTTCAAGTTATTTTTATTATTATTACTCATACAGTGTGCTCAGTCTCACAGACTGATCTAAGAACAGGCTAGACCTCCCACACTATGGGTTTAATACCACATGATGTATGTCTTTATTACTTTTGAATCTAAGAGTGGGCTCTGCTTCCTGATGATTTTTTATCATAGCTGGACTTTGAAGATAATTAAATGATGACCAGCTGTAGATATCTCCCTTCTACAATCACTCTTCTCTGTATCTCCTTGTCCTTTTTAAGTTTACTCTTTTAGATATTAGGTAGATTTGTCATATAACTTTCTTTCCAGTTTTTTTTTTTAATACATTAAAAAAATCAGCATTATACATTTTTTTAGAGGCAGACATCCTGCCCTTTAGAATTTCTCCCAGGATTCTTGATTAGAGGTGCACATGATCAACATTTAGTAGAAGCTTCTATTGCCACTTAGAAGGCAATGTATACTTAGCAAAGGGAAAAGGTTAGCAACAGTATACATACAAAAAGACCTTTACTAATAGAGACAGCTTAGAATACTGTATTCATTTGTTTATTAACTGTGAGGCAGTAAAACCAACTAAATGGGAAAGCAAACAACTACACCAGTGCATGCCAATTTTTCTGATATGATATAAAAAAGGGCAAAGAATGTTAGGATAAAAATGCTTTTCTAGTCTGTATACTATAGATGTTGGAGACCAATAATAAAATTTAAGCACTTTAAACAATTCTTGGAACTGAGGGGGAAGCAGTACATTATAGCGAAAAGAACATGAGCTTTGCAAAAGACTAGGATTTGAATTCCAGCTTTACTTCCCACTGGCTGTGCAACTTTGGCCTTGTATTCCTAATACATAAAATGGTAACACTATGTATTGCTTGGAATTATGATTAAATAAGATAGTACACTGTAAAGCATGATGAGGTTCCTGATAATTATTTATTACCTTTTATTTTTCAGTGCTGGGGATTGAACCCAGGGCCCTGTGCTTGTGAGGCAAGCACTCTATCAATTGATCTATATCCCTAGCTTGCTTATTAATTTCTCTTTGAGAAGGACTGTGACCATTTTAAACACTATCTAGAAAATGCTTATGTGACTTACTATACCATAATATTTCTTCATAAGTCATAAGGTGATTATTGTAGATAATAATGGACAAATAAGCCAGAATTCTGCTGAAAAATTAGGCACCCTTTAAAACAAGGGTTACATATTCAAATATCTGTGAAACAAGAAAGGAAATGCAATTGAGAGAAACAGGAGAGTAAAAGATGACTGGGGTTAGGGACACTAGCATACTCCATACACCATATCAAGGTGACAATGACTAGTCAGTTCCAAGAGGAATATGGATCCCAAGCTACTAGATCTTTTCATTTTTTTCAAGAGAAATTGAAAATCTGTAATTTATGGTGAAATCTCTCAATTTTAAATGTTTACTTCTTTGACAAAAAAGGGGCGGCAGTGTGCAAGCACAACTATTTGGTTTACACACAAGTCACCAGTTTGTGTAGCATGTTGACTAGTTAGTGATGGTATATGATATTCTTGAAAAATGCTAAAAGAGTGGATGTTAAGTTTTATACTCATAAAAATGATAGCTGCTATACAGATTCAATGCAATTCCAATTAAAATCCCAATGATGTACCTTACAGAAATAGAGCAAGCAATCATGAAATTCATCTGGAAGAATAAGAAACCCACAATAGCTAAAGCAATCCTTAGCAGAAAGAGCGAAGCAGGGGGTACTGCAATACCAGAACTTCAACTATACTACAAAGCAATAGTAACGAAAACGGCATGGTATTGATACCAAAATACACAGGTAGATCAATGATACAGAACAGAGGACATGGACACAAACCCAAATAAATACAAATTTCTCATACTAGACAAAGGTGCCAAAAATATGCAATGGAGAAAAGATAGCCTCTTCAACAAATGGTGCTGGGAAAACTGGAAATCCATATGCAACAGAATGAAACTAAACCCCTATCTCTCACCCTGCACAAAACTCAACTCACAATGGATCAAGGACCTTGAAATCAGACCAGAGACCCTGCATCTTATAGAAGAAAAAGTAGGTCCAAATCTTCACCTTGTTGGCTTAGGATCAGACTTCCTTAACAGGACTCCCATAGCACAAGAAATAAAAGCAAGAATCAAAAACTGGGATAGATTCTCTCAGCAAAGGAAACTATCAGCAATGTGAAGAGAGAGCCTAAGAGTGGGAGAATATCTTTGCCTCTCATACTTCAGATAGAGCACTAATTTCCAGAATCTATAAAGAACTCAAAAAACTCTACACCAAGAATACAAATAACCCAATCAACAAATGGCTAAGGATATGAACAGACGCTTCACAGAAGATCTACAAGCAATCAACAAACACATGAAAAAATGTTCAACATCTTTAGTAATAAGAGAAATGCAAATCAAAACTACACTAAGATTCCATCTCACCCCAATTAGAATGGCGATTATCAAGAACACAAGCAACAATAGGTGTTGGTGAGGATGTGGGGAGAAAGGTACACTCATACATTGCTGGTGGGGTTGCAAATTAGTGCAGCCACTCTGGAAAGCAGTGTGGAGATTCCTTAGAAAACTTGGAATGGAACCACCATTTGACCCAGCTATCCCACTCCTTGGCCTATACCCAAAGGACTTAAAATCAGCATACTACAGAGATACAGCCACATCAATGTTCATAGCTGCTCAATTCACAATAGCCAGATTGTGGAACCAACCTAGATGTCCTTCAATTGATGAATGGATAAA
This sequence comes from Sciurus vulgaris, assembly GCF_902686455.1. Taxonomy (NCBI): domain Eukaryota; kingdom Metazoa; phylum Chordata; class Mammalia; order Rodentia; family Sciuridae; genus Sciurus; species Sciurus vulgaris. Next base: position 64,102,995 of record NC_136475.1, read on the forward strand.
GAAACTGTGGTATATATATACAATGGAATATTACTCATCCATAAAAAATAATAAAATTATGGCATTTGCAGGCAAATGGATGAAATTAGAGAATATCATGCTAAGCGAGATAAGCCAATCTCAAAAAACCAAAGGATGAATGATCTCGCTGATAAGCGGATGATGACACATAATGGGGGGTAGGGGGGCAAGAATGGAGAAATGAGGGACTGTATAGAGGGAAAATTGGGGAGGGAGAGGTGGGGGGAAGGAAAAAAATAAAAGAATGAATCAAACATCATTACCATATGTAAATGTATGATTATGCAAATGGTATGCTGTTACTCCATGTACAAACAGAAACAACATATATCCCATTTGTTTACAATAAAAATAAATTTAAAAAAAAGAAATTCCCAAAGAGGAAAAAAAAAATGATAGCTACACAAGTGATGCATTTATTAACTATATTTAGTCATTCTACAACATACATATACTTCAAAACATATTATAATAATACATACAATTTTGTCTGTCAAACAATAAACAGTACACACAATAAACAACACTTAGTTTAAGCTGAAGTGAAAACTGTAGTAATAGGTGACAATTTGAGGACCTTCAGGTTCTGCTTTTAAAATAATGAGGCATGTGACACTTTTTCTTTCTTTTCTTTTTTTCGGCACCAGGTATTGAACCCAGAGGCACCTAATCATGGAGTCATAGCATAGGCCCTTTTTAAATTTTTTAAAAAATTTTGAGACAGGGTCTCGCTACGTCCCTGAGACTGAGGATTTGCAATCCTCCTACCTTAGTCGAGTCACAGGATTTAAGAGCCTGCGCCACGGTGCCCGGCAGACACTGTTTTTCTGTTGAAAAAAATGTGAGCTGGGGATACAGTTCAGTGGTAGAGTGCACAGCCCTGGTTTTGATCCTGGCACATAAAAAATAATAAAAACTTAAAGAATATATTTGATAACTATCATAAGGATGAGTTATCAGCTCATTTTGTTTATTATAAAATTTCTTAGACTTACCTATTTCTCCCAATAGGTGCCTACAGTACCCAAAGTTAGCACACACAAATTTTTTTTTTTTAAAGTCTGCGGTTGTAACTTGGTAGAGTGCTTGCCAAACATACACAAGGCCATAGTTATGACACCCAGAATCACAAAAAACAAAAAACAAAAAAGACCCAACATTTTTGTATCAGTAACTTATCAATTGAATAATATTATTCTAGAAACTAACTGCTACATCTAACCACAAATAGTCCCATTGGGAAACATTCAAATTTTAAGATCTTGTGCTCCGAGAACTTTATCTTAGCTACAAGCAAAAAAGAACCTAAAACTAGGAGATCCAAGATGGTAGACTAGAGGGAGGCTGCATTCCTTGTGGTTCCATAACTTGGGTTTCAAGCAGACGATATCTGTTTCTTGGTGAGGCAGATTTTGCAGCTTATAGATCCCCTGCTATTTACCCCATTTGTCTACTGCAATCACCTGAAGTCTGCCAGCATATTGGCTACTTTTTGAATGCAGATTGCTCACTGTCTGGCACCTACCATCTGCCATTTGCCTGCCGCTTGCCTGTCCATCGCCTGCCTTTCACCTACCCACCAACCACCGCCCGAGGTTCACCTCCTGATTGTCTGACAGCAGTGAGTACACTGACCACAGACCACCAGAGGAGCGCCAGCTGCATGTTGTTGCCTGGAAGTTCACCGTCACAATACCTGCAGGTTTGGTTACACGTGGCTGCTGCCATCTTGAGACAACAGCCGGGACTTTTAGGACCCCTGGCCAGACTGACTGATCCCCATCTCCAGGATCCTTTAGCCTGACCAATCACTCCCTGCCTCTGGGGCCCTAATCAACTAACTGCTCCCAGCCACCAGGAACCCTAGACCAACTGATTGCACCCGCCTCCAGGATCCTGCAACCAGACTGAAAACACCCCACCTCCAGGACCCCTACACAACCAACCACACCCCGCCTCCACGACCTCTAGCTGACCACTCCCACACCCCCGAGTTGCAGCTCCCCATTTGCCAACACATTTGGAAGCCAAAGCGGCCATCTTGGATAATCCTGGAAGCTGTATCTCCCATCATTAGGTGGGGCAAATCTCATCCTGAGATGCCTGCTGGAGACTGGAAGTTCATTTTCAGGTACCTCTCATACATCAGGCTACTGAAGACTGGGAGGTTTGAATACCATATGACTGTTATAGTGTATATTTTCTTTCTTCTCCTTATTGAACAGTTTTTAAGTTTTTATTTCTTTACTTTTCTTGCTCTCTTTTCCTTTTGTTTACCTATTCCCTCGGAGTCTCTTTCTCCCTTTTTCCATGCTAACAACTGACTTCTTTTGATTATACTCGCACTCTTTCTGTGATACAGAACTTCCATATATTCTTTTCTTATCCCATTAACAGCTACATCCTACACCCCTCCACATCCTCTTTGTCTTCCATTAGAAACTGTAGACCTTATTGCAAGTCTATGTTATACTGAAGATAATAATTGAACTCATTCTGTTTATTACGACAATATTTTTAACGTCCTCATAGGGGCTATCTGGTTTCAGGTTGCATGGTATCTCAACTGGGCACTGCTGATATTGATCTCCCCCTTAAAGAAACAGCTTTGGAAACCTACAGGGTCACTGTAAGCCTATAAGGGGGAAACTACAATACCCCAGATCTGTCCTATAGGGGAAGATACATGAACAACATGAAGAAACAAGGGAAGAAAATGATCCAAACAAATCTAGATTCTATATTAATAGAATCCAGTGACAGTATGATAGAAGAAATGTCAGAAAAGGACTTCAGATTATATATGATTAAAATGATTCGTGAAGCAAAGGATGAGATAAGAGAGCAAATGCAGGCAATGAATGACCACACCAATAAGCAGTTGAAAGAGCAACTGCAGGAAGCAAAAGATCATTTCAACAAAAAGACAGAGATTCTCAAAAACAAAAAAACAAAAAAACCCAAACGGAAATCCTTGAAATGAAGGAAACAATAAACCAAATAAAAAAACTCAATGGAATGCATCACCAACAGACTAGACCACTTGAAAGACAGAACCTCAGACAATGAAGACAAAATATTTAATCTTGAAAATAAAGTTGCTCAAGAAGAAATCATGAACAGAATCTCCAAGAACTATGGGACATCATGAAAAGACCAAATTTAAAAATTATCAGGGTTGAAGAAGGCACAAAGGAACAAACCAAAGGAATGAACAACCTGTACAATGAAATAATATCAGAAAATTTCCCAAACCTGAAGAATGAAATGGAAAATCAAATACAAGAGGCTTACATAACACCAAATGCACACAATCACAACAGATCCCCACCAAGGCACGTTATAAAGACATCCACAGACTAAAGGTGAAAGGATGGGAAAAAACCTACCACGCAGACGGATTCAGTAAAAAAGCGGGGGTTTCCATCCTTATTTTAGATAAAGTGGACTTCAAGCCAAAGTTAGAAGGGATAAAGAAGGACATTTCATATTGCTTAAGGGAACCATAAATCAGGAAGACATAACGATTGTAAATATTTATGCCCCAAATCAAGGTGCATCCATGTACATCAAACAAATCCTTCTCAATTCCAGAAATCAAATAGACCATAACACAATAATTCCAGGTGAATTTAACACACCACTGTCACCACTGGATAGATCTTCCAAACAAAAACTAAACAAAGAAACCATAGAACTCAATAACACAATCAATAACCTAGACTTAACAGACATATACAGAATATTTCATCCATCAACGAGCGGATTCACTTTCTTCTCAGCAGCACATGGAACCTTTTCTCGAAAACAGACCATATGTTACGCCACAAAGCAGCCCTTAGGAAATGTAAAAAAATAGATACTGCCTTGTGTTCTATCAGATCATAATGGAATGAAATTAGAAATCAATGACAAAATAAAAAACAGAAATTACTCCAACACCTGGAGACTAAATAATATGCTACTGAATGAAACATGGATAACAGAAAACATCAGGGAGGAGATAAAAAAATTCTCAGAGGTCAATGAGAACAACAATACAACATATCAAAATCTCTGGGACACTATGAAAGCAATACTAAGAGGAAAATTCACTGGATGGAGTGCATTCAAGAAAAGAATAAAAAGTCAACAACTAAATGACCTAACATTACAGCTCAAAGCCCTAGAAAAAGAAGAACAGAACAATACCAAAAGTAGTAGAAGACAGGACATCATTAAAATCAGAGTTGAAATCAATGAAATTGAAACAAAAGAAACAATTCAAAAAATTGACAAAACAAAAAGTTGGTTCTTTGAAAAAGTAAATAAAATAGACAACCCTTAGCCACACTAACAAAGAGAAGGAGAGAGAAAACTCAAAATTACTAGAATTCATGATGAAAAAGGAAATATGACAGACACCACTGACATACAGAATATAATGAGAAGCTACTTTGAAAATCTACATTCCAACAAAATAGAAAAAACTGAAGACATTGACAAATTTCTACAGACATATGCTCCTCCCAAACTGAACCAGGAGGAAATACACAATTTAAACAGATCAATATCAAGCAATGAAACAGAAGAAGCCATCAAAAGCCTACCATCCAAGAAAAGTCCAGGACCAGATGGATTCTCAGCTGAGTTCTACAAGACCTTCAAAGAAGAACTCATTCCAATATTTCTCAAAGTGTTCCAGGAAATACAAAAGGAAGGAACCCTACCAAACTCATTCTATGAAGCTAATATCACCCTCATACCCAAACCAGGCAAAGACAAATCAAGTAAAGAAAATTTTAGACCAATATCCTTGATGAATATAGATGCAAAGATCCTTAACAAAATACTGACAAACTGTATCCAAAAGCATATTAAGAAAATTGTGCACCACGATCAAGTGGGGTTCATCCCAGGAATGCAAGGTTGGTTCAACATCTGTAAATCAATAAACGTAATCCATCATGTCAATAGGCTTAAGGATAAGAATCATATGGTAATTTCAATTGACACAGAAAAAGCATTCGACAAAATACAACACCCCTTCATGCTCAAAACACTAGAAAAAATAGGGGTAGTAGGAACATACCTGAACATTGTAAAGGCTATTTATTTATGCTAAGCCCACAGCCAATATTATTCTTAATGGAGAAAAACTGAAAGCATTCCCTTTAAAAATGGGAACAAGGCAGGGATGCCCTCTTTCACCACTTCTATTCAGCATCGTCTTGGAAATACTAGCCAGAGCAATTAGACAGACTAAAGAAATTAAAGGGATATGAATAAGAAAAGAGGAACTTAAGCTGTCCTATTTGCTGATGACATGATTCTCTTTTTAGAGGATCCAAAAACCTCCTCCAGAAAACTTCTAGACCTCATAAATGAATTCAGCAAAATAACAGGTTATAAAATCAACACACATAAATCTAAAACCTTTTTATACATAAGTGATGAAACATCTGAAAGGGAAATGAGGAAAACAACTCCATTCCCTACAGCCTCAAAAAAATAAAAAATAAAATAAAATACTTGGGAATCAATGTAACCAAAGAGGTGAAAGATCTCTACAATGAAGAAAGAAATTGAGAAAGACCTTAGAAGATGGAAAGATCTCCCATGTTCTTGGATAGGCAGAATTAATATTATCAAAATGGTCATCCTTTCAAAGGTGCTATCCAGATTTCACGCAATTCCAATTAAAATCCCTGTGACATGTCTCACAGAAACAGAAAAAGCAATCATGAAATTCATCTGGAAGAACAAAAGACCCAGAATAGCCAAAGCAATCCTGGGCAGGAAGAGTGATGCAGAGGTATCACTATACCAGACCTTAAACTCTACTATAGAGCTATAGTAACAAAAATGGGATGATACTGGCACCAAAACAGACAGGTAGATCAATGATACAGGACAGAAGACACGGAGACATACCCACATAAGTACAGTAACCTCATACTAGACAAGAATGCCAAAAACTTACAATGGAGAAAAGATAGCCTCTTCAACAAATGGTGCTGGGAAAACTGGAAATCCATATGCAATAAAATGAAATTAAACCTCTATCTCTCACCCCTTACAAAACTCAACTCAAAATGGAACAAGGATCTAGGAATTAGACCTGAGACCCTTCACCAAATAGAAGAAAAAGTAGGCCCCCGAATCTCTATCATGTTGGCTTAGGACCAAACATAGTGCAAGAAATAAAAGCAAAAATCAATAAATGGGATAGATTCAAACTAAAAAGTTTTTTCTCAGCACAGGAAACAATCAATAATGTGAAAAGAGAGCCTACAGAGTGGGAGAAAATCTTTTCCACACACACTTCAGACAGAGCACTCATCTCCAAAGTTTATAAAGAACTTAAAACACTTTACACCCAAAATACAAAGAACCCAATCAATAAATGGGCTAAGGAAATGGGCAGACACTTCACAGAAGAAGATACACAGGTGATCAACAAATATATGAAAAAGTGCTCATCATCCCTAGTAATTAGAGATATGCAAATTAAAACCACCCTAAGATTTCATCTAACTCCAATTAGAATGGCTGTTATCAAGAATACAAGCAATAGTAAGCGTTGGTGTGGATGTGGGGACAAAGGCACACTCAGACATTGCTGGTGGAGTTGCAAATTGGTACAGCAGTATGGAGATTCCTCAGAAAGCTTAGAATGGACCCACCATTTGACCCAGCTATCCCACTCCTAGGTTTATACCCAAAGGACTTAAAATTAGCATACTACAGTGATGCAGCCACAACAATGTTCATAGCAGCTCAATTCACAATAGCTAGATTGTGGAACCAACCTAGATGCCCTTCAACTGACGAATGGATAAATAAACTGTGGTATATATACACAATGGAATATTACTTAGCCATAAAGAAGAGTAAAATTATGGCATTTGCTGGTAAATGGATGAAATTAGAAAATATCATGCTAAGTGAAACAGGCCAAGCCCAAAAAACCAAAGGTCGAATGTTTTCTCTGATAAGTGCATGACAATATATAATGCTGGGAGGTGGCAGGGGGAAGAGAAGAATGAAGGAACTTTGGATGGTATAGAGGAAAAAAAGGGTGGGAGGGGGTGGGAATGGAAAAACAGTAGAATGAAACAGTATTACCCTATATATATGTATGATTACATGAATGGGGTGAATATACATTGCGTACAACCATAGAAATGAAAAGTTGTACCCCAACTGTGTACAATGAATCAAAATGTGTCTGTAAAAATAAAAAATATTAAAAAAAAAAAAAAAAACAAACAAACTAGGGAGATTAACGAAAAAGGGTTCAGGCCTTAGAATATAGATAAAAATTCAGGTAAGAGCCTCATTAGTGGCATAACCTGTCCTACTTCCTACACCTAACCTCACAGATTGCCCTATACATCCCATCCCACTTCCTATAGTTTTCAACCATGACTTCCGGCCACATGCCTTAATGCTGATCAGTACACGCAGCCACATAACTTTTCTCCTACACTGCTATGCCTGGAGGGCATGACCTTTTAGGTAGTTTTCTCTGCTACCACTCACCTAAATGTACCAAATGTAAATAGGCTTCTTTCCAAATCAAAGCAGATGGCTTGGAACAAGTCACAGCTGTCATTGTCAAAAAAGAGCTAAAGAAATTAATAAATCATATTTTTAATAAAAAATTATCCAAAATTGACACATAATGGTATTAATAGCTAAGATATTAAGAATATATGTATTGAGAATATGCCATGCAAAATGAAGGCCAATCTTTTAAAATATATCTACAACTTAAAGCAAGTGAAGAGCATGTACTCAGAGATTGTCATCTTACGCTACCATTTAAATGCAAGGTTTTAAATGCTAGAATCTAAATAAAATTTATTTGGGACTATGTACCAGGCATTGTGTTAAAACACTATATTACTACCCTTAATTTTTATAATAACCCTTTGAAAGTTTACTATTATCTCAAGTATACATGAGAAAACAAAGACATAGGGAGGTGAAATAACCCATTCAGGGGCACTAGAGCTATGAAACCTATCACTGGATTTCAAAATCCACATTTAAATATCTATATTATGTTGCCTGCTATACATCTCCACATGTAGGTTAAGTTCAAAAATAAGTATACAATTGTTCAAAACCAAATTCCTATTCTTTTGGACATACTACCTCTCCTCAAATGTTTCCTATTTCAGCAGATGTCACTTACCTACTTGTTCAAGCTAGTCTTCATACATTTCTCTGTTCCTCACTCTCATTCCCTACCTAAACCATCTAAAATCCATCCATTTCTTTCTATGGGATCTGTCCAGTCCCAGTCAGGTCTGAATTATATAACAGATGGAAGAAATGGAATTGAACAATTAGAGTCTATTCTCCAAATATACAGTAATTACAGTAGCAAAGCTACACTCAAATTCCAAAAATAAGTCTCAATGCAGGCAACATTTGGACATTACCAATTTCCAACATTTGAGACAATCTTTTTGAGGTAAAATTCTTGTAACAGAATTTAACTTATTTTTCTATATCCTTTCCAACATTTCATTTCACCCTTCTCCCCAGGTACTGGCTAAAACACTGCTAAGTGATGCTTCTATGGCAAAATCTCTACCTTTCAAATATATTACCTTGTTTACCTGATTTTGAAAACTGTTTCATGAACACATCACTCTTATATACTAATCTTAAGTTCTTTTTTCTTCTAAAGAACATTCTAAAACATGGGTAAAAGGCAGGTACCCCTTCCTCATTTACTCTGTAAGAACTTTATAAAATATGACATTTTAGTAAACCATTTAATAATATCTACAGTTTTATAATACCTATATTTAATAATATTTACAGTTATAATGCTTTCTATTCTTAAAGTACTTTCATATATATTTCACCCTTTAGCAGTTACATAAATTAAGCTTTATAGTTATTATTCTAAGATTAGAAAACCACTTAATAGATATTGTCATTTGGCCTAGATCATAAAACTATTATACAGATGAGCCAGGACCAAACAATAAATGGACAGTAACTGTCCATTTACTGTCATTTCAACTATATACCACATCCTCTATTTAAAAAAAAAAAAAAAGTTTTGATATATAACATAATAAGAATTGTCTTTGTAAATAAAACTTCATTTTTCCTTAAAGGATCTCAACCATTACCTAATCTATTCTATAATTATGGAGGGAGAAAGTTAAGACCTAACGAAAGAGACTAAAGTCATCAAAATTCAACCTCATTTATGATTTCAGGTATATTATCCAAAGAAGATAACAAATGCTTCTTTTCTTAATAGAACCAAAGTCAAAACCCACAGAAATCAAGTAAAGTCTCTAACAAAAATCTCTCCACACTAAACCCGAAAAAATAAAGGTAACTATGACACACAGAAATGAGCTGCAAAAAGCATGCACAAAAAAGACATGCTTTCATTTAGAATAGCATGCTTCAATTAAATTTGCAGGCAATCTAAGGATGATGTAACACTGATATATAAGACTTACCTACTTTGCAATTAAATTAAATATACACTTACAGAAAGTCTGCTTTCCTTGTTTGGTCAGAAGAAGCCAACAACAGTAAGTAGCCAGAAATTACAATTAATATAAAAGAAAATTTTAAGAGGAAATGGTTTGCTAGATTCATTATATATTCAGTCTTAGCCTCAAGAAATGAGCGATTATTTGCAATGAAGTTGGCAAGACAGGAAATTGAGTTAAAATTTATCAATCTTTTAAATGGCTTTTCTAAGTATAAATTTTTTTTTAAAGGGAGGAAAGATATTTTATACTTTGTTGTCTCACAGAAATAAGATGGATTTTTGAAAACAGTTTGATTCACTGGGTCAAATTATCATGATAGTTCCTTTTTAATAGGGAAGTCACATGAAAAGCCAAATAAGAGATCCAAGAAGAAATTAACATAGAAGGCGACCAACTGTGTAGCTTATTCTTACCTTGGCTGTTTTTTTCACGGGTTGACATTTTTGCTGGTTGAGACAAAAATGACATATCTTACAATAAAAATTGAGCATTTTCTCAAATGACTATAATAATGTAACATGTCTCTTTGATTACTATGAATAAAATACACCAAATGAAAGTAAGTCAACATTCTTATCATTTAGCAAAACTTAAGCTCATGTAGAAAAACAAAAACAAAAACAAATTTAAAGGATTTTTAATTTACCTTGGTTGATGATGACATCTTTATGCCTAAAGAAGGAATTCAAAAAACACATTTATTTTTTTAAGTTGATACAGCTGATCATTAGAATCACCTGAAGAAATTATATAATTCTGAAGCCTAGCCCACAGCCCAGATAAAGACCAAGAATCAAAATTTAGGCATCAATATGCCTCACTGGTCTCAACTACTCACTGATCTCAGCTATGAATATATGTTGTTTTGTAAAACAATGACTATCCCACAAGATTACTAAATAGTGACAGAATAAAAAGAACTTAAGAAAAATATTCAAGAAGACACAGCTTTTCTGAGAAGACTTAAGAAAATACACTGAAGAAAACACTGATAAATTGTAATACACATTTTTTAAAAATTCAAACAAGACAAATATAATTATACATGCAAATGAGTCACAGAATTATTAATTTTCAGATATAATGAAGAAAACAGAATAACTTACTTGTCTGTATTTTTAATAACTTTTGATATTAGTTTTGATGTTGAAGCTGTTCTCAATAATTTATTACGACTATCATCTGAATTTTCCCATGAATTATGTGGCTTTTCAGTTGTTGGTGGTCGTTTTATGCTAGAAGAAACATTAATTTCTTAGACAAAAATTCTGAGTAGCAATGAAATATAACTGACAGTTTAAAGAGAACACAAAAGCATTTCATTAAAGCAATCCAGAAAAGAGAAGGATTAGTTGAAAGGCTTTGCCTGGATGAGTAAAGGAGTTAAACAAGGCAATTATCAAGTCTGTTTTATAAATTTCAGTATTATTAAGAATATTCACTAGAAGTAATTGACTGACAGAAATCTACACTTTATGCTGTTAACAGAAAAAAACTGCTAAAATCTGAGTAATAATATAGTAACAAAAATTCTGTGCTTTTTCACAGCCCTTGAAGAAGGCTGTAACTTTCATTTTTATGAAATTATGTCCTCAAGTAATTAAATTACCTATGGTACTAATGACAGTTTCTGAATAAATTGTGAGACTAAAAGTGAAATTTCTGTTTATATCTTTAAAGATAATTTTACCTATGATCAGAAATAAACAAGATTCTATCAAAAAGTGGTTTATCAATGCTGATTTTCTGTATTAACTGAATATTTTTTATTTATAAATGACTTTTTGGCTGCATTGCTAACTATCCTAAAACTCATCCGGACTTCAGTACTTCTTGCAGTAGTATTTCCAAAGAGCAATTTAGAAGGGCAAGCATATTTCCAGGAGACCTCAAGAAGCTGAAAAAAAGACCGGGACAAAGATAAAAGTCAAATCAGAACCTTAAAGAGATTGATTATATGAAGCCACCTTTAACCACACACAATCCAAAGTTATATAACATTAATAAGTTATATCCAAGGAAAACTCCACAGACCAGGCAGAAAAATTACAAACTGTTTAGATAGCACAAGAATCTGTGAATCTGTGAGGCACATAGACAAAGCATTTTGTAAATGGTAAACGTGCATCAATCAAGTGAAGGATACTTTGGTTTCCCAAATTTCCATTACAGATTTGAGACAAAATATTAAACTGGTCAAATAAAAATTACTGTAAATCGTGTAGGAATGGTTGTTACTTATTAAAATCCTAGCCAGTTCTGGGAATGGTTTAATAGTTTTTAAGATTTCTGAGCAGAAGTACAATGGTAAAATATATACCTAATGATAAAGCTTGAATCTGCACTTCTAAAACAGGCCAATTTAATTAAGTTGGTCTCAGTATTTGATTACAAGGTAAATGTAGCAGTAAACTCCCAGCATGCAGGTTTAGATACCCAATTTAGCTCACACACATTGTTAGAATGTTTTTCCCTTCTCCCCCTCTCATAACTTTAAAATATTATTATGGACACAGAGAAGCCCTCAAGCAAGCCTTTAGCATAGAAAAGACCAAGTGAAATGTATTTATTTCCCTACTCAAGCAAGAACTTATCCTCCCAAGACCCAAAACTAAACCTGAGATGCAGCCACAATAAAGAGCCATTTATTGAGAAGGGCCCTTGCAATTTAAAGGTTGTAATGATGCCAAAATGTGGTGCGGATCATTATATATGGCCATTCTATCCATGGCTATCAACTTATACTTAACTATATTAAATTTAAAAGTATTCTATATGTTATAAAAATATTATTTTGCATTTACAGTAGATTATTCATGCCTTCTTTCACCAGATTGTTCATTAAAAACTGAGTTTCTTTTCCAGTTGTAACTAAGAAATTTTGACCTTAAATCTTTATTCTCCAATGTTCTAAAATACAGATATCAAAGAATAAAGAAAAGAAGCCACCAGGCTTTTCTCCTGAAATCCATGGATAGCTAAGTTTTTCCCAAGTCACAGAATTTAGGTATCTTTACAACCATTCCCTAGCTCTATACTTGGGGACAGTTAAAACCTTTTGGTGGGAGTAGAATTCTTGTTTTCTGGAGTTTGTCTGTGTATTTGGAGAGGCTGTGAAGAGGGCTGGGGAGAAGGTGATGCTCGAATTTGTGGACTTTGATCATTAGAATGAGATTCCTCTTTTTTTTCTCTCTGTCCTTGTGGTTTTTCTTTCTTTTTTTCTGTACCACTGTAAAATAAAGTATAACATGGAACAACACATATTTAAACAACTTTGTTTAAAAAAATCAAATGATAGAAAAGTGATTATCATATAATTCAAAATCCTAAATCATACAGCTAATACAACTATCGCTGCTTTCATACAATATGGAAAACTATTTCTTTGAAAACTATGGAAGTTATTAAAATCTTCAGTGAAAATTTTATAAAAATTCTAAGGCAATATATCCTGTAAAGACTGCCCTTCTGTTCTGACAGAAATTATCTCAAATGGATGTTGCCATCTAGGAAGATTTGGGGCGGTGGGGCGGGTGGGGGGGATGAAAACCTACCAAATGAGAGGATTAGTGATGCTTTCCATTACCTATGAAAACAAACTAATGCCCCAGACAAATTAAAAACTCATGTTTAATAGGTTATTTCCTAATTTCTCTATAAATACCTGCTTCTGTCTATGGAGTTTTGTTTAGTTCTAGTGTAGGGGACTCAATCCAGGACCTTGCACATGCTGCACAAGTGCTCTACCACAGTTCCATCTTCAGATCCCTTCAAATCAGTTTTAATCTTAGCAAAGGTTTATTTTTTCTCAAACCTGCTGATGTCAACAGTTGTTATTTTAATTATGTAAGTTAATTAAATACAAAGAAAATAGACAAAATACACATAGAAAAAAGAATTATAAGTTCTATGAAAACTAAGTTGAATGTTCTAGAAAGATTAAAAGTTACCAAAAAAACTGTTATTAAATTGGGGTGAGAATTTTAAACATAAGAGAAATAGAGATGGATTCTATCATACTGTTTTGTCATATTTTAAAAATTTATTACTCTGCCTTTATAAATGAAACTAAAAATTATGAAAAGTTATTTATGGTCATTATTTTATTGACAGTCAACAAGGAATTTAATCAGAGATGCATCCTAAGATAGGGGTGGGAGATCTTTTTATTAAAAAGAAAACCTGAAAAATGAATACATATGAATGTAAGTTAAAATATTTAAGGTATTTATGTATAAACTTTTATAATTTCACACTTCGATTCTTTATTAATGAACCACCTTTCATTCCCAACCATACCAGATAAGAGTACTTATATGACACTCTTGGCCATAATACAAAGCAGATGGAATCAAGACTCTTATTCCAGTATTGAAAAAGTAGAAAACTACCAACTACTTACAGTTCTTAAACAAAGGCTATTTTGAAATTTTACTATTAAGTACATAATCTATAAGGAAGTACATTCCAAGAATACTCTTTAATGTACATATTATCCACAATTTAACTAGCACATTATAATAGTTTAAAATGTTATTTGACAGTGACATTTCTTAATCTGATTCAGTTCTGATACCTTTTGGCCTCACAGAGGCCACTGACTCTACTTCATGTTTAATTTTTTTAAAAGTATATACTAAAAAATACATATTAACCTCAAAAGCATCAGATTATCTTTGAAATTTAAAAAACTAGATTAGAAGTTACCTTTTTCTTGGTTTTCTAACTATCCTAAATACAATACATGGGCCACTACTATTAAGTGGGACCAGTATAAGTAAAAGAGAGATATTCTTTCTGGGATTTTTTTTTTTTTTTTTTTTTGGTTCAGAGGTTACTTAAAAGCAAAATAAAGAATCCCAGTATATAAAATAACAAAATCAGCTGGTCTTAGATTATTGAATTGCTACTGGGCATATCTAGATCACTATACAGCATAGTACAACAGCTATGTATGAAAATGGGCTGAATGCAAACTGTTAACAGCTACAACATAGAAATTTATTAAAATTTCTACTATGAATTTTTCTCCTAAAAATGGACAGGTAACAAATTTTAGCATCCTTATAAGAGCTAAGTCTAGATTCTGTCAATGATTTCAACAATTAAATTCTAGAAGAAATTTTTTAAAGGGTTAAGATCTTGTTATTTCATTAAGACTCCTTTAGCTACCTGTTTGGTTAAACATCTAGGTTAAACATCTATAATTCCAAATTATGAAAAATTCAGTCCCTGGTACAACTCCCATCGAAATATTGTTACACATTATTCTATTCCTTAAGGTTTTTCTTCATGCATTCTTTGAAGAAAATATTTAAGATTAGACTACTGATCTTCTATGGTCTCTCAAAACTACATGGAATAATTTGCTAGGAATTTTTAAAAAGGGGAAAGTCCTCTAAGCAATTTTATTGGAATAATAAATTCAACTGATTGATGAAAAACATATAGAATTCAAATCTATAATATACTAAAACTGTTATATTGCAGTAATTCCACAACCTTCCTGACCACCATCCCCCAACATACGGACATAGACACAAATAGGCACACAATACAATATTACAATATTTTAAATTAAATCTTAATTTTATAAAGAAAAAAGTTATTAACCTAATGCAGACATAAATCAAAGATTCTATTTTCCCTTAAAATGTTTTATTAAATATATCACTTGCTAAGGAAATTTCACTTACATAATTTCATTAAATAGAGATATTTACCAATAAATTCTTCCTGAAAAAATTAAAAAGGAACCAGAAAATGAAATTGTTCTCTTTCCTTAGGAAGAAACAAGTTTCCTTACTAAAATTTGACAGATAATGATGAATGTAAATTCAGTGTGCATAGATTAGATGTTTCATTCACAATTAAAGAATTCAAAGGACATGCTCACTTGAATTCCACACAGCTCTATTTCATATTTTTTTAAAAAGGAGACTTACTTATCACACACAATTTTGCAATTTTTTTTCTTTTTCCTTTATAATTGGGTACCTTTTAGCAGCAGATGAGAGAGTCTCTTTTCTTGCAATTGAAACAGAACTGGTGTGATTTGTTTTTCTGTTCCCACCACTTCCATTGGTTATACAGGACATGGAAATAGCTTCTCGAAGACTCGGCTGGCCTAAAAAACAAAACAAAACAAAACAAACTCATATCAACTTCAAAATATTCGTTAAAGATCACAGTTTTAAAAATTAAGTTCATCAGTGTTTAGAACCAGTGAGCAGACTGCCTCACTTTGTATATAGGATAGGGCATTATTTTCACAAGATTTAATCCCATCAAAACAGACCCATAGAGAAAGACATGCTGAGTTGCAAAAATGCAGATCAGCTCATTTTTCTTTCCTTTTTGCAATGCTGGGATGATGCTCATTCTCTTAGCCAAATGGTTTGCTTACTAGGCACAGCAGCTTTAAAGCACATGATTCAAGGTTGGGTCTCAAGTAAACCACAATTCCCCACATCATCAATCTTCAGATATAATTCAAGTTTATTGAAATATATTTTAAATCCTAAAAAATCATAATGTCAAATCTTAGAATGCTGTTTCACATAAAAAGTAAAAGTATATAAAGTGACCTGTTATAGAGTAGAACGAAAGAACTAAACGTATGGTGGGTACGCTGGTGTGATTAGGAAGAGTCAAAGTCAGAAGATAGTCAAGGTCTGTTGACAGTCAAATGTATTTAAAAAATTAGAAACAGAATACTTTTGAATTTCACGACTCAGTTTTCTCACATGCATTCATGTAAAATCTAATTATTTTATTTTATTTTATTTATTATATTTTATTTTTTAATTTATTTTTATCCATTTGCATATTCATAAATTTACATAGAGTAATGATGTTTGATTCATTCCATTATTTTTTCCTCCCCCCCCACCCCTCCCACCTCTCTCTTCCCTCTATACAGTCCCTCCTTCCTCCATTCTTGTCCCACTCCCACACCCATTACATGTCATCATCCGCTTATCAGTGAGGTCATTCCTCTTTTGGATTTTTGAGATTGGCTTATCTCACTTAACATGATATTCTCCAATTTCATCCATTTGCCTGCAAATGCCATAATTTTATTATTCTTTATAGCTGAGTAATATTCCATTGTATGTATGTGTATATACATATATATGTATATACACCACAGTTTCTTTGTCCATTCATCAATTGAAGGGCATCTAGGTTGGTTCCATAGTCTGGCTACTGTGAATTGAGCTGCTATGAACACTGATGTGGCTGTATCTCTGTAGTATGCTGATTTTAAGTCCTTTGGGTATAGGCCAAGGAGTGGGATAGCTGGGTCAAATGGTGGGTCCATTCCAAGTTTACTAAGGAATCTCCACACTGCTTTCCAGAGTGGCTGCACTAATTTGCAACCCCACCAGCAATGTATGAGTGTACCTTTCTCCCCACATCCTCGCCAACACCTATTGTTGCTTGTGTTCTTGATAATTGCCATTTTAATTGGGGAGAGATGGAATCTTAGTGTAGTTTTGATTTGCATTTCTCTTATTACTAAAGATGTTGAACATTTTTTCATTTATCTGTTGATTGTTTGTACATCTTCTTCTGTGAAGTATCTGTTCATTTCCTTAGCCATTTGTTGATTGGGTTATTTGTATTCTTGATGTAGAGTTTTTTGAGTTCTTTATAGATTCTGGAAATTAGTGCTCTATCTGAAGTATGAGAGGCAAAGATATTCTCCCACTCTGTAGGCTCTCTCTTCACATTGCTGATAGTTTCCTTTGCTGAGAGAAAGCTATTTAGTTTGAATCTATCCCAGTTTTTGATTCTTGCTTTTATTTCTTGTGCTATGGGAGTCCTGTTAAGGAAGTCTGATCCTAAGCCAACAAGGTGAAGATTTGGACTTACTTTTTCTTCTATAAGTTGCAGGGTCTCTGGCCTGATTTTCAAGGTCCTTGATCCATTGTGAGTTGAGTTTTATGCAGGGTGAGAGATAGGGGTTTAGTTTCATTCTGTTGCATATGGATTTCCAGTTTTCCCAGCACCATTTGTTGAAGAGGCTATTTTTCTCCATTGCATATTTTTGGCACCTTTGTCTAGTATTAGAAAATTGTATTTATTTGGATCTGTGTCCGTGTCCTCTATTCTGCACCACTGCTCTACCTGTCTATTTTGGTGCCAATACCATGCTGTTTTTGTTACTATTGCTTTGTAGTATAGTTGAAGTTCTGGTATTGCAATACCCCCTGTTTCATTCTTCCTGCTAAGGATTGCTTTAGCTATTCTGGGTTTCTTATTCTTCCAGATGAATTTCATGATTGCTTGCTCTATTTCTGTGAGGTAAGTCATTGGGATTTTAATTGGAATTGCATTGAATCTGTATAGCACTTTTGGTAGTATGGCCATTTTGACAATATTAATTCTGCCTATCCAAGAACATGGGAGATCTTTCCATCTTCTAAGGTCTTCCTTAATTTCTTTCTTCAGTGTATTGTAGTTTTCATTGTAAAGATCTTTTACCTCTTTGGTTAGATTGATACCCAAGTATTTTATTTTTTTTGAGGCTATTGCAAATGGAGTTGTTTTCCTCGTTTCCCTTTCAGCTGTTTCATCGCTTGCGTATAAAAATGCTGTAGATTTATGCGTGTTGATTTTATAGCCTGCTATTTTGCTGAATTCATTGATGAGGTCTAGAAGTTTTCTGGAGGAGGTTTTTGGATCCTCTAAATATAGAATCATGTCATCCGCAAATAGTGACAGCTTAAGTTCCTCTTTTCCAATTTGTATCCCTTTAATTTCTTTAGTCTGCCTAATTGCTCTGGATAGAGTTTCGAGGACAATGTTGAATAGAAGTGGTGAAAGAGGACATCCCTGTCTTGTTCCTGTTTTTAAAGGGAATGGTTTCAGTTTTTCTCCATTAAGAATGATGTTGGCCCTGGGCTTAGCATAAATAAATAGCCTTTACAATGTTCAGGTATGTTCCTACTATCCCTATTTTTTCTAGTGTTTTCAGCATGAAGGGGTGTTGTATATTGTCAAATGCTTTTTTCTGCGTCAATTGAAATGACCATATGATTCTTATCCTTAAGTCTATTGACATGATGGATTACGTTCATTGATTTACGGATGTTAAACCATCCTTGCATTCCAGGAATGAACCCCACTTGATAGTGGTGCACAATTTTCTTAATATGTTTTTGGATACGGTTTGCCAATATTTTGTTAAGTATCTTAGCATCTATATTCATCAAGGATATTGGTCTAAAATTTTCTTTCTTTGATGTGTCTTTTCCTGGTTTGGGTATGAGGGTGATATTAGCTTCATAGAATGAGTTTAGTAGGGTACCCTCCATTTCTATTTCCTGGAATACTTTGAGAAGTACTGGAATGAATTCTTCTTTGAAGGTCTTGTAGAACTCGGCTGAGAATCTGTCTGGTCCTGGGCTTTTCTTGGATGGTAGATTTTTAATGGCTTCTTCTATTTCATTGCTTGATATTGATCTGTTTAAATTGTGTATGTCCTCCTGGTTCAGTTTGGGAGGAGCATATGTCTCTAGAAATTTGTCAATGTCTTCGGTACTTTCTATTTTGTTGGAATACAGATTTTCAAAGTAGCTTCTCATTATGTTCTGTATCTCAGTGGTGTCTGTTGTGATATTTCATTTTGCATCATTTATTTTAGTAATTTGAGTCTTCTCTCTCCTCTTTGTTAGTGTGGCTAAGGGTTTATCTATTTTGTTTACTTTCTCAAAGAACCAACTTTTTGTTATGTCAATTTTTTGAATAGTTTCTTTTGTTTCAATTTCATTGATTTCAGCTCTGATTTTAATTTCCTGTCTTCTACTACTTTTGCTGTTATTCTATTCTTTTTCTAGGGCTTTCAGCTGTAATGTTAGGTCATTTAATTGTTGACTTTTCATTCTTTTCTGGAATGCGCTCCATGCAATGAATTTTCCTCTTAGTACCGCTTTCATAGTGTCCCAGAGATTTTGATATGTTATATCATCATTCTCATTGACCTCTAAGAATTTTTTAATCTCCTCCCTGATGTTTTCTGTTATCCATGTTTCATTCAATAGCATATTATTTAGTCTCCAAGTGTTGGAGTAATTTCCTTTTTTTCACTTTGTCATTGATTTTTACTCTCAGTCCATTATGATCTGATAGAACACAAGGCAGTATCTCTATTTTTTTGCATTTCCTAAGGGCTGCTTTGTGGCATAACATATGGTCTATTTTTGAGAAGGTTCCATGTGCTGCTGAGAAGAAAGTGTATCTGCTCATTGATGGATGGAATATTCCATATATGTCTATTAAGTCTAGGTTATTGATTGTGTTATTGAGTTCTATGGTTTCTTTGGTTGGATTTTTTTTGGAAGATCTATCTAGTGGTGACAGCGGTGCGTTAAAGTCGCCCAGAATTATTGTGTTGTGGTCCCTGTGATTCCTGAAATTGAGAAGGATTTGTTTGATGTACAGGGATGCACCATTGTTTGGGGCATAAATATTTACTATCGTTATGTCTTCCTGATTTATGGTTCCCTTAAGCAGTATGAAATGTCCTTCTTTATCCCTTCTGACTAACTTTGGCTTGAAGTCCACTTTATCTGATATAAGGATGGAAACCCCCGCTTTTTTACTGGGTCCATGTGCGTGGTAGGTTTTTTCCCATCCTTTCGCCTTTAGTCTGTGGATGTCTTTTTCTATGAGATGAGTCTCTTGCAGGTAGCATATTGTTGGGTCTTTCTTTTTAATCCATTCTCCCAGTCTATGTCTTTTGATTGATGAGTTTAGGCCATTAACGTTCAGGGTTATTATTGAGAAATGATTTGTATTCCCAGTCATTTGGCTTATTTTTGGTTTTTAAGTTGGCTTGGTTTCTCCTTTGAGTGGTTTTTCTCTAAGGTAGTTCCTCCCTTTGCTGACCTCCATTATTTTTCATTTCTTCCTCATGGAATATTTTGTTGAGAACATTATATATTGCAGGCTTTCTATTTGTAAATTCTTTTAACTTTTGTTTATCATGGAAGGATTTGATTTCATCTTCAAATCTGAAGGTTAGTTTTGCTGGGTATAGGATTCTTGGTTGGCAACCATGTCCTTTCAGAGCTTGAAATATGTTGGTCCAGACCCTTCTAGCTTTTAGAGTCTGGGTTGAGAAGTCTGCTGCTATCCATATTGGTCTCCCCCTATATGTAATCTGATGCTTTTCTCTCACGGTCTTCAAAGTCCTATTTTTATTTTGAATGTTAGACATTTTCATTATAATGTGCCTTGGTGTGGATCTGTTGTGATTCTGCGCATTTGGTGTTCTGTAAGCCTCTTGTATTTGATTTTCCATTTCATTCTTCAGGTTTGGGAAATTTTCTGATATTATTTCATTGAATAGGTTGTTCATTCCTTTGGTTTGTATCTCTGTGCCTTCCTCAATCCCGATAATTCTTAAATTTCGTCTTTTCATGATGTCCCATAGTTCTTGGAGATTCTGTTCATGATTTCTTACCATCTTCTCTGTTTGGGTGACTTTATTTTCAAGATTAAATATTTTGTCTTCATTGTCTGAGGTTCTGTCTTCCAAGTGGCCTAGTCTGTTGGTGATGCTTTCCATTGAGTTTTTTATTTGGTTTATTGTCTCCTTCATTTCAAGGATTTCCGTTTGGTTTTTTTTGAGAATCTCTATCTCTTTGTTGAAATGATCTTTTGCTTCCTGCAAGTGCTCTTTCTGCTTATTGGTATTATCATTCATTGCCTGCATTTGCTCTCTTATCTCATCCTTTGCTTCGCGAATCCTCTTAATCATGTATAATCTGAAGTCCTTTTCTGACATTTCTTCTAACATACTGTCATTGGATTCTATTAATATAGAATCTAGATTTGTTTGGATCATTTTCTTCCCTTGTTTTTTCATGTTGATCATGTATCTTCCTCTCTAGCGCTGCAGATCTGGGTATTGCAGATTTCCCCCTATAGGTTTATAGTGGCCCTATAGGTTTCCAAAACCCTTTCTTTAAGGGGAGATCAATATTAGCAGTGCCCAAATCATACACTATGCAATCCTAGACCAAATAGCCCCTATGGGGACAATAACATCGTAAATAAGGGAGAAAACGACTCTGAGGGAACAGGAAAACAGAAGGAAAAGAAAGCAAGAAACGTAAAGAAATAAAAACTTAAATTTTTTTTTTAAAAAGGAGAAAAAAGAAAATCTACTGTATAATAGTCATATGCTAATGAAACCTCCCAGTGTTCAGTAGCCTGATGTATGAGAGGTACCTGACAAAAATCTAATTTTTTGATTTGACTTATCTCATGTTTGCTTTTCTTCACAAAAGCACAAAAAAGCATAAAACTTTTACATACAGGAACTAAAATATTTAGCACTCTACAGTGGTCAATGCATGGCAGTGTAACACTGCTCTTTTGACAATAAGCCATTGAGTTTTACTTGTATCATGATTACCTAAGGTGCATCCTTAATATATAGGCTCCTAGATTCTACCTCAGGTTGAAGGAATCAGAACAGAGGAAGGGAAGACCTACAGCATTTACTTTTTGAAACTTCTCATGAAAAATCTCACATATAATAATCCCCAAACCCCAAATGCTAATAATAATGGTCATTAGATCTAGTTTTAGTGTGCTAAATAAGTGACTTCTTGTATCAATGACTCCTCCCACCCCCTGCCATGATAAAATACTTATAACATAAAAATTCCATTTTTACCATTTAATATACAATTAATATACATTGTGGTTCAACCACTTCTACTATCAACTTCCAAAACATTTTTATCAATCCAAATAGAAACCCTGTACCCACTAAGCCCCCGTCACCCATCATTCCTTTCTTCCTCTCTCAAGCCCCTGTCAGCTATTAATCTACTTTGTTTCCACAGATCTGCCTTTTCTGGATAATTTCTATACATGGAATTATACAATATTTTGTGTTTGGCTTCTTTTGTACAATGTGTTTTCTGGGTTCACACATTTCATCATATATGAATACTTCACTTTATGGCTCAATGATCTCATTGTATGAATCTACCCATTTTGTTTATCCATTCTTCTGCTGATGAACATCTGGATCTTCTAGCTTTTGGCTAGTGTTAATATTGCCACCATGAACGTTTGTGTACAAGATGTCATTTGAACATTTTCTTTCAATTCTTTTGAATATATGTCTAGGAGTGAAATTATTAGGCCATATGATTGCTCTGTTTGTTTTATTTTATTTTTGGCACTGGGGAACTGAACCCAGGGGTGTTTTATCACTAAACTACACTGCAAGTCCTTTTTATTTTTTATTTTGAGACAGTGTCTCACTAAGTTGCTATGGCTGACCTTGAACTTGTGATCCTCCTGCCTCAGTCACTAAGTCATTGAGATTACAGGCATGAGCCACCATAATCAGCAATTTATTTTATATTTAACTTAGCCACAGTAGCTGCATCATTTTACAATACCACTAGCAATGTATGAGGGTTCCAATTTCACCAAGTCTTGCTGACACTTGCTATTTTCAATTTTTTAAAAAAATCACAGCCACTTCAGGGAGTATCAAGCATTATAACTTTTGCTTTATGAATTCTATTGTTTGCCTATGCTCTACTTCATTTATTTTTGTTATAATTTTATTATTTCCACCCCTCTGTGGTTTGCGGGTTTCGTTTTTTCTTCCTTAGTTCCCTAAGATGTAGAATTGGTTTACTGATTTGAGATTTCTTTTTCTCTTCTTCCATTTTTTTAAAAATGCTGGGAATTAAATCCAGGGTCTTGTACCCACTGAACTATACTCCCAGGCTTTCTTTATTTATGTAGGCATTTACTGTGATCAATTTTCCTCATAGCACTACTTTGGCTATACCAACAATTTTTGAAATATGACCTTTTCTTTTTATTACACAAAACCCATTAGCCACTATAGAAATGTAAACATATACATATACCCAAGCCTGTAATTCATTTCCATTTCTCTTTCAATGCCTCAAGCTTCATCTTATAAGAGAGCCATACTCTTGTTAGGATAGAATTATAAACAAAACAACAAAACAGAGAAAAGAGTAAGTATTGGCAAGGATTTGGAGAAATCAGAACCTTATGAACTACTATTAAGAATGTAAAATGATACATTCATTGTAGGACACAGTATGATGGCTTCACAAACATACAATAATTTCATATTTGGTATATATCCAAGAGATTTGAAATCAGGGACTCAAGCAGATTTGTGCACTAATAAACAAAAAAACATTACGCATAGTAACCAAAAAGGACAAAGAAATGTCCAATGATGGATGAGTATATAATAGAATGTGCTATGTACATACAGTGCAATATTAGTTAGTCTTGAAAAGAAATAAAATTGTGCCAGGCATGGTGGTGCATTCTCGTAATCCCAGAGAACTCGAGAGACTGAGGCAGAAGGATTGCAAGTTTCAGGCCAGTCTCAGCAACTTAGCAAGACCCTAACTCAAAATAAGAAATAAAAAGGGCTAGGGATGTAGCTCAGTTATAAAGTGCCCTAAATTCAATCCCCAATACAAATAATAATAATAATAGAAAGGAAAAAGAAAATTCTTAGCAAGACATCAAAAATCTTTTGCAACAGGCCCTACCTACCTAGGCTCATTTCACGACACCCCCAATCTAACACCCTGTGCCTATTTATTCTAAACTCCTAAAAGAAGTACTTTTACTCTCACACTTTCACACTTGGATGGGCCTTCTCTCAAGCATATGCTTAGTCACCCCTGCTTGCCTAAACTAGCACATATTCATTATTCACCCACTCATTAAATATTTACTCGGAACTCACTATGATCCTAGCCTTGCCTTTACAAAAGTGTCTGTACAAAGCAGTTACTAACATCACACAGTTCAAAATCTTGCAAGAGAAGCACATGAACATGTACAGTAACAAAGTGATATATCAATAGGATATCATGGAAATACAAAAGAAGCACATATAATTTTGAAAGGATGTTTAAGGACGCAGAGCTCAAGCAAGGTTTCCAAGGAGAAATATAGAATGAAGTCTTAAAGGACAAGTAAGAAATGGCCAGTTGAAAGGTAGCTGATAAGATACCAGGATCCTATTCTAGTATGTATAAAGGAAGAGAAAGAATGGAAGAGCAAAGTACAAAGCGGGTGTGTGTGTATGCATGTGTAGTACTAGGTGGGCAGAGGTGGGTGGAGAAGATTGAAACAAAAAAACCTCTCTATGGTAGGGCTAGAATATAGAACAAGAGAGGGTAGTGTCTGGATAGGGAAGGCAAGTAGGATTAGATCACAGAGACTTTGTAGTGTGGAGACTCACTAAAAGGTTTTAAGTTGAAAAAAGACTTAATTCAATTTGTGTTACAGTGGTTATGTGAATGCATTTCAGGGCACTGGTTCAAGAATAAGGTGATGGGGGCCTGAATCAAGAGCTGGTGAGCATGAATACAAAGGAGTAACAGTTTTAAGAAATATGTAGGACTTAAAAGATGACTTCAGTTTTTGGACATGCTCTCAGTTATAAAGTTTGAAGGACATAAGTGGACCAATCTAGTAAACAGATAATTCTAAAGTACAGATGTCTAGATTACAGGTATTTGATAAATGGTACCAGTAAGTAGCTTTTAAGACCATGAAGATAAAATGAGTGATGTCACCTTCAGCAAAGAACCTTCAATACCAGTTTAAGCATTTATCTAGGTGCTTTATTAATACTAAACAATACAGCTTTATAATTATCAATGTGTCTTCTTACTTTACCTCAGTTTCTTTGGAGACAGATAAAAAAACTTATTTTTTTTTAATTTCCAGTACCTAAAGCAGAGACCAGTATTCTGAAAAGATGATGATACAAGTTTCCATCAATAAGTGGTTCAGAGTAGTATTAATTATCAAGCACTTACTATGTGCTAGGTATTATCCTAAATATTTTATAACTGTAATCTCCTTTAATCTTCTTCACTGCAAGCCTAAAAGGGATTTGCTATCATCATCAGTTTTACTGACTAGGGAAATAAGTTGAGAGAGATTAATTTAGCATGCCCAAGGTTACACTGTAGTAGGCAATGCAATGAAGATTTAAGTCTAGGTACAATGACTGGTAAGAAGAGAGAAGGAATAATTCAGTCATCTGAGTTGTGTCAGGATAATGAATAGGAATCTGTTCTGGTTAGGATCTAAAATGTTACCCCCTAAGTTAAAGGCTTGGTCCCCAAGTCTTTTGAGGTAGAGCCTCTGGAAGATGACTGGATCAGGAAGGCTCTAACTTCATCAATTGATGGATTCATAACTTAATGGACTATAAGAACATAGTGGAAGTCAAGGAGTTAGCGCCTACTTGAAGGAAGCAGGTTCTTTGGGGTATGCCCTTGAAGGCTGTATCTTGTGTCTGGACCCTCAAATCTGTGTGTGTGTGTGTGTGTGTGTGTGTGTGTGTGTGTGTGTGTGCATGTGCGCGCGCGCGTGTGCGCGCGCTTCCTGGACACCATGAGGTGAGCAGCTTTGCTCCATCTCACATTCCCTGACATAATGTTCTGCCTCACCACAGGCCCAGAAACAATGGAGACAAGTGACCACAGGCTGAAACCTCTAACACTGTGACCCAAAATAAACCTTCCCTCTTCTAAGCTGTTTATCTCAGGCATTTTGTCAGGGACAGAGTCAACTAACAAAGAATTCATTAGGGTAAGAGGAAGGAAAAAAAAGTAGAGAATAGCGCTAAATCATCAAGATCCTCAGATACTTATATAAATAACAAAATAAGATCAAAAAGATTTTCATGGTCACTTTCAATCCTACAGTTAAATTTGAGGTAACTCTTAGTACTAATTATCTTTGATATTTGGATAAATATCAAATATCTATTCAGGGTAGAAGAAACATAAGCAAAGCAAACGCAGTAAATTAAGAAGAATTGTGAATGAAAGTTTATTTTGCAGTTGAGAAATCTAAAGTGCATCCTTTGAAAACTAAAATATTAGGAACTTAACTGGGAAGAATTAGCACAAAAATGATTACTGCAGTTACATAAGTTTATAACTATAATGCATCATTAGCTTTGTGTGGGACCCCTATATATGTACATTTTCCCTTTCCTATTCCCACTTCATTAGAGCCTGGGCATTATAAAACTGAACAATATAAACCTCTCAGAGACTAGCCTATAAGCCTTGGAACAACAGTGACCTCCAGGGACCAAAGGTACAAAAGTAGTTTTATTTCTGAGTAGCAACCAGGGTGAAGTAAGAGAAATTTAAGCTAAAAGTCTAATTTACAAAGGTACTAATTTAGTTTAAGGCCAATGAAAACTTTATTTTACTTTACCATGACAAAAGAATACTAACTATAATGGTTTATATTTCTTGATGATAGACTCAAGCAATGGACTTTCTGACACTTTAGTCTGACAATTCCTAAATATTCACTAATGAATTTCATAGTACTATAGGCTTACAAAGCAAAGATGGGTGTATTATAAAGCACAAAATCTAAAATCCTTCTTGCTACCCCCATACATAATATCCTTGCAAATTTTCCAATCTCTCCCTCTAAAGCAGTAATTTTCTTTTATCACAATTTCCTATTTCTCTAATTTTCTTTTTCCTTTGTTTAATATGCCATTTATTGAGACATTCCAAAGCTGGATATGGTACTAAGAAACTGTCCATGTTTTCAAATAGTTTACAATCTAGCACGAACAACAAATATAAATGCCAAAAGAGATATATGAATAAAATTTTAAAACAATTCTGAGACAAAACATAGATAATTTACAGGAAATAATTACCGAGGTCTCAAAGAAAAGATGAAATTTTGATCAAGAGAAGGGTAAAAGATGATCCACAGAGAAAGAATTATGATGCTCAAAATCTTTTATATCAGATTCCTGAACACATGCTCAAAGGCTTCAACTGTATACCTCTTCTCTCTCACACTCTTCAGTCTCAACCTCCTTGACATCTTTATCTTATTTCATTATTTGAGAAGACTGAAGACTAACATGTACTCCATCAAATTTTATCTTCTCCATTTGGAACTACACGCCCTTCTCATTTCTTCTTGTCTCATATGAAGAAGTTAATCCTTTTAATTCCTTGCCATGATTTTTTTAAAGCATATTTTGAATGAAAATGACAAAGATGACATTTGACTCTCATACAGCAATGAAACCCTATGAATGGTAATTGTTGCCTGATCTGAGGCAAGCTATACACAAAGGGCACCTAAAAGTCTCTGAGGTACTGTCAAAATCAGGACTCATTCCCTCATGCCCTACCACAATTATCAGTTATTTTACCTTAATGGTTCCAGGAAGGAGATTTATACCTTCCCAATCTGAAAAATTTACTTAACAAACTTCACAGCTAACCCATGACAATCCCTACCTTCTCCCAAATGTTATTTGAGATAGGAGTCAAATGATATAGAACTGTCTTCACATTATCCCAGATTCTATATACTTGGGAATATTGCTTTTGGAGAACTGACCCCTATATTTCCATTTTAAAACTGAGTTCTTTCATTTCTTCAGTGGTCATTACAATGCTTCATATCTTTGGTTTACCAAGCTGCCTGATTTAAACTACTGGTTACTATCTTCAGATAGATAAATATGACTCTTACCTCTACAACACTGTGTACTAACAGCTTATCTTCACATAATGCCACTAGGTTGTACTCTCAAATTACTTTCATTTGTTCACCCCCAAGAGGTCCAGGTCCTAATGGGCTTACCAGGCACCAGCTATGGCATAATTTGTCTTCCTGGCAGTTAAAACTGCCAAAATGCTCCCTAGGTCTTCCTTTTTGTTCCAAAGTACAGATATATATATATATATATATTTTTTTTTTCCCCTTTTTGGCAAGAATTCAACTGCAATTGGTGAATATATTATGAACACATGCTGTCAAAAGGAAAGAATTCTCTGACAGAGAAGGTATATGAGAAATTTAAATGATGAGCCACCTTAAAAGGTACTGGGAAAACTTTATACCTCATTTAAGTGTCTAGCATAATATATTTAAGAAAAATATGAGGCTTAGCTTTTAATACTGCTGGCACATGGAAAAAGATAAGCTAAAAGAAAACTAAATATATTGAAGTGACTAGTTAGGTGTGTTTCTGATTTGGGCATCGAATGATGGCAATACTACTATGATGTGATGTAGAATTTCATGAAGCCATTAAAACACAGACATCATTAACATTTAGTTTGATCCACACCTGAATCCAAGTCATTTTCCTCAGAATATCACCATCTAGCAAAATTATTTAACAGTTGTCTTGAGCAATGGGAAAGCTGAGCTAGCTTTCTAACCACAGATTAATGAAAGAGTTCCACCCTATCTATTCATAGGGCTATATTTAGTCTGACTGCAAAAAAAAAAAAAAAAAAAAAAAAAAAAATCATCTAGAAAATGTAAATATTTTAAGATTATGATGGTGATCACTGCCCTGTCAATAACTTATGCAAAAGTGAATACAGGCAGCTGAGTGCAGTGCAGAGTGCAGATTACACCTGTAATTAGACTCAGGAGGCTGAGGCAGGAATCCAGGCTCAAGGCCAGTCTCACTCCATACCTATGGGAGACTGGTTCCAGGAGCACACTCATCTCCAAATTGACAAATGTTCCCTGGGCCTTCCTTTTTGTTCCAAAGTATGGGTATATATAAAATGGTGTGATATTTGCATATAACCTATGCACATTCTTCCATATATTTTAAATCAACTCTACGGTACTGAAAATACCTAATACAACGTAAATGCTAGGTAAATAGGTGTTACACTGTATTGTTTATGGAATAATGACAAGAAAAGTCTGTACATGCTTGCACAAGCATGGTTTTGTTCACCTCTGAAAAATTTTGATCTGTGTTTAACTAAATCCATCGATGTGGATCTCACAGATACAAAAGACTAACAAGCACTCTACCAACTGAGCTATCTCCCCAGCCCCCAGATGATCTATTTTTGTGATATACAAATGGCAATAGTGAAGTCACTTAATATTTTTTCCAAATACCTTCTATAGTATACTACATACAAGTTCCAAGACACACAGTTGCTAATAATAAAATAATGAAATTTTAAATAAGTTATTTCTCTCAATGTTTTAAGATCACATTGGAAAACATAACAGGTCAGACAAATTTTCCACTAAAGGGAATGATACTGGTGAACCCTGTTTCAGAACATACCACATTAGCATGTTTATAAGAATAGTAGTCAAAATAAACATGAAGTAGAATTTTAGAATCAAATGAAAGAAATTTAACATCTCTTTATTTAGTAAGAATTAGGTTGGCACTACATGAAAAATAAAAGTCCCAATGTTATAGCTTCATGTAGCCCTGTGGCTCCAAAAGTAGATAATTCTCTACTGATAAGTCATTAAAACAAATCTTAGCTCACTTTACAAAGGAATTATGAATAAGGACAAACAACAACTTGCAAAAAAGTTCCTGGGAAAAAGGAACTATAGCTATTTAACTGTATTCATATTTTATGATACTGAGAAGTAGGTCTAAGTAACTGAGGTGTCATAAAAAATGTTGTGTACCTGCTGAAATTTTGAAAAAGCAGTTTTTACATGTCCCTTAAATTTTTCAGAATTTACTTTACTGAAGTACCTTAGTAAATAAAAACTGAATTCAAAATTCTTTAAATTTTCCTGTTAACAAGACTGCAATGTATGTTATGTCAGAAAATTTTTAAGTGCTTTTAAAGACTAAAAACTGTTTTAAAACACTCTTTTTAAAAGGTTGAACAAAATGTTCAACATTACAAATTATCAGGGAAATATAAATCAAAATGAGCAAAACAGCAATGAGGTAACATCTTACCCAGTTAGATGGCTATTATTAAAAGACCAAAAATAACAGATGCTGGTAAGAATGCACAGGAAGGGAAACTCTCAAACATTATTGGTGAATATTAGTACAGACATTATGGAAAACAATATGGTGGTTCCTCAACAAAACTGCCACACAAGCTGAGTACGGTGGTGCATGTCTGTAATTAATCCCACCTATAATCCCAGCTGCTAGGGGGACTGAGATAAGAGGATCTTGAGTTCAAAGTCAGCTTCAGCAACAACGAGGTGCTAAGAAACTCAGTGAGACCCTGTCTCTAAATAAAATACAAAATAGGGCTAGGGATGTGGCTCAGTTGGTCAAGTTGCCTCCGAGTTCAATACCCAGTACCAAAAAAAAAAAAAAAAAAAAAAAAAAAACCAAAAAACTGCCACACAATCCAGCAGTTCCACTTACAAGCATATGTCCAAAGGAAATGAAATCCAGAGGTTGAAAAAAACAGCCAAAATATGGAATCAAACTAGGGGTATATTGATGCAGTGTGTGTCGTGTGTATATACATATGTGTGCGTGTGTATGTGTGTGTATACACACACACACACACACACACACACAGATATACATGCTGGAATAATATTCAGGCATAAAAAAATTAAATTCTTTCCTTTGCAGCAACATGGATGGAACTGGGAAACATTATTTTAAAGTGAAATAAGTCAGACACAGAAAGATACCCCATGTTCTTACATACATGTGGAAACTTAAAAAGTTCATCTCAAAGAAATACAGAATAGAACAGTGGTTACCAGAACCTGGGACGAGCATGGAGAGGGATAGTGGGAGGGTGGTTAGTAGGTACAGTGATGCAGCTGGGTTGGTGGAATGTTTTAATGCATAGGAGGATAAATATGGTGAACAACAATTGAATGTTTCAAAATAGCTACTAGGCTTAAAAATTAAAACTGACCCCCAATTTAATATTCTCTTCTAGCTACTACCATCAAACAAGTTTCTTAAGAGTGGCTATATTTACTGCTCTCAATTCCACAATTCTCAATTGCAGTTTCTCAAAACACCAGAATTTGATTTTCAATTCTATTACTCCACTAAAACTGTTCTTTCAAGATGTTTCTAATACTATAAATGCCAAATCAAATGGTCACTTCTAAGTCTTTATTTGACCTCTCTATAGCAGCTGGCAACATGAAACACCCTCCTATGTTGAAATGTTGGAGCTTCCAAATGGAACTATCCTGGGCTTTCTTTTCATTTTACATCCTTTATTACATCAACTCTCATCCATAAGCTGAACAGGTCCAAATTCTTTTTGCTAGTGAAGCTAATATGTACACTAGACCTTTAATTTAGTTATCTATATGTACATATTCACATATGTACATATTCATATACCAAGTATACCTCAAACTCAATATTCAAAAAAAGAATTCATAATCTTTCTTCCAAATCTCTTTCTCTTATCTGATTAACTCATCTTTTATCTAGCTAGAATTTGGGAGTTACATGAGACTCCTCCCTAGTTTAATAATTTATACTTGGCTTATTGCAGTAGGTAAACCAATTCAAATCATCACTTTCCCATTGCTGAAATGAGGGCAATCATGCCACTCCCCATCTAACTTACCTAGAAATCAACAAGAGATGTGAAATATGTTTAAATGCTTGATTAAATCTGAAAAAATTTAAAATTCTTTCTTGGTGCTTAAAGAAAGAAAAAAGTTAAATGTGGTGCAAACTTAGAGCAACAGGATCCTAAGGACTGTTTCTTTCAACCTTGAAAGCTCACAATATCTGGAAGTTAAAAATCCCACTGTTGGGGCTGGGGAGATAGCTCAGTAGGTAAAGTGCTTGCCTTGTAAGCACAAGGCCCTGGGTTCGATCCTCAGCACCCAAAAAAAAAAATCCCACTGTATTGGGGTTGGCAATAAATATCATTGCTTAAATTAATTTCTTCAGAATTATTATTTATTTATTACTGAACAAATGACCACAGGAGGCTTAGAATACAGCTATTTAAACTATAATCATTTAAAACCATGTTTCTGTAATGATAAAAGGATGATTTCTACATATATATAAACATATGAACATCTACTTGTTATGTTTAAGACAGAAAGGGAGACACAAAAAGATTTGGTTCTTTTTTGCAGGGAGGGAGGGGTACCAGGAATTGAACTCAAGGGCACTCAACCACTGAGCCACATCCCCAGCCCTATTTCATATTTTATTTAGAGATAAGGTCTCACTGAGTTGCTTAGAGCCTCGCTTTTTGTGAAGGCTGCTTTAAACTTGGCTATCCTTCTGCCTCTGTCTCCTGAGCCACTGGGATTACAGGCATGTACCTGGCCAAGATTCAATTCTTGTCCTCTATAAATTTATTATCTAGTTGGAAGATGCTAACTTCACAGAAACAGTATGCCATAAAAGCATGTAAATATGATCAGTACTGTTACACAAAAATTTCCAATTTAAAATAATAAAGACAAAGCCGGGCATGGTGGTGGCACATGCCTGTAATCCGGGGGGATCAGGAAGCTGAGGCAGGAGGATCACAAGTTCAAAGCCAGACTCAGAAACTAAGAGAGGCCATAAGCAATTTAGCAAGGCCCCACCTCAAAATATAAAATAAAAAGGGCTGGGGATGTGGCACAGCAGTCAAGCACCCCTGGGTTCAATCCCTGGCACCCAAAAAAATAATAAATAAAACAAAATAAAATAATAGACTAAAGTTGAAGAATTCTTGGTGAAAAGAAACAAATATAATCACAGGTAATGCAAAAGAGAAAAGAGTTTTATCTTCCCAATTTTAATTTTCAAAGAAAATGTTGCATAAAGCAAGACTCTCCCTACTTAACAACCCCTTACCTTTACTGGGGACTGATTTTTTCACTGAGGCCACATGATCTTCAGAGATTGCAAGACGCCTCAAAACATCAGCGAGAGCTGCCTTTAGCACAGTGATTTCATCTTCTTGTTGCTGAACTCGTAATTCAAGAGCTGAGAGGCGATCTTGAACATCAGAAGTACTTGCCGCAGAAATACTATCATCTAAAAAATAAGATATTAAACATTTAAAAAGTAAACTCCTTGAGAAAGAATCTCTTTCTTATACGAAAAACTATATCAAGTTAAGTTTGGTTTTTTTGGTTCTGTGAATTGAACCCAGAGGCAATTTTAACGATGAACTCCATTCCCAGTCCTTTTTATTTTGAGACAAGGACTTTCTGAGTTCCTGCGAGTCTCCCTAAATTGCTAAAACTGGCCTTGAACTTGAAATCTCCTGTATCAGCTTCCTGAGTCGCTGGGATCACAGACACATGTCACTGTGCCCAGCCCAAGGTCTTTTAAAAAAGACAACAAAAATTAAAACAAGAACAACTCCATCATGTTTACATAGATTTACTATACTGATTAACATCTGTAAAGATTTTCATAGTTATTTTAAATAATTTTACATAATAATAAAAGTTTTTTAATTTGCCAAATAATTAAAATGATAAAAATCCTCCCCAAGGTCAATCTCCCCCACCTTTTGTGTGATACTAGGGATCAAAGCCAGGGCCTCATACATATAAGGCAGGTCCTCTACCACTGAGTTATCCCTAACCCCATTTTTCCCTATTTTTATACTATCACCTTAGTTGGTTTTCTCACCAAAATGTTCCCTAAATATATCAAAATCTGAGTTTAAAAAAACAAACAAAAAAAACCACTATAACCTTAGCACTTAAAAACCAATTCTATCACCATTACATTATGAAGCAGTAAATAATATTCATGTTGAAGATCATGTAAGTCAACAGGCTTCCCAGTCATACATATATTTCCTCTGCCTTTAATAGTATTTCAATGACAATCTGGTATTGAAGAAAGATTGGGTTTTATCTTTAACTGAGATGCCAAATTCTGATTCTGTATTAGTTATGCAATCTGAAAAGAAGTTACTTTGGCTCTCTTGGGTATCAATGTCTTCACCTTTAAATGTGGGATTGCTGTAAGAAAACATGTACATAGTACAAAAGGCATAATTTGAGAGCTCTGGGAACATTCACTATACAAAGGAAGACAAAAGCTATGAGATGCTTAAGAAAAGGACTGGTAAGAACAATTCAGTGTCTTACCTTTGAATTTTTAGACTTGATGTCTTTTCTATTTCCATAGTAGTTCCCAAGCTCAATTCCAGCTGATCTATACTGTTAGACCATGGTCATTATTATTTCTACCCAAAATGCTTTTCTATTTTCTGTTTAATAGGAAGAAAAGCAGACTTCTCTGTTTTGTGAAGCAACACTTTTTCCTATTTGGGCTGCCAATTTATGATGCCTCATACCCCCTTCTATCCCCTCATAAGATGAGGTTGAATCAGATGAGGTAGCCTTTTTAAGTTAAGTTGGTATAAATACGACTATTATATCAATTTCAAATGGTTCAATATAATATTACCACAGCAGCAATCATGAGATATTAAGCCAAATGGAGACTTCCTGAATTTTCCAGAGTTAGAGGTGTAGCCCATTTTCCCTCTTGGTTCACTGAGAGGTTCACTATAAGGATGTAGCCCTAGGGAGTAAGTAGTCAGTAGTAAAGGAACTCCCAACTACCCAGAGTTTCAAGTCTAGCCTCTGAAACCTTGGGTCTTCTATATGTTCAGTACCAGTCTAGTGGCTGGGCACTGTGGTGCCTGCCTGTAACCCCAGCAACTCAGGAGGCTGAGGCAGGAGAATTGCAAGTTCAAAGCCAACCACAGCAACTTAGTGAGGCACTAAACAACTTGGAGAGAACTTATCTCAAAATTTAAAAAGGTCTGAGGATGTGGCTTGGTGGTTAAGCGTCCCTGGTGTGGGTGGGGGGAGTCTAGTATTATTCCCAGCTAATTATGTAATCTAATAAATTCACTCTTGTAAGCCAAAGGTTCTGATTAAGTCAGTTAACTATGTGAATATGCCTAAATTGTTCTCCACTTATGAAAGATGGGAAGCAGGGCATGGTGGTACATGCCTGTAATCCCAGTCACTCAGAAGGCTGAGGCAGGAAAATTGAAAGTTTGAGTTCTGCCTAGGCAACTGAGCAAAACCCTGCCTCAAAATAAAAAATAAAAAGGGCTGGGGATCAGTGGTAGAGCACCCCTGGGTTCAATTTCCTGTGCCTACCCCTGAAATCTTTTGGGAAGGCAGCAGAGCCTAGTGTTAAGATTATCAGACTATAAAGTAAAGGTTATAATACTAGGTTTAGTACGAACTTAATATTTACCTTTGGCAAGTCATTTAAGTTTTATGAACTCTGATTTTTTTTCTTTTTAATGACTAAGGTTTTTATTTTGCTAAACATGAAAGGTGATTCTACTTGTAAAAATCCTACCACAAACTGACAGATACTGTGGCAGGACACAAGAAAATTTTTTCAAAGACTATAAATAAGCCACAAAGTTAACTATTAACAATGTCCTATGTCTGTATCATATCTTTCATATTTATTACCTCATCCCCTTCCTATACAACCTATATTTTATATTTGAGAAAATAGCTCAAGAAATTAAATAACTTGCCCAAGGTCACCAAACCAATCCTATGTAAGAGATTCAAACACAAGCCTTCTGACTCCCAATTTAAATGCCCTTTATTTCATTTCACACTATGTTGTAACGATAATCACAAAAAGATTAAGTAGATGTATCACAAAGTCACAGAAGGGGTTTAAACTACTGAACGACATAAACAGATTTTTATTTTAAAAAGGGGATTTTGGTTATTTTTTGAGAATGGACAGATAGAGATTAAGAATAAATGCAAGGATCCCAGATGGGAGGCTACTGCAAAAGGTGATGGTGACCCTCAGGGTGAATGTGTCTATGTGTCTGTCCTGGACAAATATGTCTGATACCTCAGTATAAGTATTATCAAAACACCACCCTCCTTCACTCACAAGTTCTTTAGTTAGGGTGATCAATTAAAGGATTACTCTCACTAAAGCAATAACAAAGAAGTGAAAAGGAACATAGAAGTAGGTCTCTGCAATTTCTGATAAAATCTGAAATTCTATAATTCCTTCCTATCTAAATCTCAGTTCTTAACATTTTCAGGGGCATGAATCTGAGAATCCAGTAAAAGCTGTTGTAAGATAGTACAGGAGCTCTGATGTTTCAACAAATAAATTGGCTAGATTCTTAATAGCTCTGTAACTGGTTTACTCACATTTAATCTCCTCGTGCTAATTAGTACTTATCGCGGGTTTAGGATGATTAGATGAAAGAACACATGGTCCTGCCATATAGGTACATACTATTCCATAAGAATAGTAATACTATTCCATTAAGTTATTATTCCATAGTGATGTTCTTACTGCCCTGTTGATTACTGCCACAAAATCAGAAATGGCCTGAAGTCCACAGAATACTATGTGACAAGAAAAAAGTAGGCATATAAGCTAAAATTCTGAAAGATCTGTAAGACAATTTAAGTGAAATAAGCAAACTGCAAAGCAATATATATTGAATGATTTATTAAAACAAACCCACATACATGCAATGAAAACACCTCTTAAAAAAAAAAAAAATAAAGCATGCATGACTATAAGCCCAACTACCTGGAAGGCTGAAGCAGGAGCATCACAAGTTCCTGTCCAGCCTAGGCAACTTAAACATAGAGAGATCCTGTCTCAGAAATTAAAAGGGCTGGAGATCTAACTCAGTGGTAGATTCAATACTCAGTACCACAAAAAGAAAAAAAGAAAAGTGAATATAAAAAAAAAAAATCAAAAACCTTCATATTGATATATGTATGTAATATACCCAGAAACAGCATATACTTCAAACTGGTAATTGGGTTGCCTCTGATTTAGAAGATAGGATTAAAAGGGTGAGACTAAAATGAAAATTTTGCCTTTCAGCTTAAATAACTCTATATTATTTGTTAACTATGCACTTCATTTAAGATAAAAGGCATTGTCTCTAAATTGTCTCTAAAGCTTGAGTTCTTAAGGTAACTTTTTACCAGGCACAGTGAAAACAAAAAACATACTTTAATAAAATGCAATTAACTTAAATTTGCATTCAGAAATTACTAAAGCTAGAACAAAGACTATCTTGAAGTCCAATAATCCTCATCATTTTATAGATAAGTAAACTAAGACTCTTGATAAATTAGATGAGTCAAACAGCAAATTGAGGTTAGAACTTCTGCTGATGACTCTGTTCTACTGCTCTTTTTCCATTTTGAAAACTTCTCTTCCAATCCTAATATACCACATTCTCATTCACAATAAACATTTTAGGAGTACATCTGTACAGTAAATGGAATATATCCTTTTATACTCTTTTTTCTCTCTTTTTTTTGGGAGGGGGAGGAGTGGTACTAGGGATTGAACCTAGGTGCTCTTCACCACTGAGCTACATCCCCAGTTCTTTTCATTTTTTAATTTGAGATAAGGGCTTACTAAATTACTTAGAGCCTCACTGAATTGCTGAGGCTGTCCTCAAGCTTTGGATCCTCCTGTGTCAACCTCCCAAGTCAGCTGGGATTACAGGCATACACGCTGTGCCTGACTTACACTCCTTTTTTTTAAATTCAAGTATATTCCTTCCCTTTCCTTATATAATTGTAGCCCCAAGTTTTGTTTTGCTCATTAGTTTCTAGCCTGAGGGTTAAAGTAAAAACAACAAATGAATTCTTAAGAGTTCTTAAACTAATGAGAAAAGAAAAGTGGAGGAAAGAAGAACTATGAATCTCTTATCCAGCAGTCTATTTACTGGCCTAAGTAAATTTCTTTTATTAGAGGCATAAGCAAATTTAAATGTAACTTGTAAACTTTAATATTCGATATTACAGTTTTAAAAATATGACCGCCAATCATTAACTGAATCATAGTTAACCTGTTTTATCAATTGTCAAGAAATGTGTTGCCTTTACACAGATTAAATATACTCCATTCTAATCTAAGTATCTAGAAACTGGTAATCCACTATTGTATCAGAATGAGATATGCCTACACATTCCAACACCTTTTTAATCTTAAGGATTTTATGTAACTCTTTCTAAAATGAAATGCTGTACTTACTTTTTTCCCTAATAGAGGCATACAATTATAAGCATTTCTTAATGATTCAGTCTCCATTTCGACTATTAATTACTATGCTGCAAGCACTATGATAAAATGATGCCCTAGAGGCTATTATGTGTCTAATTAAATAACTGAATAACTGAACAGTTTCAAGTGTCTCTTTATACCTTTTCTCCTTATCCCTTTGCAGTTAGGATTAACTTGACTGTCTATAACAACGCTCTCTTCCAATTTAATTTCCTGTATTATGGGACATTTGGTAACTAACCTTTTAAAATCATTTATATGAAGAGAAAAATAGTCTCTGAAAGGAGGATCTTTTCTATTTAAAAATCATACATGTATGTACACATGCACATGTACACATATGTACCTTTATATGTATATGTACACAATGCATGTACATGTGAGCACATATATACACACACATATATAAATAGCATGATTAAGTATGCAATTTTAAAACTAGAGATAAATAAAGAAACCAACATGTACTAGTGCCCACTCCATGCTAGGCACTGTAACAGACACTATGTAATCTTATTTAAGTCTATCGATCATTCCATAAATTAAGCAGGAATATCCCTCTTTTACAAATAACTTACTGAAGGCTTGAGAAATAACTAAGTTTGTGCAACCAGAAAGATGGAGAGCTGGGATCTAACCTAAGTTTGTCAGATCTAAAATTTAGCTCTTTTTCATGCCAGGCTACATAGTACATATTTTGTACATAGTACATAGCACATGGTTGTATCATCTCCTTATTTTTAATGATGAAATAATTTCTCATTTACTTTTTGCCTGTTGGATAGATTTCAGATTGATTCAGCTGTTCCATTATCTTTAGATAAATGAGACATTCAAATATAAAGGGTACGGTTTCTGGCTGTGGTTAAGATTGAGAACATACCCCGTTCCACTTCTTCCCCTAACTGCGACAAAACATTCTGAAAAGAATGCATAAAACAATTATTTGAGATCTTGAAGAATAGATATTAACAAATAAATTGAAGAGGGAAATCAAACTTTGAAGAGTGACCATGAGGCAATGAGTTCCCAAGCCTACATATTGTAGCTTATAGACTTTAGAATTGTTAAAAACCAACCAAACAACAACAACAAAAAACACCCTCCAGATAAAACCCTTTCTCTCTGGCCAGAAGACTGAAAAGGGGTGTGTGTGCGTGTGCTGCAGGACAGAGCACCTTTAACCTTCCCAACCACACAAGTCCCAGCTATGAAACTGCAACACATGGCAGCAGTGGTACTGAGAGCACGAGGGGCTCCCGAGTGCTCTCTTTCTCTCACTGCTTTACCTTGATGTGGATAGCAACACAAGAAGGGAAAGTCCCAGTTTTCTGGGACTGGAGGGAGATTAGAGAGAGGGAGTCCTAGGCTCATCATCCAAGCCACACATACACAGAAACAAGTGGTATCAACACAGTAAAGGCTTTGAGAACTATAGACTAGCGGCCAAGACCCAAACTGGTCTACGTGCACATGCAAAGCCAACAAAAACACCCCTGAAAAAGTTTTTAAAACAAACTGACAATGGGTCCACAGTGCATAGAAA
Organism: Sciurus vulgaris; assembly: GCF_902686455.1. Taxonomy (NCBI): domain Eukaryota; kingdom Metazoa; phylum Chordata; class Mammalia; order Rodentia; family Sciuridae; genus Sciurus; species Sciurus vulgaris. The sequence goes on from NC_136475.1 coordinate 64,142,959, forward strand.
ACCAGTCAGGAATTGTAGTCTGAACAGAGCTGACTAATCATTAACATTCTTCAGAAGATTTTAATAGGACCCAAAGTCTCGTAGTTTAATATTCCAAATGTCCAAAAATAATCCAAAATTAACAAAGAACCAGGAACATCTAAGAAACACTCAAGGAAAAAGAGAATCAATAACCACCAAACATGAAATGGCAGATACTGGCATTATCAGAGTCTTTAAAGCAATTATCATAACCATGATCCAAAACGGAAGGGCAAACATTCTTGAAATAAATGGAATAGACGTCTCAGCAAAGAAATAAAAATTATAAAAAACTCAAGTGGAAATCTTATTTTTTTATTATTTAGAGAATACTTTATTACTTTCTATAATCAAACCCACATAGATAAGACCTTACATATTTAATACAGTGTTACTCCTGTACAAATGGAAAAAAATTAATTTTAACACTTTTAGACCAATATGGCTGTTAGTTCTGTACTATGCTGACTCAAGATGGTAAACTGATATACTTTGTCCAAAGTTGAAAGCACAGCTGAAATTTCAAATTCAAATATATATATATGTAGGTATTTGTGTATATATATAAATACACACATACATACATAAATGAAATGTGTGTGTCAGGGAAAGAAAGACCACAAATACCAAGACCCTGCCTCAGAACAAAAAATTAAAAACAGCTGAGGCTGTAGCTCAGTGGTAAAGTGCCCCTGGGTTCAAGGGAAGGAACGGGGGAGGAAGGGAGGGAACAAACCACTTCCCCACCAAAAAAAAAAAAAAAACCTGCAAAGTTCTATTACTATTGTGATACCAGGCACCACTGTTTAAAATTAGCCTCTCAATCATAACCTGAAAAAATATTCTAGGGTAATATCATTAAAAATAGCTCTGACAAAGCACTGTCACTACTACATATCATAAAGTAGGTACAAGAGACTTTGCATTCACAGAGTTATGATACAATACTGTTTTATATCTACATTGTTAGAGGATACAATTAAAAAGACATTATTTGCAGGACACATTGGCATATGCCCTCGGGGGTTGAGACAAGGGGATCTCAAGTTCGAGGCCAGCCTCAGCAATTCAGCAAGGCCCTAAGCAACTTAGTGAGAACTTATCTCAAAATTAAAAATTTTAAAAAGACTGGGGATGTAGCTCTATGTAAAGCACCCCTGGGTTCAATCCCCAGTACCAAAAGAAAAAGCAGTATTTGAGACTTTGGTTCTACTTTTCCAGCGGAGGGCCCAAAGGATGGTACGACACAGTTGTGTAAAAACATATATTTTCTTGGAGAGTATTTCCTTTCACTTGCAGCACAGTTTTAAGTACTTATGCTCTTCATGAACATCAACTGAAAACCATTCTTTAAAAGCCAGGAAAAACACAACAAAACAACCACTGAATTCATACAAAAGTAACCTAATGGTCAGATGGAAATTTCAGAACTGAAAAAATAGCAAATTTTAAAAAAAACACAGAGAGGCTCAATAACAAAACAACAGAAAAGAACAGTGACCTTAAAGATAGGCTAACAGAAATGATCCAGGGGAAGTAAAAAATATGAACACAGTCTCAGGTCTAATATTTGTGTCACTTGAGACCGAAATGGAGAAGATTCAGATGGGACATGAATAATGGCTAAACTTCCCAAGTTAAATTAAAATTTACAAATTCATTTCAATTAGGTTTATGTTGAAACCCCTATTTCCACCACACAAATATAAAATCCAAGAACAGTAGATTAAAGAACTAAAGACAAAATTTAAAAATTTTAAAATTTTTAACAAAACAGTTATTTTCATATCCTACAGGTAGGGAAGAAAGAATTACCATTTAAACACAGATTTTACTACATTAGAATTCAGAAGGCATGCACACTAAAAGACATTAAAGACAGAGAGAGAGCGAGCGAGTTAGGTGTGATGGCACATGCCTGTAATCCCCGTGGCTCAGGAGAGTAAGGCAGGAGGATTGCAAGTTCAAAGCCAACCTCAGCAACTCAGCAAGGCCTAAGCAACTCAGCAGGACCTTTCTCTAAATAAAATACAAGAAAAAATGGGCTGGGGATGTGGCTCAGCGGTCAAGTGCCCCCAAGTACAATGCCTGGTACCCCCCAAAAAAGAAAGCAAGCAATTCATGCACAGGGAAAAGATAGGTGTAGCATATATATTTGATAAGGGTTAGAATCCCAAATAAAGAATTCCTACAAATGAAATAAGACAAATGATCCTACAGAAAAGCTGGTAAAAGCCTTGAATAAACACCTCATTGAAAAGGAAACATAAATGGCTAATGGACAAATGAGGTTCAAGCACCTCATTAATAATTTTGGAAAGAAACATTACAACCATAGAAAACACTACTTAAATGCATACCAAGATTGGCAAAGGAAAAAAATTTTAAGACTGACAGTATCATATGCTCCCAAAGATATGGAGTAATGTGAACTCTTGCATATATTACTGGTAAGGGGTCTCCTGTTTCAGTAACTTTAGAATAAAACAACTTGGTATTATCTAATAAGATTAAACATGCAAATATCCTGTAATCAAGCAATTCCATGCTCAGGTGTATACACCCTGACCCTACAGAAGGAGCCAGGTGACTTATTCTGTAAAGGGAGAGGTAATAAATATTTTAGGTCTTGCAGACCATACAATCTTTGAAGGAACTACTCAGATGTGCCTTTTTACATAAAAACTGCTACAGACAGATATGCTAATAAAACAATATGCTATGTTCCATTAAAACTTCACTTATGAAACAGGTATCCTGTCAAGCGTATTTTCCCAATTTCTGCTCCGAAGAAACTGGAGAATGTTCAAGCAAAAAATTTTTTAATTTTTTAAAAATATTTGTTTGTGGTTGTAGATGGACAACATGCCTTTGTTTATTTTTATGCAGTGCTAAGGATTAAACCCAGTGCCTCATATGCACTAGGCAAGTGCTCTGCCACTGGGCTTTGGCCCCAGTACCCAATTTTTTTTTTTGTTTTGTTTTTAAAAAAGGAAAAGAAATAACATTCAAGCAGCATAGTTCATCACAGAAACACTGGAAATAAATTTCCATCAACTGTAAAACAGTTAAAGAAGTTGTGATATAAACAATGAAGAGAATACTACAAAGGGCTAAAAATAAACTATGGCTATATGTAGCATTATGTATGAATCTCAGGACAATGTTGAGGCAAAAAATTCAGGTGAAATTTAATAAATAAAAGTAAATAATTTATTATTTAGAATAAAACTACAAAGAAATAATGGCATTATATACAAAGTTTTATGACAATACTTATTTCTCATCCCCTCCCTCGACTCTTTCCTATACTGGGGATTGACTCCAAGAGCACTTTACCACTGAGCTATTTTCTTTTTAAATTTTTAATTTTCAAAGAGGGTCTTGCCCAGCATCAACAGTTATTTCTGATAGTGTAGGGCAAGAGAAAAGATAGGAAGGTGTCCACAAATAATGGAATGTCTACAATTCAAACAAAGATCATATTACACTTTTGAGGGGGGTAAAATAAGCTGAGTGACATTTCTCTTTCACAGAAGTGGATGGGGAATGTGGTAACTAAACGGCATGCCTGATTAGCATTTTTGTTTTGCGAACAACAAAATCATTTTTTCAAATTATATTCCAAAACAGACAAAAAGTCAAGCTGTACTTCCAAAGAATCCTAGGGTTTTGTGACACAAAAACAACTAAACCAGATGACCATTAGGATACTTTTGCCTAATAATATGAACCTACAATTAGTTGTTAATAAGAAATAATAGTTCTTCATTTCAAAAAGATATATGATACGAGATAAAACACCATCCTGAGAACAAATGTTAAAAATTATTTAAATGGTCTGATCTGTTCTTCCTAAAGCACAAGTTGAGACACTGGGGAGTTGTTATTGGATAGAATGGTAATGGCAGATTACGTTGAAACATTAGAGAAGTTATATGAGTGAAAAACCATGAGAAGCCAGTAACAATAATATGCACTGTTCATAATTTTAAAACTGGTGATAGCCTTCAGAACTATAAATAGGGAACTGATCAAATAAATGGTTACACTATGGAATACTAAGCTCTTAAAAATACTAGCTCTTATAATCACAAATAAGTAAGTTGATCAGGAATGACAACATACTACGGAGAAAAAAGTTAGTGGGTAACATTTATACTCCAGTTTTATCTGAGCAGAACTAGGCAAACACACATGCACAAATATATTAAAAGATTAGGAGTGAGCCTCTTGAGAATTTTCTATCAAAAAGTCTTTCTAAACAAAAAAATACATATTTTTTTAAATAAAAAAAAATCAACAAAGAAAAAATTAGGCTACAATATAAATCTATTTAATAATGTACCTAAATTTATATGTGTTTGGTCAACTTAGAGATTTTTATGCATAGTGAATGAGAACATTTCTATAAAAATATAATTATTAGGATAATAAGAATATTCTCAGGCTAATGAAAGGCACAAAAATTTTAAAAATGCATTGAAATTTAAAAATTATTTCTAAAAAAACAAAGCCTACAACTGATTTGTCACACTAGTAAATTCAAGAAGACATTTTAGCAACTTTAAACTATTTCTGTTGTTTTGTTCTTAATTGGAACTGGTCATCTTCAAATACTATCACAAAGACAGAAATATCAAAGAGCTGTATCAAAAACTCAATGCAAAAAAAAAAAAAAAAAAAACTCAATGCACTGTGTGTACTATAATAGCTCACATTTATTTATAGAAACAAATTATAGGAAAATGTATTTATAAATAATAAACACAACAGCACATATGGAAATAAATTTATACAGGAATTAACGACTTCTATTCTCAAGTTGATAAACTACTTTCAAAGTTAGAATTTCTCTCAAGAGTTTTTACTAAAATAAGGCATTTTGACTATTAAAGCATTTTTTCTTTAGTGAACAACAGTATGAATTATCTCCAGCTAGCAATATGATTATATGAAAGTAAGACTAACAAAAATATTTGACAAAAATACAAATAATGTGGTAGACTTTTTATTTTTCCTTGTAAAATATTCTTACTAAAAATTCATCTACTAGAATATGCTAGAAGAAAAACTGTTAAATAACAGAAAACAAATTTTAAAAAATCATGTTGCTACTTTGAGCCATGATGACCAGTTCCAAAAAAATAATTTTACTTCATTCTATCACTAGGATTCATTCATAATTAAAATAGTCTTTTTTCAAAGTCTCAATTTAACACAGAATTTTAAAGAGATATTTAGGTTATTCTGTTTCTGATGAAGTTCTTTGGGTTAGACTTCACAGAAGCACAAACTACCCATTCTGATTTACTATTATTTAAGGGAAGTGCTTCTAAATTATTTTCCACTAAATGATGCTAGGATATTTTTTCCTTTCAAGAAAAATAAATATTATAATAACCATCTTTCTGGAAGGGGAGAGATCAAGTTGAGCAAAGCCCACTCTGCCCTCTCAAAAGGTATGTAATTGTTTATAAAGTGAGTACTGTTTTAAGTACTCTATAAAAGTGTATGGGCAAATATTTATGCCATTACTGGCACATACACTTAAAGGGGCAGAGGGAAGAAAGCACTCTAAGCTCGGAGTCACTAAGATTACAGGCATGTGCTATGGTGGTGCACATCTTCATTAGACTTGTTTTGGCATGAGTGGTGAAGTTTGTGAGAGAGGTCTGAATTACCAGGAAAGAAGAGAAACATTACCAGTGCAGGAACCACACACTAAAGCAAAATAAAGTAAATGGTCTTCCATTTTGCCACCTATGTTATAAGCAATATAAACCAGTTCTGTTTCCTGCTGCCTTTCCAGAGAGTTTTAAAGCAAATCCCAGTTCTCTAAATCTCACAACATACTTTGCATTCTGAGGAAATCTTCTAGGTCCAGATGGCCTACCACAAAGCACTTCTTTGTTGGCACAAATAAACACTTCTTAAGATAGTGCTTCTCCTGTCCCTTTGCTCTCTACACAAAAGAAAAGTTTTCTACTTCTTTTTAAAGAAATAAAGAAAAAGAAACTGACGAAGAGGGAGCAAACAGAGTACACAGGCAGAAGGAGGCAGGATATAAACAAAAAACATGGGTTGCTTTGGGAGTGGATAAATCCCAGGTGGCAGAAACACATAAATTAATGAACTACATGAATATTCACCACAATAATTTCATTGTCCTTGGGGCACCACTTTTCTAATCTTTTAACTGGTTAATAGTAGAGTACCACTGTTTCAAATACAAACCCCAATTTTTTTTCCTTCTGAAACTGCAACACAAAAGTTTCTATAAATAACAGAATTTAAAGTTCCCAAAGCGAGTATTTTTTCCTAGTAGGAAATAAAATAACGTGTGGAACTGGAAAGTCATATTTCCCTTTTTTCTTCTGCATTTTGTTTGTTTATTTATTTATTTAGGTATTGGGGATTGAACCCAGTTGTGCTTACGCACTGAGCCCCAGCCCCAGCCATTTTTGTTTTTTTATTTTAAGACAGGTTCTCACTAAGTTGCTTAGGGCCTTGCTAAATTGCTGAGGAAGGCTTTGAACTTGCAATTTTTCTGTCTAGGTTTGAAGCCACTGGGATTACAGCATGCACCACTGTGCTCAGATTTTCGGCTTTTGCTTTTATTTAAATTAAAATAAAGTCCTCATGATCTTTAAAGAAACTAAAAAAGATAACATTTTATTCATTGTTAAAACCTAAATATTAAATAAGACCATGATTGATTTATTATAATCATTTAAGATAATAAATATAACAATGAAAGTCATATTTCTTAACATACTGCTTTCCCAAATTATTTTAAATGTTACAAGTACAGTAGTATCAAGTAGCCAATAATAATAAACAATTCATAAATGGTCAGATATTCTAGTTTTAAACCACTGACCCAAGATTACAAATAATGTCAATGTACAATGGAATTCAAATTTAAAATATCTTTAGTCTGTCTTACAAAACCATGTAAAGTCAGGTGACAATAAATCAACGTTACATGTATTTATTCTTCTGTAACCAATTCTAAGGTTAAAGAACAAATTCATAGAAATGTGTCAAAACAAAGCTATCAGATTTATCACTTTCATTCATTGTTTTTAAGCTTTATATTTAAGAAAGACAAATCTAAACCAACTGAAAGTAAAAAGAAACAACTGATTGCTATGAACACATATAGGAAACCCCCTCAAAACTGTGTAATGGATGCAACTAATCAAACTGAATGTAAAGAACTGTAATCATAATGCTCACGGTGGTGCACACCTGTAATCCCTGCAACTCTGGAGGCTGGGGCAGGAAGATCACAACTTTGAGGTCAGCCTCAGCATTTTAGTGAGACCCTGTCTCAAAATAAAAAATTTAAAAAGGGTTGGGGTGTAGATCAGTGGGAGAGCGTCCATATGTTCAATCCAAAAACTAATAGGTAAACAGATACAAGAGGAATGGAGAACAGTTCAGATTAATATTTTTTAAAAGTTTTATAAATAATAGGAGCCATCAAGAGTGTCTTCACAAGTGACTAAGGTATCATTTGCTGAGCCCCAATATCACTGAAAATGGAATTGATGGAAATGGTCATTGAGAAAATAAAAAGTAGAGAATACCCTGTTTCTATATGGATGACTAAGTGAAATGGTTAGGTAACATCCAGTGAGATAAGGAAACAGGGTGGGGAATGAAGGAGTAAAAACTGCCAGGTTTGAGGTCACTGTAACAAAAGTGTTACTAGGTCTTGGGCTCAAGATAGAGGCCTGAACTAGAGATTACATTAGGAAACTATATTAGCATATAACCCAAAAATGGAATCAGGAGAAATAATGACATTAAGTGAGATGAGAGTAGACTGAGGTTAACCAGTAGAGAAAAATAGAAAACTTGGAAGAAAGGTATTCAAAGATTCAGGAAAGGAGAAAGAAAATGACACAGATTACAAAGATACCAAAAGATAAGAAGTGAAAATGGTCTGTATGATTCGGCCACTATTAGGAAACTCCTACCTCAGAAGTTTCAGTGCAGTGATGGGAATGCACTGAATCATGGCTACAAGGTAAAAGCAGAACTTAAGGAATTTGACCGAAGATAGAAAGGAGGGAAGGAAATGAAATCAGGGTGAGGAGCATGCTAAGCAAGGTTGATGGTGGTAAAGTTTTTGGAAGAGTTGTATATTTACAAGGTTTAGGGATGGAACCAAGAGAGTGATCGTACTTACATCAAAGGTCATACAACAGAGGTCTAGTGTTATAAAAAACATGAAGGGCTAAAATAGAAGACCAAGAATAAGTTTGGGAGGAAAAACACTTTTATCTAAGAATGAAGGAAAGATGATGAAAGCAGGCACAGATGCAGTCAGCCTTCCATAGCTGTGGGTTCTACATTTTTTGATTCAAAGGAGGCTGAAAATATTCATGGGGAAAACACTTGTATCTGTACCAAACATATTCTGACATTTTTTTGGTGTGGTAATTATTCCCTAAATGATAAAGTACATCTATTTGCACAACATTTACATTGTATTAAATATCATAAGTAACGGAAATGATTTAAAATATACAGGAGGAAGTGAATAAATCATATGTAAACACTATACCAATTTAAAAAAAGACTTGAGCATATGAAGATTCTGGTATCCTTGGGGGTTCCCATATCCAATCCTCCACATTTACTGAAGGATGAATGTATTTGTCGTTCTACCTAAATTTCTCTATAAAGTAAGAAACACGGTCACATGCTAAGAGCTGGTAAAAGAGTTTGAGCTGAATGTTAAGTATGAAGTTGTCTATACCACCAGACTCGTAATACTGCAAGACAGTTAATTTGCTTCTAATAAAGTTATAATTATATTTAAAATAACATTTTATAATTATAATTGCATTTAAAATTCTTAACCAGTTTATAAAAATTTCTAAACTTTTTTTTTTTTAAAGTTTTCCTATACACCTGGAAAGTATCACACGGAGCAGAAGTCTGATTTGTGTGGCAGTACTTTACAATCAGCGGCAAAGACAGGCTAAAATAAGAGATGAGAAAGAACCAAAGGAAATGAGATGAGAAAGAATGCAAAGGATTGGGGGCTGCTTTAAAAGAATAGAATTGCCTGTATTTGAAGTTCCATGAAGCTGGGGTGGAAGGATCTGGATGAAGCAATTTTAGCCAATAACTATATGAAATAAAATATGTAACTCTCCCCTACTTCCCTCACTACCATGAGTATTTCTTCCCTTTTTTGTCAGCTTTTTTCTCTGAATATTCCCTTCTTTACTTGTACCTAGATTTTGAGGCAGGCAGGCAGGTAGGCAGACTGTTGGCCATCCTATCCCCTCCTGTCCAGGTCTGCCAGAATGATAAAAATGAAGTATATTTTTGTTTATTGCTGTCAGTTTTAGATATGTACCCAGCCAAAAGAGGGATATTTTAGTACTACTGGGCCTCAACCTATAACTTTACAGACTTATTTCACTATTTTTCCTTTTCTTATTTTTATAAGCAAATGAGCTAAAATGCTCATACTTCTCAACCAAGAAAAACATCTACTTCATTCCCCTTCCCACCTCCTCTGACAAACTTATTACTCTTTACCTGTATTTGACCCTATATTTGCATTTTCATTCAGTCCTACCTATCAGTGAATGAGTAGTCTTTGGTAAGAACTAAAACAGACAAAAAATTTACTGTGTAAATATTCACTAACAAAATTGTTTCTGGAATACAAAGTTCATGCATATTAATATGCATATTTTAAATTACTAATTTAAAAACTGGTTTCAGCAAAACCTAAGAAAGTTCTCTTCCCTTCCTTCCTCCCTTCTCTTCCTTCTTTTTCTGTTCCTTTCCTTTCCTCCCTCCCTCGCTGCTACCTTCTTTTCTTGTACTGGGGATTGAACCCAGGGAGACTTTACCACTAAGTCACACCCCCAGTCCTTTTTATTTTTTGAGACAGGGCTCAGTAAGTTGCTGAGGCTGGCCACAAACTTGTGATGCTCCTGTCTCAGCCTCTAGAATCATTGGGATCACAGGTATGCACCACCATGCCTTGCCCTGGACAAGTTTCTTAACTTCTGGGTGTCCCAGTTTCTCAACCCTTCAAATGAGGGTAAGAGCCCCTAACATATAAAGTTACAGAAAATTAAATTAGATAAACCATTAAAGAGCATGTAAAAATGGCAAAGAGTAAAACTGTGTATATGTTAGTTACTAAAAATTTATCATTAAGACCCACAAATAAAAACCAATTAAGCTCACATTAAAATCACCTTCTTACAGATGAATAAGATTTTCAGGGTCAGACACCTAATTATTCTAATATTTACTGAAACTTGGTTTCTGAAACATCAGCAGAAAGAGATGCTACATTATTTTGCTAATTATTTATTTACTAAATTCCATTTTATCATCAGAAAGGTTTTTTTTATTGTAAACAAATGGGATACATGTTGTTTCTCTGTTTGTACATGGCGTAAAGGCATACCATTTGTGTAATCATAAATTTACATAGAACAATGTTGTTTGATTCATTCTGTTATTTTTTTCCCTTCCCCCCACCCGTCCCACCCCTCTTTTTATCATCAGAAAGTTAAAAACAAACTAAATTGGAATTAGCAGGGCAGATTCAAAACAACACAGAGATAAATGTTATTTATTTGATAATCATTTTTAACATTTAGTAAACTTAACAATTATATGTCATGAATTGTGAGGGTTTGGTTAAATAGTTTCCAAACCTAGAAGCAGACACCAGTGGGAGAGAAATGTAAGCAAATAAATTCAATAAAGTATAAGACAACAGTTGCCCTGAAGAACATACAGAAAATAGTGGGATCTAAAAAAAGGTCCAAGTTTAAGCCAGACAGAGTGGTGCATGCCTATAATCCTGGCTACTGGTGAGCTGAGGTAGAAGGATCAAAAATGCAAGGTCATCTTGGAAACATGGAGATTTCTCAAAATAAAAAGGCCATGGGATGTACCTCAGTGGCTGTAGGTTAATCCCCAGTACAGGGCAGGGGACACAAATTTTAGTAGAAGGAAAGAATAGAAGTCTGGTTTTTGGAGCAAGTTACTTCGTTAAAAGAAAAATACTGCTGAGAAAAATTTTAAAGTGATGCTATCTGGAGGGCTTATTATGTAGCCCATAAAATGTCAGGTAAAAATAAAGCTTCTAAATTACAAATAATATTAAACCATTTCCCAAATGATATGATTATGGGTATTAATATTGAATTGTAAACAAAAAACTCTTAAGTACAACTTTAACCTACTAAAAGAAGAGTGGGGGAACGGTAGAAAGTAAGGAAGAGACATAGAAGAAATGAAGTAACCAACCACAAAGTAAAAAAAAAAAAAAAACTAACCAATTTCATTCCTAAAAATTATATACCCTGTATTTGAAGGGCATGCATATATTACAATATGTAACAAAATGTTGAGCTCTTAGATGAGCAAGTTTAGGATTGGTTTTTTTTTTTTTTTGGGTAGTATAGGGATTGAACCCAGGGGTGCTTATTAACCACTAAGCCACATCCCCAGCCCTTTTTTATTTTGAGACAGGGTTTTTCTAAGTTGCTTACAGTCTTGCTAAATTATTGAAACTAGTATTGAACTTGTGATCCTCCTGCCTCAGCCTCCTGAGCCTCTAACACTGGAATTACAGTCATGCACTATCATACCCAGCACATATTAATTTTAAAAGCAGGTAGATATACTAAATTCTTTGAATAAAAATAAATATAGGAAAGGACAGTTCTGTTCATTTGTTTGTGTTTTGGTGCTGGGGACTGAACCCAGCCAGGGATATTTTAACACTGAGCTACATCCCCAGTCCTTATTTTATTTTATTTTATTTTATTATTTCATTTCATTTCATTTTTGAGACAGGGTCTTGTTAAGTTGCTAAGGGTTTAACAAGGTTGCTGGCCTCAAATCTGTGATCCTTTTACCTCAGCCTCCTGCGTTATTGGGATCATAGGCATATACCACTGTGCCTGGCTTCTTCCCATCCCCTAGTTTTTAGAACTGGGGATTGAATCTGGGGGTGATTTACCACTGAGTTATATTTCCAGTCCTTTTTATTTTCAGATAGGGCCTAAATTGCTCTGGGTTGTTTTGTTGAATTTCATGGAAAATCCATGGAATACTGATAACAGAATCAAAATCTATATTCTTATAAGGAGCAAATAGCTTTTTAATTTTCCTTTATCCTTTCATTTAAAAAAAAAAAACAACTTTTGACAAGTAAAAATTGTACATATGGTATACAGCATGACACTTTTCATACATTGTAGAATAGCTAAATCAGGCTAACATATGTATTACTAAACTTAACATTTTCTGACAATGACACTTAAAACCTATTTTAGCAATTCTCAAGTATACAATATATTGTTATTAACTGCAGAAACCGTGATGCACAATATATCTGCTGACATTATTTCTCCTAACCAAAATCCTGCATCCTTTGTGCTGCATCTCCCCAATCGCCAACTCCACAGCCCCACCTCCAAGTCTCTGGTAACCATCATTTTACTGTTTGTATGACATAATTTAAGATTCCACATATGAGTGAGATTCTGTAATAATTGTCTTTCTGTGTCTGGCTTCTTTTACTTAATATAACACCCTCCAGGTTATACATGTTGTTGCAAATGACAGTTTTTTTTTTTTTTTTAAGGTTGAACAGTATTCTACTACATGAATATATGGATAGATAAAGAGACAGATATAACTATCTATAGATATCACACTTTCTTTATCCATTCATCTGCTGATGTACACTTAGGTTGATTCCATTTCTGGCTACTGTGAATAATGCCAAAATAAAATGAGAATGCAGATATCTCTTTGACATACTGAATTCATATACTTTGGATATATAACTTGTGGGATCACTAGGTTGCTTTCCATAATGACTGTAAAAATTATATTTTTATAGAACTGTCACCCATCACAGGTCGTGTTATGCCTGACAATTATGTGAGTATGTACATCCTTACTAGAGAATTTAAGTGAACCTGAAAGACTTAAAAGATTAATTCTACTTTAAATGACTATCAGACAAAAAAAAAAGCCACTGGCAAGAACTATCTTTCAAGAGCAGAGCCAATGAAAGACAGCACCCCCCCCAAAAAAAAAAAAAAAAAAAAAAAAAAAAAAAAAAAAACCCTGCCTTTCTAATCCACTTACAAATCCACTTACAAATGTGCTTTAGAATAAATGTGTGGTAGAACAGAAATCCAATACATGTCTATACCATAAAGGTAAATTTAACATGTAATTGCACAACTGAGCTCATTTACCATTTAGATTAAGTAGTGTTGTGGTTTAGATCTGGATCATGAGGGTTCTAACTCCATCAGTGGATTAATCCATTGGTGTATTGATAAACTGATGACATTAGTAGGACATGGTGCAAACTTCAGGAACCTTAGCTGAAGGAAGCAGGTCACTGGGTGTGTGCCCAGGAAGGCAAGATTTACAATTTGAAGGTACACTTATGCTGCAACCCAGCAATCCCACTCTCAAAGATGGGCATAGGATTTGAATAGACATTTCTCCAAAGAAGATATACAAATTGCAAATAAATAAGAAGTGGAGAAACTGGAACCCTCATGTACTGTTGATATAGATGTAACTCTGTAGCCACTGTATAAAACAGTTGGCAGTTCCTCAAAAAACTGAACACAGGCCTACCATATGATGCAGCAATTCTACTTCTAGATATATAACCAAAAAAAATGAAAGCAGGGACTCAAACAGATACTTGCATATACCAATGTTCATAGCAGCATTGTACACAATGTAAACAATACTTCAGAGAAAAAACATGAGACTACTCACAGATCTACAAAAGGATAGACATCTATAGCTTCATAAAACCTGTGGTGAAGTTTAAACAATAAACTATTTTTGAAATCATAATACCACAGTATTTAAAGGAATCAAGATTGCAGAAAAGTAGCTAAGAGACAAAAACATTTTTTTTCAAACATCTACTACATGCCCAATACTATATTAGATCTGTGGTAGGACATCAAAGTGATGTAAAAGATGTTCTTACTCTAAAAGAACCTTTCAAAAATGCAAAAATCTTAAAGTATTAGCAAATCAAATACAGTAAGGTGTCTAAAAAAGGTACCAGGTAACATGTTGAATTTATTACACTCAATGAAATTATTACATTAACAATAAATAAAATCATATTTACTTCAAGAGAAAGTTCAAGCATCTGATATAACTTAACATCCATTCATAATAACTCTAAATAGCATAAGAAAAGAAATCCTTAATCTAAGGAAGGTATTATATAGCAGATCATATTTTCTGTATTTCTCTAGCTAGAAATACACATCCATAAATATGAAACATGTATGTATGCCATTTCATTTGTTTTTCTTATACTAAAACTAGCAGATACTCCTTTCACCAAAAAGTTGGGTCTCTATTTCCTCCTTTTGTATCTGGATATGGGCCTTGTGACTATTGCAGTCAGAGTGTGGGGAAAAAAGTAATGCTTATATTAGTGTGATATCTGAGACAGGTTATAAAAAGGATGCAGCTTCTGTCTGGCTTTCTCTCTGAGACTGCTTGTTCTAGGGGAAATCAGTCACCATGCTATAAAGAAGCCAACTCAGAAAGACTATATGGAAGGACTCAGGTATAAAGAAATAAGAGAGGCTGGGGATATAGCTTAGTTGGTAGAGTGCTTGCTTCACAAGCACAAGGCCCTGGGTTCAATCCCCAGTACTGCAAAAAAATAAAAAAAATAAATAAGAACCCCCACCAGACAGCATCAACAAGTAGACAGAAGAGTAAAAGTGCCTTTAGATGATGTCTTCCATCTTCCAGCCAAAGCCTCTGACAACACACAACACACATTCAGGCCCTCCATGGTGTGCCCTATCTTAATCCCCAATTCACAGAATCCATGATCACCATATATGGCTATTTTATATCACTGTTTTAGAGTAATTTGTTATGCAGCCACAGTATCTGGAACAGGTACACACCAACACCAAAAAGAACTACAGCAAACATCATGCTGACAGCTTTATGAGATACAGAAACAAAACAAAGAGGCCTACTCACTTCTATTTTATAATAGCATTCATACTCAGTTCAGAAACACCAGAAGTTAAAGATACAAATTAGGGGGAAAAAAACTGTCATTATTCACAGACAACATAATTATTTACATAAAAATCCCCCCAAATATAGATTAACAAGTGAGTTTAAAGTAAGTTTGATGGCTACAGATCAATTACAAGAATCCATATCTCCATGTACTACTAACAAAATAATAATACGCCTAGGAATAAAAATAAGAAAGATGCTAAAAACCTCTATGAGTAAAACGATAAAATATTACTGGGAGAAGACAGGCACAGTGGTGCACACCTGTAATCCCAGCACCTCAGGAGGTTGAGATAGGAGGATCCCAAGTTCAAAGTCAGCCTCAGCAAAAGGGAGTGCTAAGCAACACAGTGAGACCCTGTCTCTAAATAAAATACAAAATAGGGCTGGAGATGTGGCTCAGTGGTCAAGAGCTGCTGAGTTCAATCCCTGGTACCCCCTGCCACTCCCCCCAAAAAATCATTGGGAGAAATTAAAGACAAATAATTAGAGGACTATAAATAGCTCATGAATTGAAACCTCAGTGAAAGATGCTACTTTTACCCAAACTCATATGGAGTTTTAACACAATAAGGGTGGAAAAAAAAACAGTGTGTTTGTGTATGTGTGCACGTGCATAGAATTTGATAAGATGATTTAGAAATTTACATGGAAAAGTATACAGTAAAAAGTAACTAAAATCCTCTTACAGAAATGGAAAACAGTAGAAGCATTTGCTCTACCAAATATCAAGACTTATATGAAACTAGTTATTTAGATAAGGAAAGACAATGGAATGCAAAAGAATTAAAAATAAACAGACCTCTACAGATCAAAAGTGATATTTTAGCACGCTTAGCAAGTACAAGGACCTGGGACCTGAGTTCTAACCTTAGCACCAAAACAAAAAAAAAAGTAGCACTTTAGACATCTGGGAGGAAAGGTTGTCATGTCAATAAATAATGTTGGATAAAGTGGATCTTCATATGGGGGAAAAATTAAATTTGATTCTTACTGCACAACATATATAAAAATCAACTGGTGGACTGTAGCTATACATATGAATGATGAAACAAGAAAACTTTTAGAAGTTACTTAAACAAGACACAAAAATAACTACTGATAAATGTAAAGTTTGACATCTGGGCCAATCTTAATACTGAGAATGTCTATTCATAAAAAGATACCATTAAGAGAGTAAAAGAATTAAAAATAAAAAGACATCTACAGATTATCTACAAAAGTGGTATTTTAGCATGCTTAGCATGTACAAGGACCCGAGTTCTATCCTTAGCACCAAAACAAGGTAATTGGGACATATTTCCGACAATGAGCTCATTTCTTAATATATAAAGAATACCTAAAATTGAGCAGATCATGGTGGTGCACTCTGTGACCCCCGCTACTCAGAAGGCTGAGGCAGGAGGATCACAAATTCAAGGCCAGCCTCAGCAACTTAGTGAGATCCTGTCTCAAAATAAAATAAAAATAAAAAGAGAAAAGCATAGCTCAGTATTAGAGTTCTTGTCTAGCATACGTAAGACCCCAGTTAAATCCCCAGTACTCACCTCCCCACATATACAAAACAACAACAAAGTCCTAAAATTAATTTTGAAAAGACAGTCCAATAGAAAAATGTGCAAAACTTTAATGAGAACTTTACAAGAGAGGATATCCAAATGATCAAAAACTACAAAAAAAGGAACTTGACCTCTTCAAGAAAATACAACTAAAACCATAAGATACCACTATGTGCTTAACAGATTGCTAAAATTAATAAGACTAACAATTTCTAGTGTTGGTGAAGATGCAGAACAGGGACTCTCAAACCTGCTGGTAGAACTATATTCCATTCAATCAATAAGGAAAACTATTTTTCATTACATCTATTAAAATGGAAAATATGCTTCCTTATGACCAAGAAATTCTAGTCCTATGAGTATACTCAACAGAAATGTGCACAGATGTGTACCGATACAAACATAAAGAAACTAGAACAGCATTTATCTATAATAGTCAGACACTGAAAACAAACCAAATACCCATTGATATTAGGGTGGAAAAATAAATTGTGGCATATTCGTGTAACTGAATTAACTGCAACTGCACACAATGTAGATCAATCTCACAAATAATGCTGAGCAAGAAAGTTAGACATAAATGACTATGTTTTGTTATTCCACTTATATAAAGATTAAAAAAGTGGCAAAACTACATGTCATCACAAATGAAGATGGTAATTATTTTTGAAGATATGGGAGGTGTACCAACTGAGGAAAAAAATAAAAGGCATAGCATGTTTGATATGTTCTTTCTGAACCTGGACTATGGTTACATGCTATTTTTATATGGCAATTAAAAATGTTTTAAAAATGTTTTTAAAATGTTCAGCCTACACTCAATATGCACTAGAATGCTAATGTTAAAAATATTATAAAACATAAAAATAGAAATTTGAAAAGTATAGAATGACAAATGATATTTATATGTCTTGCTAATAGCAATACCTTCAGTTTAATTTTTTATGCTGCAAAATTGCATATTTCTTCCAAATGAAGCAAAAATTTTAATCTTGTGGTAGGAAATTTTTACTACTTTCCCACATTTTTATACATTGCCTTATTTTTTTCAATAGGAAAAGAAGCTTATGTTTAAATTTTATGCAGACTTGGAGTGGTGAACTGGTAAATATACTAGATAAGGCAAATTCCTTTTTGGCTTCACAATAAGTTAATATTTTAACACACAACATATATTTGGGGTAAGGTTCATCTATAATTCAAATCTTCTCAATAATTTCAGATTTGGGGAGGATTATTTCTTACCAGATCTGATTATTTTAAATCTATAGTTTTCTGAAGAAATGTTTTTAAGCCACATATTTGTTCTGTGAGAACTAGGTAATATAACCAATAATTTACTTAACAGGGTACGGGTAAATGGCATATTGCAATACATCAAGAGTAAAGAAAAATGAGCACCACTGCCATTCTGATGTGGGAAATTGCCATTCCTTCTTCATATGTGAAAAATGACTATTTGGCAGACTGAATAGGGTGCACTGTATGTTAATTTTCCTCTGCAAAATGTTCAGGCATAATATTCTTTCCTTTATTTTAGGTTTAAAAAGTAAATTTAAAAGTCACCTTTGGCAGCTAAGTGGAATAAGTATGGCAAAGACTGGGTATGAGAGACATGAGACTAGAATCAGAGCTATAGGCAAGAGGTCATTAGGACTATGCAGGTAAGAAGGTGGCTTCAGTAAGGCGATAGCAACATAAAGGAGCAAAATGTATTACTTACCAGGCCAGGGGCGGGGGTGTGTGTGAGATACTTAAATTACAAATTTGATCTGGATACCCTCCTTCTCTCCTCCAATGCAATCACTATGGTCTTGAGAGTGAGGTGGGTATCATAATTTACTGGTAGTACAGGAAAAAAATTTGAATTTTTAAATTTACTTTTTAAACTGAAAGTAAGAGATAAAAATCAAATGGGTAGCTTTAACCTCTCTCTCCCCATTATTTCTACCAACTTTCTTTATGGACCCAAAAAGTAATAAACTTCTTCCCCCAATGAGTAAGTATAAATTTGATATGGATAACTGACATTTTTTTCAGTTATTTTTTAGGTTTGCATTATATATGAATAAAACCACTTTTGGAGAACTTGTTATTTTGAATGATCTATAGCATAGACTATTAGTGAAAATAAATTCTTATTACTCAAAAGCTACTTCAAAACCTATTTTTTCAAGACATCTCCCACCCTCACCCAAACTGCCACCCTTAAACACTTCCAATTCAGAAATTCAAAGCAATTAATTCTTGGCTAGAAGGGGTTTTAAATGCTCCTGCACCAAAACAAACACAAAACCCTCAAACACATACACAAACCTTTTGATTTCTTAATCTATTTCCTTTTCAAACAGGCTCTTCCTTATTTGATGCTGTTTGTGATATAATTCATCAATTAAAGTTCTACAACGAAATTTAAACTGACCTGTTCCTATGTTCATTACGAGTTCTTCATGGCTAAGAGTCAATTATGAAAAAGATGTAACAGATATGTCAATTAAACCTGGGAGAATATGCATAATAGTTATTAACCATGTTCATTACACATATATTAAAAGTTTTTGCCAACTTTGAAAAAAATGAAAGGATAAGCCACTACTATTCTACTCACTGAAACCCAAAATTCGAATAGTTTTTTGGCCAATGTAAAGCACATAGTAAATACCAAAGTAAATGATATTTAAAGGAGTACCCACATACTCCTAGTATGAAATTTTATTATGCTGTTTGGACAGGAACAAAGTATGAAAGGCTAAAACCTGAAGTAAATACAATGGAGCAAACTGATTTTTCTTCTCCTCTACCATTACATTCCCTTCAGATAGACTCAAGAAGATCCATATAAATGAGAAATTCAAATAATAATTCTCAACCTGGGATGTTTCACAGACTACTTTGTAAAGCATTTTACAATCTTCCAGGACCACCCAGATCTGATTCAGATCCATAAACTAATCCCAGGATCAATCTAACATTCTAGCAATTTTCTAAAAGTGAGATGACCACAGTTCAAATCAAATTCCCCATGTCTTCTCCCAAATAAATCTATATGTTCAAAAGTCACATAATATTGAGACCATTTTTCTAGTGAGGAGTCTGGGTTTAATATTTATTGATGGATCTGATACTTGGACTTATGTTTTAAACACAGTCCCAGCAATCAAGCAATGTACTTCAAATTACCTAAGTGTATTTTCCTAAAACTAGTAAAAAATGAAGACTATTAATAACTATTTAAAAAATAATTTAAGATTATCTTACATTCTTACAATTCATTTATAAGTTAAATATGTGGAATTTTTTGTGTATAGTCATAAAAATTTGTATTATTTTGGCTAAGCACTCAGTGAGATCCTATCTCTAAATAAAATACAAAATAGGGCTGGGGATGTGACTGAGTGTTGAGTGCCTCTGAATTCAATCCCTGGTACCCTCACTCTCCCCTATAAAAAAGAAAATGAAACAAAATGTAGAAGCTCAAAACTGTTCAAATTCTGTCAATTCTCTGTTAATGCTTTTATTTAGAGGCAACAACTTGAAACTCACAGATCACTGACAAAATGTCAACCAACAGATTGATTATGAACTTAAGTAGTAAAAATTATATCTGCCACGCACAAACATGACCACAAACAGTCCAGGAGCATATTTAAGAATCCCCAGAGAACACCTTTTTCATAGGCAGAAAGCTCTGTTTAGGTCTACATCATGTAAATAACTTAATGCAAGCACAGCAAAGCCTATAAGACAAATGTCAATGGTCACAAGTATCTAAAATAACTAAATGAAAAATAGTAACCATCTCTTTCTACAGAAGACCTAACAGTAAGAAATGTATTGAATCTATAACATGAAAAATGTAGATTAGATAAGACTGTTTTGTAAAGGTAATTTGAGGAAGAATGATTTTTGAGAATTAAGAACTGCTTTCTCCGTGGTAAAGAGCTTGCCTCATGGGTCTTAGGTCTTAGATTCAATTCCCAGTGCCACAAAAAATAGATAAAGATACAGATGAATAAAAGAATTGCTTTCTCTGAAAAATCTTTTTAATAAAACAAGAGACTAATTTTTTTTTTTTTTTTCGTACCAGGGACTGAACCCAGGAATATTTAACCACTGAGTCACATCCTCAGCCCTTTATTTTGGGACAGGGTCTTACTAAGTTCCTTAAGACTTCGCTAAATTACTGGAGTTGGTCTTTAACTTGTGACCCTGCTGCCTCAGCCTCCTGAATCACTGGGATTACAGGCAAGTGCCACTGTGCCCCAGCAAGACTGAACTGTCTTAATGGGTTAAGTGTAATTGCGACTCAATATAGCGGGACTCAAATCATCTTCTGTAAGACTGTATATTCCTAAGAGTACAGAATTTAGCTTATTTGAGAAACCCTCTTCCACCTATCTGGAGTTCAAACAGGAATTTCACAACAACTAGTAATAAATTCATGAGGAATATAACATACCTATGTAGCTCTTGTACTTGATAACCAAAAGTTTCTACTTTGTTTAAATTTGCAGGTAAACTTTAAATAGGAAATTTACTCAGCCCAACTATGAGTAACAACTATCAGAATGCTGGTAAAATGAACTTACTTAACAAAAAGTGCTTCATCACAACAGAAAATATAATTTTTAATAAGTTACTTATTTGCTTCTGATGCAGTTTCAAAGTCAACCAAGAATGAATTTGATCTTTTTATTCCTTCCACTACTTTGTTTCTCTGCCATCAGCTTCAACTCTACTTAAGATTGTGAATCAGAGGGATAGGAAAAAGTCTGCATATGACTAATTTTAGATAATAAGCAAAGATATTATTTTGATTCAATAGCTTTTCTACATTGGAAAGCAATTTAATTGTCCCATAGTGGCAAAGTTAAAAATGGAAGCCAAGCCATTCAATGAAATAATAAGCACTCATTGATTATCAGGCTATAGTAATCTAAAAACTTCACACATTTTTAGAAAGATATAAAATTTATACACAAAGTTGCTTAGGACCTTACTAAAATGATATAAATTGCTAAACTAGTAAGAGCTATAAAAAGATATGAAATGGAAAAAGAACAAAGAACATAATAATGAGAATAGTTGTGCTTATGCTAGGACTGTGCATGATTGTAATTAAGAAAGAAATGGGTTTCTCCTTTCCCTCCAAAGATCTTAGACCATTAGGAGTAAAAATTGTGGTAAACCAGGGGAAGGAAAGATAGTGGGCTTCAACAGACATCATTACCTGTGCACATGTATGATTGCACAAATGTGTGAATCTACATCATGTACAACCCATAGAAATGAAAAGTTGTACCCCATTTGTGTACAATGAATCAAAATGCAGTATGTAAAAATAAAAAAATAAGAAAAACAAACAAATAAATATAAAAGAATTGTGGTAAACCTAAACCAAAGTTTGGCTGGGCATGGGATGAATAAGGTAGGTTGAAAAGTTCCCAACATATAAGTTCTCAAAAAGAAAAAAAAAAAAAAAAAAAGCAATATTCTTTTAATTTTCAGATCAGAATTGGAAAGAAAAAGTAATTTAAATTTGTATCTAAGTACCTGCAACTTTTAAAAAGAAATTAAGGCAGGTCGATGATAAACAGATATGTGGAAACCCAAGTACAGCAAAATGTTAACTATCAAATCTTGGTGATAGCTATTGAGTAGTTCACTAAAAAATTCTTTCTTTTTATCTGTTCATAACATATTTTTCATAGAAATTTTTATCTGAGGTATTCATATTTTAAGGGAAAATATAAATATCCAAAGTACTCTCAAAGCTACTATAAGGACATAAAGATATTAACATAATTGAATTTTATGAAAATTGGCTTGCATTATAAGATTTAAGTAACATTCTGCTTTCAAAAAGTATTTTATCTACTATGCAGAGATCCTGTAGCTATTATTTAGTCTCAAAGGACAAGCACTTCCCCAAATGAACCACACTCACCAGTATTCATCCTCTATGGAGTCCCTTTGAATCTGGATGGCATGAATAAATCTTGAAAATTCTAAGCCTCTAGTTTTCTGGAATACTTCTCCAGGAGTACTGAGTTCTATTTAAGAAGTTCAACTACCTTGAATCAACATACCAGACAGTTCATTTACATGCACTTGGTTTGACAGTCCCAAACTAAGGCTAGCCTACCAGCCATTCTGGTCGATGTACTAGACTATAAATTAAATTACATTATCTTCTCCTTTATATCATAAAGTGAACTTAGCAGAGAAGAATTGCCTAACCAAAGCCTGCCCAAATTCCTGACCCATGATAATATGAGACATAACAACATGATTGTTGTTTTAAACCATTAAGTTTTAGGTGCTATATTTTTAACCAGAATAAAGCACTAATGAATACTAAGTAAATATTAAGCCCAAACCCTCATTTTCAAATAGTGAACCATTCTCAATGAATTAAAAAATGAAAAGTAAAAATTTTAAAAATATGAACTACACTACAGAGGTACATAAAAAGAGGTAAAGGAAAAGGCTACAAAGTTGAGAACAACTCTGCCTAGCCTATTCAAATGTATAGATCCTTTATCATTAAAAACTAGCTAAGCATCAAATAACATTCATGTTTTGAAACCATTAAATTTTTGCCTTTTGGATAATATTTATAGAAGAGTATATGTGGCAAATATAATTTTTATTACTTAAGTTCATAATCAATCTGTTGGTTGACATTTTGTCAGTGATCTGTGAGTCTCAAGTTGTTGCCTCTAAATAAAAGCATTAACAGAGAATTGACAGAATTTGAACAGTTTTGAGCTTCTACATTTTGTTTCATTTTCTTTTTTAGAGGGCAGAATGGGGGTACCAGGGATTGAACTCAGAGGCACTCAACACTCAGTCACACCCCCAGCCCTATTTTGTATTTTATTTAGAGATAGGGTCTCACTGAGTGCTTAGCCAAAATAATACAAATTTTTATGACTACACACAAAAAATTCCACACATTTAACTTATAAATTAATTGTAAGAATGTAAGATAATCTTAAATTGTTTTCTAAATAAGATAGTTATTAATAGTCTTCATTTTTTACTAGTTTTAGGAAAATACAAAAGTATCTTCTATGCAACTATAAAGTAGGAAAAACTGCTATTCGGGCTGGGGTTGTAGCTCAGTGGTACAGTGTGCTTGCCTCCCATGCACAAGGCCCTGGGTTCAATTCCCAGCACCACAAAAAAAAAAAAAAAAAAAAAAAAAAAGAAAGGTGGGGGTTGGGAAGTGAGTAGGGATCTCATGAAAATCAAACAGGAGATCAGAAGAGAAAAGGGACCAAGGGGTGGGAGGAGGGGAGGAAGAGAGAGGTGAAGGAAGGGAGGAAGAGAGAGGTGAAGGGTGGGAGGGAGGGAGTGTTGGAGAGTGATATTGGCCAAATTAAAATTGTAATATTATGTATTACTGTATATATTATGATATTGTATATTGTGTGCATGTACCAATATGTAACAACAAATCCCATCAGTATATGCAACTATAACGCACTAATAAAAAAATGTGGAAACAAATACTACCATTTTCAGAGGACTCTTTATTACCACTCTGTATTGCAACACAAACTAAGAAAAAACTTTCTATAAATAAGGTAATGTAACTATAAATTGAATATAACAGTCTAAATACAGAACTTTTAAGAAATTAGTTATCTATTAGGAAAGTAAAGGTGAAATGGCATTTAATATTGCGTCAGACTCTGAAGTTATTAATTTTTCAACTTCAATGTACCAAACTGAGCTAAGACCTGAGAATGAGCAGAAAAGGATCCTACAACAGCCAAAATGAAAACCTTAAGGTATTAATGCAAGAAAACCACTTATTTTCAAGAAAGTTCCTCTGGCCTTCACAAGTTGCCTCTTAACCAAATTTATTAGAACTGTGTCCAAGCCAAAGCAATCTGGTTTTCCAACTCACAGCAAATAAAAAGTAGTCAGAAAAAAAAAAAAGGTAGTCAGGTAAAGGTACTAAGGCAAGCAAGAAACTGACAACTCATCAATATGAAAAAACAGTATTTCAGAACACATAAGAAGTGAAAGTACATAGGTCCATATCATGCAGTGCAGAGGCAAACAATCACATTTCAATCACTCTTAGGGTATTATGTTCTTAAAATTTCTCATGCAAAAATTAGTTGTATATGATTTTATTATATTATTTTATGTTGGAGGTTGTACATGTATAAATTCCATTAGCTTACATTGATTATACAGAAAGTGGGTTTCACTATCATATTTGAATAAGCATGTTAACATATTGATCATTTCTACCCTATATAAATTTAATTACATGTAAAATTTTTGGTTTTGTTTAAAATTTACTAATACAAAAATTACAAATGATAAAATCAGATAGATTAAAAAAGGTGAACGTAACCAATAATCATACTGACATTTTTCCATATTTTTGTGAAACAATACTAAAAATAATAATAAATATATTGTTAATGGGTAGTAAACACAATGTGCATTTTACTTTCATCTCACAAATCTATAAATATTATATAGAACCACATAACATTGCTAATATGCAACTGTTTTTTTGACCTACAAAAGGATATTTAAATTATCAGCAACTGCAGATGTAAAAATTAAGAGGGTAAGCCTCAAATAATATCACCAATAAATGATAGGGTCAGAATTTGAACTCAGTTTGTCTTGATAACTATGCTATTCATACTTACTAGTGACTATTATAATTCATAGTGAGGATATCGATTTTATTATTTATCAGAATAATATAAGTAATCAACTAAAGACACACCATTGCTTTACACAGTATACTTGTCAAAAATGTATATAAGGGTTGGGGCTGTAGTTCAGTGGCAGAGCCCTTGCCATGTATGAAACACTGGATTCAATCCTCAGCACTACATAAAAATAAACGTAAAATAAAGTATGTGGTCCATCTATAATAAAAAAAACTTTTAAAAAATGTATATAAAAAACCTAATCATAATGAAATATTTGTCAAACTCAAATTGATCTTACAATATAAATGGGTGATAACTGTAGGCAGGTGGGACATGTCTAGAGAAAGTAGGTTTCTGGGGGCATACCCTTGGGAATTATATCTTGTCTCCCCTAGCTTCTCCCTTTCTCTCTGCTTCCTAGGCACAATATCTTGAACTGCTTTCCTCTGCCACTAGAATCAGTTGACTGAAGCCTCTGAACCATGAGTCCAAAATAAACTTTTCCTCCTCTAAGTTATTCTTGTTACGTATTTTGGGCATAGTGATAAAAAGCTGACCAACACAGTGGTACTCACTCAATGTTTGTTAGTTGTAATTACATATTTGTTTAAGGTGCTGGATTTTGATGGTATAATGCCCAGTTAACATGGAGCCAACCAAAACATTCTGAATATTAGCATAGCTCACAAAATCTTTAGAAATTAACTCTATTGGTAGAAATTAGAATACAGATATTCTTCACTTAAAAGGATGTAAGTTGAGCATGATGGCACATACAAATAATCCCAGCTACTTGGGAGGGTGAGATGGGAAGACTGCTTGAGTTCATTAGTTCAGGATCAGCCTGGGCAACAGAACAAGGACTTGTCTCCAGAGGGGGGAGGGGGAATACTTAAAAGTCCTATTTCACTGCCATGTTGCTACTGCAATGAACAATTTGAGGATGCAATCTGCTTTGTTTATCAGGGTCATCCCTAGGAGCATATAGTAGGTAGTCCAAGGAGAATGAAGGAAGGTGGCAAAGACCTGAAATAAACTATGCTATGGGTGGACCCTCATTTCCTACTTATTTTCCCTTCTCTCTCCTTATAAGGAACTGAAAATGTCAATCCTTTGCTTTATATATTATTTTCTCCCACCAAAGAATTCAATAAAAGACTTAATGCCAAGACTATAAGATGAGTGTCTGCAGAAACTCTGCACTATCATATAAGTGTCTGCAAAAACCACCAAAAAAATATTTAAAATGTCCCGTTTAGTTTAGAATTGTTATGAAGTTTGGAGCCAAACTATATTGTCTCTACAAAAAATGTATCTGAGTCAATACAGCAGCTTGTCTTTCTCTTCTACCACTCATAGAGCAAACCAGGAGATAGCAGCACTTTCTATTTCCTTCCTATGGTGGCACATGTATTACTACTCCAAAAGTCTCCTTTTAAATCCCTCCTTTACTTATAATTAGATTCCAACTATCCTAATTATTCATCTTTATAATCAACCAATTTCCTAGTCACTTTCCAAATTACATAGAAGTTTTATCATAATACTAAAACTATCTAACTAGCCTTTCTAGCCATCATCAGTCTGAGTGATGGATAGATCCATGTGAACATCCCAGATGTTCTCCTCTTTAAGGAGTGAGGAGATAACCAACTAAAATGGCATTTACCTCCTCTACTTAATTAAATAATCCACTTTTATGACCATTCATCATACCACCCAGGACAGTTACTCATTTGAAGATTTAAAATTTCTTATCTTGGGGAACCACCAGCTCATCCTTCATGCCTTTCACTCTTTTTTTCCATCACACTTTACTCTTCAGCTTCATGGAAACTTCTAGTGTTAATCATCCTCCACTTTCTCCCCACCTATCAGCCTTTTCTTGGCTTCTAAAGCCCCAAGATGTATCATTTCAACCATTTTTACTGCAATACCTTGAACTTTTGGTCCCTGGTTTTTCCCATACCACACTTCTACTCATGTCCTATCCCCCGGCCCCATATCAGATAAACTGACTATCCTCTGTCCTGTTCTTATGCAGTAGCTGCTGAGTACTACACATAGGGTAGGCAGATTAGGGAAGAAGACAGGAGATGCATGATTAATACACACAACAACAGAAGCCATCAGAAAATAGATGGTCACGAAACTCATCCAAGTCTCTTTACATTTCCCAAGTGAACCCCAATTCCCATTAGCCCTGGGAAGAATTTCAAATCTTTAAAATTCTCTTCCAGCTTTCAACTGACCTATCCATGGTCCTCTGTCCTCCAGATATATTCATATCTCTACTACAAAAAGTTCTGTAAATTTTTTTCATGTAAATTAATTTTAAGTCAGAGTCTGTATCCCACAAGAAATTTTGGCAGGAGTAAGCTACAATTTGTTTTGACATTTTCATTTTCACTCACTATCAACCCTATAGGAAACTGCTCGCTACAATTCCACTAAGTCATTAATACCCTATTAACCTAATTTAATCCTAACAGCAACCCTATGAACTAGATACCTGTCTTGTTCTCATTTTACAAATGAGGCACAGAAAGATTAAATAATTTGCCCAAGGACACAAACTAGTAATTGCAGAAGCCAGGACTTATATTAACCCAGGCATTGTGATTTCAGACCCCAGATTCTTACTCACTATCCAATGCTTCAAATTACAAGTATATATATTATTCCTCTAATTCTGTCTTACACATCCTGGCCAAAGGAATGCGAAGGAGGGGGCACAGTTTGAATTATTTCTAGACTATAATTTCTGTCAATAGCTAATAATGTACTTAATGGCTTAACTGACATTTATTCACTCTTCTGTTACATGTTCATTTCTGAAGTGCCAGGAAGCAATTACCTTCAAATTTTTAAGATGAAATAATCACTACTAAAATGTTTCCTAGATATTTTAAATTATTTATTGTAGAGATCTATAATTTACATTTTTATACTACTTACTTTCTTTATTCCCTGAAGACTACTATTTTGATTTATTGATAAAAGATTTTCAGTTGTTAAAAAAAATCTATTTAATAAACATCTTAAATATGTCTTTGCAAACACAACTCTAATCATCTGCTGAGAACAAATGACTTGAGACTTTTATTGAGTATATTTATTTATATCTTTGGGGGTTCTTTTTCTTTACCATTACCAACCTTTCTACTAACAAGTGAAAAAGAAAAAAATTATTTCCTTAAGACAATGTTTACTTAGATTTTCTGAAGTATGGCTGCCTTTTACTTTCATATAGCTCTTATACTGTATTTATTCTGTGGTCTATAAAAACAATGTACAATAAGTGAAATTGACTTTTTCAAAGTAGGGAAACACTCATATACTAATCTCACACTATAAAGATAAAGAATGGAACTTCCCTTCTCTTTCCCACAGCAGGAGGGGCAGGAAGAGGAGAGGTGGTTACTCTATTAGATATTAAACTCTTTCAGTCTCTCTCTATTCCACAATTCATGCCTTCCTTTGGCAAGGGAGTGTGGGGTTATTATTAATTTGATATGTCATAGTTCAAAGTATTCCTTGTACCACATTTTTAACAAGAAAGAATGAAATGACTGCATAGAAAACGGGGCTATCTTTCCCTTTCTTGCTCAGGCTCTTTGTTAGGATGATAATTAGATGCAGAGGTAGGTCTGCAATACTCCTAAAGCTGCCTGATTATGTGTATTAAGGTAGACATGGCATATTGAATTCTCCATATAGTCAAGTTCCACGGTAGAGATTTATTGGCGATTGTAGCAGACTCTTGTTTGTACTTGGATTCACTTTGTGTTCTCAAATTCAATTACCAGAAAACTCGGTTTAATAAACAGATGGAGGCATTTGCCATATGCTGAGTCCATTATTTGTTAAAACCTGAAGAGAGGACTAAATTATTGGTACCCCTAACTACAGTATTTACTATGCCAGCAGACAATGAGTATTTTAGTACTACACTGAATTAGCATATTTTAAGTGCGAGACACTCTTTTGAAAGTCTTTGCAATCCTATTCTTTTATGAGGTAAATATTTTTACAAAAATTAATAAATGAACATGTAAATTCACTCATTAATGATCATATGATTATTATGGCTCAAGGCAATATTTGCCCAAGTTTCTAAAGCTAGTAAATTTTACAAGCAGGGTTCAATCTCAAATCTCTATGATTCCAAAATTCTCAAATTATAGTATTTAATTTGATGAAAAGAAAATATTCTACCTAGGTTTAGTCCGTATGGAGTAAGACCAAATTTAAAAAATCATCAGAGATACATTTGTCTGACATGAAAAAGGAATAACACATCCTGTACCATTTGGTTAATGAAGTACTAGGTTCTACAGAGAAATCAGTTATTGAAAATAATTAACTTTAATAACACTTGGTACAATAAAAGATTGGAGGAAAAAATCTCCACTAACCTAATGCTCCATTTCCATCTGGGCTTCCTGTAGTAAATACGTTATGTTGCAATAGAGCTCCCTGAAAAATGAGTCATCTTGAACCAAACATACTCAACAAGATAATGATTAACCAAATGCTGGCACAAATCCTAACAGAGTAATATAATTAAAACTCAGTCTCATAAGAGATAACTCATTTTTAATACTGGTATCTCAGAAATGTTAAGGCAAAGATCGGGTTTATAAAGGTAGTTCTATACATGGCACAAGAACATGCAGAACTATATTTTAAATTTTCCTATGTCTTATATTTACTAATACATTTCCACAAAATCTTAACAACATGTGGATTTTATAATGTCAGTTCCACATTTTCTATTCTGTATAAAACTCTGGAAAATTATTTCATAATACGTTTATTAGAATTAATGTATTTTTGTTTATTTTATAGTGAAATAACAACTGAGCATACTAGATTAGGCACTATTATTTTTATTTTTTTTTTTAGTTGTCAATGGATATTTATCTATCTATCTATCTATCTATCTATCTATCTATCTATCTATCTATCTATCTATCTATTTATTTATATGCAGTACTGAGGATTGAACCCAGGGACTCACACATGCCAGGCAAGCTCTCTACCACAGAGCCACAACCCCAGCCCCTAGATTAGGCACTATTATTATGAATACTATATCCTTAAAATTTTTAAATGTACTGTCTTTCACGCAAAATTATATTAGGGATTATCATGTATAGCACATGTTCTAATATTCACCTAGTAGCATAATGGAGTTATCCTATAACCTTTTCCTTTAGACAATGATATAAAGCAGTTTTAAGATAAATACATTACATGGTAACAAAACCAAGCCAAGTTTACTGGATCTAAAGAATCATGATCCCATAAATCTGACATCAAAAGCAGTTTCTGTAATCAGTGAAGAAGCTAAACCATGTAACTACCTGGAAAGAAATAATAATTTTAATTACTTGATTATTTAATAATAATTTTAATTATTTTAATAATTTGTAATTCAAATTAATTAGAAATAAAGCAAAGTCTTTAATAGTGTTATTATTGTTTGTAAGGATAATGCTGAGGGAAAAAAAATGAACTTTAATCCTTATAGTATACCACATAAAGAAGTTAATATAAAGTAGAATACTGACCTAAAAGTAAAAGTTCTACTAGCCCTAAGAAATAAATAGTAAACCAAACTTCTTCATCAGGATTAAAAAATCCCTACTCCATCAAAAGACATCATTAAGGGATGGTGATCTACCAAGAAAAGGGAGGGAGAGGACAGATAAGGAGAAGGAAAGAGAGGAAAAGGAGAAGGAGAGGAGGAGGAAAAACATTACCATGAAGAAAACAAGAGCTGAAGTGGGAGTGGTGCAATTCTGTTAATCCCAGCAACTCCATGAGACCCTGCACCAAAAACTGAGGGGGCTGGGGGTACAGCTTAGTAGTAAAGCACCCCTGGGTTCAACCCCCAGTACTGCAAGAAAAAAAAAAAAAAATGAGAACAAGAACAACTAGGCAAGTTGCAATGTGGAGGAAAAACACAGCATATATAGCTGTCACAGAATTTGTATCCTCAGTACCTAAATTCAATAAATCAACAATATAAATATAAATAATCCAGTGGGAAAAATGTGAAGTGAAAAATAAAGAATACAGTTTTAGAATGTGTTTTCCAAATCTTATTTAAAAGGACTTCACTTACTTCACTAACTATTGCAACTTAAATTCCAGTTTTACATAAACCAATAACACTAGAAGTAAAAAGCTTATGATGACTATCTTTGTGTGTATATTTATGTATGTTGTAAAAATAATGAATTGTAAGTATGATTTTAACTGAGCAAAATGTGGATCATGTAAAAATGGTGAAAGGGAAATTCTATAATCACCTGACAATAATGTCAATACATTTAAAAATAAGAATACATAAAATGACTCAACAAGTAACAAAAATGAAAACTTTAAGACAAAATATATCAACAACGCTCCTTTAAGAATTCTCAGAAATGGAACAAAACAAAAATAACAGAAATGAAATGAAGCCAAAACTTTAAAAAAAAAGTAAATCATTTTAGTTCTCATTATAGCATTAGATTGGGTTTGGCCCTAAGAAATAAAACTGCAACAGCAATTTCTTTCCTAAGAATTTTTTCCAGTCTAAACAATTACATAGCAGACACAATTATAAATGCTTTTCTTCTTTTTATTCTTCACTCCAAAACCTTTTATTAATTTTCCTTCAGTAGAATAAACTGAATGCATATTATACAGTATTTACTAGGAAGCATACAGTGCTGTAACTATATGATAATGTTTGTCTAAATGTAGCCAACCAGTGAAACATGTCAATTTCCCACTGTCTAAGTTCATACCCTACCAGTCAGAGCCTGCAAAGTAGTGTTAGGATTGTTGAGTATTACCTATTATCTCTTCAGATTAGTAAAATCCTGAATACTTTTAAAGGTGCACCAAGAATCTCAGGGTTTCTAGATAGGGACTACAGAAAACTGAAAGTGATCATAGTAGAATCAATTATTCTGATAACTAAGACAAACAACTGCTTTATTTCTCACAGGCTTTGTGAGTTTTTGAATTCCAGTGGAAGCCAGTTGCTCTGGCAAAATGCAATCATATTTAAATGCCTGAGGTTTTCAAATAATCCTTACCTATTTTTCATCTACCTTATGGTACTATAAAATGACAGATGACCAAGATCTTTGCTATAAAAACACTCTAGTATTTGAGGGTTTGAATTTGTCAGAATATGAACTTTTAAAAAGAGTAAAATTTCAACCAAGTATAAGGCATGAGACCCAGACTCTTGAGAAAATGGAACTCAAAGCTGGGGATTTTAAAAATTCAATTTGAGGGCTGCGGTTATAGCTCAGTGATAAAGCGCATGCCTAACGTGTAAGGCACTAAGTTCGATCCTCAGCACCACATAAAAATAAATAAATAAAATAAAGGTATTGTGTCCACCTACAACTAAAAGAAAATTTTCTTAAAAAATTCAATTTGAGATGGTGGGAAACACTTAAGTGGCAACGAGTCCTAGAATGAGGAAAAGAGAGCTGAGTGTTATACTCACAAATAAGTCAATGAAGAACATACAAAATTAAATCAATAAATTAAACAATGATTATCAATAGATAAAATTTGAAACTATTGAACAACTCAAAACTCCCCCAGGTGGCCACATTTCTGCGACCCTTTCTAATTTCATTTGAGAACCTACTCATTCTCTCATCTTAGTGTTCTGAACATTGCTTCCAAATGAGATCATCTCCCAACATGAACCTATCCTTTCACTACTATAATGATTAATACTGTGGGAAGAAAACTAAAATAAAGTTAATATATAAAAATAAATAAATAAAGCCAACATAGGGGATAATGGAGGCAAGATACAGTTCTAATGATAATATATAGACTACTTTCAATTATGTACATAATATATATTTTATGTACCAATAAAAATTAAAAGTAATAAGAATATAAAAGTACTTTGTAAACTCTAAGTTTATCAGGGTTTATTCTTTAGCAAATGCAATCATTCTGGCTTTCAATTAAAACAATGTATACTTCCACATATATTAAGTACAAAAGGTAGACAATAAAATTCAATGTAAGATATTAGAGTGACAATAAAACAAATGCACAAAACAGAAGTCAGCAACTGGCTGGACAGCTAAACCCAACTGTCAACTGTTTTTGTATGGCCTATGAGCTAAGAATGTTTCTACATTTTTAAATGTTTGGGGGGAAAAAAATCAATAAAAGGTATTTTGCAATGTGAAAATTACACGAAGTTCAAGTGTCCATAAGTGAAATTTTGTTGGAACACAAGCACACTCATTTGTTTACATACTTTCTGTGACTGCTTTCATGTTAAAATAGAGTTGGGTAGCAGACTTTACAGAAAATTTGCCAACCCCTACACAAGACTAGGAAGATATACATGAAAACACTAGATATGACTGTATAAGAAAGGTAGAATTCGAAGTAATCTG
The DNA here is from genome assembly GCF_902686455.1 of Sciurus vulgaris. NCBI lineage: Eukaryota > Metazoa > Chordata > Mammalia > Rodentia > Sciuridae > Sciurus > Sciurus vulgaris. The sequence goes on from NC_136475.1 coordinate 64,176,784, forward strand.
ATTTTGTCAACCTTCTCAATGTCTAAGATGTGATATTACTTTTTATGAAAATAAAACTTTAAGTTAAACACCCCCTCCCCAAGAATGGGGGATTGAACCCAGGGATACTCTAATACTGAACTACACCCACCTCCCTTTATTTTGGTACTGGGTATTGAATCCAGGGGGACTTACTTCTAAGCTACATCCCCAGCCTTTTTTGTTCCTTTTTATATGTTCAAAAAGACAGGGTTACTAAGTTCCTTGGGTCTCACTAAATTTCTTAGGATGGCCTCAAACTTGTAATCCTACCTCATCCTCCTGAATTGCTGGGATTACAGGCATATAGCAACTGTGCCTGACCCCTAGCCCTTAAAATATTTTTTTTTTTTTTAATTTTGAGACAGGTTAGGCTCAAACTTGCAATTTTCCTGCCTTAGTCTCCTGAGTCAAAGGGATTATAGGTATTGGCACATGTGATTGACTAAATTTACAAAAAACTTTTTAAAATGTTCTAACAGCTTCTAACTGATTTCCCTCCATCTATTGTGTAGTTCTTTCAATTCATCTCTCTTCCCAACATCATCAGTAAATAGCATCATCAAATTTATTAGGTTTTTACCAGTCACCCATGATCAAATTCCTTTTCTTCATTCTTTATATACATACATCAAGCACATCCATAGGCCTATCAAATATATTCCAACTGGTGCCTGTAATCCCAGCAGGTCAGGAGGCTGAGACAGAAGGATTTCAATTTCAAAGTCAGCCTCAGCAACTTAGTGAGGACCTAAACTATTTGGTGAGTAATGGAGGTAAGACACAGTAAGAAACAGTTCCAATGATTTTATATATAATATATACACACACACACACACACACACACACACACACTGTGTGAGATTTAAGGTTATAAGGAATAGGTTTGGTAATAGAAGAGAATATGAATAAGTCACACATTTAAAACTTAAGTCCTATTATTCTTTTTCTCATTTTGATAAGAACATCTGTAATTCTTAAAACAATTTTTTTCAAGAAATCTTTCTGCTTTCTCATAACAAATCTTGCTTCTTTCCTTCATTTCCGAATTTAAAATGAAACTATGAACACCTGTTTGGTTGTTTAAAAAAAAAAAAAAAGAAAGAAAAAAGCCCAATTTTGACTTCTTAATGTGTAATGTGATGTTTGTGACCAGGAAAATGGACTAATTGTTCTCAGATAGTTCTATACTTTATTTTTCTTCTTGCAGTGCTGGGGAACAAACCCAGAGACTCCTACATGCTAGGTAAGCACTTTACCACTAAGTCACATTCTCAGCTCTTCCAGACTTTAATTAAATGCAATTTGGTGATTAAATTATCCAGAAAACACTCATTCACCAATATTTAACATAAGAAAACAGCAGGAGAAGAAAGAAAGAAGTGTGGCATGGTGCAGAGTACTGGATTTTTGAACACTTAAGACTTGGGCTTTATCATGCTAACTGTATAATCTCAAACCAAACTTATTAAATCTTACACAGTAAAGTTTCCTCATTTATAAAATACAAATATTAAACTAACTCCTAAGAATTTTAATGAATCAAGGAATATTGTGTTCTTAAAAGTAATTTTAAAAGCAAACTCTAGAAATATAAAGTAAATATGAAATATGCATAATGATCACTGAAATATCATTTTGTTGATCTACAAAGTTTTAAACCTAAATTTGTTTCTCTAAATTATTTCTCAAATTAAAATTTTTAACTGAAATCTTTATTATACAGTTCTAAAAATTAAGACAGTATAGTACTTGCTTAATAATAAATACAGAGGTAAATGGAACAGAATACAGTCCATAACTACGCACACATATGTGGTCTATTGGCTTTAAGCAATTCACTGTGGAGAAATAGTAATCTTTTCAACCAAGGGTGCTAGAACAAAAGTATAACCATGTGAAAATAAATGAACCTTGACCCTTATTTTATACCTTATACAAAAATTAACTTTATAAAGGGATCACAGACCTAAAAATAAGAGGTAAAACTATAATCCTTTACAACAAAATAATAGGAGAGAATCTCTGTGAACACGGGGTTAGGTGAAAATCTTAAATAGGACATTAAAAAGTATGAACTACAAAAGAAAAAAATTAGGATGAACTTCCTCAAAAAAACTGATAAAATGAATTTCATCAAAACAGAAAACTTTCAATCTTCTAGAGACACAATTAATGAAAAAGCAAGCCCCAGACTGGGAGAAAATACTTGCAAAACATATTTGATAAATAACTTTTATTCAAAGCATATTTTTAAAACCCTCAAAACTTAATAAGACGACAAATTTTTTCAAATGAGCACCAGATAGTCAAATTCAAGGAACAGAAAAGAGATTAGTGGTTGTTGGGGGCATATGTTATAATTAAATGATCACATCAGCCTTATTCATAAAAACCAAAACCAGGTCACAACTTAAATGTCCATCATTCCATAAGTGGATGAACTGTGCTCTATTTATGCAATGAAGTATCATTCAGCAATAAAAAGGGACAAAAGACTGAAACATACGACATGGGCAAATCTCTAAAGAATTAGGCTAAGTAAAAAACAAATAAATAAAGCCCAGAGGTTGTAATGTTTCAGTCATGTAAAGTTGAGAAAAAACAAAATACATTAATAGAAAAGAGATGGTGTTGCCAGAAACTGGGGATGAAGGGAAGAGACTGACTACATAGAGGTATGAGGAAAATTTTTAGGGCAATGGAAATGTTCTATATTTGCCTGAGGTAGTGGATATGAATTTTTTAAAGTAATATATTTCTAAAATTGGCATATTTTATTGTAGGTAAAGCACAGCTCAATAAAGCTGATTTCAAAATATATAAAGTCAAAACTACACTGTAATGTTGCCCTTTTTCACTAAAACCAAGATATAATAAAGGTATTTTAAAATAAATGACTGATAATCTGCTATCAAGAATGCATTTTAGGGCTGGGGATATAGCTCAGTGGGTAGAGTGCTTGCCTTGTAAGCACAAGACTCTGGGTTCAATCCCCAGCACCCCCCCCCCAAAAAAAAAAAAAACGCATTTTATTTGATAACAAAAATGGCAAATTCCCAAAGGAACAGAATATAGTGTTTTAAATAAGTTCAACAAAATTTGACCAAAAAAAGCTCATTACCTTATCCAGGTTTACACAAAATGTCAGTGACAAGAGGTAGGAAGAGCTTAATAAGTAGGGGAAGAAAATTATTCTGAGACTCTTGCTCTTAAAAAAAAGGGGGGGATGGGGGTGGCTGGGGTTGTAGCTCAGGTGGAGCACTTGCCTAGCACAAAATTCATTCTGGACCTAATTAGCCCTTGCTAATCTGTCTGATCTTCATCTCTCATCACTATATAGAATTATTAATAGGATTTCCTCAGCAGTTCTCCAAAGACCCAATGCTATATTCAGCAGAGTATTATTAGCAATTAAATCCCAGCTGTACCATAAAGTTTATTTAAAACAGAAGTGGGAAAATTTTTCCTATGAAGAACCAGATTAATAAAGATTTCAGGCAATTCAATCTGTCCCGAATACTTAACTCTCCCACAGTCACATGAAAGCAGCTATAAACAATTCTAAATAAATGTGACCATGTTCCAATAAAATTATTATGGATACTAAAATCAGAACTTCATATAATTTTCATGTGTCACAAAACATTACTTTTTATTTCTTTCAGTCATTTTATTTTATTTTATTTCTTTCAGTCAAGTATAAAACATTCTTGAAGACAATGCAAGAATAGACGAGGTTTGGTCAGCTGGCTGACCCCTGATCTTAAGTCAGTCATCTTACCTCTTCAACTCAGTTTCTTCATTTATAAAAAGAAAAAAATAAATGTTAACATATTAAGGAAACTAACAGAACCCACATAAGATTCAAATGTTAATATCTACTCAATTATTATTTGGCACCCGTTATTTTCCCACCACATCACAGCTGTATTAGTGCACGGGGGAAAGAAAACACAATTACATGAAAATGAGAAATTTAGTAGAATTATATCAATTCATTGATATTATGGTTTTTCCCATTGGCTGAAGTGGTTATGCACTAAATACAAGAGCATTCAAAAAGCAGTATATTATGTCAAAAAAATTAAACCAAATATAAGATATTCTGTTCTTAAGAAATTTATTGACAAACAAAATTTATAAACACAAGATAGCTAATTAACAATATAAGGCTGTATATGACTGAAAAATATAAGACAAATACATGACTGGTCTCTGAGTAAAACCAAATGTGCTATGGTGGGGGAGTCCCCTGTGGACTGGAGTGGTCAAAGGAAAAGGGGGTGCTTAAATTGATTCTTGATAAATGGCAAGCAGTGAAAGAAGTGGAAGATATTAAATAAAAAATGCTGTAAGAAGAAATGAGGTAGTAAGGAATGAAGCAAGAAAAGTCATACTGAGGAAATTATGCTATCAAGGTAGCAGTAAGCAGGACAACCCAGAGATCAAGAAAAGTCTGATCTCATAAAAACTTGAAATGAGGAAAGATCTTAAACTGGGGAGTCACAATAAACATGGATGTTAGAAAGAATAATCTGATGACCATATGTAGGTTAAATAAAAATAGGCTGAGATCAAATGCTAAGAGATTAGACAAAAAGATTGCCTAAAGTGGGTCAAAATACTGAAAACTACATCAATGGTTTTCAAACTATTGGAACTATAGTTTGAAATGGTTTCTGTAACATAGTCATAGCCCCAAAAGTCTCATCCAAAAAAAAAATCTAACATTATTGTACAGGTGTGTCTATTAAACAACTCTTTGCAGCACAACAAATAGCCCAAACTGCTTTTAAATACCAAAGTAGGTGTTCAAGTCCGGAAAGAAAAAGGGCCAAAAGGTGGAAGAGGTGACCTCATCCTGGTCATACAACCCACTGTTTGCCTCTAACATCACCACCGCCCACAAACAGCTGTTTAAAGATCTCCACAACATCCCAAGAATTCTTCTTAGTAATTAGATAGGGGTCCTGAATTCAGATTGATAAACAATGACCTACTGAAATTAACGTGAAAAGAAGTAGAATTTTATTGAAATATGACCAGATACTTCCAGAAGAAAAAAAAATATTAAAACTAAAAGGAAATATATGTCCAAGCATATAAAAGTAGTATAATAAATAAGACCTTAAATATGAATAAAAACTCAGAAAGTGAGAATGGAAGCTTAACAAAGTATGTAAATAGTCCAAAAACGTATCATAAAATCAGATCCTAAGATATATATATATATATATATATATATATATATATATATAGCGCCCTAACACAGCTGTCATGTGTTTTTAAAAATATATTTAATGATGATGATGATATGGGGTCTCATTATGCTGTCCAGGCTGGTCTTGAACTGGGTTCAAGTGGTACTAAGTAGCAGGGACTACAGACAGGTATGACCACTGGGACCAGCAGCTGTCCTATTTTAACTACTTATTTTGCATCCCCAAGATTATTTAACTCTAAGCTTGTCTGACAGAACCAAACCTCTTACAGGCTACATCACCAATATATATTCTAAGAAAAAAGGAAAATGTATTGATTGATAGTGCAGACATCAAAATACATGAGTCATTGACCTAAAAGTGAATAATCTGAGGAAAATTGTTAACTGTTCATCCACCTTCATTATAAGCTTTATGAAAGCAGGGATGTTTGTTTTGTTCATTGATATATTCCCAATAGGAAAACAATGCCTGCCATGTAAGATTTGCTTAATAAATATTTGTTAAATTATAAGATTTTCTATTTGGGAGCTATCAGTTAATTTTAGCCACCAAAAAGCTATCAATAGATATTACAAGTTGAGTATCTCTACCCAAAATGCTTGAGATCAGAGATGCACTTCTGATTTGGGAGTTGTTCTGATTCAGGAATATTTGCATAGACTTTACCAACTGAGCACACCTAATTCAAAAATCTGAAATGATCCAGAATACAAAACTTTGAGCTCTGAAATGCCTAAAAAATTTCAGATTTTGGAACACATTGGATTTTTGGATTACAGATGCTTGATCTGTACTACAATCTCACCCCACAGCCCCCGCAAAAAAGTTGTAACAATAGGTTCAGTTTTATTTGATTTATTAACAGTCACCCTGTGGTGGTTCTTTTTTTTTTTTTCTTTTAACTGAAATTATGATCTTTTGCCAGGTGGGGATGTAGCACAGTGGTAGAGAGACTTGCCCCTGATTGAGGCTTTGTGTTCAATTTCCAGCACAGAAAAAGGAAAGAAAAGAAATTCGTCCTTAGAAACTTATTATAGTTAATTTATGTAAAAAGTCTGACATAGTGCCTGAAATCATAGCTTAAAAAATGGTATATCCCTTGCCTTGTTTCCCCTTTTCAATAAGCTATCCAAATGAATCAAATTTCTTTAAATGTGGTGTGCAAATTACGATTATCAATGATTATCTCCTAAAGTAAATATACCACAGATCACAAAATTCAAACTTGACAGAGAAAAAAACAAATACAGAAAACAGTCACTTATAAACAGGTAACAGAGGATCGAAGTCACTGAATTCATAACCTTAAATCAGGATATCATAAGGGCAAGGAATTGATGATGGCCACTCTGCAGGTTAAAAACTGCAACTGATTTTAAGTTTTGTTTACTTGGGTTGCACACTGTGTGGTCATTCAAATTACTCAATCTTGCAAATGCCAGGGGATAGTCTCTCAATCATGCCATAAATTTCATCTGGTTTATGATTGGTGGAATGAACCTAAAAAATAAAGACTCCAGTAGCTACTTTTAAATAAAAAAAAAAAAAACAAAAAAAAAACCCTGCAACCAAAGTTAATTCTATAGCTAGTATGTCACTTCCTCAAGTGTTTAGGAGTGGGGGATGGGAAGTAAATATTCCTCTAAGCTGTTTCCAAGATAGGAGGGACATTGTGACCTGAACTCTATTTTTCTGCTTCAACTCCAAAGACATGTGTTTAAAGAAAAAGCTCAATGTTGGAGACCTAAGGTAAGCGTCCTTGTTCCCAAAGGTGTTTTTTATACTTTACCAACACGATTTTTATTACTCCATATTTTAAAAGTTTACATTATAAACCCATAAGGACTTTGTTTATACCTGGAAGAGTGCTGAGCACATACCAAGCATTCAATAAATATTTCCTGAACTCCCCACAGAACTATAAACCTCATGAGAGCAGGGATTTTGAGTGTCTCATTCACTAATTTCCCACTTCGCTTAGCACAGGTGTAATCCATAGAAGCTAATATGAATGAAAATATCTACAATTAGGAATCTCAAAAAAGTAAGGTATATAACACTCAAACCCATAACCTTAGCTCCATTATAGAATGCCCTAATGAACCAAGGTAAGGAGTTGGACAATGTACAAGTTTCAGTGTACTTATAATCATAAAATCACACTCACAAACTTGTTCTCAAAAAATAAAAAAGACAAACATTTTTTGTCTTTCCAATCATCTCTCTTTATCCTTTTTTACTTTATTTTCTCAATAACTTGAATCCACCTTAGACCGTAAAAAATGAGAAATCACTGCTTGTGCTACAAACATTATGTACACCAATCATAACTGGAGAAGACTAAAGAAATAAGAGTAATGCCAAGAGGTACTAAAAGCAGTCAAAAGCTATGCCCAAACTAAACCGAATTAGGATATCCTTACCAAAAACAACAACAACAAAAAAAACAACAAAAAAGTCCCACTCACTCATCAATTATGACACTCTTCTGGAACAAATGGCTCAATGAAATATGCAAATTTTGTCATTTGCTCTGAAATTCACTAAAAGATCTGCACATGATTGTGACTTAAAGGTTAACATAGGGCAGTTACTTCTAAATAGTATACAGAAGTGAAAAATGATTCAAAGAAAAATGTCTGCCATCAATACTACTGAATAGCTCTGTTTTAAAACAGAAAATCATCTCAACTTTAGGAAGCCATCATCAACTTTGGAATAGCAGAAAAAGTGCATTCTGGTTTCTTTGTTTTTGAGAATGTGAGGAAAATGATCCACCACTGGAGCTATATTCCCAGCCTGAGAAAATGTTTAAAAGTGGGGAAAGAAATGCATTCTTATGGAATATGTAACAATAAACTAACACCTTACTGATAAAGAGATTTATCTGGTAATCTTAAAAATTTGGATAGCACAAGTGATCCATATTTTTTTAAAATGTGTGTATATTTATACACACCATAAAGTTTGTGAACTAAAAGCTCATGAATTTTATTAAGGATCTCACTCAGAAGTCAATTAATAGGCAGGAAAATGGACAGAACTTGAGAGCATTAAGTTGAACAAAATAAACCAGGTTCAGAGGTCAAGGGTCATATGTTTTCTCTCATATGTGGAAAATAGAATTAAGGAAAAAAAGGTGGGGGAGGGAATCTCATGAAAGTAGAAGATCATCAGAGTAGAGAAGAAGAAATGGGGGGAGAGTTTCCTGGGGAATTAAATTTACAAAATTATATCATACAAATATACAAAAGTCCACTATTATGTAGAATTATAATGTACCAATATTGAAGTCGATTTATATTATTCTGAAGAACATGTGGTATTGTTACTCATATTACAAATATTAGCAATATTTATTAAGTATGAACCTGCAATTTAAATAGTCACAGGCCATGATTTCTGGGTTCAGAATGATCTTTATAGTCAAACAAGTTTTGTGAACTGGTTTCTCCACCTATAGCAGATTTAAAATTGGAAATTAGAAAGAAAAAAAAAAAGACTGAACTAGAAGACTAGAAAAACTAAACGGTAGCAAAAAATACCTTTAGAACCTAGAATATCACTTTTATGCTGAAAGGCACAACTTCTTGAAGAAATAAAGGACTGCAGGACTAGGGCAGGAAATGTTAAAGATAAGTTTGGACCTTTGTCACATCAGAAAGCAAGGAAGACCTCTAAGGTCAGAATTTAGGAGCCAATCTGAAGATACTCCAAAAGGCCAAAATTAGAAAAATCTAAGCATCAAAAAGAATAAGTTCGGCAAACTAATATATAGTAAATACATAAAAATCCTTGAGTTTTAATTTAAAGGATTTACAAAAGGCAAAGAAATCTATCAAATAACACCAAAGGATATATATAATCAGCACTAGTTTAAACTGTATAAAACAAAAAGATAGTTTCTTTACTTTGCAAAGGAAAAAGAAAAGGGACAGGGAACACAGATTAAGAGGTTTAAAAGACACAGTAGAAATGGGTGTGGCAGCACACACCTGTAATCCCAGCCTTTCAGGAGGCTGAAGCAAGAGGAATGCCAAGTTTCAGGCCAGCTTGGGCAATTTGGTGAGATCCTGTCTCAAAACAAAAAATAAAAAATGCTGGGGATGTAGCTCAGGGGTAGTATGTCACTGGGTTCAATCCCCAGTAGCACGCGCGTGCGTGCACACACACACACACACACACACACACACACACATGCACAAAGAAAGAAAAAGAAAAAAAAGAGTGAGAGACAGACAGAAAGACAGACAGACACTGACTGACCTAGCAACTGGGCATGAAAACTAACATTTGTAATCCCAGGTACTTGGGAGGTTGAGGCAAGACGACTGCAAATTAGAGGCCTTAGTGAGACTCTGTCTTGAAATAAAATTTTTAAAAAGGACTGGGCACAGTGGTGCATCTCAGCAGCTCAGGAGGCTTAGGCTTAGAAGGATTGCAAAATCAAGGTCAACCTCAGCAATTTAGCCAAGCCTCAAGTTACTCATGCTTTAAAATAAAAAATATGGCTGGGGACGTAGCTCAGTGGTGCACCACTTGCCCAGCATGCACGAATCCTTGGGTTCAAGCCCCAGTATCAGAGGAAAAAAAAAAAGAGACGGAGCAACCAAACATAATGTATGGATCTTATGTAAATTCTGTTTTTAAAAAATCACTATAAAGTGAGACTTAAGATATAATCACAGAAATCTGACTGGATATTTGTCATCAAGAAATTACTGTCAAATTTTAGGCCTGACAGTGAAAAAAGAGATCTTACAGATTTTAAAAAATAAAAACTCATATGAAATTTTAAAACAAAGTAAAAAGAAGAAAGAGTAAGGACTGATCCTAAGTGAGGTGACAAGCAACAAGGAAGATTATTGTAACTGTCTAGTTATAACTTAACTGTTTTAGAATCATCTGTATATGGAGTGTACAGTCCCACATAAAGTTCTCAAAGGCACCACTGTAACATGGCAAGAACCATGTCCAATGCTCATAATAACTATCATCGGTCATCAAAAATAAGTTAAATTGTATTCTACACACAAAACTTAAGGTGACTTATGTCCAAATGACAGAATACGATGCACTGAAGTTTATATTTATACTTGCTAAAGAAAGACAGTCACAATACTTTAAGTGAAAAGATGTGAGTGCTTTCGTTGCTTAAAAATATTTTCTTTAACCAGTCCCCAACTCATACACGCCACCTAACCATACCTTGCTCAAAGATAATTGTTGATGTTTAAATATGGAAACAAGATAGTAAGAAATGAGATATGATCCTGAATGACTGCAGATACCTTCAAACTAATTTACATCATGGTCTAAAATAAATAAATAATAAATAAATAGTTATAAAATTGTTAAAATAGACAACCAATATTTTTGCTAATTCAAATAACATAATTCACCTGTACCTTATTTGAAATTATATGAAATACATATGTACACTGATATGGGTTGAACTGTGTCCCACCAAAATTCATATATTGAAGTCCATAGTACTTCAGAATATGACTATATTTAGAGATAAGATCTTTAAAGAGGTAATTAGTTAAAACAAGGTCATATGAGTGAGTCCTAATTCAATATCATTAGTGTCCTTTTAAGAGGAAGAAATTTGAATACACACCAGGGATGTGCTTGCATGGAGAAAAGACCACGTGAGACCAGCTATCTGCAAGCTAGGGAAAGAGGCTTCAAAAGAAAGAAACCTGCCTAGACCTTGATCTTGGATCTCTACTTTCCAGAACTATGAGCAAATTAATTTCTGTTGTTTAAGTCACTCCATCTGTTATACCTTACAGCTCCAGCAAACTAATACACATGTAAATAATATTTTGGAAATAATACAAAATGAAATACTTGGGTTATTTCATAGAAAGATTACAGTTTTCAAGTTTTTCACTAATCTGTTTTATCAACTTTTTTAAAATTAAAAAAATTGTCTAGTCCCTACAAACACACACACACTCACACATACACTGAGTGCAGTCCTAAAGCCATTCAGCGGAATGAGTCAAGACAGGTGTATAAAGAGGTCATTCTGGCAAAAGAGAAGCCTAGCATGGAGTGCTAAAGCCCAAGCACAGGGTGTCCACATCCAAGTGGATGAGAAAGGAATCTGCTTACGGTGCTGCAGCCCAAGAGGCATAAGGACTTCTGCACAAAACAAGGGAGCAGTTCAGCACAAGGAGTCAGAACTGAGCAGGAAAAGAAACAGGAGGGAGAAGACTGATTACATATTGGGGGGCAAAGTGATTATCAAATAAATAAGTATGTTATGCATAATGGAAGCCAGGTTTTCACAGTTGCTGAAGGTATTCACAAATAATGGGGCTACAGTTCAGAAGCACAGTGCACTCCTAGCATAGGCAAGGCCTTGGGTTCAATTCCCAGCACCTCAGAAATAAAGACAGAAAACTAAAATGAACCCTATGCTGCTGTAACAGTAAACACAGACATGAATACCTTTATACACCTCTACATACATATGCACATACATATATTCCCTGACTACTGTGAAAGAACTCTGACAGCAATGAGCAGAACTAGTACATAGAAGTCTGAATTTTAAATGTCATTCTCCATAAAAAGAATGAGGGTTCCTTCAGAAAATGGCTAACTTCAGGGCTGGAGCAGGGAGAGTATAAGATGAACTTGAATCATCTTAGTGTCAGAAAGCAAGAAAGTCCTCAGCTTTAAAACAGAAGCTAGCTTGAAGGGTACCCAGTGGCCAAAATGGAGCCAATTTGAACATCAAGATAAAAAATAATGGATTATAACCCATTTTAAAAAACAGAATACCAAAGTCCATACAGGTATAAACAAATCAAGCTGGGCACAATGACACATACCTGTAATCCCAGAATCTAGGGACACTGAGGCAGAAGGACCATAAATTCCAGGCCAGCCTCAGCAACTTAATAAGATCCTGTCTCAGAATAAAAAATAGGGCACGGTGGCGCATGCCTGTAATCCCAGTGGCTTGGGAGGCTGAGGCAGGAGGATTGCAAATTCAAAGACAGCCTCAGCAACTTAATGAGGCACTTAGCAACTTAGTGAGACCCATTTAAATAAAATATTAAAAAAGAGCTGGAGATGTTGCTCAATGGTTGAGTACACTGGATTCAATCCCCAGCACACACACATACAAAAATAATTAATTAAAATAAATAAATAAAAATAAAAAATAGGGATGTGGTAAAGCATCCCTGAGTACAATCCCCAATTACCCCCCCACACACACAAAAGCAAGACATATATAAATCAATAAATTGAAGGTCTGATGAAAAACACAATATTTACATAGTTTCAAAAAAAAACCTCCTACAAAATACTAACTACAAAGTAAAAAAGAAAGAAAAGTAATTTTATAGCGGAGAGGCCTGGCCATCTTAATCAAATGATCAAAATAGACTATCAGTAATTAGAGAAATAAAACGTGGATGCCACCTGATAGCAATGTCACAAATACAGCTCCAATTCTGTGGTGTTTCTGCCAAGATGCATAACTTGAATCTAATCAGAGGAAACATCAAATAGAGGACAGTCTACAAAAAACCAGGTCTAATACTATCGAGGTCATGAAATCCACAGAAAGACTCAGGAACTGTTCCAGACTGGAGACTAAAGAGACATGAAAACAAAATACTACATGTAATTCTGAACTGAACCCTTTTGCTTTAAAAAGAGAGGGAAGGAGGGAGAGAAAACATTAAAATGATGACATTAGAATGGGTCTGAGGACTAGACGGAGTAGCAATGTATCACTATTTTCCATTTTGGTTGGTTGTAGTATGGTTATAGGGCAATGGACTTGTATATAGAAAATAAACACTAAAATGCTGGGAAGTGATACAGCATCAGTTCAGCAACTTAATTCTCATTGTCATGAGTGCAAAGACAAGACCCTTAACCACCTCTCCAGCATAAGCAAACCTATGTCTATAGAAACCAAGTCATGCAGTAAATGAAACAAGTTGACTATAAGGTAAAGACCAAGGCCCATGAAACAACGCTTAGTGAGTAAAGGGACTATCTGGAATGTAAGCCCAGAGTGGCAAGATCATTTCATTTTTAAGTAGTTACCAAAGACTCAGATTTTTCTGTGAAATTTCCCAATTTTTAAAGTACTCAAAGAGCCAAACAAAACATGTCTGTCAGCTAAGTTTGAACCACAGCTGCCTCTGGCCAAGAGACATGTTTCTCAAAGTGAGGCCTAGGGATAAAAGGAAGCCACATGATATATATATACATGGAACATATTCTTGGAGCCACAGTTTTATCCCCCAAGGGTTTGTCCTAGAATTTCTGGGAGAGGGGATAGTTTCATATTTTAAAAATGTTATACTATGGACTATAGTGCAAAGGTCATACAATTTTAAAACTTTGTACTTGAAAATAATGTCAAGTTCACAGAAAAGCCACAAGAACAAGCAGAGCACAAAGAACACACTACATAGAGCTTTCGCCAAATTTAACTACTGTTAACATTATCTCATTTGCTTTGTTTGCACACATGCATGTACCCTCTATATTATAGATATGTATATGTACAAAACACATATACATATTTTTTCGGAACATTTGAAATTAAGTTACAAACATCATGTACCTTTCTCCCTAATTTTAGTAAAAATACTCTTACATTGTCTAAGAATAGACATCAACTTCAGTAAATTAAACAATGCAATACTTTAATCTACATATATATTTTGCAAAGTGATCCAATAATATCCTTTATTGTATTTTTCCCTCTAATTCATGATCCAGTCTAGAATCAGATATTATATTTAGTTGTCATGTCTTTTTAGCCTACTTTGATCTAGAACCTTACCACAGTTTTTGTCTTTATAACATAAAAAAAAAAAAAAAAAAAAATACTGCTCCCCAATCTTTTTAAAAAAATAAAATGATTCCATGGGGAATCACAGTTTCCCATGATTATATTAGGCTATGAGTCCTTGTCTGGAAAACAATGTAAATGATATGTTCTTCTCAGGGCATCACATCCAGAGACATGTAATCAATATCTATTAGTGATATTTACTTTGATCATGAATTCAAGGTGTGTCTGATTTCATCACTGTATATTTACTATTTTCCCCCTTGTAAGTACCAAACAAAAAGTGGAGAAATTTAAGATCATGGAGACATCCTGCTCTTCATCAAATACCCACCTAGATAAACTTAGTACCTGCTGAAGATTTCTATCTAAACTCTTATTACACTGAGTTTGCTAGAATTACACTGATTTTAGAACTATACACATATTTCACTTCTAGTGATATTAACTATATTCTAATCACTATATTCAGATTCTTAAAACTTTTCAAAGAGCACACAATTCATTTTAATTTCTTCAATTAGCTCATTCACACTTCAATATATGGGTCAACCTTCCTACCTGCTCCCTCAAAGATAGGGATCAGTCACTAAAAATGTTTCATTCATTGGACACCCATAGAAAGAAATGACACTGTAATTTAAGGCAAACATATATAACTGAAATTTAAAAGTTTCACAAAGTTTCACTTGAGGGATATTTTATATTCCTTCCTTCTTTCTTTTATCCTCAATCCTTTTTTCCTCCTCATTTGTTGTAATGTTAGTCTTGACCACTAATAAACCGACTTTAAAATCCATTAAGTTGTAATCATGACATGCACTTGAAAACACTACCCTAGAACCTGAGCGTAGAGTTCTTAATCATATTCCCAACAAAGTTGGGGACATTTTCACTCATTTTAGGTGAAATTAGAAAAATAAAATATAGTAAGTAAATATTTAAAATATCTTTAAAATCTTTATTCTGAGATTGCATTATAATTTTCTGGTCTTCAAATGTCATTTCCATTATAAAACAATGTGTGCAAGTGAAGGCTGTTACATTATCAGCAATATACTCACCAGAGCCCTAGTTTTTTTATTGGATCATGAAATCTCTACCACGTGATTTCAGAAACACATGACTTTCAGTTATGGACAGGTCTATAATTTGGAAAATTATCAGGGAAATGAGTTATAATAAGTTTCAGATTTATAACAATTACTTCTACATTATAGCCATTGAAAAATGGCACTCTGTGATAGTACTCTAGGACTGCTTCTATCAAGTGTTCAAAGGATGAATACCTTGGGCTAGAAAGGAAAGAAAACATATAAGGAAGAGTTTCTTTCAGAAAGAAAGAAGGGTCTTGAAGGGTAGTTAGAAAAGTCACAGGAATGAGAAATGAGAAGGGTAAACCAAATTTGGAAAGCAAGAAACAAGTCATTTAAGTCAGAATGTTTTAAGAAAATAGAAAAAAATTAGCAGAGAACTTGAGAATGAGGTTTAAGTGTTTGAATTCATTTAGTCACTAGGCAATGAAGTGTGATCTGAGAGGATGAATGGCACAATTTAAGCACAGATTTAGGAAGATTAATCTGAAGGCCCTGTACAAAATAAAGTAAGACAGGTGGAGATTCTTGAGGCTGTGCAATAATCCAGGCATGGAATAATAAGTATTTGAACTATGATGGTAGAAAAACAAAATAAGAGATGAGAAAAGGTGGTAAGAATTGACAAGTCTTAGAAGAGATTTTAATGTGGTAGGCAAGAATGGAAAGGAATCAAACATGGTTCCAAGATTTCAAGACTGGGTGATACAGTATTTTGTTTAAAATATAGGCAATACAACAACTTCAAAATTTGTAAAATGGGCAATCACCTAACATGTCTCTCCATAACTACAAAAACCAATGCTATCAGCTATCTAACCACTCAACAACCAAGGGCATGGTTTGAATTTTTAAGTTTCTCCCTTTACAAAATGACTGACATTTTTATAAGCAGAAAAGCTTTATCAACAGAATAATTCTTAAAAACAAAAAAACCCTGATTATTTAAGGTAAACCATTTTCTGAGGAAAAGAATCAGATTTAGAAGAGTTCAAATCCAGATGTGAGACTTCATGTATCACTGGGTTATCAAGAATCACTAAAAGAGTAGGGAAAGAATATTGTACACTGTCAGAAAATTGACTTCAAGTTTTTTAAAAAATGGTTAGGATCCAATGAAAAAACCAGAAGACAAAATTAGATCCATAGTATGATTTTAAATATTAAAAATCTAGGCATAGGAAAAGACTAACAACAAGTATATCAACATATTAACATCAGTTACATACACACAGGCTAGAGAAAAGATCATTTATCTTTGTATTCATTTTATTGGTATTGTTTTCATTATTTAAAAATAACATGGGGACTGGGAATGTAGCTCAGTGGTAGAATGGTTACCTAGAGTGCACAAGACCCTGAGTTCAATTTCCAGTACTGAAAAAATAAAATAAAATAAAAAATAAACATGGACACAAATCCCACAAATTAGTCCTCCTTTAAAAAACAAAAACAAAACAAAAACAAACAAACAAAAAAAACCAGCTAGGCATGGTGGCACGCTCCTATAATTCTAATGAATCAGAAGGCTGAGAAAGGAAGATCACAAGTTTGAGGACAGCTTGGGCAACTTGGCAAGACCTTATCTCAAAAATAAAAAAGGACTGAGGATCTGAGGATATAGCTGAGTGGTAGAGTCCCCCAGGATTCAATCCCTAGTACCATAAAAAAAAGGAAAGGAAAAAAAAAATTAAAATAACTTTGAAAGCACACACACACACACACACACACACACACACAGTCTGAATCTGTTTAATCTTTAAAAGGGTAATAATTTGCTTCCCAAGATCGGTATGTAGAATAAATGAAATAAAAGCTCTTTGTGAACTACAATGCAATATGCAAAATCAAAAGCATTAAAATAGTGCTAGACAGGCTAGAACTACAGGAAACAAGATAATATAGACACAGAAATATACAACAGCTTTGGCAATCTTTCACTGAGATAATCTGTTGAAGGAGACTATTTCCTTTAAAAAGTCTTATGAGCCACATATATTTAAATCAAAATTTTTTTTCAACTTTCTTATAAACAAATATTGAAGTTTTTATATGTTGTAGAAATGAACCTGTAAAATAGAATGCTTTTTCTATGTTTCATAAATTTAACGAAAGACAGAAAAAGACCTAGTAATATTCCCTGGAATTGAGACTGCCAAGTACAGTATTCCATTGCTTTTAAAAGCCAGGTTCTGGCCAGGCACAGTGGTACATGCCTCGCAGCAATGTCGAGGTGCTAAGCAACTGAGTGAGACCCTGCCTCTAAATAAAAGTCCAAAATAGGACTGGGGATGTGGTTCAGTGGTTGAGTGCCCCTGAGTTCAATCCCAGGTACCCCCACTCCCAAAAAAAAAAGCCAGACTCTGAAGACTTAAAACTAGCAATCTCCAAACATTCTCTCTCTAAAGAAATTATTTGCTTGATACACAGTAGAGCATTCTAAACAATTCTTCCCTTTACCCTCATTTCTGGTACTTATGCTTAAAAAATGTCTCTAGAGGCTGGGGTTTTACCTCTAGGGGCTGGGGTTGTGGTTCAGTGGTAGAGCGCTTGCCTAACATGTGAGGCACTGGGTTTGATACCCAGCACCACAGAAAACAAAATAAACAAAATAAAGGTATTGTGTCCATCTACAACTAAAAACATTAAAAAAAAAAAAAAAAAAAGAAGAAGAAGAAAAAAGAAAAAGAAAAAAAAAAAAAAAAAAAACCCTCTTAGATCTACTTAAAATCAGGCAAAAAGCCTGTATTTTACTTATTATTTCCTTAGGGACAAACAAGTTCAGTGCTGGTCCACATACAGTATTTTTTGGTGGTTGTTTTGTTACTGTTTTGAGATAGGGTCTCACTATATTGCCCAGGTTGGCCTCAAATTCTCAAACCTCATCTTTCAGCCTCCTGAGTCTTCAGCCTCCTGGGATTACAGGCATGTACTGCCTTGCACAGCTCCAGATAAGAGTGTTAATCCACATACATTTTGAAAAACATTCTGGCTAACTCATATTAAAGATGTTGTACTAACATTTCAGAGTTACTATTCATGTCATGTTATGTAATTTAAGCTATGTTGAACTCTTCAAGGCAACCAATAAGATATTAAAAGTTGTTTAAGAAAAAAACTCCACAAATAATCTTATAAGAAAAATATCTCATGTGACTACTTAAAAGAATGCCTTAGACTAGATTAATATTTAAAAGTCAGCCATTCCAGTGTTACCTGCCAGTAGTTCCATTTACTGGAGAGGTTGAGGCAGGGGATGGCCAGTTTGGGCAACACAGCAAGACCCGGCTTCCAAAAAGCAGGGGGGGAAAAGGGAAAAGAAAGTTTAAGAATTTTAAAAGTATGCTTGGCATGGTACGGCATGCCTATAATCTCAGCAACTCAGAGGCTAAGGCAGGAGAATCACAAGTTTGAGACCACGCTCAGCAACTCAGCAAGGCTCTAAGCAGCTTAATGAGAACCTGTCTCAAAATAAAAAATGAAAAGGGCTGGGGATATGGCTCAGTGGTAAAGCACCCGTGGGTTCAATCTTCAATAAAAAAAAAAAAAAATTAAAAATTACAAATCACATGCTACACATGCTACTGTTCCTTTAAGAAGGCAAGATTAGTGATGCTAAATTGTATTTCTAATATTGTAATATTTTAAAAATTGCTTAAACTGTTTCCTAAATTGAAGGACAATGCTATTATTTGTTCATATTTATACTCTGCACCCAAAATGACATGTTTCTTATAGATACCAATCCTATGTTTAGTTTATTATGATTTTTCTTTGGGGAAAAAAAAGGATTTTAATTTTGTTTTAATTTCTGAAGGCAGAAAAAATGTAAAGCTGACATGGTTAAATATATACTTTAAGTGCAAACAATGACTAATTTCCAAGCTAATTCCAAGATAAGTCTTAAAATTAAAACCTTTGTTTTGAATAAGAGATGGTAAAAAGACTAAATATGAAATAAATTCAACTCCTGCCTTATAAAAAAAATCAGTAAGCTGCATCGATAGTTTCTCACTTTTGCACAGACCTGAATTTTAAAATATATAACATGTAGACTGTGTGTTATAATTTGTAAACAACGCATCAAAATAATTTGGGGTAAATTTATAAATAATTGTTTCTAAACTGGATGTGGTAATGCACACCTGTAATCCCTGTGATTTGGGAGGCTGAGGCAAGAGAATCCCAAATTTGAGGCCTGTCTCAAAATAGTTAGACCCTGTTTCAAAATTTAAAAATAAGGGGTAGAGATGTAGCTCAGTGGCAGAGTGCCCTGTGTTCAATCCCCAGTACTACAAATAGTAGTAGCAATACTAGTAGTAGTAGTAATTATTGTTTCCAAAGTGCTGCCATTTTTAATAACCCTAATTCATGTACCAAAATATAGTATACCTAAGGGAACTTCCAGAGTATAAGGGCCTGCTAGCCACACTGCCTGAAATTCATCAGCTGTAGAGATTAAAAGCATCCTTTGCAGCAGGGCGCAGTGGTGCACACCTATAATCCCAGCGACTTGGAGGCTGAGGCAGGAGGATTAAGTTCAAAGCCAGTCTCAGCAACTTACTGAGGCTCTAAGCAACTTAACAAGAAAGATCCTTTTTCTACAGTATTTAACTTCCATGTGGCATTTATAAAATGGCCAACCACTGAATATTTGTGTTTTCAAAACTCACTACATAGTTTTCATTGCTATATCTTATGAAGTGC
Organism: Sciurus vulgaris; assembly: GCF_902686455.1. Classification (NCBI taxonomy): domain Eukaryota; kingdom Metazoa; phylum Chordata; class Mammalia; order Rodentia; family Sciuridae; genus Sciurus; species Sciurus vulgaris. The sequence continues at coordinate 64,196,670 of NC_136475.1, forward strand.
ACATAATACACTGTTTGCCTTATCACTCATCAACGAAGCACACCATTTGAATTTTAAGTTTCTCTGCTTGACAAGATTACCATAGGATTCACTTAAATATTCAGCTTTCCTAGAATCATTCTGTTTATAAAGCACTCAATTGTTCTGCTTATAAAAATGTAGTTTTCTCACAATTTTTCAAGAACCCTCTAGTACTATGTAAAAGGAGATACACACATAATAAACTGAAAGTATAATAAATGCTTTCCATACTTGCTACCCCAGAGCTTCACATTTTGAATTCTTATTTAGTTAAAAAAAAAAAAAATTTTTTTAAACAAATCCTAAAGCACAAGTGCTTGCCTTCATATTAATGGCTCTCTTGATGATAAAATAAAGATCAATGTAACTCTAAGCTCCGGCTAATGAACTTCAGGGAACAGAAACAAGCAATTTGGCAAGAGCTGAGCAAAGAGCTCTGTTTAAAGGCTACCAGTAAAATATACCAGCGCCACCCCTCCCCCACTCCCAACGCTTTAAGGTTTCAATTAAGATGGGGCCTAGTTTTACTCCTAAGGGGGACAAAAAGAGAAAGCACAGCTCCTGCTGAGAAGTATCTTCATCAGAAGCAGCTCCAGAAATATAGCCAGGAATAATTTCCTTCCCTCTCTGCTGACATGGGTTCCTCTCTTTAGAAAAGGCATATCTCCCCTGTTCCAGATCAATACCATATCTAAAGAAAGGAAATCTCATCACATACCACCCATAAGATAGCATCAAATGAATTAAGAAGAAGCAGCAGCAGCAGCAGCAGCATCCAACATTAGGATGGGCTATAATGCTCTAAAAAATGGGACTTATTTTCCCAACTGCAATTTATTTTCACCTTTCAGTCCCTCCTGGATTAGTTAAGGGATGAATTTAACTTGATAAGGCATACACACTATCTCAAAATAAACCTAAGTACTCCAATAGGTAAGAAGACTCACTGAAAATAAAGTTTCCAGAAGCCCTCCAGAAATCGTCAAAATCAACAGAGATGAAATACAAATGAGTAGAGATCTCAGAGTACAGACTGAGGACCCAACACCCAACAGAGACTACCACAGCCCCAAATCAGTCCCCAGAAGATACCCAATATTTGCCCTAGTACTATGATCATTCCCTTAGTGGACAGGACAAGTCTTTCAGTCCAATATGAACTAGTTATTAAACGCAGCCACAAAGCTGAAAAAGAACCAGTGAAAAGTTGATATCTCTCTAAAAGGAGCCCAAGTATGGAACAACTTCACCAGTAAGGAACTATAAGACATCAAAGGTTAGAAGGGACAACAGGTGAAGGAAAAAGTAGCACTCAGTTGCCTCCTATTTTAGGATTTCCACTCTCAAAACAGTCTTATAATGATGATTTTTTTTTTTCTTCCCATGATAGTCAGGGTCAAAATTATGGGTCTTATTATTTAATAACTACGCTGAATCCATTGCTCTTTTATTTATTTTAGATTCATAAAATCCATCTAATCCCAACCTTGTGCGGACAGATTAAAATATGGCCTATGGCCAGATTGTTCACTGATCTATGAACATTAACCAACTAAGGATTTATTATCAAGAAATGCAAAAGAAAGGCGCCTGAGTACGTACATGCTACCTCTATGTAAAGTACTCAAAATACAAATCCAGCAGCAGGTATCACATAACTGCAATATCAGCCAAAGCAGAAACTGTTTCTCTCACCACCATTAATAGTTGAGCTCAATCTTTACAGTAACCAGATTCCAATGGCCTCAAAGAATAGTAATTCCAGACACAGGTATGAGGCACTAAATATCAGCCTGGAATTCTGATTCCCCTAGCCAGTTACAACATTACTACCTTTAATCGGGTGAAAGGGAACACTGAAAAGATACTGCAGCCTACTTAATAACTCCTTCCCTTTCTCCATTCCACAAAGACAACATATTCCAAAAATGGAGAATCCTTTCTTTCCCGACAGAGGCCCCCTTTCCTATGGATTCACTGGGCAGAATTACTTCTCCCCAGCATGCACACAGAGCCAAGAAACACTTCTGCTTTCACTCTTAAAGAGGGTCCCCCAACACAAATGCACCTCTTCCTTTCCTGTATTAAGCAATGATGCTTCAGTGCTCGAGGTCTCTCCACCACTGACTGTAAAATGTGCGGAGAAGTGGAGACAGTGAAGGGAAGTTGTCACTTACTGAGGGATACTTAAAAGAAGCCTCCAAATTTAAAATGAAGAACGGGGGGGGGGGCCCTTCCAAAAGCGTGATTGGGGGGTCTCTACCATAAAAGGGAACCTCTGCGTGGGGAAGGACAGTCTCCATCCCGAAAAGACAGCTCGGCATATGGAAAGGAGGAATGCTGCACCTTGAAGAGGGGTCTGGATTTTAAAAAGGGGTGTCCCAACCCTGAAGGAGGGTTGGAGGGGGGAGCCGTGAATGCATGAGAGGTGTACCAGCTACGGGGGCCTCTGAGAAGGGAAGGGGTTCCCACTTCTGGAGACGGGCCCCGCACAGAAGGGGGCTCTGGGAAGAAAGGAGGGTCTGGCTCGCAGGAGGGCTGGGCATGGGGGAGGGGCTCTCCGTCCGCTGGAGTCCGTGGAGGGGCGGCAGCCTCGAGGGGAACATGTGCAGGGGAACTGCTGCCTCCCCGAGGGGCAGGGTGGAGAGCAGGGCCTGGGCTGCGCGTGGAAGGAACAAGGTTCCCACCCTGCGCAAGAGAGGCAAAACTCCCCAGCCGTACTTACCCAGGCTGCCGGCAAAACCGTCCATCTTGCGTGGAAAGCGCCGGGCTTCTGGCTCAGCGGGGCGGGCACTTCATTCAGTGAACCGACAGCCTGGCCGCCGCTGAGCCTGACCCACTCGCTCTCCAAGTCTCCCGGCGCGGCTCCCGGCCCCCGCTTCCGTCGTTCGTCCGTCCGTCAGCCCTGGGCCAGTCAGCCGCGGCCACCCGGACCACTTCCCAGTCAGGTTGAGAGCCGCGCCGCTTCGCCGCCTGCCCGGCCTCCCTCCCAGGCAGCAGCCGCGAGCGCCGAGCCCCGCCCCCGCGCCCGCGCGCAGCGGTGGCCCCGCCCCCGCGCACGCCGTCACACTTCCGACTCCGCCCCCCACGTGACGGTGCGGAGGCGAGGTCTTGCCAGCCCCTCCTCTCACCTTGCCCGGCCTCCGCGTCCCTCAGGCTCGCCCTCCGCTGGTGGCTGCGCTTGCGTGTTGGGCCTGCTAAGGGAATGGGACCTATGTCTTGAAGCTGAATCGGTATGGGTGGGTGTCAAGGTTAGCCTCCGGCCCTGGAAGTTCAGGTGCATGGAGGGATTCTCGCCCTCACAGCCCTTGGGGTGCCCGCGGACCTCAAGTCTGTAGTCCTTCTGACAGGGGGTGTGTCCTACAAGGACGCTGAAAAGGCAACCAAGTGAGAGGAAGAATCCCTTCTTCCTTGGTTCCCCTCTTCCCTAGTCCCATGAGAGATAAATGGGGGCGAGACGTCCTGACCAGCTCCAGGCCACCACTGCCACAGCTGCAGGTCCCTGCACAGATCAGAAGCAAAGAATGTCAATGCTGGATGAGACCCAAGTTTCATCTTACCCAACCTCTTCATATGAGGAAGGACACGGAGCCTTAGAAAGAATTCAACTGGCCAAGGTCGTGGAGCCTGGTGGAAGTAAAGCTTAGAACCCAGGCTTCTTACTCCCCCTGGTGTTTTTTCTACCAAGGGTGCAAAGGGAACCTTATATGGTAGATCATAGGATTGATTGCCTATGATCAGTGAGGGTTATTTCAAATGAAGTAAGCCTGCGTTCTAGGCTCAATTCCATCTGACTACCTAGGTGAGTGTCAAATCACCTTATTTAGGCCTCACTTTACTCATTTGCAAATGCGCAAATTCGAGGGTTGAACACGTAAGTACGCAATGCATTCATCTTCCTTCTTACTCCCTTAACCCTATTGCCCTTTCTTCCTTCTTTTAGTTTGTCAAATCCCTTTTGTGACTTGGTAGTGCAAATAAGAATAATAAAGAGGAGAACTGTAAGGTGCTCAGGAACTAAATGGATTAAAGAGCTGAGTTAGGATAGAATAAGAAAGTCATTTTTTTTTTTTTTTTTTTGTTTGTTTGTTTAGCTTTTGGTACAGGGGATTGAAACCAGGGCCACTTTACCACTGCCACACCCTCAGCCCTTTTTCTTTTCTTTCTTTTTTTTTTTTTTTTTTTTTTTTGAGATTAGGGTCTAAGTTGCTTAGCACCTCACTTAATTGCTGAGTCTTACCTTGAACCTATGTTCCTCCTGAGGAGCTGGGATTATAGGCATGTTCATCCACACTCAGCTGAGAGTCTTTTTAGAGCTGCAGGAGAGAAGGACAGGCTGAAGTGGGGAGATGAGAAATGGGAGGCAGCAAATGTCAAGATAAGAGGGACTTAGAAGAATTAAAAGATTGAAAGAATTGTTAAACATTCTTGCAGTATACTTCCTATCCTTTTGTTCCTCTTCAGAAATTTCCCCAAAACCACACATAATGGCACATACCTGTAATCCAGTGACTGGGGCAGCTGAAGCAAAGAAATCACAAATTGGAGGCCAGCTTCAGAAATTTAGTGGAAATGCTGTCTCAAAAGGCAAAAAGGGTTGGTGATGTAGCTAAGTGGTTAAAAAAAAAATCTTCCCTAAAGATCCAAATGACTCAAATTGTATTCTTATATTGTAAGCATGTACAAATATGCTTCAGCTATAATGCACCAATAAAAAATATGGAAGAAAAAAATCAAATGACTGCATTTCTTATCAGACCTGGGTTTCTTCCGAATACCATACATACTTTGTAGAGAGTGGTGGTAAGGCAGCCAAGATTAATTTAGACTAGAGATCAAGTGGTCTCTAAAGTTTCCTCCTTCAAAATTAAATGATTTACCAAAAGTTTCTCCTGCAAGGAGCATTTTCATATCTGCAAGTTTCTATTAAATCTAACCATTTAAACTTTGAGGTCTCAATTCTAACAGCTGTTCTTCTGTGTCTGGATACAACACTTTCCATGTTAAGTCTCTTAAAAGAGCAATAACTTGCATCAGTATATTGTTATACATACATAAATGTCTATTTTTAATTCAAAGAAAGATCCATATTTTGTGGGGCCTGAAGCTTTTATTATTTGTAGGAACTTTGGGAGAAGAAAATGAATACAAGAATTACTAATGCAAAATTAGGTTAAATTGAGTATCTAGACTGAGAAAATAAATCACATCAGATTACACATTTTAAGAAGCTTCTAAGTACTATAAATATTGCGAAATCAAGAAATATAAGGGGGAGCTGGGTTTGTACCTCAGTCTGCAACTAAAACAAATGTCTTTTAAAAAGAAATATAAGGGTGTTACTCAGTGATTGAATGCATGACTAATATGTGAGGCCCTGGGTTCCATCCCCAGCACCCCCCCATATACACAAATATGTGTGTGTGTGTGTGTATACATATGTGTAATGCATGTAATATATATGTTATATATAATTTAATTAACTGCCCAACACACCTCCAATACTTTTATCCTAAGTTTTTGCTGTATACTATTTGTCTCTTCATATGACAATTTTTTTGTCTTAAATTGATTAAACTTATTGGGATCTCAGGTGCTTCATGTGCCTTATCCCATTTCAACATCACAGCAAATCTGAGATCAGTGCTATAAATAGGATATTGGTAGTTTTTTTGGAAGTATTGGGATTAAACCCAGGGTTGCCCTACCACTGAGCAAATGTCCCTTTTTATTTTTAATTTTGAGAAAGGTTCTTGCTTAGTTTCCCCAGCTGGCCTCATACTTTTGATCCTCCTGCATCAGTCTCCTGGGAAGCTGGGATTAATGACATTGGTTTTTTAAAATAAATTTTTAATTGGAAATGGAGGAAGGCTATTTAGTTTTTCCTTTACCATGGTAGATCAAATTTGGTTTTTATTATTGTTGTTGAAATACATAAAACACAACTTCACACATAGAACAAGCTATTTTTGGTATTGTCAAAGACATTCTGATTAATTCTATTTCGTGTAAGTTCCATTCAATAAGAGAAGAATTAAAATGTATAGTGTAGGTCTGGGGTTGTGGCTCAGTGGTAAAGCATGTGCCTAGCATGTGTGAGGCACTAGGTTTGACCCTCAGCACCACATAAAAATGTACATAAAGAAAATAAAGTTATTGTATCTATCTACAACTAAAAACACTTTTTAAAAAAATGTATGGTGCATTTAAAATTAACACACTGAATTTTTGAGTGTATTCTTGACTGGAGACAATAACTGTTTTGGCTTGACATAAATGAAAACCAAATTCTCTGCTTACAGTGTACATATCTGACTATTGGAAGGATTTTTCTACTAGACTAGCTTCTGGTTATGTACGTTGCAATTCTTGTTTCTCCCACACTACCCACGTACTTTCAGTGCCAGCCATATGTTCACATTACGTTATAACCTCTAGCCCTGCACCTCCATGACAAGATGCCAGGTGAGTCAGTGGGCCATAGGAGTGTTCCTGCAATCTATTTCTAAACAACAGACAGCCAGCAACAACATAGTCCATGTAAATATATCTCACTAATTAAAATTAGTGAGAAATTGAAACTAATTTATTCCCAACTCAATTTTCCTTTAGCCAGCTACCCAAAATATCCAGAGCCACTCCAATACCACCTAATGTAAAGGGAAATTTGACAAAGGACAGATCATAGTGGAAAGACATACTTTTCTGGACATGACTTGGAGTCAGGAGTATTGGTGCACGCCTGAAATCCCAGTAACTCAGGAGGCTGAGGCAGGAGGATCACAAATTTGAGGCCAGCCTCAGCAACTTAGCAAGACCCTCAATAATTTAGCAAGACCCTGTTTCAAAATTTAAAATAAATTTGGGCTGGGAGTGTAGCTCAGTGGCAGAGTGCCCCGGGGTTCAATCCCTAGTACCTAATAATGGTAATACCTGAAGTGTGTGTGTGGGGGGGGATTCTCTGTTTTTATAAAATGTTTAACATAAGCAGTATATGAGAGTTATAAATCTGTAAAAGATTAAATGACCATGTTGTTTTAGCTTCTAACCAGTAAGAATGCCTGGAGATAACTTGAAAATTAATGTAAGTGAGGAAAAAAAAAGTTTGGGAGGATAAACTTTTAAGTAATAAAAGGTAGTTGTGTTTCGAAAATAAATTAAGTGGAAAAAGAGAAAAGAGAGATACAGGGGATTTCACTTTTATATTATTTTAATCATATAAATGTGGAATTTTAAAAACCATTAAAAATGCAAAAGCAGGTCGTTCACTGTGGCACAAGACCTATAATCTTAGTGACTTGGGAGGCTGAGTCACGAAGATTGCAAGTTCCAGACCAGCCTTGGCAACTCAGCAAGACCCTCTCTAGAAATAAAAAAATAAAATAAAATAAAAAGGACTGGGGATGTAGCTCAGTCATAAAACGCTCCTGGGTTTAATCCCCAGAACTGGGGGGGGAAAAAAAAGGCAAACAATAGACGTAATGCATCTTAATTCACACTCTCACCCACAAACTGTATCTGCAGAGACTGGTTTAAAATATTATACTTATTAAATAATTGTTTTACCAATCTTGGCACGATTATTATCTTTCACCTCTAAGACCTTCCAGACTTACTGACTTCAGAAAAGAAGCAATTAGCAGTGCTATAAATCCTTCATGAGAGTGTATGAGACTAAAATCTACCCTGTGAGATCACCAGCCATGCCTCATTTAGGGAATTTGATGCAGGGATGCATGGGTGAGTGAATGGACACTCACCAAAGTTAATCTGAGGGCCTCTGACATTGTCATTTATGCTTAGCAGAGAGAAGAGAACTGGCTGGATTATGGAGCTAAATTCTCCTTGTCCCGACCCAAAATTTATGCCATGAGGTGGGGTTTAGACTTGTCAAGATTACAGAATCAACTTTAAAATGTCTTTTTATGTGTTCAAGTTTCACCACATTTACTAGATGTTGGGCAAGCCTTAGAGATAATAGCTAATAATTTTCACGTATTCATTATAAAGATATACTTTTCCCCCATGAGGAATTCATAGCAGACTCTTACAGAAATGAAATTCTACAGGGAAATCCTTTTAAATAACAATGTTAGAGTGGAAAGCAGCCAATCAGGGAAATTCAATTCTAAAAATTAATAACACAGGAAGTTCTCTGCTTGCAAATAAAATATTTTCAAAAGGTCATTTGTAAGTCAGCAGTTTGAAATTGGGAACAATGCTATAAATGATAGTGAGATTGCCACTTAGCCCCCAAAACATGTAGCATGCTGATCCTAACCTGCCTGTGTTAAAACCACAGTGATGACAAGCTTACTTAAGGTTTCAAACCAGACAGGTCTGAAATTGAATATTGTTCATTATAAGCATCTGCGGGTTGATGTTGCAACCTAAATACAACTTATAACACCATTTCAACTTTCAAAGTGCTGACTTACAAATACCCTAAGAGGTAGATTTTATTATCCCCACATTGCAGACATGGAAAATAAACCTCAAGAGTATGTGACTAGAAAATGGGAAACTCAAGGTTTGAACCCATAACAGACTGTACCTGAAGGTCAAGCTCTTTTTGGGCACCATTTGTCTTTTGGTCTCAGTGGGGTTCTATCATAGCAATCTTAAATGCCAGGCGCATGCATCTATCGATGATGTCATTTTATTGGCAAAAGCAATATGATCAACGTGTCGCTTTAAGAAGATTAATCTTTGGGTGGATAAACTGGAGGAAGTATTAGATGTGGGGATTTCAATTAAGAGATGGTTACAGCGGAGTGGCAGTTACAGAGAAGTTCGAGAAGAAAACAATGTGAAGGAAAACAACAAATGAACAATGAATACAACCTTAGCAGACCTGGGTGACTAATTACTTCTAACACTGAGAAAGAGGAAGTGGTCCAAGAGGTTGTCCAGGTTCAGTTCCTGCTGATGAAGAGAATGATAGTAGCATTAAATGAAAATGGGAAGCTAAAGAAATGAGATAAATGGAGAAAATTAAATAGGGTGATTGACAGACTTTTGTGGGAAGCTGAAGGGAATCAGAGGGCAGTTTTAGTGCCTGGGGTTATTAGATAGTCCAACCTAGGTCTTGTAATCTGGGGGTAGGGAGATTACACCCAAACTGGCAGTCAGGAACCAAGCTAAAAGGGGTTAAGAAACTCAAGAGCAGCAATCATGGGTGGTGGTAGGGGACAGTAAGAAGGGTAACAGTAAACTCCAGGGCAGCACCTCACCAGCTTTCTCCTATGGGTGAACTTGGCCATGCCCTCTGTGCTCTAGGCTGCTTGAGTTTTGCCAGTTTTTCATTCCTGCTCCTCTGGTCTTCCCACTGACCATGTGGGTCATTCAATAGCCTCCCAGTCAATTCTTTTTCTGCTTGAGCTAGGGTGGGTTTCTGTTGTTTGCAGTTGAGAACACAAGAGTGGTATAAATGCTGCTTTAGTTTCAAACAGATTGTGCTTGGCATCATAAACCAGATGCCCTGATGGAAACCTCCAGCACACAGTCCGAAATGTGGGATTATAGTTTAGGAGAGGGTTGGATCTGGGAATATAGAATTAGGAGACTTCTAGAAGAGCCCATGATTAAGTTCTATGAAATCATATAGGGAAAATGTTTGAGAAAGTGGAAACAAGCAGAATGTAGAACTTGGGGAACCACCAATATTTATGAGGCAAGAAAATCAGAAAAGAAGCAATACCAGGAATAGGAGGCAAATTGTACTAGTGCCATATTGCATAACCAAAGGAGTCAAAGGTTTAAAAAATCACGGAAGTTGGATGCAATTAAATGCTATCAAGTCCAAGGAAAATGAGGACTGAGAAAAGGGTACTAGACTTAGTAAAATTACTGGCCTTTAGAGAGCTATTTTGTCATGAGAGTGGGGATGGAAATCAGGTTACAGGGATAAAGACTGAGAGAGTGGTGTGAATGTGGAAAGAGAAAATAACAACTATAATTTAAAGAATTTGAAAAGATTATGTTTGTTTTGTTCAATGCTGCATTCCCAGATCTAGAAAAGCACCCAGCCTGTGGCAGGTACTCAAAAAATATTTGCTGCCTGAATGGATAAGGAAGAGAGAAGCAGAAAATTGACTTAAACTGAAAGATAGTGAAGGGGTGTTTTTAGAATACATGAGTATGCGTCCAAACAAAGGATACCAAGTTCTCTCTTTTATCTCTTGTATTTTTTTATGGGCAAGAATACCTGATTTCCTAGACTCTTCACTAGTTGCCTCTAAATGGCTTCTTCTCTACCTATATGCTATCCTCATTGCTCCACCATTCAGCTTCGTGGTACTATAAGCTAATGTAATTTCCATCCTCTAGATAACAGTTTCTCATTTTTATTCATATCTTACTCTCCTCTAAAAAATTCTATTTCTTCTACTAGTTTATGTCCCACACTAAAATAAGTAAAATAATCTTAATCCATATTTAGTTTGTCCCATGCCACAGTAGAACTTTAGTGAACTGTTGTGGATGATTTGATAAAACAGAGTCTGATTAACTAGAATCCTAAGTTCAGGTGCATAATTAGATGATATCCCAATTGCGCATTTTTGGAAAATTCACGTGTGGTCTTTTGCAACTCCAAATTTTAAATCCAATAACCAAATGATCAATATAGTATGGACTGTAAGAACTGGGTGTGGTGGCACATGCTGTAATTCCAGTTCTTTGGGAGAAAGTTTGAGGCCAACTTATCCAGACCCTGTCTCAAAAATACATAAATAAATGAAAAGGGCTGGGGATGAGAGCTGAGTAATAGAGCATCCCTAGTTCAAATCCCCTGTACCAGAAAACAAAACAAAACAAAAAACATTATAAAGAAGACTTACAAATGCACAAAGTTAAAAATGCCTCTGGTTTAATAATAACAACCAAACATTTCTTTTTATTTTCAATATATCTTTCTCTGAGAGTCAGAAGTCTATGGGTAAAGAACAGGCATTTAAAAATCAATTTTAACTAGAAATGTAAGAAGTCATAAGTGGTTTTCAAGAGCAATGGAACACTTGGACTGTGATAATAAGATTAAAGAACTGGAGGTTCCCACCCCTAGTTTATGGTCTTTCATGGATGTAATTAAAGTACATAAAGTCTTTCCAGTGGATTTAAGAAACAGTTTCCTTTTGCCTGCAGACTTCATTGAGGCAATCTTCTAGTGCCTATCATAGGTGCATTCAAGCAGTCAACTGTAACGTCAGGGTTCTTATGGGCATAACTATATTAATTTTCTTTAAGCAATCTGAAATTTTTAGAAAAAAAAGGAGAAATATAAAATGAAAATTACTTTTTGATCAGGTTATTCCTTTTAATTTCTTAAAAAAATAATTATATGTGCATGTCTGTACAATGTACGTGTGTGTATATGTGTGTGTGTGTGTGTGTGTGTGTGTGTCTGTCTGTCTGTCTGTCTCCAGATAAATAGTCAATAAGCTTTTTGTATCACCCTCTTTCCAGTCTAAACTTTGTTTGGCCCATACTGAGTGCGTCTGTAATAGCAGAGAATTTCCAACTGCATAAGACAATGATGGTCATCATCAAAGTCCTCCCAGTTAGGAGAGTGATTTTTCATTCTTAGGTACCTCAGGGGACTTGAATGGTCATTTTCAAATAAGGCCTCCCTTCAATTTAAACTATGATGGTTAAAGTGTTGGGAGGATCTATGAATTGAATGCTATCCTACAAAATAAAATGTATGAGAGATTTTCTTAGAATTGGAACCTTCATTGACTGGGGATGTGGCTTTGTGGTAGAGTACTTGGCTAGCCTTCATGAGGCCCTGGGATCAATCCCCAGTACTGCAAAACAAAACAAAAAAACCAATTGAAACCTTCGTTCCAAAAAGGCAGCATTTTTGAACCAGCTTAGGAGATAAGAAATGACCTAGGTATAGATTGTCCATGGTAAAGATGGGCTGTCCTCAACCAACAGATATTATCTCTTCCTGTAGAAGAGCCCAGGATCCTCCCAGAGCCACAGGTGTGGGAAAAGGAACTTCCTGTCAGGGAAGTTGCTGGTGTCATTCATCCAGAATTCTATACAAAATCAAGCTCTTCAATGTGGCCACACCACAGTTTAAGAAATGTAGGCGGGCAAAGGACCTGAACAGACATTTCCCAAAAGCAGAAATACAAACTTCCAATAATTGGGTCTAAGAACAAGAATATTTAAAAAGTAGTACATCTACACAAAAGTCTGTACATAGATGTTTATAGCAGCTTTGTTCATAATTGCCCAAACATGGAACAAATTGAAATGTCCTTCAGCAGATGAATGGATAAATAAAGTGTGAAATATTCAGACAAAGGAATATTCAGTGCTAAAAAGAAAATGAGCTATCAAACCATGAAGAGATATGGATTAAACTTAAATGCATATTAATGTGAAAGAAGTCAATCTTTTTCTTTCTTTATGGTACTGGAGGTTGAACCCTGGTATACTCTACCACTAAGCTACATCCCTAGCTCTTTTTATTTTTAATTATGAAACAGGGTCTCACAAAGCTGCCCAAGCTGGCCTTGAACTTGCATTCCTCCTGCCTCAGCCTCCTGAGTAGCTGGGATTACAGGTATGAGCCACCATGCCCAGCAAAAGAAGCTATTCTTAACAGGCTATATACTTTATAATTGCATCTATATGCACTCTGAAAAGACAAATTATGGTGACAGTAAAAGATCACTGGCTGTCAGAGGTTAATGAGAAGGGAGGGATGAGTAGGCAGAGCACAGAGGATTTTTAGGGCAGTGAAAATATTCTATATGATAATATAATGATAGATACATATCATTACGTATTTGTCCAAACCCATAGAATGTACACCACCATTATAAACTACCCTAATGTGAACTCTGGACTTTGGGTGATATTACCATGCTGATGTAGGTTCATAGATTGCAACACATGTACCACTCTGGGGTGGAATATTGATAATGTGGGAGGATATACAAGTCAGGTGCAGGAGACACATGAGATATCTGTGCCTTCTCAAAAGAAAATCTGGCGGGGGGGGGGGTGCTGGAGGATTGGACCCAGGACTACTCTATCACTGAGCTACATACCCAGTTCTTTTTATTTTTTACTTTGAGTTGGGGGGTCTTGTAAAATTGCCGAGGCTGGCCTTGAACTTGCAATCATCCTGCCTCATCCTCCTAAATTGATGGGATTATAGGGGTGGGCCACCATCCTAGCTACCCTTCTCAATTTTGCTGAATCTAAAAAAATTTGATTTAAAAAAGTCTCAAAAATTTTAGAGGGAAAATTTTAAAAAGCAATGCATATTAAAATGAGTAGATACTGCTTGATGGAAATTAAAGTAGAAAAAATATTTTTTAAAAACTCATGTAAGTGAGGAGACAGGTAAACAGGACTCTCTTAAATAGTTAATAGGTTTGTAAAATGGTCAACATTTTAGAGGGCAAGTTAGTACTATTTATCAAAACCCCTAAAATAGGACTACCTTTAACTCAGCAATTTCACATCAAGAAATTAGCCCCTAGGAAATATTCAGAGTATAAAAAGACTTGTCTACCAGGAAGACTCAGAATATTATTTTTAATGGTATAAAACAACAAATTATGCTATATCCATAGGTTGGAATACTATGCAGCTATGCATATTATGTGTATTATAAGTAAATGTTTAATTATGTGGAAAAAGTTTTTTGTATTTGTTCTAATTAATTATACATGACAGCAGAATGCATTTTGACTCATTGTACACAAATGGAGCACAACTTTTCATTTCTCTGGTTGTACATGATGTAGTCACACCATTCATGCAATCATACATGTACATAGGATAATAATGTCCATCTCATTCCATCATTTTTCCCACCTCCATACCCCCTCCCAACTTTCCCTCCCCTCTGCCCAATCCAAAATTCCTCCATTCTTCCCTTGCCCCATCCCTGGAAAATGTTGACATTTTAATAAGTGAAAAGGAGATTACAAAAATACTCCTATTGTGTGATATCAGGATTTTAAAAGAGGATTATGTATCTATAGATATACTACAAGAGAGTAAAAAATCTACTAAAATGTTTACAATGGTTATTTTGGGGCTCTTTTTTTATTTGTTTATTTGTATGTGGTGCTGATGGTTGAATCCAGCGCCTCACACATGCCAGGCAAGCATTCTTCCAGGAGTCACATTCCCAGCCCTATTTTGGGATTCTTGGATGATGGATGATTATTATTTTACTCTTTTGGTTTTTTCTACTTCAATAAGGCACATGTATTACTTTGGTACTCAGGAACAGTGTTGTTAAAAAACAAGCAAAAGGGGCCAGATATGGTGGCACATGATTATAGTCCCAGCTACTAGGGAGACTGAGGTAGGAGCATTGAAAGTTTGAGGCCAGCCTGCACAACTTGCAGAGACCTTGTCTTGAAGTCAAAAACAAGCAAAAAGGTGCTGGGGATGTAGCGGAGTGGTAGGCCACCCCTGGGTTCAATCCCCAACACTGCAAAAACAACCCAACACAAACAAGAAGAAGCAAAAAAATACCCAGCACAGGTCTAGGCTCTTTTGTGATTTAATTATGCACAGGAGATGCAACTTAGTTTCTTGCTCAGTTTTCATCACTGCTCAATGGAGGATTTGTCATGACTCAGGCTTAAGCTGCAAAGCAGAGCTCTGATGTACTTCTAGAGAATCATTCCCATGAATTCACGAAGCCAGAGAAAACCTGCTTCCTCTAAAATACACTAATTGAACAGCCTGCATAGTTGTTTTCTTTGACTCACACGTCCACCATTTGGGAGCAGGATAATAGAGTAGATGTTTCAGCATGGACTATACTCTACAGGTTTCTGCCCGTGTAGGGTACCAGGGACTCTGAGCTGCTTGTGGTTATCTTTGAACTGAGGGACACACTTAAGGCAGAGCCAGGACAGCTTTGGTGAGAGGGAGCATAGCCCTGAAACCCTTCATGTTCTAGAGCATATTATTAGAGAGTCAGTCTGGTCCTCTAAATGGTTGCCCCCCCCCCTCATATTTCCCCTTAGATATTCCCCATAATGACATCTATACTTTATAAGGTAAAACAAGTGATGAGAATATTGGTTCTGGGTTCCTGTTCCACTGGCCATTTAACTTAAGGTCATGGTCACTGTAAATGTTACCCAAGTCCTAGCAGGATACTTTACCTTGAGCCAGGATACTTACTTGTAGGGGTACACTGACAGAATTGGAGAAGAAGTTTCCCCTCAATCATGCAGACGAAGTATGAATTCTTTCTCCTTACTTCCAATGTAGAAAGGGTAAAATTAAGCTCCCTCTGAGGGCAGCTAGAGAGCTCTCTTTGTAAGGAATATTGGCATTTCTCCACAGCCAGAATTGCTAGAGACTCTTGTGCCACTAAATAAAAGCAGTTCTTTTCACACAGAAATAGAGACGTTTTTTCTTTCTTTCTTTCTTTTTTATTTGAATGGAGTCTTGGAGTTGCATCTTGTTGTCCAAGATGCTCTTGAACTCCTGGGCTCAATGATCCTCTTGCCTCACCCTCCTGAATAGCTGGGGGTTACAGGTTCATACTACCACACAAGGTAAGGCATATTTTCTTGGTGGAACTCTTTGGTAACTTAAATAGACACCATTCCCTATCTTATCAATTCAGCCTCTAAATGAGCACAACTCATGCCCCTAAAATTCATGTAATCCCATGAAGATGTGGTGAAATATATACTTGGATAATCCCAGGGTAAACCTTTTAACATGAACAGTTCAATGACTTTTAACATACTGAGTTGTACATCACACTAACTCCAGAACATCAGTCTCCCTTCCACCCATCCCAATTAAGTCTGGACCCATTAGTGGTCACTTTCATTGGCCTATCTGCCCAGTCTCTGTCAACCACTAATATTTCTCTGGATTTGGCTATTCTGGGTATCATGTAATTGGAATCAGTCATACTATGTGTGGTCTTCTGTGTTTATGTTCTTTTGCTTAACATTAAGTTTCAAGTAATTTTGTAGTATGTATCAGAACTTAATTTCTCTATATAACCGAGTAACATTCCATAGAATGGATATACCACATTCTATTTATCTAATCATCCGTTTATGTACTTTTGAGTTATTTCTGCTTCTTTTACCTATTATGAATAATGCTAGGAACATTAGTGTACAAATTCTTATGTGCACATGTGTATTCATAGGAGTGGAATTGCTGTGTCATCTGGTAACAATTCTATGATTAACAGTTTGAGGAACTGTCTGGTACTAATTTTTAAGAGTCCTGGCTGATTCTGAGCCACTTCAAAAATTTCCACATACATACATGAATATGTTTCTTCTAATCAACTTGAGTTGGTTTCAGTAACATTACTTGAAGCGTCATGAGCCCTAACAAAGTCACCTACTTTTGTTACTTCTGGTTTAGCCTTTTCTGATCCCTCAGTGCCCTTTATTTTGCTCCATTTTTGCCCTTCTATTGGGTAATGCTTTAGTTTGACTTTGGGTTGAAAGTATCGGTCACTCATTTCAGTTAGTTCAAGTATAAGGCTGTTAAGAAAAATACAAGATAAAACACTGGAAGCAAGAAGAGGAACCATAATGGGCAGGTTTTAGAGAAACTAGTTCTAAAAGTTAGTTCTCAACCTGAGGTGACTGTACAGATCTTACCAATTAGAAATTTATAGGTCTTTATTAAAGCCTGTATTTTTTTTTTTTTTGTACTAGGGATTGAACCCAGGGGTGCTTAACTACTGAGTCACATCTCCAGTCCTTTTTTGTGTTTTATTTAGAGACAGGGTCTCCCTATGTTGCTGAGGCTGGCTTTGAACTCATGAACCTCCTGCCTCAGCCTCCTGAGTTTCTGAGATTACATATATTTCATCCTTATAAATATAGGTCAACCATACTTCTTCTTGCTTTGTTATTATCTGGTAACTTCTCTCTGTGCTTTCATGACTCCTCTGTGAGAGTGACTCTGATTGGCACCATGAATCTTTTTATACCTAGCTACAGGTAATGGGAATCCAGCCAATCTGTGGATTGGCTCCCTTGAATCAGGTGCCCACCTCTGGTTTCAACAGCCACAAGACCAGAGACACAAAACATGACTGCCAGGTCTACTTCTTAGTCAGGGGCCAGATGTTATAGACATTTCTCTTGGGTGATCTTGGGACAGGAGGGCATAGAGATTTTTTTTAAGTGATTGATATTTTAATAAAAATGAATCACCTCTTTTGCAATCAACTTCTGTCTTTGGTCTTAGTGATTCTGCTTCATCGTAGTTTCCTATTTTTAATCTGCAGCTTTATGCACTATGATCAAGGGGAAAACGGCTTTTGTCCCACCCCAACCCAAACCACTCATTGCTCAACTACCTCCCTGTAAGAGGAGCTGGATTAAACATGTGAAATAAAGACAGTTTGTCCTCTTGGAAGTTACAAACAGCAAAGGCCCCCTCCCCTGCTCCTATCATGGCCTCCCCCCATTCCCTCTCCACTCCCACCACATTTCCTAAAATCTAAAAGATGAAAGCCAGAGTAAATGCTTACAGACTACAGTAAAGTCCATGATTTCCATGTCTATTTCAACATGTCACACTGGAACAGAACAGGAAGCTCCTTAAACCAAAAGTCAAGCTTCAGGATGGGTGGAAGACTGGCCTTAAGTACTCTCTTTCTGTAAGGACATAACCAAGAGATAAAGGTTTATTTATAAAGGGGAAAATGCAGGTTTTAGGGTATGTATACATTTTTTTTTCCATTAACAAAGCAAAAAATAAATTAAAGAAAAAGGAAAACCCATTGAGTTTCATAAATGTTTTCCATTTGGAAAGATATCCTGATTGCTGAAGAGAACAGACCCATAGTTTGCCCTACTTTTATTTTTTGTTCCTTCAATTTTTTATTTATGTGCTTCCCTGTGGCTAATGTCAAGTGTGCATTTGCCAGATTGTCTGGACACACTCCAAAAGAAATATCTCACTCATATCTTTAAAGAAAAAGGCATTTAGTACACATGTCTAAAAGCTAAAGTAGCTTGAGGGTAGGGATGGGAACAGTGATAGAGAACAGAGAAGGGAGAGTTTCATATTTTACTAGCAAACTTTTGAACAGACTTTCTGAACCTTAGCATTTTAGGAATTTGAGTTGGCCAAGTCAGTTGGGAAAGACTCAGACACAGCAGGAATCAGAAAAAGGAAAGATTATTTGCACAAGTTTTGTACTACTTAATTGGAAATGCATTGTTCCATAAACCAGGCACAACACAAACATTTTTGTTTATTTTAAGGTCATCTGCTGCCCTGCATTGTGAGTTTGCTCAGCAGGCCAGCATGACACAGAGACAGAACTGAGAGCCCAAACTCTGAAGACAAACACTAGGATCGTCACCAAAGGGTTTTCTCAAGGTTGGCTGGCTGTTGTCAGGAAGAGTCCTTACTCAGGTTTGCTCATGATAGTTTGAGTCAAGTTGATTTAGCATTCATTAACTGCCCTTCAATTTACTTGTATATTCCTAAATATATTCCAAAGAGGCTAAATTCCCATCTACAACCTGGCTGTAAAATGTGATAAAATGAGGCTTTGGGAAATGAAAGCCACAAACTCTAGAATGGAGAAGAGAGGTGCAGGGTGTGGTGGTTGAGAGCGTGGACTCTGGAGCCAGACTCCCTAGGTTAGAGTCCCTGTCCTCTCCTTCCTAGCCCTGTGATCTCGGTCAAGTCAGCTGATGGTTCAGTGCCTCCCTTTCCTATCTGTAAAGATGGGGGTTAAATAGCTCCACTTTGGTACTGTTATTATAAGCATTGAGTTACATTTGTAAGGTCATTAGGACATGTCTTACATATAGTAAATGATTCATGTATTTGTAAATAAGTGAAACAGAATATAATGATGACTGGTCATCCACTCCAGAACCCTATATCTTCAGATGAGAAAGAGCAAGAATGCCAGAAACAAACCATTTTGGGGTATAGCTAAATAACCTATGGGGTTATTGTACTCTGAAGAAGAACAGTGTAGACACTTCTAAAATGAGACATCTATATATACTGCTGTGGAATAATCCCTGAAGTATACTGTTGACAGAGAACAAGTCCCAGTATATAGCATATGTTAGAATAATTATGAGAACTAACATTTACTTGTATTTTCTGTGTTGGGCAATGTTTTAAGAGCTTTATATATATTAACTTATCTAATCTCTTTCTATATTTTATATATATATATATACACACACATATAGTATTTAATGTGTATATGTATATATTTATATATATATATATAATAAGGAAGTTTTATTTTCTTTTCCTCATTAAAGACATTAATGAGAAAACTGAGCCTCAGAGAGATTCGGTAACTTGTTTGAGATCACACAGCTGGTGGGAAGATAAACTGGGACTTGAATTCAGACATTCTTCTTCCAGGGTCCGTTTATTAATAACTGTGCTAAGCTACTCTCCCACTGGTGTAATTCCAGTTGTGTACAATCAGAACTATATACATAGATAAAACACATCAAACAAGGTCTGGAAATGCAGTCTCAAACTATTAACCTCTGAAGAGGAAAGTGAGATTCAGGGGGGTCAGATGATGGCAGATGTTTAAGGTGAGTGGGGACTTTTGCATTTTATGATACATACTTGTATATTGCTAGACTTCTTTAGTACAAAACAAATATAATTCATATGTTACTTTTGGAATTAAAAATAATTGGAAAATAAATGAATTTGTTTTACTTTACAAACAGATAGAAAAGACTTACTTGATGCCAGGCAGTGTTCCTTAGTGCTTTACAGATATTGAATAACTTAAATCCTCTTTGAAATCTGCAATTTTGCCATTGAGGAAATTGAGGTACTCATCACGTATGGTTGGTAAGAATCTAGACTGGGATTTGAACTCAGAGCCCAGTCATAGGTTCTGTGCTCATAATCACTATGCTGTATATATACCCATGTAAGGACCAAGCTCTGAACCAACGGCGGCCACACAATTTCAAATGCCTCACCAGGCTATGCCCTGGAATTGTAGAAAGATGCACATGAATTCTATTTCCTCTAGTGACTAGTTGTGTGATCTTGGGTTACTTATTTAACAATTTCATCCTCAACTCTAACAAATGGAGATAGTAATAGTCACTATTTCATAAAGGTGTTAGAAGATTAAGAAATATTAGTAAGCAGAAAATGTTTGACACAGAACCTGGCACACAGCAAGAAAGAAATTAATGTTAATTATTGCTCTTATTATTAGTTTATTATCTAGGCATCCCTTTCCCAACTTCCATTAACATTGAGGTCAGGCTTTTTTCTTCCATCCATTATTTGGGACACAAAGACCCATAGCTTTGATTTAGCAATTCTACTGTAAAGAATATACACTTTGCCAGACATAGTGGTACACACACCTGTAATCCCAGCAACTTGGGAGTTTGAGTCAGGAAGATTGCAAGTTAGAGTCCAGTCTCAGCAAATTAGCAAGACCCTGTCTCAAAATTTAAAATAAATACATAAATAAAAAGAATTTACACCTGGTGCAGTGGTGCGTGCCTGTAATCCCAGTGGTTCAGGATGCTGAGGCAGGAGGATCATGAGTTCAAAGACAACCTCAACAACTTAGTGAGGTCCTAAACCACTCAGTGACACCCTGCTTTTAAATAAAATATAAAAAAGGGCTGGGGATGTGGCTCAGAGTTTAAGTGCCCCTGGATTCAATCTCTGGTACCAGAAAAACAAAACAAAACAAAACAATCCCAGAACTTTACCCTTCAATGTGCCTACAAAAAGTGTGCCAGCAATTTAATATAAAAATGTTCACTGGGGCGTTGCTTGATCAAGCAATACATTAGAGACTACCTGAACATTCATCATTAGGAAACTGACTAAATTTTGATACATCCAAGTAAAGAATAACATTTGAGAATCCAGAAAAGGCCCAACAAAGAGCAGCCTTATTCCCTGCTCAGATTGTGGACAAAATGAGAAATAAAGGAGTAGTAGATGAAGGCCTCAATGTCTGATAAAGGCTAGGTTGGCTGTTGTGTGTGTTATCTCACATTAAGTGGGAGTCAGATAGGCTGTCTCCAACTAAAACCCAGTATTGGGCTTATGCTCCCAGTTCAGAGTTTTAGTTGGAGGAAGCCCATCTGTCTTGGGGAGCAGAAGTCCCATTCTCTTCAGCTAACTTGATCTTGAGAAAAACACAGAGTCAAACTAGCATATTTAAGTTATTCTTCTCTAATCAGGTAAGTAACTCTTTACTCAGGGGATGAATAAAGGGACAAAAGTTACCAGGAGTGACATTAATTGAATGCCTTTCATGTAGAAGGCACATTCTTATCTCACAAAGGCCACAAAGGCATTAAATGTAGGAGTGTATCTACAATGCACATGTGGAAAGATCTCTGAAATGACATTTTAGGTGAAAAAAAGTGAAATGCAGAAGGATTGATTGCAGTAAGATCTCTTTGATGTAAAACTTTGTTAGAGGACATACACAAATAAGTAGTGAAAAAGATACACAAAAAATAGTAATAGTGTTCTTATTTGGGGAAGTGATTCAGGGGGAAAAGAAGGAGCTTTCATTTTTCCTTTTATACTCTTCTTAAAAACTGTTTTAATCTTCTTCCCACATGTATGCGATACTTTTATTTCTAAAAATACGGGTTATCTAGACTGAGGGATTAATGACCACTAGTGAGCTCTTCTTTGCAGTTTTCTGCAAAAGTAAGTTATAATAAATGTTGTTAAAAAAAAAAAATAAGACAGTATTTAAAAAAACAAAAAACAAAACAAAACAAAACAAAAAAAACACCCTCTCCAGCCTTGGGAGCCCTAATGAGCTGTAATCATAGAGACGCCAGACTAGTCGAAATTGGAAGAAAGAGCTATAATCAACAGGAAAAGAACATTCTCCACAATTTGAAGTATCCCAGAAAAAGCAGCAGTAATGACAGCAGGGCTGACTTCAGGAAAAGCAGAGACAGGAGCAGCTGTGGCAGGGCCCGCAGTGGATGGAATGGATGATAACGTGAAATGACATCAGAGAACATTACCTGCCACCCAGGACCTGAGGACCCCAGGACACCAAGGAAGGGAGAATGGAAAGGCAGAAAGCATAAAATTAACAGTTCAAGTGGTTATGACTCATGGCCTGAGGGTCCTCAAGGCTTGAGTGGCCTTGAAGAAACCAGGTCATAGTTAGGTAACTAAGGCACCACGCCACAGAAATATGAGGGACAGTCGAGCTGCTTCCTGCAGCCCCAGGTAAGCAAAACAAGCTCAGTGTGATAGAGGCTGCAAGGACGCAAGGTAGCTGCCTTCTTCTCCTGCCAAAGCTCTGGCAGGGAACGCCATGCCAACAAAGCATGCACGTGACTTGATTCCTTTTCCCATTCCTCTGTCACTAGACCGGACCCTGCAAGAGAATTCCAAAAAATTGCTTTTCATGGAGATGAAGTGTAGTAATCCATGTCTTGCCCCAGAATCACTGAACAGATACTTTAAGACCCAAATTCCTTAAAACAACTTTGTTTTACTATCAACCTCACATTCCATCTAGTGTTTGAAGGGAGCGGAGCTGCCCACGTGAAGTTGTTTCTCACTGTTCTCACAGTTAAGTGCTCAGCAACGAAGATATTTCTTAAACTTCCTTTGGTTCTCACGAAACGAAAGCAGCCATTAAATAATAAAGCTCGCAGGTCCATGGTTTAAGAAGCCCCTGATGTCGTTGCCTTGGGTCATTTTCTTTGTGTAAAGCAGTCAGAAACAGTGAAAGTTCACGGACAGAACCCCTCTCCTGCAGGAGAATGGGTGTGAGAATTAGTCAGCAGCTAGACCCGCTCAGACGTCCATGAGGTTGTAACTTAATCTTGACAACATAGTCTTTCCTGGAAGAGACTTGAGCAGCGATTTATCATTTTATAATTTGTGGTTTAAATTTGAGCCATAAACCAAGAAGCAGCTGTATTGGTTTGAGGCACTTTGGAGTCTTTTTAAAACCCCAGGAGGCAGGAAGACCGCTTCAAACTTGAGGCCCCAAACTCTTGGGGTTTAACTGAGAAAGCACAAAGGACGAGGTTTCTGTGCTGGCTTTCTTTTCTTGGGAAATGTATGGAATGCACGATTTTGTTTGTTTTAGACTTGGAGAAAAAGCAGATTTTGATAGCTGGAGCTTTGTGCTGGCCCCCTCCTATCTTAGGATGGCGGGTTTTCATATGTTCCAGGGGCCCCCTGGGAAATGAGATGCTGGAAGCTGAGACGGGGGAAATGGGTGGAGAAAGGGGAAGCCAGGGGAAGGGAGGAGTGCCAGAGATAACTCTGCTGACTTCACCGTTTTCCACCGGGGCCTGCCCTGCCTACCTCTGTTGACATCAAAGCTCTGAGCGCCTCTGCGTGCTTGTTCAGTCCGCCCTGCCTGCCGCCACTGGGAGAAGAATTGGCGATTAGCCCTACAACAAAACTGAGAACAAAATGTTTGCATTGAACTTTTTGTTTAAAAAAATAAATAGGCACACACACACAGATCTCTATTATATAGATACATAAACTATATATTTGGTTCTATGAGGCAACTCTGAGTACCCCCGTGCTGGGGTTCAAGCATCCACCCAGGACAAAGGCAGCTTTTACAGAGTCTTCTCCAGAAATTTGGGCAGCTTTCCAAGGTGTCTCACGGGTTCTGCAGCAGTGTTGGCTGTCTGTGGACTGATGGGTGTGGCTTTCGCAATCATGTCGGGGCGCCTGAATTTGGGAAGACTTGGCTGCCCTCCCCAGAGTAATGCAGGCATCAATTTTTTTTTTCATTTTTTTTCTTTCTTCTTCTTCTTATTTTTTATTTTTATTTATTTATTTATTTTTTTGGTATGGGGAATTGAACCAAGAGGTGCTCTACCTCTGAGCTACACATCCAGTCCTTTTTATTTTATTTTGAGTCAGGTTATCTCTTAAGTTGCTGAGGCTGGTCTCAAACTGTATTCTCCTCTCTCAGCTTCCCAAATAGCTGGGATAACTGGTGTGTGCCACTGGGCCCATCTAGGCCGTCAAATTTTTGCTAGCAGCTGAACAAAAAAAAATCTGTTGCAATTCCATCTCTCTTCCCTGCTCCCCTGATAGGATTTACTTGTTTTCATTCCCATCTCTCTTTTCTCTGGAGTCATCTGGGCCTCTCCCCAGGGAGGAAGCAGAGGAAATAAGATGATCATCACTGTCTGCTGTCATTTATGACCTTCAGATTTGCTTGTCACTTGAAACTCTGGACCAAAAAGTCACAGCACCCTTGCTGAGTCAAAGCAGTTGCCATGAAGTCTACATGTTAAAACCAAGTTGGAAGGTACAGGTTTAAAATATGTGCATGTGGATGATATTTCACAGGCAGTATGAGAATTGTTACCCTGAACCATCTCCTAATGTTCAATGTGAATTTGAAGATAAGCCCAGGCTAGAAGTAGGTTCCCTGGAAATTCAGCTTCAGCAGCAAAACTAAGCACTTAAAGCTGTTTAAAGATATATATAATCTTGACTAGGAAAATAGCTCTGCTTTAGAGTGCTTAGCATGCATGAGGCCCTGGGTTTGATTTTTAGCCCCACCAAGGGGAAAAAAAAAACAAGTGAAAAAAGACATTTTGAAGCTGGCAATAGAGTGTGTTACAGGTCAAAAGATACCAGCATTCTCTGCCTTTTAACTTAATCACTGCTGCCTTTCCTCCTGACTTGAAAAGTTCCTAGGAGAATGTGGAATAGGCTCTTCTGGAATGTGGCCACACTGAGAGTTGTCTGTGCTTGCTCTGGCTGGGTCTGTACTTGGGCTGAAGGGCATTTTTAAGAACACATGATACTTGTCTGTAAGGGAACTAATAGAAGTGTTACATTTTAGATAAGAAATCTGTGAGTGAGGTCGTTCAAACCCCACATGTAATAGTAGGGATTTTAAAATTGGAATATAAGAGCTTAGAAAAGTTAGATAAGAGACATGCCTAAAGTAAGATTTCACCAGTTAATCCCACACACAAGAATTAGAACCTGAGTCAGTTTGTGACAAATACATCCTTGAGGACCCACAGCCTAATAAGAGTGTTACTCAAAACTGGGCTTAGTATAAGCAATGAATGAACTGATGCTCTTATGGTGGAAGTAGCTGAAACCTCTCTGCCCTTGGCTTTCTAGACTCAGAGAGTCTCCCCGCAACTGTCAACACCTTTGAAACGGATTCAGAGTGTTTTTTGAAGATCCATTTTGATTCAGCTTGCAGGCATTCTTGGGGGGCCCCCTTCCAAGAAGAAATGCTATCTGGTCTAGACCCAAGTCAGGCTCTGCCTGCCTGGGAGTGTGTCGCCTCTCCCTTGGACTGTCTGACGGCTGAAGCTCCAGGCTTTTGCTCTTCAATCAACACCAGCAAATCTCTGCAGTGTTGGCTCAACTCACAGGCCTTAATCTTGAGCTCTCACATAGTTGAGACAATTCTTTTTTTAAAAGAGACATTAAGGCTATATTAAGCTTCCCTTCCCTGAATTCTTTTTCTCAAATGCCCATCTTCTTCCCTTTACTACTATTTATTTCATCCCTGTATGACCTGACACTGGGGAAAGCAAGGGGAATTTGGTCCATGATATCATGAATTTGGATACTTGCTGTATCATTTTATAACCAAGTTACAGATCAAAAATGAAAAGACCGTAGCTTATAGGCTTCTGTTCCAGTAATGGTGCATTCACCCCACCTATCAAAGTAAGGCATCTGATGTTCAAGTTCAGTGTTCTCTTGGCTCAATTCCTAGCTGTGGTCAAATTCTCTGCATGCTCAATCCTCCTTTTCTGGATTATTTGTGGAATTGCCAGGAGGGCAGAGCCATGAAGAATGCAGAGTGAAAGAAAAAAAAAAAAATCTGCAAACAATTGACCAAAGCCAGTTGTAGATGGACAGAGTCAGGGTTCTTGGTTGCAAGCAACAGAAACCAACCTGACTGATCTAGGAATCTGTTGAAATGCAGCTAGGCAGCTCATAGAATCACTGGGAAGATTAGAGAAACAGGAACTAGGATTTGGGGATCATGGCCAAGGCCACAGGCACAATCACAGCACACAGAATGTAAGATGAGAATACACTGCTGCTGTTACCCTCACAAGTGGCACTGCCACCGTCTTCAACCTTGAATGCTGGATGCCCCCATGAACACCATTACCCTGCAGCCTCCTCCAGGAAAGATTCTCCATGGTCCCTGCTTATTGGTACAAGTACTTAAAATAATTTCTGACTCTATTTGAAGCAGGTATATTTGCTTGGCCAAGTTGGTTATGTCCTCATGCCCTATCTGCAAAGAAAAATAGAAAAAAGAGCATCTGGTCTTTGGGATTTTCTTTTCTTTCTTTTTTCAGTGCTGGGGATCACACCTAGGGTCTGTGCAAGCAAGGCAAGCTTTCCACCACTGAACTACATCCCCAGGCCTGCTGCTCTTAGTGCAACCGAGATTCATAGAGTGGTAAATGTCCTAAGCACAGGAAGGGAATTCAGTTGCTGAATAGTCACACATGACCCTGCCTAAACCCCCTTCCTCTAACCCCATGTGAGGGGAGGGCCTGGGTCAACACTGATGGCCTGCCAGAGAACTATAAATGAGCCCGGCACACACAGTCCAGCCCTGAGCTCAGTTCCCATTATTGACCCGAGAAGCAGTCCCACTAGGCTAGCTAGAGCAGCAGAACCAGGTTGACCTCTCCTTGGAGCAGAAGGCAAAGTCTAATTCCAGCTTGTTCCCCTCTCTCCTATAAGGGACCCCTTCCAGCCCCAGTGAGGAAAGACAGGGAGCAGCAGGGAGGTTCAGACAGCCTCTCCTTCTGCCTGGGAATCAGCCCTGCTGCTCTGCTCCAGCCATCCTTTTCACACCAGTAGGAAGGAAACTGAAGCTGGTGCCATCTAAAAACAAAAGACCAGGGGCTGAGGGTATG
The DNA here is from genome assembly GCF_902686455.1 of Sciurus vulgaris. Taxonomy (NCBI): domain Eukaryota; kingdom Metazoa; phylum Chordata; class Mammalia; order Rodentia; family Sciuridae; genus Sciurus; species Sciurus vulgaris. Next base: position 64,223,597 of record NC_136475.1, read on the forward strand.
GCTCAGCGGCAGAGCACTTGGCTAGCATGCACAGGCTCTGTGTTCAACGTCCAAGCATCCCAAAACAAAACAAAAAAAAGAGCAAAGCCTACATCAGAGGTTTGTCCCTTTGGCCTTGACCTCTCATCCCAGACCTGCTGCTTGGACTTTGGATAATCTACGGATCCACCGCATATGGTGTTTCATCAGAGTTCTGTCACTGGTAGTCACCAAGCACTAGGGCTGTTTCCTGAGATGCAGATGGTAGGCAGGAAGAGGGGACAGAAGTGTTATTCAGTCACCCATAGTTCCTGGCCTTCAAAGCCCCAGGCCAGGTTCTTTTTCGCACATATTGTCTAGAGGGAATTTTTTATCTGTGGTTTAGTTTTTGTTTGTTTGTTTTATTCTCCTGCCCACCCCCTTAACTGAGTTATTTTGTTGTTGTTGTTTTTTAAAAGAACCCCAAATAAAACCCAAACTGGAATTCTTTTTTGAGTCATCTAATTATTTGTTCCCTGCCTTTGGAAGAGAGGTCAACTAACCTCAAGTGTAGCACTCTCATTAAAGGATGATCCACAGGGTCAGGCAGTCCCCGTAAGTCATTCTCAGGATCTTGCCCTGGGGTGGGCCCATGGTGACACACTGTTTTCCTTTATCCCTTTCCTGGGGATGTGGCTGGGAAGCGCCTCCGGGTAGAGTGGATAATTCCCACTTTTTCTAGCTTGGGGAGAGTAGAACAGAGCAGCAAGTAGAATATGGCTTTCCCATTCTTTCTTCTAACCCTGAGCACAAACATAGCTCCCACCCCATCCACTTTTTCCTTAAGGAGGTCAGAAACCCCTAGGCAAATGGGGTGCTAGGTGGCATATACCAGCTACTCGGGAGTCTGAGGCAGGAAGGTCACACGTTTGAGGCCAGTCTGAGGCAGGAAGGTCATACGTTTGAGGCCAGTCTCTGCAATTTAGCGAGGCCCTAAGAAACCTGGTGAGATCCCATCTCAAAATAAGAAATTAAAAGGGCTGGGGATGTAGTTCAGTAGTAAAGTGCCCCTGGGTTCAACCCCCAGTACCAAACAAACAAACAAACAAACAAAAAAATTCCTTAGGGAAACCACGCATAAAATCTGCACAAAAGCTGTGGGCAGTTAAAATTTCTGACCTTTATTAATAAGGTGACTAGAAAAAGATGCTTTTAGAATATATTAGCTTGGCTCATTATAAATTGGGCTTCCACTGGAGCCAAGGTTCAAAACAATAGCTCTGATCCTCTTAGAGGATAAATATAAGAAATAATTAAGAACTGGGCACAATGGCACCCTCTGTAGTCCCATTGACTCAGGAGGCTGAGTCAGGAGGATCACAAGCTTAAGGCCAGCCTGAGCAATTTAGCAAGACCCTGCCTCAAAATAAAAAATAAAAAGGGATGGAGATGTAGCTCAGTGATTGAGTGCCCCCTTGGGTTCAATTCTCTTGTACCAAATAAAATAAAATCAGGAAAAAGACAAAACCTTTTTTTTGTATTGTCTGAAAATTCAGTTGAGGACATTGTCTGATATGTTTCTCAGAGTTCTGACGTTTAGGATTTGATAAATCTCATTTAGATTGAGCACAAGGAAAAAGATTACAGCCTCATGAGCTGATGATATAGCTTCCTCCTTTTAAACGGTAAGAATGACATCACCATCAGTGTTTCCATTTTTAATTTAACTGTCAGGAAGCCCAGACTTCAATTTAGAATCTATGTACAAAATTATCTCTGGTTCCTGGTCTTCTTCTTTCTCTCTATGGATTCTTGTTTTCCCTTTCGTCTTTAACTGTCTTACCTATTTGCACATTTCAGCTACACCAGAGTTTGTTTTTCTTTTAAGAAGAAAGCAGCATAACAAGCAGCAAAGCCAACCAACAAATTAGAAACATGATCAAGTTCACCCAGAACTTTATCTCCCTCTCTTCCTGCACCTGGCCTAGTTAGAGAGACTAAGTCACAGCCTAGCACACACAAAATGATTAGCAGAATTTTGCCAGGGTTAAATGTTAAGAAAACGTATTTTAGGGGTTGAGGAGACAGATCAGTCCAGATTGGAGCAGGCAAGAAGGTTTCCTGAAGTAAGTGGAGCTTACGGAAAGCTTTGAAGACTTGGAGTTAGTTTCAGGGGTTCATTTCATTCAACTGATTATATGGTTTGGTTTAGATTATCAGAGACTTTGGGACAAAAACCAGGAACTTTGGTTGGCTTTTTCAATGGGGACACATTCTGGGGAGGAACTATGGGAGAATGATTTTTCACCAGTAAAATAGTGAAGTAGGTGTCACAGGGTTGGGTGTTATTGGCATTTTCAGATGGGATAATCCTTCATTGGAACAATCTTATCTACTGTAGTGTGTTCAGCGTTATGGTCTCCATGTACCAAATCCTCAGATGCCCACGTGTTTTCCTCACAGCCCTGGGGTTGGTGGCTGGGGTGGGTAGGAAGGTATAATACCACACAGGTGAGGCCTGCCATTCCTTCAACTGCCTGAAGAGTCTCCTCTCTAGTCCGCCCTCCAAAACTAGAACTTACAGATTGCTATGGTTTTAATGTGTCCCCCAAAGTTCATGCACTGGAGACTTAATCCTCAGTGTAATGGTGTTGACATGTGGGACCTTTAAAAGGTGATTCAATCACGTAGATGCCATTATTGTGGGAGTGGGTTATCTTGGCATTAGGTTCCTAACAAAAGAATGCTTCAGCCTCTCTCTCTGCCTCATCCTTCTGCCATGTTATGGTGTTGCAAGAAGGCCCTCATCAGAAGCAGACTCTCAATCTACAGCTTTCCAGCTTCTGAAACTGCTAGACAAATGAACTTTATATTCTTTATAAATTATCCAGTTTGTTTGTCTGTTCCATTATAGCAGCACAAAACACGCTAAGTTGCAGATTTAGCAAATAAAATACAGAACATTCAGTGAAACTTGAATTTCAGGCAACAATGATTTTTTTTAGTATAAATATGTCCCAAATATTTAATTATTTATTGTTTCTCTGAAATGACAATTTAACTAAAGGTCCTTATTTTATCTGGAAGCCCTACCCACACCCCTTCACTACCAATAGACAAACCTACCTCCCAGAAATTCCCACTGGTCATTGTTTTATGTACTTAGTTGTTCCTTGTGTGCTGTATTTCAACCCTCATATTCATTGTCTGTGCCTAGTCTTAGTGGGATAGTAAATACCTTTAACCCAGATGAACAAATTCTTCTTAATATGTAGGCTAGTTATCCCATCCAGATAATATCTGATTTTTAGTTGGGCCCCGTGGAGCAGGCCTATAATCCCAACAGCTCAGGAGGCTGAGGCAGGAGGATCTCAAGTTCAAGGCCAGCCTTGGCAATTTAGCAAGGCCCTAAACAACTTAACAAGAGCCTTGTTAATAAATAAATAGGGGTAGGAATGTAGCTTAGTGGTAAAGCACACCTGGATTTAATCCCCAGTATTAAAAATATAAAATTAAAACAAAAATCTTATCCTAACCAGGTTAGAGTATATACCCATCCCCTGAAGACCCTCGCATTGAATGGTGGTGAGAGGACAGAGGGGGAGATAAGAACCATTCTTAGCTGATGCCCTAGGAGTCTAGGGCTCAATGATTCCGAACTGGCTGTACAATGGAAGCGTGAAACACTGCTGGTGACTGGTCCTAACTGCAAAACTCAGACTGAATTATTCTGGGGTGCAACCTCCCAGGCATGGGGATTTTTAAGCCTCACCACCTTCCCAGGGTGGTTTAACATGTCGGAATCGCTGCTCTGCTTCCTGAGATAAGAAAGAGGAAGGACAGGGCAAGACAGAAAAAGAGAAGAAATGAGAAAGTATGAGACAGGATTTCAGGTGCTCTGCTTGGCAGTGGTAATTGAAGGGGATTTGGAAGAATCAAGAGGCAAACACATTCCAACCAAGCAGAGAAAGGAGGGTTCCAGAAAGTAATATACTCCGAATGTGTTCCCTTTTGAGCAAAACAGATGTGAAATGGTACTTCTCAAGAACCAGAGAGTGCTTTATTTTGTGCCAGGCACTGTCCTGAGAGATGCCCCAGCTTACCAAAAAAAGTCTCCTAGAGAGTTCCATTTATTTTTTTATTACCCAGTGACTCTAACCAATGCCAGCAGCAGGTTCAGAGCCCAGGCTGCTCACACGCACGGCCTTGCTGGTGTTGGCTGAGGAGCAAGCTTCTGATGTCACCATAGGCACCTCTGTGAAAGAGGCTCCCCTCTCAGCTCCAAGTGGGCTGCGAGCCCAGGATGTCAGTCCAGTGTCATCGGCACATGCCTGCTTCGTTTCTGACAAGTAGGTCAGCATAGACACGGCTCCAGCCTCCACTGAAATCTGCTTGCTGCTGGCAGGAAGCTGCTTCTGCAGAATTAAAAACCATCAGAGTTGATCAAAGGAAGTGCAGGGCAGGCTGGCAGGCGGGCCAGATCCTAATCTCTGCTTGCTGGCCTCACACATCACTGCACATGAGTCACCCCGCTGAGCTCAGCGGACATGCTGTTTGGATTAGGCTTTTACAGGGAGGCTTTGCCAAATTCCCCTTTACTGTCTCCCTGCAAAGAGCAGCTGAGAGGCAAGGGAGAAAGGTGGGGAAGTAGGTCGGATCTGATTGCCCAGGTGCCAGAAGGAGGCATGTGGCTCCTGGGGCTCCAGGGAACTGACTGTGGATCCTAGTGCCCCCAGCCCATCTTCTCAGCTCAGCTCCATGCACCTGTCACGAGCAACAGAGCCCACAACAGGCCCACACGTCTTCCTCTCTCACCAGCTCTCCAATTAAGATGTTCTATTATAGGCATGCAGTTTGCCCCCACTCAACCATTCGCCTCTCAACCAGCAGGAATTCCTTCTCTCCAAAGCAGGCAACACTTCACCACTCAGGCATCTTGCCTCAAAAGCAGTGGAGTCCAGTGAAAAAGGGAGGGAAGTCAGAAAATAAAAATTCCTAAATTAAGAGCCAACCCATAAAAGCAGGGCTTCCCTTAGCGCCTGGTTGGTGTGACATCACCATGAATTACTCAATGAAAATGATGTCAGAGAAGCAGCTCTATTATATGTGGAACTTTTCCTTCAGATACAGAACTCTGCAGAAAATAAGTTAAGGGTAGAAAAGTTCTGCCCTGTGCTTGGGTCTTTTGGGGCTTTCTCCAGAGAGGTTGATTTCTTTGGGCAGAGAACAGGGTGGGAATCTCTTCCAAGCAGGGTCTGAATGCTTAGGAGCAGTAGTAGACATAACCCGTGGTTTGTTTTGCTTCTTTCTCTGGAAGCATTGGTAGGAACAGGATCAAAATCCTTTGTTTCAGATTCTGCCAAGTTTTGCTTCTGTGCATGGTAACTTGGGAAGAAGCAGCCCCCATTATTTTGTAAGCCAAAGATTCTTGGCTTGTAGTCTCTGTTGGGATTCTCTTTAGAGTATTTTAGACTCTCATTTATTAAAGGCATCTAAATGGAGGTGGCAGTCCTTGACACTTTCAAAATAAATGTTGTCAGTAGTCTCTATGTTGCTCTTGACCATAAACCACAAATTTTGCAAACTTACCATGGCTGTATATTCCTGGTTTTTCAGGTTTCTTCTCATCTATTTATAGAAAATGGTCAAATTTGGTCACAAACCTGTCCTTTTCCTCTTTTAGCATTTTCACTTTAAAGTAAAAATGAAGACAGAAGATCATCATATGGCCTTCCAGTTACTAAAGTACCCTAAAGCGTATGGTACAGTGTGACTGGAGTGTGAGTGTCAGGCAAAGCTGTTTGAGCCCTGGCTTTGCCACCTATTAGTGGTTTGATCTTTAAGCAATTTTCTTAATCCCACACAGCCACAATCTTCATCTGTAAAATGTGGATAATAGTCCCAACCTCATTGGTAAGGATTAAATGACCTAACGCAAGTAAAATAATTAGTAAAGTTCCTGGAACCTAGTAAACGCATAAAATGTATTATTATTTATGTTACAATAATCACTCTGCAACTGGTATTATATAGTTAATGGTGGTAAGCCTAATTGGAATCTACAGGCAACAATTCTTCCTTTCAAAATTCCTCAGTGTCCTAAATTAAAGTTTGTTTTCATCAAAGTAATTTGCTCTTGGTGCCTGTGGTTGATTGGAAATGCCCTTATTCTTTTTTTCTTTTTTGGTATTGAGCATTGAACCTAGGGGCACTTTACCATTTTACCACTGAGCTACATTCCCAATTTTTTTTTTTTTTTTTTTTTTTTTTTTTTTTTTGAGACAGGGTCTTGCTATGTTGCCAAGTCTCACTCAGTTGCCCAGTCTGGCCTTGAACTTATGATTGCCTGCCTCAGTCTCCTGAATCACTGGGATTAGAAGCACGCACCACCACGTCTGTCTGCCTTCAGTCTTAGTTTGGAAAAACAAAATCTGTAAGAGAAGAGGAAATGGTCATTTATATATGACTAAAAGGAGGTACTAGCAGGATACAGTGGTGCATGCTTATAATCCTAGGAACTTGGGAAGCTGAGGTAGGAGGATGGCAAGTTTGAGACCAGCTTGGGCACCCAATTAAAAAAAGGGCTGAGCATGTAGCCCAGTGATGGAGAACTTGTCTAGCACCAGAGGCCTTGGGTACAATCTCTGCTGAGCATTCACAGGCATGTGCATGCATACACACACACACACACACACACACACACACACACACACACACAAGCACATAGGTGTTCCTTTCTATAACTAGAAGAAAAATCCTGTAGCTCTTGAGGTTTACTATATATAGGGGACTGGGAGTGTGGATTCATTTCCTAGTGGAGACTGTTAGCAGAAGGGAAGCCCTAAGTAGAAATTTAATGAGATTGAGTATATTGAAAAAGTACATCCAAGTACTAGGGATGTGGCTCCCTGGGAGAGTGCTGATTTGCATGAGGCCCTAGGTTTTACCCCCCAGCTCTGGAAAAGAAAAAGAAAAAAAGAAAAACACATTTACCTAGTTTCTACCAGTTCTCTGGGTACCAGTGGGTGATGACCATGAATGGGGTCTCTGCATTTATAAAGGCACAGAGGACAGCATTTCTGGTACATAGATAGCCTCTGGACAGTCTAAGGTGAGAAAAGGTGACTGGACTTACTCCACATAGCAAGAGTAAAGGCATGGGGCTGGGTTGTGGCTCAGGTAGAACGCTTGCCTAGCATGCGTGAGACCCTGGGTTCGATTCTTAGCACCACATAAAAATAAAATAAATAAAATAAAGGTATTGAAAAAAAAAAGTAAAGGCATATCTTTATTTAGTTGGATAGAATATGCTACCTTTAGCCAGACTCCCTCATCAATAAGATTTTAGATGGAGACCAGTTGTCTTCACGTGTACAGTTTCTGTGCATGTTGTGTGAGTGTGTAAGAGAAAGAGAAGGGGAGAGAGAGAGAAAGAGATCTCTCAGTCTAAGGAAGAATGAAGAGGGGTCTCTTGACCTCATGCTGACAGAGAAATCCTGAAAAGAACAAGAACTAGAGAAATGAAGTCCTCCATAGATTATTCTGAGAATGATATAACTATGTGGCATCATTCCTGAGTCACTCAGACTGAGAAATGCATTGCTACTGGTTATCTGTATCTTATAGGTATCCTACCTGGGGAGCAAAGGTTGGATGAACTCTGTTGAGTGTGGACATCGTGAAGGGGGGGCCATTAGCATGTAAGCATGTATGGAGACTTTTGTCTTCTGTGTTCACTGCTCTATCCCAGCACCTAGAACAGCATGGTTTTCCTTTGTATTCGTTTTCTGTTACTGGTCACAAATTGAGTGACTTAAAATACCCCACATTTATCATATTCCTGGCTGTAAGGTGCCAGTAGGCTGTGTGCATTTGGCACTTGTAGGGGAAAATGCTTCCTTGCCCTTTCAGCTTCTGAAGGCGGCCTGCATTCCTTGGCCCTTCTTTGCATCACTCTGACCTCTGCTCCCATCAATCAGAAGAGTCATCTTCTGACTCTCCTGCCTTCCTCTTTCCCTTATAAGGATTCCTGTGTTTGCATGGTGCTTACTGTGCTAATCCAAGATAATCTCTCCATCTCAAGGTTCTTAACTTAATCACATCTGCAAAGTCCATGTAAGGTAGCATACTCACAGGTTCCAGGATATAGATGGTTCTTATGGATCATTATTCTGTCTACAATAGCCCTGAGGCCACCATCAGTGTCATATCAAGAGAAGATGACAGCCCTGAGTCATAGGCCAGGGTCTACAGTACAGTGAGCAGCAGTGCTAGCCAAGTGTGGAGTTTAGTTAGGCGCAGGTGAAAGCAGAACAGGATGCAGCATGGACTGACTCTGGAGACAAGAAACAATTCCCTTTCTGCATATATACTGGAAGAAAGTGATGCTTCGTGGCACAAGCAGAGGATAGAGTCTGTGGCTGTGAATACAGAGCTGTCTGGGCAGCATTCAGGTTACAGTCTTTTCCAGTGTTGGGGTCAAGAATTTGAGCCAATTTGTAACATGCAGTGCCTGTTTTTCAGCAGGTGCACAATTCAGTAAGAATCATCTATTATTAATATTAGAGGGAGGGATGGCCAGGGAGGATCCAGAGCCCCAGCTGCCTGGGGAAGCAAGTCACACAGCTTTGACTCCAGGGGAACAGGAAGAAGATATGCCAGAAGGGAATAAGGTATGAAGCAGGTGTGCAGAGGTAGAATTTCAAATGCTCTTTATCTTAACTTCTTCCCACACAAGCTAGGAGGTAGCATCTGGTCAGTTCTTTAATGAAACTTGGAACTCACTGTTGCAGTCAAGAAGGAAATATTTCTGTGGTTTTTCTGTGGGGGAAGAAAGTAATAAATCTTTCTGTTGTTGAAGGAACACCTTTCAGTGGGGTAGCTCTGAGAGGGATATATTATTCTTAAAGCATACGTGCTTGAAAGTTTGCTAGCCTCAGGCAGTTGGGAAGTCACGTAGATCCTTCAAGGCAGAAACAAAGTCCAGCAACAAAGGACAGGCTCCTACCAACTGGCAGTCCCAAGCTCTGCAGCATTCATGAGGACAGAGATTTGAGAAAGAGACACTCCTATCAGATCAGCTAGGTTTGCAGCATGAGTGTTGGCTCTGGAAAGTTCATCTGTATCTCACTAGGGACCTCCTTTGGAGCCCCTCCTCTGCAAAGGAACGTTCTGTGATTAGTACCCACTTTGATCAAGAAAAGGTCAAGATCTTGTTCTGAATAAGATCTTTCATTCTGCATAAGTGAGTTGAAAACTTGCTGTTCTAGGTGTGTGTGTGTGTTTGGGGGGTGAATACAGCAGTGACCAAAACCAACAACCAAAAAGGAGTGTGCCTCAGGTTGTGAAAGGGGTACAGAGATGAGCAAGAGAATAAAGGGCTTGAGAGTGGCAGTGGGTTGCTCTCTGATGCAGGGTGATCAGGGAGGCCTCTCCCACCCCCCAGGAAAGGGGTACTTGTTCAGAGATCTGAAAGAAGCGAAATGGGCAGGGGGTAAGTCCTGACAAGATCTAAAGGGTGTTGGGGTGGGTGATCATCTATCAAAGCGTATGCAAACTGCTCATGTCGCAGTGAGCCCTGCGGGCAGCACTGCCCCAGCTGTCAACATGTGTCCTTTGGTTATGGAAAACCTTCACCCACAACTGCAGCTCCTGGCAGCTTCTTGTATAATGTGACCTAATCCCTGGTATGCTCATATAAAATGACGAGAAGACCCTGGAGGAGGGAAGTGACAAAAAAGCATGGAGTTTTTGAAGGAAAAATAGATACTGTGTTGTGACTGTCTAGAACGCCTGGCTAGAGGTAGCAGCCCAAAGCCTGTGTGGGATCTTGGTGACTTGGGATGGACTTATCGGCCCTTCCTTGAGGCAAAGCCTCACTCTAAGCTATGTTCATGAAGTCCCCACTTTTACTGAGGTAAGTCAACCCAATGTCACTACTCTGCCTATTCTCCTGAGCATAGATAACAGAGATTAGGTGCAGAGATGGCAGAGGAAGAGCACACAGCAATCACTTAGACTGTGATTGCTTCTGTGTGAAGCAATAGTTCCCCTCTGCTCCATAGGCATACAAGCGTGACTGGTAGACACCTAAACTGGATTTTCTAAAGCTCTTCTGCCAAATGGTATCAATTTTTAATGCACACGAAGGCTGGCTGCTTCTATCTTGACAAAAGAACTTTGAATGATAGGTGTAAAGTATTTTTGTAAGTGGTTTTCAGATGAGGAAGCAATACCTTTTAAAACATGCTGCATGTCCAAGGGAATGGAGCAGTCAGGCTCTGACATGCCTCTCGCTCCAAGTTCCAAAGGCTCCTGGGCCACAGCTTACCCTGAGTTGGCTGAACACTGTTTCCTCATGAGTAAAATGCAAATAGTAATGTTCTTCGGGCCAGGTCATTTCCTTCTTTCTTTCTCCTGGGGAGTTTGTGAATTTCCAAAGTGTTTCTCTGCTGACAGATATTTCATAAAATAAAAGATATAATGAGTTTACATGGTTTATTGCACTAATACTAAATGCTACATAGATACCAGTAGATATTAAACACTAGTGCCTACAGAAGTTATGTCAGAAAAGAAAGTCCTTATTAGTTAGAGATGCATGCTGAAGTATTTATGAGTGAAATAATGTTGCATCTGGGATTTGCTTTTAAAAAAATTCCAGTAAAAAATGAATAGCATGCATAGTTGTGGGGGTGGGGGGGTGATAGATGAAACAAGATTGGCATTGGTGGAGACTGCCCAAGCTGAGTGGTGGAGTACATGGGAGTTCGTTATTCCATGAGAAGTGAGTTCTCTCACTTTGTGTGTGTTTGAAGGTTTTCATAATAAAAAGTTAAAAGAGAGAAAGAAATAATAATAAAAAAAAGATGTCAGTGTCTGATTTGCACTTGTCTGTTGTTACATAATGAAGCAGGGATCCTAATGTGGGGAATTCGATGATGGGAGTTTTTGCAGGATGACTTCAACAAAGAGAAAAATTTGATGGATTATTTCTGGAGAGTAGAGCAGTCAGGGTTTCCAAGAAAAGTGATGTTGAAATGAATAATGAAGATTGCTCAGTGATGCAAAATGTGGAAGGGGACAGTGTTTCCTATGCAGTTTAGCACTTGTGCAATCAAGGAAAGACCCACAAAGACCTTACAGTTTCCCTCAATCCCTTGAGGACAGTAGTGGGATAAACTTGGACCTCATGTTGTCCAGGGATATAGCTGGTACAGTGGCAGTCCTGCATCCTGGTTCTCTGGATGTGGTATTCTCAGAAGCCTCCATGTCTTCTAGGGGGAATACCATTAAGGGAGAGGCACGCAGTGCCATCAGGCAGCTTGCAGCCAGTCTGCAGCATTGTCACTAAGCCCAGCCAGGAGAACTGGAATGCAACATGGGGAGTTCTCTTGTATAGGCCCTAGTCACCGGGCCTGGAGGGTGGGGTGGAAATTGGCTTCTGGGTGACCACACCCAGCTCCCTATCCACTCTGTCCAGAGACTAACTACATCCTCAACAGCTGCTGTCTGTGTTTGGCTTTCAACTTGGCTGCCTTGACCCAGCTCTCAGAGACCAGTTTACAGGAGACAACTGTGACACTGGCGTTCCAGTCATATCTGACCTGAACCCCCTTCCCACAGCCCTGCCTGCCACACACATTGTGCTCTTTAATTCATTTCTAAGACAAAATTTATCTCAGGAAGTGGGTCTTTGGTTTGCTTCATGGTTTTGTTTTGGAGTTTCTCAGGGCTTATCCTGCAAGCTCGTCATTTAAATTGTGGAAGGAAATGGAGAATTTTCTTAGTGGGTTTTAGTGGAATAAAGAATAAGATGATATAGACGGATTATTCTTGGATCATTCTGAGGCGTGAGAACAGAGTGAGTGCCATGTTGAGAAGTTTCTTGGCCCTCCTGTGCCATAATTCATTTTGCAAATCAAGATATGGCATGGGCTATGAACTTCATTGCCACTTCAAGGACTTAGCATCCCTTAAAATCATTCAAGCTCTTCAACATGCTAATAGCACTCTTGGAACTTTCTACAATAGCAATAATTCTCAAGAAGAGGAAAATATTTCTGTAGATTAGATGTTTATAGCAGAATCACATATGATAGAGAAAACTGAAACAAGTTAATTCACAACCACAGGGGAAGTGGTTAAATGGATGAAGGTATATTCTTGAAAAACCATGCAGACACAGAAGAAGATGTATAGGGGGAGTATGCAAGGACAAGGAAAAGTGTTTATTAAGTGACGTTAAACAAAAAGAGGGAAATACAGAAATAATATGAACTCGGGTGGGGGAGGGAAGAATGGAAGTTCAGTGGATTAGATAAAGGGAAAAGAAGAGAAGGGAGTGGGGATGGGAATAGAAAGACAGTAGAATGAATGGGACATACCTTTCCTGTGTTCATATATGAATACATGTCCAGTGTAACTCCACATCACGTACAACCACAAGAATAGGAAGTATGTATACTATGTCAAAATACACTCTACTGTCATGTGTAACTAAAAAGAACAAATAAAAATTGTATGAACTTTATATTTCTGTAAACTATTTCCACATTTGACTGAAGATAAAACAAATTTGGGAAAAGAGAAAGTGGTTTGGTAAGTAGCAAAAATGTGGGTGGTGTTTTTCCTTTTAAATACTTTTAGTGTAGGGCTGGGGGTGTAGTGGTAGAGTGCTTGCCTAGCATGCATGAAACCTTGGGTTTGATCTCCAACCCTGTGGGAAAAGAAATTTTTATGTTGTTGTAGACCTGTTTTTGTAATAAATAATTCCTTGAAAAATACCCAAACTCTAGTTTCTTGCGGTTGTTTTTTAAGTTGGGCAATAACTGAGAAAACATTAAAAACATAGAGAAAGTTAAATCAACAACTATAAAGTCTTGAGATCAGATGTGACTTATCCATAATGAAGGGAGTCAGGTAAAGGGATCTGAAGATAACAGGTACAGAAAATGGATCAAAGAAGTAGTTTTTCTGGGGGAAGACTTGTAATGTTGAATATTCATGAAAAGAAACAAACTCACAGGATTCATTAGTCTATATTGAAGCTGAGGATAACTCTGTGTGTGTGTGTGTCTGAGAGAGAGAGGAAAAGAGAGAGAGAGAGAGAGAGAGGGAGAGAGAAAGGCCCAAGAGGCACCTCATTAACCTTTCTCACTCTTTGGACAGTACATTGTCTCTAAAACATTAGTGGTCCGTTTTTTTTTTTGTTGTTTTTTTTCTCTTTTTAAACCTATTTTTTCCCTGGCAGTAGCTCAGCAACTCACCCAGAAGAATGGTTCAAATCATTCCTGATTTTTAAAAATTATTCCTTGGCCAATTTAATTAATCATAGAGTACCAGCACTTGAAATCACAAAAATGAGATAACCTTTACACAGCAGATGCACCCACCCCAAGCTGTCCTCATAATCTCCTCCTGAACTTGTGGCACAGTTCAGGGTAAAATTGGGCTCCCGGCTCCCAGTGTTATGCATTCACAGAGTGAAGCAGGCTGAGGGTCTATAGCCTGAGAAGGTCTTCTGGAGAAGAGCATGTATGTCAGGGTGAAACCCTAGATTATGGATGGACCATGAAAAAGGCAGATGGATGACTACTACATGGTCAGCAGAACCCAGATACTTAGATCATTCAAGAGGAAAAAGAAAAACCGTAGAATCATCTCCACAGTGCAGACACTGCAGCAGGTCCAGTGAAAATTATAAGGGTTGGATTAGATGTGGCTCCTGCACACAGTGTTTAGAGAACTACAGGTAAACTTCAATTCAATAAGCACGCTTCACAGAATGTAATATACATAACTATGATATATATATATATATATAGCAAAGCAATAAATTTTGAGTTAGGAAAACTGGGTTTACATCCCCAGCTAGATCTAATCAAACGTGTGATCCTAAACAATTGTCCAACACTCAATTTCATTTTCTGTAAAATGAGAGTGAATAATGCCCACTTCAAAGGAAGGTATAAAGATTAGACGACGTAAAGTGTTGGAAATTATTCAACACACTTTTTAGCATCTAGGGGATTTAACTGCTTATTTCCTGAATCTGTTGAATGCATAACATGGATCTTATAAAGGAGCAGTTCACAGCTTTGGCTACACATTGAAATCACTTTGGTAACTATAAGAAAGGAAATACTGATGCCTGGGTCATGTCCCCAGAGATTCTGAATTAATAGATATGGTGTGTGGCTTTGGCATAGGGATGTTACGAAACATAAAGGAGAAATAAACAGATCCACAATTATGGTTAGAGATTTCAAAACCTTTTTTTGGGGGGGGAGGGTGCTGGAAATTGAACCCAGGGCCTTGTGCTTATGAGGCAAGCACTCTACCAACTAAGCTATATCCCCAGCCCATCAAAAAATTTTCCAGGATAGACCATTTTCTAGACCTAAAGTAAACTTTAAGAAGTTTTAAAAGTTTCAAATGAGACAAAATGTGTTTTCTGATCATAGTGGAGTTAAACTAAATATGAATAACAAAATATGTGGGAAATATTAAATTATTTGGATACAAAATTATGTAATTCTAAATAATCCATAAATCAAAGAATAAATCAGAAGGGAAATTAGGAAATTGTTGGAACTAAATGAAGATGCTTGATACCAAAATTTGTGAGATTCATCTAAAACATATTTGCAAGGAAATTTATTTATCTTAGAAAATAAGAAGGTCTCAAACCAATGGCTTCAGATTCCACGTTATACAACTAGAAAAAGAGAAAACTAAGCCAAATGTAAATAATATAAAGAACAGGGAAGAAATCAATAAAATATAAAACAAAAACAATAGAGAAAAATCAATGAAATTAAAATATGATTCTTTGAAAAGATCAATAAAATTGATAGACTTCTAGCTGGACAGACAAGGAAAAGAAGACAAAAATTACCAACATCAAGAATGAGAGCTGGTGGACTGGGCTTGTGGCACAGTGGTAGAGCACTCGCTTGGCATGCGTGAGGCACTGGCTTCGATTCTCAGCACCACATATAAATAAATAAAAATAAAGGTTCATCAACAACTAAAATAATATTAAAAAACAAAAAAAAGGAATGAGAGCTGGGCACAGTGGCACACGCCTGTAATCCCAGCAGCTTGGGAGGCTGAGGCAGGAGGATTGTGAGTTCAAAGCCAGCCTCAGCTAAAGCAAGGCACTAAGCAACTCAGTGAGACCCTGTCTCTAAATAAAATACAAAATAGGGCTGGGGATGTGGCTCAGTGGTCAAGTGCCCCTGGGTTCAATCCCTGGTACCCCCCCCACGCAAAAAAAAAAAAGAATGAGAGAAGTGACATCACTACAGATTCCACAGATATTGGAAAGTACTATAAGGGAAACTGGGTGGGGTGGTACCCAGTATCTTGGGAGGCTGAGGCAGCAGGATTGCAAATTCTAGGCCAGATGGACATTTTGGGGAGACCCCATCTCGAAATTTTAATAGTTAAAAAAAAAAAAAAAAGGCCTGGGGATGTAGTTCAGTGGTAGAGAACCCCTGGGTTCAATCCTCAGTACTGGAAAAAAATTAAAAAATAATATAAATAGCCCAAATGTCCTTCAATTTCAATTGTGAATGGACAAGTTATAATTCATCCATATAATGAGTATTACTAAGCAATAAAGAGGACAAACTAAATACATAGAACAACATGGATGAACCTCAGAACAATTATACTGAGTGAAAGAAAGTAGACACCCCTCACCCAAAGAAAGAGTATATATTGTATGGCTCTGTTTATATAAAATTCTGCAAAATGCAATATAATCTATAGTGATAGAAAGCAGATCAGTGGTTGCAGGATGGGGGAGGTAGTATGAACGGCATGAGGAAATTTTGAGGGTGATTAACTTGATTGTGATAATGTTTCATGGGTATGTAATATATATCAAAACTCAGTTGTATACTTAAATATATGTGACTTATTATATGTCAGTTATACTTCAAGCAAGTCATTTAAAAAAATTCTATCCATATCCCAAATCCTTCAGTTTGGGGCCTACAGGTTGAGCTCCTATTAGTGGAGTTTTCTATTGTCTGAATTCCAGTCCTGTTACAAATAGGAAACTTACAAGATAACTGGTGAATGAGTATACAAATCATCTGATAATTTCATTTTACTAATTCCAGGGTATTCATTTTAAACCACAGCGAAGCACTAGATAAAAATTACTAATCTGAAATGAAATGCAGCAAGAGACTCAAGTTCTTAAGCTTCCAGAGCAATAAATCATTGACAGTGTACAGCCAATTTTGGATCTGATAATTTGATGAAATTATTCCTCCCATCCCTCACAGACTCAGCTTCTGTGCTACTCTTACTTTATTGCAGCTTGCTCGTTGAACCCATTCCATTTTCTGCTGCTCTTTCCTTCGACCTAATCGGCAGGGCTTCCAAGAATAGGTACTTGAATGTATTGAAGAGGTTGCTAACTTTGTTATGTTACGCAAGACTTCCTTAAATAAGCATATTTCCCCTTTCCTCTCAATGACTCAAACAGGACATTCTTTTAAGAACCTGACAAGTTGCATGAGACTGGTTTAGCCATTGTGTTCAGTTTTGCTCAGAGGCAGAGGAATCATTTAGAGTGGCATATTTTAACCTCTCATGTGCATGTGAATCACTTGGGGATATTATTAAAATGCAGTTTATGAGTCAGTCAGAGTTGGGCAGACCCAAGATTCTGCATTTCTAACCAGCTTCTCCCTGGCAATGGGTGATGCCTGGGCTGCTAGCTAAGTTGCAAGGCAGATGACCCATTCAAAATCCTCTCATCCCAGGGGCACTGTGGAGGAACAACAACCCTAATGGAGAAGTCCATTCAAGTCAAAAAGAGGAACACAGTATGAGCACTGCCCGTGATTACCCTCTCCATGATATAACCACCCTGCCTTATATAAATGTCTAGACATCTGGTAAGAGGAAGGATTCACTTGTTGGACATAGCTCAGAACATTAAAAAAGTCTGATGGGCCAGGCATGGTGGGGCATGCCCATAATCCCAGAGATTTGGGAGGCAGGCAGGAGGATCTCAAGTTCAAAGCCAGCCTCAGCAACTTAGTGAGGCCCTAAGAAATTTAGCAAGACCTTGTCTCAAAATAAAAATACAAAGGGCTAGGGATGTAGTTCAGTGGTAAAGCACCCCTGGGTTCAATCCCCAATACCAAAAAAAAGTTTGGATTTATCTTACTTTTTTTGGTGTGGGGTGGTACTGGGGATTTGAACTCAGGGGTGCCCTATCACTGAGCTACATCCTCAGCCCTTCGTATTTTGAGATTGGTTCTCTGTATGTTGCTGGGGCCAGCCTTGAACTTTTGATCCTCCTGCTTCAGTCTCCTAAATAGCTGAGATTAAAAGCATGCTCCACCATGCCTGGCTTTTCTTACCTTTTTCTTGAAAGAATTAGTAATAGTTTTTTTTTTTTTTTTTTTAAACTGGGATGGAACCCAGGAGCGCTTTATCCCTGAGTTACATACCTAGTCTCTGTTATTTTATTTATTTTGAGTTTTATTTTGAGACAGGATCTTTCTAAATTGCTCAGGGCCTCCCTAAATTGTTGAGGCTGGCTTTGAACTTGCCATCCTCCTGCCTCATCCTCCTGAGGATGCATGCCACCACACTCAGCATTAGAATGGTTTTTGTAGGTTATATGCAATTAAACTAGCTTAAGCCACTTTATTACTGTTGAATTCACCCACCTCTGTGTGTGCTCACTTTATTTATTTTCAAAAGCTATGTGATACTGAGGTATGAAACTCTCATGTTTAGCATACTACTCAGCTGATGTTCTTTAATTCTTATCTCCCAGATAGTGAGGGGATTAGAACGCATGTCCTGAATTTTCCTCTTTTTGAGGCAAAGATAGCACTGGGAACAGCAGCAGTTGCTTCTAATGATTTAGAGCTACAGTAAAATCTGTTGGAACGAAATTGCAGGACAGTATTGAGGCATGGTCATGAATCTTCCCAGGGAAGCTGGCTGCAGTCTCTGGGCGGGTCTTTCTCACCCACTACTTACTTCCCCCTCTGCTTTGTAAATCAAAGTGCATGTTTTTTTTTTTTTTTTTTCCAAATCAAATACTTGATTTTTGGAAAGGAAGAGAGCAGCTTAGTTTTACTTAAAACTGTCACAGTTAATCAAGTACATTTCACATATATATGAATTTGTAGTTTTAAAAAGTGTCTTTGATGTGCTTAAAACAGCCCAGTCTGTATGCTCATCAAAATATGGGTGATTTTCCATCTCAGATTACCTTGCTATTTAAATTAGTTCATTGCAATTTTCAATGAAAATAAACGAGAAAAAGGCATCCACAAGGCTGAGCAAACCCATATTCATAGCTGCATATTCTTTGTGCGGAATTTCTTATTAAGTGATTAAAAGAGCAATTTTCTGTCTTTCAAGTCCCCCCCCCCCTTTTTTTTTTGCAGAAGAATTTGAATCACCACTGGAATGAATGTGGTAACAAGAGTAGTTCTGTCAACAATATGTGACAGAAGGGAGGGGAGTATCGAAGTTGTGCTGTCTGGACTATGGTTTTGGATGGGATTTAGGATTTTTGTTATTGCCAGAAAACTAAAAGTTCAAAGAGAGTAGAAAAGCATATTGATCAGCTCTGGACTGGTCAGAGACTAGATTTATATCTGAATTTAACTAATGTTTTACACATGGTCTCCTTTGTGTTTAAAAAGTTTTGCACCCCTGGTTATTTAAAGACGAAGCCAGCTGAAAGCAATTCTTCTTCTTGTCTTCTCTCTCCCAAACCATGGCCATTTGATGGGTAGGTAGATATTAAATCCTTTAGGAACAAAAGGGAACATGATGGGCCCAAATGACCCATGATCCCTAAAGTCCTTTTGGCGCCACAAGATCTTATTTTTCTCCCCAAATCTCCTACGCCAGAGACCACGTTTGCAGGGACAGCAGGAGAACCAAGCTGACGCTGGCCACAAGTGCCCATTCATATTTCTTTTGCTCAGTTTTTCAAAGGTATTTGTGTCTGCTGATGCACATTATAGTGCCATCAGTTATTTTCATTTAAAAATACTAGGTCATTAACTTACTGTGTGCATTGTGTATTTTGCACCAACGATTTTATTTAATCCTGATGATACCCACAGGATAGATGAGGAACCTAAGGCTCAGGGAGGTTTTATAATGTGCCCAAATCCTTAAGGTCAAGATCCAAAATATAGGCATGCCCAGCATAGCCATGTCTCAGACGGTGATAGACCACACATATGACGGTGGTCCCCTAAGATTACAATGAAGCTGAAAAATCCCTGTTACCTAGTGATGCCGGAGCCTTCATACCATCATAGCTCAGTGCGTTCCCCACGTTTGTGAAGATGCTGGTGTGAACAAACCTTCGACACTGCCAGTTGTATCAAAGTGTACCATATATCCTAATGGACGGTATATAATTCTTATAATGATAATCAATGACTGGTGTATATATTTACTCTGCTATATATTTTATGATTATCTTAAAGCATACCCCTTCTGTGTTTAAAAAAAGTATACCATAAAGTATATAAGTTGTGTTTTGACGGCAGCAATCTCATACATATGTTTTCTGCGTCTTGATTGCATCAAGAGGCCACTTTGAGTACTTGACTTATACCACCTAGGTTTCTGAAAGTACACTATGATCATAGCACAACGATGAAATTGTCTAATGATACATTTCTCAGGAAGTATGCCATCATTAAGGGATGACTGATTGTCCAGGCAATTTAATCTCCGAGTGTGTGATCTCAACCACTGCAGAATTGGCTGCCCTTATCCATAGATTCTTTCAGGACTTGGGAACTAAAGGAGTCTGGGAAACGGACAAGAATACAGACTGTTTAATAAAGTTGCTCTAAAGCTTTTTAGTCATCCATTCATTCACCCCTAATCTTCTCCCACTCAACTCCTCTTCCAGAATTATATTTGCTTATTTTTCTTTCTTTTTTTCTTTTTGTTTTGTATTGGAGGTTGAACCCAGGGGAACTTTACCACTGAGCTATATCCCCAGCCTTTTTAAAAAAATATTTTTGAGACAGGTTCTTGATAAGTTGCTGAGGCTGGCCTCAACTTTACTATCCTCTTGCCTTAGCCTCTCTAGTGGTTGGGACCTACAGTTGTGTTCTGCCATGCCCTACTCAGAAACATACTTTCAATTTGGTCACAGTATCTCTTCATAGCAGATGCCCTTTCCTGCTACAATTCCCAGGGTAAATCTCCTATACCAATGCTTGTATTTTAAAACCTACTTTTCTGGTCATAACTAAATGTGTCCCTAGCTGGATCAACTAGATTCTTTAAACTGGATATCTGAAACTGGGAAGGAGAGATGGAGAAATTTTAGTGTGACATGGACATTCAGGGAAGTCATTTTTCTTCACAAAATTTGGGGATGGAAGAGAAGAAGGGAGACTGAAGAAAAGAGGAAGCAATGGAGAAAAGGAAAAAGAGAACAGAGAAGCTGAGCCGGATAGGGGACTCTTGTCAGATTTCCAGTACGCAGATCCAGTCCTTCGTAAAGCATTCTCATTCCCTTAAAAATGTTCCTTTTGAAAACAAAAACTAAGTTTTCAACCTAAAACTTTAGCTTTAAAGAGGGAGAGGGAGAAAAAAAGGAGGGAGGAAGGAAAGGATGGAGGGAGGAAGATAAGATGGACAACTCTTCTTTATAGAAGAATTTTAGCACTTCCATTGTACATATATTGCTAAATACAGAGAGGAAATTGTACTAATATAAAAAGAAACTAAGAATAAGATTGCTTCACCTATAAAACCTTCTTTTCTTTCTTTTCCTCATCCCGAGGCACTGGGGATTCGAACCTCGGTCTTTCTGCATGCAAGACAAGTGCCTTATGAAATGGGCCATATCAGCAGCACTAAAACCTTCTTGCAAAAGAAAATTGAACTGAATATAGTTAAGAGTTTAACTCTTTCAATTTATTAACATTTCACCAGTTAGAACAACACATTAAATGAGACCAGACAAACCAGTTAAATGTGGAAACAGCAACTAAAGTACATTCCTTATTACTACTTTTCCTGGACTCTCACTTTAAAAATTTTAAAAGATATGTAAGAATGCTAGACTAAAAAGATATAATAATCAAAGTCAATGGGAAAATCTTGATTGGACCCTTACATGATAAATAAAAAATCTATAAAAGACACACTTGAAAAATTGGGGAAGTTTAAATATGGTCTGAATATTAGAATTTATTGAATTATTTATTTTCTTAAGTGTGATAGTGTCATTGTGTCTTTATAAGAGAATATATATATATACATATATTGAAATATTTAATGTGTCATGTTGCCTAAAATATTATCTAAAATGCACCAAAGGAGAGAGCAAGGAAGAAAGAGGAAGGGAGAGGGAGAAGGGGAATGGAATGGGGAGGGAGGAAGAGAGAGAAAGAAAGTATGCTATTCAGTGCTGAAATCTAAGTGGAGAATATATGGGAATCCATTTTGCTATTCTTCTATTTTGTATGCTTGGATTCCCTAATTTAAAAGCAGGGGAGGGGAGTAATCTTTATAAATCCCCCCGAATAAGACAATTTAATCACTAATGTAAGTATCTATTGGACTGCTCTGTACCTGTTGTATGTGATAGAGTCTGATGCAAAATGACTTAATGAAGAGAGGAGGTGGTAACTGTTTCTTGTAAGTAGAACATATATGATTCTGTATCTATTTCTGGATATTTAAACGTTGTCACCATAAATCTTTCTGGCTTAAAAAAATTGTTCCTTTTGCTTTAGCTGGTTTAAGTTGATTTCTATCTTACAATAAAAATTCTGACTAATGCTCTTTCAAACTCCTTCAAGATCCAGGAACTCTAAGACTTCTTCTATATCTTTCTAGAGTCCAAGAGAACACTCTACACTCAATCAACATGTTTACTCTCCATCCTCTGCTGCAGTCCCACCCCCAGACCCCAGTCTTGAGCCTTGATTCCATCATCCGATCATTTTCCCTGCATCTAGGTTCTTTTCTGTTTACATTCTACCATGAGGTCAAGCTTCTAAAACTTGTTTTCCCCATGTATTGCTTTTCAGTTTAAAATTCCTCAGTGCCTTTCTAGTCCCTAATGGTGTCTCATGGGACACCAGGGAGGTGTTCCATGATAAAAAAAAGTTCAGTTGTTAAAGATACTTGGGGAAATCCCATTTTCCCTTCTTAAAGTTGCCACATATGTAAGTATATTAAAGACTAAAGTTAGAAATTATCTCACCACCCCACCAAAAATCAAAAACCAAAACCTAAATTAAATTTGCTTGATTTAATGTTTCCTTCCTTGGTCTAACACCTATAGCAATAAGGGGGAAAATCTATAGAACTAAGGTCAAACATCTTTTTGGCCTTTTACCATGTATCCCACATATGAGTTATCTGATTTGATTTTCTATTTCCCTCTCATTACCATTTTCTGATTACTTTTGTAATTGGAAAAACATCTTCCCAAAGACAACTCCATGCTCCCTCTCTTCTTTAGCTCCTGACTTCACATTAAATGCTTCAAGCCAGGTCCAGGGTCCAGAGACTCCTTTCTGTTTTGACTTTGTGTATTACCCTCTTGTTAGTTACAGCCAGTTTTTTTTTTTTTTTTCTTTTTCTTTTCTTGTTTTGGTAGTGAGGATTGAACCCAGGAGTGCCTTACCACTGAGCTACATCCCCAGCCCTTTTTATTTGTTACTCTGAGAAAGATTATTGCAAAGTTCCCCAGGCTGTCATTGAACTTGTGATCACCCTGCCTCAACCTCCTGAGTCACTGGGATTACAGGCATGTGCCACCATGCTCAGCATCAACTTTCTTTTCTGATTAGGCATTGGACGGACATGGGAATGTCCCTAGAATTTGCTGATAACCCAAGCACTGTCCAATGCAGGCATCTGCAATGAGCACAAAGAGCAGATCAAAATAGCCTCCGCCTCCTTCCTTTCCCAGACTTGTTCCAATTCCTCTCATTCCCTTCTCCCCATGTCACTCCCTTCTCCCCTAGAGAGAAAATGCTGATGAATGTAGATATCAAACCTCTTTCTGGGGCATGGGGGAGAGGCATGGGGGAGAGGCACAGGGTCAAATACTATCCCTGCATGAGTGTGCACAGTTTCCCTGACTACTGCCTAAGGACTATTCCAGGCCAGTTGTTCTGCTGCTGTGCTGATCAGGATTAACAATCAGGAATTGCTGAGAGCTGAAGGAACCAGAAATGGGCCAGGAATTTTTGTGCTTGATACGTAAAGGAGCTGAGTGCTGTGCATGCCTGTAATCCCAGCTATTTGGGAGGCTGAGAAAGGAGGATTGCAAGTTCAAAGCCAGCTTCAGCAATTTAGTAAGACCCTAAGCAACTTAGTGAGACCCTGCCTCAAAATAAAAAGAAGTTAAAAAGGGCTGGGGATGTGGGTCAGTGGGTAAGCAGTGCTGGGTTCAATCCCCCACACCAAAAACCAAAAACCAAAAACCAAACCCTGTCTCAGAAAAAAAAAAAAAAAAAAAAAAAGGTTGGGGCTGGTGCTGGGGATGTGGCTCAGTGGCCAAACACCCCTGAGTTTGATCCTTGGTACAGACACACACACACACACACACACGCAAAAGGGGATTGGCTTCATTGTGTGTACTTGTTGGAAAGAGGTGTGGAGAGTAGGTGTGGGGGCATGAGTTGAAATTTGGGAGAATGAGGAGGCTGGTGCTGTGGATGGAACACCTCTGGTGCCAGGTGGAGACACATGGTAGCAATCTGTCTGTCTAATCAGCCGCACCTGTGACTGGTGGTCTCTGTTTTGGGCCCTATGTCTACCCCAATAGCAGGCAGCCCACAGCAGTGTGGACCATGGTGCTCCCCAGAGCTGTGCTGACCTTAGTGGGCTGTGGCCTCAGGGTATGACACAGCATTGAGACATTGGTGGCCCCAGGGCTTCCCATCCCATTCCTCATGTAACTTGATTTATGCTGTGTGCAGAGGCTCCTTACATAACATTGGCATCTTTGGAGAAAGGATCTGTTGGCAGCCAGCCTGGAGGCTGCAATCCCTGTGGGAAAGAAAGACACAGCCTGCAGAAGACCTCTGTTACAGTGGCTAGGCAGGCCCAACTGTTAACCCATCTGCATCCAATGATCACAGAATTCTGATGAAATGGGCCTGCAGCCCACCCCAAATATCAGCTACTGTAGTATCCTCTACCAAAAGGTACTTAGGGGAACAGCAGGAGAGAGGAGTTTCTTTTTCAAAGACCTCACTTGTGGGGTATTTCCACTTTTGCTTTTAGTGCCTTTCTGTGAACTGTGTAATTATTTCAGCTAGGGCTGGGAAAGCTATGAAAAGCAACTGTCCATCATGGGTAAGTCAGTGTTATTGGCTCAGACCTTCATTTACCTTATGTGAAGTAAATAAAATCACTATAGTACCTACCATATGAGAGATCTTTATCTACCATCTTCCTTCCTTGCTTTCTTGATTTCTTTCTTTCTTTCCTTTTCTCTATCCCACCATCTATCCATCCATTAGGTAATTATAGGTACACAGGTACACAGCTCAGTTTTTCCTTTCAATTTTGTCTGACTTTGCTTATGAATCAGGTCTTCATAGTCAGCTCCGGTTTCTCTTTCTAGTTCTGTTCTCCCATTTGCTCTTAGCTTAGCCACTTCTGTTGACTGAGGAAATAACTCTCTCTCTCTCTCTCTCTGGATTCTTTTCATGTATTAAAAAAAATCTGTATTGTCTTCCTGTCATGTGGCGTGTTCTGGTCATTTAGAATGCATTTGTGAACACACTGAACAAAGACCCCTACAGAGGAGAAGATAGACAATCAGCAAAAAACATAACAAATAATGAGTTGCATAAAATGTTAGAATAAGTGCTGTGGGAACAAAAAAAGGTGTAGAGTTTAAGGGTAATCAGGATTCAAGTGTAGGGGAAAGGGCAGAGGTGGGCCTCACTGAGAAGGTGAGATGGGAACACGGAAGGAATAAGAAAGTTCATCAAGTGTGTTCAGGCACAGCAAGGACTCCTGGGTGGGAGCATGCTTCTACCTGAGATGAGAGTTTAGCCCTGACTGTTGAATCTAGCGATATGGAGGGAGGATGGAATGAGTGAGGAAGAGAGAGTCAGAAGAGGAAGACAGAAAGGTGAGTGGTGGGTGCAGTGGACTGATAATGTAGGACCTTGCTGATCATTGTAAAGACTGGATTTTTCACTGAGAGAAATGAGGAGATAACAAAGAGTTATCCTGAGAGAAATGGGCTTGGAATTCTGAAGAATTCTGATTGAAGAAGTGATGTGATCTGAGATGCATTTTAAAAATATCACTGTGGCTGCTGTGTTGAAGGTAAGAGTAGAAGCAAGGAGATTCAATAGGAGCTATAGCAATAACCTAAGTGAGAGATGATGGTGGCTTTAAGTAGATGGTAGCAATAAAGTGGTTGGAATTTTGGATGTATTTTAAAGGAAGTAATAATTCATGCCAGATCTGATATGTGCATGAAAGGAATACAGGAGTCAAGAATGACTAAGATTTTGGGCTGAGCAACTGGAAGAAAAGAGTTGCCAACAGTTGGGATGGAAAGACTGTGGGTAGACCAGATTTGGGGGAGTATATCAGGAGTTCACTTTTAGCTTGAGTTTGAAGATATGGAGCAATTGGATATTGAACATATGAGTCTTGAGTTCCTAAAAGAAGTCTGGAGCTAGAGATATAAATGCAGAGTTCCTGGGCATATCGATGGTATTTAAAATCATGTATTTGTATGAGATCATCAAAAGAGGTGGATAGGGGATAAAGAAGGACTGAGGACTGAGGTCTGAGTCCTAACTATGTGCACATTTAGGGGTCAGAGAAAAGAGGAGGAACTAGGATAAAAGATCAAGAAGACTGGGGTGGTGAGGTTGGGGGAAAACACAGAGAACAAGAAGTTTTGAAGTGAGCACCAATGAGGAAACTCTATCAAGGAGGAAGAAGTAGGCAATCATATCAAATGCTGTGAATCAGTCGGATGAGAGCTTAGACTTGACCGCTGGATTTAGCAATATGGAAGTCACCGTAATTTTGACAAGAACAATTTCTGTGAAGTAATGGGGATCTAAGCCTGATGGGGGTTGGTTTAAGAGAGAACTGGAGGAGAAGAATTGGATATAGCAAGTGTTAAGGATTATTTTGAGGAGCTTGCTCTAAAGGCGAGCAAACAAATGGGGCAGTGGCTGCCAAAGGAAGTACAGTCATTAAAGGGCTTTGTTGTTTTTAAGATATGAAAAATAATAGCATGCTTGTGTGCTGGTGGAAATGACCCAGCAGAGAGCAACAATTTATTATAGAAGAAAAAAGGGAAGAATTGCCAAAGAATGTCCTTGAGTAGGTGAGAGGGATTGGATTGTGTGCACAAGTGGAGGACTTTGCTTTGATGGATGGGTAATAGGCGGAAGAGGGCAAAGTATCAAGAGGCCACTATTGGTCAGGGGATAAACATGCTGGTGGGAATCTGTAGAGTTCTTTTCTGGTTGCTCCTGCTTTCCCAGTGGGGAAGAAATGAAGAATCCAATTATCATCTGAGAGTCGGAATGGGAAGGAGATGTTAAAGGTTTGAGAAAACAAAGTGTGAAACTATATAGGAGCAAAAAATGAGTGAATAGACCAGGGAAATATGGCTGCTGAGCAGAATGAAGGTTCTGCTTGAGTTTCATCGTCACGAATTTAAAATGAGATCAAGCAGCGGCGTTCTGCTTTTCTTTAGCTGAGTTCAGCTGCAGGCATAGATGTATGGAGTAGGCACAGAATGGATGGGACTAAATCTATCATCATGCCAGGTGGATAGGACAAAGAAAAAGAGGCAAAGACTTGAGGGTGTGCAGTGTGGCGATGTTTATATAATGACTGACCAAAATTTGCAGGAAGGGAGTAGGAACATCAAAAATGTGGGCAATAGTGAGGGGTGGTGGGATCAATAGATTGGAGGTTCTGATGGGGTCAAAGGATGGTTGGGATCAGGTGAGGAGGTAAAATGGAAGGTTAGGAGGTTGTAGTAAGAGTGGGATCCAAGAAATGAGATTGTGAAGAGATCGTTGTTGTAGGTGATCACAACTAAGGGCTGACTGGAGGGAAGGTCATTGGAGAGGAGTCAAGGAACTGGGAGTTTGGGTGTTGGATTATTTACATGTATATTGAAATCACCAGAGTAAGACAGTACTGGAGAGAGAGAATGTGCATACATGGACATGAGAGTGAAACAGGATCTAAAAGAATAGAAAAATGACTTCTGGGGCAGAAGACCATATTCACTTGTATAAACTGATGACATGAAATTCAATGTGGTGCTCAAGGGCTTACAGAGAAGGGGAGAGATAGTTCTTAAAGTCACAAACAAAAATAAGAAGGACACCTTTCTCACTTCCAGGTCTAGTAACAGGGCTGAGAGAGAAATGGCTCCTTCCTTGAGAAGATGGTGGGGAAAGTAGGGAAGGCCAGGTGTCCCCAAGAAAGATGTGAAGAGATGCTCAGAGAATATACTGAGGAAGAAGGCAATTTTTCTAGCCATGGATTATGAGTTTCAGAGGGAACCAAGGAAAGGAGGGAGGATTGGGAAGAAAGGGAGAAGGGCACAGAATAGGGAAAGAATAGAGGGAATCTTATGGGGATTAGCAAGCTGGATATGAGGTGACCTGAACCAGGGAGATTTGGGGACTGACACAACTTTAAGACCATACTTTAGATGCAAGGTAGATGATAGTGGTGAGGCTGTGAACATTGGGATTTACAGGGAGTTTTAGGGTTCCTTTCCACTTGATGATGGGGAAATATTATGGGAGTCACTCTGAATAGAATTTGCCCCTCATCCAATTCCCTGCAGGGCCCTCTCTTTCTCCACTCCTTCTCTCTAATTTTTTACTTTTTTCCAGTAATTGCAACACTTCTTTTTATTTATTTATTTATTTATTTATTTATTTATTTATTTATTTATTTATTTTGGTTGTTGATGGATCTTCATTTTATTTATTTGTATGTGGTACTGAGAATCGAACCCAGTGCCTTATACATGCTAGGCAAGTGCTCCACCACTGAGCCACAACCCCAGTCCCCCAATTGTGACAATTCTGACTCTACCATACTATCCACTGCTTTTAAAAGAGGCCAAGTAATATATTTTCCTTTCTCTGATTATTTAACTTCCTGTTTCTCTAAAAGTACTTCATCACATTTACCCCACTCCCCGCCCCAGAGTACACATCCGGGGCTCTGTTGATACCCTGGTCACATGGGCCACTGCCAAAAATGTCCTCAATCAAATATTCAGAGCTGAAACCTTCCCAGGTATTTAAGGAAAGTTAACGCAGACCCAAAGTCAGGCAGGAAGGTCCTCCTAAGGCCCCTGTCTTATCCCACATCTTTATACAAAACCTTTCCTCACTCTGCCGCTCTCTGCCTGCACAATAAACTGCTTTGGCAGGAAGAGCCTTTGAATTAGAGGAAGATGATTTTTGCTCCTGTGGTCCATGTTTCAGAGAACACAGCTGCTCATCACCTTTGTGAATGAGACCATGCTTCAATTCCTGGCTGCCCAGACCCTGGTTAATCACTTGGACCTGGTCTTTATTCAGCTCCTCTTCTGGGCTCAGCTCTGCCCTGGTTGCAAGCCAAGCCCATTCCTCTGGGCTCGCTCATAGCCTGAGTCGGCAGCCTTATAATCACCTCCAGGCTTTGTCTCTGTCCATTTCCCAAGACACTTCCAGAAGAGGGGCAGGAAAAGGGATGCAGGATGCTAAGAAAAGCCTGGTGTTTGCTGGGTACAATGAGATGCCCAGCTCTTGGGAAGCAGGTGATGTTTTTGTCACACACTCTAGTTTCACTACAGCCACCTGAACACCGATTTCTCATCTTGTGGTTTTCTAGACCTCTAGAAATCTTCTCTGCTGTGCTGTGGTATGGCCTGACCCCTTGTCTGGGAGAGCCATGCTTTCTCTCCTTAACTCACCTCAATTAATTTCCCTTTATCAGCTCCCAGGAAAAGATTATCAAATTGGGATGTGAATGGTGAAGACTCGAAAGTGACCCCTTTAGTGAATCTTTGCTTTTTAGTGATAGAGATGGGGTGGGTCCCCCAGCAAGGCAGGAGAAAGAGACGGGATGGAATGATGAGACTGCGGTGAACTACAGAATACACGTGACTGTGAACAGATTTGGGGGAGAGAAGCTAAAAATCTAGATATTTCTGTACATTTTAATTTCCAAATTAAAATTTCTGGTAATTGATCCAACTTTTAAAAAACATGAGGACAACCAGATAAAATCATCATTGAGTCCTCTGGGCCCATGGACCAAGGTGGAATATCAGTGACTTGTATATTTTAACATCTGGCTCTGTTAAGCACAAATGGATCTTTTATGATGACTTTTTAGCAAAAATATCATTTGGGCTGCCCTGTGGTGCTGAAAACACACTGGAAGGGCTGATCTGGCACTAACTCTGGCCTTGGTGACTTCCATCCAGTCCATTTGGAATCCTGCTTCTATGGGCAGTTTCTTCCATATGCTAGGGCATCAGTTACCTGGGTTCCTTAGGAAAGCCACCAAGTTTAATGAGGATGCATTGGCTCAGGTCTGTAAGAGGAATGTGAGGCATTATTATTGTGAAAGAGAGCTGAGGAGTGCAGGGGACACACTTCCACCTCAGAGAGAATAGTCAAATTTATTATCCCACAGTATAGGATCAAACTATGACCTCTGAAATCAGTTCCCTGAGTTCAAATCTCTCCTCTACCTGTGAATTCATTGGCAAGTTAATTAACCTCTCTCAGTTTTTCAACCCGTAAAATGAGAAGTTAATAGTACCTTCTAAGGAGGATTTAATGCGATAGAGCTTGCACAGTGCTTCCTTAGCAGTGTCTAAAGAGTAAGCTCCCACACTGGAAAAGGAATGTGACTTTATTTTTAGAAGACTTACCCACTATGTTTTAAATGGGGATTTACTTATCTAGTGAAAGCTTATTTTTACAGTCACATTTGAACATTGTTCAGATCTGTTTCATTCATCTTTAAACCTGTCTTACTCCTTCTACCCTTCCCCAAGCCATCAGGTCTCTAAATACCCTAGGGGAAATTTCTGTGTTGGAGTTCCTTAGCCCCAGGCAGTGGGACCTCATTAACCCTTTGTTCTCAGTGAATTCTCTCAAGTCCCAGGCCCAGCAGAACCAGTTCATAAAGTCCCACTTATCTCGTGGGAAACAGCCTGCTGGGAGGGTAACTTTCCTTTCTGGTGAGGGCCCAACCCACATTGCCTATATTTTCAGCTTCTTCTTCCCCTCTGTTAGGTCTACTGTGCCTCCAGACTGGCTTTTGTTTGTTTTTCTCCCCTCCACCCACAAAAAATGCTACCTATAATTTAGAATCACTATTTAAAATTTGAAATCTGATTTAGATTGTTGCCTTCCAACCAACTGGCAGCATCTCTCACCCATTTCAAATGACACAGTCTGAATTTCTTTCCTTTTTTTAAATTTGGTACTGGGGATTGAACCCGGGGGCACTTTGTTATTAAGTTACATCCCCAGCGGCCCCCCCCCCCCCCCGTTTGTAATTTTAATAATGGGTCTCGCCAAGTTGCTGAGGCAGGTCTAGAGCTTGCCATCTTCCTGTCTCAGCCTCCGGAGTTGCTGGGATTCCAAACAAACTCCATTTCTTGGAGACAACCTTCTTGGGTCCCTTGGAGGTCCTCTGAAAATACCAGGGGAAGGAAAGGATGCAGGGGCAAGCGATTCGGGTTTAGGATATTGGGTCCAGAGTTGAAAAAAAAGCTCAGGTTAGGCCCAGCTGGGACCCTGCGGAAAGAAAGGGAATCCCTGCCTCTGGTATAGATGAAGTCTGCCCCTCCCACCGCCAGGAACCGACCGGTTGCCCCGAGATGGCCGGAAGTGCTAGGCTTAGGGGCGCGCGTCGGGGGAGGGGGGCTGTCTGCGAGCTCAGCCACCCCACCAGACTAGGGTATTTATAGCACCTGTGTTTCCAGACCTGTCTCCACCTGGATTTCTGCGGCCTGTGACTAGCGTGTGTGGGGAATGAGGGGGCGCATCTCGTTGCTCTTGGCCTTGGGACTGTGCCGGATTGGAAGTTACAAAATCAAAACAAGAGGCTGTCTAGGGAAACACCCTGGCAGAGCTCTTCCGTGCTGCGTCTGCGAAGCGGTCGGTGGTTAGGCCTAGTGAAACTCGGGGCTTTCCAACCCCACGCAGTGTCACATCGGCGGAGGCCGTGGGCGTGGGTGAGGCAGGTGTGGGCGACTGGGGAAATGGATCCCACCCTCCAAGTCGCCCTGAGCTCTGGCTCTCACGGGTGCCTCCACCCCTCCTCAGAAGGGTTCAAGGATGAAAAAAATGTTCCTTTTCTCGGGGGATGTGTATTTGGAAAGTGGTGCCCAGAGAGTGCGTGGTGGCCGATCCTCTTTGCAGACACGAAACTACAGAGTCCACGTTTACTGTCCTCACCTTCAGTTTCCCCTAATCACTACCTGTCTGGCCACTCTCAGACAGCAATAACATCGTTTAAAAAATCTAAATGACTGTCCTTTGGGTCCTGCAAGAACCTAGTGATTGAGAAGAGGGTAATGCTTAAAACCTAGGAAGACCCCAGGGTCGGCCCTACTTCCGTGGGCATGTGCCCCGGGAAGAGGCCCTCTACTGTGCCCACTTGCAGGAACCGCCCTGACTGCTCCACCCGCAAACCAGGCTGGAGAAGAGTCCGAGGACAGGGAGAGCTTGTGTGGAAAGTCAAGGGCAGTAGTGAGACCTAGAAAAACAAAAATGCCGCTAACATTTGTTCAGGATTTCCCTTTTCTGTTTAACCCCGGGGCAGTACAAACGAGGTAGGCATTTCTGCCAGGGTCACCATTTCACAGATGGAGAAACTAAGGCTTGGCAACTAGGTCGCGGGGCGCGCCCCGAGGCGACACAGCAAGTGTCTACTTCAGCTTCGAATTCGGATGCAGGGGACTCGCAGGGGCGCTCTGGCCGCCACGCTCCTCCGCGGCGGCCGGGTAGGGGGCCCGGTGGGGGCGACGAAGCGCGAGGCCAGGCGCGCGGGGAGGAGGCGGCTCCCGGCGGGAACGCACAGGCCCGGGGCTTCTGGAAAGGCTGGTTTGGTCGCTCAGGACGAGGAGGCGGCCAGCCGGGAATCCCGAGCAGCACCGCGAGGCCCGGGCAGCTGCCAGACGCGGCTGGTGACTGGCCCGCGCCCGCGGCCCCCACCCGGGGCCGTGCTGCGGTCGGGCAGCGAGCAGGCCACATACCGCGCGGCGCAGAGGAAATGGCTGGAATTCCTCCCGCGGCGCCGCGCTCGGGCTCGGGCGGGCGGGGCTCAGCCGGCCCGCGAGGAGGGCGGGGGGCGCAGCGGAGGGCGCGCCCCTGGTGGCCTCGGGCGGGCGACTGCCTGGTGCCAATCTCCCGCACTGCCTCGGGGACTTATACCCTGGAAGCGCTCCCACCCCTCACAGCCGGACTCTGGTGCTCCAGAACCCGGCGGAACCTCGAGAGGGGGACCACGTGAATGGGCACAGGCTGGGCTCCCGCAGCGACTCCCCATCCAGGCCTAGCCTCCTGCCCCCTACCGTCTCTGGCTCAGGGCCCCTGGGTGGGCCATTTGCACAGCGGGCCCGCAGCCCCTGCTGATGCTGGGTCAGGCCCGTCTTGTGGGAAAACTCACAGCTCGTGTGGGCCCCAGTAGAGGCGGGTGCTGAGGACCCTGGGCTCTCCTCCCGGCAGTGGGGTCTCTGTAGGTCCCAGTCATGGCCGTTGCAAAGTCCCGGCCACTGACTTCCACAAATGTAGGCCCAGGCCTTGGGACTTGCTGTGCTGGCCTTTCTTTATATAGGCTTTGAGAACAAGGCAGAGAGCTGGCTTGACTTGGACAGGAGAGGTTGGTCCCTCAGGAGACTGCGGGCTCCGGGTGGGACAGTTGGGAGAGCTGAATGGGATGCGGGGAGTAGCGACGAAGGAGGAGGGCTCTAGTTAGAGCCCTTAATAACTTCTGCTAGGAGGCTGGTCCTTGCTGCTTGGAACAGGGCTGGTTGAGTCAGGATTTCTGTCTTCCCTGAAACTTCAGTGAGATGCCTGGTCCAATCAAGAATGACCTTTTGAGAGTCTTTACCTTCTACCTCACACCCCTAGGCGCACCCTGTGCACCGCTGCACCTATGCTCTCCTGCCTTTGTTTTTCGTTTTCCAATCTGGAAGGCCTCCCTTTCCCTTCTTTGGCTGGTGAGTCTGATTTCCTGCTCCAATGTCTTTTATTCTCTGTGAAGTCTTCTTTGAAACCCACTCTATCTGCTCTTTCCATTGGCCTCTGACAAACATTACTGCACCTTTCACAGTGGATTTTGAACACAAGCTTATAAATTTATTCACTAAGTTAGACAATAGCTCTCTTGAGCAGGCATTGGTGTGCTTTTACATATTTTTGTGGAGAGGAGGCAATACTGGGGATTGAACCCAGGGACACTTTGCTAAATAGCTACATCTCCAGTCCTTTAAAAAATATTAATTTTTTTTTCAGACGGGGTCTCACTAAGTCGAAGAGGCTGGCCTTGAACTTGGGATCCTCCTGCCTCAGCCTCCTGAGATACTGGGATTACAGGCGTGCACCACCACTACCTGGCCCTTAGATATTTTTGCAGGCCTACTGTCTAGCATGATGGTTATCTTACAGTAAGGACAATGCTTAATTGTGTTGAGTGACAAGATAGTAGAAAGAGGAAGGAATTGGGCAGGTATAGTACAAATGGCAGCATAAACAGAGGAAAAGCAAGACAGATGTGAATCCTGTCAGAAAGCTCAGTTTTGCTTCTTGAATACATAGAGAACCTGCTACCCACACCCTGCCATGTTCTCTCTATTAGCACACCAAGGAGGTCCCAGTCCATCACCTCCTAAGACCCACCTGAACTTCACACCTTGGTCCTAATCTTAATGCCAACCCCAATTTTCATTCTTTTCTCTAGCTCTAGGTTCTGAGAATGGCTTAGTTGGTATGTACCTATTTCCGTATCCTACCCACCCCATCTCTAATTCCAATATTTTCTAAACTGGACCATCTCATTTCTCAGGGGTTCACAAGGGTCCGATTCCACAGGAGGTAGTGCAGTCCAGCCATTCCGGAAGGGACTGGAGCTCACGAGGAAGTGCCTTGGCCCAAGGCTGAGGGCAAGAAATGACTGCAGCTGTGTCTGCTTACCCCCAGGGCAGGACGGTTTCAAACTCCAAGTGGGGCAGGGATGGAGTTTCCCACACTGACCTATATCACTTAAGTTCAAGTTTCAAGCTTAAATCTTCATCCTCCCAGGGGTTTCCAAGTAGCCAGATGCAGGTCTGGGGAGGGACTCTCCTCTGAGTAAGTCCTTTCCAAGGCCCTGGGAGGAAATGGGAGGCCTGAGCCAGACCTGTCCTAGTGTGTTTGCTCCTCCACAGACAGGCCTGGTGGATGCCCATGGAACTAGGACAGGTCAGGGCATGATGTGTCATTTCCAGGGTTGCCCTTAGACACTCACCCATGAGGACCAGGCCCAGTTGGCCTTGGCAACCCCTTCATACAGAGGTAGCCAGCCTGCAGTAATAGTGGTGGTTCTGGGAATTTTGAATGTCAAAACCTCAACATTTTTCATGAGAAAAAGGAACAGATTTTGGCATCTTTGCTCTAGAAACAGGAACTGACCAAGACAGTGACCTCCATAATCACTTCCTCGCCCAATGTTCAGAAGGGGGAAGGTTCCCTCAGTCCTTTTATTTTTCTCCCTAGGGATCTGTGGGCAGGAGCTCCAGTGTTTTATAGGACAACAAGGGAAAGAAGGGAAGGGAGAAAGGGAGGGAAAGATGAGAGAGATATTTTGAGTGGTCAATCCTTAAGGACTGAGGAAGCCAGGAAACTGAGCGGGTAGAGTGGGAGCCAGGAGGCACTGGGCACCTAAGCAGTGCTCATTGTTTTCATCTTGTAGTGGAAAGAGCATCAGTGTTGTGTACTCCTCAGGGCTCCCAGTCCTCTGGACCCATGTCTGATAGCATTGAGGGACAGCCACACATACAGCGAACTTTGATAGACTCCCTCCTCTGCTCTTTTTGAGCACCTGCTACATGTCAGACAGGTTGCTGGAAACTGGATGAATAAGAAACAGATTTTTTCCCTTGCAGAGCTTAGAGTTGAGTAGAAGGGATTGGTGTTCAGATAATAAAGCATTAAGATAGTAAGCTAAGGATAACAATGCCAAGAGAGGACAGCGAGGCCACGTCAGATTAGGGTGGAGCGCCAAAGGCCTTAGGAAGAAGATGGGATTTAAAGTGGGCCTTGAAGAGCAGATGGTGGTTTGCCAGGTGGAAATGGGGAGAGGGAACATTCCAGGGAGGAGTGGCCTTAGCTAAGTGCAGGAGGAGGGAAGTTGAGTACGTCCAGGGAGCTGAGAGTGTGGGTGTAAGTGGGTATGGAGGAGTGATGGGAGAAACAGCTGGAGCAGAGTCTGCTTTGCAGAGGGCCCTGAGTGCCCGGCTGAGGCATGTGGAATTCCTCAGAGGGCCCTGAGGAGGCCTTGACTAGCAAGGCATGACAGATCCAGTTCCACACGCTGCTGGCAGCTCAAAGGAGTGAGGCGATTGGGAGGACGGGGGAGAGAAGGGGAAGCAGCCAGACCCATCCATTATGACTAGACTGGATCATTAATGAGTTTTATATTTCCAGTTCCTTCTAGGGTGCAGCTGACCTGAGGCTGGTCCCTTTCATCAGGTCTTTGTTGGTCCAAGTTTTCTGCTGCAAAACTAACTGAGCTTCATTTTCCCCTTGGGAGTAAAGAGAGTATTGACGGTGGCATCTGTGTTCTTGTGAGCAGTAGTCACTGTGGGCAGTCAGAGGCCTACTTCCTCCTGGAGAGGCTAATGAAGAGCCATGCGTTGGGGAGGGGAAGGTGGAGGGGAGAGATCCCACTCATGGGCTCTGACTATCTGGAGACATTGGGGTAGCCCAGCAGGGTTGATGGCAGACTGAGACCTAAGTTGATCAGGGTAGGAGGGGCTGGGAAAGAAGTGCCAGAAGTCAGAGGTCCTCTGGGTCAGAAGATCTCTGGGCAGACTCAGCCGGACCCTCCTCTGACTCTGAGTCCAGGGGCATAGAACCACTGAGCCACATCCCCAGCTTGTTTTATTTTTAAATTTTGAGATGGTCTTGCTTAGGGCCTCTCTAAGTTGCTGAGGCTGGCTTTGAACTTGTGGTCCTTCTACCTCAGCCTCCTGAGTTGCTGGGATTACAGGTGCGCACCACCATGCCCAGCTATCCGGCCCTGTTCTTGAGCTTAGTCCGAGGGGTAAGAAGGGGCTCCCTCAGCTGTATTAGCTGACATTTTAAAATAAGTTTTATTTCTTTTCCCAGGTTGTAAGCACCCAACCTGAAGAGATGGCATTTCCTGTAGGCCCTAAACTGTCTAGGCACTAACTAAAGTTCAGCTGAAGAGAAGGATCAGGGTCAGAGGCCCCTATACAGAAGGGAAACCTTTGCAGTGACAGCAAAGGCTGAGGTTATTGTTTTATCACACCTTCTTCTTTAAAGAAAAAAAATTATATATTTATATATGTATATTATATATATATTTAATTTGACAATGGACCTTTATTTTATTTATTTGTATGCAGTGCTGAGAATTGAACCCAGTGCCTTGCATTTGCTGGGCAAGTGCTGTGCCACTGAGCCACAATCCCAGCCCCTCACACCTTCCTCTTGACCCCTTTGAGTGTGCTGTGAAATCCACTTCCTGTTGGGTCTTTGCTGATGGCAAACTTCTCTATACTTCTCTCCTTCCTTGGCTCTCTCTAGCTCCTTTGTGCCCATGGATTGTGTGAGCATTTCATCAAATTATTCTATACATATTTATTATCTTGAACTTATCAGGTATTGTACTGGGCATGGGAATACAATGGTAAACCAGGCTTATGATTGAAGTAGAGGGTGATCTAAGGCCTAATAGGATTTCAGATGCTACTTGACTGGAAGAAGGTAAAATTTCCTTGCTAGTTATGATTGTGTGGCGCCATCTGCTGACTACATGTAGATCCTACATGCAAAATTTTGCTTGAATGTACAAAAAAAACCCACCCAATTATTAAAACATAGTGAGACACAGCTATGTACACACAGTGAAATATATACATGTTCAGAAACAGACACACATATATGAAACACAGACATACAATCACATGTAGCTGTTCAGGATCTAGCAGAGTACCTCACCCTTTGTAGTAGTACAATACATATTTCCATATACCTACTTCCCTTACCCTGTTGATTTTTTTTTTTTTTTTTTGTAGTACCAGGGATTAGAACCCCCAGGGCTTCGCACATGCTAGGCAAACTCTATACCAATGAGCTACATCCAAAGCCTCCCATTGATTCTTTAAAACCAAGCTCAAATGCTATCCTCTCCAGGAAGCTACCCACTCTGGCTAAGGTAAGACTTCCTCTTCTGAACTTTCATAACTTCATGACACTTATTTTACTAATTTGCATTTTAAGGATGTGGGAACCAGTTTCCTCCCTCTCAGGTCTTGCGGGTAAGATTTGTGCTGCACTCATGTTTTTATTGCCCTGTAGTGCATGGCAGGTCCTTGCTTGAAGTGGGGTCTCAGTGATTGTTGGGTGAGCGAATGGAGGCTGTAGTCATGGCCACAGAGGAAAAAGAAGGCAAAACACACACATGCAAGCTAATTAAGCGTATGTCTCTGTCCTTGCAAAATAAACGGTATATATTGACAAATAAAGCACAGAAACATGTGTCTATGCCTAGCTGTGAGTAGACATATTCCTTAAATTAAGTCCTTTATTACTTCTTCAGTCTTCATTTCAATTCAGTTCTTTCTTTCACTGGCTGCAGCAGTAGCCTTTTAGCTGATCTCCGTTTTAGTTCTACTTTTAACGTTGACCCCAGGCTATACCTTCCTAAGACACATTTTTGAGGATGTTATTCCCCAGTTCAAGAAAAGTAGCAGGGGCTGGGGTTGTGATTTAGAGGTAGAGTGAGTGCCTAGCATGTGTGAGGCACTGGGTTCGATTCTCAGCATCATATATAAATAAATGAATAAAATAAAGGTCCATCAACAACTAAAAAAATTTAAAAAGAACGGTAGCAGTTTTTGCTGTCTTGCATGATAAAGTCTGGAAAAAACTAAGCCCTTTCTTTTCTACATTTTCTTAGGGGCAAGTAGTTACATTCAGTAAAATTTAAGTGGCGGTAGTTTCTGCTGGTGTTTATCGTTGCCTGTCAAAAGATGCAATCATGGCTGGTATCTCCAGTTCTCCTTCTTTTATGCCTTGAGTGTGATTAGAAAAGGAGCTGCAGCAACCATTTTGCAATTATGAGGAAAAGACCAAGATGTTGCTCCTGATCTCACTGGGCAGCTTAACAAATGATACCACTTCTAGATTCCTTGCTCATGTGAGAAAAAAAAACCTCTTTGTTTAAGCCACAATGAATTATGTTTTTGTTACATGCATCTGACTGTGATCCTAACTCATAATCTCAAATACCCCTCTGCTCTCAGTACCCAAAGGATAAAGTCAAATTTCCTTAACCTGGTATTCAAGATTTGGCCTCGCTCGATTCATCCGGTTTTGTTTTCCAGTATTCTCTTCTCATGGCCACACCCTAGGCCATGCCTCCGCTGTCTCTTGCCTAGACAATCTCAATAAATTCCTACCTCATTTCCTTGTTCCCAACACTGACCTCCTTTAATCCGTTCTTTTCACTACAGCCAGAGAGGTCCTTTTAAAAATAAACCTAGTGTCTTTTCAATACTTAAATTTCTTTTGTGACTCTTTATTACCCTTTAACTCAAATCTATACTCCTCAATGAAACCCAGAGTTTTACAAGGATCTACAAGGTCAAGCTACAAGTGATCCTCAATTCTGGCTGCACATGAGAGTCATCTAGACATGTTTTTAAAATTATCAGTGGTTGAATTTCACTCTAAAGCATTCTGATTTAATTGGTCTGGGATGGGCCTGGGCACTGATATTTTAAACAAGTTCCTGGAGTAGATTCTAAAAGAGCTAGAGTGGAGAAGCTTTGATTCATACCTTGCCTATTAATTCATCCTCACCAAGCACCAACCTGCCTATGACTCACTGCTTCGACAATGCTTGTCTTCTTTCAGTTCTTCAAATGTGCCAAGCTCTCCCCTGCCTCAGGACCTTTGAAGATGCTTTCCTTCTACTTGGAAAGTGCTTTCTCTTTCTTGTCATATGCCTGTTTTTTTTTTTTTCCCCTCTCATCCTTCAGGCTCAGTTTAAATGTGTCCTGTTCACAGAGGCCTCCCCTAACCTTTCAATTTAAAATTACCCTTCTTATCATTATCTGTTATAATTCTTTTTTTTTTCTTTTGCTATTAAAAAGTTCATTTAACAAAAAGTTTAATGACCCAATTTTTATGTCATAGTTCAGCAGGCCCTCTGGAGAGGGGACATGGATTTCTCTGCTGAACAGCCATTATTTACATTATAACATCATGATACTGTTTCCTTGTATTACCACCATTCCTATATCGTTCTGTTGCTCATTAGTTGCCATCTCCCCACATTCATCTGTCACAGGATTCCTTGGACATGTCTGCCACCATTTAATTTCGATGATAACTTCTTATCTATAAATTTTTTCAGCTCGGGAGGGTGAACTTTGCTCATGCTGTCTACTCGGCAGGTTCAGAGATACTTAATTCTTTTATTTTGTCCTTGACGTTATTTCTCACACTGGACTATAGGCTTCAGAAGGGCTCTGTGTATCTACGTATGTATGTATGTATGTATGTATGTATGTATGTATGTATCTATTATGTGTGTGTGGGGCACAAATCTTATGATCAGAGCCTAGAAGGTAATAGGTTGCCGATCGTGAAGGAGTCTGTGATTTTACCCTACCTGCAAGTTAACAAGTCAGCTTGCTACTATTTCATAGATTTTTGGCAGAAGGCAAAAGACTACTAGCTCAGAGACAAAGACTTTATTACTTATAGCAAAAGCAGTGGCCAGAGTATAAGCATTTGTATTCATTACTTAATTTCCAGTTCTCATTGGGGGATGTGAAGAGGTCCAGGTGACACGTAGACATGTAGTGGACTGCATTACAGAAGAGGAACCCTGAACTTAGTGACTCAGAATCATTCACAATGGGCACTTAGCCTATTTGGCCTTGGTCCTAGGGGCATTATCTTTAGAACACTGGACAGTACACACACCTGCCCTTTGTTCCACCGGGAGACACTATCTCTCTTTCAAG
Source organism: Sciurus vulgaris (assembly GCF_902686455.1). Lineage (NCBI taxonomy): Eukaryota > Metazoa > Chordata > Mammalia > Rodentia > Sciuridae > Sciurus > Sciurus vulgaris. The sequence continues at coordinate 64,263,843 of NC_136475.1, forward strand.
GCTGTTCGTTATGTAAACATCCTTGAAAAGATAGGAACAAAGGCAGTGCCTTGGCTTAAAAGACATGCAGAATTGGGAGAGATTCATGGAGAACCCTTTGCTCAGCTGGGCTTTCTGCCTGGAGTCACCTTACAGAACAATCAGAGGTGAGCAGGGACCCAGCAGACCTGGAGTCCTCTTCAGTGGAAGGGTTCGGGTGTGGAGGCGACTGCCATTTGTGGACAGAGTACTGGGGAGAAGGAAGCTAGGCAGAAAAGGAACGCTAGCAATTTTCATGGGGTTCCCTTGAATTTGGGCCAAATAGTAAACTGTGCATGTGTTGGGTAAGACTCCACTAAGGAGAAGAACAACTACTGGAAAAACAATTACCAGGAAGCTGGAAGCCAAACAACTTCCAGAGCTCACATCAGTTTGGAGGATGTTCAAGTTCCAACTGGCCAGAGAGGAGTGGAGACGCGCAGTCGAATATGTAGAAATCTTCGTAGTAGGATACCTTGGTCAGGGCAGGCGGCTACAAGAAAGTATCAGGGTTGGGTGACTTAGAAATTCATTTCTCATGGTTCCAGAGGCTGGAAGTCTGAGATCAGGGTGCCAGCATGCTGAGTTCTGGTGAGGGCTCTCTTCTGGGTTGCAACCTGCATTCTCCTTGCATGGTCACATGGCAGAAGGAGGGCTGGAGAACTCTTCAGGGTCTATTTATTAGGACACTAATCCCACTCACAAGGGCCCTACCCGCATACCCTCCTTACTTTCCAGATTCCCCACATTCTAGTGCCATTGCATTATGAGTTAGGATTTCAACATATGAATATTTTTGGGTCACAAACATTCAGTTTATTACACTGGGTAAAACCAGTCTTATGGTAAAGGTACTCTAGACCAGGGTTTCTCAACCTTGGCACTATTGGTATTAGCATGTGTGTGCATGTGTAGTTATTTGATGTGGAGGGCCAAACTGTGCATTGAAGCAATATTTGTGGCACATGCCTGTAATCCCAGAGGCTTGGGAGGCTGAGGCAGGAGGATCTTGAGTTCAAAGCCAGCCTCTGCAACTGTGAGGTGCTAATCAACTCAGTGAGACCCCGACTCTAAATAAAATACAATATAGGGCTGGGGATGTGGCTCAGGGGTTGAGTACCCCTGAGTTCAATACCTGGTTAAAAAAAAAAAAATCTCCAAACATTGCCAATATCCCTAGGGTGGGGATAGGGTCAAAATCACTCCTGACTTAGAACCTCTGCTCTCGGCCCACCCTAAAAGCATGGAAACTGCCTTGGAAGCATTTAACTTTTCTGAAGTAATGCAACTACCTGACCATCCATCCCCAATCTCAGCATTCTTCAAGAAAGACAAAATTCAGACACTCAATAATATAACACTCGGCTGTATTCAATAAGAAATTACTAAATATGCAAAGAAGCAGGAAAACAACCTGTACCAGTAGAGTATCAATTACAGCAACCAGGTCTATAAATGTCTAAATCTGAATTAGTATAAACCTTTTAAAAAGAGCTATTATAAAGATGTTCAGGATTTAAGGGAAAACACAAACATAATGAGAAGAGAACTATAGAATCTAAGAAAGAAAGTATTGCATTTTTCTAGAACTAAAGAATACAATATCCAAAGTGAAATATTTACCAAATGGGCTCAATAGCTCTTTGATTAGATGTTGCAGAAGAAAATGTGTATAAACATGCACACAGCTCAAGAAACTCTCCAAACTGAAACCACCAACTCAGTGCAATGTGGGATAATATTAGCGGTCTAACAAATATGTGTAGAGTTTCAGAAAAAACAGAGAATGAATGTGGCAGAAAGATTTTGGAAAAAAATAAAATCTGAAAAAAAATTCAAATTTGACAGAAGCTGTAAACCTAAATATCCAAGAAACCCCGAACTATATAAACACAAAGAAAACCACACAAAGACATATTATAAAAATTTCTAAAACCTAATGACAAAGAGAAAAACAGTGAAAGCAAGCATAAGAACAACTACATTACTTACAAAAAACAAAGATAATGCTGGGCATGGTGGCACATGCCTGTAATCTCAGTGACTTGGGAGGCTGAGGCAGGAGGATTGTAAGTTTAAGGCCAGCGTTAGCAATTTAGTGAGACCCTGTCTCAAAATAAAAAATAAAAATGGCTGGGCATGTGGTTCAGTGATGTACCCCTGGGTACCAAAACAAACAAACAAAAAAATCGCATTTAAAACCTCCTACAAAGAAAGTTCAGATCTTCTCTAATGAAATTTATCAAACATTTAAAGAAGAAACAATGCCAATGTGTCACAACCTTTTGCAGGAAATAGAGGAAGAAACACCTCCTAACTCTCATTTTATAGGGTTAAAACTGGGTTGACAAATATTTCAGACTCCGGTTGCTCCTCCTCCACCTTTATAAGCCTCATAATGGCAATGCCCTTTTAGCTTGCAGGCCAAATGCAAACTGACCAAGAGCCAGATTTGGCCCATGGTCACAGTTTGCTAGTCCCTGGGGTAAAGCATTAGTGAGCTATCTACAGATTTTACTAAGGATCTTTGTGAGATGGTAGAGAAGGGGGTGGTTATGTGTCATGCAACAACAATGATCTAATAAATATTCCCATCAGTCATTTCATTTGCGAATGTTTGGGGATTGTCCAGGCTTCTTTTTTGTTATACATTTCTAGTTTAACTCCATTTTGGTAAGAACATACTTTATATACTTTCAATTCTTTTCAGATTGTTGAGGTTTGTTTCACAAACATCTGAAAATACAGTCTATCTTGGTTAGACTTCATGTGCCCACAAATGGATGGAGTGTACTATAAATTCAGTTAGGTCTGCCAACCTGGTGGTACATGCCTGCAATACCAGCAGTTTGGGAGGGGGAGGCAGGAAGATCCTAAATTGCAGGCCAGCCCCTGGGTTCACGCGTCAGTAACACACCCACAGCCACACCCATCCAAACCCACACACAAATACAATTAGGTCAAGTTCATTGATAGTGATGTTAGGTCTTCCACATTCTTACTGATTCTTTTCTAGTTCTTTTATAACTTCAATGTAGTCTTCAACAATACTTGGGATTTGTCTATTTCTCCTTTCATTTCCAGTTGTTGCCTCACACAGATGGAAGATCTGTTGTTAGGTGTTACAAATTTAGGATTTTTGTGTCCACTTGGTGAGTTGACCCCTTTCTCCCTTAGCAACATCCTTCTTTAACTTTGGTAATATTTCTTCTACTGAAGTCTACTGTGCCTGATATTAAGCAAGTCATTATAATGTGTGTGTGTGTGTGTGTGTGTGTGTGTGTGTGTGTGTGTGTGTGGTATTAGGGAATTGAACCTAGGGGTGCTCTACCACTGAGCTACCTCCCCAGGCTTTTTTTTTTTTTAATTAAAAAAATTTGAGACAGAGTCTCACTAAGTTTCTGAGTCTGGACTTGAACTTTTTTATTTTTATTGTAAACAAATGCAATACATCTTGTTTCTCTGTTTGTACATGAAGTAGAGACATACCATTTGTGTAATCATACATTTACATAGGGTAATGGTGTTTGATTCATTCTGTTATTTTTTCTCCCCCCTACCTCTCCCACCCCTCTTTTCCCTCTATTCAGTCCCTCCTTTCTCCATTCTTGCCTCCCTCGACCCACCCCCATTATGTGTCATCATTCGCTTATCAGTGAGATCATTCATCCTTTGTTTTTCTGAGATTGGCTTATCTCACTTAGCATGATATTCTCCAATTTCATCCATTTGCCTACAAATGCCATAATTTTATTTTTCTTTATAGCTGAGTAATATCCCAGTGTATATATATACCACAGTTTCTTTATCCATTCATCAATTGAAGGGCATCTAGGTTGGTTCCACAGTCTGGCTATTGTGAATTGAGCAGCTATGAACATTGATGTGGCTGTATCTCTGTAGTATGCTGATTTTAAGTCCTTTGGGTATAGGCCAAGGAGTGGGATAGCTGGGTCAAATGGTGGTTCCATTCCAAGTTTTCTAAGGAATCTCCACATTGCTTTCCAGAGTGGCTGCAGTTAATTTGCAACCCCAGCAATGTATGAGTGTGCCTTCCCCACATCCTCACTAACACCTATTGTTGCTTGTATTCTTGATAATCGCCATTCTAATTGGGGTGAGATGGAATCTTAATGTAGTTTTGATTTGCATTTCTCTTATTACTAGAGATGTTGAACATTTTTCCATATGTTTGTTGATTGCTTGTAGATCTTCTTCTGTGAAGTGTCTGTTCATTTCCTTAGCCCATTTGTCGATTGGATTATTTGCATTCTTGGTGTAGAGTTTTTTGAGTTCTTTATAGATTCTGGAGAGTAGTGCTCTATCTGAAGTATGATTGACAAAGATTTTCTCCCACTCTGTAGGCTCTCTCTTCACATTGCTGATGGTTTCCTTTGCTGAGAGAAAGCTTTTTAGTTTGAATCTATCCCAGTTATTAATTCTTGCTTTTATTTCTTGTGCTATGGGAGTCCTGTTAAGGAAGTCTGATCCTAAGCCGACATGTTGAAGATTTGGATCTACTTTTTCTTCTATAAGATGCAGGGTCTCTGGTCTGATTCCAAAGTCCTTGATCCGTTTTGAGTTGATTTTTGTGCAGGGTGAGAGATAGGGGTTTAGTTTCATTCTGCTGCATATGGATTTCCAGTTTTCCCAGCACCATTTGTTGAAGAGGCTATCTTTTCTCCATTGCATATTTTTGGCACCTTTGTCTAGTATGAGAAAATTGTATTTATTTGGGTTTGTGTTCATGTCCTCTATTCTGTACCATTGATCTATCTGTCTATTTTGGTGCCAGTACCATGCTGTTTTTGTTACTATTGCTTTGTAGTATAGTTGAAGTTCTGGTATTGCAATATCCCCTGCTTCACTATTTCTGCTAAGGATTTCTTTAGCTACTCTGGGTTTCTTATTCTTCCAGATGAATTTCATGATTGCTTGCTCTATTTCTGTAAGGTACATCATTGGAATTTTAATTGGAATTGCATTGAATCTGTATAGCACTTTTGGTAGTATGGCCATTTTGACAATATTAATTCTGCCTATCCAAGAACATGGGAGATCTTTCCATCTTCTAAGGTGTTCTTTAATTTCTTTCTTTGGTGTTCTGTAGTTCTCATTGTAGAGGTCTTTCACCTCATTTGTTAGACTGATTCCCAAGTATTTTATTTTTTTCGAGGCTATTGTGAATGGGATAGTTTTCCTAACTTCTCTTTCTGAAGATTCATCACTTATGTATAAAAATGCATTGGATTTATGAGCATTGATCTTACATCCTGCTACTTTATTGAATTCACTTATGAGTTCTAAAAGTTTTCTGGTGGAATTTCCTGGTTCCTCTAAATATATGATCATGTCATCAGCAAATAGGGATAGTTTGGGTTCTTCTTTTCCTATTCGTATCCCTTTAATTTCCTTGGTCTGTCTAATTGCTCTTGCTAGAGTTTCCAAGGACAATGTTGAATAGAAGTGGTGAAAGAGGGCATCCCTGCCTTGTTCCAGTTTTTAGGGGGAATGCTTTCAGTTTTTCTCCATTTAGGATGATATTGGCCATAGGCTTAGCATAGATGGCCTTTACAATGTTAAGGAATGTTTCCACTATCCCTATTTTTTTTCTAGTGTTTTGAGCATGAAGGGATGCTGTATTTTATCAAATGCTTTTTCTGCATCTATCGAAATAATCATGTGATTCTTGACTTTAAGTCGGTTGATGGTGAATTACATTTATTGATTTCTGGATGTTGAACTAACCTTGCAGTGCTGGGATAAAACCCACTTGATCGTGGTGCACAACCTTTTAAATATATTTTTGTATGCGATTTGCTAAAATTTTGTTGGGAATTTTTGCATCAATGTTCATTAAGGGTATTGGTCTGAAATTTTCTTTCCTTGATGTTTCTCTGTCTGGTTTAGGTATCAGGGTGATATTGGCTTCATAGAATGAGTTTGGGAGGTTTCCCTCCTCTTCTATTTCATGGAATACTTTGAGAAGTATTCGAATGAGCTCTTCTTTAAAGGTTTTGTAGAACTCAGCTAGGAACCCATATGGTCCCAGACTTTTCTTTGTTGGTAGGCTTTTGATGATTTCTTCTATTTCATTACTTAAAATTGATCTATTTAAATTATGTATGTCCTCCTGGTTCAGTTTAGGTAATTCATATGTCTCTAGAAACCTGTTGATGTCTTCAAGATTTTCTATTTTGTTGGAGTATAGATTTTCAAAATAGCTTCTAATTATGTTTTGTATTTCACGCGTGTCTGTTGTGATATTTCCTTGTTCATTCCGAATTTTAGTAATTTGAGTTTTCTCTCTCCTTCTCTTTGTTAGTGTGGCTAAGGGTTTATCAATTTTGTTTATTTTTTCAAAGAACCAACTTTTTATTTTGTCAATTTTTTCAATTGTTTCTTTTGTTTCAATTTCACTGATTTTAGCTCTGATTTTAACTATTTCCTGTCTTCTACTACTTTTGGTGTTGCTCTGTTCTTCTTTTTCTAGGGCTTGGAGCTGTAGTGTAAGGTCGTTTATTTGTTGATTTTTTCTTCTTTTATTGAATGCGCTCCATGAAATAAATTTTTCTCTAAGAACTGCTTTCATAGTGTCCCAGAGATTTTGATATGATATATCTTTGTTCTCATTTACCTCTAAGAATTTTTTTATTTCCCCCTGATGTCTTCTGTTATCCATTCATCATTTGATAGCTTATTATTTAATCTCCAGGGGTTGGAATAGTTTCTGTTTTTTTATTCTGTCATTTATTTCTAATTTCAATCCATTATTATCTGATAGAATACAAGGTAGCGTCTCTATCTTCTTGTATTTGCTAACAGTAGCTTTGTGGCATAATATATGATCTATTTTAGAGAAGGATCCATGTGCTGCTGAGAAGAAAGTGTATTCACTCTTTGTTGGATGGTATATTCTATAAATGTCTGTTAAGTCTAAATTATTATTGTGTTATTAAGATCTATGACTTCTTTGTTCAATTTTTGTTTGTGGGTCTGTCTCCCCAGTGGGAAGAGAGGTGTGTAAAGTCACCTAGTATTATTGTGTTGGAGTCTCTTTGATTCCTGGAATTAAGAAGGATTTGTTTGATGTACATGAATGGGCCAATGTTTGGGGCATAGATATTTATGATTGTTATGTCTTGCTGATTTATGCTTCCCTTAAGCAGTATGAAATGACCTTCTTTATCCCTTCTGACTAGTTTTGGCCTGAAGTCCACATTATCTGAAATGAGGATGGATACTCCAGCTTTTTTGCTGTGTCCATGTGCATGGTATGTTTTTTTCCCATCCTTTCACCTTTAGTCTTTGGGTATCTCTTTCTATGAGATGAGTCTCTTGCAGGCAGCATATTGTTGGATCTTTCTTTTTAATCCAATCTGTCAGTCTATGTCTTTTGATTGATGAGTTCAGGCCATTAACATTCAGGGTTATTATTGAGATATGATTTGTATTCCCAGTCATTTGGGCTTATTTTTGGTTTTTAACTTGGCTTGGTTTCTCCTTTGAGTGGATTTTTCTTTAAGATAGTTTCTCCCTTTGCTGACCTACACTGCTGTTTTTCATTTCCTCCTCATGGAATATTTTATTGAGAATATTCTGTAGCGTAGGCTTTCTATTTGTAAATTCTTTTAACTTTTGTTTATCATGGAAGGATTTTATTTTGTCTTCAAATCTGAAGGTAAGTTTTGCTGGGTATAAGATTCTTGGTTGGCATCCATTTTCTTTCAGAGCTTGAAAAATGTTGTTCCAGGCCCTTCTAGGTTTTAGGGTCTGGATTGAAAAATCTGCTATATCCATATTGGTGTCCCCTTGAATGTAATTTGCTTCTTTTCTCTTGCAGCCTTTAAAATTCTGTCTTTATTTTGTATGTTAGGTATTTTCATTATAATGTTCCTTGGTGTGGCTCTATTGTAATTTTGTATATTTGGAGTCCTATAAGCCTCTTGTACTTGATTTTCCATTTCATTCTTCAAATTTGGGAAATTTTCTGATATTATTTCATTGAATAGATTGTTCATTCCTTTGGTTTGTTTCTCTAAGCCTTCCTCAATCCCAATAATTCTTAAATTTGACCTTTTCATGATATCCCATAGTTCCCGTAGATTCTGTTCATGATTTCTTACCATCTTCTCTGTTTGGTCAACTTTGTTTTCAAGGTTAAATATTTTTTCTTCAATGTCTGGGATTCTATCTTCTAGGTGTTCTATTCTATTGGTTATGCTTTCTATGGAGTTTTTAATTTGGTTTATTGTTTCCTTCATTTCAAGGATTTCTGTTTTTTTTTTTTTTTTCAGTATCTCTAACTCTTTATTGAAATGATCTTTTGCTTCCTGCATTTTCTCTTTTAACTGTTGATTGGTGCGATCATTCAAAGCCTGCATTTGCTCTTTCATTTCATCGTTTGCTTCTCTAATTATGTACATTCTGAACTTCCTTTCTGAAATTTCTTCTGCCATGTTGTCATTGGATTTTATTGATGTAGCATCTAGGTTTGTTTGGGACATTTTCTTCCCTTGTTTTCTCATATTGCTCAGGTATCTACCCCTCTACTAGTGAAACTCTGAGATATTGCAGATTTCCTCTATTGACTTATAGTGTCCCTGTAGATTTCCAATAACTCACCTCCTAGCCTTCAATAGCCTGAAGTCTTGGAGGAACTTGATAATGCTGTGATATACAAGGAAGCTGTCCCTCTAGGGGTGGCGGCCTTCAGGTGGGGTATATTCCCTGCTAGTAGGCAGAGGCACCTGCATGCCGCTTGCCGCCGACCAGCAGGACAAATGACACGTACACTTCAGAAGTTCATGAAGCAGCTTCCGCTTTATTTGGACAACACCCTCAATATATAAGCAGTCTCACGCATATGCAATTGTAACCAGATATGTCCATCCAATCCTATTAAAGGTCAAGCGATCACGAGCTCAAGCATACATGTAAGATATATCTGTCCACGTGCTAGGCGGCTGAACTAATTATCATACAGCCAATGGTAAACACTTCCTGTTTTTCTCAAGGTGCATTCAGCACACACTTTGGCTCTCTGCTAGTCGCCATCTTAGATGCATGTGGTGTAACCCTGGGCCCCGGGTCTCGCCTGCCACACCTGCACTTGTTGACTGATGGTCAGTCAAAAGGGGGTCTAGACTGCAGACTGGGGCATGGCTGGTCTGGGCCTATGTCTCTGGTTCTACTGCCCTGGTGGGAAAGCCTCGCCTGGCGGGGAAGACTCACCCGTTGGGGACGTCTTGCTGGGCAGCTCCCCTCTGAGAAGTTTCCTTCGGTCCATAACTACCCCCTGGCTGGGCAGCCCTTTCCTGGGGTCTGGAACTATCGCCTGGGCTGGGGAGCCTCACCCTGCGACAAAGCCTCTCGCTGGGCGGCCCTATTCTACAGTGCTCCTGGTTGTCCGGGTTCATTCTCCAGTGGGGGAGTTTCGCTGGGCAACTCTACTCCACAAAGTTCCCTGCGTTCCGGAACTATGACCCGTCCAGGTAGCCTCACCCAGTGGGAGAGACTCCCTGGTGGCTCTGAGTCTCTCAATATCTTCTCTTCTTGAATCCTGAGTCCTGGAGCGACATGAAATGCAGTCACCCTCTAGTCCTCTATCTTGAAAAGCCTGGACTTGAACTTTTGATACTTCTGCTCAGTCTCCCCGAGGTGCTGGGTTTCTCATTAAGTAACATCATTCTTTAAGTAATATTTCTTGTACTGAAGTCTACTGTGCCTGATATTAAGCCACCACACCAGGCTTATAGTTCATGTGATTAGTGTTTGCATGGTGTGCTTTTTCCATCTTTTACTTTTAACCAATGTATGTATACATTTATATTTAAAGTGGGTTTCTTTCTTTCTTTTCTTTTCTTTTTTTTTTGGGGGGGGGGATTGAACCTAGGGGCACTTTACCACTGAGTTTCATCCTCAGTCCTTTAAATTTTATTTTAAAAATTTGAGACAGGATCTTGTGAAGTTACCAAGGCTTACCTTGAACTTGCAATCCTCCTACCTCAACCTCCCAAGTTGCTGGGATTACAGGCATTCATTACTATGTCTGGCTTAAAGTGGGTTTTTTTGTAGAATTGAATCTTTTATCCAATGTGACAATCTATATCTTTTTAAAAATTTTAAACATTTGTTTTAATTAGTTATACATAACAGTAGAATGCACTTTGATACATCATATATAATAGAATATAATTTCTCATTCGTCACATAGATTGTTTAAACTGTTTAGATGTATCAAAATCTAAAATCTTGCTGGTTGTGTTCTATCTATGCTTGGCCAATTTCCTGCTTTTTCTGCCTGCTTTTGAATTAATTGAGAATTTATCATTTGTTTTTGTTTCCACTACTGGATTATTATTTAGGCCTTAAATTTTTTGGGTGGGGGCCAGGTATCAGGATTGAACCCCGGGGGCGTCTAACCACTGAGCCACATCCACAGGCCTTTTTATTTTCTATTTTGAGACAGGATCTTGCTAAATTGCTAGGGCCTCACTAAATTGCTGAGACTGGCTTTGAAATTGTGATCCTCTTGCCTCAGCTTCTTGAACTGCTAGGATTATAGGCGTGTGTGTACCACCATGCCCAGTTTAAAATTTTTTTTATGTTACTCTAGGGCTTAACTTCTACATATTTAATTAACCACAACCTGTCTCCAATTAATACCATTTTACCCACAGCATAAGCACCTTATAAGACCATAATGCCAATTCCTTCATTCTGACTTTTAGACTCTTGTCGTTGTATTTTTATACCATAAACCATACATTTTGCTACTGTTTCTGCTTTGGACAGTCAATTATCTTTGAGAGTGACTGGAAATAAGAAAACAATCATATATGTTTTTAACTTTTTTCTGGAGATCTTGATTTCTCTGCATAGATACCAATTTCTTTTGCTCTCATATTCCTTCTGTCTGGAGACCTCCCTTTAACATTTCTTATCAGAGAAATGCACTCCTATTTTACTGTCTCCATTTTTGTTTTTATAAAACATTTAGATATTTTCCTTGATTTTTGAAAATATTTCACTCTGTATAGAGTTCTGGATGACAGTCTCCTTCCTTCCCAATATTAATTCTTTCTCTTTTGGCTGAAGCAGTCTCTGATGAGATTGTAATCAGTTGTAATTTTAATTTTTACTCCTGTGTATACAAAGCTACCATCAAGATGTTCCTTTCATCTTTAGTTCCTAGCAATTTGAATGGAAGCCCACCATCATTGGTGTGAACGAGGTCTAGGTGTATTCTTTTTTTTTTTTTTTTTTTTGTTTCCTGGGATTCTCTGATAATCCTGGATCTATGATTTTATAAGTTTTATTGTTTGAGAAAATTCTCAGTCATTACCCTCTTCAAGTATTTCTTATTTCTTGTTCTTTCTGTCTTTTGGACGAGTGTATTAAAACATTTGATATTATCCCACAGCTTTTAGACGCTATGTTCTTTTAAGCCTTTCAACCTGTTTTTCTTTTAATGTTTCCGTTTGTGTAGTTTCTGTTGACCTATCTTCAGGTTCACTGGTTCTTCCCTTGGCCATGGCAATGTACTGATAAGCCCATTGTATACATTATTCTCTTTTTTACCTACTTCCAGCATTGCATTTGGTTGTTTCTTATAGTTTCCATTTCTCTACTGGAATTTTCCATGTGTTCATGCATATCACCCATATTTTCCACTAGAGTATTCAACATAGTAATCATAGATTTTTAAATTTCTTGTCTGATAATTCTAATATCTGGGTTATCTCTGAATCTGTTGATTACTTTATCTCACGAGAGTAGGTCAGCTATTTCCTGTTTTGTTCTTGAGTTTTATGCATGCACTATAAAAGATATATATTTAAACTACATAGTTAAAATATAGCCATATATTTTTTAATTGAATGCCAGTCATCCTATGTAGAACAGGTAAATCATTTTTATGCCCTTAGCCGGTATATCTTTTCCACTGCTTTAATTTTCTTAAGTATTACACCTTGTGTTAAGGGTGGGTACTGGGAACTTGAAAGGTTTTGCTCAATGTTTCTGCTCCACCCTCAACTTCCAGCATTCCCTTTTGGCCTGGTCTGGGAGTGGATTTAGCTCCACCTGCCTTCTCCACTGGTGGTGGACTTCCATTATTTCTTCTGCTCTGTTGTCCTGGTCTAGCCCAGTCTCAGGCAGGCCTGTGTCCCTGGGTCTCACAGATAGAGCTCTCTTAGGGATCCTACCCTTCGCCCAGCTGCCAAAGATCTCTGGTGACCTGGGTCCTGGTGGGTTTTCTGCCTTTATCCAATGGGTAGACAGTTTTGTTCTCTTTTCTTCTCTTCCCTAGCTATAATGTTCTTTATCTGTGTCCTAGAAATGACAGGCTCTGTGATTTTTCCCCAGTGGCTCAAGGCTTTTGGCAATATATTAAGCATTTTAGTTGAATTCTTACCACTCTGTTGCACTGCAGGTGAGCCTGTGCTGGGTGCCCCTTCTCTGCCTGGAGGTGCCTGATTTTATTGCACTGTCACCTCAGCTCCCTGACAAATGCAAGAAAAGTTAGGGATTTTGTAAGTTATCCAGTTTTACTCTTGTTATTCATGTTGGAACAATGCTCTTTTCAGTGTTAGGCAGGAGAGCCAATTTCCGGTAGACAGTTACACTCTCCTTTAAAATCTCTTTGCCTACACTGAGATTTTATCTCACTCCAGTCAAAATGGCAACCATCAAGAAGACAAACAATAATAAATGCTGGAGAGAATGCGAAGGAAAAGGAACACTTTTACACTGTTGGTGGGATTGTAAATTTGTACAGAAATCAGTAAGGAAGTTCCTCAAAAGGCTAGGGAAGGAACCACCACATGACCTAGCTATACCACTCCTTGGTATTTGTCCTAAAGAATTAAAGCCAGGATACTGTAGTGATACATGCATGCCCATTTTATAGCAGCACAATTCACAATAGGCAAACTATGGGCCCGGCCAAGATGTCCCTAACAGAGGGATGAAAAAAGAAAATATGATATATATACACAATGGAGTCTTATTCAGCCATAAAGAAGAATGAAATTATGTTATTTGCAGAAAAATGGATGGAACTTGGGAACAATATGTTAAGTGAGATAAGTCAAACTCAGAAAGGGTTATGTTTTCTCTTATATGTGGGAGCTAGAGATGAAAAAGGGAAAATAAAGATGGGGAGGGCAGGAAGATCTCATGAAAATGAAAGGGAGGTCAGTAGAGTAAACGAAACGAACTGGAAGGGGGAGAAGGAGAGGGAAAGGGGCAATACTGGTGAATGGTATTTGCCAAATTATATTGTTATATTATGCACATGTAAGAATATGGAACAACAAATTCCACCATTATGTACAACTATAATGCATCAATACAAAAGTATGGAGCCAGGTGTGGTGGTGCACTCCTGTTATCCCAGTGACTCAAGAGGCTGAGGCAGGAGGATTGCCAGCCTCCACAAATTGGTGAGGCCTTAAGCAACTAAATGAGATCCTGTCTCTAAATTAAAAAAATAAAAAGGGCTGGGAATGTGACTCAGTGGTTAAATGTAAATGCATTCAATCCCTAGTACCAAAACACAAACACACGTGTGTGCCCACACATAGGCACACACAATGGTGTGGGCAAAAACACATGGAAAAAAACCAGAAAACCTTTGCCTGAGAGACCCTGGCCTTTCTTCTTTTCTCCTGTGCTCTCACTGTGTGGCTTCTCCTTCCCTGTCCTTCCTTTTTTTAGTCTCTCTCTCCCTTTTAGTATCGTAAGCAATTGCACTTTGACCCCCCAATCTGCACATCCCCCCAATTGAACAAAAGTCTGTCTCTTCACAATATAGTTGGTCCCCTGTCCTTTGTCACTTGAGCATCTGCTGTTATCCTCACTGGTCTGACCCCACTACCCAAGCAGCTTCTCTGCTTGGGTAAAGTTGGAAAATGTCCTTTCCAACTGTGTGCCCTCCCGACAGCACCGAGATGCAGTGTTCTCTCTGTTACACAAATGTGACAATGTCCTCACTGGGGGCCTGACCCCAGGGTGGGATCTGAGGCTTCCTGAGCACTCCAGCCAGGAATGTTTGATGGCCTCCCACTTTCTATTTTAGTCCTTAAAGTGCTTTCTCTGTCAACGGTGCCCACTTTGTTCCCTTAGAACAACATACAAGATATATTCGCTTACATTTCTAACTGTTTTTATTAGAGAAGGACTGTGGATATATGGGTATATTTCAACATGGCAGAGTTATTTCATTTATCTACCAATCTTTCTTTCTTTTTTCCCTTCTTTCTTCTTTTCTTTTTTTATGGTGCTGGAGATTGAACCCAGGACCTTGTGCATATTAGCCAAGAACTCTACAGCTGAGCTCCATCTTCAGCTCCAGTTTTTCTTTTCTGTATTAATAACTCGATTTCAGATCGTATATAGCGTATCTATTGGCAGTAATTGTCTCCTGGGGAAACTGACTCCATCTACCTGTGGTGAGAATTGTGGGCACAAGGATAGCCTGTGGGCCTTCTAGGAGGAATAGTGAAGAAAACGCTGAGAAGATGGGGCAGACCTGTGGGCTGCCTCTGCTGGTATTAACTGTTCCTATATGGGGAGCTCTCACCCAAAGGTAGGGAAGGGTCAGGTCTGGGGCACTAGTCCAGGGCTGCTCCAGAAGGACACTTTTAAGGTGGCATTAGTGGATAGTATTCTGTTCTTTAACTTTGCCCTGGGGGAATATTTTTTAAAAATTACTGAAGAGAAGGGACTCTAGCAAAAATGAAACAATCAGGTTACACTTAGGAAAATAAATGAGTGACAACAAAAATTCTGGGGAGTGCTTTTTCCCACCTTGGTGAAAACTGCAACTTTGGCAGTAGTGCCAACCTGGGTTGCACTAGTTGCCAGTGGAGGGCAGTGTTGAGGGAGCAAGAGGAGATCTTTAATTACTTGTGAGAGGTCCAGGATCCTGGGTGTCCATCAGAGAAGCAGAGTTCTAAGGAGGGACACTCAGAGAAGCTCCATTGTCCTTAGGAAACCAAACTTGGCTAAGACAGCCTCAGAATGCTCATGAGAGTGGGTTAGGGACCTGACAGGGAGTGATAAGGCGACTGCATATGTGGGGATTCGCTTAGAGAAGGTACTGTTTAAGTCAGTTGGCACACTCCTATGAGATGGCTTTGGGGCGTTGCCACTGTCCCTCATCCGATTTCACTAGTGAAAATGGAAACATAAAGACATATCCCAAGCACATACTAATCTTAACTCAATTTACAGAGCAGCTGTGCTCCTATGAACCAGCCTTTCAAAGATATGCACATTGCTCTGTGAGGCAGCAAGGTGGATGCTGAGGTCACTGCAGTTGACGGTGAAGGACACAAGATGAGGAGCTCCAGGGTAAAAGTCGTCGTGCAAAGGCTCCACGCTGAAGGATGCCCCACTAGCAGGCATGCTCCACTGGACAGGGTGGTTTTGTTTTTTGTTATTTTTTTGCCAACTTTCTTCATTGATGATTTTTTTTGGGGGGGGCTGGCACACAGTAGGAGCACAAGTACATGTTGAATCACTGAAGCTGGAAGGACTCACACTGTAAAGCAATCGCTTCCTTTATTCTGCAGGCAGAACTCAATTTTTTCTGTTTTGTAAGCTTGGCCTGAAGGCTGGACTTTTCAAAAGTCTGGGCCCACGCAGAGTATGGTGGCGCACACAGGTGATCTCAGCCACTCAGGAGGTGGAGGCAGGAGGATCACAAGTTCGAGGATACGCTGGGCAACTTAGCAAGACCCTGTCTCAGCCTGCAAAATAAAAAGGGCTGGGGATGTAGCCCAGTGGTAGAGCACCCATAAGTTCACTCCTTAGTATCAAAAAAAGAGAGAAAAAAAGGGGGTCTGGGTGCAGTGGTAATGTGAACCAAGGGAAGAACAGAGGAGAGAGGAGAGGAAGAGGAGACAGGGTACCTGCTGAGGAAGGTGCTCCTCTGTCAGCGAGAGGATCTTGAATCTTAAACATTCCTTTGGCGCCCACTGTGAAGTCAATCAGTTTCGCAGAATATAGTGGTTTCTTGGCTGTGCATAATAGCTCGAGTCCTGATGATCCTCCCAGGCACCCCAACCCATACTGTCGTCCTATTTCTGAACACGTTTTGGTCAACCCCAAGTAAAACTTCTTATGATGAGCAATTTCTCATATGAAAACTCTCGTTGTGTACCTCTCTCCCCGAACTTGATTAGTTGCTTTCCAGGATGAAGGGTTGGTTGGGTTCCAAGACAGAGAGAAGAGGGGGCCGAGCCCAGGTTGCAGCCGGCAGGGTGAGTGCCCATGATGAACAGAGGCCTGAGAGCTGACGGAGGGACCCGTGGATGGCACATCCAGCGCAGGGCTGAGCGATTTCCGTATTCTGGCCTCTTCTTGCTCTACCCCTGAGGTGGTCAGTGGAAAAGCTGGGGCTGATCTGTGTGGTTGGGGACTGGGCTATGTTATGGTTTGGATGTGAGGTGTCCCCCAAAAGGTCACGTGTGAGACAATGCAGGAAGGTTCAGAGCAGAAATGATTGGGTTGTAAAAGTCTTAACCCGATCAGTGAATGAATCCCTCATGGGATTAATCGAAGTGGTAGGGTGTGGCTGGAGGAGATTGGAATTGGGGTGTGGCTATGGGGTATATATTTTGTATCTGGAGAGTGGAGTCTCTCAGCTTCCTGATGATGCCAGCTGCTTCCCTCTACCACGCTCTTCCGCCATGTTGTTCAGCCTCACCTCCAGCCCTGAGGCATGGAGCCAGCCTTCCATGGACTAAGACCTCTGAAACCATGAGCCCTCAGATAAACCTTTCCTCCTCTATAATTTTGCTGGTCGGATCATTTAGTCACATCAGCGAAAAAGCTGACTAAAGCAGGCTGCATGCTGAAGGGTGGCTGATGGCACCTGAGTGGAGGCTGCCAGAGTGAAGCAGGGTGGGCTCCCCTTCAGTATTTTTCTTCCATTTGGCCAGCAGATGGCAACATCTCCCTTCAAACAGAATCAAAGTCGCTGATCCGGATAACACAAAATTGGAGCTGCCCTGTAGAATTTGGTTCTGGATTTGAGGACGGCCACTCTGATTATCATGGAGTCAACCTGATTACAGGTTCCATCTCCATCTATTTGTTCCATCAGCAATTATCGAGAGCTTACTATGCCCAGCCTAGGACTGGGCTGTGCTGGGGCAGGGATGTGATACAGCAGCTATTAATATGATCCAGCAAAAGTATTCCCGGCATGGGCTTACAACCTGGGAAGGGACACAGACATTAAGCAAAGAGTTTCAAAGCAATGGATTCATTTCAATTGTGGTAAGTTCTACAGATGATCAATATAAGGTGCTATGAGGCCATACTAACAGGAAGAACCTGATCTTCTCTGGGCGGTCAGAAAAGGCTGTTGGTACATATCCTAGCAACACCCACCCTTCACACCCCTTGTTAAACCTGCCACCACACAAGCCATTATATTTTCATCTTAAGACTTTTTTTGTGGTACTGGGATTAAACAAGGGAGTGCTCAACCCCTGAGCTACATCCCCAACACTTTCAGTTTTTTATTTTGAGGCAGGATCTTGATAAATTGCTGAGGCTGGCCTTGAATTACAATCCTCCTGCCGCAGCCTCCAACATTGCTGGGATTACAGGTGTGTGCCACCATGCCCAGTCTATATTTCTATTTCATAGCTAATAGACTCCCCCTAAACATTCCCTCATACCCAACATACAATCCCATCACAGACTTCACTGGAGACATTGATTATAGACCTGATTCCACTGCCCACACCTCCCTCCCTTAATTATTAACAAATTCTTCAACCGCTCTTTTCCGTCTCCTCCACAATGCTTGTTGCAAATCCTGTTGCTCACCTCGTCAGGACATCTCATCAAACTCTCAGACAACTGTAGTCTTACTCATCTTGTCAATCCTAATGCCTCCCACTGAGAGCTACCTGACAGCTAATATATTCTTGAAAATATTTGGCAAGCCAATGACCAGATGACTCGATAGAGCCAGGGTCACAGTTCCTAGACTGAAAAGGCTACCTTCTTTCCTTCAGTAAAAGGCTAAGATGGAAGTGGCTCACCTTTGCACGCTCCCTTGCCACCACCCAGTCCCATCATCCCAGACAGCTCCTCGGAAGGTAGGTGGTGCGTGAGCACAGATCCCAGACCTGGGGTTTGACTTGCTCTATGTCATACCCATTCTGGGATCTGTGGTCACCCTTCTACCTTCTCCTTGAAATGTACCAGGCTCCTGATTATAGTTCTGCCAAGCAGGCTCTTGGTCATCAGTTTCCCCTTCATTCCTCTGAAGGGCCAGACATATCAGAAGATAATGCCCTGGTGCCAGAAGAGACAGACCTAAGGGAATCATCTAGTTTGACATCCTCTGATTCCTCTTTTCCCTCTTGGTTCCCGACCCACTCCTGTATGTCTAGTTTTTGTTTTGGGAATACATATGCACAGCCATCTCACTTAGTAGGCAAGAGCTGGAAGGAAACACAAGACCCAATCTAACCCCCTCGCGTGATGAGTAGGGAAACTGAGGTCCAGAGAGCCTAAATCATTTGCCCATGCGGCACAGCAGGTCAGGGCAGAGCCAGATGGCCTAAGAGCACGCCATGAAGTGTTCCTCTAGGGGCCACCCTTTCGCAGTCTCTTTGTTCACATGAACCAAGAAATGCTACTTCCATTAGGAAGGCACGTCCAGTGCAAACCACTCCTGAGATCGCATTTCAAAGATTGATAGACATGGCTTTTGCATTATCTGCTGTTTCAGATTAGCTATGCTGCGGCTTCATTCTTTAGGGCTGATATTGGGGGTGAGAGGGATGGAGAGTGGGGGTGGGGAGCCAATTTCGAGTCCCCTTCAGAGGCCCGAGCTCCAGCCTTTGAGATGGGGCTTGAGAAGGACAGGGTGATCCATCCTATATTTTCAGTCCGTCAGGAGATTTCATTGTTTAAACAAACATTTCAGCGAAGCCATCCAGCTGGGCAGTGATTTATGGCTCTGGCTACAGTTTTTCCCCAACAAAGATAAACAATCCTGCAACTCTTGGGACTGGGACTCCTGGTTCTAATAACTTGGAGTTGGCGGGACCACGCCAGCCATCGCCTGGTCTGGGGTTTGGTTAGGATCTGTTCGCACTGGTCCTGTGGCTGAGCCGCAAACCTTGGGGGACCATGTTGTGTTTGGAAGCTGGAACTGTTGCCTCTGGGGCAGGGGAGAGTGGCTGGAAGGAGAGAAATAGCAGGGTTGGGGCTTCAAGCCTACCCCTTCTTCGAGAAGGGCAGCAATATTCCGCACTCCTCCTGGTAGACACAGGGTAGTTTTGGTCAACGGCTTCTGTTCTTCCTTCTTTTGGTAACGGTACATCAGTTTCCTTCTGTGGAGCTGTTCCAGCTTGTACGCTGTGCCTGGTGTGATTGTAGACACCTCTTGACCCTTGGCTCCTGGCATGGATGTGAGCTCAGGCCTAACCAATCAGAGTAATGCATTCTTGTGATCATAGAATTTGACTAAGTGGTTGGGGGGCAACTAACCCAATAAAAAAAAACAGCTTAAAGGCAGCTGGGGCTGCTGAGCAATAATGGCACTTTCTCTTTCCCTCCAGATTGAATTGGGGATGATGTGGGAGAATGATTGACCACTAGAGCAGTTACCACCATCTTCCCTCCCAGGGAAGAGAACCTTCCTGAACTAAAATACAGGAAGTGAAGCCAAAGACTAGAGAGAGATCAACTCTTGGTGACAACATTGGAGTGTCTGAATCCATGCCAGTTCTCTTTTTATTTAAAGATTGGGTCTTCTCCCCATTTGTGTACAATGAATCAAAATGCAGTCTGTAAAAATTAAAAAAATTTAAATAAAAAAAAAAGATTGGATATTCTTTCACTTGTGACTGAGAAAGGGTAAACCAATACCCATCATGATGCTGTGGGAGAGATCTACTAGGGCAGGCAGCTCTTGCAGTCTCCACCCGCCATCTAGAGTCCATGGTTTAGTAAGAGAACAGTAACCGTCTCATACTCTGCAGCTGACAAAGCGAGTCGGTGTCATCTAGGCACAGCTTCTATTGAGAAACTGGTTCTTATTTCAGGAGCAATGGGGAGACACTCAACACGTGAACAGGGAAATGTCCTTTCTGGTGTTGCTCTTGAGGGACTTAGTTGGAAGCAGGGAGAGGCTGAATGTTGGGATACCACTGAGGTGGTCTTGGGAGATAACTTGGATTCATTCACAGGACAGGCTTCTACTCATTCATACCTCAAGAAGTGTGAGGTTTCTGAAGCATAAAGTTCAAGTTTTGTGAAAGGAAAAGGTTGATGTCTTTAACTATGTGAAAATATTTCTACATGGTAAAAATGCTTTACATAAAGTCAAAAGACAAGGACAAGTTGGGAAAACATTTACTGTACAAATTACAAAAGGTTAGTCTCCTAAATATATAAAGAGCTTATATCGAAGGAAGAAAAAAATGATAGCTGATTGAAAAATGGGCAAAGTATGTGAGTAGACAGTTCACAGGAAAAAAAAAATGACCAATGTTATTAAATGTATGAAAAGATAATAATGATAATGAACATTTATTTGGAGCCTTATCCTTATTTACACATTTAATTTTTATAATAACTCTTTGAGGAGTGTCATCACTCTGATGTCATTTTACTGATGAGAAATCAAAAACAGGAGTTAAATAAATTGCCCAAAGTCACTCGGTTTGACTTCTCACCCACATCTGTTTAACCTTATTTATATTATCTACTTTAGTTATTTTTATTTTTGCAGTACTAGAGACTGAACCCAGGGGTGCTGTACTATGGAGCCATATCCAGTTTTTTTTTTTTTTTTTTGGTGGAATACTATTTTGGAGGACCATTTGGCAATGTCTATATAAAAATTTAAATACACATTTGCCTTGACCTAGAAATTCCATTTCTAGCATTTTTCTAAAAGATATGTAATGGGAAATAAATAAAGATATTTATTAGAGTTATAACAGCCAAAGTCTAGAAACCAGCAGCATATCCATCAATAGGGGACTTAGTGTATGGATTTTGGAGGATATAGCTGAAGAGGAGAATGAGGCTGCTTATATGTGTGTTATGGAATAACTCTAAGATATGTTGTTAAGAGGAAAAGGCAAGGAGGAGAATAGGGTGTAGAGTATGTTCTACATGTGCATGCCCACATTTGTTGGCAAGGGGACAGAGCCTGACTCTGGGGATGCCAGGGTTAGGGATGAGAGGAAGCAAATGTTTCATTGCATATGCTTTGGTATTGTTGAAAAGCATTTAAAAATATGTTCAAGTATCTCCTTTTAAAAAATAAAAAAATTATAATAAGACAGTGTTAATTACACTAATAATTATAGTGGAATAACCACCGCAAAGAAATATGTGATTGTCATTATTCATCCAAGGTCCAGCTAGACATCCCTTTTGCCCCACCCTGTGAAAGAGAAGTTAATTGTATTGTAGGGTTGCTCACAGAACTGAGGGTTGGGAGCTGGGGCCTGGGACTTCAGTCGGCTTTACGAGGGAAGAAGAGTCCTGCCAGTTGGTCATGATTTTAGAATAGAAACACACAACCTCATTTCTTCCTTTCTTTCTTCTTTTTTCTTGTGATGGGGATTGAACTCAAAGTCTTGAGCATGTAAACACACCCCTTACTACTGAGTTGTATCCCAGTTCCATTGTTATTATTTTAAAATTATTATTATTATTATTATTATTATTAGTAGTAGTAGTAGTAGTAGTAGTACTGAGGATTGAACCCATGGATGCTTTACCACCGAGCTTCATCCCCAGAACCTTTTATTTTTTATTTTGAGACAGGATCTCACTAAGTTGCTTAGGGAGGGCCTCACTAAATTACTGAGGCTAGCCTTGAACTTGTGAAGTTCCTGCCTCAGGCTCCTAAATCACTGGAATTATAGATGTGTGATATTGTGCTCAGCCCCATTGTTATTTTTAAAAGATGTTTCACATATCTGCATTTCCCCCTTTCCTTTGTTTACTTATTTATTATTATTATTATTTTAGTGCTGGGATTGAACCCAAGCCTCATGCATACAAAGCACACACTGATCCCCAAGCCCCTTTCTTTCCCTTAAAAACAAACAAACAAACAAAAAAAAACCCAAAACCTCCAAACCCTAAAATTCCTTTTGAAGAATTCCAACCTGTTTCAGGCAAACTCAGGAGAAAAAGATGGTGCCCGTAATTGGGTGGAATGGTCTAGCCAGCGACGGGACAGGAGAGCGGGAGCCCAGCCTGAGCTGCTCTTCCTCACTCCTTGGTGGTCTTTCATGAGCCTTGCTTCCGGGGCTCTTCACAGGGTGCTCTCTCTTCAAGAGTCTGAGAATCTCCAGGTGATGTGTGGAGGCTCTGAATAAGCTTGAAGAAATTGGAACAGGATGGGAGACACAGGAGAAGAGACTTCAGAATAGAACTTGGGAACTTTTAATACTTTAGAGAAAGAGGGAGACAAAAGAGAAACCGAAAGGCCAGAACAGCAGAAGCCCAGCAGCCAAAGATGGGATAAAAACAAGGTAGGAGCCAGGTATGGGGCGCAGGCCTGTAATCCCAGCGGCTCGGGAGGCTGAGGCAGGAGCGTTTCAAATTCAAAGCCAGCCTCAGCAAAAGCAAGGCACTAGGCAACTCAGGGAGACCCTGTCGTTAAATAAAAGACAAAATAGGGCTGGGGATGTGGCTCAGTGGTCGAGGGTCCCTAAGTTCAATCCCCAACCCCCCCCAAAACAAAACAAAACAAACAAAAAAACAAGGTAGGAGGATTTGTTTTATGAATAACACAAAGAATACCTTTGTGGAATTCTTGGTGCACTTTCTTGGTGCAATTATTTTATTTTATTTTTTTAAAATTTATTTTTATTGTAAACAAATGGGATACATGTTGTTTCTGTTTGTACATGGAGTAACAGCATACCATTTGTGTAATCATACATTTACATAGGATAATGATGTTTGATTCATTCTGTTATTTTTTTCCTTCCCCCCACCCCTCCCACCCCTATTTTCCCTCTATAAAGTCCCTCCTTCCTCCATTCTTGACCCCCCTCCACCCACCCCCACTATGTGTCATCATCCGCTTATCAGTGAGATCATTTGTCTTTTGGATTTTTGAGATTGGCTTATCTCACTTAGCATGATATTCTCCAATTTCATCCATTTGCCTGCAAATGCCATAATTTTATTATTCTTTATAGCTGAGTAATATTCCATTATACATATATACCACAGTTTCTTTATCCATTCATCAATTGAAGGGCATCTAGGTTGGTTCCACAATCTGGCTATAGTGAATTGAGCAGCTATGAACATTGATGTGGCTGTATCTCTGTAGTATGTTGATTTTAAGTCCTTTGGGTATAGGCCAAGGACTGGGATAACTGGGTCAAATGGTGGTTCCATTCCAAGTTTTCTAAGGAATCTCCACACTGCTTTCCAGAGTGGCTGCACTAATTTGCAGCCCCACCGGCAATGTATGAGTGTACCTTTTTCCCCACATCCTCTCCAACACCTATTGTTGCTTGTATTCTTGGTAATCGCAATTCTAATTGGGGTGAGATGGAATCTTAGTTTTGATTTGCATTTCTCTTATTACTAAAGATGGTGAACATTTTTTCATATGTTTGTTGATTGCTTGTAGATCTTCTGTGAAGTGTCTGTTCATTTCCTTGGCCCATTTGTCGATTGGATTATTTGCATTCTTGGTGTAGAGTTTTTTGAGTTCTTTATAGATTCTGGAGATTAGTGCTCTATCTGAAGTATGATTGACAAAGATTTTCTCCCACTCTGTAGGCTCCCTCTTCGCATTGCTGATAGTTTCCTTTGCTGAAAGAAAGCTATTTAGTTTGAATCTATACCAGTTCACTTTCTTGGTGCAATTCTTTAGAAAAAGATTTTGAAGTTGAATGTGTAGGTCAAGGTTATGCATATCTTAAAGATATTTTTTTGAGACAGAGTCTTGCTATGTTGTGCAGGCTGGCCTTGAACTCCTGGGCTCAAGTGATCTTTTTCAACCTCCTGAGTAGCTGAGACCTCAGGTGTGCACCTAATCATTTTGTTACACATTACCAAATTGTCCTCCTTTGAGATTTTATCAAGATGACCAGGCAGTGCGTGAAGTTCCCTCTTATCCTACATTTTTGTTGGTCATTTTAGAAAGATTTCAAGGAAGAGGGATGGAAATTTGAGAGAGTTTACATCTCACATTCTTATTTTTATTAAGAAGTGAGATTCTGCCAAAGTTCACATCAAGCTGAGAAGATGAGATTAAGGTGACAGGGCTTAGGGCCTCTGCTGCAGGAACAGGTGAGACCTGATGATGATTTACTAAATTGTGATATGGTAGCCAGGTGCGGTGGCACATGCTTGTAATCCCAGTGACTCGGGAAGCTGAGGTTGGAGGATTGCAAGTTTGAGGTCAGCCTGGGCAACTTAGTGAGACCTTACCTCAAAATAAAAAATAAAAATGGCTGGGATATAGCTCAGTGGTAGAGCACCCTAGGTCAATCCCCAGTATCCCGCCCTGCCCCCCACCCCCACACGTACTCACACCCCGTTGCAGTATCCTTAATTGTTTTGCTCTCTAGGACCATCTTTGCTCTGCACCTTTTTGGATTAGGAATTCCACTTTTAATTGAAAAAAGAGAATGAGATAGACAGTTCAATTTAACTCTAGGAACATTAATTTAGTGCCTGTTATGTGTCAATTACAAGGCATGTAAACATGGGTAAGATCCTGTTCCTAAGGGGCTTCAGTCCAACAACAGATATAGACCCACTAGTAATAATAATAGACCCACTAGTACTAATCACAATGCAGCGCAGTACATAGGAGAGAGAAGTTATAGATGCTATCTGAGGAAAGAGGAAGTACCTGGATGAGTTCCATTAGGAGAGGCTTGGCAGAGAGGCTAAGTTCAAGGCCAGGTCTTAAGGGTGGGGAGGAGGTACTTGCATGCCTGTTCTCTCACCAGGTGAGGTAGGATGAGAGAAACCCTAGGTGGACACCTGCCGTCCAGCAAGGTTGTCTGTCTTGTAACTGAGATATGTTTAATTCTCATTCAGCTTCTGGGGGACCAGTGGGGTTTTGAGCTCTTTCACAGCAGGTGTGTATGGGCTGGTGATGGTGCTGGGGGTTGAAGGCCCAGCTTCCTTTTGTTGATGATTCAGGTGACCTGGACATTGTGGGACTGGGTGGGGTGACTTGGATAGGAGAGGGCAAAGTACAGCTCCCATGTTGCTGCTGTGAATGGTGGAGCCACCCTGGTGGGTGCACCAGGAAAGACAGCCATGGGGTCTTTGGGTGCTGGTGTTGGCTGGTGCCCCGTCTGGGTGCCAGCCGTGTCCCTCATGGGCTGAGGGACACAGCTGCACATTTTCAATTCATTTCCCTGATTTTTTCATGTCAGGGCTGTGCCCTGGAAGGTTCCTCTCACTTTCTCTCCCTCTTGCCTCCCCTCATCACTTCAGTGGACTCTTCACTGTTTATTTTTAAGGATATAGAAAAAGGGTGGAGAGAAACCGTACTCAGCCTCAAGATGTTTCTTCTAAATATTTCAGTTTTTTCCAGACATCAAAGCTTGTCTTTCCCCTTTTCTCCCTATCACATCTCTCCCCTGAGGCGGAGAGCATCCAACAGTCTGACTGCTGGATAGGAGTTGGGGGTGGGAAGACAGAAGGGAGCTCCTGGGAGGGGAAAAATGGGTTGTTATCTCAAAAATGTTTTCTCTTGCATTATAGTTCTTGGCCTTGAGACCACTGCCCACCTGGTAGCTGAACATGTAACTTGCAAGTAACATGGTAAATGAGAACTGCCTGGGGACCCATCTTGCAACCAGGATAACTAGAATATCATGTATGTTCCTCAAACAAAAATTAGGATCAGTCTATGCCAAGCAAGGCATGGATTCCTCTGACTCCTTTCTTTGGTTTTCCCAAGGAACAGGGCAGCAATTGGCAGCAGATATAGGCTCAACAACTCCCTGGGGTTACATGGCCCAACCTAGACAGTTCTCCACACTGTCTGCCCACTTTGGGGAGAGGTAAATCTTGGGGGGAGTTTGTATTATAAAGAGTGGGACCAGGTGTTCAGGAGGATCACAGGAATGGGATGTAATGTTAGCCTGGGATTTTCAGGTTCCTCTCTGTTCAGGTGACTACTTGGGGAATTCAGTTTTGTTGGCTATGTGCTGTGTACCAGCATAGGTTCCTTCTCTTGGGGTTGCCCACGGCATAGTTGCATGGGTGGGCTGTAGGCAGGAGACAAGAGTGAGCAGCAACTGGGAGAGGAGTTCACAGGACACAAGAGGACCTCTGAGGCAAGGGGTGAGGAACAAGAACAGGGTTGCAAAAAAACTGTCAAGCAGAGAGGAGGCCCCATGAAAGTCACAGAGTCTGATAATCTCCCATCTTCAGAACTTTTCATCTGAAGCATGAAATTGAATCAGATGTTTAAAGATCCTGGAGAAACAAATGAACAAATAGAAGAGCAGAGAACGGAATCTGTGGGCAGGTGTGGCCTCTGTGTTGTTATTTCAGTGAAGACAGATATTGAAACTGGCTGTGAGATCGGGTTTGGAATTCTGCTATGTTGCCATGGGTAAACAGGCCCTGGGGAAAAATTGCTTTTCATTTCCTGAGATAGGAAGGGTAGGAACGGGGTGGGAGGAAGTGGTCATGAATCTCTGAAGACAGTAGTCTCCGCATCCTCATTAGCCAGGGAAATGTCAGGTTGGAACCAGATGGCAAATATTTCATCACAAAGAGTATCTGTCAGAGAGAAGGTACATCCTGGGTCAGGGGCCCCACGTGTCTGGGGCCAAGGCTGTCAGGTCAGCCACCCACCTTTCTTGAGCTCCTACTGTGTGCCCAGTCAGTACTGTCCTGTCATACATTCCAGGACGTTCCTTGTATTCTATGTGAATACATCCTTGGAACATGTCCCAGGTATCTATTATACAGCTAACCACCACAAAACTTCATGACTTACCAATTTATTATAATTTTTTATGGTTTTGTGGGTTGACTGGGCTCTGCCAGGTGGTTCTCACTAGGGATCTCATCTGGTTGCAGTCAGATGTCAGGTGGTGAGCAGTCATTTGCAGGCTTTGTTATAATTTTGATCTGAAATGTCCCCCAAACACTAGTGTGTTGAAAGATTGGTCCCTAATTGATCAATGTTTAGAGGTTGGGCTTTTTGGAAGTGCTGGGATCATCAGTGGGTTAATACCTTGACGGATTCAGGCTTTAAATGAACTCTTGGAATGTAGTGGAAACTATAGGAGGTGAGCCCTATTTGGAGGGAGTGGGTCCTTGAAGGCATACCTTTGGGAAACATATCTTGTCCCCAGTCCCTTCCTCTTTCTCTTGGCTTCCTGGTTTTCATGAGGTGAGCAGCTCTGCTCCAACACCCACTCCCCCATGATGTTCTGCCTCTCCAGAGGCCCAAAGCCATGGAACTAAGCAATCATGGACTGAAACCTCTGAAACTGTGAGCCCCAAATAAATCTTTCCTCCTTTAAATTGTTTATCTTAAGTATTTTGTCGCAGTTGCAGAAAACTTACTAACAGAGACTCCGAGGGGCTAGATGATCAGGGTAGCTCGCTTATATGACTGGCAATTGATACAGGCTGTCCACTTGGGGCTCAGCTGGGGCTGTTGACTTACACATGGATCCTCTATGTAACTTAGGTTTCTCACAGCATGGTGGCTGGGTTCTGAGAGGGAGTGTTCTAAGAGCAAGCATTCCCTGAGATCTTGGCAGAACCTGTAAGATTCTTATAACCTGGTCTTGGAAGTACAAGGATATAATTTCTATTGCATTCCATAAAAAGACTAGGTTCTAGACTCTGTCTCTTAATGTGGGAGTGATATGTGCACATAGGGAGGTAAGGAATTGAAAGTGGCACTGTTGAAGACAAGCTACCACACGCCACCTGCAGGCTGGCTCCTTGGGCATGCCACTGGTGTAGTCACATGGGATCCCACACTAAGAAGAATTCTACAAAACATAATCCCTGCAGAGCAGCCCTGGAAGGTCAAGGAAACAAACCCAAAGCAAGCAGGCAATTGGCCAGCACCAGCCAAAGATGATGGCTCACTTGGCTTTGCATGGGTCTTTGTTCTAGAGAAATTCTGAAACTAGCTCCCCAGGGAGTGGCACCTCCTGAGTCCTCACAAAGGTGGAAATGGGTCAGCTGCCTCTGATGGAAAAGAGGTCCTGTAAATGTGTTCAATCAGAAGGCTGTTGTGCTATTTGTCTTTGTTTTGGCTTATGGGTCCATTGTCATCGTCTTAAATTATTTTAGCAATTTCTAACAAGGAACCGCCGTTTTCATTTTGCAACTGGGTCTCACAAGTTACACAGTCTTTTGTAGGTCTCATTGTTTACTGTCCCCCACACCCCCACCAGTGCTGGGGATTGAACCCAGGGCCTTGCACATGCTGGGCAAGCATTCCATTACTGAGAAACATCCGCAGTCCTGTAGGTCTCATTGCGAAGGTACCCCCTGGATTTATGCAGCATGGTGAGGAGCAGAGCAGGTGCTGAACCCTGCATTATGCAGATCTGACTCTTAGCTATGGAGAATGTGCAGAGCAGCTGATGACACAAGAGTTACACAACACACCGAGAGTGGTGAGTGATAGTATCTGAACAGAAGTTAGGCTGTGGGTGACTAAGGAGGGCCCAGGTGGGGTGAGGAGAATCCTCCCGTTTTGCATGCTCTCTTGGGCTCACGTTCAGACCCTCAACCCATGCTGGCAAGGCCAGAAAAACTTTCAGGAATCTCAGAAATGTCCTTTTCCTCTCCCCACCCTATCTCTTCCTTTACCCTCATTCCCAGCCCCCTTGTACTGAGGACCTTGAAAGGAGGAGCTTCCCATATCAAGACTGGCTCCTGGGGTGCCCGTGGGGGAAGCAGGATGTGTTGTGCCTGGGAAGAACGAGAAGACACAACTGGAGTATGCCGCTAGTGTCCAACTCAGGGTGAAGTTCTCGGGCAAAGCGCCTGAAGGCAGCTGGGCTAAATGTGGTCTGAATTTGGGGAGGGATGGAGAGGAGTGGGGAGACAGCTCTATCGTCTTCTCTAAGGAGTATGCTGAGTGCTCTGGATAATTCCCCCCTCCTTGTCCACAGCCAGATTTCTGGTCATTTCTCAAGGCACAGGGCATGCCTTTTTCCAGGGTAGGAAATGATCCAGCCAGTTTCTAACTAGGGCACAAAGAAGCACCACCTGCTTACAGGCAATGCCCAGTTTCCTTCAAGGGTATCATTTTACTGTGAGTATATGCACATTATTATTATTATTATTATTATTATTATTATTGGTACTGGGGATTGAGCCCAGAGGCACTCAACCACTGAGCCACATCCCCGTCCCCCCTTTTTTATATATGTATTTTATATTGGGACAGGGTCTCACTAAATTGTTTAGGGCCTTGATAAATTGCTGAGTGACTTTGAACTCACACTCCTTCTGCCTCAGCCTCTTAAGCAGCTAGATTACAAGCATGTGCCACCATGCCCAGTCACAATAGCCTTCTGACTGAACTCATTAACAGGACCTCTTTTCCATCAGAGGCAGTTAACCCATTTCTACCTTTGTGAGTCCAAGAGTACTTAGAAGGCTGCTGCTCCCTGGGGAGCTGGTTTCAGTATTTCTCTGGAACAGAGATATTTGCAAATGGCCCATCTAAGGCCCAGTGAGCCTTGGCTGGTGCCAATCAATTTCCTGCTTGTTTTTTGTTTGATTCCTTGACCTTCCAGTGTTGCCCTTCAAGGACAGAGTTCCCCAGACTCCTTGACCTTTGGCTTCCAGGTGCATTTAACCACTTGGGAAAGCACGGGAACTGTTAGATGACTAGAAGGTGGCGGGACGAGGGAAGTCAGGGTATTCCTTTCTCTCGGGTTCCTACAGTGTCTTTGGCAGAAGCTGGGTCTCTTCATGGCTCCAGCTCACGTCACATGGGCCCCTCTGTGGCTGCGCTTCACATTGGAAAGTCCTGGCTTCTTGGCCTTCCCGTCACTGTGTAACTCTTCTATTAAATTCCTTCTGTTGGTCCCACCCAAAATATATGAGAATTGCAGTTGCTCTGGTACCAGGAATTGAACCTAGGGGTGCTCAACCACTGAGACATCCCCAGCCCTTTTTAATATTTATTTAAAGACAGGGTCTTACCAAATTGTTTAGGGCCTTGCTAAGTTGCTGAGGCTTATGTTGAACTTGTGATCCTCTTGCCTCAACCTTCAGAGACACTGGGATTACAGGTTTGCTCCACTGTGCCTAGATGCTCTGCGTTCTTGTCAGCACTTGTTATTACTGATAATTTTTAGTTTAACCACTCTAATAGGTACATGTGATTTTAATTTGCTGGTCCGTAATGCCCAATGATGTTGAACGTCTTTTAAAATGTGTTTATTTGCTGTTCATATATCCTGTGTAAAAAGTCCTGTGACGGATGTAGAAAGATTTAGAAATATTTTCTCCCAAGCTGCATCTAGTGTTTTCATTCTCTTAACAGCATCTTTCACAGAGTATAGGTTATTAAAGTTGATGAAGAAGATGTAATAAATTTCCTCTGTTGGAAAGATCTAGACTGATGTCATAGGTCATTCTGCCTAACCCTGGAGGTCAGGGAAGGTTCTATGATGCAGATTTTCCATGACTGGAGGCACAGTTCTAGCTCCGATGGATCCTGCAGGCTCAGCTCCAGAGGCTCCATATGATATTTACAGTGGTAATCAAATTCTAGAGCGCAGGGTAAACTGTGAAGGCAGCCTGGCCCACCCCCATCAAGCCCATGTCAGTAGCTCTTCAGACCATCTTGCTAGGGAGGAAGAAGGGACCTAGTCAGAGCTCAGGGGTGGAGGGTAGTGTGGCTGGTGTGCCCACAGGCTGGGGTGAGGGTGCACTAGTGCCTGTTTACCCTCATGGGGACTTTTCATGTGGTGTCCACTTTCACTGCTCACACCTCAGTTTCAAAGGCTGTGATTAAGAATGGGTATGTGGTTTGGGAAATAGTATAAGTGTATGTTTGTGAGGCTTAGGGGCTAATAAGGATGTATAAGATGTGCGGCTTATCAGCCTACATATATGAATATGGATGAGTTTCCTCTGTGAGGCTGTGGGTCTAGAGTGGATGAACTTGTGCGTGGCCCTCAAGGTTACTTGGTCTCCAAGACAAAGTCTTCTGGAATCCTGAGCAAGACATGGGTCCAGAATGGAGTTTATGGATCCGGTGTTAGCTGAGCCTAAGAACATGTGGGACATGTACTTAGGACATGTGGGAGATGAACTTAAGTCAGAGACTGTGGGACCCTCACCCTCCTTAACTGGATGTCCACCTTCCTCTAGCTGTGTTCACGGCCGCAGGTCACTCCTTCCATTGGGGTACAGAAGTTGTGACATGTCACCTATCAGATGACTGCCAGGGGGCCTGTTCAGATTGGGCTTTTCATTTTGGAAAAGTCAATCTGACCTATGGTTCTTCCTTAGCAGTAAGTAGAAGCTGGGGGAAGGAAAGCAGGCACAGGGCAAGAATCAGGAACATCGGACAGGATGTGTGTGTGTGTGTGTGTGTGTGTGTGTATGTGTGTGTGTGTGTGTGAGAGAGAGAGAGAGAGAGAGAGAGAGAGAGAGAGAGAGAGAGAGAAAGACTTACCCCATGTCATGGCCTCCTGCCAGAGGGAGCTGTTGCTCACCCTCCCGCCCTCCGACCTCCTCCCAGGTCCATCTCTGTTTGGGAGCACAGCCTGGTTTTGAGCTATGGCTTTTCTGTCCTGCCTTCCAGGCACCAAAAAGGAAAAAGTAAAAGAGAAGATATGTTTAGCCTCCAGCTGGCTTCTCCTGCAGGCTCACTGTGGGGACAGTATAGTCTCAGACCCGCCCTGCTGATTGGGGCTGGGATTAAGGCTGGGCCACGAGGAGATCTGGTGTTCTTCCAGCCAAAGCAGTTCTTCTCTCCTCCTGCAGCTAGGTGCCTATGTTCTGGTAATGCTTCTGTTCCCATGTGCCCCCACCTGGTAACCTTTCTAGTTTTTCTAGGCTTGAGGTGCTGCTTTGCTCTTCCGGTCACTGCCTAATACCCAGACCCCCAGATCTAGCCTTCAGTTGCATCCTGGGATCTGAGGCAGATGTTCCTGTGGCTGCCTGCCTGCTTGGATTTCAGAAGACCCCTCTGGAATTGCCCATTGCTGTGATCCACCTGCTGCCAGATTCACCCTGCTACCAAATGCTAGCTGATCTGCTCCTCCCCTCCCTAGCGCTGACTGTTGCTGAGCTGCCACCTGTTGTCTGTTTCCACACCCTTGTACACTGCATTGTGCCTGTCACCTTGGACGGCTGCCCGGCAGCTGCAGCAGAGGCCGTCCTGCCAGCACCTTCCCCAGCTCAATGGGTGGTCCTGTCTGGCCCCGGGCCCTCCCAGCCTGCCTCATCCGTTGTATGTACTTGGCCACATCTGGTTGAATACAGAGCTGGGTTTGCCTGGAGGGGTCCTTGGCACACTCACCCCCAGAGACATGGTCACGTTCCCTTAGGACCACTAGGGGAGGACTAGGTCTGGAACTCAATCATGAAGTACCATAAAGCTAATGTTTACTGAGGACTTACGATGTGGCATGCTCAAATGCGGGGGCGGGGCTTTTGTATTTCAGGCCATCAAGGACCCCTGGACTCTGCTGCTTGGGCTGGTCCCCGGCACTCAAAGATTTACCAATATTACTTTATTTGTACTTCACAATTCCTCTATGAGGACATCCCCGTTTCACAGATGAAGAAACCAAGGATAACCAATCTAAGTGAATCTGTGTAGGGTTCCCCAGGACCCTAGTTATGAAGCTAGGATTCATATTCAGGCTGCCTGACTTTAGAGCTCACACTCCTAACGTCTCAACCAAAGAACCTCCTCAGAGCCCTCTGTTAAGGGCCCTGACAACATTCTCTATTGTCTCCAATGCCTTCTCCTTGGTCTGAGAGCAACTGACCACAGGAAAAGGCCATGGTCAAGGTTTTGGATATTTCCTGCTTGCTTTAGAGAAGGCTGGAATAACCTCACTTCTGGTCACATTCAGGAGGGGGTCCCAGAGCCATTTACCTCCCAGTCCCCCCCCCCCGCCCCCCTCCAGTGTAACCAGGCTCTTCTTCCCTTGTGTTCCTTCTCTTGGGATCCTTAAAAGTTTTCAGGGGTAGTTACCCAGTTAAACGAAGTGGGAATGGGGCTTGTGTGTGTTTATGACCGAATCATCAATTGATGGTTCTATCTTCTTGGGAGGCTCAGAGACTGTGTGAAAGGGAAAGAGAAAGGAAAAGGTGCCTGGGGGCGGCAGTAATCATGGAGGGGATGATGGAGGTCTTCCTGGAGGAAGCTGTGATGCAGATCACCTTAGCATGGCTTTTCCTCAGAGCAACCATAGGAGAAAAAGGGGAAGAGTGAGAGCTGGTTTGGGGGTTCTTCCGTTTCCAACTGAATGATTTTATACGTGGATGGGCGATAATGGAAAGGAAATGGTTAGGATGGTCGTGAGATGGGGCTGGAGGCTGGCAGATGTCCACTGAGTCAGTTCACTGTTTCACACTGAGTCTGTGCTTTGAGGTTTCTGTATCCTGCTTATTATTGGAAAAACAAGTTCTTGTGAAAGATATCAAGGAGAATCTTCTGTTCTCCTACCACCTCTCAATCACTGCTCAGCTTGAGATAAATGGCTGAGAAATGAGAGGGACATGTTTTTTAAAAGTTCCAAGAGGAACCCAGCATGTGGGCTGTAACCAGCTCGGCCATACTCATCATAAGTCCTCAGCCAGTACATGTAGCTCTGCTCCTGGGTCTCTCTCCTCTGCAAGGCTCCTCCTGGCTGGCCTGAACAGGGCTGGGCTGAGCAGGGAGCTGTTGCTCATTCCTTTTTTCCACGTCCATTTTTGTTTGAGAATGTGAATTAGTTATGAGCTGCTTCCTTTCAGTCCTGCTTCTTGGGCACCAAGAAGGAAAAGGAAAAAAGAGAAGATATTTTTTTTTTTTTTTTTTTTTTTTTTTGTGGTGCTGGGGATTGAACCCAGGGCCCTGTGCATGTGAGGCATGCACTCTACCAACTGAGCTATATCCCCAGCCCAAGAGAAGATATTTTTAAACTTTAGGATATTAAAGTCCAAGAGAACAGAAGGGAGAAGGACAAGAGATAGAAGGATGTCCTTGTCCAGCAGTGGAGATAGTAGTGGCATAAGGCATTGTGTGACCAAGCACTTTCCTTCCGAAGATATGGATCGGAGATAATTGCCTACCATGTCTTTGAATGGTTTTGGACCAGGGTGGAAGAACTGTGTTTCCACTGGGTTCTGCCGTATGCCTTGACTCTCCCTTAGAAGCAATATTCGACTGGATTTTGCAAGCTATGGTGTGATCAGGAAATAGGAATACAGCTGTGATTGGGTTAGGCTTTGTGGGATTCCAAGGTTAGTCCTATTATGGCTCTCAGTGCCCGAAGTGTCATTTTCTGATTGTTGAAAGAATTTGAAGGGGGATTTTGCCTTTTGGTCTTGTCAAGGAGGGCCCTATTTCAAAGAGCAAGGTGAGAAAGGAACTCTGCAGTGAATGTCCCTATCCCAGTGCCATGAGGGCTGGTGGAGCCCAGGCATGACCTCAGTTACACACATGCACCCCACATGCTGGACATGTGTGCTGCTGCCTGGGCTCTGCAGGATTCAAGGCCCTCCCTCCATGCTTGGAATAGTGTGGATCTGCTGACTTGGCAATACAGGATGGGGGCTGGGCCACATCTGGAGGGGAGGGGGAAGGAGCCCCCAGTGGCTGGGCCGTGGAGGAGCTTGCCAGCCCTGCAGCCCCGAGCTCCCCCCCTCTTCCCCCAACCACAAGAGCAGTGTAATTCTCCTCACGTTAAAAGTAAACATCTGGCAGCATCTGCAAGTGCCCAAAATAAACTAAGAACTAATAGGAGGCGTTTGTGACCACAGTGGGTCCTGCATGAAGAAAGGAAGGGTGGTTCACTATGCAGGAGCCAGAGTGGCTACTTGGCTCAACTCATTCGTTTATTGATTGGTGATGAGTTAATTGATCAATGCACAAGCTCCTAGAATACCCTGCTGATGCAATTTGCCATGGCCCCAGGGCAGCAAGGACATTACAATGACTTTGTGGGGTCAGAGTACACCAGAGGCTGAGAGTGATGGTCAGACCTGGGGGTGTCAACTGGGCTTGAATATCCAAGGATCCAAGAACAGTGGCAAACCTGTGTGGCAAAGCCACTAGGATCACTGTAGGGAAAAGTGTTGTTTTCTAGAAATGAAGGTTGTCTGGATTGCCTCATGACAGATCAGAAGCAGATGCCAGCATGGAAGCAGGTAGGATTCCTCAGTGGTCATTGTGCGAAAGGTGCTTCCAGGGGCAAGAGGGGAGGGAGACAGAGAGCCGAGACTTCTTTTGTGTATTTGTGTGGGTGATGCTGAGATCAAACCCAGGGCCTTGAATGTGCTAGGCAAGCACTCTGCCCCTGGGATACAACCCCAGCCCAAGGCAGCCCATCTTCACATCAGTCCTCTGAAGCTGGTCACTGGGGCCAAGCAGGGCGACAGTGTTGGAAGACATGGTGATGAGCACATTGACTGTTGAGGTCTGATTAACAACAAGCTGGAAACAGAGCCTGGGACTGGCTGGCACCATCTGACAACTGTAAAGGGGCTTAAGGATGAAATTGGGCATATTTGAACAGCATCAAATCCATTCCTCACAGCCACACTAAATGTAAGCGACAGACAGAGAAACAAATTAATACCAAAAATGTCGCCAGCTTTCATGTTCTGGAAGGACAAATGCTTCCAACTAGGGACAGATTCGCAAGCCTTCACAGTTCTGAGGACACCATGCTTCATCACTCTCATCAAGCAGTCCCAGTGGTGCAGGGCTCGCCGCAGAGGAGGGAGCAGAGGAACTCGGGCAAGATTTAATTGCCAGGGTGCTGGGAAATCGGGCAGCAGGCTAGGCTTTTAGAAATGGCCTTTACCCTAGAGGCCATAAACTGTCTGCCAGCTTGATGAATCCAACCTATAGGCATGTTCTATTTGGTCCACAAATGTCTATTTTTTTTTTTTTTTAATTTTGAGTTTTTATTAGTAGCCCCAAATCTACAAATTAGGAGAGTCACAGAAAGCTCCAGTTCCCCTGAACTGGAGTTTACGTCTGGGTTCTCCCGATGGCCCCCAGAACCACTGATTGCTTCTGCTGGCCTATAGGCATTTGAGATTTCAACTCCTATATGAAGCCATCAGGCACTTTTTATATATTAGAGAGTTAGTGGGAATGACTTTCTGAAAGTCCAATTGAAAATGAAGTTTATATAACAAAATAGGAGAATTTGGTCCCACTTAATGTAAAAAGAACCACTCCTTCAATACATTGAAACAGCACTCCAAATAAAACCATTTTTTATTAAGCAAACATCACAACATACGTGAACATTTTTAAAAAATAAAGAGAAACATGAATTAGTTTGTCATCCTTGCAAAAGTCTGTTCTGCATATTTCCTTACAGTCTTTTCCACTTTCATTTTAACGTGCTTGAATTCACATCCTGTTTTTTGCATTTAACCCCGCAAATCTACATTTTATCATATTGTATAATCCTCATGTTTTGTGATTCTAAGTAACATTGTAGGGAACATCCGTGTGCATTTGAATCTCTCCGCATCTTCAATTACTTGCCCAGAATATATTTTCAAAAGCAGTGTGAATGGGCTACAGAAAGACTTGAGCATGAAAGAGTTAACCTGGAAGTTCCTAACCCAAAGTGCCTGGTAGAAATCTCTTCATCTCAGCAAATTGTTGGAGAGGCTATAGGAAAAAGAAGGTCATTTCAACATATGTGATAGGATTGTGGGTAATTAAAAAAAATTTTTTTTTCAACATGTAAAGTCCATTCCGGGACTAGCCCTACCTTGAGACCCAAGTCAAATAGTACTAAATATGCTAAGCAGAGATCTATGTTTGAAGAGGAAACTCATTTGCTCTTAACAGCAAAATGTTGCATAGCTCTACGGTGGAATCAGAAGACTCCACATAGCATTAAAGCCCTGTTCAAAAGAAATGGGAGGCCATGATATAAGACAAACTGTCTTCCTCAATTATGATAGCTCTGCGCCTTAAGTATAATCGTCATTTCTTAGAATAATGGCTGCCTTTAAATTTTTTATTGATGGCAGAAAAAAATGACTAAACAGGAACAGAGCATTTAAAGGTAATTTATATCCTATATACAGCCTGGAGAGTGGTGTAAACAAGGTGGTATGTCATAAAATGAAATCTGATACAGATAACCTCACTACTACCTTCTGCACAAGTTCAGATGAATTCAGGGCCTTAAATCTCCAAGCAGTGGAAAGCAGAGCCTACTGTCTGTTTTATTTTTATTTTGCTCCTTTCTCCTCACCAACCCCTTGGGGCTGATAAAGAAGATCAATATCATGGAAGGGGAGGACAAAATGAGAGCCTTTTCTCGAGATCTGCACCTTGGCACCAGGGGCGGAGAAATGGAAGGCACCAGAGGGGTCTCTGGGAAATGGCCCACCAGTTTTTTTTCCCTGGGACACCAGGCAAGTCGACAGAACCTCTAAGGGCAGGATTATGGAGCACTTGAGCCAACTCCGCCTCCGGTGGAAGGCAGCCTGTCTCTAAGGAGAAATCATGCCTTCCTAATCTACTAGAGCTCTTTGAAGGGTCAAATAAGTGTACGGATAAGGGGGTAACAGTAGACACAATCTATTTACACTCTCAAGAATCCTCGGAAAGCTCCACACCAAAGCCTGTTAACGAAGCTGAGTCACCATGGGAATGGGGAGAATGTCTGGTGACAAATAGGGAACCGGCTTAGAGATAAGAAGTAAAGAGTGAGGATAAACAAGTCTTTCCCTGGATGAAAAAATGTTCACAGCAGGGCTTCTGCTGCAGGGGTTGATGCTTCTGGGCCACCAGGCTAACTGATCCTTACTGTTTGGAGATATGACTGTAAAGCCCTTTTGCCTTCATAAGCCATGGGTGGAAATCAGCCACCTGGCCATAGAGTCATATCTTATATATCACCTTGTTGAATTTGTCTATCTTTGTGAGCTCCTAATGGGCAGGGGGCATGTCTGATATTTCAGAATTCATTACACTGACTAATAGCCAAGAAATGTTTTGTGACTTGATTAGTTAAGAGAAGGTTGGGTCTACTGAAATCTTCTGATTTGCTAATAATGACCCAGAGCTTCTCCATGTAGGGAAATAGCAACCCAGGGCTGGAAATTGCAGAAGAGGCAGCTCGCTCAGGCTCCAGGGTAGCCAAAGATGTTCAACAAGCCCTAGTGCAGGTTGGGTAAAGTATTAAGTGAAAAGGAATTCAAATCATAATTTGTTTTTATTATGAACTGCATAACGAATGAATATCAGTTTAGAGAATAACGGTAAAACTACGGAGTGCATGACAATATATAACGAGGGGAGGTGGCAGGGGGAAGAGAAGAATGAAGGAACTCTGGAAGGTGTAGAGGAAAATGGGGTGGGAGGGTGTGGGGGACAGAAAGATAGTAGAATGAAACAGACAGTATTGCCTTATGTATATGTGTGATTACATGAACGGTGTGAATCTACGTTGTGTACAACCATAGAAATGAAAAGTTGTACCCCATTTGTGTACAATGAATCAAAACGTGTCTGTAAAATTAAAAAACATATTTTAATAAAAAATAAATAAAAAAGAAGCTATAGATGTTAAAAATACAATTGATTATTTAGACTTAACAGAAATATAGAATATTTCATCCCCAAAAAAAGAAAAAAAAAAAAAAAAAAAACCTGCAGGGTGAAGGGTTGTGACTAGGAGCTCTCAATGACAGCCCAAGGAAGGGTTATGGGTCACTGTGAGCCAGTGTTTCTCAACCTACTCTGCTTTATTAATCCTATTGCCACCATCACCACCATTACTACTAAGCCCCCCCGCTTTTTTCCCCCCCAATACTGACCCAGGGGCTCTCTATCATTGAGTTATACCCACAGCTCTTTTAAAATTTTTATTTTGAGATAGGGTCTCACTAAATTTGTCCAGGCTGGCCTCAAACTTTTGATCCTCCTGCCTCAGACTCCTGAGTTGCTGGGGTTACAGGCATCTGCCACTGTGGCCTGCTATCAAGCACAGTTTTAGACACTTTTTGCTAATTGCCACCACTTCATGGAATTTAATAGCATGAGTATGCTGTATATCTGTTTATGTCCCCTGCCCCTTTGGAGAGCCACAAACCATTGTAATATCTAAGGTTTTTAATCTTGCAAGGACCAAGGGCTGTCTCCAAGGGGCTGGCAGTGGCTCTATTGGGAATCCATGCTGACCAAACCTCTGAAGATTTGGGCCCGAGGTGTTACTTTGACCAAACAGAATGACATGTAACTGAATATCTAAAAATGGAACTAGGGACAGAAAGAAGACCTTTTTTTGTCCTCCTCTCAACCAAGGCTCAAAGGTGAAGAGGGCTGGGGTGCAACTGGTCTGCCCTCTTTCCTTCTCCACCCTGCTCAGTCATGAAGGGGTGACAGTCATGAACCTCATGCCAAGTTCTCTGCCCTTCTGCCTTCAAGTGGGGTTTGGCCAATGAAGAACTCCACAGGACAGTGGGTGGAGGGGAAGGAGAGCCTGGGTCTGTGTTCTTCTTAGTGAGAAGAAGAACTGTCTGTGTATCTTGGTCCCTTCTCTCCTTGAGGTGAACCCCCACAGGTCTCCTTTGATGTTCTCATTCTAGGTAATGGTAATGGCTCCCACCTCTTCTCTTGGGTAGAGATGGTAAGGATTCGGCTTTTGTGAGCTCCAGGTGGCAGCACTGTCCCTTAGGTTCCCCTGTGTGTGTGACACATTTTGTCATTGCTCATGGTGCTGTTTCCTGCTGGAACCCTGGATAATAGAGTGTGTGTGGGGGTGGGCATCTTGTCACTGCATCTCAGGAGAGACATTCAGG
This sequence comes from Sciurus vulgaris, assembly GCF_902686455.1. Lineage (NCBI taxonomy): Eukaryota > Metazoa > Chordata > Mammalia > Rodentia > Sciuridae > Sciurus > Sciurus vulgaris. The sequence continues at coordinate 64,303,866 of NC_136475.1, forward strand.
AGCTGGAATGAAGGCAGAGGTGGGCAGGTGAGTGGATGTAGGGGGATGGGGCAGGAGAACAAGGGACCATGATCCAGAGAAAAGGTGGATCAAAGGGCCTTGAATGGAATAGGGTGGGAGAATGAATCCCCCACTCCCCCCTGCCCCAACACAGTCCTCGGGGAGTCTCTGGAGTGAGAGAGGTAATTTTAGAAAGATCTTGGTCCACATCTTTCACATAGTCACACTGATACAACACTTTCTCCACTTGGGTGGCAGGTAGCATTAGCTGTGTCACAGAGAGGTGAACAAGGAAAATACAAGTCCTGCACAGTGCACCACAAGGAGGTCCTTCAAGGTCAGGTTCTTTGGGGACAGTCTCACTCTTGGGGGATGATGCAGTGAGGTGAATCTGGTCTCCTTCAATTGCCTGTGGGGCTTCTCCTCAAAGGCAGGGTGCATGCCCCGGAATCTCTCCTAGGGCTGGTGGCAGGTGTGAGTGATATCACTGATCATGCACTGACACTGATCTTCGGGGTGCTGGGTGGAGGGAGGGGAACACAAACACCTAGGCTTGGATCTTGGCTCCTCTGGACCTCTCTGGGCCACCACCCATCTCATAGTTGCCGTGAGGACTGAATAAGAAAGTGCACACAGAGGCAGCCAGGCCTGGCTGGCAGCCAGGAGCAGCCCAGCCCCCTTCCCTAGCAAACTGAGTAAGTCTCCTATTCAGTCTACCAAATCTCCTTTCCTGGTAGCAGGAGCAGAAGGCAACCACTGTCGTACATGCTCCAGACTCCAGAAGCCATGGAGTGAAAGCAAGAAGCCGTTGTCATGGATGGGGGGCGGGTGGGCACATTATCCTGAGGCCTCCTAATCCCATTTTCTGCTTTCATGTTAATCCTCTTCCTCCTTCTGCCTGCTACACACTCAACTCCCAGGGCACTGACCCGGGGAACTGGGCCACACCTCCAATCATCAAAGGCAGTGCTCCCTATTGGTGGTGGGGGGTGGGGAGTAGACAGGGGCCAGGACAGTCTGTCTGTGCCTGGGTCCTCACCAGCTGACCTGGCTGTTCTTGCAGGCCAGATCATGGATGAACATTGAGCACTCAGCCCACTAACAATGACACAATGACAGTGTCAGCCAGTATTCCTAAGAACTTACCATTTGCTGATACTGGCTAAGACCTTTATGTACGTAATTTCATCCAATTCCCATAATGCTCCTAGGAAGCAGATAGTATTGATTAAATTTGCAGATAAGGAAACAGAGGCTCAGGGAAGTTGTCACAGCCAGATAACACTGAGAAAAAAGTAGAATTGTTCAGGATTCCTGCCCAGCTTGGCCTGGCTCCAGAGTCTCATGGGGAACCATTAGACAATACTGTCCTGTGTCTCTTCCTCTTTTCTCCGACTCTGGAAAGAACCTGTCCTTCCCACCCCTTCCCCTGGCTTCTCTCTTCTGGCAAGTCTCCCAGGCCTTCTCTTGGGTGAATATATTTCTCCCATTCATACACCTGGACATCCCTGTATTTCAATGGAGTAGAAACAGCAGAGGCCTTGTGGGAGAGGTGAAGGGGAACGTGGTTCTGGCTCCCTCAGGAAAGGGAACAAGATGCACCCAGGAACCGGAAGTTCTCCACGGATACAGGTGGCTGCATGTCAAAGGCCATCTGTGAGGAGGAAAGATTTTGCCTCAGGTCGTCGCTCACTCTCCTCTTTCTTTCTGGGCACTCCATCACTTCTCCACTTCCATTTGAAAATGTCGTTCTCTCAACTCTGCAGGACTGAGCTTGACCATTTCTGTCCTCAGAAAGAGGTTCTGAGGCAAAGTTCATTCTCAGGGAGAAGTTGTCTATCATCCCGAAGATTTGTGGGCAAATCTTTTTTTTTTTTTTTTTTTGTACCGGGGATTGAACTCAGGGGTGCTTCATCACTGAGCCACATCCCCAGCCCTTTGTTAATTTTTATTTTGAGACAGGGTCTCACTAAGGTCTTAGGGCCTTGCTAAATAGCTGAGGAACTTTTGATCCTCCTGCCTCAGCCTCCCAAGATGCTGGGATTATAGGCATGCCCAGTTGGGTGAATCTTTCTAAAAAGACTTTGTGCCTTTTGGGTCTCCGTTTTAGCTTGTCACATGCTTAAAATAAGAAGGGATCTCTCTAACTTTAATTCAGAATCCTCTGACTGCAGTTTTGCCCTTTGGGGGTTTTGAATTAGGGCTGAGTTTATATGCTTACTAAATCATTCTGCAGCTGTGATGTGGGATTCAGTTTTTTGGTCTGTAAAAATGGAATAATTGCACCTCCCTAAGGCCAGAGTGTGGCGGCCCTCTGTGGGTGTCATTTCCTTCTGCCCCTCTCCATGGGCTGATGAAGCCTTCATCTGGAAACCTTTCAGTGTCTGGGAGGCAGTGCTGGGCTCATCTTCAGCCATTTCTTCTTCTACTGAGTTAGGTGGACCGTGGGCTCTGTGGGCCTCCCTGCTGATCAGACCCAGGTCTTTGTGTTCCTCTAGATTGAGAGATCTCACCAATTTTCTTCTCCCAGTCATCTCTCCTCAGGTTCTCACCTCAGGTTCTGGCACCTTCTCGGGCCCAGGTTGGTGACGTGGCCCCTCCTGCCCTCAGTGCCCCATAGGCTAGATGACATTATTGGAAAATAATGGAGGGTGGTGCAAAATCCAACCCTGGATGACATGGAGTGGGCCACCTGAGTTCAGCTGGGAAGTCTGGAGGCTGATGGAAGCCAAGGTCCTTCTCAGAGGCCTGAGAACTGAGGGTGGTGAGCTGGGGCAGGATTTGACTGGGTGAGTCATGGTGTGAGGTTGCTGCAGAGACTTTGACTCTCCCCTTCTGCCCAGTCACAAGCCTAGACACCAGAAATGAGACAGGGGGTTTGTGAGCTGGGGTAGAGGTGGGGAGCTACAACCATGAGGGTCAGAGCAGTGTCCATGGAGACAACTCGAGCTGATATCAGTCCCTCACTCACTCAGAACTACAAACATCTTTTACCTGAGAAATAACACCCACCATCTCTACTGAGGAGAAAGTGGGTTCTGAGTTAAAGTTTGGTTCTTCTTTGTAAAGCCCACAAAGGGTTCATGCCCTTTGAATCACCATCCAGGCTTGGTTAGAAGTCTAATATACTATCCTTTGTGTCACAGAGTGGGTTGGTTCCTTCCTTCCTGAACTTGTGGTAGGCAGTGGGGATAGTGGCAAGACAAAGCTGATCTGCCTGGAGATTGCTTGTCCAGTAATTCTTTCCGGAGCTATTTATCCATCTGTTAACTGAGGCGGCTAACATCCCACCATGGGGACCTGACTCTTTTGTACACAAGAAACTGGGATGGGTTAAAACGAGAGCCTTCCTGGGGAAAAGGCTGTTTCCATGTCTTTTGTCAGAACATTGAGGTGGGGGGCCACACAGGAGGAAGGTACCACGGAAGGAGGGTTTGGAAGCACATTTGGTATCTGTAGTGTTTGCCACAGAGATTTTACTCTTCAAAAGCCATCACCCCCCATGACACACACATACCCACAAACATACACCAAAGAGATGACAGGGAACCGAAAAGTCACAGCCCATGAAACTGTAGCTTGAGAAGAGTTTTTGCCGTGAAACATCATTTTATTAACCGATATATATATATATATATATATATATATTTTTTTTTTTTTTTTTTTACAAAAATAAACAATTTAACAAACAAGAAGTACAAAAGCTTCTGGATATGCAAACTCCAGGAGGGGGGAGCCTGGCGTGGTTGCTTGAGGCTTTCACTGAAAGCAAATGAGGCAGAAAGGTCCTGGTCCCACCCCCACTCCAGGTCCTGGCTCAAACGGCAACCTGCTCCTCCACCCTAGTCTTGGCTCATATTGATGTGTGCACCTCTGCCCCTGACCCCTGGGCTGGCCTGGGAGCGTGCCCTCTCGGTATAAGATCACCCACATCCTGGAGCATCCCCACCCACCGCCAAGTTTCCTCTCTGGAGCTAAGCTGAGAGAACACTCTGTGACCGATTGTCCCCACGCAGCCCCCGCCTGCCTTGGCATGTGCAGCAATGGTGGCAGCGGCGGCAGCAGCAGCAAGGGCTTTGGCTACATTCTCACACTATGAACACAGTGATGGGGCTGCCCACGGAGCTGTCCCAGTGCAGACCAGCCTGAGCCTTGCTCGCAGCCCTGAGCGCTGGAGCGGCAGTCGCTCCCCAACCAGGATTCCTGGTCTGGGAACCAGCAGTCTCAGACTTAGCCTTGTCAACTCACATTTTAACATTTTGCATTATTGCACGTTTGTCCTGGTCACATCGGTCTGTCTGGGATGTCAGTCTTGTCTGCAGAGGTTACCAGGTGACATGCAGCTCTGCTAGTGCAAGTCACTTCCTCCATAGGCAATCCCAGCTGGTGAGGACAGTCAGCTGAGCCCTCAGACAGGTCAGCCAGTGGCCCTTACATATGTGGTCCTGTTGGGATCGGGGACTACTTGGTTCCATCCAGTCTTGAAAAAGACCAGCTTCCGACCTGGGGGCAGAGGTGAGATGTAACAGGTCAGGATGGTTCTCTTCTTGGAGGCAGGGCCACTGTCCTAAAGCAACTGCCTTGAGGACACTATCTCTCTTCCATTATCTCAGCCTCCCCGATGGTTTCTTATTCACTTTTTGGGGGGGGTCTTCGGGGTGGAACCCAGGGCCTCATGCATACTAGGCAAACACTCTATCACTGAGCTACCTCCCCAGCACTCTTTGTATTTTTTTACATTTTTGTTTTTAATTAGCTTATAAATTAATTTTAATTTTTAATCCTACTGCCTCAGCCTCCCAATAGCTTTGGTTACAGATATGTGCTGACATACCCAGATTTCCCCATCAGATTTCTGAAGGGACCCACTCCCTGTCAACCTGCTCTAGAGCAGTTCAGTCACCTTCCATGGAATGCCCTCTCCCTCTCACTCACCTGTCCAGGTGGTCTGGTTAGTGACCACAAAGGCATGGCACTGGGCATGGCTCTCACAGACATCCACGGCCTCTGCCAGGTTGAATACAGACAGGAGGCAGCTGCCATGGTGGTAGGATGGCCAGCACCGGTAGTCCTCCTGTGGAATGGTGCTGTCTGGGATGCGCTGGTACTCTATGGGTGGGGATGAAGCAAACGTGAGAACTCTGGCCTGGTGAGGGCTGGGGTCACTTTCTGAATGAGGGCTGCAAGACTCATTTCCTAAGTGGCGGCTGAGATCCAGGCCAGCATTCCCAGCACGGAGGTGAAGGCGGCAAACACCCCATGAGCTGATTGTTCAATGAAGACGAAGTGCAGACTTGGTTCTGGGGAGATACGCAGCTCTCAATTTTGAGGGCACTGAACTGGTTCAACAAGATCAGCAGGCACATGTGTGGCACAGATACATAGAGCTACTAGCTGTCCAACCTGGCTGCTGAGGCCAGGACATTTCAGACATTTAGAACACAGTTCTCAAATAGCACTAAGCATGTGATCCCCAGGGAATCTTGTTAGGATGCCTTACGATTCAGGAGGTCTGGGTGGGACCTGAGAGTGCATTTCTAACCAGCTTCTGGTCTTGCTAGTATGCAGGCCTCACTTGGCTGCAAGGGTTCAGAGCACCCCTCACTGAACTTTCTTCTGGTTATGGGGAGAGAGGTCAGGCAAACTCCTTAGATAGGCCTAGGGGAACAGTCAGGTAGTTCTGAGGTTAAGAGGCCTAGGAGTGGATGCAAAATGTCCATGGCTAGAGCAAGAGGGAGCTGAGATCTCCCAGGATGCAGAAAGAACCACAGAGGCTCTAAAAACACCTCCTAATTGGAAAGTAGCTCAGCCTCAGGCCTCTTGCTCACCCCACCTTTCCTGCTGCCTGGGGAGCCCCAGTTCTGGATCGATCATCCAGAAGCTCTGGGCCTCTGGCCACCCCGCCCTCCGGCCTCCTTCTCCTGCCAGGGACTAGACCAAAGTCCAGGGCTAGCTGTGATTTATGGCCCCATAAACAGCGTCCTCAGGGACAGAGCCAGCCATTGTTCACCTCGTTAAACTTTATTTACAGGGCTAACGAGGGCTCCCCCACCCCTAAGACTGGTCAGAGTGCCTTGAATACAGAGGCTGCCCACCCCTTGCCCCCCTGCCAACCACAGCTAGACCCAAGGACTTCTGCAGAGGGACCACAGCCTGTAACCAGTGGCCAGAATTCTCTCAAGCCCTGGGAGAGCAAGTGTCTTGTTTGGTTTCAGTGTGGGGTCCCCTTCCACTTCTAGCTGTCCCCCTAGCCCAGGGAGTGCAGAGGAAGGAAAGAGAAGCAAGTCTATATTGTGTTCCAGCTGTGTAACAGGAACTGCGCTAATGCTTTTACACACCTGGCCTGCATCTAATCCCCATAAGAACTTTGTGAGGGGAAGTAATATTGAACCCCAATTCACAGATGAGGAAAGTGAGGGTCCAGGGCTAAGGCACACAACCAGTAAATAGAGGGTTTGAAGCTATCAGAAGAAGGAGAGTTGGCACCCACCCCTGCCCCAGTTCCAGGCAGAATGGCAGTGTTCTAGCTCAGCATGAGACAGGACCTCAGGGTAAAGGCTCAACAGTCTGTGTCACCCCAACTGAGCCCTCAGGATGACCTTGGAGACAAGGGTCCCCAGAGGAAGGGTGAGTCACTAAGCTCAACTGGGGGTCACTTACCCTCCTACCTGCTCCTCACCTACCCAGCTCCTGGGTCCTGCTGGGCCACTCACCAGCGCTACTGCTTGTGGTGGAGTTCTGCAGATACTGGCCGCTCCGGTACAGGTTCAGCACCATCTCTAGCTGGGCCAAGGTCTCATCCACTCCCCAGGTGAGCTCTCCTGCAAATTGTAGTGTGGCTATAACAGGGTACCTGGGTTCCTACTCCTTCCCACAGTAGGCAGCCAGCCACTGCTCCTTCCTTCCTCTAGGGCCTGGACCCTACAGGTGGGCTTGGGAGGGTCTTTGCCTCAGAATACTGCCCTAGCACATGGTGGGTTCTGGACCTATGCCGCCCTGGGTCATTCTTGTCCCCTGCTGGGGGAGGGGTGGGTGATGAGAAGCAGATGGCCCTGAGACTCACCTGTGGCATTGACAATGATGTCCAGCAGAGGCCGTAGTGAGGGTGGGGCACTGTGGGGGCAGGAGGTATGTGAAGAAAAACCTGTGGTAAAGATAAACTAAGGGCTCAGGGGAGCCAGTCTTTGGAGACACATCCTTCCTTTACCCCAACCTGGGACAGAACCCAATCTGGCTGGGGAGCTGGATCTCTTAGGCCTGGTGACCAGGCATATCCTGAGTGTGTCCCAGGGAGTCTACTCTTCGGAATGGGCCTGGGCACAGATATGACCACATCTAACGTCAGACCCAACTGAGATCAGAAGCATGTTTTTCCCGTTCTTCCTCATCTTCCAGCCCACATCACCCCCTGACTGAGCTCCAGCACCACAGCAGTTCCAGGGTTGGGGCTTCTTAGCCATGAAAAATACTGCAGAGGTCAGGAGCCATGGAAGGGGAAGGGGAAATGCCAGCTCTAGTCCCTGAGTTGGAAACTATTTTTAGAAGCCTCCAGCTGCCACCCTCCAACCCGGATTCTCCTTGGACTTGTCTATTTTTAGTTCTTACCATCAGGAGCTTGTGCATTCCCTCTTGACTTGGCAGAAGGCTTTCCCTGCCTCTGTGGCTCCATTGGTCAGGGTTGAGCCTTCCTCCCTAGCTGGCCTCCTGGACCCCATGTTGGTTCTGGCTCTGCCTCCCTCCTTGACCTCCTTCCCTGGTGGGAACTCCTGTGGAGGTTACCTGTAGGCATTGTAGAGGTTCCGCTTCTCATTCATGCCATCACACCAACCCTGGGCCGAGCAGGGCAGGGTGAAGTTCCTGGCTGGAAACTCCAGTATGCAGTCAGCACTGCTTGCACATGGTGTCTCCTCCCACACGGGCATCATCCAGGTCTGTCACCTTCAGCTCTCCATCCACCAGCACGAACTGCCGAGGGCGGAAGTCTAGCAGGGTGACTGAGCCCAGTGGAGAATGGGCCAGGTGGTGAAGGAGGCGGCCCAGGCTGAGGCAGATCTGAAGGACAGACACCGGCTGAGTAGGGCCTGCTGGACCTGGGCTCCTTCTTTTGTGGCTCTGAACTGAGCTTGGATTGGTCTTTCTATTCTCTGGGCCCCTAGGGACCTCAAAGAAGAGGCCAGTGATTTTGATTAACCCTTGGCTGGCCTGACCCTGCAGGCAGGGGGTCTAAGGATGAGGAATCTCTTCCCTGAAGCTTCATCTTGAGTGTGGTTTTAGTTCAGTGTATGGGAGTAGAAGGAAAGTCAGGATGACCTTAGTCATTCATGGTCCCAGGAAATTGGCCCTCCTACAGTGGCTGTGTGTGTGTGTGTGTGCATGCGCCTGCACACGTGAGGAGGGGTGAAGCAGTGAAGCAGAGAATGCTGGGATCCTCTATGTCTTGCTTCTTTTCTTAACCCTTTGGTTGATGGCTGAGTCAGCTTCCTTCCCTCTCCTTGGGGTGAGGAGGAGCCGAAGCTACTCTAGAAGCCTGGCCTTCTAAGGGAGAATCATCCCAGCAAGGAGCCTGGGGAAGCCCCACTCCCTGCTCACTCGGAATCGATCCTCCCAGGAAGTCTGCAGCAGCTGGATCATCTCCACAGGGGCGCCCAGCTCCGTGATGGTAGTCAGGGTGTCCGGGATGTCCTCGCTGTCCTGGTAGCAGTAGCCATAGAGCTGGGGGAAAAACCAGGGCAGGTCATTAGGTCACAGGGTGGGGGAGGGACAGAGAAAGGCTGGATGCCCCCTCCCTCTGGCCTGAGGCCATCCCTAGGCCTTTGCTACAGCTCAGGCCAGAGGAGAATAGCAGCATTGCCTGGGAGGTCTGCCCCCTCTTCCTGCTGCCGGCAGCCTGAGTTCCTACTGACTGACTACAGCAGCCCCTCACCTCTTGCCACTCAGGGTGATGGGCAGGTCTGGCCACCACATGTTAACCAGGTACCAGGCAACGTGCTCAATGCACTACATGCGGAATTCAATTTATTATAAATAACCCTGAGGGGCACAGTAGGTACTGTTATTATTGTCTCCAATTTCAGGTGGGAAACCTACTCAGAGAGGTTAAGTTGCTTGCATAAGGTCACACTGCTAATAAATACAGGAGGTAGGATTCAAATTCTGCCACTCAGATTCTACAACCTGGTTCTTTCCAAGAATACCATTTGCTAATACACAATACCGCAAATGATTACCACACTTTGTCCCCTATTCCAATCCTTGTCTATTCCTTACCATTCCTACTTTCTGGCAACTTCTTCTTTTTTTTCTTTGCTGGGATTTTGTGGGAAAAAAAGCAAAGAGGCACATCCCTGGGTGCCCTTGGCCCTTGTGGGTTAGTGACATGTTTCAAGGGGGTTGTAGTGAGGGATGGGTCTCAGGGAAGATCAGCTTCTTGGGGACATGGTCACAAGAAGCTGCCCATATCATGTCATCTGAGGGAGGGGCTTAGTACCACCCACCTGATCGGGGAAGTACAGACTGACTTTGTCACTAACACCTACACCAGAGTCCACAGGAAGCCCTGCTTTTCCCAGCACACTCCATAGCAGTAGGGGCTCAGAATGGGCTCTAAACAACCAGCACCCTGTGGGTAGGAACACAAAGGTGAGTTGTCCAGGCCAGCCTAGGGAGAGGGGAGAGCTGGGAAGAGTCCATGGGCTAGATGTTCCTGCACATTGTCACTCCTCATGCCATCATTCACACCCTTCCCAGACCCCTTCATGCCCCCTTTCCTCCCCAGGGTGCCCTTTTAGCTGCCCTTCCCCAGAGCCAGCTGCCCTAACTCTGCTGGAATCAGAGAAAGCGTGACTCGGTGTTAAGCTATCAGATCACTTGGGTGGGGGTGGGGGTGGGATGGGATGTCAGGGGCAGTTCCAGGCACCCTCTTTTTCTCTCCCCTTCTACCCCCCCATCAGCCTAGGGAGGCCTCAGACCCTGGTGAGGTTGGGGGGGGGGGGGTAAGGGGAGCAGCCCTGGGGCCTGGTTCTCATTTTCTTGCCCAGAGTCTGAGCCTTTGTGGGAAACTTCTGAAGGTTATTAACACCCGGAGGTCGTTAAATGCGCTGTTACGAGGTATTAATCAACACCCCTCAGAAAAAAATAAAAAGACACCATTAACCCCCCCCAGGAAGCGTGAGGCTGAGCATTTCAGTCACATCTTTTGTTCCATTTGGAAGAAGAAATACACTCTAGCATGGCCAGAATCTGGGCCCAAGTAGGCCTGGGGCCCATCTGAAGCCTGAAGCTCCCAGGATGACAGAGTTGAGGAGGGAGGAAGACCCTTGTGCCCTCTGACCTTGGGCTGCAGAGGCAGCCAGGCATCTATCACGTGAGGAAGTGTGTGTGTGTGTGTGTGTGTGTGTGTGTGTGTGTGTGTGTGAAAGAAAGAGAGGAAGAGAGAGAGAGAGAGAGAGAGAGAGAGAGAGAGAGAGAGAGGGAGAGAGAGAGAGAGAGAGAATTTGTGTGTATATGTGTGTTGGGATGGGGAGGTGTCACATAAGACAGATAGAAAGATCCTGGTGACCAGAGCGCATGTTGGGAGGTGCACAGTGGCCCTGCTATTAGAGCCAACAGCACCAACTAAGGCTGCTGAGAGCAGCACTCAGGAACCTGAGTGACTGGGACTTCTAGAAACCTTCCTTCTGGTTTCCTCCCACTTCAGCAAACAAACGGTTTTGAATTTAAGCAATTAAGAAACATAAAACAACACGGTTTCTGGTTCCCTTCTGATTCCTGGCATACCCAAACCAAGCCTCCTGGGCAGGAAGACCCCCACCATAGACTTCCCTGGCTTAGAGATGGCGCAGCTGAGGAAGCCAGAGGGATACAGGCCTGGGAGGACAGGGATAAGCAGGGTGACCCAACTCCAAAACACACTAGGGCACCCCACTTTTTTACTTCCCTTGGGTCCTAGCTACCGTAGCAACTCTTGTGCCTGAGTGCAGTTGACTCCAGCCTCTGACCCTGTGAGAGTCACTCAGCCAACCCAGACAGGCCCAGTCTTGATGAGGGAATGGGTGAAAACAGTCCAATTGTAATGTTTTTATTTGTTTTTTTGTTTTCCCCTGTAGCACCTTCAGCACCGGGACCTGATGTACACAGGGTGATCATTCTGTGGTAGGTGTGCGGGGGTGGGGGGCTAGCTGGAGGCTTGCCAGGAAGTTTTAAGAGGTCCATGAGCGAGAAGTTCCTGAAGACACAGGAGGACACACCAAAGGCAAACCTATTCTGAGAGGGTGGTATTGAGTCAATTAACTAACATTTAAAGTCCTACTAAGTCACTCAGAACCTCTCCACCCTCTCAGAATCAGGCTGACATTCCAGAATTTCCAGAAAGTTCTCCAAAACCCCCTGGGAAGTGCAGAGAACAAGATCCTCCCAGTTAGAATGGCCACGTAACCAGTGGCTCACTCCCTGGAGCTCTAGACACAGTGTCAGCCATGCAGCCAGGCATAACTACACACAAAGGTTGGCTCTGCCCAACATGTGACCAAGGCAGGGCCCAGGACCCTGCCATAGTGTCTGGTCAGGGTAGGGGTATCCTGGGGAAGATGGGAGCCAGCAGGAGTCCTAAGGAGTTTTTTTGACTATCTATCTTATTCTGGGCTAGGATTCCATTCACATCCCAGGGAAAGAAGGGATGCCTCGTTTTTTGGTCAGTTCTGCTGGGTGCAAAAAGGTGAATCTGAGTGGGTCAGGAGGTGGGAGGTGGGAGGCATGGGCATATTCACTGCTGGGGAGTGCACACGCCCTGTGTTCACTGGGCTAGAGCAGTTAGGGATTCCCCTCAGTCTGCTCAGACATGTGCAACAGGAATAGTTTGTCTTATCCTAGGCAGACTTAAGAACTGGGACCCAGGAGAAAGGAAGCAGGGTATGTTAAGGCAGTGCTGGATTGTGAGAGGCTCACTGAAAGTTCAGTTTGGAGGAGATTAGGTGGGGGTCTCATCTCTCCTGCCTGTTTCCTAGTAAACAGGAGAGGCAGATTCTCACTTAATAGGATTCTGAGCCTCTGGCCCTCAGTCTGCCTAGGATCCTAAGGCTTTCCCAGTGGTTCAAGTAGACCCTCTTTAAGCCCCTGGGAACCCCAGGGTCACTTCTTGGAAAGGCTGGACATTTTCTGGTCAACTCCCTCACTCCCTTCCAGTGGTTTCTGACTGAGTGGGTGGGGACTCTGTGAGAATCAAGCCTGCCACACGGTCTCTTTCCAGCCCTTCCTAACTCCATTGCAGTCCCACCCCATCTTTAAGGTCAGACGAATCACTGGGAATTGAAAGAAGTGGGGTTCATATTCCATCACTATGGGGGACTCTACCACTGCTGCTGGGGGCTGACTCAACCATGGATGTTTGGTGTCTTGGCTTAGAATTAATTTGGCTTGAGTAAATATCCTGATGTTCAATACCCTAGCTCCAGTCGGGCACAGGGTTCTAAATTCGAAGCACTGCCCCATCCCTAGGGTTTTGGGGCTCTCTGTCCTGGCCTCTGTCTTTCAGGGATGTGTGTAAGCTGAGAAACCCAGGAATCACTGGGTAAGAGGCAGAGTGGTGCAATGGGAAGGGCCCTAGCGCGGGTTCTGTTCCTAGCTTAACATGGGCACAGTCACTGGTGCCGCATTTCTTTTTCTATAAGACCAAGGCGTTCTCTTTCAGCCTCAGTGACCAGGGCCTGGGCGTTCCAAGCAAGCCCCCTCACCCTCGCGCTCCACCCTCGTACCTGCAGCACGTTGGGGTGCCGCAGGCCGCTCCAGCAGCACCATCTCCTTGAGCAGTTTGTGGCCGCCAGCCCGATAGCAGCCCCTCCGCGCCCGAACTCGCGCACACAGCTGCCCAGATCGTGGCCCCGCTGAAGTCCACCGCTTTGAGCGCCACCGCGCCCCTCCGGGCAGGCGACCCGGTACACTGCCTTAGTGTAGCCGGAGCCCACGTACTGAGCGCCAGACACGTGCGGAGCGCGGCGCAACCCAGGCGAGGGCCCGGGCCGGGAGCCGGGGGCCAGCCCGGGGCGCCGTCGGGGCAGGGGCCGGGCCCGTGGGGGCCGGGGACGCTGCAGGCCCAGCCCGCCCGGAGCCAGGTCCATCAGGCGCCGCCGTTCGGGCCGGCCAGCCCCGGGCCCAGGACCCCCGCGGGAATATCGCTGCACCTCCTCGTAGCGCGCCCGGATCTGCCGGGCTAGCTCTCCACGGCCCCCGCGACGTCCCGGGCCCGGGGCCGGCGAGGGCCCGGGGGACTGGCCTGGCCGCGGAGGCTCCGAGCCCGGTGCGAAGAGCACGTTGAGAACCGAGCCCAGCAGGAAGGAGGCGCAGAAACCCGCGGCCACCGCCGCCCGCCGGCGCCGCATCGCTCCCCTCCCCCCGGCCGGCCGGCCCCGCGCGGCTCCCCGGCCCCGGCCCCGGCCCCGGGCGGCTCAGGCTCGGAGGCGGCTTCGCTCTGAGCCCCGGCGGCCCCCTGCCCAGCCCGCGCGCATGGCCCAGGCAGCCCCGACCCCGGCCCCTCGCAGGAGGCACATCGGCCTGACACTTGCCTCCCTCCCGCCCTGCCCCCGCCGCTTATAGGCCCGCAGCCGGCCCCCGCCCCCGCCCTCCGCCTCCGCCTCCCGCTCCCGGCGCGAGCCCGTCCTCGGCACCGCCCCCTCCGGCCGCCCGGGCCGGCCTTCCTGCTGACTGACAGCGGGACCTCCTCCCGCGGCGGTCCGGGCCTTGGGAAGCGGCGCGGAGGCGGCTCCGGCCCTGCCCAGCCCGCGGCCCCCGGAGCTCAGGCTGGGAAGCGCGAGAGGGGGCGGTGGCGATCCCGCGGCTCGCAGGGGCTCCGGGCCCAAAGCGAGGGAGGATAACGGGGCCGGGGCGGCCGGATAACGGGACCGGGAGGCCGATAACGGAGCTGGCCCAGCAGAGTGGGTGGGGTAGATAAAGGGGCGAAGCTGGCGGGTAACGGGTTACGGAGGGACGAGCAGCTGAGGGCGGGAGCGGGGATCCCTGTGATCCCAGAGCTCCCTGCCTGGGACCCCGGCTTTGGGGGCGAGCTGGTCACAGGGAAGGCGCTTGGGTTCCGCTTCTCGCGGGTGGGGCTGGGGGGTGGGGACTCCTTATTCTGCCCTGGACTCTGGGTTGGGGTGAGGTGGAGGGCGGTTTGTTGAAGCGAGCACGGCCGAGTTGGCACCTGTGAGTGCCATGGGACGGGAACTCTGGGCTCAGAGGAGTTATCATGAGCTTTCTAAGATGCCTCTGTTCAACTCCTTTCTGCCAAGACTTTCTGAAGTTCCTTGTCTGAATCCCATATTTAGCCAGGGATCCACGGCTTACCCTGAAATTCCGGGGGGTCTGACGGGTCAGCAGCGAATCACGAACCACGTGCAAAAAGTTCATTTGTGCCCACGCACGTCTGTGGGGTGTGGTGCATCAATATGTCCGAAGGAGCCACTGTGTCCCAGGAAGGGAGTATGTACCCTGTGTGAAGTTGGTGCTGACTCCACCAGAACGTCTGGTCCCTCCCCCTCCCTCCCTGATTGCATCATTAGTGCTAATTGAGGGGCTTTCACACGCCAGTGCATTAGTTGTTGGAGTAAGCTCCCCCCTCCGGGAGAGATAAGCGCTGCCCCTCCCCTCGCAGTTCTCACCTTTCCCCACGCCCTGAAAACTATCCACTTAGATCCGCTCGCCTCCATGGGCATCCTCCTCCCTCCCTCTGGGCAAGTTATTCTGCCCTCCCTAGTGTCAGGATTGACCGGGGAGGGATGGTTGGGGAGAAGGAGAAGGATCCAAAGCCTCCTTTCTGAGTGGGTATCAGGAAGGGGAGATTTTCCCAGAAGAAATCTGACTTCCTACGGAAAAACAGGGTCTCTGATTAGAAAGGGGACAGAAATTTCTGTCCTTTTGAACATGGAAGGTCGAGTTCTCTTGCCAGGCTATGATCCACCAAGGTAGGCCATCCAACACTGACTTTTTGATCCTCTAAGACTTAGAGAGTAGGGGGTCCCCCAGCTAACTTAGCTGTCATGGGAAAGGCAAGGTGAAGGAAGCCATGATCCCCCTGAGAGCTTTGGTTTTGGTCCGGTCCTGTTCCTGCTTAACTGCTCTGCCCTGTACTGGCCTATGGATGCTGGTGTGGGGGGAAGGCTCTGAGCAGATGCCCTCCCCAGCCCTCACACCAGATGTCTTTGGTCTAATTAACTGTGCTGGGAAAACCAACCTGGTTTGTAAACAGAGCTACTGGCTAAAGTCAACAGGGAACAGCAGCAAACAGCAAACATTCCCCTTGCACTCAGTCTCAGTCCAATTCAGCCTCTGGGGGAGAGGGGGAGCTGGGTGGATCATAGGCCCACTGGTCCACAGCTGAGTCAGGGAAAGCTTGTCTGCTTCTGGGGCCCCAATGTGGCTGTTGATTTCCTTGGTCAGTTTCTGGATCTCCTCTACTGGGAAGAAAGGGGACTCTAGGAGATGCAATTGCCATCCCAAGATAGGCTCTGTCCTGGTTCTGGAAATACCCCATGGATTTTTACACAGCCAAACATATCAATCCATGAGGACACCTTTGCCAGGAGATTATTCCTTGAAGAACTTTCTTTGGGGCCTACTCTGCTTTCAAGTCTTGGAGAAGCATCTGGGGGTAGGGCTTGATATTGTGGGTCTGCAGCTCCATGTTGGTGAATATAACATGAACATTGTGAAGTTCATTACACATCATGTAGGTATTATAATAACATGTTCTGAAATTAGATAATGATTCCTGTGATATTTCTGCCAAGCTTCAGTATTTCTGTTATGGTTTGAAAGTTCAGTGCATACAGGGCCAGAGAAACACGCAAATGTACACATAACACATACACAACACATACACAGAAGCCCCCCGAGTGGGAGCCTCACAGGAACACAGGCATTTCAGCTGTCTCACTCTTAGACACGCAGACATATACAATGAGATGGTAATAAGGCTTTTGGCTTTTGAAAGAAAGAGATTGAACTTATGAACAGAGTAGTTTCTGAATTGATAGTTCTTAATCAAATTTTGCTTATTTTATTTTATATATTTTGTGCCACCCAGGGAGGAATTATTTCAAATTGAAAGACATGAAACACTGGGCTGCGCTACTATAGGCCGCTAATCTCCATCTACTTATCCATCCAGAGACCAAGTGGGACCCATAGCCTGGGCTTCACAGGCCACAGTCCTCAGACCAGTGTCCTGCTTCAAACCTCTCGTGCTATCTTCACATGGGGAGTCATTCCCCGTCATCCCCAAGCAAAGTGGTCTCAGGAGCCCTCAGAACAGTGTTAGTGCTAGTAGCTTTGGATGCTATGGCTCTCCTGCCCCTGCCCATCCAGAACACTAACTGAAATACCAGTGCTTGGGAAGGAGAAAGATGACTCAGACTGCATTTCTTGGATTTTCTCTGAGGTAACTTCTTTCTGCATGTTCTTGTCAGGATTGTAATACCAGCCTTCCATCAGTGGTCTTTATTATTGACTCTTCCTTCCAGCCCAGGTCTTGAACACCTCTTTGGAGTGTCACTCTCCTGCTCAGAAACCTGGAGGATAAACTGAACTGGCCTCAGGCCTCCAGATGCTGACCCCGGCTCTTCCTATAGAAAGCCAGACTCCAGGGCTGTGCCGGTGCTGGCTCCTGACTTGCTGCTATCATCTATTTGCCCTTTCCTATCAGTGCCTCTCCTCTAGGGCCCTTCCTCCCAGTACCCGCTTCCTGAAATACTTCTTCTAGCCTTTCCATTCCATCTTTGCCAGCTGGTTCTTCAGTTCTCCCAGAAGTGAGTTAGAGACAATGCTTCTGTTACCGGGTACCTGAGTCCCTGAGAATCTGGAGAGTATATTCTTGGAAATTCTGTAGCTTTATTCCTTTAAAAGGAAATGTACAGATGCATTTCTCAGGTCTTAGAAATCTTGTGTACAGAGATGGAGAAGTGGAATCAGTTGCTTAATCTCAGTTGAGATTCCTTGGGCAGGTTAGTTATGCTCTCTTTGTGTAAGTTTCCTAATTAGGAAAACAGGGATAATAATAGTACCTATCGCATAAAGTTGTTGAGAGAATGAAATGCCAAAACAAAGTGTCTGGCATAAGACAAACCCTCAGTATGTGTAATCTACTACTAGTATTAATAATATTAAGCAAACAAACATCTGTGACAGCATGTTAGACAACTTGGTTGGCTGTAACTCTGCCTAAAGGCAGAAATGACTTTGAACGCTTTCTAGCCTGGTTCCCACTGATGAAATCTCTTGGCCTTCTGGGCTTTCTCTGGACCTGTAATTTTAACTTTTTTCTAAATCAGCAAACCAGCACTTGATCAGGAGAGTTCTCACTGGTGCCCCTACCCACCACCCCCCAGAGCTCCCAACTGGGAGGGAAGACTATGAATCTGGGTCTGGGCTCAGCCATCAGATGGCCACAGTGCCATCAGAGAGCAGGGGCAGGACCTCAGCTCTGCCCTCCCCTGGGGCAAGTTTCTGGGGGAGGGTGTGATTCCAAAATGAAGGGGGGCGGGTGGGGTAGAACCAGGCAGCCTGCTCCTCAGCCCCCACCTCCTCCAGGTAGGAAGTGAAGCTGATGTTTTAAAATATAAAAAACAGATGATGAAGGTCAGGTTTCCTATACACTGGAGAGCGGGAGCCCCAAGGCAGAGTCCCCACGAAATTATCTGAGATGGTGGGGTAGGAGGGGTGGGTGCGGAGAGAGAACCGATAGACAAAGATGCAGAAACCTGGAGACAGACAAAAAGCTCTGCATCCTGAGGTAGTCAGACAAAGACAGAGAAAGTTGTGGCTCAGGAGAGATCCTTCCACTGTCTCTGGAAAAAAGCTTAGTTCCCCTCTGTGGGTCTCAGGCTGGGAACATGAGCCGGTTGGGCTCTGAGACCCTGTCAGAGGGTGAGGCCCTCCCTGAACCCAGACACCAAAGGCTCTGTGAGCTCTCAGTCCCCCTGCTGACTGGGCTGTCTCCTCCGCCTCTGAGTCTGTGATCCAGTGGGTCCTGCTCAGTGTCCCTGCCTGTGCTTGGCACTCGTCCTGCTCCCTCCCCCCGGCTCAGCCTCACCCACCCACTACACGGAGACGCTCTCTGGAGGTTCTCCTGTGCTTGCTCTTCTGGATTTATGAGGTGTGTGCCTCCTCCTTTGCTGTTTGCTTCGAATGGAAGAGTCGGCAGAAGCGATGGTGGTGGGCAGGAGTCGGGGGGGGGTACCTGTGCAGGGGTATCTCCCCGGAGAAGGTGTGAGGGTCCACCTTGGGGTTGGGACCCCACCCTAAATGGAGACTCCGTCCTGAAAACTTTGGGCGGCCGGGGAGGAGGAACTGCAATAGTGGAACCCCAGGGCCTTGTCTTTGCCCGCTCGGGGCAGGCGCAGCCCAGAGGCAGGTAGAGGGATGGAAAGTTGGCCATCAGAACAATTTGGTGACAAATGGACTCCTGGCAGAGGCTGATGGAGCAGAGGCCTCCTCTTAGTCCAGAGGGCATGGGTGTGGGAGTGCAAGTGCCAGGTGGTGCAGGAGAAAACAGTATCCCTCTGACCAACTCAAATGTTCTCCCAGCGGACAGGGCAACTTTTCTAGGCTATGTTCGAGTAGGAAGAAGCAGTTTCTTTTGAGAAGCCTCAGGACTGCTGTTTGGGAAGTGGAGAGGAAAGGGGAAGCTAGGAGGGGCTGCTGAGCTGGTGCACTTGACTCTGGACCTCTCCTTTCCTGGTTCCTTCAGAAGGCCACCTGGATCCAGGATCAGGAGGAAGAGTGACCCTCCAGTCAAGGACTCCTTTCAGGAACTTACATTGTAATTGGGAAGAATCACCCCAAATCATTAGGTTCTCAAGTGAAGGAGAATGTGGAAGGTCAGTGGGTAGGGGTGGGGGCAGTGGGTGTGTGTGTTCTGTGTTGGGGGTGGATAGGCAGGACAGATCTGGCCTGCACCTGGAACTTGGTAGAGACCTGTCCTGCCCCGAGGGCCTGCGTGTACCAGAAAGTGTGGCCCCTTGACACATGCTGTGAAGTGAGTATGTTTATACCCATTTTATAGTGAAGAATAGAGGTTCATGAAATTCTGGGATCTGTTGAATGCTTCAACAATCCTAAGTGGCAGAGCAGGCGAACATGAAATCAAGAAGCAATGACTCAGATCGCCATTCAGGGTCTTTTCTCTGCTCTTTGTTCGTTTGCGGGGAGGGGGAAAAATTCCAAGGGAGAGCCAGAGAGGAAAATTCTTGGCACCAAGACAGAAGCCAAGATGGGAGTTCATTAAGATCATTTTTGCCTCTGGGCAGCAAAGTTTGGTCATAAAGATTTATTATTTTATTGTTCTTATTAATACTAATGATAGCGCATACTTATTAAATGCCTTTCATTATCATTTAATCCATTTAACAACTGTAGACTATAAATGCTATTATTATCTCCAATTTTCATGATGAGAAAATTGACATAGAGAGATTAGGTAAGGTGCTCAAAGACAGCTATTAGGAGGCAGAGTCTGAATTTGGGCGTAGCTGCCTCTGACTGCAGAGCCTGTGATGTTCCCTGTTCTGTCCTGGATTTTAGTTCATGGGCTGGATGAATTTCAGCTGCAAAAATCTTAAGGGCAGTCTTTCGATACTTGACACTGCAATCTTGGTTAAGAGAAGTGTGCGATGATGTTTGAGCCTTTAAAGGATACAAGTGGGATGTTCTGGGGAGGGGGGAAGGTGGTGAGGGGAGGGGGGAAGAAAGGAGAGAGAGACAAGAGACACTTTGAGTAGACCTCCGCCCTAGACCTCCGCCCCCTTTGCACAATTGGGAAAACCAGACTCGGCAGGAGAACTGAACTCCTATAGGTGTTTTTCAGAGATCCCAGAAGGTCCTGTAATCATTTCATCCTCTCTCCCTTCCTGGGGGGATGGACTGATGATTTACAAAGGGTTCATGAGACTCTGGGAGTCTGTGTGGAATTAAAATAATTATTTGAAAAATTCCAAAAAGCACACAAAAAAAGGAAGTCAAAATTATACAAAATCCCTCCATTAAAAGCGATTATCTATAGTAAGAGCTACCTTGCCTGCCCCTCCAGCCCCATCCTTGTGGGTAACCACCATGACCTGTGCAGAGTATAAAGGTTCCCTCAGATGCCTGTGCACCCACCATCCCCTGCCCGTCCAGTTTTCCTTGGGTTCTGTCATTTCCGCCAGGCTTCAAGGTTAGACACCCCAGAGCCTCTTTGGTATTTCCAAACTCAAATCCAAGTCCTGTGCTTTTAAAAAACACCTCTTGGATTTGTTCCTCTTTTCCCTCACCGCCCGGTCTCGGTTCTTCCTCCCACATCTGCTCTGTTGACTGGGTCTCCTCGGGTTCTCCCACCTCAAAGCATGTATGGGCTCCAGATTCATCTGCCAAGAACACTGCTTCCAACACGTCATTTTCCTGTTCTAAAATCTTTGATGATTCCCCATCATTTGGAGGATACCTGGCTGGTGGCTTCAGCAATGTTGGAACAAGTGCTGCTACTGCTACCTGAGGACACCCTTTCTCACCTATTCTAAAGCTTGCCTCCCACCCCTATGCCTGCCTCCCCAGCTTGGTAACAGATGACCTAGTATAGGAACTAAACTTTGTTTTCTCTTTTTCTTTTCTTTTCTTTTCTTTTCTTTCTTTTCTTTTCTTTTCTCAGTACTGAGGACTGAACCCAGGGGTGTTCTACCACTGAACTCCATCCTCAGCCCTTTTTATTTTGAGACTGGGTCTCATTAAGTTGCTGGGGGTGGCCGCCAACGTGGGATCCTCCTGTTTCAGCCTCCCAAGTAGCTGAGATTATAGGCGTGCACCACCATGGTGACTCGATTTCTAATTGCTTGTCAAATTAAAAAATAATCTGAGCTGGGCATGGGGGTGCATACTGGTAATTCCCGACACTCAGAAGTCTGAGGCAGGAGGATTATTGAGGCTAGCCTGGACAAACTTAGTGAGACCCTGTCTCAAAATAAAAACCAAAAAGGTCTGAAGATGTAGCTCAATGGTATAGAGCCCCTGGGTTCAATCCCTGTACCAGAGGATGAATGAATAAATAAATAACAATTTGACTCAATGAAGTTCCCCCATATGTTCATTTCCCCTCCTCCCTCTCATTCCCTTCCCCTGAATCAACACTATTTATTGATCATCTACTTTACCTGATACCAAGCAAATAACCAGGAACACAAAGAAGAATGATGGAGTCATTTCCTGTGATATTTCTTGAAATATTCTTAATGAAAGAGAACTCTGAGGTCTCTCCTCTGATTACTCAGCAGTTTGTTAATGCTCCTTTCACAGTGGGGCCACAGGATCTTTGCACTTGCTATCCCCCCTCCCCTGCTCCTACAGATGACATCTGAGGCTTCAGGCAATTCTATGACTAGCTGCCTCTTGAGTATTCAGGCCCAAAAATCACTTCATCAAGTGGCCTTCTCTGGTCATTGTCTATCACATTGCTCTGTTGTATGTCCTCAGGACATTTTGTTTTCTGAAATGATCTTGCTATGTCCATCACATTGTTACTTTTCTGTCATGGGTCTCCTCTTATGAAAGCATAAGAACAGGGTCTTTGCTTCATTGCTGTGCACTGCAAGCTCCAAGCAGCTACCACATAGAGTAGGATTTCAGGAATGGAAACATGACATTACAGGTATCTTTGCCAGTTCATCTGAATGCTTCCCCTCCTATGATTTGGGCATAGTACATCTAGTAATGCGCTCATCTTCTGATCTTTTTCAGGAGCATCAGTCATATGCCAGAGGTTAAATAACCAATGTTTCCTCACTAGCAAGGAAAAAAAAAAATCCTCTCCTGTCTTAACCAAATGCAGCCTGGCTTCTTGCTTCCTGTAACTGTGACCTGCCCATCTCCTCAAAATTTACCTGCCTTGTGTCTCATTCCCTGAGGGCTTTACTTGGTGACTTTTAAGGTGACAATCAGTTAATCCAATAACAGAATCCTGCTAATGTGCTAACGGGAAAGGGTGGAAAGAAAACGACTCCCGGCTCCCTCTCTTCGACTCAGGTAACATCTGTGCTTTTAGCAGGGCCCTTCTGGAGACAATTAAATCAATGCTTTATTGAAACAATAAAATTAATAGAGGTCTCGTGGAACTCAATGAAAGGTTTTTAAAAATTAACTTCATTGTTTTTTAATCTTCAAAACAAGCTTTGCAAGGCAAGGGGGCTGGGCAGGGCCAAATTTTCATTAAAGCAGGTTCCTTTCCAAAGGGCTGTGCTTGGGGGGCTGGGAACCTGGGCTTAAGCTCTCTTGCAGGAGGGCCACTACTGCTTTTCTGGGGGCCTGGCTTCCATGGGCTCCAGCAGAAACAGGTCTGGTTCTGTTCCTAAGACTCTGACCTCACAGATTCACCAATCCCAGTCTTCATGGGACTTAGGCACCCCGAATTAGGTGTCCCATGAAAAGAAATGTCATGATGACATTTATCATGTGGAGTAACGAACATTGGGGATACTCCTTCTGTCAAGAAGAAGTTGTCTGGTCTTCATTTGTCTGTACCCAGGTCCAACTACACCACTGTGCTGACCCCAGCCCACTCCCCAGCCTATCACTGATGGTTACTCCATCTCCTTAGGAACCATTTTTGGCTTCAAGAAAGGT
Source organism: Sciurus vulgaris (assembly GCF_902686455.1). NCBI lineage: Eukaryota > Metazoa > Chordata > Mammalia > Rodentia > Sciuridae > Sciurus > Sciurus vulgaris. The sequence goes on from NC_136475.1 coordinate 64,326,498, forward strand.
CTAGAGGAGTCATTTTGTCAAACTGGAACCTGAGGCCAGAGATTTTTGGCAATCCTATGGGTGGTTCTGCTGGTGGGGGGCTGGAGGCAGGTGTGATGTGGGGCCAGGGAATTTCCTCGTGAAGGATTTGCCTGGCTTGGAGGGTGTGGGACGCTGGACAGGGAAACTCTCCTGGAAGAGGTGGTTTTCTGTCCAGAAGGATGGAGCTGGCAGAAGACTGTCTTCAGGGCTCCTCATTATTCCTATCAAGGTAGCACTTTGATTCAAACCATCTGTGGGCTTGTGAGGTTTGATTAGACTTGGCGTTTCCAGCCCTGGGCTCCCGACTTACGCCCTCTGCGAGTGTGAGGAGTAGACTGAGGGTGTGGTTGAAGTCTGGGGTTGGACCCTTTCTCTGAGCCCCAGACTCCCTAGTGACTCAGGGCACTTGCTGCCTGGGCCCCTCTTCTTCCCTGGGCTGCCGACGGGCCCTGGGAGGGGCTCTGAGCTGGAAGTTAGAAGGCTTCTGCTCCCAGTGCTGCTCTAAACTAGCTGTGGGACGTGGAGCAAATTATTTGGCCTTCTTGGGTCTCAGTTTTTTCATCTACAAAATGGGATAATGACACCTGCTGTGGTTATTTTGAGGATCAAATGAGGCACAGGTGTGAGTCACTTTGAAGTGCATGAAAGAAAGATCGTACAAAGGTTGCTTTCATGAATGGTATCCTGGGTCTTGGAGAACAGGACTTTTTCTACGCTGGTGTTGCTCTTCCCCCAGTACTGGGTTCAGGGCATCTTTTGACTCTGGAAATGACAATGAAGCTTTTGGGGACTTTTAAGTCCTCTGCCCCCCGCCCCCGCTGGAGGGCAGCTCCACTCCCTTCCAGGCCCTGCCTCCCTCCTAGTCTCCCAGTCTGGAGATCATAGAGGCGTTTTGACTCTTCCCGCTCCTTCATCCCCTCCTATCTGTTCTGTCAACACGTCTCTTCCTCCTTTGAAATCGAGCCCAGACTCGCCTTGCCTTCGTGGTCTCAGTGCCATCGCCTGTCACCTTGGTCTAAGCCATCATTACCTGGCTTCTGCTCCAGCTCCCGGCAGGCTTCCACCCCTCTGCCCTTCCTCCCCTCGCGCCTTCTGCAGGGAGCTGCCAGCTTACTCTCCCCGAGTGCCACCTTTTAGTGGGTCACTCTCTCCCTCCAAAAGACCCGGTGGCTCCCGGGGGGTCTCATCAACCCCGTTCTGCACGGGTGCTTTCAAAGTGTCCCGTGCTTCGGTTCTACCTGTTCTTCTCCACTGGATTTTCTCTAGCTCCTCTGCACACACCCGGTTTCCCCTGCAAAACCAGGCCCGTTTCCTAATTGTTCTCCAAAGAAGCTTAGTCCACTCTTACTTCTGTACCTCTGCTGCCCCTGCTCTGGTCATTTATCCTGTGTGGCATGGAAACACCTTCCCCAGTTTCTCTGCCAGTTCTTTCTGGAATGCACCCTCCAGCCCAAGTCCCAGCCACCATCCTCAGAGTCTTCCTAGGAGCTTGGTTGCTTTGGGTGACTATCTTTCACTCTAGCCTAAATTCTTTTTTCTTTTTCTTTTTTGTGTTACTGGGGATGGAACCTAGGGCCTTGCACATGCTAGGCAAGTACTCTACTACTGATCTACCTCTCCAGCATGTTTTATTTATTTTTTAAATTCTGAGACTGTGTCTGCTGGATTGTAGAGGCTGGCCTCAAACTTGCTTTTCTCCTGCCTCAGCTTCCCAAGTAGCTGGGATTGCAGGTGTATCCTAAATTCTTACTGCTTATATTGACATGACCAATTTTGTATCAATTAATTTTCGTTTCTCATCCTCCTGCCCTGCCTCTCTTACCTAGATTATAAACATTTTGCAGGCTGGGACTGTCTTCTATCTTCCCTAGGATGCCTAATCAAAGGCTGGGTGCCCAGTGAGGTCTTTGTTGGTTGGGTGAACAAAGAGGTTTGGTTTGGTGCATGGAGGAGCGTGGAGATGCTCTATTCTGAAGAGAGATTTCTGGCCCCCACCTCGCCGCCCCCACTGCACCCCTGCTCTTCACAATCTCCCCCCTGCTACGTCTTCATCCATCAGTAATAAAGCAGGAACAATAGGGGGTTTCTTTCTAATTAAAGGGAGCAGTTAGTGTTTCCACTTCAAAGCCCTGAGAGAGAAGACTTTTGTTCCCCAGGCCTGGGAGCTCTGGGAGCCCTGGTTGGGTTGGGAAGTGGAGTTCCAGGCCTAGCCAGCATTAAGCTCGTGAACCTGAGATTCCCCCATTTGCAGGCAGAGAAGCTCAAATTTAAAACAACAACATAATTTGGTAACTTCGGCTCTGATAAAACAGTTGGGGGAATTTCTTCTCTCCCAGCGTCTGAAGCCAATGTTATTACAGGTGTGTGCTTGTCTCTCCCACACCCTACCCGGGCCCTGTCGCCCCAGTGCACAGCACACACATGTGCCACATTGTGCGCTCTCACGTAAGTGGGACTCAGCACACGTGCTGCACGCTTGGTGGGTCCGGCTCCTTGCCCCCATTCCCAGGGTGCTCCAAGCCCTCACTGTGTCACACACCCAGTTACTCTCACACACATCTTCTTTGTGTTTCCAGATGGCCAGAAAGAAGGACTCTGGCTTGAGGACTATGCATATTCTATTCAGCAGCAAGTCAGCTTGCCGGAGAGACTTCCACTGGCTACAGATTGATCCTTTAACTTGGGCCCAGACTGAGCCCCACAATGATTATAAACTGGCTCCTATTTCTGACCCCAGACAGAGAAGCCAAGGTGGCTACCAACTGAGACTGCCATATGGTCACAGACTCAGGCTCCAAAGTGGCCACAGACTGGTGTCATGATCAGTGAGCCAACAAAGAGCATAGAACGTGTCTTTGATTAAGACAAATCACTCACACATTTGACCTATTGATTACAAGGGAGATGATAAAAGAGTATTTTGGGGAGCCCATTTCCATCTCTTAAACTCTGTAAACCCCACATCATCCTTATATTTATCTGTTCATCTGTCCGTCCAACTGTGTCCATCAATCCGTCCATCCACCCTATCTTAAGCACCTAGTCTTTGCTGTGAGGTAGTAAGCAAGGCTAAATACAGACAGACCCTCTGGAATGTCTGTTGACATCAGATCTGCTATTTTGCCGCTGCCATTATTCTGCTCCCTGACACCACCTTACAATCCAGATCGTTAGTCCGCAAACTTCCAACCCAGTAATTGGTCCAGATTGTTAGCCCGCGAACTTCCTTGCCAACCATTGGTCGGTTGTTATTAGCCCGCCAAATTCTACTGCTTAAGAATGGCTCCCGGGCTGGGTAGACAGCTCAGTCGGTAGAGCCCTGGCCTTGCAAGCACGAGGCTCCGGGTTGGATCCCCAGCGCCGCCAAAAAAAAAAAAAAAAAAAAAAAAAAAGGAATGGCTGCTCCACCATTTACTCTCTCTCTCACTCTCTCTCTTGCACACACTCTCTCTCTCACCCTGCAGGGATACACTCTGTCTGTCCGCTTAATAAACTCTCTTGCGTGAGTTCCTGCCTCTGGAGTGGTTTCTGGGTTCCTACAATGTCCCCCAAAGTTTCATGTGTTCAGCGGTACGACTTTTGGTGAGTGAATGGATCGTAAAGGACTGTGACCTCATCAGTGGATTAATCCATTTATGACTGAGTGGATTACAAGAATATGGGACCTAGCTGGAGGAAGTAGGTCACTGGGGGTGTGCTCTGGAAAGGTCACTGGGGTGTGGCCTCCCACCATGATACTCTGGGTCACCTGGTCCCAGAGCAATGGAGTCAGCCTGCCATAAACAGAGACCTCTGAAACTGTGAGCCAAAATAAATCTCTCCTCCTCTTAGATGTTCTTGCCAGGAATTTGGTAACAGTGATGAAGAGCTGATTGACACAAACCTGGTCCTTACACTTCATGTTAGATTGACAGCCGGGCTTTGGCACTTCACCATTCTGTGTTGAGTCCCCCTTTAAGTAAATCAAGGAAGATTTACTAGCTGGGTCACTTTGGGACCCAATCACTTAATCTAGCTGAGTCTCAACTTCCTTGTGAGTAAAGTGGGGATAACAATGGCCTCTAGGGTGCTAACAGGATTAAATGAAGTCATCTATCAAAAGCTAACACAGGGTCTGGCACATAGAACATGTTCAATAAACAATGATGGTTCAACTAGTTATTACTTATTCGGGTGAGATACAGAAATACCCACCTACAAAGACAAAACAGCAAGGGAGAAACTGGTACTGGTTACACGTACCGGAAGAAGGAAGAACTGAGACAAGAGACCCTGGGTCTGCTGGGATGTCGGAGAGGCTTCTGGAGATGGGAGGCAGTCTTGGTCAGAAGCTTGACCTATTTGGTCCAAGATGGGGAAATAACATGCATACTCCACTGAGGTCAAGAATGGTATTCCCCTGCAGGACTGAGGGCAGCCAGCATATTCTGAAGACCACACTGAGGCACTATTCCTATGACATACTTAGTGTATGCACTAACTGACGAAGGTGAAGACATTCTAAGCATCCAGGGAGGTCCTGAGGGCCTTGTGATGGTGCTGAATGGAACTTGCAGTAAAGCTCTCTTGTGGTGTTAATGGGGGGCTGAGGCCTCCCCTTAGCTCTGACTTTGCCCTCTCAGCTCCTTTTTCTTTGGCGGTCCTCCAGCCCACTTTCTTTATTGGCCTTGGTCTCTGTGGAGGCGTGGAGGGATCTTTCCTTGCTGCTTGCTTTCTTCCTCCTGCTGGCCCCTCTGGTCTGAGGTCTCATCTGGTTTGCCTGAGGGGCCTGTTTCCACACACGTGATCCTGGCAGCCCGGGGCATGGCCGGCCTGCTGTGGCCTTGCTTGCTCCCCTGATTATTTCTCCTTAATTGAGCGTAAAGAATGTGAGGAATGTGGAGTAGACGCATGAAGAGGGCTGCTGCAGCCTCGGGGATCCAGATTCCGGCCTCTGGGATGGGAGAACTGCAGATGGCCGGTGGAACCCCACGTAGTGTGCCTTGGGGCCCCCCACCTCCTCCGCATGATGGTGGGCCCACTTCTCTTGCTTTGATCTCCTCTAGTCTCAGCTCTGGGGTTTCCTTCTCCCTTCTTTCTGCCCTAAAGAATTTCACATCTTTGTAAAACTGGCTGTGGTCTTCCTTCTTCCTGGAGTCTGCCTTGATTTAAATCTGTCGGACACAAATAATCCCTATAAATCTGTAATTCTAAAAGCTATTAATTCTCCCTCTGACAGAGGATGGGGAGTGATGTTTCTGTCTGCTCCTGAGTCTTGCTTGGTTGCTGGAACCCCTGGGCCCAGCTGCCAGTCCAGTTGCTTACTTGTCAGGAGGTGAGACTGTGAGGACCCAACAGCAGTGCTTCATGGGCTCTGCCACCCAGTGACCCTCAGGTGGGCCCCTTCATTTTGATAGTGCCTGTGTATTAGTGAGGCTTAGGACAACCCTCCAGCACACCTGTCCCAGGTGTGACTAGAACATGGAGAAGGCACAGATTGCTGCTTAGACCCGGGTTCAGTGCTATTATCTATTAGCTGTGTGACCTCAGGTGAATTTTCCACCCTCTCTGAGGCTGTTTACTCATGTTGGAAATGCCAGTGGTATTTCCAACTTCGTAGGGCTGTCGAGGTGAAATTAGATGTGATAGAGTATGTGAAGTATGTGGCAGGTACTCCAGAAATGTTTGGTTTTTGTAGGAAACTAAGGTGTGGAGAGTTTAATTTCCTAAAAAAGGTTTTGTTTCCTGTGGTAAGTGCAGTCAGCTGTCCTTAGAAATCCCATAGAAGGGACAGGTTGATACTGAGAAACTGAGTCCTAGGATTTCCACCCAAAGTCTGGTTGATCTCAGAGCAGATTTCTGCATATGAACAGATCTGTGTAGCAGCTGGGGGCCTGGGCCATCTCAGTGCTGCGGCTCCTCACTGGATGACCATGACAGCTGTCTTTAGTCTCTCTCCTTGGGTCCTACCAAAGGACGTGGCTGGTTCTACAATGGGAGGGGTTCAGGCTATATTTAAAGAACTTCCTGCCCAGGGGAGATGTTCTATGTCGAGACATCCAATCCTCCTGGAATAGCAAAGTGTGGCTGGCCTCTGTGTTTTCACAAACAGGCTGGGGACAGACCAAGCTCACCGACAGGGGGGGGGCTGGGCAAGGTCATCCTGTATGACTTCTTCCCACTCTAGGCTCTGCCAACCTCGGGTCTCCTCTGCTCCCTGGTAGGATACTCCTCGGGGAGAGCTCTGTCTGAAAGTGGCAAGACTGATTATATGCACTGATTATATTCTGTACTTCTGGAAATTTCCTGCTGTGAGCAATTTGCAAACTTCTCCTGCGATGAGAATTGAAAACGAAGTGGGAAGTAAAGGTGCCTGATGGGTGGTGGTGCCGCAGCCTTAGCACTGTGTTGTGTGCGGGGGCTCCTGAGCAGGGCTGTGGCCCCTTCATCTTCATAGTGCCTGGGTATTAGTGAGGCTTAGGACAGGGGCTGACCTGCCAGCAGCAACTGACATTTCCCTCCCTGTCCCAGAGACAGGAAGCTGTTGCTGCCCTCCCCTCAGTGGCAGGAGGTGCCCAAGGAGAAAGGTCCCCGTGAAGCTGAGGTCAGGATGGACAGCAGGAGTTGGAGGAGAGCCGAGAATGAAGTCAGGAGTTTGGGGTGCCTGATGGTGGAATATTTATTCGAAGGGATCTATTTTCCCCAGGGAAAAATCGACTGAGCATTTTTGGTGAAGTCAGACACTATATCTCTTCTTCCTCAGAGTTGTGCTCCTCTTGGAGCCCAGAAGCAGCTCTGTCCCTTCCTCTGGCCCCATCTGGGTGTGCATTCCTGTTCACAGCCACAACAGCAGCCCTGGCAGCGGCCGGGGCTGAGCCACATCTGGGACTCTGATGGCCACATCTGCACCCGCCCCTCTCCGAGCTTGGTTATTTCTGTTCTTACTTTTATCTGCATCTGTGGAATTGGGGGGGGGGTCTGTGGATGGTGGGTCTTCAGCTCCAGGAGCTGTCAGTTTCTAGGGGAGGGCTGGGGAGGACCAGGCCCCCACCCCTCTGCACTCGCGGGTTCTTTCAGGTTCCTGACGGAGACCACTGGGGACCATCCCATTGCGGTCTCAGATCCTCCTGCCCAGACACTCGCTCTCTCCTGGTTCTCTCTGCTTATGCCACTTGCCCCTCTTCCTCCAGGACTCATTATACTTATTATAGTCACTGACTCCAGGTGACGGCTCCCACGTGACAAATGGGGACAGCGGCGGAAGAACACTGAGGTTACGTGCGAGAGGGAGATGAATGTGGGAGGTGGGAGAAGAGTGAGATGGGACTGGACACAGGTGGCTTCAGGAAGTCACTCCTGGCTATCCTGGGAGTCGAGGCCCTGGGAAATGTCGGTGTGCAACACCAGGGCTGAGGGCTGCGAGGCCAAGCGTTCAGTGCTTCCAGTACCAGGAGGTTCCATGAGGGGACTTCTGTTGGCTTTTAAGCCAGAGCATCCTGGGTCATAGACTGGGCCTCCCACTTGGTCTCTGATCAGGCTTCTTTGCGGCCAGGGATACCTGGCTAGGCCAATTTGTAAGGACTGAGGGAGAGTGGTGGAGTAGGGTCTGCTGAGCATTTCCTGATGTTGTCCTTCATGGTTGGACAGATTCTGGTCATAAAGTCCCAGACACAAAGCCTGACCCAGGAAGAAATAGAGGACTCCAGGGAGTAGGTGCCTTTCCTCTCGTCGGACCCAGACATGCTGATGTCTATGGATTTTTGCAGATCAGTGTCCCCCTGAGTGAGCTCCTCGATGAGGGGGATAGACCTCCTATTGGCTTCCCTTTACATGCTGAAGAAATCATCAGGTTTTGGGGAGAGAGAAGCTGGAGAGATCCTGACCTGAGCAGCATGGGAGTGCCCCTTGTGGATGTGTGCGTGGGTTAAGCCACTGTGTTAAGGTCCCTGTGGTGATGGAGGTATCCCCTCACGGTGTTCTGGATAGCCTGGTCATTTAGAATGCCTTTTTGCTGGCCGAGAATGGATTGGAATAATATCTGGGCGCAGTTTGGGTTGACTGATCGGGAAATGTACTCTCAGCGTGGTGGGATCAGGGCTGCAGTTGTGAGGTCGTCAGTGACTCTGTGGACCTGGGGTTAGCCAGGCTAGGGGTCATTTTCCTGGGTCTGATCCTTCCCACCCACACGGTACTTGTGTCACTCTGTAGTGTATTTCCAGGCTCCGAAGTCTCAGGGCCAACTCTCACTTGATTATTGAGCAGAGACCCCATCACGATCTCATCTGACAGGGCTTGGTTTGGCTTCTAGAGCAGCATAATATTCCCCATGTAGATAGAAGATGTCCAGCTGAGACCTGACCCTCACTCTGCTGATACTGCAGATGGGAGTGAATGTTTCCATTAGTCCTATTCAGGGCAGGGGGCGCCTTACCAGTATCCAACCTTTTTTTTGAACCTTGGTTTCCTCGTCTCTGAAATGGTGATTATAGTCATGCCAACTCATAGGGTGGCATGGTGTAACTATGACAGAAAACTGGTGCTTAATACCTCATAATTACTCAACACATGTTAACTCTTCTCCTTGGCCCCTCTCCCTTCTTCTTCATCTTTTGTTGTTGTCTCCTCTTCTTTCTCCTCCTGCAGCTCGGGATTGAGCCCTGGTCTCCCACCTATGAGATACATGCTCTACCACTGTGCCACACCTCCAGGTCCTTTTTATTGTTTACTTTGAGACAGGGTCTTGCTAACTTGCTGAGGCTGGCCCTGAACTTGCCTCCTCCTGCTTCCACCTCCCAAAGCACTGTGGTCACAGGTGTCCAACACTGCACCCAGCTCGCTCTTCCTTTTTGTGAAGTTCCTCCCCTCAGCAGACATCTGTGTTTAGATCAGTTTTCCTCTTGATGTTCATATGAAAACCTGGAGCTGGGGTAGTGGTAAAGTTCAGAATTTGGACGCAGATAAAAGCATGGGGTTTAATTCAGCAATTTTGAAGGGTTCGGGTTGAGACTGGTTTGGGGGTCCTGTGAGGGATGGGTGTTGGGATTGAGTTCAGGGTTAGAAGGACGTTTGGGATGGAAGTCATTGGGAAAAGTTGGCTTAGGAAGAGAGTCGCCCTTGAGAAGTCCTTTTCTGTTGGGACTAGAACAACTATGTCCTGGTAAGTCCGAGCATGAACTCAAGAGACACGTTTGGTTGCCCAAGGTTCAACTTCCGGAAGGGATACCCTTGTCTGTCTGCCTAAGCCTGGAGCTTTTCCCAGGATAATTCTCTGCCCCCCACCCCGCCCCAACTGTCAGGTCTTATTCTGGTGGAGAGGTTGGTGACCAAGGCCATGGAGCAGGAACAAGACTTGAGAGAAGGTCGGGGCCTCAATGGGGTTGAATTCTGCTTTGCAGCTAGTTCTACTCCTTCTATGTCTAACCCATCATGCCTCCCGCCAACTTATCTGCTCCACCCCACACACATTCCATGTTCTCACTGGACTGGCCTCTAATTCCAGGACTTTGTGTCCCTGGCTCCCTTTCCCTCATAGGGAGCAGCAGGAAGAAAACTTGGCCTGGCCTGGGTGTCCCTTCCAGGCCCCCTGTCCTTCTTAAGTCTCCATCTCCTGGCAGAGGGTAGGACACAAAAGCGGATCTCTCCTCCCTCCAGCCTCTCTCCCTCTCTCTCCCAGTTCCCTCCAGGACTGGAGGAGGCCAAAGAAAACAAAGTGCTTCCCCAGTCAGCTCACTCTTTCTCCATACTTCCTGCTCTGGGAAGATGGTTTATTCCCTCCCCCCAATCCTGGCCTGGACCTGGTCTTGGTGTCAAGTTTCTCTAGAGCTCTTAGAATCAGAGGCCCTGCCTGCAGCTCAAACTAGACCCCTTTTCATGTCGTTTCTCCCTGAACCTAAGAACCAGTACCTCATCATCCTCCCTATAGTAATGTTTTCTTCTTCAGGTGGTGGAAAAACCCAATGAAAGGAGGGTTTTTCTTGGGAATGTCAGAAATGTGGGAGGGTGAGATCAAGGCGGACAGAGAACTGCTGTGGGGAAATGGTCCCTGTGCAATGAATAAGAAATCCTGTGGACATATGGACCTTTCAGGTCTGGGGACCCAGAAAAAGAAATCTTCTGCTTGCAACCCAGGAGGAATGGCATCCTTGGAGATATACAATATGGTGGCCCTGGATGGTGGCTGGGTGGCCTTGAAAGACTCTACTGCAGTAGCACCAGGGGGCCAAGCATCCCCAAGTCGTTGGTGACCAACTCAAAGACACATACATCCCTTAGAAACCTTTTGATTTTGGACCTCTGTTCAATCCAATTCCAAGTCCAGCTACCCTCCCCAAATCCCTAAGAAGATTCTCTTGTTTCTTCTTTTGGTCTTTTCTCCTTTGCTCTGAGTAGAGCTTTGTTGAAGAGTCCCTGAGCTCCTGAGGACATTATGGAGGCTCTGAAGTCTGGATCTCTCTCCTATCCCTGCTGAGAAAAGCAAGAGGCAAGTAAGTAAACAAGGAGGGGGAAGGATGGTCTGGAGGAGCCCAAGAGAGGCCTGCTCATGGAGACTACTGTTATCACTGCCTTATCTTATGATCCTCTCCCACACCTGCACCTGCAGGTGATTCCACAGGGACTGTAGAAAGAAGGTTGAAGAATAAGGGTGTCGCTTCCCACAGGACTGGCCAGCAGGAGGCCTGGGTTTGCAGATTTACTACTCTGTGAAACTATCCTTGCACTTAATGCCACATTAGGTCTCCCTTCTTTCCTCCCTTCTTCCCTCCCCACCTCTTTCCTCTTTTCCCCCTTCCATTCTTCTTTCCTTCCTCACTCTTTTATGCATTTAACACTGAAGAATCTACTTGCTGTGTACTGAGGATACGATAAGGGATTAGGAAAAGAAACCACCTGAAGTCTGGTCTTGGTGATGGAGGAGGCAAACATGTCAACCAGAAACACCATGCTGTATCCTAGATACCCGTAGCAGAAGGTCATCCAGGCATGGTGGACCATCAAAGAGGTGAGTTAGCAAAGCTTCCCAGTGGAAGGGTCCGGAGTAGGTTTTCAGAAAAGGGAAGACTTGAACAACGACGACAAGGTGAGAAGTATCACATTTATGGGGAACGTCTTGTTCAGTTTTGAATTGAGGAGTAATGACATGAACATGAGAGCTACAGAATATATTTTCTTTTGGAGAAGGCCAGAAGAGCAAAGTTTGTTTGCTTTTGCTAGAGCTCATGGAGTAGGCCTTTCTCCCCCCTCACTTTCCCTCTCTCTCTCTCTCTTTGTGGTACTAGGGATCGAACGCCAGCACACTCTACCACTGAGCTACATCCTCAGCCCTTTTTAATTTTATTTTGAGACAGGGCCTTGCTAAGTTGCTGAGGCTGACCTGGAACTTGTGACCCTCCTGCTCAGCTTCTTGAGTAGCTGGGATTGCAGATGTGAGTCCCCACAGCTGACTTTACTTCTTCTCTTTAGAATCTTGACTCAGTTGCCCCTTTCCTGGTGATGTCTTCCCTGACCACCCCATTTTAAACCACAACCTATCTCCCCCTCCACAGCTCTACCCTTCATCCTTCACCTTGCCTTATTTTTCTCCATAGCACTTACTGCATTCTAACATTTCATGTTTCTATTTTTGTCTTTTACCTTAGAATGTAATCTTCATGAAGACAAGTTTTTTTTTTTTGTCCATTTTCTTTTTTTTAATATATAAATTTTTTTTGGTTGTAGGTGGACACCATACCTTTATTTTTATGCAGTGTTGAGAATTGAACCCAGGGCCTCGCGCATGCTGGCGAGCATGCTACCACTGAGCCACAACCCCAACCCCATTGTCCGTTTTCTATATTACTGTATCCCTAGTTCTTGAACAGCTTGGCATATAGTAGGGGCTCAATAAATATTTGTCAGATTAGTACTTATTTTTTCATTCATGTCAGAAACACGTGTGGCCATCTCTAAAATGGGCCAGGGTGGGGCTGATGAGCTATAGCCAATGACACTTATACACTAAGTCACAGACTAGGTGCATTAGAATCATTTTAAGATTTTTGTTCCTCCTCCTTGTCCCCCTCCTCCTTCTTCTTTTAATTCTGAGACAGGGTCTCACTATGTTGCACAGGCTGACCTCAAACTTGTGATCTTCCTGCCTCATTCTCCCAAGTGGTTAGGGTGCTTACTAAATACATTCTGGAATTTCTCTCAAAACCCAGTGAATAAAATCCCCACAGGTGGATGCTGTGTATTAGCAAGGGCACCGGTGATTCCATGTGCAACAAGCTTTGAAACCACACCTCCAAGGAAAGCAGAACCTGCTTCAATTATTGAAAGCTCAGTCCTTGTCCCCAGTGCTGATTTAATAAGGAGTACAAGGTTTTGAGAAAAAGGAAAAAGAAGGTTTGTTGCTTTGCTAGCAAAGGAGAAGCACAGGGGATTCCTGTCCCAGAGGCTGTGGTTCTGCCCATCAGGGAAAACACAGGGCTTTTAAAGAAACTCTTCAAAGGCTGCATTCCAGGTGTGCTCTGATGGGGGTCCCAGGTGTGCCTTGATGGTGTGTTGAAATTCACATGTTAATTTGGGAGATAGTCACTTCCCAGATCTTCTGGTGACATCCTTTCTGTGATGTGTGTGTGTGTGTGTGTGTGTGTGTGTGTGTGGTGTGTGTGTGTTCAAGAACAGGTATCTTGGTTTAGGAGGGGAAAAGGTAATCTTGTCCTGGCTCCAGGTTAGGGAGGGGGAGAGGGAGAAGAGGAAAGGAAAACATGTCCCTTTTAAAACAAGGTGAAGTGGGCCACTGTTACACTTCTTGGTAGAGAATGGAGAATAACGGGAAGGAGGGCCGGGAGACTAGTCAGGAAGTTATCATCTAACTCAGAACCCAGCTGGCTTGAACTAGCATTGAGGCACTGATGTGGATGGATTCAGAGGATGTTTCAGGAGCTCAAAGCTTGAGAGGGGTTGAATACATCAGGTAAAAGAGAGAAGGTATTAAGAACATCACTAGGTCTCAGATGCATGGATAAAGGGCTGTTATTCAGATGAGGATATCCTGGAAGAAGATCTAGTTTGGAGCATCAGATTTTGAATTGGACTCAGACATTTTGAATGGAAGGAGTTTTTGGAAACCAAGGGGAAATTGTCAACAGTTATATATGCCAGGCCAGATTTCCAAAGCCAATCATCCAAAACATCATGGCTAGGATAGAAGTAGCTGACTTTTATCTAAGCACTAAAACTGAGATAAAAGAAATCTGCAAGGGCTATCATCATGGTTACCTGTTATGGAGAACAATATGCAAACATATATGGTTTCTACTGTGAGACACAAAGTAATGGAAACTAAATAAAAGTACGTGTGCTCAAAAAAAAAAAAAAAAAAAGAAGAAAGAAAGAAAAAGGAAAGCTGGAACTATACAACTATAAATTGCATGTACTGCTTTTATTGAAAAATCTTGCTGACACAAATTTGAAATGGTGGGTCGTGACTCACAGGAAAGGTAATGTGATTCGTGCACATGGTCTCTGACCTTGGGTGCCTTAGCCAGAGCTTGGAGAGTGATTCTAATTGAATCAGCACCAAACTGGATCATGATGGGGTGGAGACACCATATCTACTAGGACTATGGGAAGACACTGCACTTTAAATGGAAAGAAAAAAATGGGCCAACAGAGAAGAGGCAGTTCACATGGAAAGAGAGGTTTATAAAAGAATAACATTTAAAGTCCTACTAAGTCACTCAGAACCCTCCACCTCTCAGAATCAGGCTGACATTCCAGAATTTCCAGAAAGTTCTCCAAAACCCCCTGGGAAGTGCAGAGAACAAGATCCTCCCAGTTAGAATGGCCACGTAACCAGTGGCTCACTCCCTGGAGCTCTAGACACAGTGTCAGCCATGCAGCCAGGCATAACTACACACAAAGGTTGGCTCTGCCCAACATGTGACCAAGGCAGGGCCCAGGACCCTGCCATAGTGTCTGGTCAGGGTAGGGGTATCCTGGGGGAAGACTGGGAGCCAGCAGGAGTCTAAGGAGTTTTTTGACCTATCTATCTTATTCTGGGCCTAGGATTCCATTTCACTCCCAGGGAAAGAAGGGATGCCTCGTTTTTTGGTCAGTTCTGCTGGGTGCAAAAAGGTGAATCTGAGTGGGTCAGGAGGTGGGAGGTGGGAGGCATGGGCAATATTCACTGCTGGGGAGTGCACACGCCCTGTGTTCACTGGGCTAGAGCAGTTAGGGATTCCCCTCAGTCTGCTCAGACATGTGCAACAGGAATAGTTTGTCTTATCCTAGGCAGACTTAAGAACTGGGACCCAGGAGAAAGGAAGCAGGGTATGTTAAGGCAGTGCTGGATTGTGAGAGGCTCACTGAAAGTTCAGTTTGGAGGAGATTAGGTGGGGGTCTCATCTCTCCTGCCTGTTTCCTAGTAAACAGGAGAGGCAGATTCTCACTTAATAGGATTCTGAGCCTCTGGCCCTCAGTCTGCCTAGGATCCTAAGGCTTTCCCAGTGGTTCAAGTAGACCCTCTTTAAGCCCCTGGGAACCCCAGGGTCACTTCTTGGAAAGGCTGGACATTTTCTGGTCAACTCTCCCTCCCTTCCAGTGGTTTCTGACTGAGTGGGTGGGGACTCTGTGAGAATCAAGCCTGCCACACGGTCTCTTTCCAGCCCTTCCTAACTCCATTGCAGTCCCACCCCATCTTTAAGGTCAGACGAATCACTGGGAATTGAAAGAAGTGGGGTTCATATTCCATCACTATGGGGGACTCTACCACTGCTGCTGGGGGCTGACTCAACCATGGATGTTTGGTGTCTTGGCTTAGAATTAATTTGGCTTGAGTAAATATCCTGATGTTCAATACCCTAGCTCCAGTCGGGCACAGGGTTCTAAATTCGAAGCACTGCCCCATCCCTAGGGTTTTGGGGCTCTCTGTCCTGGCCTCTGTCTTTCAGGGATGTGTGTAAGCTGAGAAACCCAGGAATCACTGGGTAAAGAGGCAGAGTGGTGCAATGGGAAGGGCCCTAGCGCGGGTTCTGTTCCTAGCTTAACATGGGCACAGTCACTGGTGCCGCATTTCTTTTTCTATAAGACCAAGGCGTTCTCTTTCAGCCTCAGTGACCAGGGCCTGGGCGTTCCAAGCAAGCCCCCTCACCCTCGCGCTCCACCCTCGTACCTGCAGCACGTTGGGGTGCCGCAGCCGCTCCAGCAGCACCATCTCCTTGAGCAGTTTGTGGGCCGCCAGCCGATAGCAGCCCCTCCGCGCCCCGAACTCGCGCACACAGCTGCCCAGATCGTGGCCGCTGAAGTCCACCGCTTTGAGCGCCACCGCGGCCCCTCCGGGCAGGCGGACCCGGTACACTGCCTTAGTGTAGCCGGAGCCCACGTACTGAGCGCCAGACACGTTGCGGAGCGCGGCGCAACCCAGGCGAGGGCCCGGGCCGGGAGCCGGGGGCCAGCCCGGGGCGCCGTCGGGCAGGGGCCGGGCCCGTGGGGGCCGGGGACGCTGCAGGCCCAGCCCGCCCGGAGCCAGGTCCATCAGGCGCCGCCGTTCGGGCCGGCCAGCCCCGGGCCCAGGACCCCCGCGGGAATATCGCTGCACCTCCTCGTAGCGCGCCCGGATCTGCCGGGCTAGCTCTCCACGGCCCCCGCGACGTCCCGGGCCCGGGGCCGGCGAGGGCCCGGGGGACTGGCCTGGCCGCGGAGGCTCCGAGCCCGGTGCGAAGAGCACGTTGAGAACCGAGCCCAGCAGGAAGGAGGCGCAGAAACCCGCGGCCACCGCCGCCCGCCGGCGCCGCATCGCTCCCCTCCCCCCGGCCGGCCGGCCCCGCGCGGCTCCCCGGCCCCGGCCCCGGCCCCGGGCGGCTCAGGCTCGGAGGCGGCTTCGCTCTGAGCCCCGGCGGCCCCTGCCCAGCCCCGCGCGCATGGCCCAGGCAGCCCCGACCCCGGCCCCTCGCAGGAGGCACATCGGCCTGACACTTGCCTCCCTCCCGCCCTGCCCCCGCCGCTTATAAGGCCCGCAGCCGCCCCCGCCCCCGCCCCTCCGCCTCCGCCTCCCGCTCCCGGCGCGAGCCCGTCCTCGGCACCGCCCCCTCCGGCCGCCCGGGCCGGCCTTCCCTGCTGACTGACAGCGGGACCTCCTCCCGCGGCCGTCCGGGCCTTGGGAAGCGGCGCGGAGGCGGCTCCGGCCCTGCCCAGCCCGCGGCCCCCGGAGCTCAGGCTGGGAAGCGCGAGAGGGGGCGGTGGCGATCCCGCGGCTCGCAGGGGCTCCGGGCCCAAAGCGAGGGAGGATAACGGGGCCGGGGCGGCCGGATAACGGGACCGGGAGGCCGATAACGGAGCTGGCCCAGCAGAGTGGGTGGGGTAGATAAAGGGGCGAAGCTGGCGGGTAACGGGTTACGGAGGGACGAGCAGCTGAGGGCCGGGAGCGGGGATCCCTGTGATCCCAGAGCTCCCTGCCTGGGACCCCGGGCTTTGGGGCGAGCTGGTCACAGGGAAGGCGCTTGGGTTCCGCTTCTCGCGGGTGGGGCTGGGGGTGGGGACTCCTTATTCTGCCCTGGACTCTGGGTTGGGGTGAGGTGGAGGGCGGTTTGTTGAAGCGAGCACGGCCGAGTTGGCACCTGTGAGTGCCATGGGACGGGAACTCTGGGCTCAGAGGAGTTATCATGAGCTTTCTAAGATGCCTCTGTTCAACTCCTTTCTGCCAAGACTTTCTGAAGTTCCTTGTCTGAATCCCATATTTAGCCAGGGATCCACGGCTTATCCCTGAAATTCCGGGGGGTCTGACGGGTCAGCAGCGAATCACGAACCACGTGCAAAAAGTTCATTTGTGCCCACGCACGTCTGTGGGGTGTGTGCATCAATATGTCCGAAGGAGCCACTGTGTCCCAGGAAGGGAGTATGTACCCTGTGTGAAGTTGGTGCTGACTCCACCAGAACGTCTGGTCCCTCCCCCTCCCTCCCTGATTGCATCATTAGTGCTAATTGAGGGGCTTTCACACGCCAGTGCATTAGTTGTTTGGAGTAAGCTCCCCCCTCCCGGGAGAGATAAGCGCTGCCCCTCCCCCTCGCAGTTCTCCCTTTCCCCACGCCCTGAAACTATCCACTTAGATCCGCTCGCCTCCATGGGCATCCTCCTCCCTCCCTCTGGGCAAGTTATTCTGCCCTCCCTAGTGTCAGGATTGACCGGGGAGGGATGGTTGGGGAGAAGGAGAAGGATCCAAAGCCTCCTTTCTGAGTGGGTATCCAGGAAGGGGAGATTTTCCCAGAAGAAATCTGACTTCCTACGGAAAACAGGGTCTCTGATTAGAAAGGGGACAGAAATTTCTGTCCTTTTGAACATGGAAGGTCGAGTTCTCTTGCCAGGCTATGATTCCACCAAGGTAGGCCATCCAACACTGACTTTTTGATCCTCTAAGACTTAGAGAGTAGGGGTCCCCCAGCTAACTTAGCTGTCATGGGAAAGGCAAGGTGAAGGAAGCCATGATCCCCCTGAGAGCTTTGGTTTTGGTCCGGTCTGTTCCTGCTTAACTGCTCTGCCCTGTACTGGCCTATGGATGCTGGTGTGGGGGGAAGGCTCTGAGCAGATGCCCTCCCCAGCCCTCACACCAGATGTCTTTGGTCTAATTAACTGTGCTGGGAAAACCAACCTGGGTTTGTAAACAGAGCTACTGGCTAAAGTCAACAGGGAACAGCAGCAAACAGCAAACATTCCCCTTGCACTCAGTCTCAGTCCAATTCAGCCTCTGGGGGAGAGGGGGAGCTGGGTGGATCATAGGCCCACTGGTCCACAGCTGAGTCAGGGAAAGCTTGTCTGCTTCTGGGGCCCCAATGTGGCTGTGATTTCCTTGTCAGTTTCTGGATCTCCTCTACTGGGGAAGAAAGGGGACTCTAGGAGATGCAATTGCCATCCCAAGATAGGCTCTGTCCTGGTTCTGGAAATACCCCATGGATTTTTACACAGCCAAACATATCAATCCATGAGGACACCTTTGCCAGGAGATTATTCCTTGAAGAACTTTCTTTGGGGCCTACTCTGCTTTCAAGTCTTGGAGAAGCATCTGGGGGTAGGGCTTGATATGTGGGTCTGCAGCTCCATGTTGGTGAATAAACATGAACATTGTGAAGTTCATTACATCATGTAGGTATTATAATAACATGTTCTGAAATTAGATAATGATTCCTGTGATATTTCTGCCAAGCTTCAGTATTTCTGTTATGGTTTGAAAGTTCAGTGCATACAGGGCCAGAGAAACACGCAAATGTACACATAACACATACACAACACATACACAGAAGCCCCCCGAGTGGGAGCCTCACAGGAACACAGGCATTTCAGCTGTCTCACTCTTAGACACGCAGACATATACAATGAGATGGTAATAAGGCTTTTGGCTTTTGAAAGAAAGAGATTGAACTTTATGAACAGAGTAGTTTCTGAATTGATAGTTCTTAATCAAATTTTGCTTATTTTATTTTATATATTTTGTGCCACCCAGGGAGAGGAATTATTTCAAATTGAAAGACATGAAACACTGGGCTGCGCTACTATAGGCCGCTAATCTCCATCTACTTATCCATCCAGAGACCAAGTGGGACCCATAGCCTGGGCTTCACAGGCCACAGTCCTCAGACCAGTGTCCTGCTTCAAACCTCTCGTGCTATCTTCACATGGGAGTCATTCCCCGTCATCCCCAAGCAAAGTGGTCTCAGGAGCCCTCAGAACAGTGTTAGTGCTAGTAGCTTTGGATGCTATGGCTCTCCTGCCCCTGCCCATCCAGAACACTAACTGAAATACCAGTGCTTGGGAAGGAGAAAGATGACTCAGACTGCATTTCTTTGGATTTTTCTCTGAGGTAACTTCTTTCTGCATGTTCTTGTCAGGATTGTAATACCAGCCTTCCATCAGTGGTCTTTATTATTGACTCTTCCTTCCAGCCCAGGTCTTGAACACCTCTTTTGGAGTGTCACTCTCCTGCTCAGAAACCTGGAGGATAAACTGAACTGGCCTCAGGCCTCCAGATGCTGACCCCGGCTCTTCCTATAGAAAGCCAGACTCCAGGGCTGTGCCGGTGCTGGCTCCTGACTTGCTGCTATCATCTATTTGCCCTTTCCTATCAGTGCCTCTCCTCTAGGGCCCTTCCTCCCAGTACCCGCTTCCTGAAATACCTTCTTCTAGCCTTTCCATTCCATCTTTGCCAGCTGGTTCTTCAAGTTCTCCCAGAAGTGAGTTAGAGACAATGCTTCTGTTACCGGGGTACCTGAGTCCCTGAGAATCTGGAGAGTATATTCTTGGAAATTCTGTACATTTCCTTTTAAAGGAAATGTACAGAATGCATTTCTCAGGTCTTAGAAATCTTGTGTACAGAGATGGAGAAGTGGAATCAGTTGCTTAATCTCAGTTGAGATTCCTTGGGCAGGTTAGTTATGCTCTCTTTGTGTAAGTTTCCTAATTAGGAAAACAGGGATAATAATAGTACCTATCGCATAAAGTTGTTGAGAGAATGAAATGCCAAACAAAGTGTCTGGCATAAGACAAACCCTCAGTATGTGTAATCTACTACTAGTATTAATAATTAAGAACAAACATCTGTGACAGCATGTTAGACAACTTGGTTGGCTGTAACTCTGCCTAAAGGCAGAAATGACTTTGAACGCTTTCTAGCCTGGTTCCCACTGATGAAATCTCTTGGCCTTCTGGGCTTTCTCTGGACCTGTAATTTTAACTTTTTTCTAAATCAGCAAACCAGCACTTGATCAGGAGAGTTCTCACTGGTGCCCCTACCCACCACCCCCCAGAGCTCCCAACTGGGAGGGAAGACTATGAATCTGGGTCTGGGCTCAGCCATCAGATGGCCACAGTGCCATCAGAGAGCAGGGGCAGGACCTCAGCTCTGCCCTCCCTGGGGCAAGTTTCTGGGGGAGGGTGTGATTCCAAAATGAAGGGGGCGGGTGGGGTAGAACCAGGCAGCCTGCTCCTCAGCCCCCACCTCCTCCAGGTAGGAAGTGAAGCTGATGTTTTAAAATATAAAAAACAGATGATGAAGGTCAGGTTTCCTATACACTGGAGAGCGGGAGCCCCAAGGCAGAGTCCCCAAGAAATTATCTGAGATGGTGGGGTAGGAGGGGTGGGCGGAGAGAGAACAGATAGACAAAGATGCAGAAACCTGGAGACAGACAAAAAGCTCTGCATCCTGAGGTAGTCAGACAAAGACAGAGAAAGTTGTGGCTCAGGAGAGATCCTTCCACTGTCTCTGGAAAAAAGCTTAGTTCCCCTCTGTGGGTCTCAGGCTGGGAACATGAGCCGGTTGGGCTCTGAGACCCTGTCAGAGGGTGAGGCCCTCCCTGAACCCAGACACCAAAGGCTCTGTGAGCTCTCAGTCCCCCTGCTGACTGGGCTGTCCTCCGCCTCTGAGTCTGTGATCCAGTGGGTCCTGCTCAGTGTCCCTGCCTGTGCTTGGCACTCGTCCTGCTCCCTCCCCCCGGCTCAGCCTCACCCACCCACTACACGGAGACGCTCTCTGGAGGTTCTCCTGTGTGCTCTTCTGGATTTATGAGGGTGTGCCTCCTCCTTTGCTGTTTGCTTCGAATGGAAGAGTCGGCAGAAGCGATGGTGGTGGGCAGGAGTCGGGGGGGGGTACCTGTGCAGGGGTATCTCCCCGGAGAAGGTGTGAGGGTCCACCTTGGGGTTGGGACCCCACCCTAAATGGAGACTCCGTCCTGAAAACTTTGGGCGGCCGGGGAGGAGGAACTGCAATAGTGGAACCCCAGGGCCTTGTCTTTGCCCGCTCGGGGCAGGCGCAGCCCAGAGGCAGGTAGAGGGATGGAAAGTTGGCCATCAGAACAATTTGGTGACAAATGGACCCTGGCAGAGGCTGATGGAGCAGAGGCCTCCTCTTAGTCCAGAGGGCATGGTGTGGGAGTGCAAGTGCCAGGTGGTGCAGGAGAAAACAGTATCCCTCTGACCAACTCAAATGTTTCCCAGCGGACAGGGCAACTTTTCTAGGCTATGTTCGAGTAGGAAGAAGCAGTTTCTTTTGAGAAGCCTCAGGACTGCTGTTTGGGAAGTGGAGAGGAAAGGGGAAGCTAGGAGGGGCTGCTGAGCTGGTGCACTTGACTCTGGACCTCTCCTTTCCTGGTTCCTTCAGAAGGCCACCTGGATCCAGGATCAGGAGGAAGAGTGACCCTCCAGTCAAGGACCTTTCAGGAACTTACATTGTAATTGGGAAGAATCACCCCAAATCATTAGGTTCTCAAGTGAAGGAGAATGTGGAAGGTCAGTGGGTAGGGGTGGGGGCAGTGGGTGTGTGTGTTCTGTGTTGGGGGTGGATAGGCAGGACAGATCTGGCCTGCACCTGGAACTTGGTAGAGACCTGTCCTGCCCCGAGGGCCTGCGTGTACCAGAAAGTGTGGCCCCTTGACACATGCTGTGAAGTGAGTATGTTTATACCCATTTTATAGGTGAAAGAATAGAGGTTCATGAAATTCTGGGATCTGTTGAATGCTTCAACAATCCTAAGTGGCAGAGCAGGCGAACATGAAATCAAGAAGCAATGACTCAGATCGCCATTCAGGGTCTTTTCTCTGCTCTTTGTTCGTTTGCGGGGAGAGTGGATGGCGGGAGGGGGAAAAATTCCAAGGGAGAGCCAGAGAGGAAAATTCTGGCACCAAGACAGAAGCCAAGATGGGAGTTCATTAAGATCATTTTTGCCTCTGGGCAGCAAAGTTTGGTCATAAAGATTATTATTTTATTGTTCTTATTAATACTAATGATAGCGCATACTTATTAATGCCTTTTCATTATCATTTAATCCATTAACAACTGTAGACTATAAATGCATTATTATCTCCAATTTTCATGATGAGAAAATTGACATAGAGAGATTAGGTAAGGTGCTCAAAGACAGCTATTAGGAGGCAGAGAGTCTGAATTTGGGCGTAGCTGCCTCTGACTGCAGAGCCTGTGATGTTCCCTGTTCTGTCCTGGATTGTAGTTCATGGGCTGGATGAATTTCAGCTGCAAAAATCTTAAGGGGCAGTCTTTCGATACTTGACACTGGCAATCTTGGTTAGAGAAGTGTGCGATGATGTTTGAGCCTTTAAAGGATACAAGTGGGATGTTCTGGGGAGGGGGGAAGGTGGGTGGAGGGGAGGGGGGAAGAAAGGAGAGAGAGACAAGAGACACTTGAGTAGACCTCCGCCCTAGGACCTCCGCCCCCTTTGCACAATTGGGTGAAAACCAGACTCGGCAGGAGAACTGAACTCCTATAGGTGTTTTCAGGAGATCCCAGAAGGTCCTGTAATCATTTCATCCTCTCTCCCTTCCTGGGGGGATGGACTGATGATTTACAAAGGGTTCATGAGACTCTGGGAGTCTGTGTGGAATTAAAATAATTATGTTGAAAAATTCCAAAAAGCACACAAAAAAAGGAAGTCAAAATTATACAAAATCCCTCCATTAAAAGCGATTATCTATAGTAAGAGCTACCCTGCCTGCCCTCCAGCCCCATCCTTGTGGTAACCACCACATGACCTGTGCAGAGTATAAAGGTTCCCTCAGATGCCTGTGCACCCACCATCCCCTGCCCGTCCAGTTTTCCTTGGGTTCTGTCATTTCGCCAGGCTTCAAGGTTAGACACCCCAGAGCCTCTTTGGTATTTCCAAACTCAAATCCAAGTCCTGTGCTTTTAAAAAACACCCTCTGGATTTGTTCCTCTTTTCCCTCACCGCCCGGTCTCGGTTCTTCCTCCCACATCTGCTCTGTTGACTGGGTCTCCTCGGGTTCTCCCACCTCAAAGCATGTATGGGCTCCAGATTCATCTGCCAAGACACTGCTTCCAACACGTCATTTCCTGTTCTAAAATCTTTGATGATTCCCCATCATTTGGAGGATACCTGGCTGGTGGCTTCAGCAATGTTGGAACAAGTGCTGCTACTGCTACCTGAGGGACACCCTTCTCACCTATTCTAAAGCTTGCCTCCCACCCCTATGCCTGCCTCCCCAGCTTGGTAACAGATGACCTAGTATAGGAACTAAACTTTGTTTTCTCTTTTTCTTTTCTTTTCTTTTCTTTTCTTTCTTTTCTTTTCTTTTCTCAGTACTGAGGACTGAACCCAGGGGTGTTCTACCACTGAACTCCATCCTCAGCCCTTTTTATTTTGAGACTGGGTCTCATTAAGTTGCTGGGGGTGGCCGCCAACTGGGATCCTCCTGTTTCAGCCTCCCAAGTAGCTGAGATTATAGGCGTGCACCACCATGGTGACTCGATTTCTAATTGCTTGTCAAATTAAAAAATAATCTGAGCTGGGCATGGGGGTGCATACTGGTAATTCCCGACACTCAGAAGTCTGAGGCAGGAGGATTATTGAGGCTAGCCTGGACAAACTTAGTGAGACCCTGTCTCAAAATAAAAACCAAAAAGGTCTGAAGATGTAGCTCAATGGTATAGAGCCCCTGGGTTCAATCCCTGTACCAGAGGATGAATGAATAAATAAATAACAATTTGACTCAATGAAGTTCCCCCATATGTTCATTTCCCCTCCTCCCTCTCATTCCCTTCCCCTGAATCAACACTATTTATTGATCATCTACTTTACCTGATACCAAGCAAATAACCAGGAACCAAAAGAAGAATGATGGAGTCATTTCCTGTGATATTTCTTGAAATATTCTTAATGAAAGAGACTCTGATGGTCTCTTCCTCTGATTACTCAGCAGTTTGTTAATGCTCCTTTCACAGTGGGGCCACAGGATGTTTGCACTTGCTATCCCCCTCCCCTGCTCCTACAGATGACATCTGAGCTTCAGGCAATTCTATGACTAGCTGCCTCTGAGTATTCAGGCCCAAAAATCACTTCATCAAGGGCCTTCTCTGGTCATTGTCTATCACATTGCTCTGTTGTATGTCCTCAGGACATTTTGTTTTCTGAAATGATCTTGCTATGTCCATCACATTGTTACTTTTCTGTCATGGGTCTCCTCTTATGAAAGCATAAGAACAGGGTCTTTGCTTCATTGCTGTGCACTGCAAGCTCCAAGCAGCTACCACATAGAGTAGGATTTCAGGAATGGAAACATGACATTACAGGTATCTTTGCCAGTTCATCTGAATGCTTCCCCTCCTATGATTTGGGCATAGTACATCTAGTAATGCGCTCATCTTCTGATCTTTTTCAGGAGCATCAGTCATATGCCAGAGGTTAAATAACCAATGTTTCCTCACTAGCAAGGAAAAAAAAAAATCCTCTCCTGTCTTAACCAAATGCAGCCTGGCTTCTGCTTCCTGTAACTGTGACCTGCCCATCTCCTCAAAATTTACCTGCCTTGTGTCTCATTCCCTGAGGGCTTTACTTGGGACTTTTAAGGTGACAATCAGTTAATCCAATAACAGAATCCTGCTAATGTGCTAACGGGAAAGGGTGGAAAGAAAACGACTCCCGGCTCCCTCTCTTCGACTCAGGTAACATCTGTGCTTTTTAGCAGGGCCCTTCTGGAGACAATTAAATCAATGCTTTATTGAAAACAATAAAATTAATAGAGGTCTCGTGGAACTCAATGAAGGTTTTAAAAATTAACTTCATTGTTTTTAATCTTCAAAACAAGCTTTGCAAGGCAAGGGGCGGGGGCAGGGCCAAATTTTCATTAAAGCAGGTTCCTTTCCAAAGGGCTGTGCTTGGGGGGCTGGGAACCTGGGCTTAAGCTCTCTTGCAGGAGGGCCACTACTGCTTTTCTGGGGGCCTGGCTTCCATGGGCTCCAGCAGAAACAGGTCTGGTTCTGTTCCTAAGACTCTGACCTCACAGATTCACCAATCCCAGTCTTCATGGGACTTAGGCACCCCGAATTAGGTGTCCCATGAAAAGAATGTCATGATGACATTTATCATGTGGAGTAACGAACATTGGGGATACTCCTTCTGTCAAGAAGAAGTTGTCTGGTCTTCATTTGTCTGTACCCAGGTCCAACTACACCACTGTGCTGACCCCAGCCCACTCCCCAGCCTATCACTGATGGTTACTCCATCTCCTTAGGAACCATTTTTGGCTTCAAGAAAGGTCTAGAGGAGTCATTTTGTCAAACTGGAACCTGAGGCCAGAGATTTTGGCAATCCTATGGGTGGGTTCTGCTGGTGGGGGGCTGGAGGCAGGTGTGATGTGGGGCCAGGGAATTTCCTCGTGAAGGATTTGCCTGGCTGGAGGGTGTGGGACGCTGGACAGGGAAACTCTCCTGGAAGAGGTGGTTTTCTGTCCAGAAGGATGGAGCTGGCAGAAGACTGTCTTCAGGGCTCCTCATTATTCCTATCAAGGTAGCACTTTGATTCAAACCATCTGTGGGCTTGTGAGGTTTTGATTAGACTTGGCGTTTCCAGCCCTGGGCTCCCGACTTACGCCCTCTGCGAGTGTGGGAGGTAGACTGAGGGTGTGGTTGAAGTCTGGGGTTGGACCCTTCCTCTGAGCCCCAGACTCCCTAGTGACTCAGGGCACTTGCTGCCTGGGCCCCTCTTCTTCCCTGGGCTGCCGACGGGCCCTGGGAGGGGCTCTGAGCTGGAAGTTAGAAGGCTTCTGCTCCCAGTGCTGCTCTAAACTAGCTGTGGGACGTGGAGCAAATTATTTGGCCTTCTTGGGTCTCAGTTTTTTCATCTACAAAATGGGATAATGACACCTGCTGTGGTTATTTTGAGGATCAAATGAGGCACAGGTGTTGAGTCACTTTGAAGTGCATGAAAGAAAGATCGTACAAAGGTTGCTTTCATGAATGGTATCCTGGGTCTTGGAGAACAGGACTTTTCTACGCTGGTGTTGCTCTTCCCCCAGTACTGGGTTCAGGGCATCTTTTGACTCTGGAAATGACAATGAAGCTTTTGGGACTTTTAAGTCCTCCTGCCCCCCGCCCCCGCTGGAGGCAGCTCCACTCCCTTCCAGGCCCTGCCTCCCTCCTAGTCTCCCAGTCTGGAGATCATAGAGGCGTTTTGACTCTTCCCGCTCCTTCATCCCCTCCTATCTGTTCTGTCAACACGTCTCTTCCTCCTTTGAAATCGAGCCCAGACTCGCCTTGCCTTCGTTGGTCTCAGTGCCATCGCCTGTCACCTTGGTCTAAGCCATCATTACCTGGCTTCTGCTCCAGCTCCCGGCAGGCTTCCACCCCTCTGCCCTTCCTCCCCTCGCGCCTTCTGCAGGGAGCTGCCAGCTTACTCTCCCCGAGTGCCACCTTTTAGTGGGTCACTCTCTCCCTCCAAAAGACCCGGTGGCTCCCGGGGGGTCTCATCAACCCCGTTCTGCACGGGTGCTTTCAAAGTGTCCCGTGCTTCGGTTCTACCTGTTCTTCTCCACTCGGATTTTCTCTAGCTCCTCTGCACACACCCGGTTTCCCCTGCAAAACCAGGCCCGTTTCCTAATTGTTCTCCAAAGAAGCTTAGTCCACTCTTACTTCTGTACCTCTGCTGCCCCTGCTCTGGTCATTTATCCTGTGTGGCATGGAAACACCTTTCCCCAGTTTCTCTGCCAGTTCTTTCTGGAATGCACCCTCCAGCCCAAGTCCCAGCCACCATCCTCAGAGTCTTCCTAGGAGCTTGGTTGCTTTGGGTGACTATCTTTCACTCTAGCCTAAATTCTTTTTTCTTTTTCTTTTTGTGTTACTGGGGATGGAACCTAGGGCCTTGCACATGCTAGGCAAGTACTCTACTACTGATCTACCTCTCCAGCATGTTTTATTTATTTTTTTAAATTCTGAGACTGTGTCTGCTGGATTGTAGAGGCTGGCCTCAAACTTGCTTTTCTCCTGCCTCAGCTTCCCAAGTAGCTGGGATTGCAGGTGTATCCTAAATTCTACTGCTTATATTGACATGACCAATTTTGTATCAATTAATTTTCGTTTCTCATCCTCCTGCCCTGCCTCTCTTACCTAGATTATAAACATTTTGCAGGCTGGGACTGTCTTCTATCTTCCCTAGGATGCCTAATCAAAGGCTGGGTGCCCAGTGAGGTCCTTTGTTGGTTGGGTGAACAAAGAGGTTTGGTTTGGTGCATGGAGGAGCGTGGAGATGCTCTATTCTGAAGAGAGATTTCTGGCCCCCACCTCGCCGCCCCCACTGCACCCCTGCTCTTCACAATCTCCCCCCTGCTACGTCTTCATCCATCAGTAATAAAGCAGGAACAATAGGGGGTTTCTTTCTAATTAAAGGGAGCAGTTAGTGTTTCCACTTCAAAGCCCTGAGAGAGAAGACTTTTGTTCCCCAGGCCTGGGAGCTCTGGGAGCCCTGGTTGGGTTGGGAAGTGGAGTTCCAGGCCTAGCCAAGCATTAAGCTCGTGAACCTGAGATTCCCCCATTTGCAGGCAGAGAAGCTCAAATTTAAAACAACAACATAATTTGGTAACTTCGGCTCTGATAAAACAGTTGGGGGAATTTCTTCTCTCCCAGCGTCTGAAGCCAATGTTATTACAGGTGTGTGCTTGTCTCTCCCACACCCTACCCGGGCCCTGTCGCCCCAGTGCACAGCACACACATGTGCCACATTGTGCGCTCTCACGTAAGTGGGACTCAGCACACGTGCTGCACGCTTGGTGGGTCCGGCTCCTTGCCCCCATTCCCAGGGTGCTCCAAGCCCTCACTGTGTCACACACCCAGTTACTCTCACACACATCTTCTTTGTGTTTTCCAGATGGCCAGAAAGAAGGACTCTGGCTTGAGGACTATGCATATTCTATTCAGCAGCAAGTCAGCTTGCCGGAGAGACTTCCACTGGCTACAGATTGATCCTTTAACTTGGGCCCAGACTGAGCCCCACAATGATTATAAACTGGCTCCTATTTCTGACCCCAGACAGAGAAGCCAAGGTGGCTACCAACTGAGACTGCCATATGGTCACAGACTCAGGCTCCAAAGTGGCCACAGACTGGTGTCATGATCAGTGAGCCAACAAAGAGCATAGAACGTGTCTTTGATTAAGACAAATCAACTCACACATTTGACCTATTGATTACAAGGGAGATGATAAAAGAGTATTTTGGGGAGCCCATTTCCATCTCTTAAACTCTGTAAACCCACATCATCCTTATATTTATCTGTTCATCTGTCCGTCCAACTGTGTCCATCAATCCGTCCATCCACCCTATCTTAAGCACCTAGTCTTTGCTGTGAGGTAGTAAGCAAGGCTAAATACAGACAGACCCTCTGGAATGTCTGTTGACATCAGATCTGCTATTTTGCCGCTGCCATTATTCTGCTCCCTGACACCACCTTACAATCCAGATCGTTAGTCCGCAAACTTCCAACCCAGTAATTGGTCCAGATTGTTAGCCCGCGAACTTCCTTGCCAACCATTGGTCGGTTGTTATTAGCCCGCCAAATTCTACTGCTTAAGAATGGCTCCCGGGCTGGGTAGACAGCTCAGTCGGTAGAGCCCTGGCCTTGCAAGCACGAGGCTCCGGGTTGGATCCCCAGCGCCGCCAAAAAAAAAAAAAAAAAAAAAAAAAGGAATGGCTGCTCCACCATTTACTCTCTCTCTCACTCTCTCTCTTGCACACACTCTCTCTCTCACCCTGCAGGGATACACTCTGTCTGTCCGCTTAATAAACTCTCTTGCGTGAGTTCCTGCCTCTGGAGTGGTTTCTGGGTTCCTACAATGTCCCCCAAAGTTTCATGTGTTCAGCGGTACGACTTTTGGTGAGTGAATGGATCGTAAAGGACTGTGACCTCATCAGTGGATTAATCCATTTATGACTGAGTGGATTACAAGAATATGGGACCTAGCTGGAGGAAGTAGGTCACTGGGGGTGTGCTCTGGAAAGGTCACTGGGGTGTGGCCTCCCACCATGATACTCTGGGTCACCTGGTCCCAGAGCAATGGAGTCAGCCTGCCATAAACAGAGACCTCTGAAACTGTGAGCCAAAATAAATCTCTCCTCCTCTTAGATGTTCTTGCCAGGTAATTTGGTAACAGTGATGAAGAGCTGATTGACACAAACCTGGTCCTTACACTTCATGTTAGATTGACAGCCTGGGCTTTGGCACTTCACCATTCTGTGTTTGAGTCCCCCTTTAAGTAAATCAAGGAAGATTTACTAGCTGGGTCACTTTGGACCCAATCACTTAATCTAGCTGAGTCTCAACTTCCTTGTGAGTAAAGTGGGGATAACAATGGCCTCTAGGGTGCTAACAGGATTAAATGAAGTCATCTATCAAAAGCTAACACAGGGTCTGGCACATAGAACATGTTCAATAAACAATGATGGTTCAACTAGTTATTACTTATTCTGGTGGAGATACAGAAATACACACCTACAAAGACAAAACAGCAAGGGAGAAACTGTACTGGTTACACGTACCGGAAGAAGGAAGAACTGAGAAAGAGACCCTGGGTCTGCTGGGATGTCTGGAGAGGCTTCTGGAGATGGGAGGCAGTCTTGGTCAGAAGCTTGACCTATTTGGTCCAAGATGGGGAAATAACATGCATACTCCACTGAGGTCAAGAATGGTATTCCCCTGCAGACTGAGGGCAGCCAGCATATTCTGAAGACCACACTGAGGCACTATTCCTATGACATACTTAGTGTATGCACTAACTGACGAAGGTGAAGACATTCTAAGCATCCAGGGAGGTCCTGAGGGCCTTGTTGATGGTGCTGAATGGAACTTGCAGTAAAGCTCTCTTGTGGTGTTAATGGGGGGCTGAGGCCTCCCCTTAGCTCTGACTTTGCCCTCTCAGCTCCTTTTCTTTGCGGGTCCCTCCAGCCCACTTTTCTTTATTGGCCTTGGTCTCTGTGGAGCGTGGAGGGATCTTTCCTTGCTGCTTGCTTTCTTCCTCCCTGCTGGCCCCTCTGGTCTGAGGTCTCATCTGGTTTGCCTGAGGGGCCTGTTTCCACACACGTGATCCTGGCAGCCCGGGGCATGGCCGGCCTGCTGTGGCCTTGCTTGCTCCCCTGATTATTTCTCCTTAATTGAGCGTAAAGAATGTGAGGAATGTGGAGTAGACGCATGAAGAGGGCTGCTGCAGCCCTCGGGGATCCAGATTCCGGCCTCTGGGATGGGAGAACTGCAGATGGCCGGTGGAACCCCACGTAGTGTGCCTTGGGGCCCCCCACCTCCTCCGCATGATGGTGGGCCCACTTCTCTTGCTTTGATCTCCTCTAGTCTCAGCTCTGGGGTTTCCTTCTCCCTTCTTTCTGCCCTAAAGAATTTCACATCTTTGTAAAACTGGCTGTGGTCTTCCTTCTTCCTGGGAGTCTGCCTTGATTTAAATCTGTCTGACACAAATAATCCCTATAAATCTGTAATTCTAAAAGCTATTAATTCTCCTCTGACAGAGGATGGGGAGTGATGTTTCTGTCTGCTCCTGAGTCTTGCTTGGTTGCTGGAACCCCTGGGCCCAGCTGCCAGTCCAGTTGCTTACTTGTCAGGAAGGTGAGACTGTGAGGACCCAACAGCAGTGCTTCATGGGCTCTGCCACCCAGTGACCCTCAGGTGGGCCCCTTCATTTTGATAGTGCCTGTGTATTAGTGAGGCTTAGGACAACCCTCCAGCACACCTGTCCCAGGTGTGACTAGAACATGGAGAAGGCACAGATTGCTGATTAGACCCGGGTTCAGTGCTATTATCTATTAGCTGTGTGACCTCAGGTGAATTTTCCACCCTCTCTGAGGCTGTTTACTCATGTTGGAAATGCCAGTGGTATTTCCACATTCGTAGGGCTGTCGAGGTGAAATTAGATGTGATAGAGTATGTGAAGTATGTGGCAGGTACTCCAGAAATGTTTGGTTTTTTGTAGGAAACTAAGGTGTGGAGAGTTTAATTTTCCTAAAAAAGGTTTTGTTTCCTGTGGTAAGTGCAGTCAGCTGTCCTTAGAAATCCCATAGAAGGGACAGGTTGATACTGAGAAACTGAGTCCTAGGATTTCCACCCAAAGTCTGGTTGATCTCAGAGCAGATTTCTGCATATGAACAGATCTGTGTAGCAGCTGGGGGCCTGGGCCATCTCAGTGCTGCGGCTCCTCACTGGATGACCATGACAGCTGTCTTTCTTTAGTCTCCTCTCCTTGGGTCCTACCAAAGGACGTGGCTGGTTCTACAATGGGAGGGGTTCAGGCTATATTTAAAGAACTTCCTGCCCAGGGGAGATGTTCTATGTCGAGACATCCAATCCTCCTGGAATAGCAAAGTGTGGGCTGGCCTCTGTGTTTTCACAAACAGGCTGGGGACAGACCAAGCTCACCGACGGGGGGGGGCTGGGCAAGGTCATCCTGTATGACTTCTTCCCACTCTAGGCTCTGCCAACCTCGGGTCTCCTCTGCTCCCTGGTAGGATACTCCCGGGGAGAGCTCTGTCTGAAAGTGGCAAGACTGATTATATGCACTGATTATATTCTGCTACTTCTGGAAATTTCCTGCTGTGAGCAATTTGCAAACTTCTCCTGAGATGAGAATTGAAAACGAAGTGGGAAGTAAAGGTGCCTGATGGGTGGTGGTGCCGCAGCCTTAGCACGGGGGTGTTTGTGTGCGGGGGCTCCTGAGCAGGGCTGTGGCCCCTTCATCTTCATAGTGCCTGGGTATTAGTGAGGCTTAGGACAGGGGCTGACCTGCCAGCAGCAACTGACATTTCCCTCCCTGTCCCAGAGACAGGAAGCTGTTGCTGCCCTCCCCTCAGTGGCAGGAGGTGCCCAAGGAGAAAGGTCCCCGTGAAGCTGAGGTCAGGATGGACAGCAGGAGTTGGAGGAGAGCCGAGAATGAAGTCAGGAGTTTGGGGTGCCTGATGGTGGAATATTTATTCGAAGGGATCTATTTTCCCCAGGGAAAAATCGACTGAGCATTTTTTGGTGAAGTCAGACACTATATCTCATTCTTCCTCAGAGTTGTGCTCCTCTTGGAGCCCAGAAGCAGCTCTGTCCCTTCCTCTGGCCCCATCTGGGTGTGCATTCCTGTTCACAGCCACAACAGCAGCCCTGGCAGCGGCCGGGGCTGAGCCACATCTGGGACTCTGATGGCCACATCTGCACCCGCCCCTCTCCGAGCTTGGTTATTTCTGTTCTTACTTTTATCTGCATCTGTGGAATTGGGGTGGGGGGTCTGTGGATGGTGGGTCTTCAGCTCCAGGAGCTGTCAGTTTCTAGGGGAGGGCTGGGGAGGACCAGGCCCCCACCCCTCTGCACTCGCGGGTTCTTTCAGGTTCCTGACGGAGACCACTGGGGACCATCCCATTGCGGTCTCAGATCCTCCTGCCCAGACACTCGCTCTCTCCTGGTTCTCTCTGCTTATGCCACTTGCCCCTCTTCCTCCAGGAACTCATTATACTTATTATAGTCACTGACTCCAGGTGACGGCTCCCACGTGACAAATGGGGACAGCGGCGGAAGAACACTGAGGTTACGTGCGAGAGGGAGATGAATGTGGGAGGTGGGAGAAGAGTGAGATGGGACTGGACACAGGTGGCTTCAGGAAGTCACTCCTGGCTATCCTGGGAGTCGAGGCCCTGGGAAATGTCGGTGTGCAACACCAGGGCTGAGGGCTGCGAGGCCAAGCGTTCAGTGCTTCCAGTACCAGGAGGTTCCATGAGGGGACTTCTGTTGGCTTTTAAGCCAGAGCATCCTGGGTCATAGACTGGGCCTCCCACTTGGTCTCTGATCAGGCTTCTTTGCGGCCAGGGATACCTGGCTAGGCCAATTTGTAAGGACTGAGGGAGAGTGGTGGAGTAGGGTCTGCTGAGCATTTCCTGATGTTGTCCTTCATGGTTGGACAGATTCCTGGTCATAAAGTCCCAGACACAAAGCCTGACCCAGGAAGAAATAGAGGACTCCAGGGAGTAGGTGCCTTTCCTCTCGTCGGACCCAGACATGCTGATGTCTATGGATTTTTGCAGATCAGTGTCCCCCTGAGTGAGCTCCTCTAGGATGAGGGGGATAGACCTCCTATTGGCTTCCCTTTACATGCTGAAGAAATCATCAGGTTTTGGGGAGAGAGAAGCTGGAGAGATCCTGACCTGAGCAGCATGGGAGTGCCCCTTGTGGATGTGTGCGTGGGTTAAGCCACTGTGTTAAGGTCCCTGTGGTGATGGAGGTATCCCCTCACGGTGTTCTGGATAGCCTGGTCATTTAGAATGCCTTTTTGCTGGCCGAGAATGGATTGGAATAATATCTGGGCGCAGTTTGGGTTGACTGATCGGGAAATGTACTCTCAGCGTGGTGGGATCAGGGCTGCAGTTGTGAGGTCCTCAGTGACTCTGTGGACCTGGGGTTAGCCAGGCTAGGGGTCATTTTCCTGGGTCTGCTCCTTCCCACCCACACGGTACTTGTGTCACTCTGTAGTGTATTTCCAGGCTCCGAAGTCTCAGGGCCAACTCTCACTTGATTATTGAGCAGAGACCCCATCACGATCTCATCTGACAGGGCTTGGTTTGGCTTCTAGAGCAGCATAATATTCCCCATGTAGATAGAAGATGTCCAGCTGAGACCTGACCCTCACTCTGCTGATACTGCAGATGGGAGTGAATGTTTCCATTAGTCCTATTCAGGGCTGGGGGCGCCTTACCAGAGTATCCAACCTTTTTTTTGAACCTTGGTTTCCTCGTCTCTGAAATGGTGATTATAGTCATGCCTAACTCATAGGGTGGCATGGTGTAACTATGACAGAAAACTGGTGCTTAATACCTCATAATTACTCAACACATGTTAACTCTTCTCCTTGGCCCCTCTCTCCCTTCTTCTTCATCTTCTTTGTTGTTGTCTCCTCTTCTTTCTCCTCCTGCAGCTCGGGATTGAGCCCTGGATCTCCCACCTATGAGATACATGCTCTACCACTGTGCCACACCTCCAGGTCCTTTTTATTGTTTACTTTGAGACAGGGTCTTGCTAACTTGCTGAGGCTGGCCCTGAACTTGCCTCCTCCTGCTTCCACCTCCCAAAGCACTGTGGTCACAGGTGTCCAACACTGCACCCAGCTCGCTCTTCCTTTTTGTGAAGTTCCTCCCCTCAGCAGACATCTGTGTTTAGATCAGTTTTCCTCTTGATGTTCATATGAAAACCTGGAGCTGGGGTAGTGGTAAAGTTCAGAATTTGGACGCAGATAAAAGCATGGGGTTTAATTCAGCAATTTTGAAGGGTTCGGGTTGAGACTGGTTTGGGGGTCCTGTGAGGGATGGGTGTTGGGATTGAGTTCAGGGTTAGAAGGACGTTTGGGATGGAAGTCATTGGGAAAAGTTGGCTTAGGAAGAGAGTCGCCCTTGAGAAGTCCTTCTTTCTGTTGGGACTAGAACAACTATGTCCTGGTAAGTCCGAGCATGAACTCAAGAGACACGTTTGGTTGCCCAAGGTTCAACTTCCGGAAGGGATACCCTTGTCTGTCTGCCTAAGCCTGGAGCTTTTCCCAGGATAATTCTCTGCCCCCCACCCCGCCCCAACTGTCAGGTCTTATTCTGGTGGAGAGGTTGGTGACCAAGGCCATGGAGCAGGAACAAGACTTGAGAGAAGGTCGGGGCCTCAATGGGGTTGAATTCTGCTTTGCAGCTAGTTCTACTCCTTCTATGTCTAACCCATCATGCCTCCCGCCAACTTATCTGCTCCACCCCACACACATTCCATGTTCTCACTGGACTGGCCTCTAATTCCAGGACTTTGTGTCCCTGGCTCCCTTTCCCTCATAGGGAGCAGCAGGAAGAAAACTTGGCCTGGCCTGGGTGTCCCTTCCAGGCCCCCTGTCCTTCTTAAGTCTCCATCTCCTGGCAGAGGGTAGGACACAAAAGCCGGATCTCTCCTCCCTCCAGCCTCTCTCCCTCTCTCTCCCAGTTCCCTCCAGGACTGGAGGAGGCCAAAGAAAACAAAGTGCTTCCCCAGTCAGCTCACTCTTTCTCCATACTTCCTGCTCTGGGAAGATGGTTTATTCCCTCCCCCCAATCCTGGCCTGGACCTGGTCTTGGTGTCAAGTTTCTCTAGAGCTCTTAGAATCAGAGGCCCTGCCTGCAGCTCAAACTAGACCCCTTTTCATGTCGTTTCTCCCTGAACCTAAGAACCAGAACCTCATCATCCCTCCCTATAGTAATGTTTTCTTCTTCAGGTGGTGGAAAAACCCAATGAAAGGAGGGTTTTTCTTGGGAATGTCAGAAATGTGGGAGGGTGAGATCAAGGCGGACAGAGAACTGCTGTGGGGAAATGGTCCCTGTGCAATGAATAAGAAATCCTGTGGACATATGGACCTTTCAGGTCTGGGGACCCAGAAAAAGAAATCTTCTGCTTGCAACCCAGGAGGAATGGCATCCTTGGAGATATACAATATGGTGGCCCTGGATGGTGGCTGGGTGGCCTTGAAAGACTCTACTGCAGT
Organism: Sciurus vulgaris; assembly: GCF_902686455.1. Classification (NCBI taxonomy): domain Eukaryota; kingdom Metazoa; phylum Chordata; class Mammalia; order Rodentia; family Sciuridae; genus Sciurus; species Sciurus vulgaris. Next base: position 64,361,775 of record NC_136475.1, read on the forward strand.
AGCACCAGGGGGCCAAGCATCCCCAAGTCTGTTGGTGACCAACTCAAAAGACACATACATCTCCCTTAGAAACCTTTTGATTTTGGACCTCTGTTCAATCCAATTCCAAGTCCAGCTACCCTCCCCAAACTCCCTAAGAAGATTCTCTTGTTTCTTCTTTTGGTCTTTTTCTCCTTTGCTCTGAGTAGAGCTTTGTTGAAGAGTCCCTGAGCTCCTGAGGACATTATGGAGGCTCTGAAGTTCTGGATCTCTCTCCCTATCCCTGCTGAGAAAAGCAAGAGGCAAGTAAGTAAACAAGGAGGGGGAAGGATAGTCTGGAGGAGCCCAAGAGAGGCCTGCTCATGGAGACTACTGTTATCACTGCCTTATCTTATGATCCTCTCCCACACCTGCACCTGCAGGTGATTCCACAGGGACTGTAGAAAGAAGGTTGAAGAATAAGGGTGTCGCATCCCACAGGACTGGCCAGCAGGAGGCCTGGGTTTGCAGATTTACTACTCTGTGATAACTATCCTTGCACTTAATGCCACATTAGGTCTCCCTTCTTTCCTCCCTTCTTCCCTCCCCACCTCTTTCCTCTTTTCCCCCTTCCATTCTTCTTTCCTTCCTCACTCTTTTATGCATTTAACACTGAAGAATCTACTTGCTGTGTACTGAGGATACGATAAGGGATTAGGAAAAGAAACCACCTGAAGTCTGGTCTTGGTGATGGAGGAGGCAAACATGTCAACCAGAAAACACCATGCTGTATCCTAGATACCCGTAGCAGAAGGTCATCCAGGCATGGTGGACCATCAAAGAGGTGAGTTAGCAAAGCTTCCCAGTGGAAGGGTCCGGAGTAGGTTTTCAGAAAAGGGAAGACTTGAACAACGACGACAAGGTGAGAAGTATCACATTTTATGGGGAACGTCTTGTTCAGTTTTGAATTGAGGAGTAATGACATGAACATGAGAGCTACAGAATATATATTTTCTTTTGGAGAAGGCCAGAAGAGCAAAGTTTGTTTGCTTTTGCTAGAGCTCATGGAGTAGGCCTTTCTCCCCCCTCACTTTCCTCTCTCTCTCTCTCTCTTTGTGGTACTAGGGATCGAACGCCAGCACACTCTACCACTGAGCTACATCCTCAGCCCTTTTTAATTTTATTTTGAGACAGGGCCTTGCTAAGTTGCTGAGGCTGACCTGGAACTTGTGACCCTCCTGCTCAGCTTCTTGAGTAGCTGGGATTGCAGATGTGAGTCCCCACAGCTGACTTTACTTCTTCTCTTTAGAATCTTGACTCAGTTGCCCCTTTCCTGGTGATGTCTTCCCTGACCACCCCATTTTAAACCACAACCTATCTCCCCCTCCACAGCTCTACCCTTCATCCTTCACCTTGCCTTATTTTTCTCCATAGCACTTACTGCATTCTAACATTTCATGTTTCTATTTTTGTCTTTTACCTTGAGAATGTAATCTTCATGAAGACAAGTTTTTTTTTTTGTCCATTTTCTTTTTTTTTAATATATAAATTTTTTTTTGGTTGTAGGTGGACACCATACCTTTATTTTTATGCAGTGTTGAGAATTGAACCCAGGGCCTCGCGCATGCTGGCGAGCATGCTACCACTGAGCCACAACCCCAACCCCATTGTCCGTTTTCTATATTACTGTATCCCTAGTTCTTGAACAGCTTGGCATATAGTAGGGGCTCAATAAATATTTGTCAGATTAGTACTTATTTTTTCATTCATGTCAGAAACACGTGTGGCCATCTCTAAAATGGGCCAGGGTGGGGCTGATGAGCTATAGCCAATGACACTTATACACTAAGTCACAGACTAGGTGCATTAGAATCATTTTAAGATTTTTGTTCCTCCTCCTTGTCCCCCCTCCTCCTTCTTCTTTTAATTCTGAGACAGGGTCTCACTATGTTGCACAGGCTGACCTCAAACTTGTGATCTTCCTGCCTCATTCTCCCAAGTGGTTAGGGTGCTTACTAAATACATTCTGGAATTTCTCTCAAAACCCAGTGAATAAAATCCCCACAGGTGGATGCTGTGTATTAGCAAGGGCACCTGGTGATTCCATGTGCAACAAGCTTTGAAACCACACCTCCACAAGGAAAGCAGAACCTGCTTCAATTATTGAAAGCTCAGTCCTTGTCCCCAGTGCTGATTTAATAAGGAGTACAAGGTTTTGAGAAAAAGGAAAAAGAAGGTTTGTTGCTTTGCTAGCAAAGGAGAAGCACAGGGGATTCCTGTCCCAGAGGCTGTGGTTCTGCCCATCAGGGAAAACACAGGGCTTTTAAAGAAACTCTTCAAAGGCTGCATTCCAGGTGTGCTCTGATGGGGGTCCCAGGTGTGCCTTGATGGTGTGTTGAAATTCACATGTTAATTTGGGAGATAGTCACTTCCCAGATCTTCTGGTGACATCTCCTTTCTGTGATGTGTGTGTGTGTGTGTGTGTGTGTGTGTGTGTGTGTGTGTGTGTTCAAGAACAGGTATCTTCGTTTAGGAGGGGAAAAGGTAATCTTGTTCCTGGCTCCAGGTTAGGGAGGGGGAGAGGGAGAAGAGGAAAGGAAAACATGTCCCTTTTAAAACAAGGTGAAGTGGGCCACTGTTACACTTCTTGGTATGAGAATGGAGAATAACGGGAAGGAGGGCCGGGAGACTAGTCAGGAAGTTATCATCTAACTCAGAACCCAGCTGGCTTGAACTAGCATTGAGGCACTGATGTGGATGGATTCAGAGGATGTTTCAGGAGCTCAAAGCTTGAAGAGGGGTTGAATACATCAGGTAAAAGAGAGAAGGTATTAAGAACGATCACTAGGTCTCAGATGCATGGATAAAGGTGCTGTTATTCAGATGAGGATATCCTGGAAGAAGATCTAGTTTGGAGCATCAGATTTTGAATTTGGACTCAGACATTTTGAATGGAAGGAGTTTTTGGAAACCAAGGGGAAATTGTCAACAGTTATATATGCCCAGGCCAGATTTCCAAAGCCAATCATCCAAACACATCATGGCTAGGATAGAAGTAGTTGACTTTTAGCTAAGCACTAAAACTGAGATAAAAGAAATCTGCAAGGGCTATCATCATGGTTACCTGTTATGGAGAACAATATGCAAACATATATGGTTTCTACTGTGAGACACAAAGTAATGGAAACTAAAATAAAAGTACGTGTGCTCAAAAAAAAAAAAAAAAAAAGAAGAAAGAAAGAAAAAGGAAAGCTGGAACTATACAACTATAAATTGCATGTACTGCTTTTATTGAAAAATCTTGCTGACACAAATTTGAAATGGTGGGTCGTGACTCACAGGAAAGGTAATGTGATTCGTGCACATGGTCTCTGACCTTGGGTGCCTTAGCCAGAGCTTGGAGAGTGATTCTAATTGAATCAGCACCAAACTGGATCATGATGGGGTGGAGACACCATATCTACTAGGACTATGGGAAGACACTGCACTTTAAATGGAAAGAAAAAAATGGGCCAACAGAGAAGAGGCAGTTCACATGGAAAGAGAGGTTTATAAAAGAAAGATGTATGTGCCAAACTTCTCCAGCCTGGTGCTGAAGAGTGGAATATAGGATGTGGAATGCAAGAGCAGCCTAGTGACCAGAGGGTGTTCATTGTTGTGAGAGATGAGGGATATTTCATGGATGTTTCCTGAGCTAAGTTCACAAACAGCTTTCTGGTGAATTCAACTGATTAATACTAGGGAATACTTTCTAAGCACTTAGAAATGATAGAGAATACTGTGCTAAGTCCTTTACCATGTATTATCTCATTTATTTGTCACAATAACCAAGGGTATAGGTTGCTGTTACTACCTAGATTTTGCAGATGATAGAATTGGCACAGAGAGGCTAATGAATTTGTCCAAGGTCACACAGATTATAAACGAGAGAGCTGGGAATCAAACCCAGGCAGTTGGGCTCTTGGGTCCCCTCTTTTAGTCACTTCCTTGAGCTTGCATATCCAGTTGGATATTTTGACTGGGGACGTAAGTACTTTGATTCCAAGTAAGGTAGTGAGGAGTCAATCCCATATAAATGTATACGTTAGAATTCTCATTTTCATTACTGCTTCTGTGAATTTTGATAGTCTGATCTGCTGCTGAGAGACTGAAGAACATCCAATTCTGTCCTGAAAGACACTGACTGGACATCAGGATGTTGTCTCCTAACCTCGTGGCTGCTCCCAGCAGCAAGTTCAGTGCCTACTACATGAATGCTCAGAATCTTTTTTGGGTGGGGGGAACTAATGAAGTGGAGACATCAATGAGGGACTACAAAGCCTCTTTGGGAAGAATTCGATTAGTAGACCCAACCAAAAAGATGACATTATTTTTCAATAATTTTTAGCAAAATTGCAATGTTAAGAGATTGTTTTCCCCTGTTGATTGCAAACCCAGACTGCTTAAATACATGTTTGTTAACACAACTCCATACTTGTGTTTTTAAACATAGTTATGAAAGAAAAAAAAAATTGACTCCCAAGTGTAAATGGAACCAAAAATGTGCACAAAGTGTAGGGCAAGGTTAGACTTTTCAATGTAATTCTTTTGCCAGGAAAGGTTTCCAAGAGACTACCCCCACTACATAAGTTTTCAAATGGAAGAAAAGTAGATGTTTTGCAAATTCTAAGTCTTGAATAGCTTGCAAATGCCTGTAATTTGGAAGCAGTTTTTGGAGGCTGTGTTTCTATATTGCCCTCTGGAATGATAACAAACTTATGGGAAGGAGCAGCTTTTCAGCTTCAGAGTCTTTAAAATACCATCTGGTTGCTCAGATGACGTTGAAATACAGGATGGAATGAATTAAACCCCAAGTCGACAGGGCTATCTATTCTTTTTAAACTTTTAAATTTAAAAATAATTATAGAGTCACAGAAAGTTTCAGAAAAATATCCAGGGGCTGAAGTACTGTTCACCCAGTTTTCCCCAATGGTATAATCTTGGATATTATTATCAATAATTAGAGAAAATTGAACAGCAGCCCAGGCCCTTCTGTGGGTGGTAAGCTTGCAACAAGACTCTTGAATTTACCTTGAAAGATCATGTTAGTTTGAACAATGAGGGAACGATGTATTTTTTGCCTGATGTTCTAATTTGAAGAGTTAACATTCGGGAATTATATATTCAAAATAAAAAAAAAAAAAAGAGGCAAGGCAGTTATATTTCTTTTCTTTCAAAAATGTAGAAACTGGTCGGTAGTCACAGATAAGGGAACATCAAGCCCCTCACCATGGGTCTTTTCCTCCATTCTTAGCTTGCTTGGCTCTGTTTAACCTCCTTATTTCATCTTTTTTTTTTTTGTACCAGGGATGGAACTCAGGAGTTCAACCACTGAGCCACATCCCGAGCCCTTTTTAATATTTTATTTTCACTAAGTTACTTTAGGGCCTCACTAAGTTGCGATCCTTCTGCCTCAGCCTCCTGAGCTGCTGGGATCACAGGTGTGCATCGCTGCACCAGGTTCCTTATTTCATCTTAAATGTCATCTGCCAGGACCCTCCTAGCAATGTTGTCTAAAAATTCTTCCCATCATCATCTCTTGTTGCACCTCGATTGTTTTCTTCATAGACCCTATTACAATTTGCCAAACTTGCAATCATCCTTGTTGCTTATTTCCTTGTTTATTGCCTTTCAGCATGACTGGATTGTTGATTCAAGGTTTCATAAATATTTATTGTGTGAATGGTTGGATGGTTAGATAGTTCAGGGACATATGAATTGGCCTCGCCATTTTCTATACTGACTTGCTTTTTAATCTGCTCTTGGAAGGATTTGTAGTACTTCCTGGGATTGAGTGCCTGAATTGAGATCTCATCAACATAGTAGACGGGAAGTACGATGACACTGGGGTCATATTTGATGAACTTTCACTTAAATATGTTGATTTATAACTGGAATCTTCCTCTTCCTTCTGTTACTTTGTCCATACTTATTATAGACTGAACAAGCATGATGGGATGGGCTAAGGGGCTTTCCACACATATTAAGTTATTTAATTAACACAAAACCCTGGGAGGTAGTCATTGCTGTCCTTATTTTATTAATAAGAACATGGAGGGGCTGGGGGGCTGTAGCTCAGTGGCAGAGCACTTGCCTAGCACATCTGAGGCACTGGGTTCGATCCTCAGCACCACATAAAAATAAACAAATAAAATAAAGGCATGCTATCTACAATTACAAAAAAAAAAAAAAAAAAAAAAAAGAAAAAAAAAGAAAAAAAGAAAACTGAGCTCAGAGAAGTGCAGTGACCTGAACACAGATAACCCAGCTAGTAACACCCACCATCTTTTATACTTCCTTGCAAGAACTCCACAAGGAGGGTTTTTCACCCAAGTGGCTCCAGTAACATTCACGATCCTTGTTTTCAGTGTTCTCAATGCATCTCTCTGGCAATTAAAAAAATGTCAGCCCTATAATCCTAGCAGCTTGGAAGGCTGAGGCAGGAGGATCACAAATTCAAAGCCAGCCTCAGCAATTTACCGAGGCCCTAAGCAAGTCAGCAAGACCTTGTCTGTAAATAAAATATATATAAAAGAGGTCTGGGGATGTGGCTCAGTGGTTAAATACCTCTGGGTTCAATTCCTGGTACCAAAAAAAAAAAAAAAAAAAAAAAAAAGGTGTCAGCCTCAGTGGGGAAAAGTTAAAAAAAAAAAAAAAAAGAATAACCATTAAAACTTCAGCGATATTTTGGAATCAAATAAGACCTCAGGCATTTTCAGTACTTTAATGTTAAGTACTCTCCTTATGGCAACAGAGAAATTCACAGCAAGGGAAATTGCTAATTTACCATGATTATGCATGTTGCTTATCCTTGCCTCTTCCTCTCATGCCTTCATTATAACACAGGACAATTGTTTTAGCCATTTAATTCACATTCGTGTCTCCCAAGGGTCTTCCTACCTGTTCTGTGTGAGCGACAATTTATGCAAACCATTTTTGGTACCATGTTATTTTGTTCTGCTTTTCCATAAAATAATTTGCTTTATGAAGTCTCCAACATTTACTTGAAACTGTAATTGATTTTAAGAGAAGATTCAGTGGGATACTGCTGCAGTAGGAATCTTGATGTCCCCCACCCAATTCATACGTTGACATCCTAACTGAGACTGGTGGGATATCCTAACTGAGGCCTTTGGGAGATGATTAGGTCATAGAGGCACAGCTCTCAGGAATGGGGTTTGTCCCCTTGTAAAAGGTACCCCAGTGAGTTGCCATGCCACTTCCACCCCATAAGGACACAGCAAGGAGGCACCTTCTGTGAACCAGAAAGTGGGCCATCACCAGACACAAATCTGCCAGTGTCTTCATCTTGGACTACTTAGTCTCTAGAACTGTGAAGATTAAATTTCTGTTGTTTATAAACTACCTGGTTTGTGGTATTTTGTTACAGCAGCAGGAACAGACCAAGACAGATGCCTTAAAACCCAAGTATTTGTTCAAAATGTTTTTTATTTTTTGTATTAGGGATTGAACTTAGGATCACTTTATCACTGAGCTAAGTCCCCAGTCCTTTTTATTTATTATTTTTTTGAGACAGGGTCTACTAAGTCGATGAGGCTGGTCTTGAACTTGCGATCCTCCTGCCTCAAACTTCCAAGTTGCTGGGATTGCAGTTGCTGAACTGGGTTTCAAAGTGACTTTTCCCCCCTTGATTTTGATTCTTTTTAGTTCTACACAACATTAGGATTCATTTTGACATAATTATAAAAGCACGGAATATAATTTGCACTAATTCAGTCCCTAGTACTTCCCCTTTTCCTTCCTTTCTTCCTTCCACTGTTCTCTTCCCTCTACTCTACTGATCTTTCTGCTATTGACTTTTTAAGGTCATATTCTCTAGGACTTCCACTAGAGGCGAAACTATGACACTGATTGATTATGAGGCCTCAACTTCAGAGAGAAGAAATCTTCACCTTCCTGGTTTAAAAGTCCTCAGTAATGGAGCATAATATTACTTTTACAGAATTTTAAGAGTCTGCCCTTTCGCTATTCAAAATTCTAAGACATTAAAAACCTGTAAGTGTTGGGAGGCTAGAGCAGGAGGATAGCAAATTTGAGGCCAGCCTCTGTAACTTCGTGAAATAAAAAATAATCAGGACTGGCGTTATGACTCAGTGGTAGAGGGCTCCTGGGTTCAATCCCCAGTATCAGAAAAACCACCACCACCACCACCTGTGATCAGAAATTACTCAAACATCCAGAATAGGTAACTTATGGCATATTCATACAAAGGAATACTGTACAGCAATGTGAACAACATGGAAAAATCTAGATGATGCTCTATCTGTAACATAATGTGAAACAAAAGGTCAGATGCAAAGGAGTCCATATCTCTTGATTCCATTTATGCAAAATTTTAAAACAGGTAAAACTATCAGTGGTATTGATTCACCCTTTGTGGTGAAGTGGGATAGTTATTGGAAGGTAGCAAGAAGGGCTTCAGGAATTCTGGGAAATGTTCTGTTTTTTTTGATGTTAGTTTTCATGGGTATGTTTAATTGTGAAAATTCATCAAGCTGCGTACTTAATTTGGACACTTTCAGTATATGTAAGTTATATTCCCAAAAATATTAGAAAATAAGCCAATAAGTGTGGTGGGTTTATGGGAGAGATGGGGTTGCTAGTGGGCATCCCAGCATCCTTCACTCCAGACATGATGGCAACTTTTCCTCAGTTCTGTCTCCGACTAGGTGGTGGATGGTGGGGAGGAGGGTCAGCTTCCATGGAGACACTGGATGGTCTCTAATTATACTTATCCTTTTAGAAAAAGGATTTTTTTTCCCCCAAAAGAGGGACTTTAAATGATAGTCCATGAAAGAAACTTCTCAATGTAATTTACTCTTGGAATCATGCCCACTGACAGATCCCTGCAGCCTGTGTGAATAACCCCCGCCCCAGCTCCACACCTCACCACCTGACGGGGCAGGGCCGTGGTGCCCAGAAGGCTTGGCATATCACAGCTCTGCTCCTCACCTGTCCTGAGATCTTGGGCGGGTCCTCTCTGAGCCTCAATCTCTTCCTCACAGGGTGACATTGGAATAAAATGAGGCCTCCTCAGGGTTTTGTGTCCCCACTGCGGGCAGGCATTTGAGGAGTTGTTAATTTCTTAAGTTGTCTCTAATTTTCATCCTGCAGTGTGAGCAATATTTTTATTTTACAAATGAGGAAACCACATTTTTTGGAAGCAAGATGACATTGCCTCTGTCTGCCATGGCCATGCTGCTACGGTTCCAGGGACCCTGGGGACAAACTAAGTGGGATCTCTCCTGGATCCTTGATTGTTTCACTTCCCCAGATCCTCTGGCTCCGGCTTCTGGAAGACAATCTTCTCTTTCACCCTCTTTCTGAAACTGTAATCTCCTTCCTTCTCTCCCTCTGTTGCCTGAGTACCAGTTCCAGGGATCTGTCTAACTGTGCCCTTCTTGGGCCGGCCTTGACTTGCTCTCTGGGCCAGCAAGGCTCAGCACAGGTGTGTGTGTGGTGGGGGGCAGGTAGGGAAAGGTGGGTGCTCTGCTCACACCAGGCCTCTTAGATCTGACACTGGCCCAGGCTGACCTCAAAAGAGAATCTGGCAATGCTTTGGGGCAGGACCGACTCTGCAATTTGCAGACTTAAGTGCAAAATAAAAGTGCAGGACTTTTTGTAAAGAACATTAAGACTTTTAAGACCATGGCAACAGAGTACTAAACCAAGCATGGGTCCTTTTGAGTGCAGGACCCTAGGCTTGCCCTGTTGAAACCCACTTTGTGATTCTGCTAAAAGGACCTGGACCCTGGTCCACATCCCAGGATTCAACTTATTCGATTCCCTGGTCTCATTGAAGGGGATGATTGCCAGTGAAGTTAGGGGCCTGTGTGTGCTTGGGAATTGAGCAGAAAGACTGCGATGACCTGAGGACTTCTAGCCCTGCTGATCTAAGGCCCTGAGGTCAGGCTAACCTCAGGGGTGAGGCCTCTGTCATGTGGCCTCAGGTTCCAGGGCTATGGCCCAGCAACTGGGTTAGTTTGTGGCAGGGGCGGCCTGAGGGCTGGGGTGTTGGGGTGGTAATGGGGAGATGAAGTGTCTGGGAAGCAGCTTAAGGTCAATGCAGGGCTGAGGGTACCCATGGGACCTGTTCTTTGGAGAAAAGAAGGAGATATGATCTCCAGGTTAGAATGCCACGGGTCAGGACTTCAGGCAGCTGGGGATAGTGCTGAAGACCCTTAGCCTAAATGGTCAGTGGCTTCCAGGGCTCTGGAAGGCACACCCTGGTGTCCTGCAGAAGGGATTTGGGGCCATGCCAGCCAAGGAGCACCCCAGTTAGTGAAGTGGATATCTACTCTCTCTTCTTCAATAGGGGCTTCAGTATGCTGCGTGTCCAGGGCAAACCTTTCTGTGTTTGGATCTCCCTTCTTACTCCTCTTTATCATCACTGTTTCAATTCCTCCCTCCAGACCCTCTTCTTAGCCTGGACCCAGGCAGGAAGAACATAGGCTTTGACATTAGAGGGATCTGGGTCCTAATTCTGTATCAGATTTTAGTAGCTCTGTGACCCCCCGCAATTTACTTAACCCCTATGTCTTGGTTTCCCCAATTATAAAATGGAATGAAAAGGGTACCTACCTCATAAGCTGGATGTAAGGATTAAACAAAATATATAGCCAGAGTCCCTGCCAGATAGTCACACTCAATAAAATAGCTGTTAGCAGTAGCAGTAGTCATACAGGAGGAGTGAGATAACCGATATGAACAGGTAGCATGGCACGTGGGGACGACCATCCTCTTTCAACATGTGGTGTGAGAGTCAGGAAGAATCAGTGTCTGTGATGCAGAAGCTCCTGGCGCAGACCTGGTACCCAGAGGGCACATGTGTAACCTGGTATTCACCTTCCCTCTGGCTGTCCTCTCCCTTCTGCACGGCACTAGAGGCCTCTTTCGAGCCTCATAGTCTTTCAAGGCCTCCTAGACAGCTCCGATCACTTGGCTCTCAGCCCCAGTACACAGCCCCAAGTAGAGGGTCTTGAACTTGAGTGGAGGGTGAGCTGTGCCCTGACAGGTGGCGCTGAGACCTGGGACTCTGAGCAGACCCAGTGAGAAGGACCGCTGAGCTGGCTTATGCCCACTGTCCCTGCCTCTGGGAAGACACCCAAGTGTCTTCCTGACACTCATCCCGAGCCAGTGTAAATGTCCAGGTGCCTTAGATCCCCAAACGGTCCCTGAGTTTTTCCTCCTTGGCCAAGCCGTAGCCCCCCGGCCACACTCTTCCTCACCTACTTGTCTTCAATCCTAACTTCCCTTTCTTTACTCCTATCTGTCCCCTGTACCTCCATTCTCCCTGCCACCCCTCCCAGGGCTCTGAGGAGGGTGGCATCTGCCTGTGAGATCTCTGGAGGACTCTGTTCTGACTGGAGGAAGAGGCTGCCAGTCATTCCATTCTGCAGCAGAAGCCCAGGCCAGAGCGCGCCCCGTCCCCTTGTCTCCGACTATGGGATGCCCCTGGGGTGCCCTCCTGTTTGCTCTCCTCCATGGCTGCGGAGGCAGCAGGCTCCTGGGTCCCCCCGTTGTTTATGTAATCCTTCCCTGCAGTAACAAGGTGTTTACTGTTGCACAAACACATTTTGGTTTAACGGCTGACAGTAAAACTGTCTGATAAAGTTTGATTTAGCGAAAGAAAGCAAAATAAATCTGGGGGCACAGAGAGCCGCAGGGAGGAGAGACTCCTGGGGCTTTATAGAAGGGGCAAGAGAGTGGGGGCCGGGAGAGAGAGCCTTTCTTTCTGCCCCACTTCCAAGAACAGGTCCTCTTTAGGAAGGATGCTGATAAATTGCTGGGCGCTTGGTGCTGGCATTTCCTTGCGTATCTGGCTGCTTCTGTTGCTTTGTGAGTGGCCTCCCTCCTTCAACATCCGCGGCAGTTTGTTCCTCCCTTATGCAACCTCCACCGATTGCTCCAGCCCAGATCAAGGGAGCAGTGTGGCGTGAAAGATCCCTGAACCAGGACACCTGTGAACTAGGTCTGGCTCTGGCATTACCACAATGGGAATGTAGGTGTGTGGCATTGCCTTTAGAGATGCCAGTTCCCTCAGCTGCAAGAGGATGTGAGTGGAGTAAAAGATATAAAACACCTGGTTCTTTTTAAAAGATACCTTTTTAAAAATGTGTTCTTTTTAGTTATACGTGACAGTAGAGCGTATTTTGACATATACATACATGGAGTATAACTTCCCATTCTTGTGGTTGTAGATGATGTGGAGTTACACTGGTGGTGTATTCATATATGAACCTAGGAAAGCTAGGTCTGATTCTTTTCCATTCCCATCCCCTCTCCCTGTCCAGTCCAGGGAAACCCACCCCTCCACCCCAACATTGTGAGTCAGCATCCTCATATCAGAGAGAACATTCAGCCTTTGCTTTTTTGGGATTGGCTTATTTCACTTAGCATGATAGTCTCCAGTTCCATCCATGTACCAGCAAATGACATAATTTCATTCTTTATGATGGAACAACATTCCATCGTGTATATGTACCACATTTTCTTCATTCATCCATCTATCGAAGGGCACCTAGATTGGTTCCAGAGCTTAGCTATTGTGAATTTAGCTGCTATGAACATTGATGTGGCTGTATCACTGTAGTATGCTGATTTTAAGTCCTTTGGGTATATACCGAGGAGTGGGATAACTGGGTCAAATGGTGGTTCCATTCCAAGTTTTCGAGGAATCTCCATACTGCTTTCCAGAGTAGTTGCACCAATTTGGAGTCCCACCAGCAATGTATGAGTATTCCTTTTCCCCCACGTCCTCACCAACATTTACTGTTACTTGTATTCTTGATAATTGCCACTCTGACTGGAGTGAGATGAAATCTCAGTTTAGTTCTAATTTGCATTTCTCTAATTGCTAGAGATTTTTTTCATATATTTGCTGACCATTCGTATTTCTTCCGTTTAGTTCCTTTGCCAATTTATTGATTGGGTTATTTGTTTTTTTGGAAACACCTGGTTCTTAATAAAATCCCACCCACACATAAGATAGTCCTTCCTTGCCTGCCCTGCAGCCTCAAGAGGCAGGAAGGGCTTGTGTTCTCTGGTGTAGTCCACCTGCAAAGCAGGGCAGGGTGACTGTGTGTTCTCACAGGTGGGTGGTGACTCAGGTCAGTTAAGTGGGCTGATCTTTCCTTTTCCACTTTAAATGTGATTAGTTCATTCTGGAGAATCTTAAAGTCCCCTCTTCAAAAAATAGGAACTCTTAAATCATCAGAGGGATGCAAATGAAAGAAATAATGAGCTGTCACTTTACAACAATTGGACAGGTTGGCAGGAATTAGAAAGTTGGATCACATTGGGAGCTGTTAACACCGGGTGCTGACAGTGATGTGATAGTATAAAATGCTCATGCACAAGCATGGTGCCTCATGCCTGTAGTCACGAGCATGGTGGCACAAATCCCAGCAGCTCGGGAGGCTGAGGCAGAAGGATTGAAAGTTCAAAGCCAGCCTCAACAATTTAGTGAGACCCCGACTCAAAATAAAAAATTAAAAGGACTGGGGACTTAGCTCCATGGTAAAGAGCTCCTAACAAATTCCTAACAAAACAAAACAAAGCAAAACAAAAATATCTCAGTCTATTTCTGGGAGGGTCTTTGGGAATAGAATAAGAAGTCACCATGGAATCAAGGTTCTTCTACCCATGTCAGGTGTGGTGGTAGGCTGAGGCAGGAGGGTCACCAGTTTGAGACCAGCCTGAAAATTTTGTAAACCCTGTCTCAAAACAAAAAATAAAAAACAAAAATGTAGCTCAGCAGTTCAATCCTCAGTACTGGGGGTGGGGGAGAAGGAAGTGGAGGAGATTCTAGCCTATGAGCCAGCAGTCCGGCAGCAGGAGGAGGGGACCTGGCAGAATATGCATCCATTGCAGCACTGTGGTGGTGGTCACTGGGTGGAGCAGGGAGCGGCGAGTGACTGTGTGCCATCCCTGGAGGAGTGAATGGTAAGTTGTGGTAGCTACACACCACGTTTTATAACAGTTGGAAGCAACAGCTTAGACATACCTGTACTAACATGCATAGATCTTTGAAACATAGTGCTAGATGGAAAAGTGAAAAACAGGAGGCATACAACATAACATTATTGGCTTAAATTACAAATACTTCTGCACAAAGAAAAATAAGCACTTTGTGAAAGCATGAACATAAAGACAGGTCAAATAGGAACAGTTGCTGATGGGGTTGGGAGTGAGGAATGGGGAGCAAGGGGAAGAGTGGGGAATGAGAGAACTTGACGAGAGACCACTTCCTATTAGTCATGGTGTCTGCTAATTCTGTGCTTATGTCTTATGAGTGACCTGAAGAAATGCTGTCTTTCCTGTCCCCAACTGTGTCAAGCAGACAAATACCCTTGCCTTGCTGAGCTTCAATTCCAATTTCTGTCCAAATGGAGATGATGCTTTACAGTTCCTCTTTCCCAGTGTCATTGTGAAGGTGAGATGACATCATTGCCTTGAAAGTATTCCATTAACTGCAAAGAGCCACACAGTGCAATGGAGAAAGCATGGGGAAAAGGCTGTCGGGGGCTCAAACTGCAGTATTCCCTGGTGCTCTCTGTGGGACTTTGGATATCATGGTGTTTACTTGTTTCATGACAATCCAGGTAACGGTAGGTGTTTAGGATTTGGGAAGTTTGTATCTCCTCTCATTAATACATTCAGTGAATACTTATTGAATGCTGCTGTGGTCTGAATATTTGTGCACCCCCAAAATTCATACACTGAAATCCTGACCCTCCAAGGTGACAGTGTTAGGAGGTAGGGCATTTGGGGAGGTCAGAGAGTAGATTCCTCATAACTGGACTTAGTGCCCTTATAAGGGGGGCTCCAGAGAACACCAAGCCCTGTCAGCTAGAAAGTACCATTTATGAACCAAAGTGGGCCCCCACCAGATACTGAATCTATTGATACCTTGATCTTGGACTTCTCAACCTTCAGAAGGGTCAAAAATAAATTCCTGTCATTTATAAACCACTCAGTGTATGAAACTTTGTGATAGCAGCCTATATGCACTAAGATGCATGCTAACATTGTGCCAGACAGGGGAGGAGAAAAGATTAATTTTTCAGGGTGATTTTCAGGGTCAAAGAGAAGCCAAGCAGGTGTATTAGTTATCTTTGGCTGCATAACAAATAACTCCCAAATTTAGCAGTTAAAACAACAAAGGTTGGGGTCTCAACTGTTCCTGTGGGAATTCAGGAACAGCGTGGTCTCTCAGAAGGTTGCCATCTAGGTGTTGCTTGGTTTGGGGACTTGACTGGGGGGGGGGGGAGTCCACTTCTATGTTTATTCTAGTGGCTATTGGCAGGATTTCATTCCCCACAAGCTACTGGCTGCCATGTGGGCCTGTTGAAGTTCGGCTCAGCTTGTACCATGGTGACACGCTTCCTCCAGAGCAAGATATCATTCTCAGGAGGGCAGCCACAGTCTTGGGAACATGATTTTGGAAGTGGCATCTCAACTCCTTTGCCTCATTCTGTCTACTAGAAACAAGTCACTAGATCCAGTTCTGGCTCAAGGGGGAGGAGATTACACAGTGGATACCAAGGAAGGGGGATCAACCAGGTGATCAATTGAGTGTAATTTCCAGGTGTGTCTATTTGCCAAAGATTAGGGATGGGTGAGAAATTATTTGTTCAAGCCCAGAAGAGACATTTGGGCCTTATTTTCTAAGTATAATCCAATTGCACTTTCTGAAAGCACTAGGAATAATCAAAGAACTAGGAACTATTTATTTATGAATTTGTCTATGTGAGCTGTTTCAACTTTCAGAAAAAAGGCACTTATTTATATATATGTTAGACCATGTAAAGCAGTGTGCATGCATGTGCGTGATTGAGTCTGTTTTTTTTATCTTCTATGGTCTCTGCCTCTTGGGTTCTGCTCTTCCCTGGGCCTATAGATCCCTGGGTTCACCTTTCCTCTGCTCCCCCCATGCACTTTGTCGGGAGGTCACGTGTGAGGAAACAAGCCCCACGTGGTTTTAATCATTTTGCTATAAAAGCTGAGCTGCTCTCAGCTTTGATCCGGGCTGAGCTGCAGGAGGAAGGGCTGGGGGCCGGGCTGGCCTGTCCATGGAGCTCTCCGCACACAGCTCCCACATCAGACGGCAGCCGTAAAATGGAGCACAGCTCATTAATTCTCCCTCTTAACCAGGGCACCTGACAAGAAGTGACTTTGAAAACCCAGGGAGGGGAGGACGGATGAGCGGGCGGGTGGGCGGCTCTTGGTCTAGGCCAGGAACATCTGTTTCCAGGTCCCCGGCTGTTAAATTGACATCTTTTTATTTGAAAAATTTCTTCTATTTCCCAACTTCCTGCAATTGGCAAGGTCTCTGGTGCCAGGGACTAGACTGTCATGGCTTTGTGGGTGATATGAGCTGAGTGGCCTCAAAGTTCTACCTGACAGAACTACAAGTGCTACAGTGGGCAGCCTGGCCCTCTGTCAATTATTAAACCTATGTTTGTGTAGAGAACATCAAACCCCATAAAAAAACAAAACGACCTTGAAATTAGAAACCCCGTTGATGTCTGTGAGCCTCCATGTGAGAAATATTAGTGTTTCAGAGCTAGAAAATTCACTGGAAGCCTAGCATATTCCATCAGGAGACTTTTCTCCCTGGACCCAGCAATCCAGTTTCCTTAACAAGAATGACCCAAATCCCTGCCATCTGAAACCTTCATCCTGGATGCTGAGATATCTATTGGTGACCAGAGACCCAGGTTTGATCTTTAACCTTGAACTGGCAAAGGTCACAGGCAAAGGCTGATTTGACCCTTTTTAAGTTGAGAGCCCAGGTTCTTAGGGTAGGAGACTGGGAGTGATCTGTGGAGGTTTCTCTTTATCTCACTTTGTCTTGGGAGCCTTTGGATTATCTTATGTTCCTGGCCATCTGATTCACATGCTTTATCCCTCATCTTTTAGGATTTGCCTTGCTGGGTGGATCATTGTCAGCAGGACAGAGGGCTTAGTCGACCTTTGAGACACAAGGGCATGTCTGAGTCCCAAAGGAACAGCAAGAAATGACTGAATCTGGCAATCCTCTGGTGTGCTCAAGCATGTGTGTGCATGGTTGGTACTAGAAGACTTGACTCCGAATGTTGGCGCAGGTGCATGAGAGTGTTGGTATCACGGTGGGCGTATGTTTCTCAAGCGTGTGCTTATGAAGTGAGTGAATGAGTGTAAGAAATGTCTTTGTCAGAGGCTGTTTCTGTGCATTAAGGTGAATAAGGAACTACTGGGATCGTGGTGGTGTGCATCTGTGGGAAGTGCATGAAGATGAGAATTTCCTGAAAGTGATGGAACTATCCTGTTGGTTCTCCTTTACCAGTGACCAGCACTCTGGTTGTTAGTTTCCAAGTCCTCTGGTATTTCCCTTCCCACCCTTAAAAGACAGCAGTATGATTGTGGGCTAGAAAGTCAGAGTGCCTGGCTCCATCTCTTTCTAGCATTGGCAAGTTGCTTAAATTCTATGCACCTTGGTTTCCTTATTAGTAAGTAAGTAAGTAAGTAAATAAATAAAATAGTACTAAATTGGAGATTCTGTGAAATAGTTTATGTAGAGCAACCTCAAATGACCTGGCATAGGAATACCCCTTGGCACTTACATCACTTCCACCTCTCCCCTCTTTCTTTCTTTCTCTCTCTCTTTTTGGTGCCAGGATTGAACCCAGGGGTGCTTAACCACTGAGCCACATCCCCAGCCCTTTTTATATTTTATTTAGAGACAGAGTCTCACTGAGTTGCTTCCGGCCTCGCCAAGTTGCTGAGGCTGGTGTTGAACTCACGATCCTCCTGCCTCAGCCTCCTAAATTGCTGGGACCACTCCTCTTAAATCCTGTCCTTTCATTATACCTCATTCTTTCATTCTCCCTAGCTCCCTTGATCTCAGGATCTACTTCTAGCAAGTCAGTCACCCCAGGCTCTCCCCCAGTGCTGCTGTGCACCAGCTTTCCAGGCCAGATTACTCAACCAGGGAGTTCCCGAATAACTGAAATCAGTGGCATGTGACCCTGCCAAGATAGGCCACTTGATGGCAGACCCAGAGTATAGGTATATACTCTTTGATTTCTCAGCAACTTGGGTGGAGAACTAGAGCAGGCCAGTGAAAGTAGGAAGGAAGCCACTCAAATTGCCTTCTCCCCTCTTCTCTCCCCTCTTTGGGCTTGGCTTAGAGTGAGGAAGGAAGTCCAGGGGCAGGTTGTCAGCTTACTACCAGCTTGGGGGCATCCAAGAAAGAAAGTCAATGTCCTGGTCACTTTGACTTTCCCATTGCAATTTGAATATATTAAAATGTAACATTCCAGCTGTGCAAATCCCCAGGCCATTGAAATAAAAGGTTTTTAACTTTAACCATTAAAGATTTAACTGGCCAATAAATCTAAGTATGTGGGGGGTTGTTACCAAATGTTTATTACATTGGTCTTGCTTTTAACTTAACAGCAAATGCCAAATATGGACTTCCATGAGAAAGACATTCCCTTATGGTCAAAACTGATGTCAGCCCCGACCAAAAGAAAGAAAGAGAATTAGTCTCCAGAAAGATCCACTCATTTCTTCTCAGATCCCTTTAGGAATTAAAATGGCTGTATCAATTTTACAGACCAATTTGCTTGCTGCACAAAAGGCCTATAATCGATCTGGTTGCCACGGTCAGAACATGACTGGTTAAATTTATCCGGAAGCCTACTTTCAGTTTGAGAATTTTGGCACCAACTTTTCCAGAACCGGATTTTATAAAAGCACAAAGGAGAATATAGCTTTAGTGAAGAAAATCACAAGATCTTTCTTTTCTAGTGTCTTCTGAATGAGTTGGGTATCCTGTATCCTGGAACTTATCCTGGAACATACAGTTCTGTATCCTGTAACATACAGGTTAGTTTTACCACCCTTTACCTTGAAGGCAAGAAGTCAGCTGCTCAGTAGTGATATATGGCTTTTAATTTACACAAATGTAGAAATATCATACTAACAATTATACACACCCTGGATTTAAACAATGAATAGAAGCCAGATAAATCTTGGCCACTAAAACAAAACAAACCCCCCCCCCCCAAAAAAAAAAAAAAATCAAAAGCAAAAAAAAAAAAAAAAAAAACAACAAAAAAACTTACATGTTGAGTTATACCTGCCAACATGGGGACAAAGTCACATTCCAGATGTGCTATTTTCCTACCCATTGACAGTTCTCCAGCAGTAAAAAAAAAGTCCTGAAGTAAATTTTTTTTTTCCAATCTGGCTTAGACTCCTTTTTGCCCGCACGACCTGCTTGGGTGGGTCCTCTGGAGTTCTTTCTCACAGAGCAAACCAGCAAGCCCTGTTTGTGGGAAATACACAGTAAATCCTGGCCTTTGCTCAGGAAACCTCCCTCTAGAGCATTTTTTCACATCTAAATAGGAGGCGAATAAACTTGATAAGCAGTTATATTTTTAAAGTGATTTTTTTTTTTTTTAAGCTCAAAGATTTCTAGCTTGGGGCTGGGGATGGAGCTCAGTTGGTAGAGCTGGCACAAGCACAAGACCATGGATTCAAATCCCCAGCACTGCAGAAAAAATAAAAATTAAAAAAAAAAAAAAAAAAGATTTCTAGCTCTCTAAGGCCTTATCCTCTGCTCCCTAAATTATAAACCAGAGTAGCATGACAATGGTGAAGCAGTCACAAGGCCAGTTCAAATTGCAAGGGACACCTGCCTTTGTCTTTGTAATGACCACTGACCCTCTTCTCTCTGGCTTTGTTTGAGGAAGGGCTGGTTCCCAAGTTCTCTCTTTCTTCTCATGATCCTCATCTTCTACCATTCCCTCCGTTCCGCTGCAGCTGCCTAGAAGAAAGCCTGGATCTCAGGGACAGGAAGTCTTCCCCCTGGAGGTCTTAGCAGTGTCCTTTGACGTGGGCGTGGCAGGGAAGGGCTAAACTTGTTTAAAAACATACAAACCAAAGCTTCTTCAAGGGATGAGGAGGTGGAAACACTGGAGAAATTATTTTCAAATCAGACAGAAATAGAAGGGAAGTTCTGGTTGAATTGTTGGCAGATCTCTCTAGGAGCTAAATCCAGAAACTCCAAAGACCTGCTTTCAGCCTCTAAGTAGTGGAGATCATCAATGCATATGGGAAGCACAGGCATCTCTTACCTGCCTCTCTCTGGGGGTACTTCCAAGTGGATTTTGCTGTCCCTTTTGCCTTCTGTAATTGTCAAATCCCATCCAACTAAACCTAGGAGAGAGAAAGAACACAAGAGATTTCTCAACTCTTAGTAGAATGTTTTGCTTCTGGAATGACATGCCACTTTAGAAGCAAAGATTTTATTTGAATCCCTAGTACCTGTGCAATTCTTCATGGGAGCCCCCTTTTCTGGGGAGGGGGTGATAATCTTGGTGTTCTTGGGGGAAAGCTTCCCATACTTCCTCCCAGAAGATTACAGTGGCTTAGAAGATATTCATGCACAGGCTGGGAGCGTCTGCCTCCTGGCATGACATGGCCTCAAGCACGCTTCCTCGCCGCTTCTTTTTCCTCTTCATTTCTGACAATAGCCATCGAAAAAGATTGAAATGGGGTTTGTGAGATTTAAAGGCCACTTTCCCTGTTTGGAACTTTATTTACTCATCCACCCATTCATATATTAGTTCATTCATTCAATAGATATCGCTGGAAACATTTGATATGTCTAACTCTCGGCCAGGTGTTTGGTTCAGGACTGTAGGCAGAACAAGACCCAATGCCCGAATAGACAGAACGCTCTGGAAAAGTAAGTGACTCTTGACTTTATCCCGAGGGATTGTGGGACCCTCCTCCCTGTAGGTATCCAAAAGTAGAAGAATTCTGTGCAGGTTAGAGATCCGATCAGTCCTGACTCCCAGAGTTATCTCCCTAGAAGGTCCTGATGGTGCTATTTCAGATTTCCCCACCAGCCAGAACCTCCAACTCCATGTCCGCTCTACATTTAAAACTTGCACTTCTAGACTTCTAGAGAAGACATACAATGTTGACTCTGCCTTCCAGGTAGACTCCTCACCTTCTGCTCCTACGGGTACTGTCGGTGCTCACAAATCCAGCTGTGGTTTGTAAACCGACCCCTCCCATTGCTATCTTGATTCCTCTGCTGTCACCTTCTCCCCAACCGACTATACCATGAAATCCCTCCCTCCCACATCTGCTCATTCTCTCTTCCCTACTAAGGCTTCTGAGGCTGGTCCCCAGCCCAGGGGCTTTCCTCTTCCAGGCCCACTGTGGCCAACCTGCAACCTTGGACCCCAGGGAACTGACAGACTCTGTGTCACTGGGAGTGTCCCTCTCCTGTCATGACACCATCTCAAACACTTCCTTGTTTACTCTTTTTTCCTTTTCCCTTCTGAAAATAGCCCCTGAAAAAGGTTGAAGTGGGCTTCGTGAGACTTAAGGGGTTTATTAGTTTTAAAAGCCGCGTTCCCTGTTTGGAGGGAGGGGAAACAGCCGCCTTCTTTTCACATTACGTCAATCCACAGGCGTCTGTAATTTACGTTTTTTTTTTCAACTCAAATGTTCAGAAATAATGGAAAGGCTGCTTGAAAAAAACAGATGAAATAAAAACTGGGGGAAATGTGTATTATACAAAAACCAGACCTGTGAGCCTGAAGCGAGACACATCGATGACCTGGGGAGCTGATTAATGAGGCAACCGAAGGGAGCCCAGGTGAGCCTCGATGGCACGCTTCCTTCACAGGCGCCCACGCCCAGGCGCTGGCATCTCATTTCCCACTCACAGCCTCGCGGATGGTTTTCATTCAGAAAGTTTAGGACCATTGATGTTTCTGCCCTAAGAGAAAAGACTTCTGAGCTGGGAAAGTTGAGCAGATGGCGGAATGTGGAGACTGTGGGTTCCAGCCTCGGTTTCTCTAGGTCCTCACAACCTACCTTTTCAAGTCCAGACTTGCCTTAGTTAGTCCTTTAATTTTTCCTCCTCTCTTCCTCTGAAATGAGGATCGGATGGTAAGACTGTGGTTAGATGTATTAGTTTTATTTTCTGACAATCTTTTAACAGAATCACTTCATTGGAATAAAGAAAGCTGGAACTGTACATGGACGTGATGCATGCCTGTTATCCCAGCGACTCGGGAGGCTGAGGCAGGAGGATCAACATTTCGTGAGGGCCATCACGGCAATGCAGTAAGGCCCCATCTCAAAACAAAAACAAAGACAAAAACAAAAATGACCTGACTCCTAGTTACAAAATAAGTAGCTGTTTGCAAGATAACTTATTCTATGTCTGCGCGAGATTTTTTTCTGTATTATTTCTCTATGTGCTGCGTTATTTAGCATTCCTTTGGCAAGTATTTTAAGAGGATACCATAAGCCAAGGTTGGTATTGAATTTGGGGATCAAGGAGACCCAAACAGACATGGTTTATGCTGCCTACTTTGATGAGGACAGCAGGTCAGACGAAGCAGTCGGGGGTAAGGTGACATGGTCTCCAGTAGCAGGAGTGCCAGGTATTACAGGCATCTGTGGGAAAGGAGGGGCAGGGATGAAAGGACTAGGAAAGACTCCTGGAGCAAAGGAACTTTTGGTGCCTGGAAGAAATAGGAAGAGGCTCTGGAGGGGAATCCAGGCAGCTGGGCAGCTGTGCACCTGGGCCCAGATGTTGAAGGCTTTGTGAATACAAGTTGTGTTAGTGTGACTGGCAGGGAGCTGGACCTGGAGGGGTAGTCAGGGCTCCGACCAAACAGGCTCTTTCTGAAGAGCTTAGGCTTAATTCTGCAGGCAGTGGGAGGCCTCTGAAGGGCTTAAGGAGGGGGTTTGCATGTCTCTGAGTCACTTCCTTACAGTGATGGATTTGGCTTTAGAAATCGTTTAATCCCACTCTATCTTTTTTTAGATGATGAAGTTGAGAGCTAGAGAGATAAATACAGCTACCTCTGTTACTACCAGTATTACCAGTTGTATTGGTCTGTTTTGGTTAATATAGAGAAATAATTGAAGCTGGGTAACTTTATAAAGAAGAGAGGTTTATTTAGCTCAGAGGTCTGGTGACTCAAGAGCCAACATCTGGTGATGCCCTTCTTACTAGTAAAGCCCTGAGGTGGAATTGGGCATCACATGGCAAGAGACAAGGAGTGTGTGTGTCCCTTCTGGGGGTCTCTCTCTTCTTATAAAGCTGCTAGTATTCCATCATGGGGCATCTACCTTGATTACCTTATCAAATTGTATTCACCTCCCAAAGGCCCCACCTCTAAACTCCCGGTTGGATTAAGCTTCCCCAATTTCTATAAGTAACAGCAGGGCTGGAATTTAAACCCAAGCTTCCTACGACTGACCTGGACTGACCTGAACCAGAGAGCCAGTTGCTGGATTGTATATATGGCCCCTCTGCCTTTCTTAAAAGGCGTCCACACATCATCTCTGTTTCTGTTGACCCTGTCTCTGCTAATTCAGTGTACTTCATCACCAGAGCAGCGCCTCTGACTATGTCACTTTTATATTCTACTTTTCATCTACCTCCTCGTACGTATTTTAGGAAGATGGTAATACCTGTGCATTGCCCGTGTTCTGAAGAGGACAAGAACTCTGACACCAGAGAGCAGGAGGTGGGGAGGAGTTCTGAGCAGTGGGTTAAGCAGCTTGGTGGGACTCCTGTACCTGTTCAGGCCAAGGACACTGGTTCAGGTGGCAGGGCTAGCCGCTTCCAGAATGTTTGTGAGTTGGCCTGTCTCTTGAGGTCCGTAGTGCTCAGGGCCACAACCTCCCTTGCTTGGCCGCTCTAGGGCCAGCTGTCCATCCTGAGACTGTCACCTACAGGTTCTGCGGGTGCTCAGCCACTTGTCATTCCTTCTCAGCCCATGACCTCCTGGCCTGGCCACATCTCAGCTAATTTCTGCAATTAGGGAGACTTGTTTTTAGAGGCCAAAACAGGAACTTTTCTGAATTAGCTTTTATGGTTCAGAGCCTTTAATTTGAGATTTAAAAAACATCATAGAGCACCAAAACCAAATAAACTGCGGCTAATGAAATTCACAGAAGTTCTCCGAGAGTGCTTCTCACTGCTGCTCCTGGATGATTTATTGACAGCTGGTTGTAAAAACAATCTTATTAAAGGTCATAATGTTGGGTAAAAAAAAAAAAAAGGCCTTTAATTTATAGCATAATTAGGCTTCCTCCAATAGCTCTGCTGCCAGGGCTGTCACTTAGGGCTCCGAGGAAGCACTTGGTGTTTTTCATTATATCACCGAGAAGGAGCTCTATGCTCCTAGAGGGCCCACTGACTTGCTCTTTATGGCCCTTTTATTGCCGCTAAAATAGTCAAAACAGGGGGTTGATTAGAGTCGACTGATGCCTACTGATTATGGGAACACCTCTTGATGGGGGAGGGAGAAAGTGTGAGCAGGGGGCTCCTGACTTCAGGACGTGCCTCCGACAGGAAGGGACGGGCTGTGAAACGTGCCAGGGAAGTGTGACCCGCTTCCAGTCTCTTCCCCAGACACTTGTGGATTGAAGGCTGACCCCAGGCAGGCGGGGCTGGGGTGATAAAAGGCGTGTGGAAGGTGCTAATGCCTCAAGGAAGAGGACAATCCCGGGGCAGGATGTGTTTGGGAATAAGAACCTTAAAAATGCTAATGGGTCCCAAGGTGGGGAGCAGGCTCAAAGCCTGGTGGTCGGGAAACCGCCCAAAGACTAGCAAGTCTTTCCCGAAGCCTTGCAGAAGGGAAAGAGGGGACAGAGTATTGGTTGCCTGTGGTGGGGGAGGGGGAGGTGGGCAGATCCTGCCTTTCCTAGCTGAGCCGGTGTTGGAATGTCGTGTGGGCAGCGCGGAAACTCCCACGTGCACAGGCATCTGGAGCTGGCTCCTGGGGCTGCGTGTGGAGGTGCCTGGGAGGGGTGGGGGTGGGGTCACACAGCACCCTCGGGGCATCTGGGATGACTGATGATGGCCAGACTTGACCAAATACTGGGGCAGGGAAAGGGGTGGGAGGCTCTGAAGTTATACTGGCATTGGGTCTGACCCTGGACATGGCCTGGAGCTTTCTCAGCATGAGAAAAACTGGTGACTGGGGTGGAGAGTGCAGGGGTGGGCAGGGGGCACGCTTCAGCAGCCCCAGGGTTCGGGCTGCTCCCTGGATGTCTCCTTTGCTGTCTGCTCTATAAATGTTGGAGTGAGCACTCCTGGGAGCATGGAGGGTTCCTCCCCTTCTCCTCTGCTCCTCACTCCCTGTTCCTGAGGTTTGTCCCCCACACTGCATGACACTGGTGAGCATGCCTCAGGGGCTGAGGAGTCCCATGTCTGGATCCTTGAAGCTGAGGGTTGGACCTGGACCTGGACCTGACCCATCCTCTCCGTGGTCACCCTCTTCTCCTCTCCTCCCCCTCCTTTCCCTCCCTCCCCACTCATTCTCCTTTTGGAATTAAGTGTGCAAAAGGTTCACTGAGGACTAACGTTGTGAAAAGAAAAGGAGAGAAAGAGGAGGACTGGCTGGGGTTGGGGGGAGGGCTGGAGACTGCCACGCAGATCTGATGTCCTCCTGCCTCTCCTCACAAGGTCACAGGTTTCCTGTACACACACGTGGGACAACCAGCAAAGGATCTGGGTGCTGTCTGGCTGCATCTACCTGAGGGGTGGATCTAGAGCTGAACTAAGAACCTTGTCACAAAACTAGGCATTTTCCTGAGGTGTTCCTCACTACAACTTCAGAGAGAGAGAGAGAGAGAGAGAGAGAGAGGGAGAGAGAGAGAGAGAGAGCTTGCTTCTGAGGCAAAGTTCTAAATCATGGCATTTAAAGTCATGCAGTGAACATCACTGAGCACCTACTATGTGCCAGGCAATGTACAGGAAGATGGGCTTACAAAAATGAGCTTAGGAAGCTCTGGGGCTGAGGCAGAGGAGGGGACATTGTATAATGAATCACATTACATCATAGTAAATGCCACAGCTGGCTTTTCATAAGGAGCTCAGGGGATACAAAGAAAAGTAACTGCCTAAGGGTGTGTTTTGACCTGTGTCTGCTGTGGTGTAGAGGTGTGCATAAAAGTGTGGGTGCATGGTGTGTGTGTGTGAGTGCATGCTAGTGTGTAGTCTGTGAGTGTCTACATCAGTGTGATGTGTGTGTGTGTGTGTGTATGAGTGGGAGAATCCCTGTGCAGGACTGTGCAGTTGTATGTGATGTTGTGGTTTGTGTGAGCGTGTGCACATGAGCGTGTGTCAGTGGTATGCTGTGGGACTGGCCTTTGGGGACATATGCCAAAGGCATGAGTACCCTAAGAAAAGGATGAACCTACTGAAGCCGAGGGCCCAGCGCAGGCCTGGCACAGGAGGGGACCAAGAGCCCTGTGTGAAAACCCTGCCTCCTCCCCTCAGCGTGCAGCTAGCAGAATCAGCATCAGACAAAGAAAGGGAGCAGGAGTTTTTTTCTTCTTTAAGAAGTTAGTAACTGCACCTAGAGGGTTGAGGGATACATTCTTGAAATTATTAAATGCTAGTAATATCCTGCCCCTTTAAGTGACCCTGACTGAAGTCAAATGTTGTAGTTTATTTTAATTTGCTTCCACAAACTTTCAATACTTCCTAAATTTTCTTTCATTTCTTCCCCCAATCTGAAAGATAAAAGATTATTCAAAAAGGAATATGATAGGGTCACTGGGAGGTGCGTAAAATCACAATATATTATATGTATATATGAAATGTCACAAAGTAGCCCATTATTTTGTACAATTAATGTGTGCTAATGATTATAATAAAAACATCAGATGATATCTTGTAAATATGTACAAATCTTGTGTCAATTAAAAAAATTAAGTAAAAAAAAAAAAAAAAGGAATCTTTTTCATACAAACTCAGTCTGTGAGAGTGTAAACTCCAGGGGTGGGGGACATCCAGATGCAGACCCTTGCCTCCCCCTACTGCCTCATTTTCCTGCCTGCTGTTTCTCCTTCTGCTCCCCCTTCCCCACCGCCCTTGGGCTTTGTGTCTGGGTCTCTGTTATTTGTCTGTTTTCTTTGATTGACTGCTCTGTTATGGAGTCACATTTCCAGACTGACCCCCGCCTTCACATCCCTGAGACTCACCTCAGGGCCTCATGCTCTGAGCCAGACTTGGTAGACCCCCACTTACCCTCCTCACATTTAGCCCTGTACTCGGTGGGCTTTAGGCTGGGGATTGGAATCAGCCTTTCAGGCCTGGTAGAACTCTAAGTTAGAGTTAAACATGTTGGATTCTCCTATCTGTGACACAACCTCCCCTTCCTAGAAGCTGGCAATTATTCATCATTTGCAAGCTGCAGATAATCCCATTTCCTGATGACTTCCTGCAGACCAGGGGTTGCGGGAGAAGAGCTTCTTAAGAACTTCCATCCCAGCCTGCTATTCATGGAAGAAATTACTAAAATAGTTCTCAGCTATGGACTTCCAAGGTCTGCTTTTTTCCAAAGAGATTTCTGTGTATTCAGCCTTTTAGGAATGGCAGTGGTCTCCTATGAGATTTTAAACCCAAAGGACAATTGTTCAAAGCACATTTCAAACTACTAATTGCAGACAGCTGTGGGTCCATTCCACCAGATTGTGAGCAGTGATGACTCTCCCCAAAGATCTTTCCTTTCCATGTTTCCTCTGCCTTAGGGTGAGGCTGGAGTTGGACTTAAAGTTAGGGCTGAGGGAAGAATAGGATTAATTGGAGTTGGATTTGTTTGAGTTATGTCAGTTATTTTATTTAGTGTTAGTGTTGGGTAGTGAGGCCTGGGCTTGGATTCAGATTGTTGTGGGTGAGGCTCAGGTAGGATTTGGGCTTAGGTTGGATTAAAGTTCCTCACAGGGTTGGGTGTGGTGCATGGTTGCTCTTGGAGTTAGCATTAGGCCTGGGTCAGGTGCTTTGCCGCAATCTTGAGAGCTCCTTGATGAGGAATGTCCACCTGAGGGGTCTGTACCACATCTCAGTGTTTGCTCCCACTGGGTGTGAGCCCTGGCCCTGCCACATGTCTGAAGCTGAATGAAATGAGGGTGAGCCTTTTTCCTCCCAAGGATGTTGGAGTTCAGATGCCACATGTGAACTCCTTGGCAGTCTCCTGGGAAGCCTCACAAGACCCAACCTTTGGGTGCATCTCTTCTGGCTCTCTGAGGAGCAGGTGGCAGGTGAAGGCAACAGTGGGTCCAGATGTTGGTCTGTCCTCCTACATGGCAGGAAGTTGGGACAGGACTATGGACACAAGGCACAGAGCGGAGTCCTCAAGCAGCAGCGGCCAGAAGCAAGCCCTGCCTTCGTCAAGCTGACTAGTTTGCTCCCATTTCAAGCCCTTTGAAGAAATCCTCCAGTGCAGCAATACAGATTCCAGTCCTTGACCCCACAAGAGGACAGCAGGCAACATTTCAGTGTCTTTCTGAGCTGCTTCTGTGAAAAGGCATTAGGCAAATCCAGAAAAAAGGCCCATGTGTCCCCAAGCCCACTGACCAGCCACTGCAGACGCTGTCCTGGGTCTGAATGCTGTCCCCCTTTAGCTTATGCTCTTGCCAAGCAAGTGCAGCATACCCTGTATTCTAGTTGTATCAACACGGAACACCAACCTGACAACCTCTGTTACCTGGTTGCAGCTCACCAGTCTGGAAGGCCCTGCCTCGTATCCAGAGACATCTCATCTTCTAAGATGCAATCCCTGTGACATTGCACTGCACTCATTGCTTATGGGTTAAATTCAGGCACAGTGTACATAATCACACTGTAGGTGCTGACTCTTGCATAAGCACTGGAAGAGAATGGACACAAAATCACCATTGGCTGAAAGAAGGAAGAGCAAGGAAAGAGCAGGCCATCAGGCTGATGGAATTAGTTCATTTTATGAACATGCAGGCCATTTTATGAAGCACCCTCAGCTTCTCCAGACTGGAAAGCCTCTGCATTTTTTATCTGCTCCTTTTCCTTTACCTTTATTAAATTCAGTAAACCTAACAAGTAACCATGTCCTGGGATTTGTGACACTCTAAATTATGGTATAACTGTGCAGTTGAAAGCTTAAAGTACCTCTCACATCACTGACAAATAGGATGCACAGCCAGAGGGGGAATCCTTCCTGTTTCCTCTAGCAGTACAAACCTAGATTGTGTGGCTCCAAAGTTCATGCTTTG
Source organism: Sciurus vulgaris (assembly GCF_902686455.1). Taxonomy (NCBI): domain Eukaryota; kingdom Metazoa; phylum Chordata; class Mammalia; order Rodentia; family Sciuridae; genus Sciurus; species Sciurus vulgaris. Next base: position 64,390,863 of record NC_136475.1, read on the forward strand.
ACTGCTACTCTCTATTGCTTCCTGAAATAGCTCCCAAATCCAAGTCTTCAATTCTCTTTCAGTTAATATAATTTAAACCCTCATTTTTACATTTCCTTTTCTAGTAAATTCTGAGTGGATCTCTTTATGCATATTCTACTCCTCTTCATCCTTCCTGGACATCACATTGTGAAAAGGTAAATGTCACTCCCCTGCACCCTTCCCATTGTGGTGGCTTGTAGATGCCTGCAAATTCTTTGACACGCTTCCCATTGGGGAGAGGGAGTCTAATCCCTTCTGCTTGATCTACCCTGGTCTGAAAGACTTGATTAGGCAATTGCATGCAGTGGAAGTCAATGTCTGGAATTTTCAACCCAAGTTGTACGTTACTGTGAGGTTTTTACCCAGGTCTCCTGGAACACTATGATGCAGAAAGTCTGACTACCCTGATACCATGCTGGGAAAGCCCCTCCAAACACCAGGCCTGAGTTCAGAATCCCAGCTATCAAAGGACCAGAAATGTGGTCAAAGGCAGCTTGGACCCTCCAAACCAGACCATCTACCAGCTGACACTGCTGAGTGACCTCCATGGACACCATGTGGAAGAAATTAATTTCCCAGCCCAGAACATCATTTTCTTCCTTCCTTTCTTCTTCTTTCTCCTCCTCCTCTTTCTCTTCTCCTCCTCCTCCTCCTCCTTCTCCTTCTTTAAACAAACATACAAATGATTGGTACAGTTGTAGAGTACGTAGTCATGAGCAAAACATATTCAGCCCGGTTCTTAGGGGCTCAGAGTGCAGTGGATAAAGTGGCATTCAGCAATAATGCAAATAAATATATACTTCAAAAGATTATAAATTGTCATCTATGCTGTAAAGTAAAATGCTAAGAGAAACGTAATAGGGGAGTCAAAGTAGGGCAGTAATGTTTGAGCTGAGACTTAGAGACTTAGGAACTTAATTGGGTATAGGGATGGGGGAGGGGTGGGAGAGCATTCTGGGCTGGGGAAGAGCCGGTGTGAATGTCCCTAAGGTTGGAAGTTGCTCCATGCTTTCAGGCCCATGTGGCTGGAGTAGAGTAGGGAGTGGAAGTGACGAGGCTGTGTCCCTTGGGGTTGCATGGCTGACTCTAGAGCTCTACTCCACCTCGCACCCTCCTTCAAAGTTTCAAGTGAGGGCCTGCGGTTGTAACTCAGTGGTAGAACACTTGCCTGGCATGTGAGAGGCACCAGGTTCGATCTTTAGCACCACATAAAATAAATAAATAAAATAAAGGTATAAAAAATACAATAAAATTTTTTAAAAGTTTTAAGTGATACTGCATTCTAGAAAAAAAAAAAAAATTCTACATTTTAAAGCAATATTAACCAGTTCTTCCAGGTTCTACCTCTAACTCCTTGTTCTTGGAACCACCTTGACTTCCTGACCTGACAGTGCCCACTCACACCTGCGTGTCTCTTCCATCTGGTGGGTTGCCCACCCCCCACCCCTGCCACCTAGGTTTACGTGGCTAATCACTATCTTATTCTACATACTCCATAGATGTCACGTCCATGCCAATCCCAGGTGGCAGGGCTCATCCTCCGGGCCTGTGTAACCCCTCTCATTCCTCTCTATAGTAGCATAAGTCACTGTGTTTTGTAATGGTGTCTTGTCTATTTTGCTTCTGAACTACAAATTCTTACAGGAAGAAGTATCTTTTATTCTCTTGGCTTCTTCATTTAAAAGACTTTTTCTTTTCTTTTTGGAACTGGGGATTGAACCCAGGGGAGCTCTTCCATGGAGTTACATTCCCAGCTCTTTTTACTTTTTATTTGGAGACAGGGTCTCACTAAGTTGCCCAATGTTGGCCTTGAACTTGTAATCCTTCTATAACAGCCTTGCAAGTAGCTGGGATTACAGGTGTGCACCACTGTGCCTGGCTTCTTTAGAAGATTTTGATCAAGTTTATTGATTGGTGGGCCAATGACTGCAGTTCGACATTGTATGCATATTAGTAAGCATGTCGTTGATATTCTCATCTTCATCACAGATAAAAAAAATTGAACAGAGCAGGTCAAGGGTGAATCTTGAAGCATCTTTGAATCAAATAACCCATAGCATTTCTTTCCTGTTATAAGCAATTTCACCAAGAGTTTGCAAAAATTCAGATAAACCACATCCACTTTCCCTAATCCAGCAGCATCGAGGGTCTATGGAAACAGTGAAATGAACTTGGCAGGACAGAGGAGGCTTGGCAACCCCATGCTGCTCCTGGAGTCCTGGGCCTTCCTTTCTGAAAATGCGGAATGGTTTTTAAAGGCGTTCCATCCAGGGTCAAGTGCCTCCCGTGGCTTTCCCAGATCCTCAGGCTATGTGCTTCACTTTTCAGGGTGTGGCTGGGATTTCCAAATCCCAGGGGATTCCGTTTGTTTTGAGGGCATGCTCAGGATCTGTGGGTCCCTTCTCTGGAGTGGGATGGTCGGGCACAGAGTGACACCCTCCCCCACAGCTGAATTTTGGGCTTTCATGATACCTTCTCATGGAGAAAGAAAAGCATTTTGGAAAAAGCTAGCAGTGGTTTATGTGTAAAGAGAAGGTGGTATCTCGGGAGGCAGGAAGAACTTGAGGAAAGTATGAACTTTGAAATGGGAACCGGAGAACCGTGTGTTGATCCTGATTCTTCCACCACTTTGCTGTGTGACCTCAAAGCAATTTCCATTCCTCCTCTGTCCTTCATTTTCACCAGCTGTGAAAAGAGGACATTAGAAGAGTCCCAGGATTAAATTGTTTTTTTCCCTAAGATAATTGTTTCCCAGTGGTTTTTAACCATTTTAGGGGTCACAAACTTCTCTGGGTACTTGAAAAATACTATGGGAATTTGTCTTGAAAATTTACACACACACACACACACACACACACACACACACACACACACACACACTTACTCAAAGTCTGTCTCAGAATTTTGCCTGAGATTGATAGTCTACGGTTACCAGTATCTGCCTGTTCTGTTTGAAAAATTCCTAACCATTTCTGCTCAGCTACAGAATTTCACCATCTCTCTGGACTGTCACGACACATTGAAGTTACTGGCCCATTTCATCCACAAGTTCCTATGAGTCCCTGGTATGTAAAACATGAGCTAAAGACAGAAGCCTCAGACTCAAGGAACCTCTTCACGTAACTCCAGCTGCTAAGCTGACTACTACATATTTATTATTTCTGGTTTGAAAATCTTGTCTAGAATACGGAAGCAAAATTAGTTTTGATAACAAAAAGAACAGTAATAATGCAAATATATGTTAATAAGTCTAGGGATCGAGTTTGTGAGAATTATAATAATATTTCTCTTTTCCTTTCATGCTGTTCTTCACCAAGGTCCAAGTGAAACAAGAGTAATACATTTTCCATCAACAGGTGAAAAAAAATTGAATTTGACATATTCACCTGTCTTTCAGACCACCGATGTCACTCTTTTGCTCCCAAAATAACCCCACGAGTGGGTTCACACTTTCCTTCTTCCTATGCTGAATGGAATTGAAGGGGCCTTTTGTACTCTCTTAAGATCTTTTCTCATCGAAACCTTTCTCATGCTCTTGTCTTCCTGGGACTATACTTGTAGGTCAATCACTTTCCTTTTAGAAACAGGGCCTGCTATAACACATTCTGTCAGGCCATGGATTTTAGCTCTCAGGCAAAGATGTGGTCCTCCTTGCTGGAGACGAACCCAGAGACAATTACCACGAAGCCAAGGTGTTTAAGCTCCAAGTCGCCACTTGTATATCTCGTCACAAGGACCTGGGATAGGAATCCCTACTACATCCTTAGGGTGAGATGTTTTGGAACAGTTGAAGAAGTCAGATCTTTTAACCATGGTTGCTAAGACATCTGTCTCTTTCCACTCTGATTTCTTTACCTTCACGTCTCTGCTGTGTTGAGTGGCCTTGGAGAGGGTGAAAGAATTTGCTGGGCTCCAGTTAAGGGGAGGCCAAATTCAGAATACCGAATCTGGGTTTCGTGAGCTGTGTTTATGTGACTTGCAGTCACTTTCATATGTAGTTAGGTTATCACTGGCTATCTAGGCTGGGAAGGGCTTCTGAGGCCTTCTCTGCACCGTCTGGCATGGCAAAGTACATGGTCAGAGGGCATTTTGCATTGGGAGTGTGTCTTGCTGCAGTCCCGTTTACCGGGCATTTGGGTAGTGCAGAAGCCTGGTTTGGAATATGTGGTATTAGTTTCTTCCCTTGTACTCTTGTGATAAGTGAGCACAAACTGGCTGGCTTAAAACAACTCAGGTTCTGAAGTCCAGAAGTGTGAAACCAAGGCATAGACGGGCCTGCTCTCCCCACAAAGCCCAGAGGGAAAAACCCTTCCTTGCCTGCTTGGACTTCGGGTGGCACTGGGCGATCCTCGGCTTGTGGTTGAATAACTCCATTCTCTACGTCTTCACATTGCCTTCTCTGCATCCATGTCTGCTCTTCTGTTTCTGACAAGGACAATTGTCATTGGATTTAAGGCTCATCTGAACAATCCAGGACAATATCAAAATCCTTAATTTAATTAAATCTTCAGAGGCCCTTTTTTCCAAATAAGGTTAAGTTTGGAGACTGAGGACATAGCCCTACATCAGTTGGGAGACCACCAGTCAACTCACTATAGCACCATAAGTTAGTCTAGGAATTCTGAAGTTTTTTTGGTCAGCAATTTAAAACTATAAGCAAGAATTTGGTTCTTATCAATGCTGAATCAAAATAGAAATTCCTTTCCCATGAGGAATTTATAACTCAATTATAACTACATCATAGATTTTTCCTTTTGATATTAAATCTGATTCAGACAGAATTCCTCTGTTCATGTGGCACAAATTGACAGTAATGCTACACATAGCTTGATGCTTGTCTATACAAGTCATGTGTTTATGGTTCTCAGTTTATCACTGAATCATATGATGTTAAATTTCTAGCTCATTGGACATGAAATACTGATATCAGTGAAACTGTGCAAAACTCATAATAAACTACTACAATGAAAACATCAGCAAACTGATTAATGAATACTGCCACTCCAAAGAATATTAAAGATGAGTTACAGCTCAAGAAAGTTTTGAAATCTATATAGCTTATCTATGGACCTAGATAGTGACTTTCCCGAACATGAGGACAATCTTAAAAATTTACATGACATTACAAATTTCAAGCTGTGACACTGAAAGAAAATTATCTGAACCATTAATATTAAAAAACAAATTCTGATCAACCATTTTAGAGTAAATACTGAGTTTTTTTTCAATAGTCTCCATAGAAAATGGTACACAAAACTTTAACATAAGAGAAATCAATATAAGAGTGCACAGGAGAAGAAATGTACCTGAGAGTCTCAAGGTTTGTAAGGCAGGTAATTAATAAACATGCTGTTTTTCTGGGTTTTGTGATGATTGTGGTATTTATCAGCTTAATTTGAGAAAAATCTGAATGATTTTCTTATTCTAAGCACATCCAGTAGACCCTCAGTTATCTGAAGGTCCTGCATTTGTGGATTCAACCGACTGTGGAAATTTGGGAAAACATTGCGTCTGTACTGACAGGTACAGACTTTTTTCCCTTGTCATTATTCCCTAAATAATACAGTATAACAACAATTTACATAGTATTGACATCGTAATAGGCATTTAAAGTTATCTAGAGATGATTTAAAGTATATAGGAGGATGTGCATAGGCCATATGCAAATACGACATCATTTTATAAAAGGGACTTGAGTTCCTCAGCGTGTGGTATCTGTGGGCAGTCCTGGAACAAACCCCCCCAGGATACCGAGGGAGCCTCTGTACACTTCTGCATCTAATTTATTTTTATTTTTATTTTTACAGACTGCATTTTGATCCATTGCCCACACAAATGGGGCAGAACTTTTCATTTCTATGGTCGTACACAATGTAGATTCACATCGTTCATGTAATCATACACATACAGAGGGTAACACTGTCTGTCTCAGTCCGCTCGCTTTCCTTCCCCCACCCGCTCCTGCTCTTCCAGGAACCAGCCTCAGCTACTTGCAGGGTCCGGGAGAGATGGGTGGAGTCTGCGCGCAGAGGAAGGACTCGAACCCCTGGAGCAACTAGAAGGCATGTGCTGCTCGATTTATTTCAGCTCTTCTTTTATGGTATTAAGTAAAGCTGGATTAAACAAGATACAAGTTCTAGAGAAAGTACCACAGGATTTATCATGAACCACACTTTCCAGCAGGTGTCTAACACATAGCGGGTACACTGAGGTCAACTCTCTATATTTACTTAAAGTTACTCACATAAGCATATTACAGTGAAAGATATTGTCCTCTTTTCATCCTACTGGCCTTTGTTTACCCTTTGGTGTCAGACCTATTGTCAGCATAATGACTCTATTTTATTTTAAATTAAATTTACTGAACTGCTAAGAAAATCATGCACTTAATCTTTGGTTCGTATTATTATGTTTTTGACTTAACCTTAAAGGTCTACTCTATTACCTAAACAAGCTCAGTTAAAACTAAGTTAGGTTATTTACTGCCAAACAATCAATGTGAGTGCTTAATTTTTATCCTAATATTCTTTATGTTATTGATTTATCCTCTACCTACTGTGACACATATGTGAGACCTAAGCCAGCATAAACTACTTAACCAGTTAACATGCAATGAGGGCATTTGATGTTAAGATAATATTTTTCTAGTTGTCTGTGTATGCTGTTTCTTTATTCTTTAGTCCTACATTTCCAGGGTGGCCCTCGATATTCAAACCTTTGAAGGAAGGACAAACATTGGACATTTGTCCAATTACCATAAATATTAATTATTTATTCACCATTTTCATTGTATACTCCTGTATAGGAAGAGGTGGATCTGTGGGAGGTGGGTTCTTATACTTATTCACTTGTTTCCCTCTAGGTGGATACCACAAATGTCCCCAATCTTATAAGCTAAGTAGGGCGGTTCTTGCACTGTGGGGGCAAGAAGTTTCCTGTTCTGTTTGTCAGGCTATTTTGCTGGTAAAGCATTAACTGGGGCAAGTGTGGTCAGTATAGGAGCAAGTAATTCCTGTAACTGTAGTTTTTTGAAGAATTCCTCAAGTTCTGTACTTTCAGACTTATGAGCGATATAGTACATTTTTTAAAGCATTCCTCATCCTCCCCCAAGCTCCACAGACTCATTGAGGTGAAATTCTTATCACAACAATCCAGGGAATATGATTTGCAGTTGTAGTTATAAGTATGAAAATTTCAAGAAAACACCCAAGTCCTAGGAGAGATGACAGTGGCAATTTCCTGGAATGGTGACCTTGCCAAGCCCTTCCCCATGCTCAGACCTTGTCAAGCAGCGTGGTGGAAACAGTCCCCAACAACTGCTCCATTTTCCTCTATACAATCCAAAGTTCCTCCATTCTTCTCTTGCACCCCTCCACAACCTCCTTCATTATGTATCGTTATCCACTTATCAGAGAAAACATTCAGCCTTTGGGTTTTTGGGCTTGGCTTATTTCACTTAGCATGATATTCTCCAATTCTATCCATTTACCAGTAAATGCCATAATTTTATTCTTCTTTATGGCTGAGTAATATTCCATTATGCATGCATGCATACCACAGTTTCTTTATTCATTCATCAATTGAAGGGCATCTAGGTTGGTTCCATAGTCTAGCTATTTTGAATTGAGCTGCTATGAATGTTGATGTGGTTGCATCACTGTAGTATGCTGATTATAAGTCCTTTGGGTATAAACTGAGGAGTGGGATAGCTGGGTCAAATGGTGGGTGGATTCCAATATTTTTGAGGAATCTCCATACTGCTTTCCAGAGTGGCTGCACCAATTTGCAACCCCACTGGCAATGTCTGAGGGTGCCCTTTTCCCCACATCCACACCAACACTCATTTTTGCTTGTGCTCTTGATAAGAGCCATTCTAATTGGAGTTAGATGAAATCTTAGGGTGGTTTTAATTTGCATTTCTCTAATTACTAGAAATGATGAGCATGTTTTCATATATTTGTTCATCACCTGTACATCTTCTGTGAAGTGTCTGCCCAGTTCCTTAGCCCATTTATTGATTGGGTTCTTTGCATTTTTGGTGTAAATTTTTAAAGTTCTTTATAAATTTTGGAGACTAGTGCTCTGTCTGAAGTGCATGTGGAAAAGATTTTCTCCCACTCTGTAGGCTCTTGCATCAAATTTTGTATTCACACTTTTGCCTGCTTTTTCTGCAGAGCTTCCTCCCTGGCTCCACACAATTCATACCAACCCCAGGCCCAAGTCACGAAACCTGGAGCACCCCTGCTTGGAACCCCTCCTTGATTCTCCTGATTCTGTTTTCACTGTCTCTCTAAGTATCTTGCTCCAATCAACTAACCCTTTTCTTTCTGGTATCTTCATCTTGCCTCTGCCCTGGCTCCTTTGACCACATAGTCCAGGCTGCTCCCAGCCGGAGGACCTTTCCGTCACGTGCAGTCACTCCTTCAGTGGCAGTTTTGCCTCCTTGCTCCTGCTGACAAAGCCATTTCCTCTGCATTCTCACCCCATCCTGCCTCTATCCTTTTGAAACGGCCCTTTTCAGGGTCCTCTCCTTACTAATGGAAGAATCTGGAACTGTTTTGTCAGGTTGGGTGGTTTGGTCAGTGTGCACAGCTCCCTCCAGTTTCCGTGTGTGGTCGGTGAGCACTCAGCTCTCCCCGGATCCGTTGTATCACAACATTAGATCCTAGCGCGGGGCCTGGCCCACAGTAGGAGAAGCGTGGGGAGGGAATAAGATCCAGTTCCTAGGCTAGGCATAATCCATTCGTTCACTGTCACACAGCTTCACTTAATCCTTGCAGCATCTTGGGAAACAGACGTCATATTAGATCCTCTATTTAACCGTTTGGAAAATAGAAGAGTGAACCACTTGGGAAATACAAGTTTAAGTATCCTGCTTAAGACTTCCCAATTAAAGAGCTGGACTTGGACCCCAGGTCTATCTATTTCTCTTTCATATCCATAGTTTGTCTGCTAAGCTTTTCTGCCATGAGAGTACTCAGGAAACAGGGATGCAGCAATCATTTCTTAAATAGAATTGAACCAAGAGCACTTTCCTCTGTGAGTTTGCCGATTCCCCAATTTCCTGTCTCTTCTTTCTCCCATTTCCTATTGCCTTCCATAGTTTCTTATCCTTGAATTCATCCTCAGCCCTCCTCTCTCTACTCTCTCTCTCTCTCTTTGTCATCTAGGCACACAGCTTCAGCAGTCACTTTAAAGGATGACTTTACATGTCCAATTGCTGGTGGGCATTTCTGGTGCAAGCCCCAGTCTTGTTTCTGTAACTATCGACTAGCTCAATCCAGCTGGGTGCTTTGCTGGATTTCAGTTTCAACACAACCCACAGTTTTCTTCTCTTCCTTCTAAACCCTCTTCTGAATTCTCGTCTTCCCAGCCACTGTTATTTTAAACCAGGCCAATGCTCTTTTTATTTCCCTCTTCTTTGAAGAAAAAAAAATCATTAAAATTTGTTCTAATTCGTTGTACATGATCATAGAATGCATTTATACATTTCCATAGATTCTACATAAAAGGAGTGTAATCTCTCACTTTCCTGATGATACCTATTGTAGGATCACACTGGTCATGCAGTCATACATGTACATGAGGTGATAATGCTCTTTTTAGTTCACTCAGCAGACAATACTGTCTATTTATTGTGTGCTCCATACTGTGCTAGCCACCAGAAATCCACTGATGAACAAGACAGAGTCTATCGCTTTAGGAAGCAGTAGTCCTGTCAGGCTGTTGGTCCCAGTCTACTGTGTCCCTCTTTTGCCTTGTCATTGCTGTGTTCCTAGTGCAGGTCTTGATTGGTCTCTGCCTATGGCCCTAACTCTTAGCCTGGTCTTATTATTTATTGCCTCTGATTACCATGAGGTTTCTTCTGTCTCTATTTTCTAAAGGTAGCATAGCAAACACTTATGTTTTGCCCTCAGTGATGAAGAATGCTGAACACATGTATCTCTATTATGGTCCCTTGGAAATGTCTAGTTCCTTGATGAGATTGAGGACTCATTCTGCATCTACCCGACACTTCTTGGCTGGGTTATTTCTTCTTCCATCTCATGTTGATTCTGGTGAGCTCATATTTTAAAGGGTGACATTGAAATATTTATTAACCCCAATTTTAGTATTTTTAAAAGTACTAATTTGGGTGTTTATTGAATCAGAGTATTGAATTTGGGACTCTGAGATCGGCATATTTTAAAAGTGAGTTTAAATATAAATGGTTTTAAAATGCATTAAAAATTACTCGAACTTATTTGCAGTGAGTGAGATGCAAGTTATAATCATAGTGAAATGCCATTTTTCTCTTCTATCAAATCAAATGTGGATCAGAAAGTTGTAAAACACATTGATTTTTGTAAGCTGTGGAGAAACTTGTGCTCATGTTTATTGTTGGTATCTGTGTAAATAAATGAAACCTCTAAAAAGAGCAATTGAGCAGTATCTATCAAGGCAAGCAAACAAACAAAAATAACAAAATGACATGCCCTTCGATCTATCACTTCTACTTATAGGAATGACTCTACTGCTATTCATAAAGTGCATAAAGGAGTATGTTACATAGGTATTTACGGTAGCGTTATTTGTGATGGAAAATTATTTATATACCCACCACTAGTCATACAATGAAAAATTGAGAAACCAATAAAAAGAAGACAGTTCTAGATGTATGAATATGGATTGGCTTACAAGTTATATGATTAAATGTAAAAAGGGTGCTGTAGAAGAATGTGTTTAATTTCTTACCAAATGTGTAAAATTGGACATTTATACATATTTATATATACAAGCATATCTGTTTGTGTCGCTGTACCTATAGATATGATAATGTATTCAAATACATTATTTGTTGAAGGAAACAGATTCAGCTCAGTGCCTGTCAGAGGGGGTGATGATTTGCTATATATTTCCCTGTACTCTTAGTCTTATATACCTTTCTTTAAAGCTCCTGGGTGATTCACATGATTGTCATGTATCTCGCATGGGGTCCCATGAACCCAGAGAGTTTGGACCCAAGCAGGGATTGCTCAGGGCTCCTTCCTGATCCTGATAGTCTTGCCCTTCTGGAGAGCTGGTCAGTCCCCTTTCCCTACCTTCCATCCTGCCCGGTCTTGGCCTCGGGCTCTGACAAGCTGTTTGTCCCACACCATTTCTGCTTTCTTCCTGGGACCCTTACCGCAAGCCACAGCCAGACGCTCCCTCTGAGGGTCCGGGTGGGAGGAAGGAGCAAGCCCACGTGCCACTGCAGCCCCTCTGGCCCTCCCTGAGGTTGATCTATGGGTTGTCAAAGGTGTGGGTTCTTGCCACTTGCTGAATAGAAAGCGTCTTTGTTCTTGGGAGTGAAAATAACCCTAAGATAAATGTTGGGGCTGGAAGAGGCCGGGGAGTTTTTGACTCCAGCTGCCAGAGGCGCCTCCCTGGAGCAGAAGGTCTGGGATTGAAGAAGGCAGGAATGGGCTTCCCAAGAGAAGAACCTGACCATGAGTCTTTTGGGAATTGTGAACTGTGGCCGCCCTTGCCCACCCTTGAAGGTGACCCTGGGTTCTTTTCAAGTGCAACCCAGCTTTTTACACCTGCTTGAAAGTCACTCCCATAGTCAGTAACCTCTATAAACCCGCAGACACTTCCTATCTCCCATGGCTTACTGGTTATAACTTGAGCAACCTGTGTGTGACTTCCCCCCATCCCTCCTTACCTGGGGCTGCCCTCTGCCCCCTACAATAACTAGTCTTTTGTCTTCCCACCCCGCCTTCCTCCTTGCCCCACGGAGCCTGCATTTCATTTCTCTGGCTCTTGTTGAGAAAGGGCGGGACCCAGCTCTGCACCTGGCTTCTGTAACCCCCATAAAGTTCAGGGTATGACTCTTCCAAGGACCACAACCTCCCCCTTCCTCAATCCAGCCCAGGCAGGATTGAATTGGAGGATTCTGGAGCTGCCAGGAGAGGGGACAGGAGTGGGGAGATTGTTTCAGGCTGCTAGTAGTTTCAAAGGAAAGCCATAGACGAGGTTTCAGGCTTTAAAAAAAAAAAAAAAAAAATTTAACCCTCCTTCCTTAGGTTGCAGGGATGGTATCTATTTCTTAACACAGGAATGCTGGAAGCAGCCAAGAACCCCAGAGGGAAGGACACCCACCAGGGTCAAGGGTGAGAATAGCAGCAGAGTCCTCTAGGATGGTAAGGGCTATCGTCCTGTCTGTTTAAATCCCAATCCTGGTTCAGAAAAGAACTTGGAGGACTCAGGAGCCAGAGCTGCAGGAAGGACTTGAGAGAAATCCTCACAAGCCACCGGGCGCCTCCTGACAGCCGTGGCTCCTCTGAGGGGAGGCCTGGGTGGAGGTGTCTCAAGGGGAGAGAGAGGGAAATGGAGGGAGCCGGTGTGACCACAGAGCTTGTGAGGCCAACAGCACACCGTCTGCTCAAAGCTGCGGTTTTCTGGATAAAGACACAGAGGCATGGAGAGGCCCAGGACCTTGACTCCAACGTGGGGACAAGCAGACCCTTTGCTAGCCACTGTGCTCTGTTTTCTTCTTACTGACACCTTGCTGGGCCTAATGGAGTGGCAGGTTGAAGGACAGACTCTGGGACTGACTGACCCTAAGAACAGAGAGCAGAAGGTGACAGAGAGACCCTCTCAGCCCCCCACTTCTTTCCTCCCACAGTGGGGGCTGATGTCTCAGGCTTCTATGCCATGGACCCCTACATGGGTGGCAATTGCATTTAAGAGTAGGAGTATTTTGTCCCCAATCCTCACCTCCACATTTTTACCAGCTTTGCCTTTTTGTGTTTCTACAAGTCTGGGTTGGATGAAGCTTAGGATGAATCATGCTTCTGGGTTTGTGTAAAGGAATAGAGGAGAAAAAGGAGTAGGAGTAAGAAAGACCATTTATTGACTCTTCATATGCCAGACCCCGTGGTGGTTGCTGAACCTATACAATCTTATTTAAGGATAAGAATAACTCCTTGGAGTAAATATTATTGTAAAGTTGAGGAAACTAAGTCTCCACGAGATTCAGTGAATGGCCCAAGAATCAAGGTGAGGGATCTCTGGTTGTGATGGGTTGACAATGGATCATTCTAGAATGATCCTGGGTTAAACTTCTCTGGAACAATCCACTATCCTCCCATCACAACTCCACACCCCTCATCTTCCCCAGCCTACCACCCAGGATAGTCTCCCTGTACCTGCCCCACGTCTCCTCTCTTTCACTGAGGTTGACATTACACTCATGATTTCCAAACGTCCCCCAGTTGCTCACAGTCTTCTTAGCTCCTGCTGTCATCTGGAATGACACATCCCAGACTCTGCCCTCCCTGTCATTCCCTCCTGCCTCACCCCTGCACGCAGGCCTCTAGCTCTGGTTCCTGGCTGGTCTCAAGCCCCAGCTCAGCCTGACATCAGCAGTTAAGCAGCAAAGTGGGGTCCAGCCCACCGTGTGGGGAGGTCAGGGTCTTTCTGAAGTGCTGATCGATAGACAGATGGGAAGGCAGGCTGTACAGTGAGAAATGCACAGGAGCTGGAAGACCTGGGTTCAAGTTCTGGTGCTGCCACTCATGGGGGCTGTGCAAGAACATAGCCAATCACATGGCCTCCCCATCCCCAATGTTATCCTCTGTATATTTTCCAGAATAATCTGCCACAGTATTTCCAGTCTCTTATGCTCTTCCAGGACCCTGACCTGCCTCAACAAATTGAACGTGTTAGGGGTGACACTGCATAAGCACGTGGCTTCTGCGGGTCTGTTCTTTCTCTTTCTCCTCATCCTCCAGTTAGAACCTGTCCACCACACCATGACACAGCCCAGACCACACAGACAGGGCATGCACAGATTCTAGCTGAGATTGCTAGCAAAGGTCTCAGCTGATGGTCAGCATCAATGACCAGACATGGGTGTGGCTTGGTCCTCAAGCTGGCCCAGCTAGTGCTGAATGGAGCAGAGAGAAAGATCTTCCCCACTCTAATTGCAGATTTGCGAGGAAAACAAATGTTATTGTCCTAAGTCACTGTTTTGGAGTGAATCATGATAGGATTCTAGGTGTTTGGAATAGAATCATTATAATAATATTTGACTTATAAAAATAATACTTGGCTTATGATAGCTGTGAATCTACCCTTAGGGCAGTGCCTTGGGAGCTCTCTAAGGCATTATATGTCCACACAACACATTGTCATCATCATTGCTGTCAAAACACTTCAATCAATATCCCAAGACATCACTGTGTGTGTCTAAAGGTGGCAAGAGTTGATTCTGATGCTTCTCTCATAATATTTCATTTAACCCATTCAACTTTCCCATGGATCATAACCATACAGCATTATGGAAAGAGAGGAAAGTAAGTCAGTCATTCAATTCATCCTGGGGGTGAGGGCTTGGCACGATGGTGACTTTTTTTTTGGTTTTTGTTTTTGTACTAGGCGTGAACCCAGGGGCACTTAACCACTGAGCCACATCCCCAGTCCTTAAAAAAATTTTTTTAAATTTTTTTTAAATTTTGAGGGTCTTGCTAAGTTGCTGAGGCTGGCTTTGAACTTGAGATCCTCCTGCCCCAGCCTCCTGAACCACTGGGATTACAGGCATGCACCACTGTGTCCGGCTAGCAAGGTGATTTTTGTCCTGCAACTATAAAGGCAAGCGGGTGTAGCAGAGGGTCTGTGGAAGGTCAGTATTTAGTGTGTCTGGAAACAGACAGCAGCCCTGGGTGCACAGGGCTCTGGGGAATATGAGGCAGAGGTGGAAGAGTTGAGGCAGGTGGGGACTCAGGCAAGAGTTTCCAGGCCAGGCTTAGAGATGAGGTTTTCCTTTGCCTAGGAAGATGACCCTAGGATCCAAGGTACAGATGCTTGACATCAGAGTTGCTCTGGTTTTGCAAAAGGAAAGCCCAGAATATCTAACTGGGGAGCAAAGGGCTCAGAATGGAGGCTGGTGCTTCAAAGAGATACTTTCGCCCACCTACTCCCTCAGGGAATTTCAGTTAAACCAGATCATCAGAATCCACCACCAGATCCAGAAAGGTCACTTTTGATAAATGAATGGCTACTGAGGAATTCCCCCTAGGAGGCCAAAGTCCTGAGTCTCCACAATTGGCTTCCTAGCTGGTGCATCTGGCCCCGGGGAAATGTCACCACAGGAGCCTTGGGCAGGCTCTGTGTGTATGGAGAACAGCTGCTTTGGTTTAAATATTAATAAAGCAAAATGAAATGTGTGGGGTGCCCAGCACACCAGAGCCCCGTCAGTGTGCATTGATCTAATGTCCTCTGCACTTGGGTTTGGAAAAATGTGGTCAGTGAATTTAATATACTTTTGGCAAAGGGAAGATGACAGTTAACTTCTCGCCTGAGCCTCACTAGAGTGGATTTTCTCCCTGGAAAGCAGTGGAGGGAGAGTGGTTTCTCCCAGTACGCCAGCAGGCCTGCTGCCCAGATCCTGTCATAGCCCCTCTGCTCTGCCCACCTTGACATTTGCAGGGGGATCCTGGGTCTAGAGAGAATCCCATTGAGGGATTCTCATTGAGTCTAAGTAGTTAGACTTGTTCCAGATCCAGCAGTGCCTGGGGGAGGCAGAAACCCTAACTGAGGGGTTCCTTCCTCCGAACCCTGGTTTCCCGTTTTATGCCCCTTTCATGTAGCCCACTTCCTTGCTTTGCATCAATGGAGTTCTTGGGGAGAAGGTGGGTGCCGTTGGGCCAGAGGGTGGACAATGGCCCCTAAGTGCTTCAACCCCTCAATCTCACTGCAGTTTTGAATCCTAGGGAGATTCTGACGTGGCTGCTTCGAGGAACCGCCTTCACTGCCTCCCTCCCCAGCCATGACCGGAGGCTCTGCAGGCCTGTTCCCCTTTGTCCAACACCCCAGGTCCTGCAGTCTCTCTCCACAAGTGCCTCAGTCTCAATTGGCTTCTTGAGAAGTTAATAAATGCTTGGTGACATCACAGTGCCCAAGCTGGGGAGCAAGAGAGCATCAGAGGCCAGAGGAGGTTTTGGAGGAGTCAGAGCCTCCGGGTTTGCCAAACAAAAGCGCCCTGTACTGGTGTGGTCACAGCAGTGCTGTTGCTGCCACCACAGAACTGGAATGAAACCGCCAGGGTTTCCCCAAAGTCTGTCTCTGGTTTTACCCAACCCAATAATGTTCCCAGTTACAGGCGTGGGCAAATCATGCCGCAGTGAGAGCCAGGCAGCCCTTGCTAGTGGCCCTGCTGTGGCCCGCTCTGGGGGTCCTCCCCGGCTGATGGGGAAACAGTCTCCTTAAAGCCCCTCAGAAGGTGAAGAGTGGACATCAGGCTGCAGAGAAGTAACCCTGCCTGGGGGAGGGTGGGAGATGTGGTCACTGAGTTCTGGGGCTCCAGCTGTGTCTCTGCTTCAGCTCCCCCCAGCCCACCCCCGCTTGGCCTCCAGCCCTTGGGGAAGCTGAGAGAAAGTCTCGCCTGTTCTGGATGCCGCAGGCAGGATCGGCCACAGTGATCCCCTTCATGTGTCACCGCTGGCTGTAAGCGCTGTGTTTGGTTTGGCAAAACGGCTATTTAAATAGCAGTGAAATGTGTCACTGGAAAAAAATTAGCTCATGTTTCCTTTGCCATTTCTTCATGATTTCCATTAAAAGTGTAACCACGGGTAATAAATTAACAAGATCTGTAAAAGCGACCGTAGGAAACCATGGATCCAGAATTCTTATAAACTTCTAACCCATGGAGCTAAAAAGCAAGGCTACTTGGGGGAGGGGGATTGGATCACTCATACTTCAGCTTTCTTTGTGTCTGATTCCTACCCCTCCTCCCCACCCCCAAAGTGAACGGAAGCCCTCCGCTGCTTTCAAGGGTTGCTGTGGGCATCAGGTTAGGAATTCTTCACATGGTAAACCCAAAGACGTGGGGCATCGCTTGGTGCTTCCTGTTTCATAGGAAGGCAAGACCGCCCCCACCACTAAACCTCCCTACCAACGTAGAGTCCATGTCTCTTAAGTGGTGCCGTACCTGGTCCTAACCACAGCTCAGCCCTTGAAGTCTCAACTGTCTGTGGGAGTCAGCCCTTTCCCATGGGTACTGGATGTCAGACTCCAGCTCACTTTCACACATAGGAACACTGAGGTCAAAGGAAAGTGTTTGCCTTGAGTACCAACTCCTATAATCAGTGGACAGGGGAAAGTGGGGTGAAGGGGGAGCAACCACCCCCCAACTACTGCCTTTTCTGCTCTCCACCCTTCGCCCCTGCACTGCCCCCTTGCTTGCTGGTGCTGGGTTGGAGCAAAGGAAAAGATCACTGTAGACTGCTGAGAGTCTTTCTGGAGACGGCACAGTGAAAAAGCGACTCACAGGAAGGCGGCCCTGAGGAATGTGTTGGAGACAGATAAGGGCTGTGGGGGAGTGTACAGCAGCGCCTCACCCACAGAACAGGGGAGTGGGGGACAGGAGTTGGGGGTGTGTTAATGGTGCACCAGGACTGAGGAAGAGGAGGGGACCAGGAAAGTGTGTTCAGTGTTATGACCCAGGGCTGGCGGAGCAGGCTGGAGGACTGGAGGAATGTGTTTAGTGCTACACTCAGAGGCCTGGGAAGTTGAGGGGAGTGTGTGTAGTGTTGCACACAGGGCTAGGGGACTCGGGGAGAGACTGGGGGAGTGTGTTTAGTGTCACACACAGGCTTGGAGAGTGGGAGAAAGGATGGGGTGATGTGTTGAGTGTCACAGAGAAGCCTGGGAAGTGTTGTGTGTTACACAGCCCAGGGGCTGGAGAAGTGTGTTAGTGGGACACAGAGTCTGGGTGGACATGCTAGAAGGGAGAAGGGAAGGCAAGTGGCAACTAATTAATCTCTTTTTGCCTCTGGTTTCTGTGCTCTGCTCCTCACGGTCCCCATCCCTTTTCATGAATACCTCAACTGCCTTTAATAGTCAGATGTAATGCAGCCCTTCATTGCCTTTTAGACAGAGGTTGGGCTGGGAAAGAGAATTTGGTACTGTTTTCCGTGCCCCAGGTTATTTTCTGTCCCTAGAGTCCAATTCCCCTTGTGTATTAGACCCTGGGGCTAAGCAGAAGATTTGAGCAGCCCTCTTCATGTTTCTGTGGGACAGTCCTTTTCCTGGAAGCCATGGTATAGAATGTGGAGGCCTTTGCCACTGTGGAATTAGAGAGGACTTGACAGTAACTCTGCCTGCACTAATTTGCACGGACATCTTCCCTCCTACCCCAACCTGCCCCTAACTCCCAAACCTGTATCTGTCCACACAGACGCCATCTTCCATGGCCAGTTTCACCAGCACCTTGTTTCCAGGTGTGTCTGGCTTCTTTTGTTCGTTCCCTTCTGTCAGACCTTGACAAGGGCAATGATATGCAGCCCTCCTGAGCCCCCTCTGGGGTCTTGGACCTCAAGGCTCAGGGCTCTGCCAAGGCACCTGCTGTAATAAAGGAGAAACATCTGCTTATTTTGTTTACATTTCATCCAGATGTTTGGGTGCCACATAGATGGGTCTTCTGAATGCTGTGGCTGGAATCTTCACTCTCTTTGCAGCTAGGAGGCAGAAGGGAGGAACTTGGAAGAAGGAAGTGGAGCTGTGGGTGGTGGATGCCTGGGAATGGGGTGAGGGGAGGCAGAAAGCAAGACAAGGAACTGGGAGAGGATCACAGCCGTGGCAACAACTGGAACAAAATCTCTCATAAACATTAGATCTGTTTGTAAAGCCACCAGTGTAGGCAAGCACTTGCCAAATCTTGATGTTGAAGAATTGTCCTTTATAGTGCTTCATACCATTTCCCAGATGCTCAGGAAAGGCCTACTGTGTGCTCTGGGGCCCCTCCGGCACCCCAACAGACTGCTCTCTGCACACTCTGGTCTGTGGCTGAGAAGGCAATTAACCATGCCGGGCAGTGAGCATAAATCACCATGCCCCCCTTTTCCTGGGCTCGGGGCTGGAAAGTATCAGAACTGTGCAAATACTTGGGATGTTTCTCTTTATTAGTGATAAAATATTGGACGTCAGCGTGCGCCGTTTCATGCCCTGCCTCCGACAGTTGGAGCAGTAATTGTGATGAATAGGGGGCCAGGGGCAGGGCTGCAGGCGTTTAAGAAGGCTCTGTGGATTGAAAATATTAGGATTGATTAAAGGTCAAATACTTTATAAATTTATCAGTGCTGGATACATTCTCCTGAGGTGGGGACTACCCTTCCAGGCAGCTGAAACAGACTCTTCCACCTCCTCCTCTCACACCCCAGCCCCATCCTGTCTCACCTACAAATCTGATTACAGTTGTCCCTTAGCAGAGGGACCACTTCTGTTTCCTGGAGTCCTCAGGGGTGCCAAAATCCCCAGGTGCTCAAATGCTTGATACAAAATGGCACAGTATTTGCATATAACTTACGTGTATCTTCTCACACGCTTCAGTTTCTACATTAGGTTATCACTTAAATGCTGTAATATAGTATTGATTATGAAATGCTAAGTATGGATTTTAAATGCTATAATAAAATATAGATCATTTATAATATAAATGCTGTATAAATAGTTGTCATACTATATTGTTCTGGGAGTAAAGACAAGAAAAAGTCCAAAAACAAAAAAAAAAAAAAGAAGAGAAAAAGTCTGTACATGTTCAATACAGACACAATTTTTTCCCCCAAATATTTTCAATCTACGGTTGATCGAATCCACGTATGCGGAACCCACAGATATGCTCAGACTGTAAGTGAGAAGACATTTTCCTACAATTTGTGTGCACTTTGCTTCTCCTGCCAGAAGATGAGTTCAGCACAGACGTTTGTGGGCAGGAATCCGCCTGTTTTTCACTGGAGAGAAAGAGAAACTTCCCTGGGATGGGATCGGTGGGAATGAAATCAGTCTAGGCTTTTAGGGCTTCTCTGACATCAGGCAGACCCTCCAGGGGACACATTATCAGGAATTGCAGTCACCCACCCAAGGAACTCCCAGGGCAAAAGGAGCGTGTCCACTGATCTGTCCTTCCCCGGGCCGAGGAGGGTCTGTTGAGGAGGGTCTGATGAGGAGGGTCTGATTTCCTGCTATTGGATGAAGAGCCTCTGTAACTCTTTGACTGCCAGGAAGCTCAGAGTGAAACTTGACATTCAGTCACAGAAAGGGACTTCACCAGCTTTCTCAGAGTGAAGTCCCTTTATTAAACAAATACTTGAGGTGGGAGCCATTCTGGGATGCTGGAGATGAAGCGGGGAATAAAACAGATGAAAAGCCCCCAGGGAACTTACCTTCAAGGGAGGACAGAGAAAATAAACACAAGAACTTACAAACGATCTAGGCATTAAATGGTAATGACCGCTAAGGAGAAAATAAAGCAGCAGAAGAAAGGAGTAGGGAGGACAGCGGGAAGAAGTGGGCATTTTGGAGATGCTCAAGGAGGGCCTCGTGGAGGCGCTGAGGGAGCAAGCCTGCAGGTACTTCAGGGGAGAGGGTTTATCTGCAGATTTGCTTAATTGCACTAGAAACCTGAACATTTTATTATTGGCAGTCCACAACCCTTTTGGAATTGGATGTGATATAAATAGAAAGTATATAGCAAATGAATGAGGTAGAATAGAACCTGTTCAGAAAAGGAGATTGCTGAAATCTGAGACCAATGGCTTTCATTGGAATTGCTTGGAGGGTTTTTGAAAATACAAATTGCTGACTCCGTCTCCCAGAGTGTCCTATTCAGTAGGGGTCTGACCATTTGCCATTCTAACAAGTCCCCAGGTGTTGCTGCTGCTCAGGGGCCACTGATTCAGAGACCATATTTTGACAGCTACTGCCCTAAACCAACAGTGCAAGCTCTGGTCATGAGGTGAGGCTTCCTGGAGGAGGCAAATTTGGAGAAAAGTTTAGAAAATTACAAATAGTAATTTTTTCATCTCACACTTTAAAAATGAGGAACAGTAAAAGTTAATTGGCCACTGGATAAGGACCAAGGGCCAAATTAAGGTGGGTGGAGGTATGGCTCAGAGGGTTGAAGGTAGAGTTGACACTTCTTCCTTCTGTAAGCATCCTGGGCTGGGGCAGAGAAGCAAAGAGTCATGGGAAAGCCAGGTCAGGTGGTGCATGCCTATAATCCCAGTGGCTCAGGAGGGTGAGGCAGGAGGATTGAAAGTTCAAGGCCAGCCTCAGCAACTTAGCAAGACCCTAAGCAACTTAGTGAGAGCCTGTCTTAAAATAAAAAGGGCAAAGGGCCTCTGAGGGGTTCAATCCCCTGTACAAACAAAAAAAAAAAAAAAAAAAAAAAAAAAAAAAGAAAAAAAAAAAAGAACAAGGGAAAGAGGAAGAACACTTGCACCTAGGCAGGTATTGGCCAGTTCAAGACTGGAGAACTAGGAAATGGAGCTGGTGTTCCTCCTTCTAGGCTATGTCAGGTCTCCTGAAGCCCTGGGGGGTGGGTGACACACATACTTCATGTAACACTCCTGCCAAGGGATGTTCATAGATGTCACCAAAAAGGGATTCTTTTGTTGAACATCTTTGAGTACACTGGAAAATTTATTTACTTGAAGAATTTCTCAGTGCTTTTAATATGCAAATACACATCATGAATCTCTCCAAAGGAGGATCTAGTATTTAGTGTTTCTTAAACTCTTCCTTTTCTTCTTTCTTTTCTTCTTCTTTTTCAGCACTGGGATTGAATCCAGGGGCACTCTATCTCTGAGTTACATCCTTATCCCTTTTCTTTTATTTTGAGATGGGTTCTCGCTAAGTTGCCAGATTGACCTTCAACTTGCAATCCTCTTGCTTCAGCCTCCCAAGTTGCTGAGATTATAGGCATGTGCCTCTCCACTCAACTTCAAATGCTTTTGACCACAGAATCTCCTTTACTTTTTCATGGAGAATCTTACAAGACAGATGCAGAGTGGTATATGCTTTAAGGACTAAGTGATTACCTTCAACCATCACTCACGAATAAAATGATGAAATCCTCACTCACCAAGAAGCTGTAGGACAGCTTCAACAGACATGCAATCAGTGCTCTGTTCTCTTAAAGACTGCTAGATTGGGTTAGAAGGACTTTGGGATCTGCCCAGGTTCAGTGCCCATCCTTAGGTCTCTATGGATTTTGAGTAGAAAGCCTGGTACTCTGGGTTCCTGCACCTTCTGTGTTTGACTTGGGGCAGGGTTAGAAGACATCATGGCACCCACTGGTATCAGAGTCTTTCCCAAACACACTCCCACTGCACAAAATGTGCAGAAGCATGTGTTGTGCTGGCTGGCAGAATTGATCCAACAGGGTGCAGGCCCGCACTGAATTGTCTGTGTGGCTCCTAACTATAAGCAAGGCCCACGGAGCTGAGAAGGGGAGGAGCCAGGACCCAGCTGTGTCTGGAGAACAGCAGCCCTGATATTTATGACTATGATGGTCCTTCTCTAGTGGACTCGCTTTGGAACATAAATAAACTTAATAGGCTTCAAATAATTGTGACAACTGAGTTTAAACCCCAGACTGTGGTCCAGGGTAATGGATGTCTCTCTCCATAGAAAATACTGTGTAGTCAACCTGACTCCACCTAGCTGACGCTCATTCTTGAGCATTAGTAGCTCCATTGACTTGCTGGGTCTTTGGTTAAAAAGATGGGAGGGGTGGCCTTGGGAGTTAAGCAGAGGAAGGAGGTCTGTTCTTGTAGAAGGTCTCAGACTGAGATGTGTCATACCTTGCCCAGTCCTCAGCCTGGTGGGGCAGATTTCCCATCCTATGACTTCTTTCTGGGGAAAGATGAGCCTGTCCACTTTCCCTTCCCAGCCATTCCCAGAAGCTGTTGCTGAGACATGTAGAACGATAACTTTGGTTCAAGGCACAGCATATTTGGCACACTTTCTTTGTATAAGACATCATTTCTTGTAGGAAAGAAAGGCACTTATTTCTCATGCAGAGCAAACAGGGATAAGGGGCCATAATGTACAGTTGTAAAAAAAGCAAGAGAGATAACAGATGAGGTTCATTTCTGCTCAGCGGAGATGGGACTTTCCAGGGGCGGGAGAGACCTAAACAAAGGCATGGAGAGGAGGGAGTACAAGGAATGTGCAGGGAATGGTGTTGTTGAGGGGTGAGGGGCAGGGAAAACGTGTTGGAGCCCGAACTTTCCTGCCATACTAAGGGATTTGAATTTTATCAAATAAACACTAGGAAGTCAGGTTTCATTTTAATTTTTAAAAAGTAATACATGCAGAGAGTGAAGTTTCCAACAGATACATCCCTGGTCCCCAGTCACCCAGTTCTCTTCCCAGAAGCATCTGCTGTAACCAGCATCTTGTGAATTCTTACAGAGATGGCTTATGCCTTTGCAATCACACATATAATTATATCTCTTCAACATAAATATTGGCATGATATATACATCACCGTATACCTTTCTTATTATACTTAACTATAGATCTCAGAGATTTTTTTTTTTTTTTTTATACTGGGGATTGAACCCAGGGGAACTTTACTACTGATCTACACTCCATCCCTTTTTATTTTTTATTTTGAGACTGGCCTCCAACTTGAGATTCTCCTATCTCAGCCTCAGGAGTCACTGGGATTACAGATGTCCGCCACCATGCCTGGCGACAACTCAGATTTTTAAAGTAAAGCTCATCGTTTTCCATAGTCTGATTCTACTGATGGATATTTGGCATGTCCAGTCGTTTACTACTTCATATAATGAAATGGTGAATATCCTTGCATTTAAATCATCTTGAGTGCATGTCCATAAATATAAGACAAAGAAAGGTCTCAAACCAAACTTGCTTGGCTAAAGGGTATTCACATATTGGATATTGGTAGACCTCACATGGAAGAATTCAATGCAGAGGGTTCTGGAACAGGCTTATTTTAGAAAAGTTCTTTTGAAGGTGATGGGATGATGGGCAGGAAGGGAAGAGATAAATTTGGAGGGTGTTAAGATTAAACTGGGCAAGATATGATGGGGGCTGGAACAGAGCCCTGGCTGAGGAAGTGAAGGACTAAGTAGAAGAAGCAAGAATAACTGATTCAATGTGTCTACATCAGAGAGAAATCAAAGACAGCTTGGAGCTCTGGAGCTCCCCAATGGGGATGGGTTAACCAGGAGATAGAATATGTAGCTTTAATCGGATTCTTAAAAAGTGGGAATGTGTCTACATTGCTAGGAAAGCAGAAAATCAGAGAGTTAGCAGAAAACCAAGAAGTTAGGCCCTACATAGCAGGAAGTAGGATGGATATTCAGAACTAAAAAAAAAAAAAAGGGGCTGCAGATGTAGCTCAGAGGTAGAGCACTTGCCTAGCATACCCGAGGCTCTGAGTTTGATGCCCAGCATTGCAAAACAAAGCAAATGAATAACAACACAACAACAAAAAAGCTTAAGAGGGTCTTCCTGATGCTCTCGGGGGGGGGGGGGGGGGGGGGGGGGGAGTTGATCATACCCGGTGTAGTCACAAAGGGAGAGGTTAAGAGCATGGGGTTTGGAGTCTTCAAATTTGGAAATAGTTTTTGAATTGTGTTAGTTTGGTTTTCAGCTGGAACCAACAGTCATAGAATTGCGGGGGCTTAACACAACAGAAGATGATTTCTAACTCACCTCACTGTCCATTGCAGGTTGACAAAGAAGGGGTTCTGCTCAAAGCAGTGACTGCTCAAAGTCCTAGATATTTTTCCATTCCCACGGTGCTTCTTCTCCTTGAAGTCCTCAGAATTTGCTCCATGCCATTACTGAATAAGAAAAGAGAGGAATGTGGACGGGCACAATTTGCGGACCAGAACTGGAAATAACATATATCATTTCCGTCTACTTTCTACTGACCAGGATTGAGTCACTGTTAGATGCAGCTAGGGAAATGGGCTCTTGCTATATGCCCCAGAGGAAAAGGGAAACACTTGATGAACAACTAGAACTCTGCCTTCAAACCTGTGTCTTCTGGGCAAGTTATTTAACATCTCAGGATCTCAGTTTTCACATCTGTAAAACAGGCACTATTACCACATTGGTCTGATTGTTGTGAGGATTAAATGAAACTATGTATGTCATCTGCTTAGCCTGGCATCCGTGGATGGGTACCACTGTAGTGAATACTTATACAAGGTCACAGGGTGTTTGTTCTCTTGAGCAATTATGGTGGTTTTCTCTGCCCACTCAAGGCCTATGCAGACAGAGGAAGGAAGGTTCTGTCTGTCTATGACTGACCTGGATCATTCTGGCCACAAAGTAGATTTCTTTTCTTGAAATAAATCATTTGGTTTGGCTAACTCCACAGATAAAATTCATGAGATTAGGTCCAAATCTCACTATGCCTGGTCCATGTAGACACAGCCGCAGCTTCTGCCAGACAGCTCTGCTCACGGCATATGCGGGCTGAGAAGGATTCCTGTTCATTCTTTCATGTTATTCCCACACTTCAGAAGTCTGGAGGGAAGCTGGATGTTTGCTGTTCTGGGATCATTTGAAGCCGGGCATGCAAAGAGTTCCGAGTCACTTTTAAGTCTGCCCGTAGGAAATCTTTCTTGGCAACCAGACAACTAGAATTAGTTATTAAAGGCATGTCAAATGAATAAAGACACCTCTGTGAGGAAAACCGCAAGAGCAGTTACTTTTTCTAATATGAATGGGAGGCTAATATCAAATCACCTTTAATTTTCCACTCTTTCTTTGCTGTTTCGATGGGAGGTCAAATCTAATAATACAGATACAAGGGAAAACCATTTCTGTTTTCATCTATCACAGTACATATGCTCACTGCAGATGTGTGTCTTAAAACCAGGACCTGGAATTTAAATGAGTACCTGCACACTGACAAGGCTGTTTCCTCCGGGAACATTCTACAGGATGCCAAGCCCGTGTTGCCCTCACAGGCTGTGAGCTGCTGATCCATGAAACACAATAAAGCCCAGTCTTGTCGATAAGCCACACAGCCCACAGAGACCAGGCCACAACATTTGCTGGAAGGCAAGGCTGACCATGCAGACCCAATCACCCTGTTCCTCAGACCAAGGGAGCAAAGGGATGTGCAGGCATTGTGAAGGCATGAGCCTGCCTTCCAGATGTGTCACCTAAGGCCCAGGGAACTCTCTTTTCCATGTCTCTTATATTTAGATTTGCAAAAAGGGGAGCTGGTGAAAATCAGGAAGAGCTGTATAGGAAGCTCCAGAGTTGGGCACACTGCCCCAGTGCTGCTGTTTTCTTGTAATGGGCATGGTGCTGGATTTCTTTGGCCTTAATTTTCCTCATCTGTAGTATGGGGATAACACATTCTCACATGGTTCTTGCGAGGATTAAAGAGGTAATTTTTTTTCTCTTGTTTTTTCAATGCTGGGGATTGAATCCAGGGTCTCACATGTGCTAGGCAAGTGTTCTACCACTGAGATATACCCCCAACCCTTAATAAGCTAATTCTTATAAGGTACTTAGAAGGAATGTTTAGCATTGAGTCAGCTCTCAATGAATGTTGACAATCTTGCTAGTGATATCTATAAAAACATCATTGTCCAATGGGGAAAGGGATTCATGGGAGATGGATTTTATGCATGGGAGAGTCATGAAAGCTACAGAGACTTCATATGGAAGGGAATTTGGTTGGTTTGGAGAAAGAAGTTGGGGTCTGTAAGGTGTAGCCACTTTGGAAGCTCTCCTGTTGGGTAGATGCAACTTGAGTCTTCACGTTCAAATGGTAAAGTTGCTTCTACACAGAAGTCCCCCCAGATAGGCAGTCCATCTTCTGGAAGCAGAGGTGTGCATTGAGAATCAAAAATACAGACAGCATTTGCCTTCCTTGGCTCAAGTTGCTAGAACAGAATATTATAGGGTGTGTGATTTAAACAACAAACATTGATTTCTCACGGTTCTGGAATCTGGGAAGTCCAAGACCAAGGTGCTGGCAGATTCAGTGTCTGGTGAAGGTCCTGGTTTGCCGCCTTCTTGATGTGTCCTCACATGCTTAAAGTCTCTTCTTGTAAGGACACCGATCCCATTAGGGGGCTCCATACTTATGACCTTCTCTAAATCTAATTATCCCTCAACAGCTTTACTTCCTAATACTATCTCATTGGGGGTTAAGATGTCAGCGTATGACTTTTGGAGAGAAATCAGGCCAGCAATTCATAGTACCATTTAACTGACCAACCTCACTTCAGTCTCCTAGAATTGAGCCCCCTCAGAGGGGGGGCCCTGTGGGACAAGGCCCCTTCGAAGGCTTTCTTCCATCATGCATTTTGTGTGTTTAAAAGGTTTCAGTGTACTTTTCTTAAACTACTGTTAAGGGCTGAGGGGTCATTTTGCAGCATTTGTTCCTGGATTCAGATGTAGGTCAACTCGCAGTCTTCCTGGATGGGGTCCTCACTGGCAGGTAACCACTACTTCTTCCTGAGAGCTCAGGACGGAGTGTGGCTCTCCGTCTTCCTTTCCATTGTCACCAATGTGCACCTTGTGGGTTCTTGGACCCACTCCATGTGGCTGCTTGGGATTTGTTGTGGTTTGGGATTTGTTGTGACATTGGCCATGCATCACGGTGTCTCTGTTTATAGGTACAAGTTGAGGGATGTGTAAGAAACCTAGAATACTCTCTGGCAATGTTGAGCAATCAGGACAAGTAGCTAGGGAATTCCAAAGAGCCTTTAACTCTTTCTGCTCTCTAATCTCCACATGTGATAGTTTTAGATGTAATCAGTATTTAATTAACTGACCAATCAACAACATTGTGGTCTAAATTATGTGCATCATTTTCTTGATCAGGACTTCAGGATACAAATTAAACAAGAAGTAACAGTCGTTTTTCTTTTTCTTTTTTCTTTTCTTTTCTTTTCTTTTTTTCTGCTTGTGTGTATTCCTTTCTTGCTTCAAAACAAAGGATCTATTCTGAGTTGACTAATTTATCTAAGTAGAACCGAAATGAAGATGGAAAAGGAAAACTTCCCTCAGATCCTCGACCATGGCCATCTGTTTGAATGTTTGCCTTTGTGAATCAGAGCAAGCAGACAATTGAACTTTTTCCCCCCAACTACTTGCTGTTCTCTAGAAACACAGCCTAAGGCCTTCGACAGAGGAGGAAGCCTGTGTGTGCGTGTGTGTGGAGAGAGAGTGTGCATGAACAAGGGCTGGTGACACAGAAAGCGAAATAGCAGAGGTGCCTGGGGGCCTGCTCTGTGCCAGGTGCATTTTGCCATTTACTCCTGTCACAACCCTAAGGGGGCAGGTATTGTGATTATTCTTATTACTTATGAGGAA
Organism: Sciurus vulgaris; assembly: GCF_902686455.1. Lineage (NCBI taxonomy): Eukaryota > Metazoa > Chordata > Mammalia > Rodentia > Sciuridae > Sciurus > Sciurus vulgaris. The sequence goes on from NC_136475.1 coordinate 64,419,012, forward strand.
ACAGGTCAAAAAGAGTAAGAGAGTTCATCCAAGCTCTAGACCATGTAGGAGCAAGACCTGCGACTCCAGGCTGGTTTTGTCTGTCTGTCTCACAAGGCTACACTCTTTTCACTTTGAGGAGGGAAGTGGGAGGAAAGAGAGGAAACACACAGCTCTCAAAAATCCTGGAAAAATATGTCATGAAGGATGAGCCCCGTGCTAACTGCGCCCTTAACTCACACACACTCCTTGAGGTCTGTAAGTTGGCTCTCCTGCCAGCCCAGTCCCCTTCTTTCCTCTTTTGCATGCTTGCTGGAGGACCGATGTGCTGTGACTGTCCAGATGCGGGAGTCTGCATCTCGTCCATCTGAAACAGGGCTCTTACAGCGGTGGTGGAGAGGCCAGGATTCTGTTTGTCTGGGCAGGACAGACCTCAGTCCCTGTCTTGAGCTGGGTCATTGTGGAAGGATGGCCAGAGCCCAGGGGTGCAGCAGGGCAGGAGGAGCTGCTCTGCTCCCAGCTTCCATCCTCACTAGAACGGTTCCTCCTATTGAACAGTAGTGTGGCCTCCTGGCTGCAGGTGTTTCTCCCTCACTGTTCAATAGGACTCTGCATGAGTCATCCAGATGTAGCTATGACAATGTGAATTTTGTGATCATCAGAGGGGACCCCATGGGAGGGAAGTCCCCTTCCTCTCCTTCTGGCCCACCTCCCTCTTCCCGGGGCAGCTCCCTGTCACTCAGGAGGAGGCAGTTGTATCCCTGGTCTCCGGACCCTCTGCAGAACCTTCCTGCCTGAGCACTCCTGAGCGAAGAGCCAAGCCAGGGTAAGCCTGTGCATATGAGGCCTCAATTTCAGATTAGATTCACAAATTTAATTTCCTATTCCTTAATTTAATTCTGCATTTTAGTTTTGTTTTTATTATTTACATGGGTTCCCTTTAATGATTCCAAATTGCTGCTGCCCTCTAGCAGTATTTTGTCTTAGGTTAACTTCTTGAAAACCGATCAGTGTTGGAGTTTATTCCGCACTGGGTTTAGTTATTTTCTGAAACGAAACACAATTAAATTAGAATAATGAACATGCTCTTTAGAGGATTAATTCATAATAAGCAGGCCATGTGCTACAGCTCACAGAAGAAAGGGCATGAGGATCGAAAGCTGTTTTTTCTGCCTAAATATGAAAAGTACATTCTGCAGAGCAGAACAAATCAGCTAATGACATCCAGAGCGCTGGCCAGCCCCAGAGCGGCACGGAGCTGGCATCTCGAGTTAGCGCAATCCCCGCCCTCGCTTCTGCCTACCTTCCCTCCCTGAGAAGACTGGCAGCCAGCAATTTTTCTGGCTTCTTTCTCCTCAGTACATCTGACACAGGTCACTGTGGGCCTCCTAAATTCAGCTTCAGGAAGCTCCAAACTCACAAGCTTCATCCTCAGAGCTCCCTGCAGCCCACCATTCCTTCCTTCCTTCCTCCAGGGAATGATTTCCTAGCTCCTGTGAGGTACCAGCATCCTTGGTCACACCCTCGAGAAACATCTGTGAAGACCCCTGCTCTCCTGGAGGCTGCATTCTTGCAGGCGGAGACAGACTGAAACAGTAGAAGGAATAAGAACATGACACAGTTCACTAGAAGGTGATGAGCACTAGGGAGCAAGGGCGGTCCTAGTTCTGTGTGTGTGTGTGTGTGTGAGTGTGTGTGCGCGTGTGCAGTTTGTAATTTTAAATATGATGGAACAGAGTAGACTCACAGGGACGATGTCAATTGAGAAAAGACTTGAAGGAGAGAAAGTGAATCACTTTCGAGAGCAGGCCGGGGTAAGAGTATCCCAGAGGAAAGGACTCCAGCAAGAGTTCTCCGGTAGGAAGTAGTGTGGCTGGTCAGTTAAGGAAGGGTGAGGCCCCGGGGAGCTGAAAGGTGAGTGGGGGACAAGGTGGATCAGGTCAAGCAGCCTCAGCTTCTTCTCCAGTGAATGGGAAGTCTAGATGGGATTTTAAGGGACCTCTGGCTGCTGACTGAGAATAAACTTTAAGGGAGGAGGTGGGGTAGGGTGAATGGAATCTGGGAAAACTGTCAGGAGGCTAAGAGCTTAGGCTCCAAAACTGTAGCCCCTTATTCCCCCATACCATGTCCTCTGGGCCTCCCAGGCCCAGGGGCTTGGAGCCTCCTATAGTTCCCTGACTTTCGGGTGAACCAGAATAATGGTTTTTAAAGAACCAGAGCCCATGCATGGTAAGGCACGTCTGACCATTATTCCCTATGTGACCTCCAAGACCCCTCCACAGCCCCTTCCCACTCCTCCCACTGATCCATGGACCAGGAAGCTGGATCTTGCAATGGAAAGGGACTTGCAGGCAGGGGACAGCTCTGCACTATCCCTTTGGTTGATTCAGGCCTCTCAGAGGGAGACACCCTCTCAGCCAGGTACCTGACCAGGTGCATGAGAAGGCTCTTGCTGTGCAGCTGCCACACAGACAGGACAGATCAAAGAAGGAGCAGATCAACATCTGTGGCAACCATGGCAAGGAAGAGGTATGAACAGAATGAATAAGTAAGCAGATGAATGATTGCTGGGTGGGAGGGATGAATGATTAATGAATCAATGAATGATTGATGAATAAACGAACGTACAGCCTGGAGCCAGCTCCTCCTTTCTGTTTTTGGGTATATTTTATCCTGGGAACCAAGGAACCAAGATCCTCCCATGGCCCTCATCTCTGGAATTTCCCTCATAGTTAGGATCACCCCCATCTGACCCTGGAGGTGGAAGAAGCTTTGACTTAGAAGCAGGGGTTTGCTGGGGGAAGGAGGCAACAGAAGGGTCCTGGGGCAGCAAGTAGGTTCTGAGGGAGGAGAGCTCCCAGGATCTGGGAGAAGGAAAGAGTATGGGGGCAGAGGGGGAGAGGAAAGATTGAATTTTTCTTTCTTTTCTTTTTGGAGGGAGAAGTATTGTGAATTGGAGCTAGGAGCTCTTTACTACTGAGCTACATTCCCAGTTAATTTTAATTTTTTGTTTTGAGACAGGGTCTTGCTTACTTGCTGAGGCTGGCCTTGAACCTGTGTTCCTTCTGCCTCAGAAGTCTGAGTCTCTGTGATTGTAGGTGTGTATCACTGTGACCATCCTGATTTTTACTTTCTTAATCTTGCACTGGTCATTCAGCAGATGCTAGGCTTCCAGTTAGTCTCATTCTAGGCCTGATAGGATAGAGAGTCCATCACAAACCAGCATGTGAATGTGTTATCCCAACAGGAGGAAGGTTTTGGTGATTGAGATTGCAAGAAACATCCTTGATGGGACCAGTTGATAACTCCAACTCAAGTCCAGGAAACCGTCCATTGTATTGGCACCATGCTAATACTGGATGTGCCCCAATTTCCAGCAGCTTGTCTTGTTCGCAGTGTGGCCAGATTCTGGTGTCTCTCAGGGGAGAAGAGAGGGTTTGAGGAAGCAGTATCTGGAGACCCTACGGCTCATAGCCGTGCTCAGTTCTGGAGGAGAATCTTGCATTGGGATTCCGGTGGAATCTACACTGTGGGTTTGAGGTCATAAGACCACTCAGAAGTTTGTGTATGTACATTCTGCTTGAACAGGTAATGGTTATCAAAATAGCTCCCACATATGGAGAGTTTACTAAGGGCTAGATGTTGCGCTAAGAGCTATGTATGCTTTATGTCATTTACTTCTCTCATCAGCCCCGGAGGTAGGCATTTTTACCCTCATTTTACAGATAATACCAAGGCAGAGGAGGTTAAGTAACTTGCTGGTAAATGGTGGAGCCAGAATTGAACCCAGGTGAATTATGGCCACTTGGAGTTGGAAACTGAAGAAACTTCTCTTGGAGGCCTTTTCTAGCAACTTCCCTGATCTTTTGCCCCTATAATGTGGTGGTTCTTAACCCTTTTAGGGACTGTAGACCCTTCTGAGTGAGCAACGAGTTGGAAACTGAAGAAACTTCTCTTGGAGGCCTTTTCTAGCAACTTCCCTGATCTTTTGCCCCTATAATGTGGTGGTTCTTAACCCTTTTAGGGATTGTAGACCCCTCTGAGTGAGCAATGAGGAGAGCCTTTTCCTAGAAAATGCACATTTTGCACCAGCATGTTCCCCAGACAGTCTCGGGGGTCCACAGGCCCTCCTGCATCTTGTTTTAGGTGTTCACTTTCTGCAGTAACTGTTTTCCTTTCTCATCACCCAAGGGCACAGGGCAACTCTCAGGGCCTCAGAAGCCACCCTGATGGGGAATGGAATCACACAGGACAGGTTAATCAATGAAAGCTCAGCTGCTCTTTCCATAATTGCATTCCTGCCTTTTCATCCTAACAGCCAGCACTTAGGATAATTGCATTCCAATAAGGCTCCCAGGTCTGGGGCCTCTGGGGCCTGCCCTGGAACCTGTTGACATGCCATGTGCTTCCAGAGGGGTTCTGGAGACCAAGACAGCCTTTTAAATTCTTCTTTGTTGTCTTTGCTATAAGAGAGACAAAGGACCCTGTCACAGATGTTGTCTAAAATCCCACTATCTTCACCACCCACATCAGCCCTGGAGTCGAGTCTCTGTCCTGGGCTGTCCTTCTGAAGTCAAAACAGCAGCACCTGTTATTCCAAGTGGATGACCCTGGAAATAGTTGGCTTTGGAGCAGGGTAGCCGCCATAGGGCCTGACTGGGCAGAACAGGCCCAGAGCCAAAGACTGAAACGCTTAGGAACTGTATTGGCTGGGTATTGTACTGCCTCCAAACACCACCAGCTTCATACCTTTATCCATAAGATTTATTGGAACCTCCCCAAAGGGCTCCTACTTTCTGCAAAGAAAACCCACAATGCAAGGAAGTAGGGAATCCCCCTAAGAAACAGGGGTTTTCATGAATCCGTAGAGTCATATTTCCAGAAATATAACTTCCTCTCAAGAAGTCTCATGCGTTCTCCAGGCACAGTGAAGTCCACACAATTAACAGAAAAAGTGCAGGGTTCACGGTGATTTGAGTTTCACTGTTTCCCAAATAGAGATGGTTCCTCTGCTCACCCCCACCCAAGGAATGAGGTATAAAATGGAGAGAGGTCTGGTGTTTGTTATATGACTTGCAGATGCCCCCTCCCCCACCACAACCCTGGATGCTTCTCTTCTGTAAGGAAAAGTTTCCTCCAGGAGTCTTGGACCTCTTGGGATTGAGCCCCAAGTGTCCCTCTGCAAGCCTGGCTCCCTGCATCCCCAGGGTTGAGGGTTGGTTCTCTCATCCCTGTTGAGACCCTTGCCCAGAGGAAATGGATGGTTTTAGGATGGGACCTTTCTGGCTGCAGGAGGAAGAAGGGATGGAGATCAGCCTGCAGAGCATGAAGAGTATGGTTGGGTGGTTAATCCCCCCTCCAACAAGATGATCCTTGCAGCTGATCTGTGGTTTAGCAGAAAGAGCATCCATTTTCAGGAAGGCAGACTGGTGTTTGGATCGTGGTGTCTCTGCCAGTCATAGTTGCTGTTGGCCAAGTCACTTCACTTCCCCGAATCACAGTTTCCTCTAGTGGGGGAAAAAATAAGATTTACTTTACAAGATTAAAATTGAAGAGAGAATGTGAGTGGCATCTGATGAGTAGTTTCTGTCCTTTTCCTGCAGGAAGACACTGACTTCTAGAGCACTTGGCTGACATCAGAAGGTACTGTTTGGTTGTTCCCTATCAATGCTCTCCAGTCCTGCACCTCCACCCCATCCTTTCGTTCGTCCTTGTCCTAACCTCTCCTTCTTCCTACAGCATATAGCCTAAGCTCCACAGCTTCTGGCTGTCCCCAGTAGAATTTGTTCTAACAGGTTTAGTGTTCCTCCTCATGTTCCTGGCAGGGTGAGCACAGCCTCAGACTTGGGGGTGCCCAATTGACCAAGTACACGTCAATTTGTCCATCCCTGCCTCCTTTGGTTTAGTACCAGAATTCTTCATCCAAGTGCTGCTATATGTTGTGGGTGGTGGGATCATAGGCTTTTCTCAGGACTGGACTGCAAATGGGCATCAGCCTCCTGGGGTGGTCAGGAGCCAGTGGGGCTGTGACATGTGTACACCCTCCTCTTCAAGGCCATGCCCACTTCCTCACTTTGCTACCACCACCATTGTCAAGATCACCACCATCATCTCACCTCCGTCATTGCCAACCAGCACCCCAGTTAGGACTTTCTGAGACTTAGGGAGCTAACACCCTAAGATACAGCAACCAGACCCTCAAAGAGGACCCCAAACCCACCATTTCTTGGTATGTTTTGCATGATTAGAGGTTAGGTATTTTAAATGGAATCCTGAAGTTGGCAGGTGGTGGGTGGTTGGGTGGAGGAATGGGGTACAAAGGAGGGAGAGGCGGAGGAAGGGGTCAGAAGAGGCGAGAGGAGATTAGGGATTTAATTAAACTGCCTGTTTGGGTAAGGGCTTTAAGGTGCAAAGCCGCTTTGCATGATAATGGCAGTTTATCTGAATTCCATTCTATGAAGGAAGCTTCTTTTACACTTAATTACTGTGGCTAGTAAGCCTGGTTTCTCCTTAATACCCTCCCACCCCAGGCTAAGCAGGGCTTCTTGCCTCTCAGCGTTCAACCAAGCTGATCATTGCTAGGGACAGACCCCTAGTCATTTGTTCTTGAAGGAGGCCTGTTCATGCAACAAGCAATAGCTAGGTACAGTGACTTGGCAAAGTCAGGTGTGGCTTCTGGGGGTGACCCGTAATGTCTTCTGATGGGGCTCCATAGGCAGCCAGCCAGGGCAGCAAAGAATAGCTCTATACTGAGGCTACTGATACTGGACCTGGTTCTCCCCTACTGGAACCCACAAACACCAAACAGGATCAACATTCACCTGGTCGGTTCCTGCTGCTAAACAGCAGCCCTAGAGGAGCACAGGTGTGATGATTAAGGGAACTTGGGAAGGTCTGGACCAGAGGGACACTCCCTGGATGATTTGTAGGGTGGCCTGAGTGTGGAGGGGCTGCATCTTTGGTGGTGGTAGCGACTGTTTTTTTTTTTTTTTTTTTTTCCCAGAAGGACATCATTCAGTGACCCATCAGGACAAACAGAGGTTAATGGAAAGGTTGGTGTGGGAGAGGCAGACCTGACAGATGGGCAGCTGCATGGAGATGGGCCTCAGCATTTGGAGACTTCAGCTTGCAATGGCAGGGCAGGGAAGGGTTAAAGGGTCTGGGAACTCCTGTTTCCAATCACTTGTCAGCTAGCTTTGCTCTCAGCCTTATCAGCAGGGATGGGGCTGTGCAGGGAGAGGCTGAGCGCTTTGGTTTCCAAGCTCTTCCCAGACTTGAAACTCTCAGCCTTCTCATTACCTTCTAAGGGCTCCCCAGCTCAGTCTGGGGGGAGGGTCAGGGTAGGGGCTGCGGACCCAAACACATTTAATGGAGTGGACTGCAAGTTACTAAATTGAGCCCTGGGGGGGTGGTGGGGCTGTAGAATCTCAGCAGGAAGCCTTCAGTCAAACTGCCCCTCCTCCTTTTCCTTACTCAACAGAAAGCCAAGTTAGTGCAAACCTTGGCTTTGCTCTTATTTAACTCACCGTTGACTAACACACTTCAATGACTTTCTCTTTACAATTATTGCAGAATCCAAAATTTCCACGATGCATTTATTTGTGCAGTTGATTTTGGAACTCAAGTAAAGGACCTTGCATTTTGGTTAAGATTCATTCACCTCTGTAGCTCTAACCCATGCTAGCCCTTTGAGAGGCAGGAGATTCTCAGTTCTGCCAGCTCCTGTGATTACTTAGCTACCCAGTTTCAGCCATCAGGGAGTTTGATAAACCTGTTTTCTATATCTGCATTCAAGTTACTGGTTTAAAAGATGTTGCCCAGGATAGGGCTGAGGGCAGAGCCATTGGTCTGCCAACATAGATTATGTTCTAGAGCTTGACAATAACCTGTGGTCAGCAGCCTTTGGGTGTAGTTATTATGCCAACAGCTGAGTACCCATTTTGTACCTCTCTAATTTGCAATCCACAAATGCATCCAGAAAACGATTTGGAGGAAAGACAAGCACCTTTCTGAAATTCAACACATGTGCAGTCTAGCAATCCTGCTAAAGAAGGAAGTCAGGTTCATGTGAGATTCTGCAGTAGAGAAGAGATAACTTATGGAGGTCAATGTAAACATCATAACGTATAATTTTGTAAAGAGCAAGAGTTGCCTGCCAGGAAGAAGAGAGGTGTGTGTCAGACATGCCAGGGATCTGAGTCTGTGAAAGACAACTGTCTTAGATGAGAAGTGGGACCTATAGAGAATTTGAGTGAATTAAGAGTGGGGACTGGGGCCCTAGATTGTGGATGAGGCATCTGACCAGTGATTTGGGGGGTCCTGTTATGGCAAGAGTAGATCTTGAACTAGCACAAAGGTTTTTCCCTTGCAAATGAACCACAAGTTCTTAGTCCTTCTAGGGCTAGAAATTCCAGACAGGTTCTGACAGCCCAGGTGGTTCAATGCTAATGCTGTTCCTTCTGGAATCCCTCTCCCTGCTGCCCGCCTGGTGAACATCTGTCCCCTCTCCATTTTCACTGCAAGTTTTACATCCTGTGACACATCATCTCCAATCCCTCCTCACCTCCAGATTCAGACTTCCTAGGTAGAGTTCACTACTTCTCCCACTGTGACCTGTTCCTTGCATAGACATCTGCATTTGCACCCGAACCATGTTATTATATAGAGGTTATGGACACAGGCTTAGTAGTTTGATAGATTTTATTTTCAGCTCTGACTGTGCCTCTCTACATCCCGGTTTCCTCATTTGTAATATTGGGACAATAATAAAAGCCCAAATAAGACTGTCAAAAAGATTTAACAGGAAAGGAATAAGAAGTACTGTCTGCATTATCGATTGCTGCATAGCAAAATACCCACAAAGGCAGTGGCTTAAACCAACAATAATACTGTCTCCCACAGTTTCTGTCTATCAGAAATTTGGGGACAGACTAGCTGGGCTGTTTGGGCTGGGTGGTTCCCATGGTGGTACAGTCACAGAGGTAGCTGGGGTAGGGTCTTTTGGAGGCCTGGCTGAGGCGAGAGGCTCTGTTTCCAAGGCGGCCTGGTCACATGGCTGTAGATAGCAACTTTCAGTTCTTCCCCATGGGGACCTCCCAATAGGTCAGGGCTTCTTGAGTGTCTTTATCACTTGGCAGCTGGATTCCCGTAGTGTGAGTGATCCAAGAGAAGCAAGGTGGAAGCTGTGTTGTCATTTATATCCAAGCTTCGGAAGTCACACACAGTTATTTCCACAAATCCTATTAGTTACACATGTCAGCCCTCGTCAGTGTAGAAGGGACTACACAAGCTTAGGAATACCAGGAGGTGAGGATCACTGGGGACCCGCTTAGAGGCTGGCTACCACAAGTACTTAGCCTAAAGTTTAACAAAACGTAAGGGCTCAAGAAGCAGTATCTGCTATTATTATTAATTCACACATGAGTATTCTTATTAGAAAATAAGCCCCTGGAGTGCAGAAATGATGTCTTGGGTCTGTTTGTTTCCAAGTGCCTGCAGTAGTGTCAAGCATATTGGTGGGTCCACACTAAATGTTGAGTACAAGAATGGAGCCTTGTTAGTTTGGTGGAGGCTCAGAGGGATTGGGGGAAGGAATTCAAACAGAGATGTCAAGTAGGATTCTGTAACTCAGCTGTGTTTCTGGAACTACCCACTGTATAAAATCAAGACCTGATGGTTTCTTATATTTTGATGCTTGTGTTCTAAGGATGTTGAGTAACAAACAGCAGGCAGGGTAGAGGCAGCTCTTAGGATTCTCTTTGGGAAAGAAGCCTGGGGTAGCATTTTGGTAGAGAGCAATAGTTCCAAATCTGTGATGGAAAGAGTGATTCCACTGCTTTTTAATCCCCTGGGCCAAGGCAGACATGAAAACCTCTTGATATGTTTGTTATATTCAAATCCCTGTCTTGATGGCTCCTTTCTAGAAAAAGTCCCCTTTCTGGTGACCCTAATGCACATTTTTCCTAGCGTTTATGCAAAGGTGCACAGCGTTTCATGTCTGAGTTCTGCCTGGCTTCTGTGGCCCTCTGAGCAGGCTGGGGTCTGAGTCTGCAAGGTAACTGATAGCCTAGGCAATATTGAGTTTCTAGATGTCTAGTTCAAACTGGAACAGTGCCCCCACCCCTCGGGCTTGAAAGTTCACCAATTGTCCTTTTCCTTCAGAGAGCCCGCTGTGCTTATTGGTGCTGTGCTCCTGTGCCCCACTTTCCAACAGGTCACACTCCCTTGAGGCTGCCCCTCCAGGAGCCACACAAAGAGCACGGAGGGGCAGGTGTCCTCTCAGAGGTTTCCCATGTAGATCACGTTCCCACTTGCCGGAGGTCTCATTTGTCCCCAGTTCCTTGAAATCCTAAACAAGTGGCTTTAATTGTCTCTCTCCCTTCTTAAAGCTAGAGGGAGTGGGGCAAGACAAGGGAAAAATCTTCTGTTGGGGTGGAGGGAACTTTGTTGCACTGAACATTATTTTGCCTCTGGATAATAAAAAGAAGATTGAGACATGCAAATTATGGATGGGAGCCAGACAATATTTGAATTATATCTAATCCAAACCGGTTGCCATGAGGGACTCTGAAAGGAAATTAAAAATGCTTATCGATCAAAATAAAAAAATTCCATAACTGAGTCTGCAGCAAACAATATTATATATCAGGGGCCACTGTGATCCAAGGCAACTGGACTCTGGACTGAACTTCTCAAATGAACTTCTTTTATGGTATCTACTTCACTTTCCATTAGGATTTAACCATAAAGAGAACATTCTTAATGGAGATATCATTGAGAAATATGGCCAGCAGGAGAACTGGGAACTTGTGCATATGAGGAATTTAAGAATTTTGTGTGTGTGTGTGTGTGTGTGTGTGTGTGTGTGTATAGTGGGGGCCGAACTAAGGGATGCTCTATCAGTGAGCTACATGTCCAGTCCTATGTAGTTTTTATTTTGAGACAGGGTTTTGCTAAGTTGCTGAGGCTGACCTTGAACTTGTGATCCTCCTGCATCAGCCTTTTTGAATCTGTGATCCTCCTGCATCAGCCTCCTTGAACTTGTGATCCTCCTGCATCAGCCTCTGAAGTCACTGGGATTTCAGCTATGTGCCAACACACTAGGCAGCATGAGTTCTTATAGTGTAGGATCCAGGCAACAGAGCTGGGCAAATATGCCATTGGTTTTCAAATCCCCCCTCCACCTAGCTGTGGAAACAATTGTGTCATCCCTGTTAGAGAACACAGCCAGTGTTCCCTTGGAGATGAAAACAGAAAATAAGTTTTTAAGAAGCAGTTTTGTCAGGGGGAGTCAAGAGAATGTTAATAAGATAGTTGATTAAGTTATAAAACAAAGTTAAAAATACAGACTTATGACTGGTTGAAATATTTAAAAAGATGCCAACAGAAAATATGGAGCTCTCAGAGGGGAACCAGGGAATGGGACAGGAAGAACACAAGGAAAGGACGGCATAGAAATCAAATTGAGGAGGCGGGACTTTCAACCAATGTTTATTAGAAAAACAACAATTGTCTATTAAAGTAAACAAACAAATTGTGGTTCTAGAAAAAGGGAAACAGAACGGTCAGCCTAGAAAAGGCTGTGTAATTTGGGTAACTGAATTTTATGGATAGTATCCCTCATTTACTGTGCAGTTAAGATAATGGTCCTTCGGATAATTTCAAGTAAATAATAATTTATTGAGCACATGCTATACACCACGCTCTTTGTTAAGTGTTGGGGATAAAACACCTACGTATCTTTATAGAGTCATAAAACATGGTCCTTGTCTTACACAAATGCTCAGGATATGGTCAAAGCAATAAGGCATAATTACAGCTGAAATTCATTGACTACTGACTACGAATTGAACTCTCTCAGCACCATAATCCCTCATGACAGCAGAGATATGTTTTGGTCATATCTCTTGGTATCTCTGTTGCTTGGGACATAGATATTCAATAAATATATTAAAAGAATCCTTACAACTCTGAGTGGGTACAATTACACACCTTATTTCACAAACTAGGGGATCGAGGTCCAAAGAGTTTAAGCTCTTGTTCATCTTCAAAGTTAGGAAGCAATGGGACAATGAACCCAGCAAGTCCTGCAAACTACTACACAGTTCTGCCTCTTTGGTGAGTATGGGAGTAACCAAAATGTGGGATAGAAAGTGAAAAGCACACCAAGGGTCTTTTCTAACAAATTGCCATGGAGGGGTAAAAAGGGGAGGACAGGCTCACCACAGGGGTGGCATTTGAGTTGGGTCTTAAAATGTGGGTGAGATTTCCACAGGTGGGTGCAAGGGAAATTGTCTTCAAGATGGAGGAACATCATGAGACGGCACTCAGAATTGGAAAAGTGAAAGGCATATTTGGAGAGTTTTGCAACTTTGGTTTGCAGGATTGGGTTGGAAGCTGTCATGAGCAGGGCTTCTCACACTGTCAGGTGCACAGGAGCCCTGGGGCTCTTGCTAAACTGATTCAGCACATTCTCTGTGCAGTCCCTGGTGATGCCAAGGCTACTGGTCTTGGACCACATCATGGGCAGCTGGCTCTAGCAGGCCTTACTTTCCTGGCTCAGAGGCATGAATTTTCCTTGGTAAGCCCACGGATAGATTTTAAGTAGGGAAGTAAAACTTTAGAAAGATGGTTTGGTAGTAGTAGTGTAAGATGCTTTGCTGCAAACTTGGGTTTGGGTTCCTTAAGCTTCTAACTTGTAACCCTCAAAACTCAGAGTCTCAATTCAGTCAGGGTTCAGGCAGGGAAACAGACACCTCAAAAAAAATTAACAGATAATTAGCTCTGGGCCTCTGAATATCACATATTCACCAGATCTGCCTCAAAACTCTTCTTTCGCCTTCCTCTAGGACTGCCCGAAACAACATCTGTCCTTATCCTCCAGTGGCTAGGAGATAAAATGTGGGCTTGACCTTACACCAGTGTTGTGGGTCGCCCAGGTTGGGCCCTGTTACCCAGCATGCTCAGAACTACTCAGGGAATGAAAAATGCTGCTAATATCAGCCTGCTAAAAACATCATCAGGAAATTAAATCTGTGGCTTTAAAAAAATCCCACACCGCTTTCTGGCGCTGGTCTGTCTCCCAACTGGGATCTCTCCTTCTGCCTGGGGGCCTCCTTCCGGCCTCCTCCCCTCCTCTCCCGTTCTCCCACTGCTCTCCCCTCTGCAGCCTCCCTGGCTCTCCTCCCTCCTTTCCTTCTTACCCTGCAGGGCCTGTAGCCTGCTGGCTTTCTTCTCCCTGGGCTCCTCCCTGTGGCTTTAGGCTTCCCTTCCTGTCTCCAGGCCTCCAGCTTTTCCACAGCTCCACGGAAGCATCTGTCTGTCTCTATTTCACTTCCCATCAGGGAATCCTAAATGCTGAATAGGCCCTTCAGAGTAGGCCCTGAAGGGGACTTGGTTAGGGGAGTGGGGGTGGGGGCGCTGGGGACCTGGCAAGGCCATACAGAAGCCCATTGATAGGCAGCCCCTCAACACACACAACCCATTCCCCCTCCATGGCTCCAGGTGGAGAGAGGCGTCCCTTGAGGCTGTGGCCAACATCCTGGCCACCATGAATGACCTCAGTGTCTCTGGCTGCAGGGGGACCTTCGCCCTGTGGCCTCCAAATCCTTCAAGCCTATCAGCCTCACCATCGGTGTGAATATGTTCATCTTGAAAATAATGGTCAGGACATCTCCATCAGTGGTGCTGATTTCATTAATTGGAAGAATTAGCTCTTTGTAGCCAATGGTAGAATACGGAGCCAAGACACACGGTACACTTCTCCCCAGTGACCCAGAGACCCTTGGACGAACTCCTGGGTGCCACGAAAATGGATCATTTTGCAGAAAGAATACCGTTGGATGTTTATTTAACATCACTCCTCATCCCCCCAAAAAGACCTTGGGATTGCTCTCACATCTGGCTGCTTTTCTTCCCTCACTTTTTCATACAGAGCCAGGGCAGGGAGGAAACGTCATCAGGCTGAAAACATTCAACAGCAAAGTGTAAATTAAACGTGTGGAGAGGCCAGGGGAGGGGGAGCCTCACATCCTGGGGGCGTTGTGGGGGCGGAGAAGTAGGAAGACTGTCTTTACCGCAATGTATATAGGCAGAGCTGGTTCCGCATCTTGCATCTGTCACTAGGATCTGTGTGACCTTGGGTAGACATTGAACTCTTCTGAGCCTCAGTTTCCTCATTATTGTGTTGGGAAATGCACATTCAGGGACTGGCAGAGGATTAAAGGGCATGATGTACGTAGACTGTACGGTACTACTAGACTATTGATGGTCACTGCTATTATTAGTGCTGGATCAAAACCAGAAAAGAATCCCAACTGTTTCCACACCTTAGAGACTTACCATTAGAAGCTCCATTTAGGGAGACAGATGGGCAAAAATATGTCCAATGCGGGGGGACAGATGGACAAGAAACGATGATCAAGGGATCAGATGGAATGACATTCAATGGGCGAAGGACAGATGGAGCATCTCATGGGGAAGGCGGATTTATGACAACTCGAAGGAGACACAGAGACTGTGGTCCTGTGGGAGGGACAGATGGATGAGGGTCCAACAGGCAAGACAGAGAGATGACAGGCCAAAGTGGAAGACAGATGGACAGCAATTGGGATATGGGGTGGGAGAAGGGGAGTGGGCAACCCTACGATGGGGAAGAACAGATGGACAGCATGCTGATGATGGAGCTTGGGCTTCCTGTTTAGTCTCTATTCCTCAGGCCTGGACATCCCTGAATGCATAAGGACCCCAGGGACTCTGGGCATGAAAGAGAAAGAGAGAGAGAGAGAGAGAGAGAGAGAGAGAGAAGTATTCATGGCCTGAGAGGACACTAGGCACCAGGATCAGACTGACCTCTGTTCCTCCCCACTCCCATAGCCCCTCCCTGGGTGGCCCTGCAGATAAAGGCTCAGCCTTGATGAGGAGGAAGAGGAAGAGGAGGAGGAGAAGGAGGAGGAGGAGGAGGGAGAAAACTGTTATTTGAAAGAAAGGGGAAAAAAACTGGCTAAAAGTTTTATTTATTTAAAATAAAGGTTCAGTTATGCTTGACTGTAAACACACAGCCCATCCCTCCCTCCCTGGCTCTTCTTGTGGCAGAGGGCTCGGACCACACAGCAAGTTGGGGGCCGGAGGCAGAGAGAAGGCCAGTGTGGGCCATAGGGAGGGGGACTAGGCTGCCCCAGGTGTGGGGAGGGGAGAGTGGCCTGGAGCTCAGTGACCTGCTGAGCACAGCTGGGCTGGGCTGGTGCTCAACCGCTGGTCCCTGGCTCCCAGCCCTTCAGCACACAAACCAGCAACAGACCCTGCGGTTCCAACCCCACATGCAGCACACGCGTGCCCACAGCACAGGGATGGCACAGGCAAGGAAACATGTGCTCACGCCGGCTTGCCTCTCAACTCGGTCTCTGTTTATCTCTTCGGCAGAGATAGCACAGCAGGGTCCTAGAGGAGTTGGGCAAAGCTCCAGCTGTGAGTCACCTCTTCTATTTGAAGTAGAAATCTTTACCTGCCTCTTTCAGGTTCCACCTGACTTCCTTCATGTATTTCGGTGACTGAACCATTTGGGTGGCCTGTGAGATCTTCCAAGCATCCCAGAGAAGGGAGACAGTGTGGATGGAGAAGAAACCGAAGCATAGATAGTCAGGGATCTTGCCTTGCAAATCCTTTGTGAAAAGCTTAGCACTGCACAGCATTGGTGGCCCAGCTAGCCAGGGAAGGGCTGTGGCGTGCAGGGTCGGGAGGGAATAGGCAGGAAATGTTTGTGATAAGAGGCTTCCCCTCTTGCAAGCTCCCCTTGTTTTCAGACTGGGCTGTAGGATAAGGGCCAGGAACTGAGCAGGGAGCCTCTGAGGAGGCTGCTGCGAGGCCAGCCTTTGGGACTGCAGTAGGTAGAGCTGCGATCACAGGGGGCCCTGGGACCTGATGGGCAATGCCTGGGAATAGAAATGGCCCTGGGAGCCCAGTCAGGGATGCCTCCCTTTGGGATCAGGAATTTCAATCAGGCTTCGTAAGGCAATTCAATTCCTTAAGAAAAAGACCCATCCCTGCAACTTTGTCAATTCACATTGCTGAGAAGGTAGAGCAGGTTATAAGGACAGCCTGGCCCCAGGGAATTTTGTACTCTGGATGGGTCCCAGTTGGAGCCATTTGTTAATGTTAACCAGTAAAAGTGGAAAATGGAGTAATGTACAAAGATCAAGTGAATGCTTTGAAAAAGAAGGAATCAAACCCAAAGGGGTCGCCTGCCAGGGATCAACCCAGTCCTCAGGAATGTGGGTCTTGCAGTCATTTGCAGAGCCTGGTGCTCCTTGGGCTCCCGCTGTCTCCTCTTTGCTCCAGGCCCAGTGACTCCACCATCTGTGGTTGACTTGGACAGCTCACAAAAGAGCTGCCAGTGCAGCAGAGGAAAACCCCACGGGTCATGGGCCCCTCACTATTGTACCAGGGCCCCTTCTGAAGGATTAGCAGCTTCTATCTGTCCCTGGGGGCTGCACTGTAAATGCCTGTGTAATGCTAATTTGTGGTTGGCAGGAGATTGATTGGGAAGGAGCTGAATAATGGCAAGAGGAGGTTGAGCTCCCTCCTGCTCCTGGAGTGGGGTGTGTGTGTTTGTGTGTGTGTGTGTGTGTGTGTGTTTATGTGTTTTGTGTGTTGTATGTGTCTTCTAAGAAGGAAGTAGCAATAAGCCCTCAGAAAGGGTGATTGTAAGAGAGGATGAAGATTAAGTCCCAGATGGGCAGAATTTGAAAGAGGCAAGTCTAGGGTAGGGAGATGGTGGTGCCCGACACCAGAATTTTTTGAGCCAATGTTGATGGAAAAGAAATCAGGTGAGCAAACTAACAGCCAAAGATTTTACTGGGGCTCCCATTTAGGAATGGAGACAGGCTTCTGCAAGAAGATGCCAGGCTGGCTCTCTCAATGGAAGAAGGGAGCTTGATTTTATTGATTACTTGGAGAGGTGGCGGTGTCAGCGGGCACTCAGCTCAAGCATTTTGCTCTGTCTGTGCTGAAGATAAGTTACTGCAGCTGTTCAAGAGAACACAGAAAGAGCACCCTGACCTCAGCAAAGCAAAATTGACACTGGTTGAGGGTGGTACACACCAAGTCTCCTGGCATCTGCCTATTGAGCCAGGAGCCATGGCCTGGAAGTACATGTGCCCTTTGTCCCACAGTGGTCCCTTCTCAGTGGGAGTCTGTGAAGCACAGATTTGGATTTTTTTTTCCCCTTGACAGGAGTAGCATGCTACAGTTTTTACCATATTCTATTCATCAGATACAAGTCACTAGGTCCAGCCCACACATAAGGGGAAGGAGCTACTTGGGAGGTAAGAATCATCGAGAGCTATTTCAGAAACTGCCTATGACATTTAGAAAGATTCCAACAAAAATACCTGGTACATATGAAGTGCTCAAGAAAATGATATTATTGTTACTTGGTCAATGACTTGTCTGGGATGTGTGCTAGGTTTTCCCAGCCTGGCCTGGGTCTCTGATGTCCCATCTTCATCTCTTGGGTATTGCTGGTTTTTCTGGGAAGGTGTTTCCCTCTGGCACCCTGAGGTTTGTGACCAGCTCTCTGGGTGCAGGCTTGCAGACAGAGGGTCAATGCTAACTCACACTCACACTCTTCTTCAAGTCCTCTTCACAAACATGTGTGGTCTCACATTGTGGTCAGTGTTTAGATATTTTAATTTCCTGCTCACCTGCTCCATAGAGGATCTGATTTCTTCTTGCATTTATTTTTCTCTCCAGCAGCCTGTGGACAGGTACTTCTGACCATCTGGTAGCCATTCACCTTTATGGCAGCTTGAGAAAGGAATTAATTTCACTTGTTTCTTTAGCAATATCTGCCTGCTTTGACAGCAAGTTACCTTTATCACCTCTTAAAACCCTTACTATGTTGGTCCTTCTGGTACCTTGGGGACTCTTTAGATCCCCTAACTTTGCACAACTGCACCTCTTCTGGTTTAATTTCCCCTTTCTCTTTGCTCACACTTTAAACACCCTGTATACCTCTGAGTCTGCAGTTACCTTCCCCACCCACTCCCAGTGGAGAGTGATGGATTTGGCCCCACTAGATCAAGCGGAGTATAATCAGAAAACAATCAACTGAAAGAGAAAATCTGACCCCTGCCCTGATCCTGCCCTTCTGTGGACTTCTTGAAGCCTTCAGTTTAATTCTGGTGGGTCATTTGGGGAGGGGCAGGGTATGGGAAGCTAGAGAAAATTCCTGGGGAAGAATGAGGTGCGTGGGAGCCTCTTCATTTTGCTCTGCCTTCACAAAGTGTCCCAAAGGCCTGCTGTGCAGGAATCGTGGATCGGTATGGCAATTAGCAGATGGAACATCAAAGGACTCTGTTGAGGAGTCTGAGCACAGCCCACCACGCCGGGTTGTGATTTGCTGTGAGGCTAGTTAAGAATTCTCTCTGGCCATGATATACCTTGATGAGTGCCATGATATACCTTTCCTGAAAATGGTGCTTCATGGAGCGGGAGATTAATCCCCTGGTCAGAATGAAGGCAAGGACTGTCTTCTAGAATCTTAAAACTCCTTCCCACACCATCCACATGCTAGTTTCTAATCGACTGATAGCTATGGTCACCATTTCTAGGGCGGAATGGACAGGAATGTGTACTCTGGTCATACCGTCCGTGGTGTGGATCCCAGCCCCTTCACTTACTAGCTGTGTGTCCTTCAGTAGCTTCTCAAAGTCTCAATTTTCACATATGTAAAATGGGTGTATGCTGTTTTTTATTCTCAAAAGGTGTCTATGAGGATTAAACAAAGTAATAAATATAATATTATACTTGGCTTAGACTACCTGCTTCCTCAAAGTCTATTATTAGATTTTTCTATCTCTGCCTCCAGGATTTTTCAGCAGCTGAAGCCTCAGTTTTGGGAGCTTACCATCTCAGCTATACATCCTGATGGGGACATCCCTTTCTTCCCTGTCCCTCAAGTGTTGAGTTGTCAGTGATTGCAGCCAAGGACATCGTGTGTCAATCTCTCTCCTAGACACTCTGTCCCTGGGACTTTGGCTCCTCTCCCTGCAACTCTGTCCCAGGCTCTTCTGCAGAGTGTGAGTCAGTCTCCAAGTCCTGTCAGCTGATCTCTGTGGTGTGTCCACTTGGGGCTGTGGGACATTCTGCTGGGAGGTCTTGCTCCTTATCGTTGGTGACCCCGACGTGAACCTTCCTGAGGCAGTGGGGAGAAGTGTAAAACATTCAGACAAGTTGTTATTTGTCATCCCTCTCGCCCGCCCCTAAAATATTAACGGAATTTCACTCACCCTCTCAAACACAGAATTCAGTCAAAACCCTTTTTGTCTGTAGACACAGAGTGAACGTTTAATTTGGCTCTGGAACTGTGCTGAAGAAACCGCTCCGGAGGCCAGATGGGGTGTCTGTGGTGGGTCAGCTCTCCCTGGGCGAGGAGGTATGACGGCGGAGATGGGGAGGAGTCCTCAGTGACCCTAAGCCCTGTCCACAGCTGCCCCAGGCCGGAAGCTTCCTCAGCTTCCACAGGACACCCTGGCAAAGCAGTGCCCACAAAGCAGCTGGTCGTCTTTCTCATTTGGAAACTGGCACAGTGGTTTCTGTGGTGATAGGAGTCCCCCACTCTGTCTCTGTGAGCCCCATTGAGAAGCTTTCTGGCTGGGGTGTCAAGGCCTGGCATAGGGAGCCTTTCAGAGAGGATGAGCTGTCTACATCCTTTATCCATAAGGAATTGGGTTTTGTAAACCCTATTCACTCATGAGATATAAAGAGTGAGACTGCTGACTGGGTTGTTGGGGTATTAGGGAGGTTGGCTGAGCTAGGAAAGAAGGAATGCTGAGTCAGCCGATGCAGGCAGATTTTGATGAGTGTTGTGAATTACCGGTTTGGCATGGGACATGGATCAGCTTTGTACCAAATCATTGTTGGTGGTGCAGGGGAAAGACTGGCACCAGCAGAGACCCTGACAGGCAGGCTTAGGTAGAGTGACAGTGTCTGTGAGCTTCCTCTCAGACCCTGGAGGGCTTGTGGAGTATCCAGAGTCTTCCTGAGGAGGTGGCAGATTGGCCACTCCCCAAAGGAGGAGGACGGTCATGCTTCGGTTTCAATTACTACTGCCCTGTCCACTGGAGTGGATCAAGCACATTTCTCAGATAAGAAAACAGAAGTGAGGAATCTATGGGGTAGGGGAATTGGAGTGAAGGTATTTTTCCTTTCTGATTACTCTGGAAAGACAGAAATGACTGGGTGGTGAATGATAGTTGCTGTTTTGTATGAGACTTGATGTAGAAGGAAGAGTAAGTGCTGGCAAGTTCTGCAACCTGATTAGTTAATGCAGAAGCTGAAACTTATCTTTGGAAACTGACCATTAACCATTATCTTGCCTTTGCCTGGGTTATTTCCCTACTTCTTTATGAATTTATAATAAGGGAGAAGGATGACTAGAGCTCTGTAGTTATTAATAGATTTATACTAAAAGATACAAGCAGATCCTGCCGACTACTTCGTGATTTGAGCTGGTGGGTTTGATTCCTGGTTTTCATAATCTGTGCTTGGAGGTTTGTATGAGAGAGAATCATTGGGGTAGATGGGAAACATGGTACCCACAAGCTAGGAGGGTACCCCAGACAGCATGGCAAGAACTTTTTCCAACAGCTGGGGACAGCTTTCTGTGGGTGAGCGGGGACATCATCCCTTTTATCTGGCTTTGGTTTGCTTGATTTCCTCTTTAGCAGTGTTTTTCATGACTGGAACAGGTGTCAGACTGCAAAGACAGGGGCTGAGAACTGGCCAAGGTGACCTGTAGGGGTGGACTATGAAGTCTTATTGTCAATTGCTGTCCATTGCCATGGGGATGGGTGATAAGGTATTATGTTCATTTCTGATGAAAGTTCAGAAACCAGTCAGGAAGGGCAGCTGCTTCTTGCAAATCTCTGCCCTCTCCTCCACAAAAAAGAAGCAGCCATCATGGAAGATGCTGGGGTGGGGAGGCAGGCATGAGGGATGAAGGTGTCCAAGGGGTTGATCACTGCCTTGGAAAATGGTCGCATACGTTCGCAAACCACGGGGAGGCCACAGAGAAGAAACAGCTGGATTCTTTTCATCACCTAGCTTGCATGTTATCTCCAGCTAATGCACCACACTGAGAGAGTGCAGAAACCTGGAAGTGCACGGTAGTGGAGTGGGGCACTGGATTTGAGACCGCCCCTGGCTAGTTATGGCACTGAAGAAGTTGTTTGGTTCTTTGGTTCCATCCAGTTTCGTCCTCTGTTGGTGGGATAGGGAGAATGGGGTGGATAGGGATGGGGTGGCATCTATTCTATGACTCACTGGCCACAGCCTGACCATGTCTCACACACACAGCAAGAGATGGGGCTTGCTCTCTGCAGTGGTGCACTCTGCCCCTCCTTCCTTGCCTCCCCAGCAGGTCATTGTGCTGACTTGACTAACATAAACCCCCATCTGGACACAGTCCAAACACCAGATGTGCCCCCGATTAGTGTCGGTCTGGGGAATGTTTCCATGACTGAAAGGTCAGGGTCGGCTGGAAGTGCCCAGAATGGGTGTCTGCCCCCCACTCCATGTCAGCTGCAAGACTGGAACCTTCCATTATCTCACTGGCTAAGGAGCTGAGCTGGGCCAGGATGGAGGTCATGGGGGGGCGGGAGTTGCAAATTCAGGAGGGTCTTGTTTTACTTGCCTTCCCTCTTTGCTCTCCGCTGAAGGACAGGAGTGTGATTTTCCACTTGGAAGAGACTCCAGGGGTGTGCAAAGAGGGAAGCCCTGCTGGTGTGTAACTGAAAACACTTTGTTCCCCTTTAGATCTGCCATGTGCTCATGTCTTTTCTGATTTTCTTACGGGGGCCGTCACCTTCACTATGGAAGGAGAAACAAATGATAATATTGCGATGGGCTGGGTTGCTATGTTTTCCCCTATTTACAGGTTATTTTAAGTATTGCTTCTACACTTTAGACGGGCTTTCATGTTTAATTTCATGCATGTAGGACCGGGCGAGACTTTCCTCTAGGTAGCAATGAAAATTAAATACAATTGAGTTTGATGTGTACCTTATTGATTCCAGACCCATTTCAGTAGACTGTGACACTTCAGCGACCTGCAAATTCTACACATTAGAGTTCATATTTTACACAAACTCCGCATACCCGAGATGTGGACTTGCGTTTTCCACCAGCAGCATTCAACTTCCAACAAAAGATAGAGGCCCTGTCAGAAGATGAAAGCTTCTAATGAAGACACATCACAGGTGGTATTTATGGTCACCCCTTAGGGGAAAAAAGATTCATAAATAATTTCATGGAAATTACACCAAAAACTGAGTAATAATTTCCTTAATTCCATGTTCTCCCTTCGGTTCTCTGCAGGCCACATCTTGTCCCATGTGTCACTGCAACTCCATTTCAAAGGGATGAGGCAGGAGAGGGGAGAGGTTGTATGTTAACTGGCTTGGGAACTGCTAAGTAATGAAAAGGGTTCAACACCTTTGATTGATGGCGTCCTGTCAAGCACAGAGTTTCTGTTCTTTGTGCGTGACTGTTGGTGACGTTTGCTTTTCTGTGGCTCATAGCTCCTCTGATAGTCATGTCATTAGAGAAGACCACTTGAGCAAGGAAAACAGTTGGTGATCAGGTCAAGGCAGGATGGGCAGGTTCGAACCAGTCATGGTTTCAGAGTCCGGTAGCCATCATGTCTCTTCTGCAACTGGGCTGTGAATTAGAGACTCCACTCAGCCCAAAGTGGGAGAAAGGGAATTTTTACTAGAGGGCATGGCCTTTTGAGACAGGGGAGAAAGTATCTTCTGCCAATTGGGGCAGGGAAAAGAGGTGAGTCAGAAAGGAAAATGGTATTCCCCACTGAGGGTTGTAGGGCCACTTGTAAAATGATATCTCCGTGTTGGTCTGCAGCCAACTTTCTCAACCTTGGCTGCATTTTGAAATCTCCTGGGGAGGCTTTACAAACCTGATGTCCAGGTCCCATCTCAAACCAATTACATCAGAATCCCTGGGGGGTTGGGTACTGGGTTCCCAGGTTGAAGTAGTTTTAAAGGCTCCCCAAGGTAATTCCAATGGACACCCAGGCTTGAGACCCATTGATCTAGGACCTTACTAATCAAAAGTGTGGTCTGAGGACAGTGACCTGACTTTAGACATGCCCAGCCCCAGACCTACTGAGTCAACATCTACATTTTAGCAAGGTCCCTGGGAGATTCAAAGTATATTAAAGCATGAGGATCTGTGGTTCTCAAACTTAGCTTCACATTATAATCATCTAGAGAGCTTTTTAAAAAAAATCCCAGCACCCAGGCCACACCTCATACTGATTAAATCAGAATTTCTGAGGGTGGGATGCAAGCATCAGTAGTTTTTTTTTTTTTTTTTTTTTTTTTTTTTTATAGGTTTTTCAGGTGATTCCAATGTGCA
Organism: Sciurus vulgaris; assembly: GCF_902686455.1. Lineage (NCBI taxonomy): Eukaryota > Metazoa > Chordata > Mammalia > Rodentia > Sciuridae > Sciurus > Sciurus vulgaris. The sequence continues at coordinate 64,442,421 of NC_136475.1, forward strand.
TGGGTTTTCGGCCATGGTTACATATTAGAATCAACTGGGGAGCTTTTAAATATCCTGATACCTGAGCCTTACCCTTAGAAATTCCAAATTAATTGGTCTAGGATAGGCAGAAAAAAAAATTCCTGGGTGATTTGAATGTACATCCAGTTAGAGCCTCTATTCCAGAATGTTGGTCCAGCTTTGTTGAAGGGAAAATTAGCTTAAAAAACTTCCTGTAAGTCAATAGATCCAAGAATGGTTGAAGGAAATCAACAAACCTGATATGGGGACTTTGATATCTATACTCCTTACATGTGATTATGACTATACTTTTATATTTTTATATGAATTCAAATATTTGTATGCTTCTTTAGTTTTCTAATAAAGTTCCTTTTGAAAAATTTAAGTAAGCTGACTCAAGGGACAGAAGCATTGGTTTGTGCTTAGTCCACAGGAGCTCAGAGCAGTTAAGCCATCAGGTGGGATGGAGGAAAGTTCAAGGTGGAGGGCTCAGGGAGCTGATGGCATCTTCTTGTCGCTTTACCCTGTAATACTCTCACCATTTCTAACATGACTGTGAAATCGAGTAGTTCTAAAGTAGGGTTGTTGGATTTAGCAAATAAAAACACAAAGTGCTCATTTAAACTTGAATTCCAGACAAACAATGAATAATTTTTTAGTGTAAGTATGGGTCATGCAATATTTGGGACATATTTATATTAGAAAATCTGAAATTCAATTTTAACTGTGTGTCTTCTATTTTATCTGACAACCCTTTTTTACAGCTAATTCTAAATTCTCATTATTGGAAATATATTCCCTGTGCATGGGGATTTCTCCAGGCTTTGAGTTGGCTCTTGACATGTGAGGTGAGATCCATGTGCATTTGTTGGAACCCTGTCCTCAAGAGATCCACCCTCCTGGGTTCCACAGAGGCTCCTCCAGTGTGTGTGTGTGAGCGTGTGTGTGTGTGTGTGTGTGTGTGTGTGTGTGTGTGTGCATGACTCTGTCTATGGACTATGTCCTTAACCTTCACCTCTTCCAGGTTCTCTTGAAGTCCTTGTTATTGAGGTGTTTCCAGGGAGCTCCTCAGAAGTACCCTTTTCTCTGCCTGTTGCTTGCCTGATGCAGGCTGTGTATATCCAAGAAAGAGGGAGCTTGATGGTCTTGGGGGTGACAGTGTTAAGCAGATGGTAACTCAGACATACATAGCAAAGGAGGGGAGAAGGCAAGCTCAGTTCACCAATTGCAGCCATCGCTTCTCCCTGAAGTGGCTGTGCCACGTCTGAGCTTACATGTCTGGCTTTCAGCAGAGGCCTACTCCATTGAAACACACTCAGAGTCAAAAGCACAGTTGCCTATTCCATTTTGCTCAGACGAACTCATCCTGGCTGACTCAGAGTTGGGAGGAGGCTTGCAGGAGGGGTAAAGGGAGGCTGAGAGTGGGAAAAGACAGCTGGCAGCCAGAGAAGCACAGATACAGCTGGAAAGATGTCCAAGATGAGATCAATCAATCAATCAATCAATCTATCTATTGATACCCTGCTGGTTACATGGCTGGGTATATGCAGCAAGTTGCAGGAAGATCAGGAAGGGTAGCTGGACTTATCTCTCCAGTCTGCCCTAAAAAAGACCTAAGCTGGTCCTGGCCTGTTCCCTGGGGCAGGATCTTTAAGCCAGTGAGCTTCACAAGAAGCCCAAGAGGGTAAGCAAGGCTGGACCACTGGCCAGCCAGGTTCCAAGGCCACGGCTCCTTTTCTCTGGCTCTCTGGAGGCTAAGGGCCCCTGTGCCAAGCTCCTCCCCTGGTCAGACTCTGCAGGCTGATGAGGCTTGGAGAGCAGCACCTTCTTGGAAGAATCTTGTGTAGACTACCTCCTGTTGGAAATCTTCCTTTTCCCTCCTGACATCACCATCTTTCCAGAGTAATAAATCATGGCAGTTTTAAAAGAAGTTGCAGACTTGGTTTGTGTTTCTTCTGGGATTCAGGGCTCAGGAAAGCCAGGCTCCTCTGTCTCCTTTTTGGTCTCCTGATCTCTCTTATTCCATTCCTGATGGGCTGCTGTGCGGAGTGCTGGTATTTCCAGAATATCTACCTCCGGTGCCCTAGAAATGATGTGGGGAAGATTCTTAAGAGTAACATCAATACCTCATGGCTAAATAAAATGATAAAAGGACTTTTGCTTCCCTGACCACTTAGTTGAGGGCAGGAGCAACCAGAGGCTGGGAAAGATTGGAAGAGAAGCCGGGCAAAGGGAGGGGGCAGCTTCAGAACAAGGAAACCTCTGAGCTCTCCCTTGCAGGGACTCCAAGTCCAGCAGCCTCATTCAGATTGCACTGAGGCAGGGACAGCGGATGAACTATGAACTATGCTGACTGGTTGGAAAAGCCAGGCCTGAGCCTATCTGGCTCTTTGGGGTTTGGCTTATCAACTCTTGACCAGCGTCTGGCCATGAGCTATAAGTCTATACTCAGGACCAGGCTGCTCTTTGCTGAAGGAAGAGTGGGTCTGGCCCTCCAGGCCTGCAGCCCACAGGAATAGCCTGTTGGTGAAATGACATGGATTGTGTAACTGTCACATAAGCAATGTGTCAGGTCCTGGCAACTGTGGAAGGTGGGCATGGGCAGCCTCTGGGGCCAGGGTCACTGTAACCCAGCTCCAGGAAAGAATTGTTTACGTCATGGGATTTCCCCAGGCTGGCACACATAGCCTGGTTGGGAGATGGGCTGGTGTGGACCTTACTGCCCAGATCCTGGCTGGCTTTTTTCTGTCCACCTCTGACCAGGCCCAGGCCTGGCCTGACAGTCTTGAGTCTCTGCCTGGTAGAACCATCAATGTAGCCAGTGCCTGGGAGAAACTCCCCGGTGAATCTGTCTGGGGTAACGATGTGCATTTTTTTCCCTATGGAGCTGGGGGTCTGAACACCTGGCCAGTGTATGTGGAAGGGGTCGAGGGCGAGCTCAGGGGTGAGGCGCGGCTAGATGACTGGGAAAGAAAACGGCGGGCAGCTTGGAAAGGGCTCACTCTTCATCCTTTCCTGGCCTCTCTCTTCTCCACTGGCATTTCTCATGTTCTGGGACAAGGTCTAAATTGGGCACTTGGATGAGACATTCCCTGGGAGCTGCCAACCTTCTGGGCCCAGGGTGGTCACAGGATTGGCTGGCTCCACATGTCCTCCTCTGGGTTTGGCACTTGCCCTAATCCCCATGGTGCCTGATGCCAGTACCTGCTGCCTGCTGAAGTCCTCTTTTACTGTGCCTGTTCCCAGCAATATTTGGAGCTGCCAAGGTGTGTGTGTGATGTGTGATATGTGTGTGTGTGTGTGTGTGTGTGTGTGTGTGTGTGTGTGTGTGTCTACACGTCCTCCTTAGATATTTAACTAAATGTTTATTGGCCCCAAGTGAGGCACAAATTCCACAGTCCTTTCCAACCTTGGACTTGTGTTTGGAGAAAGTGCCTGAGTACAATTTATTAGAGGTGTATAATTCTCCCCACCCTTAAGGCCCTGGAGCATGTGTCCTCTCCCTTGGGAATTTTATTACTGGGACCTCAGGTCTGTGTCTCCCACCCTCTCTGGGCTGCTAGGATCAGAATGTGTCTTATACAGCCAGCTCTGAGCTCTTCTGCTTTTGCACCATTTTTGAATGATTCACTTTATTAACTTGCAGAGGGCAAGAACCCACGCTTGGAATCGGCCAGACACTGTTTCTAATCCTGATTCTTGCTTACAAGCTGATTGTTAGTTCTCTGAGACTCAGTTTCCTCATGGTGCCTCCCTCTCAGGGTCCTTGGGAGGATTCTTGAGCTCTGGCCCAGGAAGCACATGACACAGTGCAGGCACTTCATGCGTCCCAATTCCTGTTCTCTGCTTGTCTCTTCTCACCGTTGCTGGAACAGAGCTGGGCTTGTGGTCAGCACCCGGAAAAGTAGTGGTGACTGATTAATGATTATGGAGCCTGCAATTATTGGGAAGAAGTCCCTAAACAGGGAAATAGCTCTAAGCAAACCCATTAATTAGGGGCCTATTTGCAGTTCTTTTGTGAGGGCTTGTCATGTGTTAGCTCAAGGAGGTCTTGGTAGCTCCAGCCCCCACCTTCCCCCAGAGGTCATTCTGGGAAAATAATGATCAGGGAGAGGCTCAGGCTTGAGGTGTGCAATTCCCACCTACTTGTGACCTTCACGCCCATCCTCCCTCCCACTGGCCAGGACTGGTCCAATAAACAAGTTAACAGGTGACAAACACAGCCCTAATAAAGAAGGCCACTGGCTTTAGGATAGCAGTAAGCCTGAGCTAATGAACTTTTACCAGGGAGGAGAAACTCCCTGAGGCTCAAGACTGCTGACCCAGAGTGACCTCTCAGGCCAGGGGAGGCCCAGGCTAGCTCCCAGCTACCTTTTTCTCTTTAGCTTTCAAGTACATTTTAAAAAAGGAGGAGGAAGAAGAAGAGGAAGAGGAATGCCAAAATAAAATAGATCATTACAAAAATCACGTTATAATTTATATGTTTATATTTATCAGATTAACAAACTTAAACCCTAAATGTAATATAATTGTGGTATTTAATGATTTCAGGAATTCTATGAATTGTGTACTGCAAGCAAGTGTAAGAGAAACTACTGTAATATACGTTTGAAGTGGCTTGGTGGATGTCATTTGTCCTGGGTGAGCCTTCACCCCACTCCATGGGAATGACTCCATGGGGCAGTTCAGAGCTCAGGGCCCTGGCCTCTGCTGGTTACTGAGGTCCTCTTAGAGTTGGGCTAAGCCCTGGTAAGAAACACTGAGAGATGACCTCATGCACAAGAGGTGGTTCTGGCTTCCTTCAAAGGCTTATGGCTCTTGGCAGGTGGGTATCCATGCTGGGCCCTGGCTTTAGCACTTGAGGGTAGTGGGTGCTGAATAAACTCTTCAAGGTACTTACTTTAGGCACAGCCAATGTGCCTTCAATCACTTATCTGATGACTTCTGTCTTCCTAAATAGTTGGGATGATGTTTCACTTTCCCCCTTCTTTGTCCTTGCCATATAATAAGTGCTTCAAATATACACTGTCAATGGTGTCAAGTCTTCTCTAACGAGCACCTGAGCCAGGTCTCTTCTCCTGTAGGAGTTGCTCCTCCATTTCAGAGCATCACGTATTGTGCTGTGATTACGGTTGTTCCTTGCCTTTTTCCTGAACAGGCTGTGATCATCTATGAGCATCTTAGTGTGACTGGCACAAAGAAGACCGGTCAAAATCTATAACTGAAAAGTGGCTCAGAGACTGAGTTTGTCCTGTCAGGCTGACAGAGACAGGCTCCCTCCCAACCCCAGTGTGCTTGGAAGCTACATTTCTTGATGAGTGTTTTCCTGTTTTACGAATCTCCGTCGCTAGAAGCCGATGTTCTTTTTTTCCGGGTATCAGGGCACATCTGGTTGTTGGTACATGTTGCTTAGTTAGAAAGTCTTAAAACAGCATGAAATTGTTAGCACGTTGCTCGGGCCTGCCAAGCTGTTCTTGAGACTCCAGCTTTGGTGGATTTAGTTTTCTGTTTGTTTTCTGTTTTCATGCAGTTTAGAAAATTGGTCTGTGACAACCTTGGGGGAAATAAGCCTGCCTTGAGCTCCGCCAAGAAGAGGCAAGCCCGAGATGAGGGCTGAGGGAGGAGGGGGAACGAGCTCAGGGTGGAGGGGCTGTGGATTCCTTCCTTGCATATCCTTTCCTTGTGTTTTGGATTGACACTCAGGCTAATTTGATGTGTGCAGAGAAGGAATGCCCAAAGGAGGTGGGGAGGGCTGGGGAGAGGGTGGTCTCTCTCTGGGTCCTCAGAGGGAGACCAGCAGGGACCAGTATAGCACCTTTGGGTTCCAGAGGAAACGGACATTCTTTTTCCAAATAAATGCATGATGGTGGGGGTGTGTGTGAAGGAAGACACCCCTTCCTCATACATTTGATTCCTCTGCTATCTTTGAGTATGGGCAGTGCCAGAAATCAACTTTCCCCACATGGCCCCAATATGCCATCTCCCCTCCCTGCTCTCGGTAGCTCTTGTCTCTTGGCAGATTTCCTTTCTGGAAATAATCTCATATGGGGAAAGTCTGCGCTGATCTGTTTCACTTTGGGTGGTAGTTGCTTTCCTTGCTGGATATATGGGCCTGGCCAGCACTGCTTCTGGGCAGTGGCACTGGGCATGGAGAAGGGGTGGTTGGAAAGTTCTCCTGTACCTCCAGACAGGACTCAGTTTGACTCCTGGCAGTAGAGACAGGACTCAGAAATTGTTTTTTTGGTCAAAATGTCAACAGCAGCATCCTTCCTCCCCCTTTCTGGAAGCACTATGACTTATCTTTGGTGCTTTCTGTTCCATCTCTGACTGCTATTTAAAAAGCTTTCCTTTCATGCTTTTCCACAAAAGGATGATCTACATTTCGGCCTTAAATCTGTCCTCAGAGGATGGTTGTCAGCTGTGCTCTGTTCTGCATCTTTATGGGCAATTCTGGCCCTTAGCATTCTAAATGGAACTCACTGCTCACGCTTGAGGATCCCTAGGATGGGTCTTCTGCCTCCTTAACACCCCCTTTTGTGGAGTTGAGGGAACTACACCCCTAAACATCTACATTCTTTAAAGGAATGCTTTTTTATTTGGGGTCTACACTGTACCACTCATTGAACATGTGACTTAGATGTAATGACTTACCCAAACAGCATAAGGTCACTAAGTGACCTCCTCACAAAGAGACACCAAATGACCATTTATGTAATATCAAAGACCCTACTCAGTCCTTCATGCTAGGGGTCCATGAGCTCAGGAAGATTAAGGATGAGAGGGTTTGGATTCTGAATTTTTGTCACTCCACCCCCAATCTAGTACTTCCCTCACTTTCTTGGTCTTTTATACCCAGCTCTAAGCCCACAGGAGTACCTTGTTAGAATTTAAATCAAGGGAGAATTCCCTTTTGTCTCCACCCTTAGTTTTAGTTAAGTATAATGAAATGGGTCTTTTATTTTCAAAGTGAGAAATGAAGAGAATTAAAAGGAATTTTTTAAAAAGCATTGAAAGAGTTTATAAATTTTAATTCTGAACATTTGGCAAGGCTTAAAGGCGTGCTGTCATATTCTAACCCAGCCACATCTCAGGGATTCTTGCCAATGAGATTCCCTGTCAGTCCTTAGAAAATCATCCTCTCTTTCTCCCTTCTCTGTCTCTTCCTCACCTGGAAGGGTTTGGGGCAAGCCCCCCTCATATAACCTAGACTGGGGTTCTGGGAATCCATGGATGGGCTTCTGGAGCCTATGAATTTTCAGAAATTGAATGAAAAAGCTATTGAATTTTCATATGTATTTTCTCCTGGGGAGTGGATTTACTGATTTAATAAGATTCACAGAGATGTCGGTGACTTCAAACAGTCTAAGAAGTACTGGAGGGGAACAGGGAACTTCCATGTGAGAATTTTATTTTAAAGCCAAATGCTAGGACAAGTTTTACTTTGCCTAAATGGGCTTGTTTGCTTTTTCCTCCTGTAATTAATTTTTAAATGTGTGATGCCATTAAAATATTTCCATTTTTTTTTTCCATTTTTATGTTACTGAAAAAAAGTTATTTTCTATTACTGGGGATTGAACCCAGGGCTGCTTTACTACTGAGGACATCCCAAGCCCTTTTTATTTTGAGACAGGGTCTCACTAAGTTGCTCAGGTTGATCTTGAACTTGTGATCCTCCTGCCCCATCCTTTCAAGTAGCTGTGATTATAGGCATGCACTACCGTGCTTAATACTAAAATTATTCTACCTGAATCAATTCAACTTAGTGTAAATGATACAGGAAAAGTTGATTACTTTATTAGTTTTTTTTTTTTTTTTTTTCACAACAGAAAACCTTAGTAAGTGTTTCAGCCATAGGAAGTTTCTATAATAGCTACGATGCCAAATGACAGAGGGAAGAGAAATCAAGCAAGGCTAAGGGACATTTTTGCTGAGAGTGTGTTCAGATGTCTCTGTGGGACGAATGTCCCTGGGGTCAAAACATCCTGCTTCAGCATCTCTACCAGGAGAAAGTCTCAGGGTAGGAGGAAGGAAGCCCCTGTTAGAGCAGAATGGAGTTGCTTCCCTCTGTGGGCTGCGTGTCTTTGCCGGGCAGGACGGAGTTAATAGGAAAGTGCAGACATCAGCGACTTAGAAAGACCCTTGTAAGCAGTCCTGCACTTCTCATCACCACATGTGACTCATCATGAAGTCATCCTGTCTGTCAGATCTTATGGCTTCCCTCCTCACTGAGTGACTTAGAACACTAGCTCTCACTGCGGGGCAGGTGGCTCCTGGCTGTGTGGAAGGGACCCTTGGAGCCATTGCCTAGCTTTAGAAACATCTGTGCTACTTAACCTCCTGGGTCCCATGTATCTGAATAACTACTGGGAGGATAGTGTTGGGAGGGAGGAAGGGAGGGAGGGAGGAAGAGAGAGAGAGAGAGAGAGGTAGGTGGTGGTGTGCTAGAAAGTACATGGGATTTGGAGCCAGTCAGCCATGGTTCAAATCCAAACCCAGTTACGCCACCTTTGCTAAAAGACACATTTCACATTTAAACGCTTGGGGAGGGGGAGGGAGAGGGTGGTTTGCTTGCGTTCTCGAGTTAGGGACATTTCCTTTCTCTGTTTTCCATTCCTCCCAAAGACTACTCTGTTTTCTCATGCAGCACTTATGGCAAGACAGGCCTCCTAGAAAGGGACTAGGGACCACCAATCTAGGTGTTAAGCCTGTTTGCCCTGAGTTCTTGCTTGGTCTGGCCCATGAGTGTGGGACTGAAGACCTCAGTGGAATTCAGTTTTTATATGCCCAGCATTGGTGGTTTTAGGAAGCATCCTTAAAAGATCAGTGATGTTTGGTTACTTACTCTTTTTTCTATTTTTCCCCTACCTAGCTATTGCAGATGTGGCGGCTTGAACTGTAGCAGTCACTTTAGAACAGGAGGATGAAGGACCCTCCTTTAGCCATGGCAGAGTGATAACCTAGATCCAGAGGAGGAAATGTTAAATAGCCTTGGACCATCAGTTTCCAGCTGGCTCTTTCTTTCTTTCCTTCCTTCCTTCCTTCCTTCCTTCCTTCCTTCCTTCCTTCCTTCCTTCCTTCCTTCCTTCCTTCCTTCCTTCCTTCCTTCCTTCCTTCCTTCCTTCCTTCCTTCCTTTTGTGCTGGGATTAAACCCTGGGCCTTGTGCCTGCTAGGCAAGCACTGTACCAACTGAGCCACATCCCTAGGCCAGTTTCCAGTAGTCCTCGTGTAAGTCACTATAATACTGGGCTTTCCTGTCACATTGGATCTAACAGTAATTCACCCAGGGGTCACACATTTGGGTTCTGGAGTCAGATAATCTGGACTGAAGTTCCACCTCTAATCATTTTATAGACCTTGATTTGGACAAATCTCATAACCTCGATAAGCCTCCAGTTTTCTTGACTGGGAAGTGGAGGACATTATTGAATTTACCTCATATATTTGTTATATATGAGATATGTTACTTTCATTATAAAATAAATATATTTTGTTTTATTTGATACATTTATATGAGATAGAATGGATAGGAAGTGCATGGTACATGTTCAAAACTCAATAAATATTTGTTGCTATGTTGTTGCTATCATCCTCCTCCTCCTGCAGCATCTATCACCTTGGAGGACTACTCTGGGGTGGCTATGGCGGGCTAGGAGTCATATGTTCAGGAGCCCAGAGCCCCTATCTCTCAGTCTCTTTCCAAAAGAGAAACAGCTCACAAATTTAGGGAGGTCACTTACCCTTCTTTTACACATCTAAAATGGAGCTAATAATACCTTGAAGTCTTGTTGGGAAGATTAAGTGAGAAAGTACCTGCAAGCAGCCCAGACAATGCACAAATATAATTCCACAAATATTGATTCCATCTTTTTGGCCTATTGGATGCCCTTTCACACAGTGGAGATGGATGTGGGGTCCCCCTGGCCTTACCTGGTCCACTTTTCTTCTAGCCTGGGTAAATTACAAGTTGACGTTGGCAGCTTGGTGGTCGCGTTAGATACAAGTGGTAGAGGCTGTGGCTTTGCCTGGGTAGAGTGGTGCCATCCAACTAGTAAGACCAGGCCTGTAGGCCCGATGGTGGTGGTGGCAAGACATCACCCAGGGTCAAGGCAAGAGGGCAGAGGTTTTGAGGAGTGGAGGGAAAATGGACATGGTATAACAGCAGTGTTGGGGACCTTCATGAGAGATACTGTTTTCTTTGTGCCAGATCTAACTTTAGAATTTATTAGGGGCTGAAGTGATGGCTAAAGAGTGGTAGGATTATAACATGCTCATCTTCCTTCCTTCCTTCCTTCCTTCCCTCCCTCCCTTTCTTCCTTTTCTTTTCTGCCCTCCCTCCCCTGACCTTCTGTACTAGAGACTGAAACCAGAGGCTCTACCCCTGGGCTACATCCTCAGTATTTTTTTTTTTTTTTTAATTTAGACAGGGTCTCCCTAGGTTGCTCAGGCTGATTTAGAACTTGCTGTCTTCCTGCCTCAGCCTCCTGAGTCTGGGATTACAGTCATGGGCCACCGCACCTGCTTACAATGCTTCTTTTTTTTTTTTTTTTTTTTTTTTTTTTTTTTTTACAATGCTTATCTTAAAGAGCTGTTTTAGGGCTTTAACTAAATGAGATAATTTATGTTAAGCGTGTGTCACAACCCCAGTCTCCATCCACACCAGCAGGTCCTCTCCTCCTCATAAGGGTGCTGTACCTGGTTACCATCTGCAGGGGCCTGGACCAGGGCCCTCAGGTAGCCCTGTGGGGCTGAATGGTTTCATGCAGGGTGAACACCTGCTGTTGAAGGAAGTTGTGAGATCCCAAGGCATGGTGAGGATGGCACCTAGGAGTGCTACACCAGCAGCCTAAGCTTCTCTCCTCTGTACAACATCTGGATACTTCCCATGGGCCATTGTCCTTCCATTACAGCTTGCATGATGGACAGAAAAGAGGCCTGCCCTCTACTCCTGCCTCCATCATCTCTTGAGCAAACACAAAGTCCTTTTGGATTGTCATCCATTGCTTTTTAAAATTTTTTAATTGAAAAATAAATTTAAATTACAGAAAGGCATAGAATATCTCACTGCTAGGTCTGATGAATGTTAAACCCTGAACATTTGCCTCAGATTTTGTTTTTCAGTAAAAGAAAAAAAACCACTACTGATAATGCTAAAATCTTCTTTGACCCACTTTCTCAATGTCATGTGGAGGCAAATCTCTGTCACAATTTCAATGTGTACCTCTTCGGTCCATAATTTTTATGCTTATCCCACGAACATGTACTCTCTTGAGAGCTTGTATTTCCTCCTTTGCTTTTGGAAGTTACTCTTAGTATAGCTATTCTTCTGGAAATTTCCTTGATTTTTTTTAAACACTTATATTCCTAAACATGCACCCCGGAAGATGTACACATCCTCCTAAAGATACAGAGTTCAGAATGCTTTAGCATTGCCCCATCTTTCCTGCTACCATGGTCTAGGAGTTCCTTGTACTAGTTTCACATGCCATTGGTCATCATCATTATTTTTAGAATCTTTAACTATTTAGATTTACCAAAGTGTGTGTGTGTGTGTGTGTGTGTGTGGTGTCTGCAGGTGTGTGTATTAGAACACAATTGCTTCTCACATCCTCATTCCTGTTTTTCTGCAGGAATCCTTTAGTAGTTATTTCAGTGAAGAGCTGTGTTCAGTTAACTCATAATTTTCTTTTGAAAATATCTTTGTCCCTAGTTTCAGATGTGGACCAGCTGACTTTTTCTTTCTAGCGTGACTTTTTTTCTCCCCAGCACTTCTAAGATATTATTCTCTCATTTTTTTGGCAGTTATTGCTGCCAGTACGAACACTGGTATCAATCTGAGAGACATGTCTTTGAAGATAATCTATCTCTACTCTCTAGTGTCTCTAAAAATATTATCATTTTCCTTGACATTCTGTGGTTTCACAATCATGTGTCTAATAAGTAAGTATTTGTTTTTACTTATTCTATGGACTTTTTCAACCCAAGGTTCATAAGTTTTTCTCCAATCTGGATAATCCTTAACCATCTTCTCTTCAAATATTCCCTTTCACCCCTACTCTTGCTGGCCTCTCTTTTTGTAACACCTATGGCTGTTGGTATTGATTTTTCTATTGGTATTGGTATTGATCAACAACTATTGATTCAGGACCATTGAAACATATCCTCCATGTTGCCAGTTTTTTTTTTTTTTTTTTTTTTTTTTTAAACTGCTGTGTCCATGGGCCATTTAACCAACTTGTTGAGGATTCAGGGGGAAAAAAAAAAATTATTTTGGATGATTATGTTTTTCTTTTTTAGAACTTCATTTTAGTTCTTTTGCAAGTCAAATCTTCTCATAATGTTCTGCACTCACTGTCTGGGTGACATGGTTCTTGTTTTAAGACATTAAAGACACACCTAAATTCCTTTTCAGAATTCTCCATTACTGATGACTCTTTGGGAATGGATTCTCCCATTTGTAACACTTGCTGATGTTGCTGGTATCATCTCCTTGTGTGCTGTAGTGACTTTTATCTCCTTCTCAGCAGGGATCATCTCATGCAGAGTCCTGGGTGTTTTCTAGGACACAGGGGCAGCCTGCTGGGCTTGTTTCTGAAGTTGGAATTCTCTTTTTTAAACCAGTTCTCTTCAAGCTGTTGACCGAGGACTTCTATTCCCAAGGAGTATGTGAATTTGGGGTTTACACTAACATTTGTAGGACAATTGCTTCAATTTCTTTCATGAACCCTTTCTTCTTGTTAGCCAACCCTAAGGTGCAGCTTCTCTGCTATCACCTTGAGCATGGGGAGGGTTTTACTGATGGAATTGTCCTTTTTGAATGATTGCTGCCTAGTTTCAGCTCCCAGTGATGAATAGAAACTGTGGCCTTGACTTTTGTTTCTATAGTCTTGTACTAGCCAGCTTTCTGTCTCCGTGACAAAATATTAAAGAAAATCAACTTATGGGAGGAAAAGATTTATTATGTTTCATGAGGGTTTCAGTCCATGGTTGACCAGCTCCATTGCTTTGGGGCTGAGGTGAGGCAGAACATGATGGTGGAAGAGCATGGCTGAGGAAAGCAGCTCAGCCCACGTCAGCCAGGAAGGAGAGGGAGAGAAAGTGAAGAAGAAGGAGGAGGACAAGGACCAGGAGAAGAAGAAGGAGGAAGAAGAAAGAAGAGGAGGAGTAGTCATCACCAGGGACAAGATATAGTCCCCAAGATCGTGCCCCAAAGACCCATTTCTTTGACTAGGTCCCACTTCCTAGTTTCTACCACCTCTCCGTAGTTCACTTAGCTATGCATTCATATAATGGATTAGCCCATTGATGAGGTCAGGGGTATCACGATCAAATTACTTTCTAAAAGCTTCATTTCCGAACATTGCTGCACTGGGGAACAAACCAACACTATTTTAGTCAGCTTTTTCACTGCTGTGACTAAAAGATCTGACCAGAACAATTTTAGGTGGAAAACTTTATTTGAGGGCTCATGGTTTCAGAGGTCTTAGTCCATAGACAGATGGCTCCATTCCTCAGGACTCCAGGTGAGGCAGGAACAACATGGCGGCAGAATGTGGCAAAGGGAAGCAGCTCATGCAGCGATCAGAAAGCAGAGAGAGAGAGACTCCATTGGCCATACAATTATATACCCCCTAGCCACACCCCAATTCTCATCTCCTCTAGTCACACCCTACCACTTCAGTTACCACTTGGTTAATCCCAATCAAGGGATTAATTCCTGATGGGGTTAAGATTCTTCCAACCCAATCATTTCTCCCCTGAACCTTCTTGCATTGTATCACATGTGAACTATTGGGGGACATCTCACATCCAAACCATAACAAACACACAGGCCTGTGGGGACATTCCAGATCCAAACCATACTAGTGCTATTAAGGACGCCCTAAAGCAGTGCTTTGCCCATTTCAATACACACATGATTCACCTGGGGAACATGTTAAAATGAAGTTTATGTTCCAGTAGTTCTGGGTATAGCCTGAGCTTCTGCATTTATTTATTTTATTTTATTTTATTTTTTGTACCATGAATTGAACCCAGGGGTGCTCAACTACTGAGCCACATTCCTAGTCCTTTTAAATTTTTAAAAAAATTTTGAGTCAGGGTCTCACTAAATTGCTTAGGGCTTCACTAAATTGCTGAGGTTGCTTTAAACTTGCAATCCTCCTGCCTCAGCTTCCTGAGCTGCTGGGATTATAGGTGTGTACCACCACACCAGGCCAAGATTCTGCACTTTTAATAAAGTATCAGGAGTCCCCCAGGAGTGCTGATGCAGGTCCTGAGTGTGGAGCAGCACAGTTGCCCAGCTCACCCTAGGCAGGTACTCCTGTGCAGCCAGGGGCTGTGCTTCCCACTCTGCTCAGTACTTTGTTTTTGACAGCTGAAAAGTTCCCTCTCTTGAGGATCCCTACAATTTTACACTCTGAATCCCATCTCTTCTCAGTTTCCCAATATTTGAATTAGGACAAAGTATGTGTGAATTATAGAAAAGTCCCAAATAAGAGAGGTTTAAACAGAGAGACAGGAAGGGTTCAGAGTTAGGAAGGGTAAGGTCTGTGTTTCTTACATTTCACTGCTTTGTCATCCTTGGTGTCATCTCATGGTTTAAAATGGGTACAAGAGCTCCAAATGTCACATTCATGTTCTGATCAGTAGAAAGAAGGGTTAGGTTAAGAAGAGCCAACTCTTCCAGGAAGTGTCCTGGAAGTTGCAAATATTCCACTTGTATTTCACTGGCTGAACTTAGTCACACGTTGGCTTCTGGTTGCAAAAGAGCCTGGGAAATGCAGCGTTTATTCTGGGTGGCCAGGTGCCGGCTAAAACCTGGGGCTTCTATTGTTAAGGAAGAAGAGAAATGACACAGTTGTATGTAGTAATCGGAATGTGGTTTCTAGACTCTTAAGGCATTCCCATTAGCCTTGGATCTAGAAGACAGTAAGGTGGTGCAAAACAGTAACCAGGGAACACACACACACACACACACACACACACACACACACACACACACATTCCAAGAGGATTTTATGCCCTCTGATTAGTCTAATCCTTGCACTGAAGGAAAGCAGATTCTTGACTACCTACTGATGTGCATGAATGCCAGCATTTTCCCCTAAAGTCTTGAGAAATTTGCCAGAAATAATCAGGTAAGATAAAAGAAAAGAGAGGAACGAAGAGACCCTGGGTTTCGAGAGCAGTGGAAAGAGAGTCAGCAGCAGACATTGTTCAAGGTGAGGACAAAGCCAGGCTGTGAAAAATGGAGAGACCCAGTAGTCCCGCAGGTCAGGCAGGAGCTGCTGAAGATCCAGACATTCTCCTGCGTTGTGTGCCTGGGTGCGTGTGCCTGGGCATGGCAGAACCAGATGTGGAGGAGTGAGGTAGGAGCCAGAGAGAAAAGATCTGCTGTGAATGGACTGTGTCACATTCCAGGACCTCTGAGACCCAGAGGAGGTTGAAGAGGACTGGTCAGTCTAATGCAGAGGTCAAGGTAATTTTGGCAGATAGATACCTACATCAGCTTTTTTTGGTGGGAGTTACAGGGGATGGAACTCAGAGTTGCTTGACCCCTGAACCACATCCCCAGTCCTATTTTGTATTTTATTTAGAGACAGGGTCTCACGGAGTTGCTTAGCACCTCGCTTTTGCTGAGGCTGACTTTGAACTCATGATCCTCCTGCCTCAGCCTCCTGAGCTGCTGGGATTACAGGCATGTGCCACTGCACCTGGCCCTACATTAGCTTTTTTGCTTAGTACCCAACACAAAAATGGCCTGTTATGAACATCCCTGGAACCCTAGTAAATATTATACTTGGTAACATTACATAATGCATATTAACAGCTCAGAAATACTGAAGTAAATAACAAAACAACAATAGGTGTTACCATATATGGATATGTGTGTGTGTGTGTATATATATACAAAGTGAAGAAAGTGTGAATTTTTGAATTATGTAATACCTTCTTCACAGAAGACCTGTCAACTGCCTTTTGCCCTGGTGTTTCTCAGAGCACTCTCTGGAAAAACCATGTCACAGATAGATAAACCAATTGCCTGGAAGAGGGACTACTATTTTTCGTGTTAAATTCAGACAAAATTAGCTCTGAGGGTACTAAATAAAGAGAATGCCGTGTGATGCAGTGGCAATGTCTTCAACAACCTGGTTAGCCCAAGGGAGTTACTGTTTCTTGTAATGACATTTTAAAAAATGCTGATGGCATCACACCAAAAACAGTTTAGCAAAAGTAGTCCTGCTGGGGCCAGTGTGATGCTCTCCAGGTATCTGTGTTTGAGCTGCTCTGGCGGATCCAGGGATTGGTGTTAGAAAATCTGGAAGAGAGGATGAACTGCTTATCCTTCAAGCAATCTTCTCTGAATAGTGTTATTTCTCAGTGGGGCTCTTATATAAATATTTAGTAGTAGGACATTCAAACTGTACTCCCTAGATGGCTTGAAGGCAGTGTTCTATGTTATCCTGTGAGTACCTATTCATGTGCCTTCACTGACTATCTAGCTTGCAGGAACCCTCCTCCATCACTGTCCACCAGCAACACCAGACTTACTTCTGAAGTTGCCTTGAGCCTGTTCCAGTGTGTAAATGAATAAGCAAACCAGGCCCCCAGAGTCAACTTCATTCAACATGGCTGAGGTAATGCCCGTGGTTAAGAATGTTTAAGATTGGTATAGCCAGACCCTTGCCATGGCCAAATAAAATCTTGGCAACGCCCCTGAGAATGCCTGGCTTTGAGCAATGCTACTGTCAGGACCCCATCCAAGACAAACTCTATGTTAGTGCCAAGGTAACTGAATGAAGTCACTTGTACTGGGTCATTATTCATAAGTCAGTTAAAATGTGGAGTGCCTATCAGAGATAATATATTGAGTTTTAGGACAGTTGACTTGTGGGCTTGCTTTCTGGAAATAATTGGCTAGTATGGCAAATTTATTTTCAGGTCACATCTAATTTGAGGTAATAAAATGTCATCTCTCTATATAAGAATGTCTGTCTTTTTGCTCTGGATGGGGAGGTTGGAATGGCATCCAGGATGTCTGAAAGAACATTAGGAAACAAGCTAGAAAACAGCTAAGGAAAAAAAAAATTGAGAACACGTCTCTAAAATACTTGGACTTTTTGTTTTTAATAGTCAGAAGCCAAATCCCACTGATGTGGATGGTTATCCCATCTTTCAAAGCTGGTTCTAGACTGGCATCAACAGCCCAAGTTCTAAGGGGCCAAGGTCAGGGTCCTTGTCAGGTCATTTAATATACTCCTGGGGTCGAGGATTACTGTAGAATGGGATGGAATAGCTGTATGTCAAGCTTGCATGCTCCCTGACATGTAAAAATTGGATATTTTGCTGAAACACAAATTTTGTTTGCTGATAGTGCAAACCTGGAGTGGAGAAGGAAACCCCTTACTAATGGCCTCAAGCATTCTGTCTTCCATCATGGAAATGAGAAGAATCTTCTCCCTCCCTTCCTCTCTCTCTCTCTCTCTCTGTATGTGTGTGTGTGAGAGAGAGAGAGAGAGAGAGAGAGAGAGAAACAGATCTTCCTCCAAAGTCAATTCCTGGTGCTAGTGAAAGAGCTGAAGAAGTTCAAGAAAAGAAACATTTTAGATAAATTAGAGTGAAATACCACTCGATGTAACACACACACACACACACACACACACACACACACACATAGCGTTTTAGTATGTGATAAATATGGTATTGCCAATGAAGGGGAAAAGGATAGATTGCTCAATAAACGAGATTGGGTTTATTGAAAATTTAGGGAAAAAGTTGGCTCCCCCTTTTTCCTTCTATAAAAATTCATTCCAGATGGAATAAAGAGCCAAATTTAAAAAGCAACTTCAAAATATTTGAAGAAAATACAGCTAAATATTTTATTAATCTTGGAAGTAGCAAAGAAAGCCACAAAGAAAACATTTGTTATATTTGACTACATAAAAATAAAAAACTTCTGTACAAAACACAAGGCAACAATGAACAAAACCCCAAGACAAATAACAGCCTGGGAGAGAGGATTTGTAATATACAATAACAGACACGGGATTGATAACTACAAAATAGAGTTTCTAGAAGCTAACAATTAAGCAACAAATAACCAAATGGAAAAAATATGCACAGAATAGAAACAACAAATAATCACATGGAAGAATATACAGAAAACAGAACCAGATTGTTGGTAGTAGAAATAGATAACTTGATTGGTAACCAGGGAATTAAAAGTTAGCAATGAGATTTTTCTAATATCACATTGATAAAAGTTTGATATAAAATATCCCATGGGGTGGGGGGGAAATCTTGGTGGTGCATAAACTGACTCTGTCCTTAAGACAGTCATGTGGCAGAAGCTATCAAAAATCTCAATGTGCAAATCATCTCAATCCAGGAATTAACTTCAAAATGGTCTTGGAGGAACTGACAACTTGTATACATGACCCAAGATGCATGTGTTGCAATATTATATGAGGAAAAATTAAAGAAGACCTGAAATGCCCACTGATAGAGGGTAGGTATAAATAAAAACAGTACGTTTCTGCACTTCAACGAGTGAGAAATAAGGGAAATTGCTAGTGGTAGTAGTTCACACACAGTACGATATCATGTAATACAGTTTTGCAGGCATGTAGGCACAACATAAAGATTGATAAGAAACAGATCTGGCTAATTGTGTGTTTGTGTCTCTCTTGGGAAAGTGGTGCAATGGGCTGAGGAGGGGGGAGTTTGGTGAAGGGACATTTGGACATTTTCTTCTACCATTTTCTGCATTGTTTAACCCACAAGCACATATGTATAACCAAAGGAGTATAGTCATGTATTGCTTCTATGTTTTTTAACTTAAATCACAAACACACACAAAGGTGTTCTTACATACTTAAAACACACACACATACACACACACACATATACACATACACATACCATACATGACAACCTTCTGTAGTGGCTTGGAAAACTGAAGTGACAGATTCCATCTATCCACTCATCCATTCATTTAATAAATATTGTTTGATTGCCTACTATGTGCCCAACACAGAAATTAGAGAAAGATTAGAGAAAGCAATGTGTTAAAGTATTTCAACAAGGGTTCTGGTCATCTCAGGCTGCCATAACAAAACGGCTTCTGCAACAGAAATGTACGTTCTCAGGGTTCCGGAGGCTGGAGGACTGAGACTGGAGTGCTCCAGTCCTACATGGGCTCTCTTTCTCCCTTGCATATGGGCTTCTATGTATGAATTCTAAGGGGAGCATAGACATTTAGTTCCCAATAGTAACATATCCCTAGAGTGTTAAAAATAAAAATTGGACTAGACAGCGAGATACAACAGTTGTGAAATTACAAGGTTAGATCATCACTTGCAAAATGTTCAAAGGAGAACGAACTTTTTTTTTTTTTTTTTTTTTTTTTTTGCAGTGCTGGGGATTGAACCCAGGGCCTTGTGCTTGCAAAGCAAGCACTCTACCAACTGAGCTATCTCCCCAGCCAAGAATGAATTCTTGACATGTGTTACCCACCTTGAGAATATGGAATGGGCGAGGCAGAGGAGAGGGAGAATAGATCAGGAGACAGACTTCTCTGATGAGAGCTTTTGTACTGCTGTGACTCCCTCCAATGAGGGGTGTGTGTGTGTGTGTGTGTGTGTGTGTGTGTGTGTGTGTGTGTGTGCATGCGTGCATGCTAGTGCAGTGGGGGCGGGTAAAAGACACACGTGGCAGTCTGCCCTCCCCACAGGCTTCCAGCCGAAAGCAAACTGGAGCTGGAGCAGGGAGGAGGACATGCTGTTAAATCAAATTAGAGAGTTTAATTATTGCACAGAAATGGCATTCAAGCCACCGCATTGGGACTGTTGTTTGTCACTTCAAGTGACTTAATGTGTTAACCACACAAGGCAGAACTGAAAAGTCATGGACCTGCCAGAGTTTTTGTCAGTGGTACAGAAAGAGTAGCCATGTGGAATGGGGTTTAAAGGGATAATAGGAGATAAACAAGGACAACAACAAAAACTGTGTTTTGACTACATCAGAAGTCATGTGCGATCAATAAACTGGTTACATATAATTGCTCATCAAGCAAAGATAAAGTATAGAGTCCGTGGGAAGGGAGGCGGGTGTGTGGTGCTGGGCTTCACAGTGGATGACTGTGGCTTTTCCTGTAAGTGTGATCCTGGAGAAAGCCAGGAGTCTCTCCAGGCCTGGCTGAATTTGTGAATTTGGAGATTCACCAAGACCCCCTGGTGTGCCCCTTGCAGATGCCAAGGGTTTACTATGGTATATTTTGGAAGATTTTCCACTTTAAAATATCCAGTTAAAATGATGCCTTGGCACCTAAAGGATCAGTCTCCATTTGTCCAGAAAATGAAGCTGTCTTGTTGGAATTTACTGTATAGTGTTTTGAGATTTTGCTAACCCATTATAGTCCCTGGGATGCATGCATGCTTCTGAAGGTGAGGAGAAGGTTTGTGGAAGACCTGCTAACCCCGCTTCTCAATAGAACTTCTTTTCCTCTTTCAAAATTTGGCTCAAAATTCCCTTGGTGAAACTTTCCCCCTTCCCAAGGTCAAACTGATTACTTCTTCCTAGATGAACTATATAATACCCATAAAAGTATTTGTATTGTACAGTTCATATATATATACATATACGCATATATGTATGTATATATTTTTTTCTTTTGCTTATCTGCCTCTCTCAGAAGATCTTTAGCTTCCTGAAGTTAAGAAATACTGTATTTCATTAGTTTTTTGTTTTTTGTTTTTTTGTTTTGTTTTGTTTTTTGTTTGTTTTTTGTTGTTTTTTGTTTTTGCTTTGTTTTTGGGTACTGGGGATTGAACTCAGGGGCACTTGACCACTGAGTCATATCCCCAGCCCTATTTTATTTACAGACGGGGTCACACTGAGTTGCTCAGTGCCTCACTTTTGCTGAGATTGACTTTGAACTAGTGATTCTCCTGCCTCATCCTCCGGAGCTGCTGAGACTACAGGCGTGTGCCACTACACCAGACTTGTATTTCATCAGTTTTAACACACACTTTTACATTTCTGAAATTAGGATAGTATTTGATGGCAAGTCATTGCATAATTTGCAATATATTTTCTTAGTGTTACATATTTCTTATTTCAGAGGTCCATATAATATGTCTCTGTTATGGTTGGGATGTAAGGTGTCCCCCAAAAGCTCATGTGTGAGACAATGCAAGAAGGTTTGGAGGAGAAATGATTGGGCTATAGCCTTAACCCAATCAGTGAATTAATCCTTAATGGAATTAACTGAGTGGTAACTGGAAGCAGGTGGGATGTGGCTGGAGGAAGTGGTTCACTGGGGTACTGGCTATGGGGTATATATTTTGTATCTGGAGAGTGGAGTCTTTCTCTCTGCTTCCTGATCACCATGTGAATTGCTTCCCTCTGCCACACTCTTTCACCATGATGTTCTGCCTCACCTTGAGCCCTGAGGAATGGAGCCGGCCTTCTATGGACTAAGACCTCTGAAATTGTGAACTTAAATCTTTTCCTCTTCTACAGTTGTTCTGGTTGGGTCTTCAAGTCACAGCAGCAAAAAAAGCTGACTAAAACAGTCTCACAATTGATAGTGACTCAGAGTCAGTAAAATGTGGCATATCTAATTCACCATTGTATCCCCCTTTACCTGTACATGACCTGGTATGCAGCAGGTACTCAAAAAACAAAGGAAATAGTAGATTTTATGGAGGTGAGTTTTACCAGTAGACATCACTTATCTAACTCTGGCAAAGTAGAGCAAAGCAATAGGCAGAAGACTTTTGGAACTGTAAGCAAATTCCTGAATGGGGAGGGGAGGGGAAGGTATTAGCAGGGGTGGCCTCAGTTGCTGTAACAACTAGATCTCTAAACTGCATTAACAGCATTAATGGTTTAAACTTAATTTCCTGCCAATATTATTTGTCCAGAGCAGGTATCCTTCTTTGACGGTGTCTGTCCTCAGTGTGATGTTTCTGGGATACAGGCTTCTTCTATATTGAGGGCCATCATCCCCTAGGATCTCTTATCTTCCTCCCCATCCAGGAGCCAGGGTATATGGACTGTGGAGAAGGCAGGCCATTTTGAAGTCTTGTTCTGGGAATGATTTGTATTGCTTTTATTCACATTCTGCCGGTCAGCATTAGTTGCATACCACATCTAGGTGCAAGTGAGGAAGACGTGCTGGGAAATATAATCCTTGACTGGACAGCCATTTCCCAGTTATAACCCTGAATGATGGAGAAGGGAGCATATATTTTGATGAGCTCCTGGCTTGCTTTACATTAAGGAGCCGCTGGGCTCTTGCCTATGTCAGGTAAAGTTGTCTGCTTCTTATTGCAAGTTCAACTTTAGCTTATGACTTCAATGGTAAAAGAGGCAAACCCCCAACCCTGACCAGTTTTAGTAAGAATGGAAATATCCTGGTTAGGTAGAGTTGGGCCTAGGAACTCAACTAATGTTAGTTCTCTCTCCCTCTCTCTTCTTCCTGTGATGGCTTTGATTCACAAGCAGGGACTCTCTACATGGCTGGAAGGATAAAGATGACTTCCTGGATCCTCTCATCCCAGGATCTCAGAAGGAAAGGGTTATCTCTTTCTCACAGATCCTCATTAATCTCACCATAAAGGATTCTGCATGTCTCTAACCAGCAAAAGCTGACAGATACAAGCTAACCGATGGCTGTGTCTGAGGATGGGTGGAGTGTTCTGAATGGAGAGCTGGACAGGCCAGACGGTGGAGATTAACGGATTCCCTGGAATGAATGGAGGAGGGGCACTTCCGATCAGGAATGAATGGAGAACAAAGAGTGAACGTCATCCAGTGTTCTCAGCCACCACTGCTGCTTTCTCTCCAGCCTCTCCCCATTTGTGTGTCCTGCTCTGCAGTCACTGGAACTGTTCCCAAGAATCCCAGATCTTGATACCATTCCCCAAATACCCCAGATCTCTTCACAGTTCCATGCTGGACTGTCTTTCTGGAATGTTCTTTCCATACCTTTTCCTTGTTCACCCACCAAAACCAACTCACTGTCATCTCCTTTGGGAAGTTTTTCTTGACCCCCATTCCCACCATCAAATGGGATTTGCATCCAAGTTGACTGAGCTTTGAGGTCACAGCAGAGGCTCCAATAAAAGTGGGCTCTGTGGTTCTGCCACACTGGCTGCATGGTGTCTGGGTGCGCATCTGAGCCGGCCTTGGAGGTGTAAAATGCCATCTGCCCAAAACAAACTGGAGTGCCGGGGAAACCCTCATTCCCATTAAGCAGGGACTGCATGGGGGAGAGGGCTGCGAGGAGTTGGCTGCCCACAAAGCTCCAATTAGCCCCCAAATTATCTCCTGTGTCACGTGTGCAAGGATTTCTAACCAAAATTTGCTGGAAAATGGATTCTCAATGCTTCTGTCTATTTACCTAATACTTAACCCAAGGATAACAACACACATACAAATTTAAAATAAAACACATGTTGGTTTTTTTTTAAATAAAAATTTGAAACAGATGGTCTCTTTTAAGACAAATATTTATTCCCCTGACATTTTTTTTTCACTTACATGTTTATATTTTTAAATATAGGCTTTATGCAGAGACCTTAGCGATGTCACGATAATAAAATCCATGTTGTTCATAATTGTCTATTTCCTAGAAACGCGGGGCTGGGAGCAACCTCAAGAAGCTATCTCTGGCTCTGGCATCCCCGCCTCCAGGCAGGCCGACATGCGACCAGCTGAGACCAACTGGTGTTTATTCTGTTTATCTTGGAGCCTGTTGAGGAAAGAAGCTGTAAACTCTTTCTTACTGACTCATGGACTCTCCACTGAGTTGCGGATCCCAGGATGGGTGAAGAGTTCCTGGATAGGGCAGAGTTCAGGGCAAAGCTACCCAGGGTGTTTTCTTCCCCACAGTTTCCCTGGTTACCCTCTTGTCAATCCCTACCCAGTATTTGCAATGCAGTTGCTCTGACTTTGTTACAGGCTGCTGGCCTGGGTTCCTTTGTGACCCATTTGGATCCTTTGTACCCACCTCTGATAGGGTTAGCGGTCATCTTGGTGAGGGCCATCAATTTTTCTTCCCCTAAGGTAGGAGAGTATTCAAAGGAAGAATTGATAGATGTATGAGGTGTTAGGCAGGAAAAGATGAATACTTGTCATTGACAAGAAGGAGCTCATCTTTAGTCTGAAGTGTCTGAGGAAATTTCCTTTATGAGATGTAAAGTGACCTTTTCTGTATTCTTGTATCAGTTAGCATTTGCTGTGAAACAAACCACCCTCGAAAAGTACTGACTCAAAATAACAAAATATTTCTTACTATTCTGTGGCTAGGCTGGACAGAATGCCTGGTCTGGATTGGTTTGGCTGGGGTTGAATGGTCTAAGAAGCTCACACTCATGTCTGGTGTTTGGTCCTACGTCAGCTGGAGTAATGGAGAATACCCAGTCATGTGTTTCTCATTGTCCAGCAGGCCAGCACATGTTTGTTCACAGGATGGCAGTTGCAATGTTCTCGAGAGTATCAAAAGGGAGTGAGTCCTAATGTGTAAATACTTCTCAAATCTCTGTTTGCGTTACGTTGGGCATTGTCCCATCAGCCAGAACAAGTCACAGGGCCAGCCCAGAGTCAGAGTAGAAGGGATAGCAGGAGGCTATCTCTGTAATCTTCTTGAAGACAGAAAGGAGATGTCCCCTCTTGGTTCCTATGAAATCCAGATGGCCTGATAAGTTTCTCAGAGAAAGAAAAGCTTGCGTTTCCTCATCCCAAACTTTATTTCAGCTGAATATAAGAGTCAATGATATTGTTTTTTTAAATATTTTTATAAGTTGGCAATGGACCTTTATTTTATTTATTTATATATGATGCTGAGAATTGAACCCAGTGCCTCACACGTGCTAGGCAAGTGCTCTGCCACTGAGCCACAACCCCAGCCCCTCAATGATGTTCTTCTGTGCAACTTTTCCATGCAACGTCCTTGAGGACAAAGACTTTATATCTCCAACTCTCTGCACAGTGCTGAGCAATTAGCAGATGTTCAAATAGTTTCAAATGAATGAATGAATGAAAATTTGTCTTCCTAACAAAGAAGACATACTAACTTGATTTGAGTTCATTTAATCCTCTTTATTTGCTTAATAACTAAATACATATGAAATAACTGGCCTTAAACCATCCCAGGTAGGGAGTAGTTTGAAAACATAGGTCAGATCAAGTCCCTCCCTTGCTTAAATGTCTTCAAAGTTTTTTCCTTAGTCTTATTAATACAATCCAGATTCCTACCTATGGCTTACAAACTCTACATGCTCTGGTCTCTGCACTTCCTGCCCCATCTCCCTATTTCTCTTCACCCCTCTTACCTACTACATAATGGCCTTCTGTCTATTCTCAGAACACAAACATATGTCACATGAAAGCTTCCCCCCATCACTTCTACTTGGAATGCCACACCTTTTTGCCTGTTCTTCACAAGGCTGGCTTCTTCTTTTCACTCAGACTTCAGTTTAAATGTTATTGTCACCCCTTAAAGAGACCAGTCAACTCTGATCATCTACACTAAGGTAGCAACTCAGGGATTCTTTACCATTAAATCATTTCCACCCTTTGCGAAGCTCTTTACACTATTGTTGTCTCTACTTGTTTACTTATTTTTGTCCACAGTCTGCCCACATCTCCCTCTAGAAAGGTGTTAGTTCTAGGTCAGTACCTCATCTGTCCTGTTTACTGTTATCCCTCCAGCATCTAGAACATTCCTTGGCACATAGTGTGGGCTCAAGAAACATTGGAGGTAATGGAAAACTATTACCTAATCTTTTCTATCTTAATTTCTTCTTTCTCCCTGATTTCATGGGCAAACAAAAAAGAAACCCCTCCACTAAATTACTTAGGGGCCATTGAACTGGGTTCCTTCTCTATAAGATTTCCCCAAAACATAAGCACTTGCGACCTGCTATAGAGACACATGAAAGAACTGCTAGAGGGTCTCCATTTGCATGGGTCACTTGCAAAAACAAAACTTCAGGAGTAGAAGTTAAGATCACACAGCAACGTATTCTGTGATTTCCTTTTTGGCAACAACATTTGTAACGTGACTTTACCTTAAAAATATTTTAAAAGAAAAAAAAAAAAAAAAAAAAAAAAAAAAGTCAAATCAAATAATACCAAAAGACTTACAATGAAAAGTAACAGTTGCCTGTCCTTCCTCCCGACTCCCCCATCTCCCGTTCTGCTCCTGAGAGACATCGCTTTTATCTCTTCCTCTTTTTCATTTCTAATGCCATTCAGCTTATGCCTTTCTTTTTTGATTTATCAACTTCAGACACGGTCTTCTGCCTTCTGGTCCTGATGGATGAGGATCCAGCTCTCCATAGCTCTTTTATGTTGCAGACTTTCCTCAGTGTCTGGGGAGAATTGGTTGTCTGTTGGTGGGTGAGAAAGAGGGACTGGAAGGTTAATGGGAGCTCTGGTTTATGGGTGACCACTGGGAAGCTTTAGTTAGAGTGAACGGGGACTAGGCACTGGGGTTGAAACACCAGGCTATGGGGTCCTTCCTTACTCTGGCCACCACCAACTACCCTTGCTACTCCTCTTCTCCCGACAGTGACATTTCTCTCTTTCCACTCTCTCCTCCCTCTCGTTTGCCTCTCTCCCTTCTGATCTTTTCTTTCTCTGTTACCCAGGACCTGGTTGCAGAGGTGGCAACTCTCTCTGCCAGCTGGAGTCAGGGAGGGGGTTAGAGTGCCCCTCACCAATATGTGTACAGAGTTTGAATTACTTCTCATTTTCACCACTCACCTTGTCTGCTGTCTCTGAGTTGGACCTCATCCCAGGTGGGGCTGCTACAGCCCCTTCTAGAAGTTTCTAGGAGGTCAGGACTCCTATTCTGCCACCTAGTTTGCTTTATCGACTAATTCTCTTCTATTAGCTTTACGTTTTCCAGAAATGGGCTGACATTTTGCCTCTGCTGAAGGACTCCTCACATTTTCTTTTTTATTAAGGAGTTTATAGCTTTAAAAAATTAAATTTGATGGGCTCTCATGAAGGAGAGAAAGGGAATGCTCATCTGCCATTGGACGATCTTGACTCTTCTCTCACTTAAAATCTTACTCTATGCTGCTCAATTTGTATCTTCATCATTTTTTTAAAAAGATATTTTATTCTATAGGTTTTTGCTCTGATAAAGTTGTGATGTTCTTAGTCCAGCTACAATAAGATATATATTTCTCTACTTATTCCCAGGCTGCTGTCTTGCAGCCCCAGCCCAAGCAGTTGGTCCTGAGTTCTTCTCCCCTCCTTTGCAAATTCTTGCTTATTTTCACATGCTGACCTGCCCACTTGATGCCATCAGCAAGTTCCCTGAGAACCTTTGATCAGAGCAGCAAACTGGGTTTCTTTCATCAAGTCAGAGGCTCCCTGATGGTGGGGTCCACCTCCCTGTCAAACTGGGAACCCCTAAAGCTGTGAATGAGGACTACCTACAAAAGGGACTGCCTCCTTTGTCAGATTGGAGGCAACCTATCTACTCCTCCATCTCTTCTTGGACCAGGATGATTTTATAGACATATGCGACATGTGTATACATTTGCAAGTACAGGTAGTGGTAAACATGGGATTGGAGATAAATCTGAAGAAAAATAACTGTACTGTCCTGGCTGATTGGGCCTCAGCTCTCACTCTTAACCTCAGAGGTAGTCTCTCTAACTGTACTAAGGCTTTCCTGACTTGGAGAGCTTGGCTGTTACCTTTCTCCAACAGCTCTGGCTTCCCTTCAAGAGTGCCTGCCTATAATCCCAGCATCTTGGGAGGCTGAGGCAAGAGAATTGCTAATTCAAAGTCAGCCTCCGTAAGTTAGCGAGGCCCTAAGCAACTTAGCGAGACCCTGCCTCCAAATAAAACATAAAAAGGGCTTGGGATGTAGCTCAGTGGTTTAACACCCCTGGATTCAAGCCCCCGTACAAAAAAAAAAAAAAAAAAAAGAGGGCTTCTACAAGTCAGGCATGGCGGACATGCTTGTAATCCAGTGGCTCAGGAGGTTGAGGCAGAAGGATCAAAAGTTCAAAGTCAGCCTCAGAAACTTAGTGAGGCCATGAGCAACTGAGACCCTATCTTAAAATAAAAAATGGACTGGGATGTTGTTCAGTGGTCAAGTGCCCCTGGGTTCAATCTTTGGTACCAAAACAACAACAACAACAACAACAACAACAAACCTCTATAGGTGAATGAACCAACCAGAGTCCTCTGATCACACAAAACAAACCTGTAGCCCTTAGAACAATAATAATAACAACTAGGGGACCAGAAAAACAGAAGTGCTAGTCTTATTGGGCTCAAGAAGGGCCCGTATATTTGAGTCATTTTTTCCCATTTCCTCAGAGCAATACCAAAATCTAACTTGAATTAAATCCAACTTTACTGGAAGCTGTAAGTGGAAACTCAGGCACTGGGTACGTGACATTATCAATAACAACAAGGCTATGGGTAGGGAAAGGATGGAGCCAGGACCGACTTCAAGACCAATAATTCAAAACTGGGAAAAACTCAAACAAGCAACAAGAGCAAATACACTGAGGTAGTTATGTCACAAATATATTACAGAATGACGTGTAACCATTAACATTTCTTTTGTGAAATATTTTTAGGAGAAACCTATAAAACTGTGTAGTATAATTGCATTTTAATTAAAAATCTGATAGCAGGTGCTGTCAATGTACTTGCAATGGGGCCAGGTCCTGATAAACCAATCATAAGTGGAAAATGCATTTAATCCACCTGCCTGCTGAGCCTTGTAGTTTAGCAACAGCACATGTAGGGAATGGGTTGTTTACCTTTATGATGCCTTGGTAACTGGGAGCTGTGGCTTGCTGTTGCTGCCCAGTACGGTGAGAGGTTGGTACTGCCTATCGCTAGCCAGGAAAAAGATCAAAATTTTAAGTAGTTTCTACTAAATGCATATTGTTCTTACATTATCATAAAAGTGAAAAATAGAGTAAGTTGAATTATTTTAAGTCAGGGACCATTTTTCTCTATTCTATAAGTTCATTTTTTTTGGGGGGGGGGATAAGTACCCTCACCTGGTAAGATGAGCAGTCTTTTTCTATTCTGAATATTCTGTTTTCATCATTAAGGGAGCATTATTATTTTTCAATGACTTCTTTTCCCCCAGAAAATAGGTTATAATATATGTAGACTTTTCACCAGAGCTTGCACACTCAGATTCTTACAGAATTCAGAGAAGCAGTGAAAATCAGTAAAGTGGACTGGAAAAGAAAAAACCCAACTGCCAGAAATGTAATCAAGCTTTTTTTCATTTCTACTTGACCGTGGCTTAAGCACATACAATATAAACATGTATGATATTGGAGATTATATTTTAAGTTTGAAACAGAAAAACCTAATGTTTGAAAAAGTAGAAATATGTAATTATTAATTTTTTTCCTTCGTACCTTGTTACTTTTTTGCTTTAGAACCAGAAATGTGACACTTTTTCTTTGGCCCCAACATGTCAATGTTGAGTCTTGCATTTCATATTGCGAAGTGCTGTATAGAATTCAACCTTGAATCTTTTAACTGAGAGCAATAGTTTTATTTAGTTTCATAATGGAAAACAGCTGTTCATGGCTGAGCATGGATATAATCTTTGTACGATGGTTTTTATATTTAGGGTAACCGCTCATGAGATATTTGTAGAATTCTGGCATTCTAATGTTGCAAATTTTAGTTTTTAGGACTAAATTGTGGCTCAAACATTCCATTTATGGCACAAGGTTAATTGAGAAAGACAAATTTAAAAAGTTCCATGTATGCACAATATTAATTGAGAAAGATGAATTTTCATAAAATTATAATCTTTTTTGGAAATCTGTCTTTAACTCCACAATTTGTGGAGAACAGTTGATGTGATCTTTCATTTCTGAAAATTGATTTCAGCACAAGAAAATGGGCCAGATTATTCTTCACCAAATGAATTTCCCTAAGATAAAATTCCACTAAGAATGAACAAATTAAATAGCTCACTTGCATACTTGTGAAGATTTTTACAGAGAAGTACCCCAAAGTGTTAGATGGCTTGTGATAGTTATTGAAAAGGTTAATCCGTGATCCAATATTTGCTGGTTGGGGTGAGTATTTTTGTTGGCTGATGTGAACATGTTATAATTTTTCCTCTGTTCTCTCCATCCCACAAACAAGAGACCCCAACATGATTATCTTTCATTTATTAGAACAGATAAATGTTGCCAATATTGCTCATCTAGTTCATCAAATAAAGCATTGAACTCTATTCTTTTAGCCATTGGGAGTTTCTCCAGAGACCCATAATGTGTTCTATTTTAACTTTTTAGCACTTCTTGGCGAATTATTTAGTTTCCATGATTGTGTGAAATTTGCCACCTTGGATTTAAGTTTCATAACAAGGTCAGTGTTAACATTGACCATCTCAGGAGCTCTGTTCCATAGTCAAGCTTACTAATTTTGACCTGTCTGTTTTAAATTTTTCAAGACTGCTCAACACACAAAGTTAAGTCATTTCCTGAAATTGTGCCTCTGATGGACACCATGCCCCAAAATTCTCTAATCACATTGAAGTCTCTTTGGAACCATAAATAAATATAACGGACTGGGTGGTATTATTTGAACTGGGCTCTCTATAAGCTTCACTAGGAAATGCCACAAATGATTTAACTTTTTCACACAACCTGTCCTGTAAGTTCTCAGCCATGTCGTCATCTCGTTGAGCAATACCGTTTCTGTTTAGTCTTCCATTTGCAAATACTTGTTTTTTTTAAGGCAGGAATTTCTGTCTTAGTAGATATTCTTTTATAAACTCACCATTCATAAGAGGTTGTAATGCCTGAGCAATATTTTCACCTTCTCCATAACTTCATTTCACAGTTGCATCACTTGTTTTATTTGCATTGAAAAATAAAACATATTGAAACATCAGTCCTTTATTTTAGGTCATTAAGTTTCCATATGCTAGTTGTGGCCTCATTGGTTAGACTCTTTTGATAGGCATACATTTAATTTGCTTGTCAAACTTGGAAGATTGTTTTCAACTGAAACACATAAAAGAGATATTTTCCAAATTTCTTTGCAAACATGCAAACACACATCCCTCTTTGGTGCTTCTTGGTTTCCTCTCTTTTGATTGCATTATATATATAGTACACACACAGACACACACACATATAGATTATAACTTCAAAAGGCAGTGCACATAGGCACGCACATACATATAGAAGGTTACTTGCTTCTTAAATCTATTAAAGATAGATATAGTTCAGGATGATGATCTGTAAGTACTGACCCACAGACTCAGTGATGGGTAAAGAATAGGGAATGGTGGGGTGGATGCCAATATGGAAAGTTGCTCAGTTGTAGAGAACTCATTCCCTGGTAAAATGTGATTCCATTCTAGAGATCCTAAATTTCTAAAACTTTTGTATAATGTATATATATAAAAGGGTGTATTTTGAGAACATTGTTTGATGAATTTTTATAAATAGAGCGTGGTGGAATAGTCTGCAGCTAGATCAATGAACAGAACAGTATCAGGATCCATAGCCTCCCCCCCCCCCACTCCCTTCTAGTTGAGATCTTTTACTTTTTAAAGACAAGAGCATGTGGATTCCTATGTGAACTGTTCAATTCCTCTTAAATTTTGTCAAGTAATTCAAAACACTAAAAATCAAAACAAAAACAAAAACAAAACAAACCACTGTGGGTCAAACACATCCCAGGCCGGAGTCAGCCCAGTCCAGCGGAAACCTCGGGCGTCCATGTTCTTCTCAGCGTCAGGCAACTAGCACCAGGCTTCCCCTCTGGAGGGGTGGGCCGGCTTTGGGCTTCATGATCCCAACCATGGTTCACTGGTGTCTTTCTCTGGAATTTAGGAAGCAGGGCACTGAAATACTCTTCAGCTAGTGATGGTGCTGAAGGTGGCACCGCCCTGGCCCCCAGAGCGGGGGCAGGCCCTATTTCACCTGCGGAGAAAAATGGAGCCGATGTGCCAAGAGCAAACAGATCTAACCTACAGTGAGAGGGAGTGAGGGGGCTGGGGAAGCTGCCTTGGCTCCCCAGCAGTTTTCCAGTTTCCAGTCCTTGGTTCCAGCCCCTCCTAAGGTCAATAGATATGAGGGACTGTAGAGCTGAACTAGGCTGTTGATACTGCTCTAAGAATTCAGGAGGAGCGATCAGGTGTGTTAACCATTGGTGAGAGCCAGTGACTGGCACTCAAGTGGGCAGGATCCCTTCGTGAAAGGAGGCTGTCCACACAGAGCCAATCTCTAAGTGAGCTGGAGTAAGGGGTAGACAGAAGATGGAAGTTTCCCCAGGTGAGCTCATAGCAGGATTCTTGTTTAAGGAATGATAGAGATTGGATGATTCTCAATTCTTCACTCTCTTCCTGTAATAGAATTGCATGTTCCTGCCTTTTGCCATATAGCTTTGCACATTCCCTACTAGAATAGGTGGGAAAAAAAATTCCCATCTCTTCAACTGTGGGTGTGGTCAGTTGACTTGCTTGGGCCAGTGGAATATAGATGAACTTGACAGTGGGGTAGTTCTGAGGTGAGGTCTTCAGAGTCATGTAAAGTCATGAAAGTGGTGTCCATTAGACACCAACCCCTCCTTTTTGGTGATAGTAGAGATTGAAACCAGGGTGCTGTACCAGTAAGCTACATCCTCAGCCATTTTTATTTATCATTTAAAAATTTGAGCCGGGTGCAGTGGTGCATGCCTGTAATCCCAGTGACTCAGGAGGCTGAGACAAGAGGATCATGAGTTCAAAACCAGACTCAGTAATTTAGTGAGATCTAAACAACTCAGTGAGACTCAGTCTCTAAATAAAATACAAAAAAGGGATGGGGATGTGGCTCAGTGGTTGAGTGCCTCTGAGATCAATCCTTGGTATCAAAAAAAAAAAAAAAGTTTTAATTTTTTTTTGGATAGTGTCTTTCTAAATTGCCCAGGCTGGCCTCAAATTTGATATCCTCCTACCTCAGCCTCCTGAGTTGCTTGGGATTACTGGTGTGTGCCATAGTATCCAGCTCCACTAGCCTTTTCTTGTATTCTTCCATCCATAATGAGAAGATTCTGCCCCAGGAAGTTACTGGTTCCAGAAATGTATGAAACTGATCTTTACTTGACCCCATGCTTAAATCAGAGTCCCTCAACCCAACCCACAGATAGTGAATGGGAAAAAATAAAGGATTGCTTTTATAGTCCGCTAAGACTTTGGGATTGTTTATTACATAGTAATGGCTGACTAATACAGAGGAGAACTGAATCCTAGGACAAATGCACAACTAGGAGCCAAGGAGCCTGATTGTACCCAAATAGGTCCATCCTGGAGAAGGGGAGGGGAGAGCGTAGACTCAGAGGCAACATGAGTAGTAATGTGGATTCTTAGAGGTCATTCTGGAGGGCACCAGACCCACGTATGATTGGAAGAGGGAAATGAGAGTGGTCTGGGGGAAATACCTGTCACCTCATTGATCATCTGGCTTGAAGGAAAATCAGGAGAAACACAGGAGCCAGGCAGTTGTAACTGAGCTGGTGACATTATTGTAAGCCATCGTGGCTGCTTGAGCTTCATACACTCCACAGCTTGGTCACAACTGACCCAGAACTGGGTGCAGTGGTGGATCTGGTTCTGAGGGTCCCATGAAAGCATGAGCAGGAAAAATAAGAAGAACAGACAAGCTCAGCTCCCAAAGGCTCCTAGGTGTCTGCACGTGCATGTGGGATGGTTTAGCTCTTATAAATCTGGTGGTTGCTGTCCACCTTCTTGCTGTGTTCATTTATACCTCAACCCAGAGTGGGTTCGAGGCTGGGAGACTGATACCTTTTGTGACCCTGTCACTCACTTTCTGAGAACCTGCAGCCTTGAATGAAGCCTGTGGAACCACAGACCCCATAGAACAGCTAGCTGAGCAGGGCACAATGTGGTGGCCAGTGTCCTGTGTTGCCACAGTGGGGGACGCTGGGCAGGAGCACAGACAGAGGGTGTTTCTGATTTTCTGTCTTGAAATTCCTTCCCCCAGGGGCTTCCAAGCTCGGGAAGCTCTTGTCATCTCCTAATTGAGGCAGATGAGGATGCGCGTTCTGTTGGGAGGCATTTCCACTTAATCAAGGCCAGCCATATCCACGCTCTAGGATTAGGCAGAGAGCTGCAGATCTGCACAGTTGCTCAGGCAGCCTGTTTTCTGTCTTCACTACCTTGTTATCTGGCCCTTCTCTGAATTCCTGTAGCTTTTCCAGGACTTAAACAATGAGATTAACAGCTATCATTGTTTGAATGCCTACCATATGCTAGGCTCTCTTGTGAATCTTTTACAAATATTATTGATAACAACAACAGCAAAGATAACTAATATTTATTAAGCATTTACTATGTGCCAGGCACTGTGCCAAACTCAGTCCATGTATTAACTCATTGAAAATCCTTACAATGAGGCAACGTGGGCCTCATTATTTTTACATACAAGTAATAAATGGTGGAGTTAGGATTTGGATGTAGATTGGTCTGACTCCAGGGTCTCTGCTGTTTTCATTTGTAACGTGCTCTTGCTTGGTCTTCCTCTCTAGCCAGGCCAGGGCACTGTTACCTGAGATAGGCTGGGACCTGGAACTAGAGCAGGAAGATGAACAGGATGTGATGATCCTCCCCAAGAAGTTCAGTAAGTAGTTCATAATGGGAACAGGAGAGGATCCAACAGGAAGCACAGTGAGACCCTGAAAGGTGAGATGAGCTGAGAAACCGACAACCCAGAAGCCCTCAGATGTCCTGGCAGGCAGTGGGGCTGTGCAGGGTGCAGGAAACCTGCCAGCAGGGAGCAGACCCTGGGTATTGGACAGGGGTTCAAGTGCAGACCAGCAGATCCTGGAGCAAAGAGTGCTGACCAGAGCACAGTTCAGTTCTGGCTCTGCCCTGTATAACTCAGCTCCTGTGAGCTTCAGTTTCTTTATCTGTGAAATGGGGATGAGAATATTACCTCCTTCACAGGGTAGACAGGATAACCAAGATAAACATGAAGCACTGTTGGTGATACCCAGTGCTGAGGAAACGCTTGATTTGCAGATTGCTATGCTTTCAAGAGACTTTCTTGGACACAGGGACAAGGTTATTATTACAGGAAGCCAAACAAAGAGTTCAAGGAGCAGCATCCTAAAATTCCTTCTGAGGTCAGTATTTGTTAGAGACTGAAGTGGGTTAAGTGACCTCAATCCCATATAGAAGGGTGGCTAAACCAGAGTGGACAAGCAGATACTGCTATTTATATAGATGAGTTTTAGAATTCTGACCCTGTACAGCTGGAAGGCTCTTGTTCAGGGCTTTTCAATGATATTGGTGCTGCTGGCAAATAAGTATAACCACGTCAATGGCACAGACACTGTAGTAATTTTAAAACATTTTTGCAAATTCTTTGACATTCCTTTCATCAAAGGGTAGCTTTGAATTGCTCTCCCCTCGAACATGAACTAGCCTTGTTTCTCATGAAGAAAATGTGGTAAAAGTGGCCTAAGATAGTTAGAAAGGATGAGCATCCCTCTCTCAGGATGCTTGCCCTTGGAACCAGTCACCATGTTAGGAGGGAGCTCAGGCTACATAGAGAAGCCACATGAAGTTTTGAACTAACAGCCCCAGCTAAGGTCCCAAGTTGACAGGGTTACTTGCCAGACAAATGAATGAGTGAGACCTGATGATTTGGTCCAGTGCTCAAGTGCTGTAGCTGACACAAACTAGTGTAGGGATGAGCTGTCCCCAGCAAGCCCTGCCTAAAGTGATGATTCTGAGCAAAATAAATACTGTTGTTTGAAGCTCTTAAGTTGTGGAAAGGTTTATTGTGCAGCAAGAAATAAATGGAATATGCACATATATGACTGAGCACAGAAGAGAAGCAGCTTGGCATAGTTTTAGAAGTTTGTGTTCTGGAGTCAGATGCTTAAGTCTCAAATTTTGGCTGTGTGGGCAAGTGTCATAAGCTCTCAAGACTGCTTTTTCTCTGGAAGATGGTGATAATAACCATACTAAATTTATGGGTGTTAAATTAATTTGCTAGAGAGTCATAGCAAAATACCACAGATGGGTGTGGGGGTGGCTTGAACAACAGAAATTCATTAATTCTGGAGACTGAAAGTCCAAGATCAAGATGTCAAGCTCAAGATAAGGATGTCAAGTCCAACATTAACAGTCATTTCCTTCCCAAGACTCTTTCCTCGGCTTGCAGATGGCCTCCTCCTTGCTGTGGACACAGTAGGGTCTTTTCTTTCGGGATGTGTGTGTGTTTTCATATGTCCTCTTCTTGTAAGGACCCCAACCACACTGGATCAGAGCCTACCCTAATTAGGACCTCATTCTAACCTAATCACATCTTTCAAGATCTTATCTTCAAACATAATCATATTCCAGGGGTATTGAGAGTTTAGGACTTTAATGTGAATTTTGGAACTTTAATGTGAATAATGCAGATCATAACATCTATTGTATGAGGACTAAATAAAATAAAACAAATACAAATGATAGGTTAGTGGTGGACCCAAGGTAAATGTTTAATAAATAATGGTCATTTTATATACATATGTGACATTTGGGTGGTCATACCTGACACATACAAAAAAGTATTAACACCACCCTGTATGCCCTAGCAGGAATCCTCTCTTCTTCTCACTTGGGTGATGAGAAGGTCAATTCTCTACTAAGCAAAGTGTGTTTCTGGTCTCCAGCCCCCCCCCCCCCCCCCCCCCCGCCCCACGCCCCACGCTTTGTGACGGTGGCAAGAGAGAGGGGCTGAGAAGTCCCCTCTGAAGGGAGGAAACAACTTTATTTCCTGGCTCTCCAGAGACATCTGCGGGGCCCCTACAAGTTCACTTCTCAAGCCTGGGAGAAGGGGTCCAGGCAAGGGCAGGCCTGCAATGCTGTGAAAACCAGGAGCTGCTGTCTGAATTGGCCTGGGTGTTCCAGAACTGACCCTCGGAGTTGTTCCCACTGGAGGCAATTTGCAAAAGGTATTTTAGAGGGAAAGTCCGGATTCAGAAAACCTTTCTGCCAAGTCCTTTGTTTTCCTAATGCTGCCGCCGTGTCTGGAGCTGCATTTTTAAAATGGCATTTTCCTGGAAAGGAATTTTTGGTCTCTTTTTGGAAATGTCTCATGTAAAACAAGATCACCAGTGGTCTGCTCTCCTGGGGCAAGCTTGGGAAATGGCAGGTTGGGGAGGGACACTCGGGTGAGAAAAGGAGCAAAACCAGAGGTGGACGGCGAGCAGGACGTGACAAAGGGGCCAACATTCCCAAGTCAGAAATAGACTCAGAGCTCAGATTCATTCCAAGGAGGTCAGGCATCATGGTGGGGAGGAGGGAGGGAAGGGGTCCTGGCATGAGTCCGTGGGAATGTCCCGAGAGCCCTTGGCATAGAGCTCACAGTCTCCATTCATCACAGAAATGGACCTGCTCCTGGGCCTGCCCTTTCCTCCTCCCTGGTCCTGGGTGTGTGGGAGGGTGGAACCATATAGCAGGGGCCCCATCTCCACCATCAGGCTGAAGACAGGGTCATGCAGCATTCCTTCTAGAAGCTCCAAGAAGGTTGAGTTGTGCCTCCCCATCCAATGGGAGGTGGGGTCCTCAAGGGCAGGGACCCTGTCCCACCTCCATCTAAGGATCCCTAGAGCTATAGACTTTAACCCCTTCCTTCCCTGTTTTGCTGAAACAGAGAAGGGCCTGGTTTGGGGGTCTGTCTGACCCAGTGACCTATTCCCACTCTTGCCGCTCCTTCCTTGTAAGCAGCTCAGGCAAAATGTGCTGCAGACCAGACGTCCTGCCATAGGCTGCCTTGTCAGCACCTCCTCCAGGCCCAGGGCCAGGGCAGTGACTGTGGCCAAGAGGAATTGCTGTGGCAGGAAGACTCTTGTGGACCTGGCCTCCATCCTCTGGCTTCACTGTGACTCTTCTGTCTATTCCTCCTGCCCTGTCCTGGCCTCTCCTTCCCCAGCCTCATGACTCCTGGTCTGCCATGACTCTGGTACTCCAATGGGGTAAGAGCCAAAAGCAAGAGAATGGGCATCTGAATCCAAGCCACTCAAGATACGATTTAACCCATGTTCTCGTCTGTCACATGCCAGGCTCTGCTTTAGGTATTGGATATATGGTGGTGAACAGGACAGACATCGGCTAAACGTCTGAGGACAATAGTCTGAGGACACAGATCTGAGGACAATAGTCTCACTGAGTGATGGTCTAAATTCTGCTTTAAGCCTTCATGCTTTTGGAACTTTCCCTCCCTCCTAAGGCAACCCATATCAGTTTTGGAAAGCTTTGAAAATCAAAACAGGTCCTCTGTTGATTGAGTCAACATTGTTCCTCTGTAGCTTCCATTCATTCTCACGACCTGCATTCAGACCTACCCAGGATAAGTTCTTTCTCTTTCTCCTGGAAATCTCTCACTATGATGGTGAATATTGTGGTTCGGATCTGGAATGTCTTCCCAAAACCACATGTGTTGAAAACAACATTCCCCAATACAGCAAGGTTCAGAGGTAGCACTTTTAGGTAATGACTGAACTGCTTTCTATTATATTGACTAGTTTATTTTTTTCTTACTGTTTTAAAAGTTACATGCATCTGTAATTTCTTTTGATCTTTTCATTTTTAACATGCTGTGAATGCTACCAATTTTGAACTGTTGGGATTTATAACACTTCTGACACCAAATGGGTGGGTTTCCCCCATACTAACAATCATTTCCAACTCTCTGGATACTAACTGGTGTCCAGGTTTAAGGGCTCAGTCCCAGAAGTCTGCCTTCACAGCTGATCCAGTCACAGTACTGGGTGCCCAATGTACCCACAATTCAGTCTTACTTGGTTACAAAGTTGGGGTCCCCAACATCCCATTAATTTGCTGGAATAACTCATAGAACACAGAAAGACGTGTGACTTACTATTACATTTTTTTTTGTGTGTGTGAAGGACACATAGCAGTCAGATGCAGGGTTACATAGGGTGGGATCTGGCAGGGTTCCAAGGTGGAAGCTTCTGTCCTTGTGAGGTTGGGGTATGCCATCCTCTCTGCATGTGAATATGCTTGGCAGCTCTGAAACTCTTTGGATCCCTTTGTTTACAGATTTTTATGGAGGTTCCATTATGTATGTAGGTTTAAGTCATTGGCAGTGGGTAACAGAAATCAACCTTCTGCCCCTCTCCCCTACCTGGAGGTTGGGGTATGTGTGAAGCTGAAAGCCCCACACCTCTAACCACACTTTGGTCTTTCTGGAGACCTGATGTCCTAAAGCTATCCAGAGCTGCTCCCCAGCCACCAGTCATCTTGTTAACATAGACGACATTCACTACTCAAGAGTCCAAGGGTTTTAGGAGCTGTGTGCCAGGAACCAGGGACAGAGATCAAACATTTCTTTTTAATTATATCACACTGTGCAATTTAGGATTACATTTGGCTGCACATAATGAAAACAATGGATTAAACTTCTAGGGGGTTATTCTGGAGCAAGAAGACCAGAGTTAAATAGTCAGAGCTAGAACACGTCTTTATCTTCAAGCACAGGATTATTTTATCCCCCTTTTCTTCCGTCCTCGGTGTGGAACAAAGTCACAAGTTCCCTTGGTGAAAGTCTGTTCACAGTCATGAGGTTCCCCTGCTCCTCCAAGCATTTCGTCCTTATCCCAGATAGGAAGAGAGAAAAGGGAGATGGGCAAGGGACAAAGCAATCTTCCCAGACGCCCATAAGTAGGCTTCTGTTTGTCTCTCACTGGCTGGAACCGCAGCACATTGCTACCTCTGTGGGAAGGGAGCCCGGGAAGGTGAGTATTTTTACCTGAGCACATCATTCACCTGTAGAAAATCAAGCAATATAGGGAAGGAGAAAGTATGTATTGTGTCAGCCACGACATGTATTTATAATTCATGCATATTACTGTGAGAATTTTATAATTATTCAGAATCTGTAGATACGTACATTGCTCTTATTCTAACCGTTCCCTCTCAGGTTTCATGTTTCTTTCTAGATTTATCGATTTCTTCACTGACCACTGTTTCTTCCATCCCATTTCTTCCTCTCAGCTCAGTTTCCTTCTGTAAGTGATGTATTCTCTCGTCTGCTTCTGAAGACGTGATGTGTTTTGAAAGCCCTTCCCTGGACTGAGAGTTGAGCTTGCTTGCTCTTCTCCAATGAGAGAGTCACCCTCTCAGTCACCATCGTAATGCCAAGTCTTCTGTCTCCTTCTTCCTGGTGTTTTTTTTTCCCTCCATGAATGATGTTTTGCAGTTTCTAAAATGAACCGATGTGTAATTTTCTACTTGTCTCTCATGTGGTGCTATAAAGGTATTTTTAAATATGTAATTAACATTTTTTAAAATTTATTTTTATTGTAAACAAATGGGATACATCTCGTTTCTCTGTTTGTACATGAAGTAGAGGCATACCATTTGTGTAATCATACATTTACCTAGGGTAATAGTTTTTGATTCATTCTGTTATTTTTTTCCTTATCCCCAACCCCTCCCACCCTTCTTTTCCCTCTATACAGTCCCTCCTTCCTCCATTCTTGCCCCCCTTTGACCCCCCATTATGAGTCGTCATCTGCTTATCAGCGAGATCATTTGTCCTTTGCTTTTTTGAGATTGGCTTATCTCACTTAGCATGATATTCTCCAATTTCATCCATTTGCCTGCAAATGCTGTGATTTTATTATTCTTTATGGCTGAGTAATATTCCATTCTATATATATACCACAGTTTCTTTATCCATTTATCAATTGAAGGGCATCTAGGTTGGTTCCACAATCTGGCTATTGTGAATTGAGCAGTTATGAACATTGATGTGGCTGTATCTCTGTAGTATGCTGATTTTAAGTCCTTTGGGTATAGGCCAAGGAGTGGGATAGCTGGGTCAAATGGTGGTTCCATTCCAAGTTTTCTAAGGAATCTCCACACTGCTTTCCAGAGTGGCTGCACTAATTTGCAACCCCACGAGCAATGTATGAGTGTACCTTTTCCCCTACATCCTCTCCAACACCTATTGTTGCTTGTATTCTTGATAATTGCCATTCTAATTGGGGTGAGATGGAATCTTAGGGTAGTTTTGATTTGCATTTCTCTTATTACTAAAGATGTTGAACATTTTTCCATGTGTTTGTTGATTGCTTGTAGATCTTCTTCTGTGAAGTGTCTGTTCATTTCCTTAGCCCATTTGTTGATTGGGTTATTTGTATGCTTGGTGTAGAGTTTTTTGAGTTCTTTATAGATTCTGGAAATTAGTGCTCTATCTGAAGTATGAGTGGCAAAGATTTTCTCCCACTCTGTAGGCTCTCTCTTCACATTGTTCATAGTTTCCTTTGCTGAGAGAAAGCTTTTTAGTTTGAATCTATCCCAGTTATTAATTCTTGCTTTTATTTTTTGTGTTATGGGAGTCATGTTAAGGAAGTCTGATCCTAAGCCGACATGTTGAAGATTTGGACCTACTTTTTCTTCTATAACATGCAGGGTCTCTGGTCTGATTCCAAAGTCCTTGATCCGTTTTGAGTTGATTTGGGGGCAGGGTGAGACATAGGGGTTTAGTTTCATTCTGCTGCATATGGATTTCCAGTTTTCCCAGCACCATTTGTTGAAGAAGCTATCTTTTCTCCATTGCATATTTTTGGCACCTTTGTCTAGTATGAGAAAATTGTATTTATTTGGGTTTGTGTCCGTGTCCTCTATTCTGTACCATTGATCTACCTGTCTATTTTGGTGCCAATACCATGCCATTTTTGTTACTATTGCTTTGTAGTATGGTCAAAGGTCTGGTATTGCAATACCCCCTGCTTCACTCTTCCTGCTAAGGATTGCTTTAGCTATTCTGGGTTTATTATTCTTCCAGATGAATTTCATGATTGCTTGCTCTATTTCTGTAAGGTACATCATTGGGATTTTAATTGGAATTGCATTGAATCTGTATAGCACTTTTGGTAGTATGGTCATTTTGACAATATTAATTCTGCCTATCCAAGAACATGGGAGATCTTTCCATCTTCTAAGGTTTTCTTTAATTTCTTTCTTTAGTGTTCTGTGGTTCTCAGTGTAGAGGTCTTTCACCTCTTTTGTGAGATTGATTCCCAAGTAGTTTATTTTTTTTTCAAGGCTATTGTGAATGGGGTAATTTTCCTAACTTCTCTTTCTGAAGATTCATCACTACGCATAAAAATGCATTAGATTTATGAGCATTGATCTTATATCCTGCTACTTTACTGAATTCACTTATGAGTTCTAAGAGTTTTCTGGTGGAATTTCCTGGTTCCTCTAAATATATAATCATGTCATCAGTGAACAGGGATAGTTTGAGTTCTTCTTTAGCAATTCATATCCCTTTAATTTCCTTGGTTTGTCTAATTGCTCTGGCTAGAGTTTCAAGGACAATGTTGAATAGAAGTGGTGAAAGAGGGCATCCCTGCCTTGTTCCAGTTTTTAGGGGGAATGCTTTCAGTTTTTCACCATTTAGAATGGTATTGGCTATGGGCTTAGCATAGATGGCCTTTACAAAGTTAAGGAATGTTCCCACAATCCCTATTTTTTCTAGTGTTTTGAGCATGAAGGGATGCTGTATTTTATCAAATGCTTTTTCTGCATCTATCACAATAATCATGTGGTTCTTGACTTTAAGTCTTTTGATAAGGTGAATTACATTTATTGATTTCCGAATGTTGAACCAACCTTGCATCCTTGGGATAAAACCCACTTGATCATGGTGCACTCCCTTTTTAATATATTTTTGTATGCAATTTACTAAGATTTTGTTGAGAATTTTTGCATCAATGTTCATTAAGAATATTGGTCTGAAATTTTCTTTCATCGATGTGTCTCTGTCTGGTTTAGGTATCAGGGTGATATTGGCTTCATAGAATGAGTTTGGGAGGGTTCCCTCCTCTTCTATTTCATGGAATACTTTGAGAAGAATTGGAATGAGCTCTTCTTCAAAGGCTTTGTAGAACTCGGCTGAGAACCCATCTGGTCCAGACTTACCTTTGTTGGTAGGCTTTTGATGACTTCTATTTCATTACTTGAAATTGATTTATTTAAATTGTGTATGTCCTTCTGGTTCAGTTTAGGTAATTCATAAGTCTCTAGAAACTTGTTGATGTCTTCGAGGTTTTCTGTTTTGTTGGAGTATAGATTTTCAAAATAGCTTCTAATTATGTTTTGCATTTCACTCATGTCTGTTGTGATATTTCCTTGTTCATTCCAAATTTTAGTAATTTGAGTTTTTTCTCTCCTTCTCTTTATTAGTGTGGCTAAGGGTTTGTCAATTTTGTTTATTTTTTCAAAGAACCAACTTTTATTTTGTCAATTTTTTCAATTGTTTCTTTTGTTTCAATTTCATTGATTTCAGCTCTGATTTTAACTATTTCCTGTCTTCTACTACTTTTGGTGTTGCTCTGTTCTTCTTTTTCTAGGACTTGGAGCTGTAGTGTAAGGTCATTTATTTGTTGATTTTTTCTTCTTTTATTGAATGCACTCCATGAAATAAATTTTCCTCTAAGTACAGCTTTCATAGTGTCCCAGAGATTTTGATATGATACATCTTTGTTCTCATTTACCTCTAGGAATTTTTTTATTTCCCTCCTGATGTCTTCTGCTATCCATTCATCATACAATAGTGTATTATTTAATCTCCAGGTGTTGGAGTAGTTTCTGTTTTTTACTCTTTCATTTATTTCTAATTCCAATCCATTATGATCTGATAGACTACAAGGTAATATCTCTATCTTCTTGTATTTGCTAACATTAACTTTGTGGCATAAAATATGGTCTATTTTAGAGAAGGATCCATGTGCTGCTGAGAAGAAAGT
Source organism: Sciurus vulgaris (assembly GCF_902686455.1). Taxonomy (NCBI): domain Eukaryota; kingdom Metazoa; phylum Chordata; class Mammalia; order Rodentia; family Sciuridae; genus Sciurus; species Sciurus vulgaris. The sequence goes on from NC_136475.1 coordinate 64,486,237, forward strand.
GTATTCGCTTTTTGTTGGATGGTATATTCTATATATGTCCGATAAGTCTAAATTATTGATTGTGTTATTGAAATCTACGGTTTCTTTGTTCAATTTTTGTTTGGAGGATCTGTCCAGTGGTGAGAGAGGTGTGTTAAAATCACCTAGTATTATTGTGTTGTGGTCTATTTGATTTTTGGAATTGAGAAGGATTTGTTTGACGTATATGGATGAGCCACTGTTTGGGGCATAGATATTTATGATTGTTATGTCTTGCTGATTTATGCTTCCCTTAAGCAGTATGAAAAGTCCTTCTTTATCCCTTCTGACTACCTTTGGCTTGAAGTCCACATTATCTGATATGAGGATGGATACTCTGGCTTTTTGCTGAGTCCATGTGCATAGTATATTTTTTCCCATCCTTTCACCTTTAGTCTGTGGGTATCTCTTTCTATGAGATGAGTCTCTTGTAGGCAGCAAATTGTTGGATCTTTCTTTTTAATCCAATCTGCCAGTCTATGTCTTTTGATTGATGAGTTCAGGCCATTAACATTCAGGGTTATTATTGAGATATGATTTGTATTCTTGGTCATTTGGCTCATTTTTTTTTTTTTTTTTTTTGACATGACTTGGTTTCTCCTTTATTTGGCTGTTCCTTTAGGGTAGTTCCTCCCTTTGCTGATTTACATCGTTGTTTTTCATCTCTTCCTCATGGAATATTTTGCTGAGAAGGTTCTGTAGTGCCGGTTTTCTTTTGGTGAATTCTTTTAGCTTTTGTTTATCATGGAAGGATTTTATTTTGTCATAAATCTGAAGGTAATGGCACCCGACCTTGGTATGGGGGACAGGCGGGCTGGCTCACCCTCTGGCTAGCTCTGTGATGCAGGCAGGCTGGCTCTTCTGCCGCTTGCTCTGTGATGGTGACCGACCTTGGCGTGGTGGTCGGGTGGGGTCACTCCTCGATGGCGTTAGACTTCAGCCTGGTGGTTGGGCAGGTTGGCTGTCCGCCAGCTAGTTTCGCAAGGCAGGCGGGTTGGGTGCCCACTGGCTAGCTCTGCGATGCAGGTGGCCTGACTTGCCGCTAGCTTACTCTGTGACTGCGACCCACCCTGTAATTAACATTTAAACTAATAGAGTTTAAAAAAGTAGGTTGCCATCCATAATGTGGATGGACCTCATCCAGTCAGGGAGGCCTCAGTAGAGAAAGATGGAATTCTGTCTCCAGGCTGACTTTGAACTTGAGGGGGATCTCCAGCTTGCTGGTGTGTACTGGAGATTTTGAACTTGCCAGATCCTACAATAGTTACATGAGCTAGTTTTCAAAAGTCTCTCCTTTTCTTTCCATACACATTCTATTTATTCTATTTCTCTGGAGTACCTGATCAATACATTCGGTAAACAATGGAAATTTGTAGAACACACTTGTGTTCAGTACTGATTTGGGGTTTTGTTTCTCAGGGGTGATTTTGTTTTCTTATCTGCAACTCTGGAAAGACACAGTATCACTGGTGCTTCCCTGGGTCCATGAGTGGAGTTCATAAATAGCTTCAAAATTTGAAGCAACTGTCCTCCTAGGGTCTCCACTTGATGCTTCCAGAGTCTCCATCTCAGGGTCACCAAACTCCATCTTTAGCTCTTATTTGGACCTCAACACTCCAGCCTCTAGCCATATCTATTTGGTAAATATCTTCTTGGATTATCAAAGCATCAGTCAAAGTTTTCCACTCTAACTAGAAGTTCCTTCTTTGTATTTCTTGCATATAAAGGTTCTACTTTATTTTCATAAGCTCAACAAGATCATAAAAATATACATGTATATAAATTTTTGATATGTATTACCAGTATTTTTAAGGGTTTGCAGAGGGAGTAGAAGTTCACATTAGCTCAGTCTGCCTTGGTGCTGGAAACTTAAAACCAAACAGCCCTTTGTGTTGTTGAAGATATGTCTTAGGTGTTTGTTCCTTCCTATGTCTTCTCAGTTGACCCTCGCACAATGAGGTGTCTCATCCATTCTACTTCTCTTCTGCCATTCCACTGTGTTCGTGTCCTTCCTATAGAGCAGGACTCCAGTCAGAGTTGGGTTCTCTGCTATGGCTACACTAGGGTCAGAGGCCATGGTCAATTCATGGTCAGGATCTTCACTCCCCTCCAGAGATTTGAGGTCCCAGGAACTCTTTGAGCTAAAACGTCACTATATTGATAAAGAGTGTGCTTCCCCAACCCCACAGGGCATTGGAAAAAAGAGAAAGAACTGTTAAGAGAGGCTGGGAGGGTGTCAAAGGGTAAATAAGACTCGGGAGAATTCAGGCAACTGAGTTGTGGCCCTACCTGTGCAGCCCTGCAGGGACATTCAGCAGCCCTTTCTCAGGATCAATGACTTAGGGCAGAAAGCTGCAGAAGTCTACCCCAGTGTTTTCTTAATTATGTAGGCTATTATTTGCTTTTGATCTACGCCCTCCACTGCCCCACCCCTGGCTTAGAATTTTCTTTTGTTTAGGCTGTCCTGCAAGTACCTTGACTCCATGAGGAAAATTGCCATTTTCTATTTGGTATTCTATTGTGATAAGCTTGGATTTTATAACTCTAGGTCTTTTGTAGAAAGCTGGGAGCAGGGACCTGTAGTCTAATGGAGATAGTTGCTAAGTGATCATTTGTGTAGCGTAGATCAGGAGTCATACCAGTTATCGCCTCCAAAAAGGGAGGGGGAGGGAGAGAACAAGTAGAAAAACACCTGCCATGTGACCTTTTCCAAATCCTTAACCTCCCTGAGTCTTGATTTCTCTATCTGTGGAAAGGAAGTGTTTGACTTTGATGCAGGCCCCTGTCTCAAATGATCTGAGCTTCGATTCTTTTGAAAGATGGTGGCGTGGGGTCATGCTCCTGGGACTATGCTGCATCTCTTCCTTATCTTGTAGCTTTGGGTCTCAGAATGGCAGTTTTTAATTCTCAAAGTAATAATAATCGCAAAAATTTTATATGGTGTTCACGACGGGCCTGACACAGTTCAAAGCACTTTCTAAGCCAGTGTCACTTAATCCTCACACTACCCCCATGAGCTGGTTATTATCTTCATGCTGGAGCTAAGAAAACAAAGACACAGAGAAGTTAAGTACCTGCCCAAGATCACACAGCTAGAACACACCAGGACTAGATTCAACCGTGGGCTGTTCTGACTCTAGAGGCAGTGCCGTGAGCCCCTCACTCAAGAACTAAGAGGCAGGGAGTTTGGGGGTTCAGAAAAGTCAGGGAGATACTTTCAAAACCCCTTGAAAAGAGGAGAGGGCACATAATGGTGATGTGACTTGGTTTTGATGGGAAGACTTCCCAGAAAATATGTATTAAGCCAAGATCTGGGGACAAGAAGACCTAAACTAGAGGAAAAGGGCAGAAGGAGCTGGGCAAGCAGAGGGATCTGGATGTGCCCAGGAAACACAGGGCAGTGAGAACCAGAAGGTGTCTGTGCATTTGGAGTTCAGAAGGGGAGAGGGAGTGGTGCCTAGTGAGGCTGGGGAGTGGCCAGGGTCCTGCTCTGCAGGCTCTCCGTGTTTCTGTCTCAGGGTCTCTCAACTTCGCCATTATTGACATTTGCGGCTAAAGAAGTCTCTGTAGTGGGCCTGTCCTGTGCACTAGAGGATGTTTAGCAGCATCCCTGGCTTGCACCTCAGAGCTGCAAGATACCCCTGTCCTGAGTTGTGACAACCAAAGATGTCTCTAGACATTGCCACATGTCCCCTGGGGGGCAAAATTACCCTTGGTTGTGTATCCCTGAGCAAGATATTTCACTGTCTTTTTAAAAAATATTTTTTTTTTACTTGTCACAGGACCTTTATTTAATTAAATTATTTATATGCAGTGCTGAGGATTGAACCCAGGGCCTCACACATGCCAGGCAAGCACTCTACCACAGAGCCACAACTCCTGCCCTTCTTTCACTGTCTTGGCCTCTATGCTTTCTCATTATCCAGATGGACACTGAGTTGTGGCATCGTTTTCTAGACATGAGTACTGGTTTAGGGCTCCTTCGGCCAGGTCACGACCAGGCCTGGAAAGGCAGGCATAGCTTCCCCGCATTCTCCCTTGGCAGTGGCCATCCTCAGATGGAGGCATCACCACCATCAGAATGCATGACACTGGGGTTAATGCACAAACTGGAAGAAGATCAGAGAAGTGCATTCGGGTGGAAGCAGAAGCTGAGGTTTTCCTCCCTCCCAGGCACTCCAGCTTGCCCTGTTCTCTTCCCCGCAAACCAGCGGCAGTGCACGGTGCTCAACAAAGCTCAACAAAACGTTTCGTTTACAGAGTAAATGACCTTAAATCAGAAAGAATAGAAACAAGATTCTTGGCCTTAATGGGAATAATAAGCAGACTCCTGTGAAGGGCTTAACTATTGCTCCTTTAGTTATGGGTATTTGTACTTTCCAAATTCAATATTGAACCCTTCCAGACTTTTTGTCAAGTGTTTTCTGCTGTTGTCAAGTAGCCTAGGAAAAACGAAAGGAGCTGCACTGTCTCGCACATCTCTCTCTCATCAGGAAAATGAAGTTCTAGGTGCTCTGCCTGTTTTTCCTTTTATTTTATGGTAGGGAGATTATGTCAATGCTATAGTCTGGTCTATTGAGGAGTTTTGGAAAGATGACTTTATCTGGGCCCTTTGTCTCCTTGTTGTAGAAATTCGCTGAGTCCCTTTGCTCTCAGCCTATAGGACTTCCAAAGGAGAACATATCTGCCTAACAAACCAACCAACAAACAAAAAAACCGAATCATAGTGCCAGAAAGCTTGTCCACAAAGCAAACTGTGCAATACCCTTTTTCACATTTCCTGGCCTGTTCCCCTAATTTCCTGTACCTCTGACCTGCTATTGCTCACAACTTCTTGTAGAAAACTAGGGTCCTGGCTGGAAGCCACTCCCTCAGAAAAAATCCTGCTCAGAAAAGCTACCTTATCTCCTAGCCATGAGGTCATTCAGGGCTGCCTGTGGCTCTGAGAGCCAGAGCTCTTTGTCCAGGTCATAACTAACATCTAAGTGTCCATCTCTCTTGTTAAATGATTATCTGTTTCACATCAGAAAAGGATGCAGAGCAGTCAACTAAAATTTAGAGTTTGAACTTAAGACAAAAACCAGAGGTATTATTGGCAATGACTGTACAAATAGTATTTATTGAGAAGCAACAAGTAAGTCAGCTCTATGCTTTATCTACTTTATTTATTACATGTTCTCTATGAAGTGAGTACTGTTGTATACACAGAAAGAAAAATTGGGACTTAGGGAAATTTAATGGTTTTCTCAAGGTCTAGCAACTTCTAAACACTAGAGCCAGGGCAGCACCCAAAGCCCAGGTGTTACCTCCCACCTCTGTTTTTGTTGCCTCTTGATACTTTTAAAGGCTATGAAGAAATTTAGAGAGGGTTCTTGGTGTTCCCAGAGAAATCTATCTTTGGGACACACAGAAATCTTGAGAAGACCACACTTCAGTATTTCTGAAAGAACTTATCTAATGCATGTCTTCTGAGCTGTGCAGGGATGGGCACATTCCAAGTTCTCTACTTAAAATATACTGTTGCTCAGCCAGGCACAGTGGCACACACCTGTCATCCCAGTGACTGGAGACTGAGGCAGGAGGATTGCTGGTTTGAGAACAGCCTGGACGACTTATCAAAAACCTATCTGAATATAAATTTTTTTAAAAAGCAGGGGAGTGTAGCTCAGTGGTAGAGCACTTGCCTAGCATGTTGCAGGCTCTGGGTTCAATCCCCAGTACCCTTCCCCCTAATTTTTTTTCAATAAAGCTTCATAGCTATAAATATCAGTTTCATCCATCAAGTTTATCATTGTCTTTATAAATACTCTTTATAAAGACCATATGGATCCTTCCCCCTTGGCATGATGATAAACTAAGGTGGTGTCTCTGGGCTTCAGTTTCCTTATTTTTCAATGAGGAGTTTGGGCAACTTGATTGCTGGTCTTTCTTGCTTTAAGGCTTGGTTGTCACACGTGTGTATCCTTGAAACCCAGATAAAGGTCTGGTGTCTCCTTGGTGAGGCATCAGTTATGTTCCACTGGCTCCCATTATGTGGAATTTGGTTTCCGGGTGGTTAATTACGATGCTTGGGGATTGGCAACCCCAGTCATCTAAACAGCTGGCCTCCTGGCGCAGTTTCTACCCTTCACTCCCCTGGAGCTCTAACCAGTGACCACTGCTGTGAACCAAACCACTTGTGTGCACTAGGGGGCGCTCCTGCTCACCCTGGGAGAGCATTTGAGCAAGCTTTCCACTCTACAGACTGAAGAAGGAGCCACATCCATCCCTGTCTTCCTGACCACAGCTCAAATGGGCCCCAGGAAGACCTGCTCCTAGAGCTACCATTCATGAATTTCTGTAGGACAAACTTGCCATGGTGAAGGTGAAGGAGACCAGAGTGAAGGGAAGCTGGAACGATGATTCATCCTGGGTGAGGCCCAGGGGCCTCAGGAGAGGTCCTACCTCCTCATGAGGTCTGTTGCAACTGATCTCACATGCAGCTAAAGAAGGATCCAGGGGAGGAAGGATAGGTCTAGCTGATGTGTTCACATACGTGAGAGAAAACATTGCCACAGCATAGGAAGAATCGGTGGCTAGTAGAAAGTCAGGTTAGTTATTGTGCCAATAATACTGAAGCACAGACACAAAAGGGAAAGGAAAAAATGTGAATGATTTAACATTGTTAAAATCAAAATTATGGCATCCTGATGGGAGGGCAACTTTGATAGACTCATAAAGATGGGAAAGTGTTATTGTGTGGTGTAGAGTAGGGGTTGGTCAGCAAAGTTCAGCCCGCGGGCCAGAAATGACCCAATGGCTGTTTCTGTAATATAATTTACTGGAATACCTGTGCATTCATTTATGTATTTCCTGTGACTGCTTTTGTGCTACCATGGCAGTGTTAAGTTACAACAGGGACCACGTGGCATCCAAAACCTAGGATATTTACTGTATGGTCCTTTAGAGGAAATTTGCTGACCCCTGAGGTAGAGGAAAGAACTCGTTGTTCCAAGTCCTGGATCCACACTTGCTAATCTAATCTCCCTCCCCAAGTCGTTATTTCTCATCTGTGAGATGGGAAATAACTAACCACCAAACTCATGGAGGACTTCAGACACTGAATAAGTTAACAAATGTCAAAATGTAAAGAGTTACACGAAGATCACATATCATGAGGGCTCTTTCATAAGTATTTGGTAAAAGGGAGAAGAAAATGAATTTGTTTTTTCTCAGTAGAGGTCAAGAGGAAATAAGTAATTGATCACTGCTAAAGGGTACATATGCCTTTTGATTTGTGTCAGCTAATGTATACTTTTGAGACAAGCTAAGTTGGGTTATTAAAATTAAAGGGAAAGAAATAACAGTCATAGTTGTCTTGAAAGGGATTGAAGACTGTCAATCATGAGGTCCAACAGTGTGTTGTGGCAGCCAGAGGGGACTCAGGCACAGGTCTGAGGAAAGGCTTAGCCACTCAGGAGTGACAGGCAGCTGAGGGGAGGAATGGGAGGACAAATCTAGGAATTATTGCGTGGGATATATTTATACTATTATTTAATGTTTATCTGAAATGCAATCTGGCTGGGCATCCTGTATTTCCCTTTGCTAAATCTGGCAATCCTCCCCTAACCCAGAGTGGTTTTGTTAGGGTGACCAGTAACAGGACTGTGCCCCTGATCACATCGGTTTGTCCAGAAACTGAATCTTAAGCAGAGACAAATTAGGATAGAAGGTAGCTAGAGTGGACCATCTGATGGTAGTGTTCTAGAAAGATCTTCAGAGCCACCTTATTTCCTTTTCAGGGCCCCATGGATTCATTTTTCTTTGAATTCTGAAGACTGCCTTTCATTTCTTATTTGTCCCTTTTGGTTCCTTAAACTAGTCAACATTAGTTTCTGAGGCTTCTTGTCAAAGAGTCCCAACTCATGTATATCCACACACTCAAAACCGTGTTTGATAAATTATTGTGAGGACTGGTGCTAGGTGGACAGAGTGAGGGGAAGATCGACTAGTGAAGGCCATTTTGAACGAGGCCCTGGACCTGTGCAGAAAGGAGGGGGTGAGGGCACTCTGGACCTGGAATCTGGTGCTTTTTACATCTGCTGCAACAGAGAGGAACAGGAGCCACTAAAGAAAGGCTCTTGAGGGGGAGTAGGACTTGATGACAATGACATTGTATTTAAAAATTATTTCTAATGCTGGCCTTTAAGTGTTCTGGTTGGGAAGCTGGCTGGAGGGCTGTTCTCATGGCCCAAGTTCAGGCTGTTAGTCTGGACTAGGAGAGGTTGATGCAGTGAGGATGCAGGGGAGAATCAGTTCAGAGGAGATTGCTGGATTCAGTGACTTTCTGGTCATGGGGAACGTCCAAGAGACGGGAGAGCGCCAACTGGGTCATGAACAGCAGTAACTCAGCCCGGGGAAGGGGTTCTGCCAACACACAGGCCTCCCAGGACCCAGGGCTGCAGGGCAGGATCATGAGGGGTACAGCAGGAAAGGAACAACCCATTATTCTGGCTGGCTCTCTGTCTCCCCCCTGGGGGGAGGGATGTGGTAAGAGTGGAGACTGCAGCAGAAAGTGACAGGGATGATTAAAGGGATGGAAAATCAGGCCCATGAAGAAAGGTTAAAGGGATTGCAGCTATTTAGCCTGGAGAAGAGGGGTGGTGTGTAATAGCTCCCTTCAAGCACATGCAGGGTTGTTAATAGACACGCGCTGGGCAGCTGCCCCGCATATCCGCATATCCGGGGAAGACAGCAAACCCCAACTGGCTGGGTACCTTGCAGGGAGGGAGAGGCGGCTCTGGAGGCAGGCAGAGGCATAATCATAAAGGCTCTTTTGTGGTCTCTGAAGGTCCCCTCCCCTCCCCTTTGTTTTCTGCATCTGTCATTAGGCCCTGCAAACCACAGCCAGGCCTCTTGACAGCACCAATATCTGCTTTCCTGCACACTTGGAAGGTAATGTGGCTATAAAATTGACAAGTTAGATAAATGCCAGTACAAAGGGTGACTGTCTGGCTGCCCTGAGCCTTCTGACTGGTCTCAAAACCGACCGGGATAAATTGTCCCCCCTGGCTCCTACAGTCAGCCTCGGCCTCCTCTATCCCATCTGGGCTCCTGATTGACCCCCCAGGAGTTCACATTTGCTTTCCTCCCTGTCTCATTTGTCACTCTGGCAACTTGCGAGTTTTTAAATTTCTTCCCAGGTCAAATATGTTTCATTTCACTTTTCTTCTTAAATGGAAAACACTTCTTCCTTCTTGCCAGGCCCAACTCTGGCTCTCTTGGCTAGGCTGCCATGACATGTACCCAGGCCAGAAAGTTACAGTCTGTCCTGAGAAGGCCAGAGGGCCTGCCCTAGACCTCCTCAGATCCTTGCTAGGGTCACTGAGGGCCTCCTTGTGTGGTGACTGAATTTTCTGATCTCAGTTGAGGACACATAAGGAACACAGTTGCTGGAGGAAGTAATTTATGAACCGTGTGCTCGGACACCTTCACATTGGAGATGGGGGGGAGGAGAGAAAGGTCCACAGCTAAAATATTTTTGGTTTCAGTCCTGTCATTAATGAAGGGCAGGTATCAGCGAGCTTCACCTGGTGCTGGCATAGTCCTCTGAGTAGGTGAGGAGAACCCAGAGGCCAAATTCCCACTAGGAAGTCCTGTCAGGAAGCAGGAGCTCAGCCCTCCCCATATGCCTTTATTACTACTGTGTCAGAGATCACATGTGCCACTGACAGGCTCATTCCAGGTGGACAAAGGTACATCATGTGGATGGGACCAGAGGCCAGGCAGAGGCCACTAGCCCAAGATTCAGGGCTGAGCCCAACCCTAAACAAGAGCCACACTCTGTCTGCTCTTGTATTCAGTGAATTCACTGGCTTGTATTCACCCTGTGATTCTGCAGTGAACAGCACAAGGGTGAACACCCAGCAGTAGATGGTCCTGGGGCAGTTGGGACGATGGCCTCGGGAACAGGAACTGCTACTGTTCTTCAGCTGTTACTGCCCCCTCCTTCTAAGGCCAGTGTCAATGTCGAACAGTATAGCCACGGAAGTCTGTGCCTCTCATGCCCAGTCAAGAGAGGACACGTGTGTGTGCTAGCTACCACTGTAACAATTGACTCTTAGCATGACCTATTTGATGGAATTGATGCAGCAAAGGAAGGGACTGTGGAAAGGCTGGAGTTCTGGGATCTGGGCATTTCTCATTTTATGCAGCTCTGCAGCCTCAGCTCTTGCTGGCTGTGCCCCTGACCGTGGCCAGCCTGGGAGGGACAGCTAGCCTGGGCTTGGATTTTACCTTTGTTGGTTGCTGCCTTTCTTGGTGATTAGTCTTCCTTCCCTCCTCCTCCTCCCCCCCGCACCGCACCCCCCCCCCCATTTTCCTCCTCCTCCTCTTCCTCACAAGCAAAGAAGAGAGCACAGAAGCCCTTGGATTTGCAAAGAGGCGGACCCATCTCTGCACTCCATTCCACTAGAAAACTCAGAACAATTCCTATTATTTTCGGTTCCCAGACCTTGAACGTGTCAGGCTTCAGGGTCACTTCCTACATCTCTTCCCGTCCCCCAGATCTGCAAGTAATTTAACCTTGTTTTCACAGAGCGCAAAGACGTTCCGCTTGTTTACACTGGAGACAAATTTTCCTCAATTGACGCAATCCTATTGATTAAATAATGACTTTCTTCCTCATTTAAAGGTAATTTCGGTTGGTTTCATGACATGGAGGAGGAAGCTGAAAGCCGTTTCTGTCTTGTGTATGAAGGGCAGACTCTGAGGGCTGGCTCTCAGAACTCTGAGCAGGGCTTTCTCCCTTTCTCACCTGTTCTAGAACCTCCACAGGTGGTGAGAGAGGTGGTGGCTGGACTCTGTGAGGAGGTTGGTTGAGCATGGTCAGATTGTGACTGGGAAATTGAAGGGCAGCACTGGCTCCGTAATGAATGTCACGGCTGGGGCAGAGTAGATGCTGCTTTGTTTTAGAAATGCACTTGATTTTCTTTCGAGATTATTAATATCTATTAAACTAGGATCTGTACGTACACAGTTTTTCAAGGTCACATCACATGATAGCCAGGACATGTCATTCGAGCCGAGGACTTAAAATCAAAGGGAAAGGAAGTGGTGTGTCAGGAAGAACCGCAGAGAACAGCACATGTGGGAGAGGCTCTTAAATGGGGGATGAGCAGAGAGTTGGGGGCACTGGGGGAGTCCCTCCTTTTGTCTGGGCCTCATTCCTCATTGGTGAAACAGAGACAACTGGATCAGAGAATTTCTTAGGCACGTTCTCCCTTCAGTGTTCTGTGATAGAATGAAATCTGGAAATTTTTAAAATTATTTGCTCCATTCCAAGTCCTTCTGCTGTGTATTCCAATAAGGAAAGAGCAGAGGATGACATCTAGGGGGTAAGCCCTCTCTTCCGCTGCCTTTTAGTGAAGTCGGGGCAATACGTTCTGTATCAGCAGTGTTATTTGAAACTAGGTACCACTATGTTCTATATAGGAAGTAGATTATGCAATGATTTTTAAAAAACTTCCTGGGGACTTGGGGTGCAGCTCAGTGGTAGAGAACTTGACTAGTATGTGCAAGGCCCTGAGTTCAATCCCCAAAGTTGCAAAAAAAAATTTTTTTTTAAATTTAGCAAAACTTTGTAAATACTTGAGGATGTATTTCCAAATACAAGTGACATATATATCATGGCTGGGCGGGAGCTAGATGTTAATAAGGAAAAATGATAGCTGACATTTTTTAGTTTTTTTTTTTTTTTTCTATTGTAGCCACTTCTAGAAATTCCTTTATTTTCTCTTTACCAGGGGTTGGCAAACATTTTTCTGTAAAGAGCCAGAGAGTAAAACGTTTTAGGCTTTGTGGGCTATCAGGTATCTGGCATACTATACAATATTGCTATTTCATGGAAAAGCAACCACAGGTAATATGCAAATAAGTGTGTGTAACTGTGTTCCAATAAAACTGTATTTATGGGCTGTGAAATGTGAATTTCATATACTGTTCATGTGTCACAAAATATTCTTCTTTTGATATTTTTATTTTTCAACCATTTAAACTGTAAAAACTATTCCTAGCTCATAGGCTGTCAGCCACATTTGGCCCTCGGACCATACATTGCCGATCCCTACTCTTTATCATAACCCTTTAAGGGAGAGACTATTTAACAAATGAGAAAATCAAGCCGTACCAAGGTTATTTAACCAGCCAGGTTTATTAGTTAGAGGCAGTAGAACTAGAATATAATCTAAAAAGTCAGCTCAAAAGCTGGAACTTTTAACACCTGTTTTTCTACTTATAATGATGGAAGCTGGGGAGCTCTGCTTCCTCGACTTTGCTTAATAGTTACAGTCTTCTTTTTATCATTATTATTTTTTCCTAGTGGTTCAGACTGAAGACTTTAGAGCGAGATTGGTCTTTTACCAGGCTAGGCGATCCCTGGCTGGCTTAGGTGTTACACAGAACAATAGCTCACAAGGGGACTGGGCAGGACAGAGCGGGAATGGAGAAAATGAGGAGTTAGTTCTGTGAGCATCAGGATGCGGGGGGAGGCCTGGCCACCTTTCTTTGGCCTGGGGGTCAGCTCAGCTCCTTGGTAGGCTGAAGAGAGTGGAGGCTGAGGGAGGAAGCGTGAGCCTCTACACACTGCTGCTGCCTCCCATTCTTGTTCTTGAAGACGATGCATCTGGTAACATTCTTCAGTGCTTCCCTTGGCTTTTTTCCTAATGTTTCAAAAATGGGGAGGCTTTGTCTCCAGAGATAAAATGGCACCGTCCAGGGATGGCTCATGTCTTCTCCCGTCCTCTCCACATGGGGAGTGGTCTGGACCCACAGAGATACAAGAATGCTTTCCAGCTCCAGGACAGGGTGCTTCAGGACATCATGCTCTGCCTGTTCTGAGAGTGTCATGTCATCAACACTTGCTGAGCACCTAATGCATGCTGGGTCCCAAACCAGGAGCTCCCACAAATATTATTTCTTTTTGTTCCCACACCTGGCTTCTGAGAGTGGGACTGTGTTCCCATTAGCCAGGTGAAGAAACTGATACTCAAACAAGCTTCCTGTTTTATGAAGTGATGCAGTCAGAGGGCAGTGAAGCCAGTCCGGTCTACTCTCTGCTCCCAACACAGACCCCTACAGTGGGCTGTGCAGAGGCATGGGGACTGACCCTCACTAGCTGTGTGGCTTGAACAAACTACCTGACCTTTCTGAGTTTCAGTTTCTTTATCTGTGACTGGTTGACTTACCTTCAACAGTTGTCATGAAATGAAAGGTAGTATCGTATGAAGGTGCCTAAAAACAGTGCCAGGCATGGAACAGGTTCTATGTACATTGCTTTTCCTCTTACTTTCAAGATGATTTGGTTTTGTGAAGTTGACTGGTTAAGTGGTCTTACTCAGTTGGGATCCTCAGGGCCCTGCTGGAGAGCAGGGCGTGGAGCAGACAATAAATATTTGTGCAATGAACAGATACACAGTGCTTGTATCTGCCGGTGCCAACCATCTGGATGCTTCAGAGTGATGGATTCTTGACTTGTCATCTGAATGTTGGATGTCATCCTGGAATATAAACAGCCAGAATGATCTGAAATGACAGGAACACTGTCACATGCCACTGATGCATATTCATTGGAGGGAAACATGTAAATTACTGAGAATATGCAGTTATTTTCATATAACTCTGGCTATATCCCTGGGATTATTTATTTATCCTCCCCTCCCATCTATCCATCCATCCACTTGTTCAATCACTCATTGGTGGCCTAGAGGTGCTCTCAGGGCCTCTTTTAATAAAAGATCACCTGCATCAGAGCCATTATTTGTAGACAAATAGAGCTTTTAAACTGCTTACAGGAGCTTGAAAACCGTTTGTTCTCAAGTGTGTCAGACCTTCCTCCAGGATGCTGAGGATGTCCTTCCTGTGTGATCCTGCAGAAGGATCCCTGTGCTAATTCACAACCATGTTCTTATCTGCAGGGGTGTGGGAGAGCCCAGGGCCTGGGTCTGCTGCCTCTGGATGTGTCACCAGGAAGAGGTGGCACAGGAGCCTGGACCCTGATTTTAGGAATGTGGGAGCAACCTACTGGACCAACAAGAATAAACCTCCTATGGACCGGGTAAGGCTGGACCGTTGTTTGTGAACTGAAAAGAGGGGTGGAAAGACTACATTTTTAATTCTTTTTAGAATGATCTCGGGTTACTGAGATGTACATGACTATTGATCCCTACACTAAAATGACACTAGAGTCTGTGCTTTTGGGACCCCTATTTGTATGGTGTTTGCTACCCTGTGTTTTATAGCCATCTGTCACTTTTCCAGTCCCCAGTATGCCTGTCACTAGCAGTTCAAACCTTCCTGCTAATATGTTGGCTGCTTCTAATATTCCATGGGCAAAAATCCAAAATGAACCAAACACATAAACAAACAAAAAACAACTCTAAAAAGGTAAGTTGTTGGAATTGTTTCTGAAGCAAGAATTTTAAAAATCAGAATGAGTTGGGCACTGTCATCCCAGCTGTTTGGGAGGCTGAGACAGGAGAATCTCGAGTTCAAAGCCCCCCTCAGAGACGGTGTGGCCCTAAGCAACTCAGTGAGACCCTGTCTCTAAACAAAATACAAAATAGGGCGGGGGACGTGGTTCTATGGTTGAGTGCTCCTGAGTTAAATTTCTGGTATTCCCCCCCCCCCAAAAAAAAAAAAAAATCAGAATGAGTGTGAGGGGACCCTTCAGTGAGCTCCGGGCATGAACTTTGGAACGTGGATTTTGTGAGGTCTATACTGGCTGTTGGGGACCAGTGTTCCTTGTTCTTGATTATGAGTCGGAGTGGTGATTTCAGGATAGGAGAGGTCGCTGCGTATGCACATGACTTATTATGACATCCTCCTGGCAGCCCTCTGGGGAAGGGATGCAGCTTTATTTCTCAAGGTGAGAAAACTGAAGAGGAAACAGAAAAGGTCCCAGTGGTTCCCTCAAGCATGGACCTCAGGGTTATGCTCAATAAAATGGTGTGTTGTCGTGTTTATTTGCAAAGAAATGCACTGGCTACTATAGTTTTGAGGTTTATTCATTTATTTGCAGTACTGGGGACTGAACCCAGGGGCACTTTAACACCAAACTACTTCAGCCCTTTTTACTTTCTATTGCGAGACAGTCTCGCTAAGTTGTCTGGGCTGACCTGAACTTGTGATCCTTCCGCCTCAACCTCCTGAGTCGTTGGGTTGACAGGTGTGTGCCACTGCACCAGGATTGAAACTGATGTCTAGGTTTTGACCAGAGCTGCTTCTTTCTTTTTGGAAAGTGCTGGTGTCAGAGAAGGAGCACTCAATTAGACCTCGGGAGTCAGGAGCTGCAGACGTTGACCTTGCTCTGTGGGATTCTTAAACTCTTGGAGCCTGTGAAGGTCTTCGGTTAAACCTGACATCCACTAGGATCCTTCTAACAACAACACCACATGTTCCTTTGACTTTCTGTGAGCACCACAGGGCTGACCATCCTCAGGACTGGCCTGGAAAGGATGGCTGGTGGCAGGGCAGGTGGTGGTCTTTGCACAGCTTCTTCAGCATGACAGCCACAAGATGGACTTATGCTAGTGACCTCCACCCCCTTCCTTGGCATGCGCCTGGGGTCTGGGAGGCCCTGCAGTGGGCAGGACCAGGCCTCGGCTCTTCTGTGTGTCACTGCCCTGGGATGCTCCTCTGCCTTGCCTTTACCCACCTTTGAGCTTCCCAGCTGGAGGCACTGGGTGTGCCTATCCCAATCCAGAGCCAGTTCTGGCCAAGGCAGGAAATAGATGTGGAGCCTCAGCCTGAGACTGGAGGGAGGAGGGGCTGGAGTTAGGTCTCATGTTTTCAATCAGCAGCAATCGTGCCTCGGTGAAACCTCAGAGGCCATGGTGGCAACACCAGTCAAAGCTGATGTTAAGTCGTGTTCCTTAGATGTGGGATCCAGAGGCTCAGGCACGACTCACGGGCTCCTGGGTGCCTTCTTCCTGCTCTCCAGTCTCCTTTGCTCAGCTCCAAATGACAACTGGGTGTGTCAGAGGCAGTCTGGCTTCCAGAATTTCCTATTTGCCCCCATCCCCAATGGTGGCTGCAGTGGTTCTCAAATCCATCATCCAACTATAGACTTGTCCAGTATCCCAGACTCTGTTCCCCTTCCTCCAGCCTCCATCCAAGACTGGGGGGCCTCTGGGATGCTGCAGCCTTCCCCTGGACTGCTGGGTGGAGCCCTGCTCAGGGTGGGCAGCTCAGGGTCCTACCCCATGCCCGGTTCTGCTCTGAGGGTGAGGGGACTGGACTCCCCATGGTTACCTGCAGACACCATAACTGAGCTTGCCTCGCACAGCTCAGTGCCCTCACGGGAGTGAGGCTCAAACTGGAGCCATTCACACACAGTGCGAACATAGTAGGTTCCTTAAGCCTGCCTCTTTCAGGCCCCTCGAAAAGCAAGAGCAGACCGATGCATGTCTTTTGAAAGAATCTCTGAGTTGGTAGTAGATCCATTCTGTGATGTGATCAGGACTTGGGAGGCGCAGGTCTCCCTGAAATCCTTGCAGGACCTATCGATTGATTTGAACTGTAACCAATACCTGCTGTCTTGGAGACAGCAATATGGGTAAGGTTGCAGTGATAGGGGCTTTTGGTGTCTGAGCAGCAGGACTGAAAATGGAGAAGAAAAGGCGGGTATAGGATTTGTCAGGGTGTCTGTGCACAGGCGAGTCGGCACTGATCCTAGACAACAGGTGCTGAGCCTCAGACATGGGGGACCAGAGCTTGCTGTGAATGGCCGGAGGAACGCACAAACCCCAGGCTCAGATTGGAGGCTTTTAAGAGCAAGTCTGAGCCACTGCTGGCTGTAGGGTGTCCCTCCATGAACCCTGGCACTCTGGTTTATCTTTTCAGTTTGCTGTTTGATAAGGAGAGCCAGGGGCAGCACTTCCCTCCTGAATGTGCTGGGAACCGGAGCTTTAGAGTATGGGAAGAGGACTCTGTGGCCAGCCTGGGCCTCTGCCTTAGCTCACCCCATCTGCAACCTGCAACAGAGGCCTTCCTGTTCCCACCTCTATGGTGCCTGGTCTCATGCTTTGGGAGCAGAATTTGGGGGGCGATTCTAGGGGCCTCTTCACTCTCCACCCAGTGCCTCCATCATCCCTGTGGCTGCCTGCCCAGGCTGTGTTGCCCACTGTCAGGAAAAGGCTCACAGGTGCGAGAATCTCTAAAACTCTTTGATACTACTAGCAGAGAGCCAGGAAGGGATATCTTAAAGCCTTAAGAAAGAGTTTGGGATTGGGGAAGGGGTGGGAAGTCTTCCACCCCTCTTAGCCACCAACTCCTGGGACTGCGGATGGTGCAGCAGCGCCCCCTGGTGGTACCCATACCTGCGATTTCCACCACCACTCTAATTCCATGGCTTTCCCAGTTCTCTTTCCAAGATGCCCCTTCTTCCCCATGTGGGGACCCTCCTTTTCCCCGAACTGCCACTCTTGTTGCCCAGAATTTTTTCCTTATACCCTTGTTATCTATCTATTCCTCCCCCCTCTTTTTTTTTTTCCTGGCAGTACTCAGCTTTTGTCTTTTGGAGCATCGCTGCAGAAAATCATCCTGCTGGGAAGAAAGAGAGGGATAAACTAACAATAAGGTGTTAACAGTTGATAAAGCATCACCCATTAGCACAGTGCAGGGTTCACCTGGCCGGAGCAATAAATTCCTCTCAAAGTATAATTTGTCCCTGAAATTTCCTCTATTCCACTTCTAGCCTAAACAACGATAGATGCCTGTTTTGAACCAGAGGCTATTTGGGGGATAGACCACGTGCCTTGCTTTCCTCCCAGGTCAAAGGCTCCACATTCATGGCTGGGGCAGGAGAGGAGTGGTGGTAGGATGTGGACACAGTGCCATGTCCTGCCTGCCCTGCTCCCTGTTCTCCAGGACTCATATTAGTCACAGTGACCTGGCTTTTGTTAGCCTTTGAGGATGGGATCCTCAAGCTTGGCCACCTCATATCAGAGAGTAGATAAGAAGTAGCTGCCCAAGTGGAGCTCCATATCCTGGGCTTCCTTCAGCCTTGTCCAGCCTTGTCCAGCCTTGGCCTCTCTAATGTCATGGTTTCTCATTACTTGCCATCCAGCTGCAGGACTGGTGAGGGGTGTGGGTGAGAGGCAGCACCCACACTTAGGAGATCCAGTTTGTGAGTCCCCCTATTACCCCAAAGGGGCCTCAAGGAGGGGTTAAAGGCAATAGTTTAATGTCAGAGGCACCTATTTTCCTAAAAGACAAAATGTTAAAATGTCCAAAATGTTAAAATGTCCTTAAACTGGAGCAGAAAGCTCTGGGCCTGAGCTCTAGTCCTGACAGATAGGCACTTACTTCCTGTCCCAGGCCTCCACTGCCCCACTCTGTGGGAGCTGGGATACCCTGGGAAGCTTCTCTTCTTCATTGGAGTTCTGTAGCTCTACTTCTCTTGCTGTTGCATGGCGGGCTGGCAAGGATGCAGCTTTGATCAGTGCAAACTGGACCTATCACTTTGTACCAGGGACTGACTTAGATCCTAGGCCTTTATTTTTGCCGGGTGATATTTTTCTAATGTTTATTTGGAAAGGTTCTGCGTCTGTGGTGACCATCTCCCATTTGGAAAATTAATTGCTTACAGATGTTGGTGTGGTACAGCCTTCTCCCAGGCGACGGAACCACTGGGGTTTGGATATCATTTCAAAAGGAAGAGAAGGGAAGAAAACTGCCTGTCGCCGCTGTAGGTGGCAAAATATCTTGACCTTCTATAAAATGCCCAAATGTGATTTACATTTAGAAATTGATGGGTGGAGAATGACATAAGGTTTGAGAGCCCACGTGTTAAAAAGCCTGAATTGAAATGGTCATTTGTGGGATGTCTGTGGCCATTTGTGGGATGTTTGCAGAGGGCAGGTTCCCGCTGCCCAGCTGGGATGAGCTGATTTTTTGGCACTGTGCATAGAGCTTAGAGCTGAGTCTCTACCTGTACCCTGCACCCTGGCCCTACAGCTGCATGGCCAGCCAATTCCAGGGATGAGTTTTGGTAAGTGGTGATGCAGTCCAGAGCAGAAACCAACAGATTCTTCTGACCCGCTGTGTCCCAGGCATAATCACTGCTCTTGACTCTCCACCATCCTGCTCTCCCACACCTCCTGCCTCTCCTTCTTGGTTTCTGCCTCCCCAGGAGCTTATACTTGGCCTCCTTGAGGCCTCTATCCCCAGACCTCAACCCAGCTCCTCTTGCCCATGCACAACAGAAAACCACCCAGGACTAAAGACACACTTGGTGGGATCCAAGGAACCTCACACAAAGCCCCTTTCTGTTTCCTTATTCCCTGGCCACCCCAACCCCCAGCTCCTTAGCAGCTCCCAAGCCCAGGCCCAATAGGAAATAGAAGTCATGGCCTGCTCTTTGCAAGGTGCTTATGGCGAGTGTACAGGTATGTAGGCACACGTGTTTGGGACGTGGGCGCATGTGCTGGTGCTTGTGGTGTGAGGAGAGGAAGGGGAGCAGCTCCTTTCCCCAGCTGGTGCCACCCTGGGTCAGACCTCTTTCTTACCTGGATCTGGGACAGCTTCCTTTTTGCTACCTTTCCATGTCCCTCTCCAAGTTGAACGATTTCTCTGGTCTCCTTTTCTTCCCACCAGCAGCCAGATTCCTATGGCTTTTCCCTGTGAGAGTGAGGAGAAAAGGAAGTTTGAGCAGCAGAGAACTTCAGAGACCATCTGGAGTTGGACCTCTGTGGACAAGAGAAGTCTGAGGCCCGTGCTATGTGCTCATGTGACCAGGAATTTCTTCCAGCTCCATGGCGGTAGATTTAAACATTGTAGGAATATTATTTGCATCTTTGGAAAGATGTTGTTTATGAAAGAAACACTCAAAAAGGGTGAGGGGAAGCGAGGTGTGGTGGCACATGCCTGTAATCCCAGGGACCCAGGAGGCTGAGACAGGAGAATTTTAAGTTCAAAGCCAGCCTCAGCAACTTAGCAAGGCCCTAAATACCTCAGTGAGCCCCTGTCCAACTAAAATACAAAAAAAAGAAAAAGAAAAAGAAAAAATAAAAAAGCTGAGGATGTGGCTCAGTGGTTAAGCGCCCCTAGGTCAATCCCTAGTATCCCCCCCCAAAAAAGAGGGGGCCAGGGGAGCATGTTCTGTACTACTGGAGGGCTGCTGATTGGGTTCAGAATGTGCAGATTTAGAAGACAAAACTCAAACTAGATAGTTATTTTTTGTTTTTAAAGAAAGGCTGTCATCAGAAAGTTATGTCCCTTGTTCAAAATCCTGGGAATGAAATATGGGAAGAATAAATTGAGAGGAAGGTAAATTCATAAGCAGGGATAAAATTTTCTCTTGGAACATGGTGACTATTTTAAGAAACTCTGCACCAGAACGACAATTCAGTAAGAAATGTTGATGAGGAGTACTCTTTTTATTTTTGACTGTGCTGGGATTTGAACCCAGGGCCTCACATACACTATGCAAGTGGTTTACCGCTGAGCTATATCCCTAGCCCACAGTGGAATTCTTAAATAAGGAGAAAGGTAGTGAATTCGTTTTGAAAGAAACAATGTGAAAAAAAATTTTTTTTCAAGTATGACTGTCATTTGGAGGAGCAATATGTAACACCAAGTTGGGGAAACAGACAAGGGGAAAGAGAAAGACAGACAAAGGCCACTGATGTATAATAAGACCTTGTGAATTAGGGTTCTTTTCTGTAATGCAACAAAGTTGGAGAAAAAGTTGTTAGAGAGAATGCTTTTGACTGTCCAGCATTTGCATATTAACATTTTAGAGAACAAGTCTTTCCTCAGTGTACTTTCATCATAAAATAAACAAAAGGTCCCCTGAGAAGCTCTAAGTCCAGGACAAAGACAAAGAAATTGACAATTACTTTCTAAGGGATCACGCAGAGAGAATCTTCTTCCCATGATGGCGTCTTCCCACATTGAAGAGGGAGCTTTGGTTGCTGCTTCAGAACCTCTATGGGGCAAACTGGTCAGGCACAGTCCAGTTTTTAATGCTCCTGCTGTTTCTCAAAGATGCTGGGCCTGGATGGGATTCAAGGTTTACACAAATGTGCGACTTTTCTTTCTTCTGGCCACCATTTATTTTCCAGTTTATTTGTCCTTGGTCCACATGATGCCAAACAATTGGTTTGTGTGGTTTTTGTTTCACTAAATGGATGAGACCGACCTCTTTGGTGTCCTGTGGAGACAGACCCCAGACTGAGGCTCGTGGCTGGCAGAGGGAACCTGGTTCCCTCTTCTTGGAAGCCAGTTTGAGTGTGACTGTACATTTGAGGTATTTTGATATTGCAGACCTATAAAGATATATTTTCAGAGGCTTCAAAGTAGGTCTGGAGAACACAAGAGCCAACCAAACCAAACCTAAATTGGAGGCAAGAGACACTGGGATTTAGGAACAGGCCCCAGAAGCAGAACACGAAGGTGCTGGGGGCTCTTAGAGGGTGCTGATGTGATCCAGGCAAACCCCTAATCATGGGCAATTGTATGCAGAGCAGGGTCTGTGAGAGAAACCAGTTCTTAGGCATTGTGAGGGGCTGGCAGTCTGGGCCTGCTTCAGCACCATTCAAAAGGGGACAACCAGGCATTGGTAGGTCACACTGGAAATGGACTGCCCATTAACTTAGGTTCCTATACATCCAAATGTGGAGGTCTGTTTGATGGCGTGTTTAGAGGTTACCCCACTAACCCTGAGTCCATCTGCTGACAGTTGCTTGATGCTGAGTTTTTACAGTTGCTATGACTCTGAGACAAGTTGACCTAATTCGTTTGCTTGTTATAATTGTTATACTTTATTGTGTTGATTTAAAACCATTTATTTTGTTCTCCTCTTTTCCCAGTAATTTGGTTTGGAAATTTATCTGTGATAAATATCATGTCCTAAGTCAAGAAAGAGGTATACTATTTTTAATAGTGTAGAATGAAATTTTTCCTAAACATCTAACCGAATGTTGAACCAACACTAAAGCAAATAGCTATGGTGTGCTTACTAAGTACCAGGGG
The DNA here is from genome assembly GCF_902686455.1 of Sciurus vulgaris. NCBI lineage: Eukaryota > Metazoa > Chordata > Mammalia > Rodentia > Sciuridae > Sciurus > Sciurus vulgaris. The sequence continues at coordinate 64,508,266 of NC_136475.1, forward strand.
CTTTAAGTATGTCCTTGTTTATCTGATCCACAGCAATGCTATGTGGCAAGTTATTAGTTCCATTTTATAGAGGAGAAAATTGAGCATTAAAAGAGAAGAATAAACTGACTTCAAGAGTCAGAACTGGAATGCCAAACCAGGTAGTGGGATGCCAACGTTCCAGTTCTTAATCCTTCTGTTATTCTGCTTCTAGCTACTAAAACAACCACAAAAATGACAACGAAACCTGGGCTTGAAGAGTCGTCAAATCATTAGCCTGTCGTGTGTTAGTCTGTGAGCGTTGCTTGGTCTGGTTTCATGAGGCAGAAGTGCCAGAGCAGAACCTTGGTATAGCGACATCATCTGGAACGATGTCATTCTTCAGGCAAAGTGTACAGGATGGAGAGACTCAGGTCGAGGACCGCGGGGATCTCAGGTGGACCCACAGTCACCCCCAAAGCGTGTGTCTTAAAGAATGCTGTGGCTGGGTGAGGAAGGGTAGGGCCCTTCTTGTCTTTCTGGGACAAGAAAAGTGCCTTTCTTATCAGGAAGTGCTTTTCCCATCTAGAAGGCAGGACCAGAGGCCAGGGTAGGAGGGCTCTAGAGCCCGCCCCCCCCCCCCCCCCCCGCACTTTGTACGTCACTACCATGCAGAGGATGTCACTCAGTGTGTCTCTTAGCAAAGGTTCTTGTGATCTGAAAACTCAAACTTTTACTTTCTAATATCGTTCAGGCTCTAGCAAAGTCTTCTCCCTTTGTTCCAAGTGTCACGTCCTTGACATGTAGCTGTGTTCTGATGGGAGGAAGGCTTGTGAGCGGTGTAGATGCAGGTATCAGGGAAGGACACTGATTTGAAGCACAGGGCCTCTGTTGGTGGCAGAACCACTTAGGCAGAGGAAAATAAAAACAAAACACAAAACAAAAGCTCAGCGGACTTACGCGAACATTCGTCTCAGCATAAATGCTATAGATTTTTACCAAGTGTTTCCCAGAAGTGCTAAGCACTCATTTTCTTGCTGCTCTCCAACTTCTGATTCCTGGTGCTAGAGGCACTCAGGAATCAGCGCAATGTTTGCTCTGATTGCATCCAGTGGCCAGGAACATTAACAACTCCAAACAACTGATGTCACTCTTATATTTGCATACATGAGCATCTAGATACTATGTGTGCGGCCAAGTACCCATTCTTTACATTACTGGGCGATCAGATAGGCTCTGGGTGCTAGGATTGAAATGCTCTGTTGCAATTTAAAAACAAAGCATGCTTTATTTTTGTGAAAATGTTAAATGCGGTCAAATTAAATTTTCAGCAAATTAATGTATCTATTACTTTAAGTTTTATACTCCCTATTGTTCACATTCCTCTTTTTATTTTTTTTATTTTTATTTTTTAAATTTATTTTTTTTAATTTTTTAAAAATTTATTTTTATTGTAAACAAATGGGATACATGTTGTTTCTGTTTGTACGTGGAGTAACAGCATACCATTTGCATATTCATAAATTTACATAGAGTAATGATGTTTGATTCATTCCATTACTTTTTTCCTTCCCCCACACCCCTCCCACCTCTCTTTTCCCTCTATACAGTCCCTCCTTCCTCCATTCTTGTCCCACTCCCACCCTCCATTAAGTGTCATCATCTGCTTATCAGTGAGATCATTCCTCTTTTGGATTTTTGAGATTGGCTTATCTCACTTAACATGATATTCTCCAATTTCATCCATTTGCCTGCAAATGCCATAATTTTATTATTCTTTATAGCTGAGTAATATTCCATTGTATATATATACCACAGTTTCTTTATCCATTCATCAATTGAAGGGCATCTAGGTTGGTTCCACAGTCTGGCTATTGTGAATTGAGCCGCTATGAACATTGACGTGGCTGTATCTCTGTAGTGTGCTGATTTTAAGTCCTTTGGGTATAGGCCGAGGAGTGGGATAGCTGGGTCAAATGGTAGGTCCATTCCAAGTTTTCTAAGGAATCTCCACACTGCTTTACCTCTTTTCATTTTAGTGGATAATTTTGAATAATTAAAAATAAAGTTAAAGTTAATAGATATGTGAAAATAATTTTATTTTTTTCAGTTTTGATGAAATATATTCAAAGTACATAAATTTGGAATAAAATTACATTTCATGTTAATCCTTTTTATTGTTGAGGCTATATACCAATCGAGATTGTAATACAAAAATAAAATAGGAAAGTAAACCTCAGAAACTGAAAAGAAACAGAAAATCATCAGCGAGAGAAATCATAAAATTGGAGAATAATAGAAGTGAGTAGGCTTTTTTTGGACTATCCCACATAAAATTTTTATTCAGTACTTTGCAAATAATTTGCTTAATGAAGATTTAATTAATGATCAAAACAATGAGAGTGTAAAAGGGAATGATTCCTGTCAAATTCACAACTCAGAAACCACAGAGGCAAATGCCTGCCTGGGAGACAAAAAAATTCCATTCCTGAAATTAGCCCAATGGGAGAAGAAACTGAAATGAAAACCTGGGGTCTTTGCTGTGCTTGTTGGAGACTGATTCTGGAAAATGGCTCAGCTTGTCTTTCTTATAGCAGGACAATGTTTCCTTAAAGCAGTCTTGTCCAAACAAATGATTATGATTCTTAGTTAAACATGGCAGAACATTTAATATTTCATTTTACACCAGAATTCCTTCAGTGGGAGGAAGAAATTGTAGAAAGCTGTTTTTAAGTTCAAAGGCAAAACGTTTTGTGAATTCTGTATTAACTGTCACCCATCTTGAAGACCAGGTTTAACTGGAGCAAATATTTAGGGCCAGAAAGGAAATTCACTTGTAGGTAGAAAAGCACACAGGCAATTGTTTTATATATAAAAAAAGGTGAATGGTGAATAAGCAGGAAACAGTTAATAGGAGTCATCAAACATAAGTGAACACCAATCAAAAAAAATTGATTTCTTTCTTTCTCTTTCTTTCTTTCTTTCTTTCTTTCTTTCTTTCTTTCTTTCTTTCTTTCTTTCTTTCTTTCTTTTCTTTTCTTTCTTTTCTTTTCTTTCTTTTTTTTTTTTAGTTACCAGGGATTGAATCCAGGGGTGTTAAACTACTGAGCCACATTCCCGTCCTATTTTTTTTAAGTTTTGAGACATATTCTTACTAAATTGCTTAGGGCCTCGTTATGTTGCTAAGGCTGGCCTTGAACTTGCAATCCTCCTGCCTCAGCCTCCAGAGCTACTGAGATTATAGGCTTAGCCACTGCACCTGGCAGAATATTGGAGTAATATTCTTAAAATAAAAATACTATTTTGCCAAAAAGAATGATGCTTTTCAGTAGTAATAGGCTCTTTATAGAAAAGCAATGAAGAGCTTTCTGAGTTTTGAATAAATGATTGAAAAATTTGCTGCTAAAATGATCACTCTTAGAAGAGACTAAACCCTAATCTTTATTGAGGATGGAAAATTGAAAAGAGAATATTAATAAAATCACAAGATACATTACATTTAACAAAGTAATAACTACTCAGTTCAACTAGATGGTAGCAGAATCGAATGATATGAAACGACTCACATTTATAATACTGCTAAACTATTAGAAGAAGAAAACAGGAACTTTGAAATTAAAAAGTATTTTATTTTTATACCTGTTATGAAAATACAGTTTTTGTCTTAACTGAAGATACAGCTTTAAATTTTGCCATTTTGATTTAAAAGTTCATCGCAGGCAAGTTCATAATAATGAGGCTCATGATTGTTAAAAAGATATACGATCCAGAACTTTGGCTGGAAGTAGAGAGGCCTTCTTTGAACTGTTGTTTGAATGCTAACCAGGAAGTGCAGAGCTTCAGCTGTGTGGCTAGTGTTCCTTGCAAAAGTTCAGAGATGACTGCTGTAGCCCCTATCTCTCCAAAGGCGGAGCATCTTGATGAAACACATTCCAGATCTGACCTCAGGGACACTCTGGGTACAAACAAGGGGAATTCCAATGAAAATGCCCTTAAAGCAATTAGATTTAATTAGACAAGATATGCAAGACATTAGCAAAGAAAAACAATAGAAGATCCTCAAATAAAGAGCGAATCTTGGACTTTGGCAGAAAGTGAAATTAATTTTGAATTCTGAACTGTTTCTAAAACTAATATTAATTAAATTTTACAGAAATAAAAGCAAGACAGTGAAGTACTTTATTTGACTTGTAAATATATTTTAAACACATAAATAAAATTTAAGAAAAATTGTTAGTCCAAGCAGAAAAAAGTTACATGGTAAGTATGCCACAAAAGTTAAATTGTAGTAAAATACAGGGAAAGTTGAACAGGAAAACAAAAACATTTGCATGACTCTAAAGGAGAAGGTTTATATTTGTACCATCTGGAAACTGATTTCCATAGACCGTCTCCTGGCCATTCTAGATTAAGGAGTTTTCTTGATTGAAAAGAAATATGAACAAACATGAACATATTGCTATTTTTGGTTTTCTTTACTGTAATCCAGGTCAGAGAAATCTTAAAGAAGAATTTATGAAATAAATTTTATCTATGAAATAGTGTGTCATCTAGATATTGTGTTGAGAGGCTAACATTTTCTATGTAATCTCTACAATAAAATTAAATGTGTTTTAGTGAAAACACTAATTTACCATATATGATCCCATTATGATGTTCACGATTTGTTTGTAAAATTGTTATTTGCAATCTAAGTATTTGCTTTAAGAGTTTTATGGATAATTCCAATGGCTATTGGCTTAGCTGAGTGTTTCTGTAAACTGAAATGATTGATTCTGGCATGACTGAAAATTTTTGATTATAGCAACATAATTAGTGATTTTCTAAAATAAGGGACAAGAAATATACATTTTATAGAACAAATTTATAATAATGAATTAATGATGACATACCTTTATTATACTACCCTCCTAAGACATGCAAACCAGACCCATGCAACCAATCAGTTCTCAATCGGTTGTCTTATTTTACTAACTTTTAGTCATAAAAAACCCTACAATGCTTTTCTTTTGCACATATTTTTCCATCTCGATGTTACGAAAATTAGATTTGTCAAGTAAGGAGGAAAGGACATACTATATTTGACAGTTTAAACTTAATTTATAACTTTTAAATATTTAGACATATGGTATCTTGGGTGGGCTTGAATGCTGGGCTGACTTCCAGGGTGATGTGCATATAGCTTGGAGGAAAAGGTTTGGAGCCCACACCTGGAGGGAAGATTAGGAAACAAATTTGAGGTTGGACTGAGAATTCCTCCCGTCTCCAGGCACTGCAAACCCAAAGCTCCTTTCTGCTAAGACAGCAGTTCTCAGCCCTGGTGGCCCATTAGAAACACCAGGGGAGATTTCATAATGCTGATGCCCAGGTTCCAGCCTCTTGAGTTTTTGATTTAGTGGTCTAGGCTGAGGCTTGGATATCACCATTTCCAAAAAGCTCTCTAGGCGATCCTAATGAACAGCCAGCATGAGAATAGCTGTCAGTGCCTGAGCTTGCAAATGACATCCTGATGGGGTGGAAAGCTCTGTAGCCAGGTCACGCTATGGCCAGATTTTGGTTCCATTATGTCAGGCCTGGGTGAAGGGAAGGTTGGCAGGATTGATACAAGAGGTTGTCATTAATAGAGAAACAACAAGTGGGCCTCAGGTTCATTAGTTCAACCAACATTTAATGCACTTCTACAATGTTTCCGGAATTGAGGATACAGAAAGGAATAAAACTCTAATTCCAAAAATGGGGAACAGATGTATAAACAAAATCAAGAAAGTATTACACATATTATGGTCAAAGTGTCTACGGGGTACAGCAGAGTATGATTTCACCAGGGAAGGAAGGATAGAAAGAGACCTAAGTTGCTTTGTGAAAGATGGAGTGTTCAGGGGGCTTTGAGGTCAAGGACCAGGAGGTTAGAGGGAGACTTTGTGAACTGGGCAGGTGTATCCAAGGGCAGGGAACACCTTGGGAACAGACATGGGGGTAGGCAGGAATGTGGACGACTGTGCTGGGATGATTAACTGACTTCTCTCTGATCTGAACCTCTTATAACAGGCCCCAGAGCAGCATCTTAGAGATCTTCAAACTGGGTTTGTTGGAGGACTTTCCAGAAGATTTCGTGACATAGAAGGAGTCTGTTTCCAGATCCTTAACTTCTGTGTGTATTTTTGTTAAAATTTCCCTGCCCAAGAGCAGGAGTTGAATTATTCTCTCAGTAGCTTCAAGCTGTTTCTCCTCTTCCACAGTTTTTGGAATCTTCTTGCCCTCTACCCCACCCCACCCGGTGTAAACTCAGTGGCATGAAATTAAAGAAGTATTTGAAATAATCCCAGGAACCTCCTTTACTGACTGATGGAACAACCAGAACCTATTTTCTGGTTCTATATCTCCAACATATCTCACTAATAGGAAATCCTACTTAGAGTTAACATGCTACCCCCACTCCTGTAACTAGGTAGAATGTAAAGGATGTCACCACAAAGCTCTTTGCAGTTATCATAGTATTATATCTGCATCATGAAAAACTCTACCAAATGATACAATTTCTGCTGTCAACATTCATGCTTATCATAAAGAACTTTAGAAAAAGTGAATTCTATGGTATATTGCATCCCTGATCCAAATGCTTTGGACCAGAAGTGTTTCAAATTTTAGAATATTTGCACATATATGATGAGGCATCTTGGGGATCTAAACACAAAATTCACCTGTGTTTCATATACACCTTATACACAAAGCCTGGAGGTTATCTTATACAATATTTTTAGTGTACCCACATTTTAACTATGACCAGTTTCATGAATTTTCCACTTGTGGCACCATTTTGGCACTCAAAAAGTTTTAGATTTTGGAGCATTTTGGACTTCAGATATTCAGATGGTTCAACCTGTCCTCTGTTTAACCTCACTATAACCCAGGGTTTTTGTTAGATGACCCTGGAACTATCATTCCCAAGGTAAAATAACAGGAAAATTATGCCCAGCCCAGAGAAATTAAGAGTTTTATCCCAGCTCCCTGTTTGTGGGTACTAAAAGTGGACTTTTACCCAGTTTTTTGAAGTCAGATTTCTAAATCCAGTATTCTTTTCAACACACCATGCTGCTGCCCTGGTAGCAGGCTTGTGAGTTTGCTTTAGGAGCAACACAGAAGAGATGCATGTTATTCCACTGTGTATTAAGGACAGAGAATCAGAGCATCCCCAAGGGTGCTCCATAAGAAGTGTCAGCCATGAAGATCAGGAAGCAGCGTGATGACTAGAATCTGCTGGAAAAACTAAAGGAACTTCGTCGAAAGCGAACCTTGCTTGGGCAGGGGACACCAAAGCCCAAATTTGAAGCACCTACATGCCTCCGTGCTGTGTCAGGCACCGCCCTTAATCTGGTGGTAGAGGTGTGCAGACAAGTGAGGGTCACAGGGAAGCCTCTTTGTCTTCCAACAGCAGCTGTTCATCAAAGGGCCTCCGTATGCAAAATGATCTGACTTAATTTTTCTGGGTCATTCTAGGAAATGAAAGACTGACTTGGCAGTAGGAAGCGGGAGGGGGAGTTCTATAGTGAACTCCTGGCAGGAGTCTCAGGACTCGAGGCCTTAGAGATCTGCGGGATGACCATTGCAATGAATGTCCCTCATATTTTGGGATCCTTTCTATTTCCAATATTTTGGCTGAGACATATAAGGAAGCAGCAGATGTAGCACATGACCCAAATGTGAATCCCTGATCATCCCTTATTTACTGTGGTCTTAGGCAAGTTAAGCAAACTCTCAAGGCTGTATTGCCTTGTAAAATGGCGACAATAGTACTCACCCTGGAGGGCTTCCTGTGGCATGTGGTAGGGCATCGTCATCTTGGGTTTTCCTAGGCTGGTCACTGCTTGATGACTAGACTTTGCATGGCCAGTGGCTGACACAGTATGGGACCTACAGCAATTGCTGCTTATGACAAGTGACCAAGGGAAAGCAGTAGGTATCAGTGGCTTGAGTCAAACAGACTCGAGGTCAAACCCTAGTTTCTTTTTTTTTTTTTTTTTTTTTTTTTTTTTGGTGTGCTGGGGATTGAACCCAGGGTCTTGGTCTTGTGCATGGGAGGCAAGTGCTCTACCAACTGAGCTATATCCCCAGCCCAAACTCTAGTTTCTTGACTTAGTAATTGTGCAAGTTTTTTTTTTTACTTCCTCTCCTCACTTTCCTTATCTGTAGAGTGGGGATAATTGAGAATATGTCTCATAGGTTGTCCTGTGGATGAAACGAGGACAACAATTCATGGTTAGTGAATGCTGGAGAAATCACGGTTGCGATGATGGTAGGTTAGCAGGAGGGAAAAGGACCTGAACCTGCTGAAGTCAGACAGCCTGCTCCAGTTCCTGATCTCATGAATTGCCAGCCCTCTCTGGTCTTGGACAACCTTTCTGGGCCTCATATTCTTAACTGTCACACAGAGATGTTAATGTTCTATTGCGCCAGGACTGTTGAAGACTTCAGGTGAGAAGGTACATGGGAAAGTTTGACATCCATGAACCACTAACCAAAAAGAAAGAATTATGCCCTGATCCCTGTTGTTTTAAAGACCTCAGTAAGGGTCCCTTGTGGATCCAATTCCTTTCTTGGTAGGAAAATTTCTTTTCATGAGTGTCTGCTGCCCCCTGGTGGGCATTATGGCCTCATTGCAAAGAATTTTCCTGGAAAAGATCAAGCATCTTGGCTTTGAGGGTTGGAGGCCCTAGCACACCTATGGGTAGGTGCTTTTGACCTCTAACCTCTAGGGCAGTGGTTCTCAAAGTGTGGTCCTTGACCAGCAGCAGCAGCACCTGGTGTTTGTTAGAAGTACAAGCTCTGGGGCCCTATCCCAGATCTACTGTATCAAAAGCTCTGTACTGTAACCAGCTCTCCAGGCCTGTGTGCACTGGTCTGAGACCCCACTGTTCTAGGAACTCCAGGATTTCAGGTCTGGGAGGGTTGGGTCAGAGAAGAGGTGGGAAGGGAGGTGACTTTGAGGTGTGCAGCCATACAGCTGGGTGGGGCACAGTAGCACACACCTATGATCCTAGTGGCTCAGGAGGCTGAGGCAGAAGGATTGTAAATTCCAAGCCTGCTTCAGCAGCAACTTAGTGAATCCCTGTCTCAAAATGAAAAAGGGCTGAGGATGTGGCTCCGTGGTTTAGCACCCCTGGGTTCACTCCCTGGTACCAAATAAATAAATAAATAAAATGTTAACATAGAAATTTTTAAAGAATGGTGGAATGAATTCCCACTTAGCCTTTCCTAGATTTACTAGTTGTTATCATTTTGCCCCATTTCCTGCTTTCTACATTTTTTTTTTTTTTTTTTTTTTTGCGGTGCTGGGGATCGAACCCAGGGCCTTGTGCTTGCAAGGCAAGCACTCTACCCACTGAGCTATCTCCCCAGCCCTACATTTCTTTTATGCTGAACCATTTGAAAGAAAGCAATGGGAATCCTAACACTTCACTCTTGAATATTTAGCAATTTAGCAGTCTTTTTCTTTCTTTCTTTCTTTCTTTCTTTCTTTCTTTTTTTGGTTGAACCCAGTAGCACTTTACCATTGTGCTTCATCTCCAGCCCTTTTTATTTTATTGTTTAATTTTGAGATAGGTTCTCATTAAATCATCCAGGCTGGCCTTGAACTTGCTATCTTCCTTCCTCAGCCTCCAGGGCCCCTGGGATTACAGGCGTGAGCCACCATCTCCAGCTTTTTAGCAGTCATTTTGCGAGTATCATTTTACATAGTCACATGTCATCGTCACAACTAGGAAAAATAGCAATTAATAATATCTAGTCTACATTTTATATTCAGATAATCTCCAAAATATTTTCTATATTTGATGTGTAAGTCTGAGCATTACGTCTTTTTAGTGTCATTTGATCAGCCTAAAATCCTTGACTTTTTAAAAATAATACTGACTTTCTGGAAAAGTCCAGGCCAGTTGTACTGTAGAGTGTCCCACCATGGATTTTGTCAGGTTGCTTTCTCACAGTGGGATTCAGATCAGTCATTTTTGGCAGGAGTGCTTCTTTGGTGATATTGTGTGCTTATTGTGTCATCTCAGAAGGCTCTAAAGTCAGGGCATATTACTGTCCCTTAGCGCAATGTATAGAACTGAATCATCAGGGAGCTGTTTTCAGATGCATATTCTTGGTCTACATCTGGAATTTCACTGAGGTGTATTCAGCCATTCACCTTATTTAAAACCTTCCCCAGGATTCTGCTGTGTGACTGAGTTGAAACCCAGGGCTGTGGAGCCTTCTTGTACCTCTCATGGCTCTATAGTGTAAAGCCTCCGTCCCCAAGAACAGCAACAGCAGCCATGCCACCATGCCCCTCTGCCTCTGCAGCTTCCCTCCCACCACTGCCTCCCAGCCTCCTCCCACCCAGTGAGATGGTGAGGGATGACTCACTCCAGCCCCTTCACCCATGGGATCCAGACCTGGAGCTGAGCTGGATCCTTACCTCACCATGGTGCCAGGGCTGACTATGGTGGCCAGGCAGGTGTCCAGCACCTTGGAAGGAACTCCTGGGGGTGGAAGGAGAACTGGCATGACCTACCCACCACTGTGGGTGAAAAGGGTGCTAATGTAATCTGAATGACTTGGAGTGACATTTCTGAAAATGTGACTCTGAAAACAGGAATTTGAAGATACCCAATACTCCCCCTCCATACAGCAGTAGATCCGTTGGTGATAATGCCCACATCCCAGCCTTTGTGTGTGTGTGTGCTCTCCCTGTTGCTCACACACACCACCTCTGCACACTGAGTCAATGGCATGGATTGATCTGTAATCTGTGTTTCCATGGAGAAGTCAATCAAAGTTTAAGTACTTATAGAGATGCTGTTGTCAGCATGGGTAGAAAAGAGGGAAGAGGAATCATAATTTTGGCATTCTTTTGAGCCAGTGACCAGGAAGGTGTAAACTGTTTGGGGGGTGCAGGGAGGTGATCAGAAGGCCTGGGAATTTGACCAAAGTAGGGAGACTTACAGGAGCAGCCGTCCAGGACATTCACCCTCATGGATCCTGGGAAAGAGCCTCAGTAAAGAAGAGCTGATAGAAGCCGGGCACAGTGGCACACACCTGTAATTCCAGGAACTTGGGAAGCTTGTGGCAGGAGGATCATAATTTCAAGGCCAGTCTGTGCAACTTGGCGAGGTCCTGTCTCAGAATAAAATAGAAGCAAGGGCTGGGGGCTAGCTCAGTAGTAGAGTGCCCCTGGCTCAGTACCTAGTACCTGGGTTGGTAATGAGGGGAATAGCGGGGTGGGGAGGGGAGATATGCAGGGGATGAAAACAGGAAGCTGAGGAAGTGCCCCAAAGTAGCCAGTTTGACAGTGTTGTTTCTAGGATTAACGACATTCATGGTGATCAGCTGAGAGTCCAAATGTGGAGGGAGTAGCCATGGCTCTAGGCTAAGTCAGCCAGGATCCATGGCAGCTGTGCTCAGTCCTGCCTGGCCCTCCTGAGCTGGGAGCAATAAACTACTCATGGAACCAGGCTGGCTGACTGGCTGGCTGGAGCCACACGGGTCTAAGCGAGGAGCAGGGCTCTTGTGAGGGAGAGATTGGGCAGGAAGAAGAAGACCTGGTCCTTTGTATGATTTCTGTAGCTCTTATTTCCCACATTTGCCCTCTCCTGCCTCACATCCCAGACTGTCTACCTAGAACTTCAAACATGCACGGAAGCCCTTGGAAATGTCACAGTCCAACAATAGTCTTTGGAATATGTCACCTTGTCATGTATCCCCATATATGTACAGCATAGAGGTAAAACATGAATAATGATTTAGAACTCTGTCTTAGCAGGTTCAGTCCCTGCCCTGTCAGTGATTAGTTGTGTGACTTTGGGCAACTTGCTTTATCTCTCTGGACTTTAGTTGCCTTCTTTGAAAGAGAATGAAGTGAGTCAATTCCTAAGATCAGAGGAAGTTAGAGCTGGAAAAAAGTCAGAATACATCTTCCATCCCTTTATTTTACAAATGCACAGTCAGAGATTAGAAGAGACTCAGAAGCCAAGTCATCCACTCCTTCCTTAGGCGAGACTGAGGTCCAGATAGGGAAAGGAACTGACTTTCCTGGGGCACTTTTATCCATGGCCTCTAACCCATGGAGCCAGAGGATCTCCTCAGAAATCTCTGGTTTCATTCCTTTTCCAACATCCAAAACCAAACTTGAGAAAACCACACTTGGTGCGGAGGTGATGGGGGATGAACATTGAACAAGTGAGAACCAGTCAGTTGAGGAAGTCAGCAGTAGTCACCTCATGTGGAAGAACAGGAGGCCTGAGCCCATGAGAGGGTGTGGGCACGCTGTCTCCTTGCTGCCACCGTCTGTCTTTCCTAGGAGTCTACATGAGAGAAACTGAGCATGTATGTCGGGTCATGGAGGCATGTGTAGGTACCAAGGAGTGTACTGTGAGTTTGTGCAAATGGCTGATGCTGTTATGTTCCAAACTGTCTTAACAGTTTTGTAAACTCTTCTTAAGAACTGAGTCTGCATTTTATGTGTATGGTGAGTCCTCAGTCTGAACCACCCAGCTCAAACTCAGGCTTAATCTAGAATTTTCCAGACAGGTTCCACAGAGTTTTAGTATATTTCATGAAGTAGGGGAAAGGTGTTTGGAAAACACCAGGGTTGACCAAGGCAAGCAGATTTTTTTTTAACTGAGTATAAGTTTTAAAACTTCTGAACTTGGCAATTATGCAGATGAGGATGTGGTGTGCAACATCCCCCAAATGGCTGGATCCCAGGTCCTTTTCCTGGTGGCTTGGCATCTCAGGGAGCTGGAGCTATGGGCCACCCTGTTTGAGCCATGTGTAGTTTTTTAGTTATAAAAATAACTTTGAAATTTAGAATGAAAATATTTATTCACACAATTGATTTTATGCAACATTAAACAAAGACTACATTTGAAGATGAGGCTTTTAAGTAAATTTAAAGAGGAAGACTCAGTTTGGTAATTTCTCTATGATTTATAACATTTGCAGTGAGAACATAGGATTTGCTTCTCCCACTTTTCATTCTCTTAATTTGTCAGATTTATGCTTGATAGCTATTATGTTTTAACTTGGAAATTTAACACATGTTCATTCATTCAGTCTTGTATCTTGGACTTTAGAGTTCTCATACGGAGGGTCTGTTTTTTAAAAAGTTATTCACATCACTTTACTCTCAGAGGACAGTTTTGCTTGGTGTTAAATCTGGGTGAATGGTTATTATCTCCAAATTTCAGTTTCTTCATCTATAACAAGTGGATAGTATCCTTAGTGTCTTCACTGGGAGGTTCTTGGGGGAACCACAACAGCATCATGACTAAAGCTTTCAGGGAACCGATGGTAGGTGCTGTGACTTTCATCTGCTCCATATGACCTTGAAGTTGGGTAAGATGGTGCATGCTCTCTCAGAGCATAGGTTCTTCCCCAGAAGGCCCTACCACTGTGCTTCTCTGCCTTGTTTTCTTGATTATTGTTCTTGAAGAGGGAGCCTAGCTAGATATCTTGCCCTCAACGCCCCTTGCCATTCATGGCAATTTAACACTACAGAACTGTACTGCTTGTATATCTGTGCTTCATACCTAAAGAGCAATGATCCACCCACTACTCCCCAAGTGCCAACTTTTTCTCTTCAGGGCAAAATCACCTTCTTTGAAAATGCATGTCCTAGTAGCATTAGAAAATTGCAGCACTTTCAAACTGCAGTGTTCCCTAAGTGTTAAAAGAATTAGGTTTTGAATTTGGATGGACCTTGAATTGAATCCCTGCTGTCATTATCTAGCTGTGTTATGTTGGGCAATCTACTTAACTTCTCCAAGCCTGTTTTAGATCTGGAATACAGTGACCATAATTAGATGAGCATTTAGTATAGGGCCTAGTCATAGTAAGTATTCAGTAACTGTTAGTTATTAACACATATTTCCAAATAGTCTGCATTCCTTTACATTTTTAATTTATGTTTTTAATCATAAAATGTGTTAGACATTGAAGAAAAAGAAGTCATTTAATTTTGTATTCCCCTTTCTAGATCCTGTCCTGCACACTGTAAGGCACACCCCAGAGGAGCACAGGCCATGGAGTACCTGGCCCAACGGACCAGTGAGGAGCACTCCCTGCAGTGCCCAAGGGGAGTCCTGGGGCTGGGAAGGCAGACAGGGCCTGGCAGCAGGCTCTCAGGGCAGCTGTGCAGAGGCCACCACCAGGCTCCAGCTACCTCTGAACACACCAGGGGACACCTCCTACCCCACAAAGGCCTGAAGGAAGCTGACTGATGAAATGTGCCTTCCCTAAGCTGGTGGTTCTCCAACTCTGTTCCCTGACTGGCAGCACTGGCATCCCCTGAAGATTTATAAGAGCTGCCAATATTTGGGTTCAGCCCAGAATCTACTGAATCTGCTCAATCACTTGTGTTTTAACAAGCTCCCCAGGTGGTTCTGAGGCACTTCCGAGTTTGAACCATTGCTCCAGGACAAGGGTCCTTCCCACGACAGCTTGTGGAGGCAGGATTGCAAAAGGTTTGCTAAGACAGGGCCAGCTGGAGTCCCTCCATGGTGGAACCTGGGTTGGAGCTTCAGAGGCTTTGGACAGAAGTCAGCTGTGACACTTGTGCACTCCTCAGAGGCTTCTAAAACAGCTGGACTAGATTCAAAGGCAGCTTCTTTTGAGAATTCAGCTTGGAGTTTGAACATGACCACCAAAGAAAATGTACCAGCCTGTGTGCTGAAGATCTTCCTCCACAGAATGTCATGTTTTCTTTCTGCATGAAAATGGAGAGTCTGGGTTGCACCAATGTGTCATTTAGATAGAGTATGTTGTATGTTTTGGCCCCAAATGTTTCAAGAATCCATGGCTAATTTTGTGCAGTTAAGCCTAACCCCGTCATAAGAATGTTTTAATTTATAAATGTGTCTTTCTAAGTAAGTTAAGGTAGTCAAGCCAATAATAGACTTTAATTCCTCTGCTCAGATCTTAGAAGAAAAAAGGGGAATTTAAGGAACTCTCTTCCCACTGACTTTGCAAGCTTGGGGAGGAGAGGCTGGTCAGTTAGGAATGGGGCCAGGCTATATATAATAGAAAACCTAAAACGACAGTGGCTTATCCATAGAAGGATTTTATTTTCTCACATCAAAGAAGTCGAGGTAGGCGGTTCAAAGTATATGCCATCAAGATTCAAAAATCTTCGAATATTTCTGCCTAGATGTACAGCCATGTGGATTGCCATCCTCAGTGAAGGTCACCTCATTCCCAGGAAGCAGGACTGAGAGAAGGGAAGGAAACTGGGGTTGGGGCTCTTTTGATTATGCCTCCCAGGAAGTCCCCCATAACACTCTCTTACATCTCCCCGGCCAGATAACTAGTGCTAACTAGTCTGGAAAACACAGTCTTGTTCCAAAAGGCAAAGATCCCTGCTAAGTTTGACTTCAGCGTGGCTCCTGTCCATCATTCGGTTGGGTCTTAGAAAGCAGAACATTTTCAACATGATTCAGTTTGGTGTCCTGACTGTGAACCTGACTGCATGTGGGTTTTTTGTCATTGACCTTGGATGTGTGCCTTTTGGCTAAATGTCCGAAACACTGAATGCTGGAGATGTCCCTAGAAATTGTGCGATGAGATGTTAACTCATCTCTTTCCTTTTTCAGAGAGTCCTCAGTCGGAGCAGAGAAAAGGAGAGGGAGTGAATTACTTTGGGGTCTGGGTAGAAAGGATTTGGAACTCAAGTCAAGAAATGATTATCTTTCTTATTGGATTGTGTCTCTGGTCTGCTGATGTCCACCCCCACTCTCTCATGGTCCATTATTTTTCTGCTGCTGTAAAAAATATCACAGAGTGAGTCCTTTATAAACAAACTTTACTGGGCTCATGGTTCTGGAGCCTGGGAAGTCAGGAGCATGGCCCTGGCCTCTGGTGAAGGCCTCTGTGCTGCACCACAGCATGGCAGAAGAGCAAGTGAGCAGCATGAGACTGAGAGGAACTCTACTGAACCCACCCTTCTTATCAAGAGCCCACTCCTATGATCACTAACCCACTCCTGAGACAATGGCATTTATCCATCCATGATGGATCTTTCTTTTCTTTTTCTCATATTTTTTATTGGTGCATTGTAGTTGCACATAATGGTGGGATTGATTGTTACCTATTTGTACATGCACACAATACAACAATGTTATTTGGCCAATATCACTGCCTAGTATTTCCCGTTTCCCTTTTCTTCTCTCTCCCGCTAGTCTCTTTCTTACGCTCTGCAGATACTCCTTCAATATTCATGAGATCCCTGCCCCTATCTTTCTTTTCCTTTTTCCTCTCTAGCTTCCACTTATGAGAGAAAACATATGACCCTTAATTTTCTGAGTTTGGTTTATTTTGTTTAGCATAATGTTCTCAAGTTCCATCCATTTTCCTGCAAATAACATAAATTCATTCTTCTTTATGGCTGAATAAAGTTTCATTGTACATACATACCAAATTCTCTTTAAGGTCCCACCTCTTAAAACTGTCACAGTAGCAATTAAGTTTCAATACGAATTTGGAGAGGACATTCAAACCATAGCATCCTCCTATCTCTTCTTCATTTTGCCTAAAGTGGCACTGTCCGTGGACCCATCCATGGCCAGCCTGCATCACTTCTTCTAGGTTGATCTGAGGATCTGAGGTCCTGTGTGCCTCTGAAAGTTCCTGCAGGATGAACTTACCACTTCCCAGCAATTCAATTCCAAAGTCTGTGTCCTGACCCAAGAGGCTTCAACGCCAGGGGACACTTGTGGGCATAGGGCATGGGATGGGTGGGCCTAGGAAGGTCTGGGCCATGAGGGTCACCAGAGCCGTAGGGAAGAGAAAGAGTGACACAAGCTTCACCTTAACAGAAAAACTGTTGGCTGTCGTTACAGTTCGGCTCTGGAATGTCCCCTAAAGCTCATGTGTTGACGGCTTGGTTCCCCAGATGGTGATGCTATTAGGACGTGGTGGAAACCTTAGGGAGTGGGGCCATGTTGGAAGAGGTAGGTCACTATCAAAGTGCCTGGTTGGGTGGAGCTGTTTTTAAAGTCACAAAACCATGAGTTTGAAATGTAGCCATTTGGGGTCCCCCCAGCACATCTCCCTTTGTCCTCAGTCTTCTAATCATAATGCCTGTAGTTTACTAGGTGATCCAGTCATGGCTATAGCCCCTCCCCTGGCACTCCCTAATTTAAATTAGTCAGTCCTGTGGACTGGAACCCAGAGCTCCTCCCATCAGAGTTAGGCGCAGTCAACTGCTGCATTCAACTCAAACATGTGGGTAGACTTTCTGCTCAATGAGCTTGTTTGCCAGATTCTTTTTGGTAGCACACCCTTCTGCAGAAGTAAATTTTGCCTTGACTTGAGCACCTGTCTGATTTCTAAATGCTCAATATTTCTAACAACTGGGGACATGCCTTTGAAGGGTATATTTTGTCCTTGAACCCTTCTTCTGGTTCTCTCTCTGCTCCTGGCTGCCCTGAGGTGAGCTGCTCTGCTCCACCATCTCCTCCCACCATGATCCTCTGCCTCACTACAGCCAAAAAAGTGCTGGAGGCAGCCAACTATGGATTGAAAACTCTGAAATTTGCCCTGTTAAGTTGCTTTCCTCAGGTATTTTGTCAAAATGACAGAGAGCTGACTAACATAGCTGTGTAGATCGATATTTGGAGGGAAGTATAAGACTTTGAAAGCCCCAGAGTTGGCCTCGGCTCTGAGCAAAGTCCTGGGGTGGTTGGAGATCTTTTTGGACCGTGAAGGTCTTTGCAGATATTAAGATAGGAGTGCACATTCTCAGTCAGTCTTTCTGGGAAAGTTTTACCCTTCTTTTTGGGCCTGGATGCTCAGCTCACAGTGTATCCCTGAGTACACAGCAAGTTCCACCTTTGTGTTGGGCATGGGTATGTGTGTTGTTGGAGAGTGAGAGGCTGAAGAGAGAGAGAGGCTGGCCTTTCTGAACTCCAGAAGAGCTGCTGTTGCTGCAGTTCTCAGGCTGGTGTGAGCCCCTCGCCCCCACATGCCATCCCAGGCCTGGTGCTGGCTCCTGCTCCTCATTCGACAGCTTTGCCTTTACTTATGGCGTGCGCATGGCTCCTCCTCCTTTTGTGTGTCTGGGATTCTCATTCCTCTCGTCCCCCAGTTCCATTCACAGAAGCAGAAATGGAGGCTCAGATAGGGTAAGCAAGTTACTTGGCTACACAGAATTGAATCTTTTAAAGTCCCCAGGGTGAGAGCAAGTGCACATGGCCTCTGGGCACACCTTCCATCTCGTGGATGAGCCAGATCCCTGAGGGGCGCTTTCCCAGAATTTCTTGAGTGCTTCAACAGTGTAAGAGTGCATCTGATAATGGGACAGTGTGTCCCTTTCTCCAAATGAGTTCTTAGGGAGCAAAGTCTGAAGGGCTGGGATGGGGAAGATACAAGGGCAGAGGTGCAGAGAAAACCCTAGCTTTGGGGGTTGAGATAGCACCCCTGACTCTAGTACCATTGAGGAGTAAGGTCATCATCCATCACTGACCTTTGGATGAACATCCTCTTCCCACCTGAGCAGGAGGGACTTGTGAGAACCTTGTGACTTGTGAGAACCTTGGGCTGCAGCTTGGGAGAAACAGATAGGAAAAAACTCTTTACAATAAGGATTTAATTTTCTGGTGACTTGAATGTTTTGGGGGGAGGCTGTTTAGAGTCTAAGCAATCAAAGCCTTGGGCCTTGAAGGGGACTCAATAGAATATGCTTCAAAAATTAGAATGTATAAAATATATTAAGTAAATAAATTCAGGCATGAAAGACTGTGCAGTAGTTAAAAACAAAACAAAACAAAACAAAACAAAACAAAACAAAACAAAACAAAACAGACATTGAAACTGAACTTGAAGGAGTCAAGTCCCAGCTCACCATGGACACTTCAGGTTTTATTAGCAAGAGCTCCAAGTCTCACAGGGTGCTGTGAGTATTAAATGAGAAAACATTCCAGTGTGTTTTGCAAAAGTTAAAGTGGGAGACAAACAAAAAGTCGAGATATTTAAGTATGGTTTGCCATTACATTCTTGTCTTAGCTCTTAAAGTGAAAGTGGGCTATGGGAGAAAGGACATTGAAAGCTTATTATAGGACAGCCAATGTCCTAAGCATGTCACACCCTACAAAGTAAATATTACTATGATTGATAGTCACCATTTCACTGCTGAGAAGCTGAAAGTTTTGGTAATTTCCCATGGTTATTCGGCTGGTAAGGTGAAGTTAGAACTTGAACCCAGACCCTCTGCTCCAGCATGCTGTTCTCAATTGTGAGAACATGTCGCAGCAGCCTGACACACAGTAGGTCTATCTATCCCCATGACATATATGTGTTTTATATATGGCTATATAATATACATGTTATATATTTACCATCTCCTTCTTGCAGAACTTTGAGGAAGCTGAGGTTTAAACCTTAAAAATGAATAGATGAAATTGATTCTAAACCCTATCAAGTACTTATGTACTCCAGTGTGGGCATTGGAGTTAAGAGCGGCTCACATTTTACGAACACTTGCTGCATTGAAGCCACTCTTTTAAGTACTTTACAAACATTAATTTAATGCACACAACATTATGTAGTACCATTACCCTCATTCTACAGCTCGAAATAAGGATCTTACATAACAGTTTAAATAACTTGCTCAACACAAAGATATTTATAATAAAGTTTCTACCCTCATTCCAAAACGGGAGAAATAAAGACGCAGTAAAGGCCATAATATGGATATTTACAAAGTTCCAAGGGCGCTCAAAGAGGATCAATCCCTGCAGGGGAAGATGAGACATTTTGTATGGGATCCTGAAGGGTGAAGGTGCATGTGCAAGGCCTGGAAAGAATAAGGGAGGGCCAGCCTCAAGGTCTGAGTTGGAACGGGACCCCATTTTGACTACAGCACAAACCAAAAAACCGTGATGGCTGCAGTCCCAGGCCGGGGCTTTTCCACACCCGCAGTCAGCAGAACCAGGCATGCTGGCAGGTACTGGCCAAGGCATGCGGCATCCTCCAGGGCTCCTGCCACAAACAGCCTGGCCGGCTATTGGACCACGTGACTGCTAAGCGGCAGACCGCGCTCCTGATAGACCGAGAGGGCAGAGCACTGACTGGTGGAAAGCAAATACCCAAGGGGACTGTCGGGATCGGGTGCCGCCTTCTCCATTTAAGGAGGATGGCGCAAAAGGCTCCTCGCCTAGCGAACTATTTGGGTAAAAATGGAGAACACTCTTCCTTTGGAGGTCTCCAGTCAAGTGTGTAACCCTTTACATCTTTGGATAGCAGAAGCCCCTTAAGAGACTTAGCTAGTCCCGATCCACAGTCATTGCTGCGGAGAGCGCGCGGCGGCAGCGAAGTTCCTGATTGGCTGCTGCGGGCAGCGTCGGGAGGGGAAGAAGCCCTGCTTTCCCGCCGTCCCCACCATCTCGGTTCGAAGGCGCCCCCGTGTGGTCGGTCGAGGTAACCCTTGACGGTAGGGCCTTGCTGAGTGTGGGTTTGGCTTGCCTGCCTCCTGAAAAGGAAAATCTTTTAACCTAAATAGGAAGAGAAATGCCTAGATTCGAATAAGAGTAGGTCGTGCTGGATAAGGGTGCAGAGTCTGGGGCCAAATGGCCGGTGTTCGGAACCATATTCACACCCAATTTCCTTTCCTGGATTTTATCTGTGAAATAGGTGTAATAATAATACCTTGTAATAATAATACTGTAAGGTTTCAGTGGATTTATTGTGCTTAAGGTTCATCCAGTGCCAGACATTAATACGTGCTAATAAATGGTAACTAGTGGAGATCCGTCACTGGTTAAGAATGAGTGTTCTGGAGTTGGAAAGAACAGCCTTTCTCTTTCACTTTCCTTATCTGTAAATGAGACCAACAGCAGCACTGACTTCATGGAATTGTGGCTTAATTGAAATAATACTGGTAAAATAGCTAATACATAGCAATTGATAAATGTTGGTTCCTATTATTATCGTCATTTAACTATTGTAATTACTACTTCTTTTTTTCTCTCTGACAAGGGATCACTTCAGCACAAGCTGGTCCCTTTGAAAGAGGAATAATAGTTTACTTGGCCTGGAATTAGAATCTGTAAATCTGTGACTTTCACATGTGTGAAGACAGAACTTGGAAAATCTTCCCATCACAACCTTGTCCCAATTTATGTCACTCTTTAAGACTCTGTCTTCTTAAGCCCCAGTCACTCAACATTCTAATTGTTAACTTTTGAGTGCAGAACTAGCTATCAGAAAATATTAGTTGACTCTAGTGTTGAAGAGTATTCTGAAGACAGTATACACAGAATGATGTGTTCTTATGAGATATGAAAGGGTGTCAGGGGTTTGACATTGGTGTATACTGTAGGGTGCTGGGACCAGCAATAGTGATGGAGGATCACAGCCAGGCATGTGGAGGGGGTTGGGTGATTGGTGGTTGAGAGCAGGTCATCCTGGAATCCTGTGAATCATGAAGGGCACTGGAATGAGACTCAGAGACTCACATTCTGGCTATAACTTACTCTGGCTCTTGACTGTGAGCAAGTCACATTTTCTGAGAACTGGTTTTCTTACTGGTAAAATGGAAAAGGAATAAGATTTTTGTGTACAGTGTTGGGTACATAATGAGCACCCTGTAACTATTAGTTATTGTTATTATTTTATTATTAATTCCTTCTCAAAAGTATGTTGTGAGGATCAAGGAAAAGCTGTATTCTGTTAAGGAGTTTAAAAAAGTTTTAGTTGTTGATGGACCTTTATTTTATTCATTTATTTATATGCGGTACTGAGAACTAAACCCAGTGCTTCACACATGCTAGGCAAGTGCTCTACCACTGAGCCACAACTCCAGCCTTCTGTTAAAATTTTAACATTTCAAGAGCTACAGATGCCTGAGATAACTAAATGGACAGTGGGAATTTATGAGGGGTAATTCAAATGCCTCCTCCCATTCTAATTATTATGTACTTTCCTGTCCCTAATTAAAATTCTTCCCATCAGAGCAAGTCATTGAAGTGACCCAGTTATTATCATTTAACTATTGTAATTAGGCTAGTTTAAAAGGCCTTCAAGTTTCTTGGATTGTCCCTCCTCTACTCTGAACACCTCTCATCTGACCCACACACTTCCCTTTTGGTTCATAAGAGAGGAGTATAGCTAGAGGAGAGGCCCTGCATACAGCTATATCGTGTATCTTGACAACCACACAATTCTGGGGGTTTTTCTTGGAGTGAATTACCTAGAAATGTGAAGCCCAGAGTTTGAAAGTGTACTCATGTGTGTGGGTGTAGTGGGGTCAGGTGGTATGGTAGTGGGCAGTTTCTACAATGAATCATCCAACAACTAGTTTTGGTGTGGTTACTATATTCTGATTACTCTGGTGGGGTTATGATGCTCCCACTCTTGAGATTTATGTAGAGTTATTTCTCAGTTTAAAATGGAAAAAAAAAAGACAGAATTATTAGTAGGAAAATTTGGGGGTTTTATGTTGGGCAGACTTACATTTGAATCTGACCTTCTACGTAATCTCAGACTAGTTGCTTGTTTTCACAGCTTTCTTCTCTATAAAATTGGGATAACTGGAATATGATTAGGTAGTAAAAAGGAATGAACTCTTGATAATGCAATAATAAGGATGAATTTCAAAAATAATCATGGTTATAAGATATCAGATAAAAAGGGATACATTGCCGTGCATGATTCTATTTATATAAAAAATATAAATCTAAAAAATATAGCTAAAACTGTGTGTCAGAAAGAAAGATCATTAGTTGTCTGAGTATCAATAACTGGAGGGGATGGGCATTTAACAAAGTGTTATTAACATTTGGTAGACATTACCTAAGCATCAGACAGTAGCAGCTCCTGAGAGAATATTTAAAATGCATAAGTAGACTTTGACCCAGTGGTTCTGGGATGGGCCAGAAATCTGCCTTGTAATACTCATGCCTCATTGATTTTACTTTGAGAAGCACTAGTCTAAGACATTTTGGAACCTTGGACAGCTCCAGGTGACCTTGCACCAGCATTTTCAGAACCTAGGACAGTACCCAAATTCTGAAACTCCATATATTGTGGGGAAATTTACTCCAATTCTCACATGGGCTTGCCCATTTTCCCAAAGAATAAAAACAATAACAACGGTGTCTGTGAAGACTATATATTGAAAACTGAAACTCTAGTTCCTGATGGCAGACAAGGAGAATGCACACAAGTGTACCTCATATAAGAAAATATTCTATGTTGGTAAAAGAACGGTCTTATAAGATACAGTTAACATGAGAAATGAGGTGACATAGATGATGAGGGACTTTTCTTCCTATATCATTGGACCTTTAAGTATTTTTACCCTTTATTTTACCCTCATGGAGTGTTGAGTTAGGTAGCATTTGCTATCTTTTTAGACAAGGTAGTGGTCATTAACAATATTTCACTTAAAATATATTCCCCCCAAACAACCCATTTAATTACAAGCAAGTCACACACCCAGTCATCATCTGTGACCTATGTGAGGGTAAGCTATAGTTTGATATTATAATGTGCGTAATATATATGTGAAGAGAAAGTCATTCTCCTAAACATGTAGTTGATTTGAATTATCTGTCCTGAAAGGCAATGTTCTTTGACTATGGAGAAGACTCTCTTGAGTCGGTTCCAATGAAACGTGAGTTATTCCAAGCTACAGAGGAAGAAGCAGGGCTATTAATCTGCCCATTAGCTCCACAGGAGACTAAGAATATGCACCAGGGATTGTGTCCATGACCCTGACACTTTTCTTTCTCTGAGGAATAGTGAGATAGAAATTACTGACTCAAGACTCTAAGCAACTCAGCAGACCTTATGAACTATCTGTTCTAATTTCAGAGTAAAGATAACCTAGGCAGTTTGTTTTCGTGGCTTCTGACACCAGCTTCTCAAATTGCCCCCCCCCCCCCAAATCTCATTGAATACTCTCTTTCAATCTCATTGCTGGCATTATCTTGTTTGCTTGACCTTCAGGGGACCTGTCTATACTGTCTCCCTAGAGGATTTTATTTTCTCCCTTAGTATTCATACTATCTATATGCAGATGACTCCCAAATGTAAATCCCCACTCTCGACCTTCCCCTGAGCTGCAGGCTCATAAATCAAACTGCCTACTTGATGTCAAACTGCTTACCTGACTCCAATGCCTAATAAATGTAACGGGCCCCAAATGGAGCTCTTTATTCTCTGCTTTTTCTTCTCCCTCACCTTTCTTCTTTTGACCACATATTTGGAAAATGGCATGACCTTTTCCTAGTTTCTTATGACAAAAATCTGGGAGCCCTTCCATTCTTTTTCTCATATGTCACATGCAGTTTATCAGTTTTGTTTCCAAGTTATATCCTTAATATGTTTGCTTCTTTCCATTTCTATGGCAATCTCCTTCAGTTTATACAATCATCATCTGTCTTCTGGACTATTTTAAAGGTCTCTCCTCTGTTCCCTCTCAATTTCCATTTTTGTCCCTCTCCCTTTCTCCCGACAACAGCCAAGATAATTGATACATCAGACCATACCGTCTCTCCTTTCTTTCTGTGGCCTCGAAGGCCTAGCCGATGTGGTCATGCCCGTACCTCTGATTCATTTCCTCACCACACTCTCCTGCTTACTCGACTGCAGCCAAGTCAGCGTTTCAGTTACGTAAACGCACCACGTTCATCCTTGCCTCAGAGTTTTGTGTTTGTTATTTATTTTGCCTGGATCTTTCATATTCAAGACTTTTACATGGTTGCCTGCTTCTTCTCAACATTTAGGTTTCAGCTCAAATATTATTTTCTCAGAGAGATCAGATTCATGATAGAGATCACTTATTTCTTTTGCAGTCTCTGTCCCTCATGCCACTCTGCTTCATTTTCTACTTAGTACCTATTACTTACTGGGTGCAATTTTTATATGTGACCTATTAAATAAAGCAAAATAAAATGGGATATGTCCTTATTTTTGATAAAAATCCAAGTAAGCTAACAATTGTCAAAAATGGTCTCCAATCTCAGTGGCATAATATAATAAAGTAGGTTTCTTGCACATGTCCCACTCCCATGTGGGGTGGTGATAGGGGAGGGGGAGGGAGTATCTGGTCCATTGTGACTTTCTGCCCACTATGATCTTTCCCGAATGGCTGAGGATTTGTGTGTCTGCTGCTACCAGTCACTGAGGTCCCCACTCTGCCCTTGCTCTGTTCACCAGGTCCACACTACTAATCATCCACATCCTGATTTTCAAGGTGAGTTGACTCTGCTGATTCACTGGTATCCTCAGTGCCAAATCTGTACCCTTACTGGAGTTGGGAAGAACCTTCTGATGCTCTCCCAGTAATTCTGTGATGAGGAGATTTGGGGAGGTCCTGGAGCATAGCTCTATAGGACTCTTTTCTGTCTGAAGCTTCCATCCTTATTCTGCTTGGCTGGGGGACATTTATGTGGGTTTGTGAGAAATCCTCTGCTTCTAAACCTATTTGGGGTGCTCTATCAATACCTGACCAAAGTTTCTCTTTTAAATTTTTATTGGTGCATTATGATTATACATAGGGGTGGTATTGATTATGAAATACTTGTACATTATATGTAAGTTTGCACGTGGCATATACTGGTTCATTTCATTCCGCTATACCTCCCTTCTCCCACCCCTGCCTCCCTCTATCCCCTTTCTCTACTTTCCTGGTCTCATTTCTGTTTTCATGAAAGCTTCCACACAAGAGAGAAAACATATGACATTTGACTTTCTGAGTCTTGCTTATCTCACTTAGCATGACGTTCTCTAGTTCTCCCCATTTTCCTGAAAATGAAGTACTTTTGTTCTTTATGAATGAGTAAAATTACATTGTGCATGTATACCACATTTTCTTTATTCTTCTGTTGACAGACACATAGGCTCTTTTCATAACGTGGGTATTGTGAATTGTGCTGCTATCAACATGGGCATGCATGAATTCCTCTAGTATAATAACTTTAGGATAAATGCCGAGGAGTGGTATAGCTGGGTCATATGGTGGTTCCATTCTTACTATTTTTTTTTTTTTTTTTTTGTGGTGCTGGGGATCGAACCCAGGGCCTTGTGCTTGCAAGGCAAGCACTCTACCAGCTGAGCTATCTCCCCAGCCCCCATTCTTACTTTTGAGGAACCTTCACACAGAAGCTCCATGGTTTTACTGCAAGTGTTAGTGGAAGTTCTTCATGGGGTGATTTGGGGTAAATCTCTTTTCATTTTGTGGTTCTGCCCTTTTTTAGGGTTTCAGAGACTTTTGTTTCTATTGGTAGATGGAAAATGGTAGAAAATGTCCCAGTCAGGTGTGGGACTGAGTGCATCATGGCCCACAGTCCATTGTTCAGAAGGCTGTCACATGTCCTCATCCAGAAGCTATGGAATATAGTCTCCGGCTGAGCATCTGTTTTCTCATGACAGGTCTCGCGCTCTGAACTAGAGAATGAACAATCAGTTTCTGCCACTCTTCAGGTGAAATGGTGAATTAGGAAGATCCATGTCCTCATGCCTCCTGCTTCTTGTTTCTCTTCCTTTGACTCCATGCATGAGCCTCCCTCACTGTTCTCTGGCTTTATAGATGTCTGGTGATCTGTCCTTCATGAAAAGTTGCTCTCACTGAGGGAGTAATAGCTGTACTGAAGTCAACTAAAGATGGCTGCATTTTAACAGAAGAAAGCCTCTGTTTGATGTTTAAAAAAAGTTTAAGCTGGGTTGGGTGGTGCAGGCCTGTAACCCCAGTTCCTTGGATTGCCGAGGCAAGAGCATCATGATTTTGTGACCAGCTTGGGTGACTTGGTGAAACCTGCCTTGGGATAAAAAAAGGCCCTAATAGGAGAACTTGCAGGCAGGTGAAGTATTCAGGGGGAAGAAGCATGCAGTCCCTAAAATTAAACCACACGTGGTTCTGACTATATCTTTCAAAGTGTCTCTGAACAACCATAGGGCTCTTATGTTAGGCCTGCGTTTCTTTATTGTTCGATCTAATTTGGAAAGTTTCCGTAAATGAAGATTGTTCGGGGCTGAGTTGTGTTCCCCACCCCAGCCCCTGCCAATTCATCTGTTGAAGCCTTAACCTCCAGGACTGCCAAGTGTTACTGTTTTTGGAGGTAAGACCTTTAAAGAGGAAATGAAGTTAAAATGAGTTCCATAGGGTGAGCCCTATTCTAATCTGATTGTTGTCCTTATATGAGGAGGGAATTTGGACACATGGGGAATACCAGCCCTGCTGTGCACAGGGCCATGATTGTGTGCAGAGGCAGCCAGAGGGTGGCATCTGCAAGCTGAGGGGAGAGGTTTGGAGCAGATCTTTCCTTGCAGTCCTCAGAGGAAACCAGTCCTGCTGGCCCCTTGATCTTAGACTTATAGCCTCTACAACTGAGAGAAAATATATTTATGTTGGTTCTGTCACCTAGGCTGTGGTATTTTGTTATGGCAACCCTAGAAAATAAATACACAAGTTTTCCTATTTTGTACTGATCAAAGTTTTTAAGTATAAAAGGGAGCTATGAGGAGGGCTGAGAACCAGATGTCTTGACTGTCAAAGAATCATGGACGAGTTTAAGAGTTTAACAGTGTGGACTGAATGAGCAGCCACGGAGTAGTCTGTTAGATGTCCCCTGGAGAACTTGCATTGTTGTCTCTAAGTCGATTCCCCTAAAAGGTGGTCCAAATAAAATTGGGCTAGTCTCTATTTGTGTTTTTGGACTGGTATATCATAAATTACATGGGGGAAATGGAAAAATCCTGAAAAATTCTTTACCATATAGAAAATAAAAATTCAAGTTAAATATGAACCAAAATATTTTTTCCCTAACTATGTAAAATACCCAGCTATTGAGACATACTTGGGGAATTACATTGTAAGTTCTCATTTGAAAGGGGACATTAAGGCCAGCACAGTCAGTCTGGAAT
Organism: Sciurus vulgaris; assembly: GCF_902686455.1. Lineage (NCBI taxonomy): Eukaryota > Metazoa > Chordata > Mammalia > Rodentia > Sciuridae > Sciurus > Sciurus vulgaris. The sequence goes on from NC_136475.1 coordinate 64,536,121, forward strand.
TTTGAACTGCCTATCTTTTCTTTTTTTTCTTTTTTCTTTTTTGGCTAAGTAGGTAAGCCCTCAAGTCTTAGTCCCCACTGGCTTCTGAAATTCAACAATTGCCAAATACTTCTTGCCCACCCAAAGTCAAGTTCAGGATGCTGAAGTAAGTGCCTTCGGGCATGTCAATACTGGGTTGGCAAAGTATTTCTCCTTCTTTGCAGACACCCCAGTGGCTCTGGGTCCTTTTCCAGAAACAACATTAGAGAATGCAAACCCAATCACAAATCCCTTGTGGATGGTTTGGCATCCACAGCCAGGCATCTGGCAACCAGAGATAGGAAACAGAAGCAACATGGTCCTGTCAGGTTGCTTTCTACAGTGCCTTGTTACAATTCAATTCTCTTTATCTTAAGAAGCAGTCATGAGTTGATTAATTTGAGATTTTTGGAAAGTGTATCATCCTTTTGGCAAAAAAACAAAAAAAAATGTGTTAACCACCTGGGTAAATTAAAGGTATTGGCATAGATGAGGGAGCTTGTGCAAAGAAAGGGGTCGGGTGGGGCAGAATTAGCTCTGGGCTGACTCCACCATCAGATGCTTGTTTCCTGGTTCTTTCTCTTGACCTATCATGCTGTATAGCAAAGTGCATCTTAGTGGGACTGACTGGGATTCTTGGTGAGTAGAATTAGGAGACCTTGGTAACCCAATGTAATTATCTGCAACCATTTATTTGCAGAGAGCCTTGGAAAAAGACTTTGCTGTTGTCTGTAGTTGTGCCCATGTTCAAACATTTACACAGTTGTACCATCAGACATCAGACATGTCTATGTCTGATGGATTGGTGCCCGTGTGTGTGTGTGTGTGTGTGTGTGTGTGTGTGTGTATGTGTGTGTGTGTGTGTCATGTCCTATCTAGGGAGGGTGATGGAGACTACTGGGGAAGAACTTAGAAGAAGGAGCTGGGCAAGGAGAACTTGATTTTAAAATGAGACATGAATGTCAGGGTATGACATTCAAGATTCTGTGGCAGCAGAATCTTGAACTCATCTGAATCTGGCCATCCTAGGAAAAAGTTTTGTCTGGGAATTTAAAGTTGTGTCAAAAAACACTTGCTGAGTCCCTTCCCTGTCACAGCAAATGTGGCAGAGAAAGAACATTATCCTCCTTTTGGAAGACAGGGGTTGGTTTTATGGTGCAAGTCCAACTTTAAACTCTGGCACCCATCATGGGGTGAGGACCACGCATGGGCCGTGACCACAGGTCTAGGTCATGGGAAAATATGTGCTTATTTGTTTATACCTTATAGATCTGCAGCTTCCACATGGCTGGGGGGCATGAACTTGAACTTCATCCTCATTCTCATTGTCAGTACTTCTCTGATGCTGAAAGAGAATTCAACAGAAATTCCTACTAATGTCTTAATAGTGGTAAGTAATCGTTTTTCATTTACTAGTCATTCACTATCAGTTTACAAGATGGGTGTCAGTAAACTCAGCTTAAGACAAAGAATCTGAAGAGAAGCAAATTTGCCAAGATGTCTCCAAGTGTGTCTGATCCCAGAGCTTTTGCCCATTCCATTATATGGCAACAAAACAGCAGGCGACATTTTATCTTACTTATTTTTGAAAGCATTTAAATTAATCAAGTAATTAGCAAATGGAAATTTGTATACATCATGTACAACATGTTGTTTTGGAATCTGTATACTTGTGTAATATCTAAATGTGCCTCATAGACACATTTTTTTTTGTGTGTGTGTGGTGAAAACGCAATCTATTCAGCATTTTTCAATAATACAGTACACTGTTATTAACTAAACTCACCATGTTGTATGTTAGATCTCTTGAACTTATTCCTTCTACATAGCTGAAATTTTATATCCTTTGCTTACCCCCAACCTCTGGTAACTACTATTCTATTCTCTACTTCTATGAGTTTAACTATTTTAGATTCCATTATATGTGATATCTGTGATATTTATATTTCTGTGCCTGACTTATTTCATTTAATATAATGTCCTCCTGGCTCATCCAAATTGTCTCAAATGGCAGGATTTCCTTCTTTTTCAAGAGTGAATAGTATTCTATCATCCATCATTTCAACAGTATCCCATCTTCTTTATCCATTCATCTGTTGATGGACACATAGATCGATTCCATATCTTGGGTATTATTAGGAATACTGCAGTGAATATGGGATTGAAGATGTGTCTTGGACATACTTATTTCATTTCCTTTAAATGTATATCCAGAAGTGGGATTTCTGAATTGTATGTTAGCTCTATTTTTAATTCTTTGAGGAGCCTCTCTACTATTTTGCCCATTTTTTTCAATAGGGTTGTCTTCTTATACACCACACACACACACACACACACACACACACACACACACACACACACATCACTACACTCTACAGTGCTGCTATCACCATTTCACAAGTTTCCCATGAAGTGTAGAAGTTTTCCTCCTCTTTATGTCCCCATTTCCTTCCCTATTTGTAATGAAACTGTCTCAAATATTTTCTCTGCACATGCTGAGAACCACATCAAACAGTATTAAAATTCTTGCGTCAACCACCAAGCATGATTCTCACACTCTGTAGGCTCTCGCTTCACACTCTTAATGTTTCCTTTGCTGTGCAGAAACTTTTTAATTTGATGCCATCCCACTTATTGATTTTTCATTTTATTTCTTGTGTTTTAGGAGTCTTGTTCAGGAAGTTGGTTCCTGTGCCACCATCCTGGAGTGTTGGGTCTACATTTTCTTCTGGTAGTTGCAGAGTTTTCTGGTCTAATTCCTAGTCTTTGATCCACTTTGAATTGACTTTTGTGCGGGGTGAGAGATAGGGGTCAAGTTTCATTCTTCTAGCCAGGCACAGTGGCTCACGCCTGTTATCCCAGCAGGATGGGAGGCTGAGGCAGGAGGACTGTAAGTTCAAAGTCAGCCTGAGCAATTTAGTGAGGCCCTGAGCAACTTAGCGAGACTGTCTCAAAACAGAAAATAAAAGCTGGCTGAGGATGTGGCTTAGTGGTAAAGCACCTTTAAGTTCAGTCAGTTTAAAAAAAATATATATTGTTCTTCTACATCTGGATTTCTAGTTTTCCCAGAGCTGTCTGTTAAAAAAAAGGCTATCTTTCCTCTAGTGTATGTTTTTGGCAATTTTGTCCAGTATCAGATAACTGTATTTATGTGGGTTCGTCTCTGTGTCTTTTATTCTGTTCTTCATGTCTTTTTGGTTCCATTACCATGCTGTTTTTGTTACTATAGCTCTACAGTATAATTTGAAGTCCAGTATTGTGATGCCTCCAGCTTTGTTCTTCTTACGAAGAATTGCTTTGGCTATTCTGACTCTCTTATTTTTCCAAATGAATTTCAGCAATACTTTTTCTAGTTCTATGAAGAATGTCATGATGGGCATTGCATTAAATCTGTATAGCACTTTTGGCAGTATGACTATTTTGACAACATTAATTCTGCCTATCCAAGAATATGGGAGGTCTTTCCATCTTCTAAGGTCCTCTTCAATTTCTTTCTTTAGTGCTCTAGTTTTCATTGTACAGGTCCTTCACCTCTTTTGTTAGATTGATTCCCAAGTATTTTATTTTTTTTGAGGTTATTATGAATGGGATAGTTTTCCTGATTTTTTCCCCAGCAGATTCATTAGAGTATAGGAACGTAATTGATTTATGAGTGTTGATTTTGTTTTCTGCTACTTTGCTGAATTCATATCAGCTCTGTAAGTCTTCTGGTGGAGTATTGGGTCTTCTAAATGTAGAGTCATCTATTCAGCAAATAGATAATTTGAGCTCGTCTTTTCCTATTTCTATCCCTTTAATTTCCTTCTCTTGTCTAATTGCTCTGGCTAGGGTTTCAAGGACTAACAGGAGTGAAAGTACTTCTCTTGAAGGAGGACAGGGAGTGAATTTTCTCTTGGTTCCTGAAATCATGACATCAGAGGTCCTTCTTGAAGCTGGTCTGGCAGGTCATGCTGTGTGGACACTTTTTTCAAAGCTGACATGATAGTAAACAGAGCACCATCTGTTATAAGGAAACAAAGGACACTAGTTAAATTATGCAGAGGTTGGAGATGGTGGCTCACAGTGGTCACCAGAAGGTTACATAAACCAGAAAATGAAGCAGAGGGGACCACTGAGTCCCAGGAGAGCTACCATGTATGTTGGATTTCTTGACATGTCACTCATTTCTATTAAAAACCTGTATTTATTTTTTGTTTGAAGCACTGTGCTAGCATTATGGATGTAAGAGTGAGCAAGATGGACCACTATTCTCAAGAGGCTTACAGGTTAATGAGGAAAAGAGATAGGTAAGCAGGCGACTTTGGAAAGATGTAACAGGGGTCATGATAAGGAGAGAATGGGGTGTTGAGGGAACAGTTCAGGGGACACACAGCCTCATCAAGTGGTGGAGGTCAAGAAGTGGCTTTAAGGGGGTTTCAAGATGGCGGCCTAGAGGGTGGCTGCATTTCATGTTGCTCCAGGACTCAGGATTCAAAAGAGGAGATATTGAGACACTTGGGACCAACTCAAAGCAGCCGGGTGACTCTCACCCATTGGGAAGGCATCCCGGATGGGACGGTGGTCCCGGAACGCAGGAAACTTTGTGAAGTAGAGCTGCCGGCGAGACGCCCCTCCCCCCGCTGGAGCAGTGAACGCGGACAACTGGGAGCCCCGTAAAGGAGGCAGCTCGGCACAGCGCTGGGACTCGGAGCAACCACTGGGGCTCCGGCGGCTGCCCAGGGGAGGAGTGGCGAGGAGAGCTGTGTGGACTCAGGACACCGGGGCCTGCCCGGAGGAGGAGGAGGAGGAGCGTGGCCACTTGGATTCGGAGTGACTGCACCAGAGGTACAGGCGGTTGCCAGAGGAGAAGCCGCGCGGCGAGCAGTTTGGACTCAGAACGACTGCTTCTGAACATCGGGGCCTGCCCTGAGGACGAGGAGGAGGAAGAGGAGCGCGGCTGCTTGGATTCAGAGTGACTACACCAGAGCTACGGGCGGTTGCCAGAAGAGGGGCTGCGTGGCGAGCTGTTTGGACTCAGACCACTTTTGAACCCCGGGGCCTGCCCGGAGGAGTAGGAGGAGGAGGAGGAGGAGCGCGGCGGGTCGTGTGGACTCACAGTGACTGCATTAGCGCTCCAGGTGGTTGCTCAGAGGAGAAGGCGAGTGGTGAGTTGTTTGGACTTAAAGTGACAGTTCCTGAACACAGCGGGGCTGCCTGGAGGGGAAGCGCGGTGGGTCGCTTGGTTTTGAGTGGCCGCACCAGAGCTCCGGGCGGTAGCCCAGAGGACACGTGCAGCGGGTCACGTGGATTCAGAGCCACTCAGAGTGACCGCTCCTGAACACCCAGGGGGTTATTTGGAGAAGGAGGAGGAACGGGGAGGGTCACTTTGACTCGGAGTGATTGATTGCCCAGGGCTACGGGTGGTTGGTGGGTGGAGGAGGCACACAGTGAGTTTCTTGGACTCCTAGTGACCGCACCGGAATACTGGGCGGCTGTCTGGAGGAAGAGGCGTGTGGCAGGTCTCTGGGACTCAGAGCGATTGTACGGGGCCCCAGGTGGCTGCTCAGAGGAGGGGCCGCATAGCCAGGCGATTAGGTGCAGAGCAGGGTCCCAGGATCTAGGAGGCTTCTTGGTGGAAGAGCCGCACAGAGAAAGGCTTAGGGCGGAGCGAAGGTTCCAGGCCTGCGGGCAGATTCTCTGAGGAGGGGCAGCCTAAGGAGATTCATCTGCGAAGGGTGAGGCTCCCAGGCCCAGGAGGTAGGGCCGGGCCCCTGGGAACTTTGCAGAGGAAGGCAGCCCAGCCCAGGCGGTAGCTGTAAATTGAGGGGAACCTCTAGGAGGGAACTGACCAGCGACACCTTCCCACCAGGTGAGTCTTCCCTGCCGGGTGAGGTTTCCCCACAAGGACGGTAAAACCAGAGACTCAGGCCCAAACAGGCCTTGCCTCAGCCCGCAGCCTAGGTCCCCTTTGGATGACCATTGGTCAACAAGTGGAGGCACCTCTGCCCACTAGCAGGGATTATACCCCACCTGAAGGCCACCACTCCTAGAGAGGCAGCTTCCTTGTGGAGCACCGCATTATCAACTTCCTCCAAGACTTCAGCCTACTGAAGGCTAAGGGGGGATATATATAGAAATCTTCAGGGACATTGTAAGTCAATAGAGGAAACCTACAATATCTCAGCGGTCCTCTGATACCTGAACAATATGAGAAAACAAGGAAAGAAAATGTTGCAAACAAATCTAGATGATACATCAATAAAACCCAATGACAGCATGGCAGAAGAAATGACAGAAAAGGAGTTCACAATGTACATAATTAAAATGATCAGAGAAGCAAATGATGAGATGAAAGAGCAAATGCACGCACTGAATGATGAGATGAAAGAGCAAATGCAAGCATTGATTGATCGCACCAATCGACAATTAAAAGAGCAAATACAGGAAGCAAAAGATCATTTCAATAAAGAGTTAGAGATATTGAAAAAAAAACCAAACAGAAATCCTTGACATGAAGGAAACAATAAACCAAATTAAGAACTCCATAGAAAGCATATCCAATAGGATAGAACACCTGGAAGTCAGAACCTCAGACATTGAAGACAAAATATTTAACCTTGAAAACAAAGTTGAACAAACAGAGAAGATGGTAAGAAATCATGAACAGAATCTACAAGAACTATGGGATATCATGAAAAGGCCAAATTTAAGAATTATTGGGATTGAGGAAGGCCTAGAGAAACAAGCCAAAGGAATGAACAATTTATTCAATGAAATAATATCAGAAAATTTCCCAAATCTGAAGAATGAAATGGAAAATCAAGTTCAAGAGGCTTATAGGACTCCAAATACACAAAATTACAACAGACCCACACCAAGGCACATTATAATGAAAATACCTAACATACAAAGAAAGACAGAATTTTAAAGGCTGTGAGAGAAAGGAACCAAATTACATTCAGGGGGAAACCAATACGGATATCAGCAGACTTTTCAATCCAGACCCTAAAAGCTAGAAGGGCGTGCAACAACATTTTTCAAGCCCTGAAAGAAAATGGATGCCAACCAAGAATCTTATACCCAGCAAAACTTACCTTCAAATTTGACGATGAAATAAAATCCTTCCATGATAAACAAAAGCTAAAAGAATTTACAAAGAGAAAGCCAGCATTACAGAACATTCTCAGCAAAATATTCCATGAGGAAGAGATGAAAAACAAAGAAGCAAATCAGCAAAGGGAGGAATTATCCTAAAGGAATTGTCAAATAAAGGAGGAAACAAGTTGTGTCAAACAAATAAATAAATAAAATTTAAAAAATGAACCAAATGACCGGGAAACCAAATCATATCTCTATAATAACCCTGAATGTTAATGGCCTGAATTCATCAATCAAAAGACATAGACTGGCAGACTGGATTAAAAAGAAAGATCCAACAATATGTTGCCTGCAAGAGACTCACCTCATAGAAAAAGATACCCATAGACTAAAGGTGAAAGGATGGGGAAAAACATACCATGCACATGGACTCAGCAAAGAAGCTGGAGTATCCATCCTCATTTCTGATAATGTGGACTTCAAGCCAAAGTTAGTCAGAAGGGATAAAGAAGGTCATTTCATACTGCTTAAGGGAAGCATAAATCAGCAAGATATAACAATCATAAACATCTATGCCCCAAACAGTGGCTCATCCATGTATGTCAAACAAATCCTTCTCAATTTCAGAAACCAAATAGACCATAACACAATAATACTAGGTGATTTTAACACGCCTCTCTCACCACTGGACAGATCGTCCAGACAAAAATTGAACAAAGAAACCATAGATCTCAATAGCACAATCAATAATTTAGACTTAACGGACATGTATAGAATATACCATCCAACCAAGAGCGAATACACTTTCTTCTCAGCAGCACATGGATCCTTCTCTAAAATAGACCATATATTATGCCACAAAGCTAATGTTAGCAAATACAAGAAGATAGAGACACTAGCATGTATTCTATCAGATCATAATGGATTGAAGTTAGAAATAAATGAAAGAGTAAAACACAGAAACTATTCCAACATCTGGAGATTAAACAATATGCTATTATATGATGAATGGATAACAGAAGATATTAGGAAGGAAATTAAAAAATTCTTAGAGGTAAATGAGAACAAAGAAACATCATATCAAAATCTCTGGGACACTATGAAAGCAGTACTTAGAGGGAAATTTATTTCATGGAGCGCATTTAATAAAAGAAGTAAAACTCAACAAATAAATGACCTAACACTACAGCTCAAAGCCCTAGAAAAAGAAGAACAGAACAGCACCAAAAGTAGTAGAAGACAGGAAATAGTTAAACTCAGAGCTGAAATCAATGAAATTGAAACAAAAGAAACAATACAAAAAATTGACAAAATAAATAGTTGGTTCTTCGAAAAAATAAACAAAATTGATACACCTTTAGCCACGCTAACAAAGAGAAGACGAGAGAAAACCCAAATCACTAAAATTCGGAATGAACAAGGAAATATCACAACAGACAGGATTGAAATACAAAACATAATTAGAAGGTATTTTGAAAATCTATAGTCCAACAAAATAGAAAATTTCAAAGACATCAACAGGTTTCTAGAGACATATGAATTGCCTAAACTGAACGAGGAGGACATACACAATTTAAATAGACCAATTTCAAGTACTGAAATAGAAGAAGTCATCAAAAGCCTACCAACAAAGAAAAGTCCTGGGACCAGATGGGTTCTCAGCTGAGTTCTACAAAACCTTTAAGGAAGAGCTCATTCCAATACTTCTCAAAGTATTCCATGAAATAGAAGAGGAGGGAACCCTCCCAAACTCATTCTATGAAGCCAATATCACCCTGATACCTAAACCAGACAGAGACTCATCAAGGAAAGAAAATTTCAGACCAATATCCTTAATGAACATCGACGCAAAAATTCTCAACAAAATTTTAGCAAATCGCATACAAAAACATATTAAAAAGATAGTGCACCATGATCAAGTGGGTTTCATCCCAGGGATGCAAGGTTGGTTCAACATCCGGAAATCAATAAACGTAATTCACCATATTAATAGACTTAAAGTCAAGAATCACATGATTATTTCAATAGATGCAGAAAAAGCATTTGACAAAATACAGCACCCCTTCATGCTCAAAACACTAGAAAAAATAGGGATAGTGGGAACATTCCTTAACATTGTAAAGGCCATTTATGCTAAGCCCATGGCTAATATCATTCTAAATGGTGAAAAACTGAAAGCATTCCCCCTAAAAACTGGAACAAGGCAGGGATGCCTTCTTTCACCACTTCTATTCAACATCGTTCTTGAGACTCTGGCCAGAGCAATTAGACAAACCAAAGAAATTAAAGGGATACGAATTGGAAAAGAAGAACTCAAACTATCCCTGTTCGCGATGACATGATTATATATTTAGAGGAACCAGGAAATTCCACCAGAAAACTCTTAGAACTCATAAGTGAATTCAGTAAAGTAGCAGGTTACAAGATCAATGCCCATAAATCCAATGCATTTTTATACATAAGTGATGAATCTTCAGAAAGAGAAATTAGGAAAACTACCCCATTCACAATAGCCTCGAAAAAAATAAAATACTTGGGAATCAATCTCAGAAAAGAGGTGAGAGACCTCTACAATGAGAACTATACAACACTAAAGAAAGAAATTAAAGAACACCTTAGAAGATGGAAAGATCTTCCATGTTCTTGGATAGGAAGAATTAATATTGTCAAAATGGCCATACTACCTAAAGTGCTATACAAATTCAATGCAATTCCAATTAAAATCCCAATTGACGTACCTTACAGAAATAGAGCAAGCAATTATGAAATTCATCTGGAAGAATAAGAAACCCAGAATAGCTAAAGCAATCCTTAGCAGGAAGAGTGAAACAGGGGGTATTGCAATACCAGATCTTCAACTCTACTACAAAGCAATAGTAACAAAAACGGCATGGTATTGGTACCAAAATAGAAAGGTAAATCAATGGTATAGAATAGAGGACACGGACACAAACCCAAATAAATACAATTTTCTCATACTAGACAAAGGGTCCAAAAATATGCAATGGAGAAAAGATAGCCTCTTCAACAAATGGTGCTGGGAAAACTGGAAATCCATATGCAACAGAATGAAACTAAACCCATATCTCTCACGATGCACGAAACTAAACTCAAAATGGATTAAGGACCTCGAAATCAGACCAGAGACCCTGCAGATTACAGAAGAAAAAGTTGGTCCAAATCTTCACCTTGTTGGTCTAGGATCAGACTTCCTTAACAGGACTCCCATAGCACAAGAAATAAAAGCTAGAATCAACCACTGGGATAGATTCAAACTAAAAAGCTTTCTCTCAGCAAAGGAAACTATCAGCAATGCGAAGAAAGAGCCTACAGAGTGGGAGAATATCTTTGCCAATCATACTTCAGATAGAGCACTAATCTCCAGAATCTATAAAGAACTCAAAAAACTCTACTCCAAGAATTCAAATAATCCAGTCGACAAATGGGCTAAGGAAATGAATAGACACTTCACAGAAGAAGATCTACAAGCAATCAACAAACATATGGAAAAATGTTCAACATCTCTAGTAATAAGAGAAATGCAAATCAAAACCACCCTAAGATTCCATCTCACCCCAATTAGAATGGCGATTATCAAGAATACAAGCAACAACAGGTGTTGGCGAGGATGTGGGGAGAAAGGTACACTCATACATTGCTGGTGGGGCTGCAAATTAGTGCAGCCACTCTGGAAAGCAGTGTGGAGATTCCTTAGAAAACTTGGAATGGACCCTCCATTTGACCCAGCTATCCCACTCCTTGGCCTATACCCAAAGGACTTAAAATCAGCATACTACAGAGATACAGCCACATCAATGTTCATAGCTGCTCAATTCACAATAGCCAGACTGTGGAACCAACCTAGATGCCCTTCAATTGATGAGTGGATAAAGAAACCTGTGGTATATATATACAATGGAATATTACTCAGCCATAAAGAATGATAAAATTATGGCATTTGCAGGCAAATGGATGAAATTGGAGAATATCATGCTAAGTGAGATAAGCCAATCTCAAAAAGCCAAAGGACGAATGATATCGCTAATAAGTGGAGGATGACACATAATGGGGGGAGGGAAGGGTTAGTGTTAGGGTTAGAGTTAGGGTTAGGGAGGGGGGCAAGTATTGAGGAAGGAAGTACTGTATAGAGGGTAAAGAGGGGTGGGAGGAGTGGGGGGAAGGGAAAAAATAAGAGAATGAATCAAACAACATTACTCTATGTAAATTTATGATTACACAATTTAAAAAAAAAAAGAAAAAAAAAACAGTATGGAAAAAAGAACAAGATATTTAATGACGAAGTTATTATATTTATAACACCCTAAAAATACTTTAGGCATTTTGTGTTACATGAAATAAATTATTTAAAATAAAAAAAAAAAAAAAAAAAGAAGTGGCTTTAACCAAAATCTGAACCACAACTAAGGGGTTGTTACCTTAAGGGAGAGTTTAAGGATAAGGATTCCAGAGAATGGGTTCTAAGAACAAGAGATTCTTGGTGCACTGAGAACTGAAAGACCTTTCCTGTGGGAGGTGATAGTTGTAAGGTATGGAATAGGGCAGGCGGTGGGAGACCAGGCCAGAGAGACAGTAGAGCTTCTGGTAAGGTTAGACTTTACCTGAAAGGCAATGAGAAATCACTGAAGGATTTAAACAGAGAGCACAACATGATGAAAGGGACATTTTAGAAAAATCGCTTAACATGATTGATGGATTAGATGGCTGCGGGGTATGATTAGGGGCAGTGAGACCAGCTAGGAAGCTGTTGCATTTTCAGTTTGTGGATGTTGAGGGTCTTGACTAAGGCAGGGTTGGTGGAGATGAAGGTGTGTTAAAGGTCTCTGAGAAAGCAGGATAGACTTGGTGAAAATTTAATGTGGATGTGAGGAAGAAGGTTTGACGGTGGCTGGAGTCAGGAAATGCTGCACATGGAGCTGCTCAGGAGCAGGTTTGAGAGGAAGGGATGACTAGGTCTGTTTTGGGCCGGTCGAATCTGGAGCCCTCTGGGACAGTGAATGGGAATGTTGAGTCGGAGGGGGTTACACAGGTCCTGAGTTTGACAGCGGCATGGGCTGGTAGAGTTGGTAACTGGAATACTGGAAGACGGTGTCAAGCTACAGAGAAGGGAGGTGAGCTTCATCATGGGAGTGAAGGCAGAAGAGGAAGGTCCTGTGGCTGCAGAGTGGGAGTCCGGGCGACGGAGGGTGTGTTTCTGACAGGGAGGGTTGAGTGGCATGGAGCGTGTGGGAGAAGGACTGAAGATGATCCTCTGGAGCAGCACGGGGCAATGCTGGCATCTCGGGCAAGAGCAGCTCAAGTGCAGTGGGGCCTCAGAAGCCGGATCACACTGGGAGAGGAGCGGGAAGGAGAGGACACTGAGGCAGGAAGGCTACGCACACTCCCTCGAGAGCAGCGGGCTGTACTCTGGAGAGCTGCAGGGCTAACGGGGCCTGCTCGTCTCCTGGGAGGGAGAAACCAGGAGAGCAGCAAGTGTGAAGCCACCCCCCCCACACACACACATACACCACATGCTCAAACCACACACACCACACACATACCACATGCTTACAAACCACACACACACACCGCACACACCATCCTCACACCACATCCTCACAAACCACACACACCATACACACACACCACATACTCACAAACCATACACACCACACACACAACATGCTCACAAACCACATACACCACACACACAACATGCTCACGAACCACACACACCATACACACCGTACACAAATATGCTCACAAGCTACATATACAACACACTCACACCACATGCTCAAACTACACACACCACCACACACACCACACACACATCACATGTTCACAAACCACACACACAACATGCTCACAAACCACACGCACCTCACACACACACAAAACATGCTCACAAACTACACACCACACACACACACATACACACACACACATACCACATGCTCACAAACCACACATACATCACACATGTCATCACCCTCTCGAGTGCTGATGTCACCATTTCACAAGTTTCCCACAAGGAGTAGAAGTTTTACTTCTCTTTATGTTCCGTTTTTCTTCCATATTTATAATAAAATTGTCTTAAATATTTCCTCTGCACATGCCTAGAACCACATCAAACAGTGTTACAGTTCTTGCTTCAACCACTAAACATGATTCAGAAAATTAAAGGGATGGGAAGCCTGCCTGTCCACCTTACACCACTGCATTCCTTCTTCATTCTGATGTTTCCAGAAACTTCTTTAAGCAGCTTCTTTCTGTTTGGAGAAATTCCTGTAGTCATTTTTTGGGGGTGGGTCTGGCAATGACAAATTCTCTTAAGTTTCCTTTATCTGATAGTGTGCTTATTTATTTTTTGGAGGGATTTTCCTTTCTTTTTTTTTCTTGGCAACCCTGGAGATTGAACCCAGGGGCACCCTACCATTGAGCTATAGCCCCAGCCCTTTTTATTTTGTTACAGGATCTCCTTCAGTTGTGGAGGCCAACCTTGAACGTGTGATCCTCCTGCCTTAACCTCCTGGGATATACATGTGTGTATAGCTGGGATTATACATGTGTGTCACAAGGCCCAACCCTGAAGGCTATTGTTGCTTCATGTAGCATCCTGGCTAAGGTCTGACTCCCCCACCCCCGTTCCTGTTAGCGCTTGCAAAACATCATATCCCCTTCTTCTGACTTTGGTGGCTTCTGATGGGAAATCCACTCTGACACTGGCTGATGTTCCCTTATAGGTGGGTGCCATTTGTCTCTTGCTGCTTTTGAGATTTTTGTCTTAACAGATCTGTTTTTCAGATGTTTGACAAGATCTGTTTCAGTGTGGATTTCTCTGATTCCATTCCCAGGAGAGGTTTGGGGTGTTGCATTACAGTCTGGCGAGAGTGGGAGTCTAGGTTCCCACATGGCCTTTGCTGGTTTGGATTGGGGAGGGGGTCATAGTTTTTTCTGTGATATTTGACTGCAAGAAAATAGCTATATTCTTAGTTTTCTGCTTTTCTAGAATGCTATTTCCTGGTCCTTTGGCTAGAGAGACCAGGCTCTGTTTGGATGCTGTTGTCTGTACCTATTCACTCTTCAATGTTGCCAGCTTCTCTAGCACCCTCCTGGGATATGTGAGTTAAAAAGAAACCCCAGAGAACACACCACCATGTGATTCCCTTCAGGTCCTGGGGGTCTTAACTGGTGTGCTTTCTTCTTTCCACAGTTCAGAGTCTCCTTATGCTTTTTATACATAAGGGTCAGGGTTCCTATTTGTACTTAGCAGGGAGAACAGGAAAAAGCACATGTACTACATATTCCTAGGTATGCTTGGAGCAAAAATAAAACTGTAATGATCAGGATTGAGACTCCAGCTCTGCTTTACATCTGTCACACATTATTTTTAGTCATTTTCTAGGAATACAACAGCTGTGTGAAATGAGGGAAGGATTGCACTTTATTTTGTTCCCGTCACCAGAAGCTGGTCATCATTTCAGGAAATGACATCGCTAATGGCAGTGTGGCTTGTGGTACTGATTGCCAACTCCACACCCTGTACCTGTCTGCATTTACTAGGGCTGCATTTGCAGCGGTTTCACATACAGGGGCAAGTGTCTTGCTGCTTCATCATGATTTCAAGTATGGTCATGCCCAGAATTCATATATGAAATAAGCATTATTTTACTAGTGATTAATTTCCTTTTATTTCTTTGTTATGCCTAGGGTACTGTATTGGAATTTTGCAATTGCACATCTATGTTGAATTTTGCATGAATTTCCTTGCAGAAGAGAAGAGTTAATTAGTTGCCAGAAGAAGGGAGTATTGCTCTGCATCATGAGTCTTAGAAAGCATAATTCTGCTTAGTTATTCTTCAAAAAATAAAAAATAAAAAAAAAGTGAGTATTGGATTTGAGATGGTTGGATCAGTCAGTTTTTCATTACTCAAACAAAATAACTGTGGCAATTAAAATTAACTTATAAAGATACAAGTTTTATTTATTTATTTTACTATCACGACTTTTCAGGGTGTGGGAACATTATTCTTTCAACAGTATTTATCAAGTGTCCCTTACATGCCACATCATGGGAAAATAAACCAAAAAAAGAAAAAAGAAAAATAAACTCCCTCATAGGGTGACTTAGGGGTGAGACTGGAAGGAGAGACAAGGCTTATTTTGGCTCATTGTTCTGGAGGTTCTAGTCCAAGATTGAGTGGCCTTATTGTGGGCGTCTGATGAGGGCCACGTACCATGGCAAGAGCATGTGATGGAGCAAACCACTCACTTCATGAGTCAGGAAACAAAGAAAGAGGAAGAGACTGGGGTCCCATACACCCAGTGACCTAAGGGCCTCCACCAGCCACACCTAGCAAAGGTCTCACCACACCTCCTGATAGCACCACTGCAGGAGCTGACCTTTCAGCACACGGCCTTTGGGGGATACTCATCCAAACAATAGCAGGTTGAGATCACCAATCTAAAGTTATTAGTCAGTGTGCTCAGCAAATTGAACTAACCAGGAACAATGATACGGTGCTTAAAGAAAGATGCAGTTCTGCAGATGAACCACCAGATGTCCCTCAGACTCTGTCCACTGCCAGAGAAGCCAAGACATTTCTTGATTATTAAGAATAGCAGGGATAATGACAGACTTTAGCTTGTGTTAGCATCTTTTAAGAAAGGTAGGCAGGCAGGACACTACACAGGGGACTGTCATGCCTGTTCAGAGTTTCCAGTGGGACCGAGAGAAGATACAAGATTTATTTATTTAAAAGATTTGTGTGATGGTAGCTATTTACCTAATTTTTCTGGATCCCATTTCTTCATTGTGCACAATGTGGGGATTGTGGGGCAAAGATGATCACCTAGGGTCCTCCTATCCTAGTGGACAATATGTAACAGTTGTCATCTGTTAGCTCATTTAAAAGGATTGGGACATGGGTTATTTGGTTTCGTTTTTGACTAATTTCGTAGGTACTAACAGAAGGCAAAGGAGATTCTTTTTCCCAGCTTGACTTTCTTTCCTCAGGATAAGGTGATCAGATTAGGAGAGAATTAAGCAGGGACAAAGATCTGCTGGGAAAGGACATTTCTGCCATGATAGTTCTTTCTTTAGCAATGCCCATTCTTTCTATAGATTCTACCTGTGAAATCCCTTTCCAATCTATTCCAAGGCTGTTTCCCCATTTCAGGACCACCCCCTCTGTCACTGATACTATTTCATATTATTCTAATTTCCTTGCTCTCAAGGAAATTCCTTTCCACACAAGCACCAAAATTATCTTTCTAAAACACAGATATGATCGTGTTACCAAACTTAAAAACAATGCATGACTCTCCATAGCATGAAATCAAAGTCCTCTGTCACCTGGCTCAAGCCTGTCACCTCTGGTTCACTGCCACCGCCCCCCCTTCCCTGGTTCTGGCTGTGCTGGGCTCCCCTTTTGTTCCCAAACATGTCATGTCCTTTTATGTCTCTGGATCTCTACCTGGAATTTCTCTTCCCTTCTTCAACTGGCAAACTCCTAATTTTCGTCAAGGCTCAGCTCAAACGCTCTCACCTCTTCTGTGAAGCCATTCTTGATTCACTGGTAGAACTAACTGACTTAGTTCCTGTGTTCCTAAAGCCCTTTGCACATAGCCGGTTAAAGCACTTGCCACACAGTTACAGATTAGTGTCCCTTCAAGACCTGTGAACCTCTCAAGGGTGGGTATTGAGTCTTATTCATTGCTTAGTTTCTAGGTGCTTGGCACAAAGTAAATGCACAATAAATGAATGCCCAAAGGGCTCCATAATGGCCTTTTAAGAGTTGTACACTGATAGTTCCCAATCCTAACTGCACATCAGAACTACCTGCTTTTCTTTCTTTTTCCTTTTTTTTTTTTTTTTGGTGTTGGGGATTGATCTCAGGGCCTCATGCATGCTATGCACACTCTACCACTGAGCCACAACCCCAGTCATGGGAAGCTTAAAACCCAGCTGCTAGTTCTTTCTACCAACTCAGAGTTTCTGGATGGGCCTATTATTTTGTATTTTGATAAGCTCTGAGTGATTCTTATGCAGACATTCTGGTGCCGTTTCTTAGATGGCCCTTGGGACCATTCCCATATCCATTACAGATGAAGTTCTAGAATATTCTGATAGGAATTTCACAGATCATCCCAGAATGTTATCCTCTTATCTTCATTATCCAAACTTGTTCCAAGAGCCATTCAGGTCACTTTGGTATGTGGAAGATTTTAAAATTATACCGGAGGCTTAAAATACTAAAGCAAACCAAAACACATGCCTGGGCCTCTCCCTGGGGAGAGGCAGACCAGCCTTAGGGAGGACAGAGGGGAGACCGAGGTGTGGTCATCTGAATTTTGGAGCTCTCTGGATGAGTTTGGTAGACCATGCTCTTCCTTGGTGCCTCTGTACTTGTAGAAACACATGCATTCTCTCATTTTGGGGACTGGGGGCCAGAGACTTCTGTGCATTTTAAATTTTGGTTCAGTATCTCAGAGTTCAGAAATCAGGAAATTCAGCCATCCCCACTTTCTGTTGAACTTCCTGTGGAATGAACTGGAAGGCACAGTTGCTCCTGTGGAATGTGGCTATGAAAGATAAACTGCCTCTGGCTGTCTCAATCAAACAGAGAGCAAGGGGACCTGACTGGGCAAGGGAACATGTGGGGTGGGGAGTGGGACATTAGAATGTGTCATTATGGGTTGCAAGTGTAATTCATTATGTTTTTAAAAACATTTCAGAGTTCTCTTATTTCGTTTTATTTTAAAAATAAAAAAATTATTCTAATTAGTTGTACATGACAGTAGAATACATTATGCATTTTGGTAGATCATACGTAAACAGTGTAATCTCTCTCTCATTTTTCTGATTGTACATATTGCAGGATCACATCGGTCATGCAGTCATACATGTACAGAAGGTAATGTCTGTTTCACTCTACTGTCATTCCTTCCCCATACCCTCCCCTCCCTTCACTCCCCTCTACCTAATATAAAGTAACTCTATTCTTCCCTCTCCCCACCTTTATTGTGAATTAGCTTCTGCATGTCAGAGATTGTTTTAATTTTTTAAAAGTTTGAATCAACATATAAAATTGCTAGTGTACATTGTAACACATGTACTTGTATGGGTACAACATAATGTTGAAGTATGTGTATTTCGTGGGATGGTTGCTAGGCTTCTGTGCCACTCTGGATTGTCAGGGGATCTACATGGCTGGACACATCATTCAAAACCACTTTGGTGAGAGATGCTGTTTCACCTCTTTCACTGTGGACTGCAGGGCTGTTGAATAATTTAGGATGGCACGGCTTCAAGCTGGTGCAGCTTGGAGAGCCACCAAGGGCCCAAGCCGACACGGGGAGTTGTGTGATCATTCTCAGTCTGCTCACTTTAAAACGGGGACGATTAACACCAGCTGACGAGAATGTTGGAGGGATATGCCATTGTATTGATTTCCAGAATATAATGTGTATTACTTTCTCAGCCACAATTTGTTTTTAAATTTTAATTTAAATATATCATTATGGAAAAGCTCAACACACAAAAGCAGAGACCAGGGTAATGAGCTCCACATACCCATCGCATAGCCTCATCAATTATTGACATTTTGTCACTCTTATTTCACTTACTCCCCAACATTGGTCACAAGTATTATATTTATGTTCTTGTAATTTAAAATACACTTTAATTTTCAACATGCTACCAATTTCAGAAATTAAGTAGCTTTTAATATTCTCGCTCTATGTACATGAATATAAACACTGTATACATATATACATATTTTCTAATATGCAGCCATATATAATTGGCACATTCTACCTGATAAAAAACAATCATTTAATTTCATCCAATATGATCTGCATTCAATTTCCCCTGACAGTCTAAAAAAGGTCTTTTACAGTATGTTTCAAGTCATGATTTAAATGTATTGCATATCTTGGTTTCTCTTTTTCTTTCCAACACTTTTTTATTTTGAAACATTTTGAACCTACAGAAAATGGAATAATCCCCTGCGGCTCTTGTCTCCTTCCTTGGAGCTCTGGTTCTGTCCTCTGCACCAGACTTCCTTCTCCATAACAGCACTTAAGCAGATGAGTAGTTTCATCAGCCTGCCTATCACCAGTAGCATTTTGGAGGCCTGACCCTCTCCTGTCATTTTAGACTCTTTCTGCCCTTCCTTGTCCAAATTACTATTATTTCCACTGAAACAATTTTCTAGAGAACTTTGCGAATCCTCTGTAGATTTCCCTGAGGTTCACTCTATTAGACAAAAGTCATATAGGTGGATATTTTTTCCAAGGAAACTCTTTTCTATATTGGCCGCCTGCTCAGATGATTGAGGGCCGCAGTCTGCAGCCTCCTGGAGGCCCTCCGGCTGATGGAGAACGTCTGTGAGCACACTCTTCAGTTCTTGAAAAGGTCCTTCTCACAACTGAATGGTCTGATCTTTTACTCTTTCTGAGCTTTTAGCAAGTCTATATAACCATACTCTCTTCCTTTACTCTAAAGCTTACTTTCCTGATATTAAATCTCTTAGTGTTCATGTCTTTTGTGATTCTGGAGAAGCTGAGAAATTTCAAAATTATCAGGTCCTCATCTCTTTTTGTTTAACAGTCCCCTCTCCTCTGCATTTTATTATAAGCAGCAAGAAGAAACCAGGGACCACCATTGACATTTTGCTTGGAAATCTTAGCTATATAATGGGAAAGATACTTCCATGAAGTGCTATTATTTAACAAGGATCACCCTTCCTTCAGTTTCAAGTAACATGTTCTGCCTGCCCATTTGAGTTCTTACTCACAGATTAAAGTCTAAATTTCCATTAGGTTTTCAAAGATGTTTCAGGTTTTTTCTATTACACCACTCAAAGACTCTTGCAGCCTCCATTCACTGCCCAGTTCCAAAGTCAATTCCCAGGTATTTGTTACGTAGCAGCCCATTTTGGTATGTTTTCTGTTGCTTTGTAACAAGTTACCACAGACTCAGCATGTGTTTTTGCATGGTTTCTGGGGGGTCAGGAGTCTATGTATGTGTGGCTCAGCTGGATCATCTGCTCTGAGTCTCACAGAACTGCCTTCAAGGTATCAGGTAGGCTGCTGTCTTATCTGGAGGCCCAACAGGGGAAGAATCTGCTTTCAAGCTCACTCAGGTTGCTGGTAGAATTAGTTTACTCTAACGGAAGGTGCAGACTTCTTCCTGGCTGTTAGATGGAGGTCCTAGGTGTTGCTGCAGCTTCCTGCCATGTGATCTCCATAGATAATCCACCCATGGTTGGTGACTTCAAGACTGACAGAAGAATGTCTCAATCCAGTTACTGATATGGGGTCTCGGACAATGTAACATCATCCTGGGCATGACATTCATCATTTTCCCACATTCTCCTGGTTATGAGCATGGCACAGATGCTGTTGATATTCAAACAAGGCCACAAATCATTGGGAATCATTAGCATTCACTTACATTCTATTTTTTAATGTCCCTTTTAAAAATGAAACTTATTGAGGTTCATGACTTAACACATGATCAATTTTGTGAAGGTCCCATGTACACTTGAAAAAGTTATTTTCTCTATTTCTGTATTAAGAATTCCATTTATATCATTAAGCTCCATTTGATTGGTTGTTTAGGTTTCTTGTAGTCCTACTACTTTTGATTTGTCCACTTGACCTGTCTTGGACTGTGAGTAGTTTGTTAATGTATTTCTGCCATTTCTCCTGGAACCTCTTGTAGTTCTCCTTTATAAATATGGTTGCTATATTATTTGACACAAAGATATCATCAGCCATTATATTTTTATTGTAACTTATGGTTTGCCTTTATAAAATTTCCTTTTTAAATTTTATTATTTATTTTTTTTTGTTTTTAGATATACATAATAGCAGGGTGTGTTTTGACATATTATACATACATGGAGTACAATCCACTTCAATTTTGATCCCATTCTTGGGGTTGTACATGATGTGGAGTTACACTGGTTGTGTATTCATGTAAGAGCATAGGAAAGTGATGTCTGATTCATTCTACTGTCTTTCCTATTTCCATCCCATCTCCCTTCTCTTCATTCCCCTTGGTCTAATCCAATGAACTTCTATTTCCCCCCATCCCCACTGTGTGTTAGCATCCACATATCAGAGAGAACTTCAGCCTTTGGTTTTGTGCAACTGGCTTATTGCACTTAGCATGATATTCTCCATTTCCATCCATTTACTGTCAAATGCCATAATTTCGTTCTTCTTTATGACTGAGTAATATTCCATTGTGTATATATACCACATTTTCTTTATTCATTCATTTGTTGAAGGACACTAGGTTGATTCCATAGCTTAGGCATTGTGAATTGAGCTGCTATAAATATTGGTATGACTGTGTCACTGTAGTATGCTGATTTTAAGTCCTTTGTTTATAAACTGAAGATAACTGGGATAACTGGGATAACTGGGTTCCATTCCAAGTTTTCTAAAAATTTTCCTTTTTTGTTTCATATGTTTTGTCTTGATTTTTTTTTTGTTATCTGAGAAGACTGCAATCACTGCTTTCTAGTATTTTTTCATTTACCTCAAGCATATTTTTCCATTTCTTTATTTTTAGTGTTTTTAAATAATTTTGGTTTAGGTTGTCTTTTTCTGGGGGGAGACAGTTTTATGAAGCTAGAACTGATATACAGAAGCTACACATTTAATGTATAAAATTTGATGAATTTGGACACATGTATACATTCAGGAAATCATTATCACTATCAAAGTAATAGGCATATCATGAAGATATGCCTAAAAGTTTCCTTGTGCCACTTGTTATTGTTTTTATAAAAACACTTAAAAGCTTGGAATGGAACCACCATTTGACCCAGCTATCCCACTCCTTGGCCTATACCCAAAGGACTTAAAAGCAGCATACTACAGAGATACAGCCACATCAATGTTCATAGCTGCTCAATTCACCATAGCCAGATTGTGGAACCAATCTAGATGCCCTTCAGTTGATGAATGGATAAAGAAACTGTGGCATATATATACAATGGAATATTACTCTGCCATGAAGAATGATAAAATTATGGCATTTGTAGGCAAATGGATGAAATTGGAGGAAATCATGCTAAGTGAGATAAGCCAATCTCAAAAAACTAAAAGACGAATGATCTCGCTGATAAGTGGATGAGGACATATAATGGGGGATAGGAGGGGTTAGTGTTAGGGTTAGGGTTAGGTTTAGGGTTAGAGATAAGGAGGGTGGTAAGAATGGAGGAAGGAAGGACTGTATAGAGGGAAAAGAGGGGTGGGAGGGGTGGGGGGGAAAGGAAAAAAAATAACAGAATGAATCAAACAACATTGCCCTATGTAAATTTATGGTTTTTAATAAAAAAAATTAGATCTGCCCTTTTCACAAAATTTTAAGTGCATAATACAATATTCTTAACTATAGGCACTAATTTGTCTTGTAGTTCTCTAGAATTTATCTTGTGTAACTGAAACTTTATGTCTGTTCAGCTCTAACTTCCAATTCTTCCTCCTCAGCCTCTGGAAACTACTGTTATACTTCCTGCTTCTGTAAGCTTGCCCATTTTAGATACCTCCTATAAGTGGAATTATGCAATATTTGTTCTTCTATGACTTGCTTCTTTTAGTTTGTTTAATGTCCTCCAGTTTCATCTATGTTGCTGTGAATGGTAGTGTCTTCTTCATTTTAAAGACTGAATGATATCCCATTGCATGTTTACACAGCATTTTCTTTATCTCTTGTTCTATTGATGAACACTTGAGTAGTTTACATATCTCAGCTATTGTGAATAATACTCCAGTGATGATGGAGGTGCAGATCTGTTCGAGATCCTGACTTCAATTGTCTTGGATATATACTCAGAAGTAGGGTTGCTTACTCATAGTTGTCTATTTCAGTGTTTTGAGGAACCTCCTTACTGTTTTTCTTAGTAACTGCACCATCTTACGTTCCTATCAGTGGTGTGCAAGGATTATAATTTCTCCACATCCTCACCAACACTTAGCTTTTAAAGAATACTTCATAGCCTTTCTGGTGGGCATGAAGTGATAACTATCTCACTGTACTTTTGATTGGCATGTCCCTATTGATTAGCAATGCTGAGAATCTTTTTTATGTACCCGTTGACCTATGTATGTTTTCTTTGGAGAAATGTCTATTCAAGTTCATTGCCCATTTCTCAATTGAGATTTTACTTTCTTCACATTGACTCATATGCTTTCCTTATGTAATTTAGATATTAAACCTTTATGACATATGTTGTTTGCATGCATTTTCTCCCATTCTATAAGTTGCTTTTCACTCTGCTAATTTTTTCCTTTGCTCTAAGAAACCTTTTGTTTTGATAGAGTTCTATTTGTTTAATTTTGTGTTTGTTGCTTGTGCTTCTGGTGTCTACCTAGTAAGTCATTGCTAAGACCAATGTCAAAATGTTTTTACCCTATATGTACTTCAAGAAGTTTTACAGTTTTAGGTCCTATGTTTAAATCTTTATTCTAATTGATTTTTAATGTGTGGCATAATATAGGGGTTTAATTTCATTCTTCTGTATATGGATATCCAGTTTTTCTTTTCTGTTGTTGTTGTTGAAGAGACTGTTTTTTCTTCCCTCTGTATTTGTGGCACCGTGGCCAAAAATCAGTTCACTGTTTATGTGTGGACTTTTATTTGGTCTCTTCTATTCCATTGGTCTATATGTTTCTCTTTGTCAGTATTAGCTTGTTTATTGAGTGTACCACATAGAGTTCAGTTTTTCTTTGTAACTCCATCTAAATGTATTGCTTTTAACATCTGAGTGTTGGCATTGACATTTGTGCCCAGACCAATTGACTTCATTGGGCCAGAGTACCTATACTCCAGGTACTAAAAGTATTGCCAAATCTGGCTCATAACATCCACCTTTCAACTTTCTGTGGGGGATTGCCCTTGGCTTAGTTGCAAGATGGCTTGAATTTATGAGCTCTGCCTGTAACACCAGCCAGTGAATCATTAATGTAGCTACACAACAACCCAGTTTCTGGGTGTGATAAACTCTATGGTGCAATTCTTTTTCAAGAGCTCCCTGTAGGATGAACTGAAGCTAGACTTTCTATGAACCCAGATATTGCTTATCTTCATCTTCTGCTCTGTTCTCATAGATTTCTCTTGAGAGCAGAGCCTTATGAAATCACTTAAATGAGAATGCCTACCCCAGATTTTATTTTAAAGGAACCCAACCTAAGACAATGAACTAAGTTTATTTATATTTAGTGGTATGACTGACATATTTGGTCTTAACTCTGGTGTTATTTTCTGTCATATTTACATGTGTTTTTTTATTATATATGCTGTATTTCTTCATTTACTTTTTCTTTATTAAGAACGTCTGCATTTTTGTCGAAGTAATTACTTGAATATTTATACTTTTATCTTCTCTTTTTTCCTTTTTTAAGCAACTACTATTTGTTTCATTAGCTCTCTGTGTGGCAATCAAGGAACGTATTCTATTTTCTCTTTCTCCATTTTGCTTTAAATTTTAAAGCTGTGTTATTTACATTTTGCACACTATTTTTTAACGTGTGTCATCTCTGTTTTGGTCTTAGATTTATCATTATAGTCAATTCTAAAACTGAATTTGGTAAAATTTTTCAGTCAACTCTTGATTGGATGAAACATCCTCCAGTAGGTTCTTCAAAATGGGAGCGTTCTTGAGGACAGTATTCCGTAGAATTGCATGTCAAATGCCTTGGCTAAATATAAAAATTTAAGATTGCATAATTTTTCATCGAGGATCATTGAAACATTTCTTTGAAGTTTTCAAAATATTAATGTTGCTGTTTAGGAGACCTTCGGGGGTTTTCCTGTCGTTTTCTACTCCCTGGTTCCTTGTGTGGTTCCTGAAGGGAATGTCTGATTCCACTGTAACATATTTGTTTTCTGTCTTCTTTCAAGACCTTCTCTTTGTCTTTGAATTTATATGTATATGTGTGTGTGTGTGTGTGTGTGTGTGTGTGTGTAGATTTTTTGGTGTCTATGCTGCTTGGTATTCTCTGAGCTTACTGGATTTGTGGTTTTGTGTCTCTCATTGATTTTGGAAAATTCTTAATCTTTATTACTTCAAACCAAAACCAAAACCACCACAACAAAAAATAATTGAGACCCAAACCTTACATTTTTTTCATAAAACTTAACCTAAAATGGATCACAGATGTTAATCTATGAAACTTTATAGAAAATAACAGGAAAAAATCTAGTTGACCTGAGTTTAGCAATGAGTTTTTAGATACAATATCAAAAGCATGATCCATGGAAGAAAACACTGATCAAGGTGGGTTTCAGCTACAATTTCATTAAAAATTTATGCTCTGAAAAAAGAATTTCATTCACTGTTGGAGAATGAAAAGACATGCTATTGACTTGGAGAATATGCTGTATATGCAAAATACATATATGAGAAGGGCTTGTATCCAAAACAGGCAAAAAAGCCTCTTAAAACCAATCATAATAAAATATAACCCAATGGGTGCTTCACCACAGGGAATATACAGATGGCAAATAAGCATATTTAAAGATGCTCAGTATCATAGTCATTAAGGAATTGCAAATTTTGGAAGCAATCAAATGTCCTTCAATAGTTTGGTGGATAAATTATGGTACATTTATACAATGCAATTATTCAATGATTAAAAAGTAAGCTATGGATCCACTTTAAGTCCATTTTGTCAAGTGAAATAAGCCAGTCTGAAGAGGCTACATATGATACAATTCCAATTATATGGCATTTTGGAAAACAAAACTATAAGGGCACTAAAAAGATCAGTGCCAGCGGCTGAGGAAGAGATGAATAGATGGAGCATAGGACATTTTCAGGGCAATGAAATTTTCCTGTGAGACACTGTAATAATGGATGAATGACATTATGCATTTGGCAAAACCTGGGAAGACTCTACAAGACAATGAGTGAACTTTACTGTAACTATGAACTTTAACAATCATGTATCAATATTGGTTCATCCATTTTAGCAGATGTACCACACTAATCAAGATGTTAATTATAGGGGAAACTGAGGACAGGGGTGAAGGTCATGTGTGGGAACTCTTATGTACTTTCTGCTCAATTTTTCTGGAAACCCAAAACCATTCTAGAAATAGCCTGTTAATCATAAGAATATGCTAAAAGGGCTTGGAGATATTTAATTTGGGCCAAACGCTCTTTCTCTACCCAGCCAGTAACCGCTCTGAATGAGAGAGCTAAAGGTCACAGTCAGCCCCTTGGCAGAGTATCACTAAACTCAAGGACTCCACCACATCTGAGCTTGTCCTTTTGGAGTTATTTCCTTGTTTTTCAGGATTGGAAAGGAAGATTTTACAATATAAACCAAGTAGCAATGGCAAAAATCAAAATACTAACAGGGACACGATATGCTTTAACTACGTGCATTCTTGTTGTTTCTAAGGGCACTCGTTTACTCCTCCAGACAAAGCCAAGCAGCTGAAAAAAATCTGTGACTTATCAAAGATTGTGACTTTCCTTGGAATGTGTACGTTTTTCCTCAGAAGCTGTTCCTAAGTGTTCTTAGGAACTCTTACTGAATCATGTAATTCATGTTTTATGCTACATGTGGGAATTTGGCTTTTCTGTTTATGTGAGTTTTGATAATACAAGTCGGGCTTAGCATTTAGCTAGGGTCTCAGCACACACTGGGGAGGCAAGTTTGTCAAATGCAAATGAACATATATAATCTTAACATACTTCCAGTAACTGTTTTAATATGTACTCTGTTGACAAGGGAGTCTCTCAGGTAATAAATGTTGAATACTTGGGAATAAAATATACACTTAAAAACCCAACCAAAAATTTATCTCCTGAAGCCAAGCTGTGGGCAAATAGGCAGCAGTTGTTTTTGCTATTTTAAAAAATCTGGATGATTAACTAGATTTAAAAACTATAAAAATGATATCACTTTTTAGTTGAGTTCTCATTAAAGAGAAGTTTGCTTAAAAATAAAGAATCAAGGGCTGGGGTTGTAGCTCAGTGATAGAGCACTTGTCTAGCATGTGTGAGGCACTGGGTTTGATTCTCAGCACCATATATAAATAAATGAATAAAATAAAGGTCTATCAACATCTAAAAATATTAAAAGAAATAAAGAATCATGCTGGGTGTGGTGGTACACGCCTCTAATTCCAGAGACTCTGGAGACTGAGGCAGGAAGATTGCAAGTTCAAGACCAATCTCAGCAACTTAGCAAAACCCTATCTCAAAATAAAAAAATAAAAATAAAAAAGGTCTGGGGATGTAACTCAATGGTTCAATCCCCAATACAAAAATATCTGTGAATTTAACTCATTTTGGAATAACTGTCATATACCTCTCTCTCTGTTTCTCTCTCTCTAGTTCTAGCTCTTATTATAATAAGAAAAAACTAATATT
This sequence comes from Sciurus vulgaris, assembly GCF_902686455.1. Classification (NCBI taxonomy): domain Eukaryota; kingdom Metazoa; phylum Chordata; class Mammalia; order Rodentia; family Sciuridae; genus Sciurus; species Sciurus vulgaris. The sequence continues at coordinate 64,563,621 of NC_136475.1, forward strand.
TTTGAATAATTGGTTCAGTGATATAGAGAAATGCAGTCAATAAGAAAAATATATGAAGTATGGAGAATTTAAATTGATATATACTGCTAGTGCTTTGAAGAACTTATAGTTAATAAGAGATAGCCACTTAAAAATTCTGACAGATTGGCTTTAAGGAAAAGACAAAAATATTGTCATTCTTAAACTCAATGTTAATATGCAAAGAAGTTTCTCAATTACTGTTATGTGGTTACTCAATTAAAATAACATTTTCATTTATCATGCCAGTGTCATTAATTTGTCAAAGAAAGCCTTTTGATTTGTGGTTGCAATGAATTCAAATGTCAAATTGGAGTATGTCTGAATCAAAACATTTTTGCCTGGGTGATTAATTTATTGTGGGGACAACTCCTGTACCTGTGCAGTGCAGGATGTTCAGCAGCATCCTTGATCTCTACCCGCTAGATATCAGCAGCACCCCCTTCTCCAGGTGTAATACATATGCCTGCAGGCATAGCTAAATAGCCCCTGGGGGGCAAATGTATTTCTGTTTGAGCACCACTGGTCAAAACTATTGGAATTTACACAATAGTGCAGTCAAAACAACTAAGTCTTACTGAACATGTATCCTGCAATGAACTTGGAAGGCAGGATGCTAAGAGCATCCTGACTCTGATTTGAAATATCCAAGTATATAGTCCAAATTTGACAGTGTCTGGGAACCTCTATTATCAGTGCTCACACCAATGACTAAATTTGGGTGACAGTATCAGACTACTTGGTTTACTTATGCTTTTATTTTCCTTCTCTAGATTTGGCCTATAATCTCTCTGCTTCAAGATAGTAAAGTATACCACGCTATATTCAACATAATAGTCAAGGATTCCCATGTAGGCTAAATACATTGTTGATTGAATTACGGTGCTTTTGAATAAAGCATTTAGACCTCTTCTTTTTGAATAAGTGCTTTGTTGACCTTTTTCTTGTAGCTCTTCATCACCCTAATGCCACATTCGCTAATTTCAAAAAGAGTAATTTTCCTCCAAAGGCTGATAATTTCAATTAACTGTTTTGATCAAGGGAAGATTTATAAGTCTTTGCCAGTTGAGTTAATTGCTCATTCAAGGCCTTTAATTGTTCCCTGGCTAATTTATTTTTAAGAGGCATCTGAGCTAGCCTTTCTTTTGCTCATTAGGTGTTTGGCAGCTTCCCAAAATAAGCAAGGGTTGACATTTGGTATGCAGTACTTAGTACTCTGGGGATTTTTGCCATTGCCTTGATATCATCCACTGTCCTCTTCATTTCTCCAGGTCCAGGTTTCTTCCACTTAGGATGCTCCTTGCTTTCTAACCAGGCTAATAATTTCAGTAGCTCAGGTGAGGCTCAGGAGAGTAAGAATCACCAGCTTTTAGTTTTGCTGGGTCTTGTTGAACAATTTTGATGTAGACTAAGAAAATGGTCAATGTGGGACATGTTCAGACTGAGTTGGGTGGTGTCTTAGTCTCTTGTCTGCTGCTATAACAGAAAATCGGACACTGGATAATTTATAAAGAAAAGAGGTTTATTTGGTTCACAGTTCTGGAGACTGGGAAGTCCAAGGGCACAATGCCAGCATTGACTGGGTGTCTGGTGGGGACCTCTTGCTACATCATTCCATGGCAGATGGTAACTGGGAAAATGAGTTCATGAGACAAAGAGGAAGGAGGATGAACTTACCATTTTATCAGGAGCCCACTCCTATATAACTAGCCCACTCCCATTAGCTTTCATGAGGGCAAAGTCTTCATGACCTAATCACCTCTTAAAATTTTCACCCCTCAGCATTGTTGCTTTGGAGGTTAAATTTCCACATAAGTTTTGGAGGGGAACATTCAAACAATATCAGAAGGGTAGGACATGCTTAGAGGGTAACCAACCATTTTAGGCTGCCTGGGACTGAAGGATTTTCCAGGAACATGAGGCCTTCATTGGTAAAATCAAGAAAGCCTTAGAAAAACTCAGATGAAATGGTGCCCTACAGATATTACTATAGTCCAGATATCTCAGGATCAGGAACCTGAGAAACCAAATAGGCCCACAATCAATACTTAAACACGGATGGCTCAAGTCCTGAAATCATAACTGTAGGAACCTAGTCCTCTGAAACCCTCTTGGATTTTCTCAGAAATTTCCAGAGAGTGCCTCACATGTGGCAAGAAATGAGCCTCCTCTCACATCTCTAGAAATCCCAAAGTCTTCAGGCTATCAAAAGGGTTGGAGTGTCACAAAGACCGTTAGCTCTTGGGTTCCCTTTTCCCTTCTGTAAGGTTCATTTTGTTACAGAATCCTTGTTTCCCACTTCTGCTTTTTCTCAGGCATTCTTCACCTACCAATGGAGAATACAAATCCCACCTGCCCCAACCCACACTGAGGTTGACATGATCTCACTCTTCTCATCGCTCACTCAGAGCTTCTTTTTTGCTCAAATTGCTGTCCTACAACCACATGGTGGGAGGATTCTCAACTCAGCCAAGTTTTCCTCTCAGCTTCCAGATACTTAATTGAAACAACTTCAAATGGTCTCTAGTCTCCACAGTCAGATGGCACGAGTTCTGGCTTTTCTTCATCAAATCCAAAGGTACTGGGAAACCACCAGAACAGGATGAAAGAGGTGGGGGTGTGTCCATCGTGCTGTGTCCCACTCAGTGTTGAAGATCACCGATGGTTTCAAAGTACTGGATAACAGAAGTGTAAATGAACCAAACTCTCCTTTATGCATTAACTACTCCCTCCTTAACATGAGTCACTTTCCTTCCCCTCCTCCTCTTCCTCTTCCTGTCCTTCTCCTTTTTTTTTTTTTTTTTTTTTTGGTGCTTGGGGGTCAAACCCAAGGCTACCATTCTACCATTGAGCTACATCTCCATATTTCATGAAGATAGCAGATGCCAAACAATCTTTCAGTTAAGATTTTGGCTACAAAAAATATAAATTCTGGTACAGACAAACTTAAACAAATATTTATTATTTTATATAACAGTAACTCTGTAAGTAGTTTAAGTTTCATAACCAATTGACTCAGTACCTCAGAAATAGCAACATGAGGCCAGGTTGTCTCCATATCTGTGATATGTCATCCACAACTATTTATTCTCCTCCTGGTCACAAGATAGCTGCCAATGGAAACTGGGAAACAGGTGCATTTGCTTTCATTCATTAGAAGAAAGGGAGGGGAAGATAAAAATGGAGAGAGGAGTCATGAGAAGGGAGAAAGTGAGGGAGAGATGGCTTCCTATACATGAAATGTAAGTTATTTTACTTGATCTGATTGGGGAAATTTAGGTCCTATGCTCACTCTGTGATTAGCAAGAGTGACCAGGAAAATGCCATCTATTGATTCATTTAGACTAATCAGAACCTCCCCCCGAGTTAGAAATGAGTTATGTGGGATACATGGGAAATACATGTAGAGGTGAACAGAATGGGGATTCCTTAAGGAAAGAGGAAGAAAAAAGGGACGGGTAGCCAACTAACAGAGTCTCTTACACAAACAATTCCATTTTATGGAATTATCGCTGTACTGATGGTAATATCAGGGCAATAAGGCAATTTGCTGATATCATTACAGTTTAGCAGAGTAAAGAGCACAGAGAGGTGGGTTTTGGAGTCCAGTGGACTTGAGTTTGAGTCATGGCTTTGTTATCTTCTAACTATCTTACCTTAGACAGGTGAGGTCACCCCCGAACTTCTGTTTCCTTATTTGTTAAATAGCCTAATGCTGTGGATTGAGAAGTACTGCTGTAGGTACTTAAGACATATTGTCTGTAAAGTGTCTAGTCAGAGGTGGGCACACACTAGGTTCTTAAGAAATGTTAGTTTTTTTTACTCCTTTCCCCTACCTTGCCAGTTTTGGAACCTAACCACCCATGGACTCTCTGTCTTCATTTCTTTAGGCTAGTTCATTAAAAAATAATTTTTTTTAGTTGTCAATGGACTTTTATTTTATTTGTTTTATATGTGGTGCTGAGAATTGAACCCAGTTTGCCTCACACATGCCAGGCAAGTGCTCAACCACTGAGCTACAACCCCAGCCCTCTAGGTTAGTTCTCAAGGACACTCATGTGCACTTTTTTCTTTTTCCATCTGCACTGGCAGAATGCCTTGGACCATCCAGGGGCCCAGTAGTGAGGACTAAATGTACCTTTCATAAAGGTAGAAATCGATGGTATGAAATGCACCTCTTCACTATGTGATCTTGGGTGATTCAGTCTCTGTGGGTGATGTCCTGTAGTGTCCATATGCTTATATACCTGATTCTGTAACAAGCAAAGGTTTGCGGGCGGAATATGTGGAATCTGCTATTTCAATACCTCTGAGCATCAGGTCCTTTGCAGTACAATTTTGATCTTTGTGACTTTCTCTGTTGGTCATTTTTTTTTTGATATATCAATAAACAGTTATGTATGAGAATGTACTTAAAAATGCAGTATGTGAAACCATTTGAAATAAGAAGGAAAATATACTGTACTCATCTCAGCCTCTTGGGTATCTGGTAGACACAAAAATAAAGATTGTATCTGCTGATGTAGACACAAAAATAAAGATTGAATCTGGAGCCATCTTACCCAGTAAGGGATGTCTGGTCCACTTCTTCCTAGTCCCATTGCCATTTCATTCCTTTTCTTCTCTCATTCATCAAATATTTAGGACATTCTTTGGGTGATAAAAACTGGAGTTACAAGACAGCTAAGACACTTGACCTTATGAAGTGGTGACTTTTTGGCTTCTATCCACTTCTCTTTGATTTGCACATCCTATTGGAGTAACACAAAAGAAACTTTACTCTCTCCGTTCACCTCTATCTCTAGAGGGCACTTTCTGATACAGTTGCAGCTTCCATATGACGCTCACCATTCCTTAGCACCTGATTTTCTTGTTCCAGTGGATCCTGATGCCAGGATAGAAGCATCTCCAGAGAAAGGAAAGGTCTTGTTCAAAGTCACACATATTACTTAATTTTTTGTCCTGAACTCTTATCTTCTTCTGAGCTAGTGAATGGTAGGGCTCAGGCCAAGACCCTTTTCTCTTGAACACATGACCTCTTCTGAACTTTCTTAAGTGTACCTTTAGTATTGAGGGACCCACTATTTAAAACTATATCTATCTCTTCTTCATGCCAGGGATCCCATGAGCCGGGGTCTATACAAATAAAAACAAGTCGCCTTCCTTAGTGCCCTAGTATTAGTTTGTGGTAGAGCATGGAACTGGCAGAGTGATGACCATTGGGTTCCTATTTCAGTGCAGACAGGGCAAGGCACCTTGGAAATGTCCTTGTATGTGCCTATAAATAAGCATAATATGTTGTTACATTTTGATTGGCCTTCCTGAATCTGGGATGATCTATGGGCTAAAGAAAGGAATGCAGGGAAAGAAGTGTGGTTCTGGATTGGGATTCCAAAGACATGGTGTCACCTGCCATTTTTTGTACAGTCTTTTGCAAATTCCCACTTTTACCTCTGTTTTCCATTGGTAAAATAGGGATAATAATAAACATTTGTCTCCTTAATCCAATAGAGATTATGGGAAGAAGCCAATATAGCTGTAGCAGTTCTAGAGGAGAGAAATTGTGAAATGACTGAGATAATGTAGGCCAGGAGGTGTGTGCTGAGAAGAAATGCAGCAGAGGAGATGGGGTGTATGAGTGACATCAGCAGAGGTAAGCAGTAGGAGCTCCAGGCGTCCTAGCCTGGCTTTCTGTTCTGGGAGGCAGGATTGGTCACGATGAATAGTGGTGTATGTATGCATTGGAAGGAGGAGAGGAGAAGGAAGAAGGTTTGTAATGTCCTGGAAAGAAGAGAACAAGTGGAAAATTATTCTTACCTGTTTGAAAGTTATAGACTGACTTCCTTTAAGTCTAGGTTGGTCTAGGAAAGACAGAACAAAACCTATCAATATGGAAGGGGTAAAATGAAGAAGTCAGGGAATAGGGAATAGTGAGAAATCACTAAACTGCCATTAGAAAAACATCAAAGTGGAAGTTATCAGTGGATCATGCTTTAGGTTCTTAGACTATAAAATTCAATGGAAATCCTAGTTAAGGCAGGGATAGTGCTTTAGGACAGCATTTTGTTTCTGGAAGCTTTCACAGAATACTTTTTCTTTCTAGCCAGAAAGTAGGCAGATAGCCATACCTAGCTGCAAGGGAGGCTGGAAAACATCATCTTTCTATGGGTGACTGTGAGTCCAGTTAAACTTTCTGTTACTATGGATTCTAGTGACAACTAGAAGTTTCAACCATAAGGATTAGATACTACAATGAGCATACTGCCAGGCATAGTATAGGAACCAAAAACATGTGGACTATTTTTTCTATCCCTTACCTACACCAGGAACAGAAAGAACAGCAGAGAAAAGGTGGGAGGGGGAGGTTAGTGCTGTGCTATTTTTGAAACCTGGGGGAGAATAGCTGACACTGACAGCGGAGGTATGGAAGGACTCACGAATTTGGTCAGAGTGTAGACTTGCAATTGTTCTTTTGTGCTTCATATTTGAAAAATCAACGTTTCAAAGATAGACAACCAAAGTGAAAATGTGAAAAGGTGGCACATTGGAGATGGGTATAGATAAGACTGAAATGTGTTTAAATCTTTTAAAGAACTCTTATGTGCATTTACATGGTACTCTGGGAATGTTTTTCTTATAAAATTCTGAGGGAGTATTAGATGACATGTATTGGCATTATTAATGATGATGATAGTTATATGTTAATCACTTTGCCCTTCAAAAGAAAGGTCTTCCATGAACACAAGTCAGTGAGTTTGTAACAAACATGAGTTCCTAGTGGACTGAGCTGCCCTTTCCTATCTTTATCTGGGGTAAATGGAGGATTAGCTGCCACTTGTAGTTAATGTCACTGTTTAGTCATAGGGCTAGAAACATTCCCATTTCCTCTATCGTTTTATCCTCTACTTTTCTTTTCTCTCTTATTTTTCTTCTTCCATCTTGGGGTAAGATTAAAGCCAGTTTACTCTTCCATCCCTCTTTTTCTTATTTCAAATCTTCTTCTTTAAGGGGGAGTTTTGGCTCTTGCTATAGGCCGAGTCAATATTTTCTTGAAGTCCCTGTTGGCCTTCTGCAGAAGTGGGACAATAGTGCCTGTCTCTGGTATTTGTTCAGAGCTAGGATCATGGTAGGAGTTGAGGAAGAGTGTTGAATTTGTAGGTGAAACAAGTATTTCCTACTCATTCATGCAGTTATTTTGGATAGGCATTTCCTTTTTTTAAAACTATGATGTCTCCAATTGCAAAATGAAGATGGTATTTTCAAGGATCAACTAACAGATATGAATTTGCTCCAAGGCCAGGAGAACTCTTTACATATGTTAGCTGTTGTTATTACCTTACAGTGTGTGGTGGAGTCCCAGCTTAGCAGGTGGGTGCAAACACAAGAATCTATAGTAATCAATCCTTATTATAATTGTTGGCCTTTGCAAGTGGTTTGCCTTTCTTTAGGAATAAGGATGTTTCTTAGAGCCCTCCATTTATTTAACAATTCTATCAGTATTTATTTGAGTGCATATTAAATCAAAAGTTCTTTCCTGTGGAACTTGATCAGGTTGGGAAGAAGAAGATGAATTAGTAAATAAAAAATTGAATTTATAATCCCAAGTTGCTATGTGCTATAAAGGGAACTGATAGGGCTATGGTAAAGAATTCTGTGGCATGGACTGCAGGAAGCTGCCCTCGGCTGACCCTCTTCAGGTTTTACCTCTCAGCTTTAAGGAACCCTGTGACATCTCTGGTCTTTTCCCTTATCTATGGTTGGAAGTAGGCTTAAGTATCTCAGACTCATGAGAGCTCATCTTAATTTAGATGAGCCTCCCTAAGTCATTGCTTCATTGTTGCTTGCCTTCTATCTCCAGCTGGGAAGAATATCCCCTGGGCCATGGGGTCTGCCACCTCTCTGCCTCCCACCATCTGCATCTCATCCCCACAGATATGAATGCCTAATTCATGAGGGAAGTGGCCCTTCTGTCAGCCTTCACCCAGTCACAGAGGGCTTAGCAGTGGGTGTGTCAGTGAGGGTGAAGGGTAGGAGTAGAGAAGATGATAATGGGGACTTTGTTGATCTCTGCAGCAACTGAACCAGTTTCTGGGATGCCAGCACGTAAGCCTGCAGGCTGGGGTTTGACTAGACTTTATCAGGAAACTTATGAGTCCCACTTCCTTTTCATGCACACCTGCTTGAGACAACTTGGTGAAATCTTGGGTGGTTCACTCAACTGCCTACCTTCTGGATTTAGGACTTCTTAGGGTAGCCAGCAGGAAGTTTGTTGACATTTACTTCCTTTCTCGGCATTAAAAATTCTTCCATCTGAAGTAGACCAAGCAATTGCCATGACACAGATCTTGGAAGTCAAATTTAGAGATAAATTTGAGATATCAGTGTCAGGTGCTCACATTCTCTTGTTAACCTGGGGATCTCATGTTCCAATTTTTGCTAGTAGATGATAGGTGGAGAGGCTGGGTGGTTCAAGGAGGAAAGTCCCAGTTGGGAAATCAGATTATCTTGACTCTGCTCTCAATCAGATGGGTGAATGTAGGTGAATCATATCACCTCTCTAGTCTTAGTTTTCTTATTTGTAAAATAAGGGGGATGGGTGGACTAGATGATATCCCTAGGTCTTTCCAAACCAAATAATGGGATATGCCATATTTTTGATATAGTCATTGAAAACAATACCGTATAGTTTTTTTTTTCTTATTCTTATTTTAAAAGAATGTTCAGGAGAGGAAAATGAGAGGTGAATTCTCTGCTGGTGAAATAACATACAATTCTACAGTTCCTATAAATTGTTGGCTTAACTTCCTTGTGATTCATGTATTGTTTCTTCAGAACTGAAAGGCTACCACTGAGATTGACCTCTAGCTTCTTTCTCATTGGAAAGTACAAGCAAGTGACTCCATTGTTCCCCCAATCATCAGTGGGTAAGCAAGAGGTGGAGAAGTTAGGGTTAAGAGAGACAGACAGCAGAAATGATTGGAATGGTTGGTACCTGTACTGACTCTTTGTTAACCTGCCTGACTATAACCTCATGTCAGCCAGATTTTCATTTCTGTGACAAAAATACCTGACATGAACAACTTAGAGGAGGAAAAGTTTATTTTGAACTCATAGTTTCAGAAGTTCAGTCAATGGTCAGTTGACTCTATCACTCTGGGCCCAAGATGAGGAGAACATTTTGGTAGGAGGGTGTGGCAGAACAGTACTGGTCTGTGCATGGTATCCAGAAAACAGAAAAAGAAAGAGGAAGTTACTGCAAGGAAGATGAACACAACCAGAGCACACTCCCAGTGACCCACCTTCTATAACCATGCCCCACCTGCCTATAGTTACCACTCAGTCCATTCAAACTAGGTTGGACTGATTAGGTTATAATTCTCATAATTCAATAATTTCACCTCTGAATATTTCTTCATTAACACATCTCATATCCAAACCATAATATTACATTCCTAGGCCCCAAAAGTCAAGATCTATCTCACAATAAAGAAGTACATTTAGTTTGTTTCCAAGAGTCCCCATAGTCTTAATAGTTCCAGCATTACCCCAAAGTCCAAGTCCAAAGTCTCATTTGTTACTCAAGGCAGACTCTGCTGTGAGCCCCTGTAAAAAATCAAAAGCAAGTTACATACATCTGATATGTAAACAATTCCCATTCCAAAAGGGAGGAATAGGGGCATAGAAAGGAGTGGGAACAAGACCTAAATACAGCTGAATAAACATTTCCTGAGTTCTGCCAATAGCATCCGGGGCAAATGGTGGTCCCTCCAAAAGGTTTTGACCTTGCCAGTTGTAGTGCTCATGGCCACTTTAATAACTTGACTCTCTCTGTGACCAGCAGCTTTCCTGGACAGTCCATGTTACTTCACAACTTCACACATTGCAGGGATTCTGACCCTGCTACACTTTGCCTGGCCTCTGAAGTCTTGCTTTGAAATCTCAGGAAAAGTCTGCACAACCATCTGACTCCAACATCCTGCATTCCCATAGAACCAGCATCACATAGATGATGCCACGATCTGCCACAGGCTTGTGCAGTAGTTGGGTCTCCTGGGATCATGGCTGAAGCAATCTGAGTGCCTGGGTGGTTGGGCATGGTGAAACAACTTCCTAGGCCCCCTGCGTGATCATCCCCAGGATCTCTTTTTATTTTATTTTATTTTTTTAATTTTTTAATTTTTTTTGTATTAAATGCATTTTATTTATTTATTTATTTTTATAGTCACTATTTATTTTACAATGATATGTCCTTATGACCATGAAATGGAAGGTCATACATATACACGTAGCAAGCTTTATGAAAGGGAACCCAATCCTGGAACACATCACATTCACTTTGCATCCTGATGCAACATCTACCAACCACTCTGTTGATAAAAGCTACTTTTACATCTAATAATTACAATAATTACATTTGGGATATCTGGTTCTAATTAAAATAAAAATGATTAAAAATTTCAATTGTCTTCCTATAAAATTAAAACATTTGAAATAAATTTTGATAGCTCAATAGAAATTTATTTTTCCATGAATACATTTCTTGCTGTTGACTTAGGTTCACGTGTCATCTCATGAAGTACTATTAGTATGAAGACACTGTGATACAAATATGCTTAGTAGCTACACTTGCTTAAATGTCAATATTCTGTATGGATAAATCTAATAGGATTTTAGAAACAATTCTTTTTTTTATTTTATAATGTATTTTTTTTATTGTAAACAAATGGGATACATGTTGTTTCTCTGTTTGTACATGGCGTAAGGCTTACCATTTGTGTAATCATAAATTTACATAGAGTAATGTTGTTTGATTCATTTTGTTATTTTTTCCCTTCCCCCCACCCCTCCCACCCCTCTTTTCCCTCTATACAGTCCTTCCTTTCTCCATACTTGCCCCCCTCCCTAACCTTAACTCTAACCCTAACACTAACCCTTCCTTCCCCCCCATTATGTGTCATCATCCACTTATTAGCGATATCATTCGTCCTTTGGCTTTTTGAGATTGGCTTATCTCACTTAGCATGATATTCTCCAATTTCATCCATTTGCCTGCAAATGCCACAATTTTATCATTCTTTATGGCTGAGTAATATTCCGTTGTATATATATACCACAGTTTCTTTATTCATTCATCAATTGAAGGACATCTAGGTTGGTTCCAGTCTGGTTATTGTGAATTGAGCAGCTATGAACATTGATGTGGCTGTATCTCTGTAGTATGCTGATTTTAAGTCCTTTGGGTATAGGCCAAGGAGTGCGATAGCTGGGTCAAATGGTGGGTCCATTCCAAGTTTTCTAAGGAATCTCCACACTGCTTTCCAGAGTGGCTGCACTAATTTGCAGCCCCACCAGCAATGTATGAGTGTACCTTTCTTCCCACATCCTCGCCAACACCTGTTGTTGCTTGTATTCTTGATAATCGCCATTCTAATTGGGGTGAGATGGAATCTTAGGGTGGTTTTGATTTGCATTTCTCTTATTACTAGAGATGTTGAACATTTTTCCATATGTTTGTTGATTGCTTGTAGATCTTCTTCTGTGAAGTGTCTATTCATTTCCTTAGCCCATTTGTCGATTGGATTATTTGTATTCTTGGAGTAGAGTTTTTTGAGTTCTTTATAGATTCTGGAGATTAGTGCTCTATTTGAAGTATGATTGGCAAAGATATTCTCCCACTCTGTAGGCTCTTTCTTCGCATTGCTGATAGTTTCCTTTGCTGAGAGAAAGCTTTTTAGTTTGAATCTATCCCAGTTATTGATTCTATTCTTGCTTTTATTTCTTGTGCTATGGGAGTCCTGTTAAGGAAGTCTGGTCCTAAGCTGACATGTTGAAGATCTGGACCTACTTTTTCTTCTATAATCTGCAGGGTCTCTGGTCTGATTCCAAGGTCCTTAATCCATTTTGAGTTTAGTTTCGTGCATAGTGAGAGATATGGGTTTAGTTTCATTCTGTTGCATATGGATTTCCAATTCTCCCAGCACCATTTGTTGAAGAGGCTATCTTTTCTCCATTGCATATTTTTGGCACCTTTGTCTAGTATGAGAAAATTGTATTTATTTGAGTTTGTGTCTGTGTCCTCTATTCTGTACCATTGATCTACCTTTCTATTTTGGTGCCAATACATGCCGTTTTTGTTACTATTGCTTTGTAGTAGAGTTGAAGATCTGGTATTGCAATACCCCCCGTTTCACTCTTCCTGCTAAGAATTGCTTTAGCTATTCTGGGTTTCTTATTCTTCCAGATGAATTTCATAATTGCTTGCTCTATTTCTGTAAGGTATGTCATTGGGATTTTAATTGGAATTGCATTGAATTTGTATAGCACTTTAGGTAGTATGGCCATTTTGACAATATTAATTCTTCCTATCCAAGAACATGGAAGATCTTTCCATCTTCTAAGGTGTTCTTTAATTTCTTTCTTTAGTGTTGTATAGTTCTCATTGTAGAGGTCTCTCACCTCTTTTCTGAGATTGATTCCCAAGTATTTTATTTTTTTCGAGGCTATTGTGAATGGGGTAGTTTTCCTAATTTCTCTTTCTGAAGATTCATCACTTATGTATAAAAATGCGTTGGATTTATGAGCACTGATCTTGTAACCTGCTACTTTACTGAATTCACTTATGAGTTCTAAGAGTTTTCTGGTGGAATTTCCAGGTTCCTCTAAATATATAATCATGTCATCAGCGAACAGGGATAGTTTGAGTTCTTCTTTTCCAATTCATATCCCTTTAATTTCTTTGGTTTGTCTAATTGCTCTGGCTAGGGTCTCAAGAACGATGTTGAATAGAAGTGGTGAAAGAGGGCATCCCTGCCTTGTTCCAGTTTTTAGGGGGAATGCTTTCAGTTTTTCACCATTTAGAATGATATTAGCCATGGGCTTAGCATAGATGGCCTTTACAATGTTAAGGAATGTTCCCACTATCCCTATTTTTTCTAGTGTTTTGAGCATGAAGGGGTGCTGTATTTTATCAAATGCTTTTTCTGCATCTATTGAAATAATCATGTGATTCTTGACTTTAAGTCTATTGATATGGTGATTACATATATTGATTTCCTGCTGTTGAACCAACCTTGCATCTCTAGGATCTCTTTTTAAAGAAATTTTTGCTTTTATACTCTTGAGCCTGTGAGGGTTATGGTCTTGTAAATTCCTGGGCCTCAAGGTATCTTTCCTAGTACTTGTGTAAAGTACTTGGCATATCTTTAGTGGCTCTAATCTCTTCAACAATCACACCTTCCTTGGCCCCAGTTTTTCACACTTTTCTGAACTGAAAATTTATAAACTGAAAATTTATAAAATCTTTCTGTTCTTAATTCTCGCAGTAAACCTTGTTAAAAACTGATAGCAATATATACCTGAATGCTATGCTGAAATTTCCTCCACCAGATAATTCACCAATTACCTTTAAATTCAGCCTCACACAGTCTCAGGACATGGACAAAATGGGACAATTTCTTTGCCAGAATTGCCAATAGAATTCCCATTCTCTTCTAAAACCCTTCCCATTTTAAAAGTTTTTATTTCAGAAACTTTCACACATGTACAAAAGTAGGGAGGGAAGAGTAAAGAATCTCCATGAACCCAATAAGTGTCAACTCAAGCCTATCCAAGGTAATTATAATGTTTTTTAACACTGACCAAGAATGTATGAAAGTTGTGGTGGGTCTGCATTATTAGCAACACTTGACCAGTCTTCTTAATTTTTGTCATCATTTAGTGTGAATGAAGTACTATTTCATCATGGTTTTAATTTTCATTTCCCTGATGTCTAGTGATGTTGAGTGTGCCTATTGTTCTTTGGGTGTGTATATATGTATTTAGCAGTCTCTGTAGGCATTTTGCATATTTTTAATTCAGGCTTTCATCTTTTTGTTATTGTTTTAAAGAAGTTATTTACATATACTGGATATAAGAATTTTTTTAATCATATATGTAGGCTGCAAAGTTCTTTTTCAATCAGTGACTTGTCTTCTTTTTCATAGTGGTGTCATTTTGTGAATAGAATTTTTAAATTTTGATGAAAACTAATTTATCAATTTCTTTCCTTTGAATCATATGATTTTTTGTCTAGCTCAAGATTTTGTCAACCTTTTGGGGGACACCTCAGATCCAAACCATGATAATATGCATGTTTGTATGTGTTCATGGGTGTATGCATGCATGTGTATGTGCATGTGCATGCTTGTGTGTATGCATGTATAAGTGCATGTTTATGTGTATGTGAGGGTACGTATGCATGTTTGTGTTTCTGTATGTGTATGAGTACATGCTCATGTGTGTATATGTTTGTTCATGTGTTTATGCATATGTGTGTGTGTGTGTGTGTGTGTGTGTGTGTGTGAGGGTATGTTCATGTCTGAATAATTTGGCATGTGCTTCATAGATGGTTAAGGTGCCCTCCTCATTTTGCCAATTGTTAAATAGGTCAGTTAAGTTTCAGTGGGACAGTGATGCTGATAGTCCTACTAATGAGTCTTTTGTAAAAGAATTAATCATGATGGTGTGAGCAGGATTAAGGGTAAATTATAAGGGGTCCATTACTCCAGGACCAGAAGCCCAGGAGTCATTTCTACCTGAGGCATGAGGAGCAAAGAGAAGTAGTTTTGGGAGCCCAGAGAGAAGAGCTTCATGGAAAGGGCTGCCTGACAAGGGCCGTGGCTTTTGTTTGAGTTAGGCACTCAGCTTGACTGACCTGGTAGAGAAAAAGCTATGGCAATGCAAACCTGGTTTACTTTCTTCCTTTCTTCCAGTATTCAATACCAATTGAATGGTATTGAATGTCCAGATTTAACTGAAGCCAAATGGCAGGCACAGGAACATGTTGATGATGTCCATTATAGTTAACCTCCTGCAGCAAATAACAGGGTAAAGATGGGTGAGGACTGGATAAGAAAGAGCAAATAGGAGTAGAAACATGGCTTGTTTCCATTACCTGTGTGGAGGAGGGAAATCAGCACCTACAGAACACTAACCATCTGCCAGCGCTGTGCTAGACCCACTGTCTATGCATTTCTGTAACACAGTTTTTTTGTTCCTTACTGCAGTCCAGAAATGAGATTCAGAAATCTGTGTTGGTTCATTCCAAAATTATTGCCCTGAGGTTATGCTATAATGACCTTGTAATTCATGCTCTTTCTGGTGCCTATGGAGGCTCCTGGGTTAATAGATAAATGGAAGTAAAACTTCTGTGCTACCTTAGATGCACAATTATTTCCTAAAACATAGAATAAAATAAGTCAGCACAAAGGTGGCTCACTCAAGGATGCTCTCTTCCCTGGATCAGAAGAGAACATGGAGCTGATATTGACCTGTTACAAAAATAGGGTGCAAGGGACTACGGCAATTCAGCAGGTTAGCACTTCAATATCAGCTTGTGTTCCTGATAAGTGTACCTGTGGTGTCCCTTCTAAAGGTTCTTTCCTGGGGTCCAGCAACCCTTGAGGGCCTGTGGATGGAACTCTATTTCAATACAACAGGTTCCTCAAGGATATAACAAAATGCATCTTAATTATGGATTTATGGGTGTTCATCACACTGACATAGACATCCAACTGTGCAAGAGATTAAGAATCCTCTTGAAAAATTCAAAGTAGGTTATTTGTAGAGGACTTCAATTTTAAGAGTAGAAATCACATATCCTTTGTACAGGTCAAGATAGGCACTAACTATGATGTCCAACCTCATTTTTTTTCAATGGGCAAGAAAAAGGTGATGCTCTTCATTAAAGAGAGAAAAAAAGAAAGCAAGAATACCAATAGATACTTAATTAAAGAAACTTTTATTAAATGACAGGCATTTTTTTAAAATTTTATTTTATTTTTTATTTTTGTTTTTACAGACTGCATTTTGATTCATTGTACACAAATGGGGTACAATTTTTCATTTCTATGGTTGTACAGGATGTAGATTCACACCATTCATGTAATCACATATGTACATAGGTTACATGTCTATCTCATTCCACCATCTATCATATCCCTGCTCCATCCCCAACTCATTTCCCTCTACACAATCCAAAGTTCCAGTTGGCATAGATGTGGGGAAAAAGACAACATACATTGCTGGTGAAGTTGCAAATTGGTGCAGGCACTCTGGAAAGCAGTTTGGAGATTCCTTAGAAAACTTGGAATGGACTCACCTTCTGACCTAGTTATCCCACTCCTTGGTTTATACTCAAAGGACTTAAAATCAAAATATTACAGTAACATCACATCAATATTTATAGCAGCTCAATTCACAATAGCAAAGCTCTGGAACCAACCTAGGTGCCCTTCAACAGATGAATGGATAAAGAAACTGTGGTATTTATAAACAGTGGAATAAAAAAGAATAAAGTTATGACATTTGCAGGTATATGAATGGAGTTGGAGAATATCATGCTAAGTGAAATAAGCCAATCCCAAAAAACCAAAGGTTGAATGTTTTCTCTGATAAGTGGATGATGATACATAATGGGGGGGGGGTGTTAAGAGAAGAATGGAGGCAACATTAGGCATTGTAATAGTTGTTAAACAATAAAGGGAAAAGTTGTGGCTATATTGGTTCCTCTTACCACATATTCTTTTTTATTTGATGTCAGGTTCATAACTTTTGTCAGATGTTGAGGTGGAGTGGGACTGGAAGAACTGAAGGTATTTTTGACCCTATGATGTGTTAAATCATAGAAAAACAAACTCACAGAGCCTTGGAATTAAAAGAGATATCAGACTCCAGGAGTTCAATCTCCCACTCTCTTAAGCAACTTGATCTTAAGCTGATCATATGGTTTCTGTCTGACATGCCAGAGAAGGAGAGCCTAAGACTCCATAGGGCCTAAAGCTGCATGCCGTTGGTCTTAATTTAGCAATAATGAAATAGCAGCAACAACAGTACCAACATTTATTGAATACTTACTGTATGCAAGGCACTATGCTAGACACTTCATTATAACATTCCTGGAACAGAATTTTTAAAAAAAATTTTGTTATTTTAGAAAATTTGTTCTTTTTAGTTATACATGACATTAGAATATATTTTGGCATATTTAAACCAACAGGGACTATAACTTATTCTACTTAGGATCCCAGTCTTGAGATCGTACTTGATGTGGAGATTCACTGGGGTATATTCCTATGTGTACACAGCTAAGTTATGTCAGATTAATTCCACTGTTTATCTTATTCCTGTACCCCATTCCTCACTTCCTTCCCCTTTGTCTAATCCACTGAAGTTCTAGTCTTCCTCGATGCTTGTTCTGTTAGTATCCACATATCAGAGTGAACATTTGACCTTTGGCTTTTTCGGATTGGCTCATTTCACTTACCATGATAGTTTCCAGATCCATCCATTTACTATCAAAGGTCATAAAGTAATTACTTTTTATGGCTGAGAAATATTCCATTGTGTATACATACCATGTTTTCTTTATCCATAGATCTATTGAAAGGCACCTAGGTTGGTTCCATAGCTTAGCTATTGTGAATTGAGCTGCTATAAACATTGATGTAACCGTGTCACTGTAGTATGCTGATGTTAAGTGCTTTGGGTATATACCGAGAAGTGGGATAGCTGGATCAAGTGGTGGTTTCATTCCAGGTTTTCTGAGGAATGTCCATACTGCTTTCCATAGTGGTTGCATGATTTTGCAGTCCCACCATCAATGTATGAGTACACCTTTTCTCCCACATGCTTGCCAACATTTATTGTTACTTGTATTCTTGGTTGTTGCTATTCCGGCTGGAGTGAGACACAATCACAGGGTAGTTGTAATTTGCATTTCTCTAACTGCTAGAGTTGTTGAACATTTTTTCATATGTTTGCTGGCCATTTTATTTCTTCTTTTGAGAAGAGTCTGTTCAGTTCCTTTGCCCATTTTTTTGAATTGGTTATTTGTATTTTTGGTGTTAAGTTTTTTGAATTCTTTATATGTCCTAGAGATTAATGCATTATCTGAGGTGCAGGAGGCAAAGATTTTCTCCCATTCTGTAGGTTCCCTTTTCATGCTCTTGATGATTTCCTTTGCTGTGAAGAAGCTCTTTAGTTTGATGTCATCCCATTTATTGATTCTTGATTTTACTTCTTGCACTTTAGGAGAGTTGATAGGGAAGTCAGTTCCTAAGTTGACATGATGGACTGTTGCACCAACATTTTCTTCTAATAGGCGCAAGGTCTCTGGTCTAATGCTTAGGGTTATGATTCACTTGGAATTGAGTTTTGTGCAGGGTGTGAGATAGGTGTTAAATTTCTTCCTGCTATGTATGGATTTCCCATTTCCCAGCACCATTTGTTAAAGAGGGTATCTTTTCTCCCATGTATGTTTACAGTGCTTTTGTCCAGTATGAGATAACTGTTTATGTGGGTTGGTCTCTGTGCCTTCTATTCTGTTCCGTTGGTCTTTGTGTCAATTTTGGTGCCAATATTGTGCCATTTTTGTTACTATAACTTTGTAGTATGACTGAAGGTCTGACATTGTGATGCCTCTAACTTCACTTTTTTTTTTTTTTTTTGCCAAGGATTGCTTTGGCTACTCTGGGCCTCTTTTTTCCCACATGAATTTCATGACTTCATTTTCAATTTCTGTGAAGAACATCATCAGAATTTTAATAGGAATTGCATTAAATCTGTATGGCATTTTTGGTAGTATGGCCATTTTGATAATGCTATTTCTGCCTATCCAAGAACATGGAAGATCTTTCCATCTTCTAAGGTCTTCTTCAATTTCTTTCTTTAGTGTTCTGTGGTTTTTATTGTCTTTCACCTCTTTTATTAGGTTGATTTCCAGGGATTTCTTGTTTTAGGCTATTGTGAATGGGATAGTTTTCCTAATTTCTCTTTCAGCTGATTCATCATTGGTGTATAGGAATGCAATTGATTTATGGGTGTTAATTTTATATCCTGCTACTTTGCTGAATTCATTTATGAGTTCTAGCAGCTTTCTGGTGGAGTTTTTTGGGGGTCTTCTATGTATATGATCATGTCATTGGCAAATAGACATAGTTTGAGCTCTTCTTTTCCTATTCATATCCCTTTATTTTCTTTCTTTCTTTTTCTTTTTTGCCTAACGGTTCTGGTAAGAGTTTCCAGGACTATGTTGAATAGGAGAGGTGAAAAAGGGCATCCCTGTTTTGTTTGTTTTTAGAGAGAATGCTTTTAGTTTTTCTCCATTTAGAATGATGTTGGCCTTGGGTTTAATGTATATAGGTTTTACAGTGTTGAGGTATGTTCCTACATTCCCTAGTTTTTCTAGTTTTTTTAAGCATGAATGAATGCTGCATTTTGTCAAATGCTTTTTCTACATCTATTGAGATAATCATGTGATTTTTGTCTTTCTAAGTCTATTGATGTAGTGAGTTACATTTATTCATTTCCATATGTTGAACCAAATTTGTATCCTTGGAATGAAACCCACTTGATCATGGTGCACTATCTTTTAAATATGTTTTTGTATGCAATTTCCCAGTATTTTATTAAGAATTTTTGCATTTATGTTCATCAGGGTTATTGGTCTGAAGTTTTCTTTCCTTGATGTGTCTTTGTCTGATTTTGGTATCATAGAATACGAGCATCATAGAATGAGTTTGGAAGGGTTCCCTCTTCTTCTATTTCATGGAATAATTTGTGGAGGATTGGTGTAAGTTCTTCTTTGAAGGTCTGGTAGAATTTAGCTGAGAATCCATCTGGTTCTGGGCTTTTCTTTGTTGGTTGGCTTTTGATGGCATCTTCAATTTCATTGCTTTAAGTTGATCTGTTTAAATTTTCTATGTTCTCCTGTTTCAATTTGGGGGTAGGCATGTCTCTAGAAATTTGCCAATGTCTTCAGGTTTTTCTATTTTATTAGAGTATAAATTTTCAAAAGTTTCTGATTATTCCTCTGTATTTCAGTGGTGTCTGTGGTGATATTTCCTTTTTCATCATGAATTTTAGTAATTTGAGTTTTTACCCTCTTTCTTTTGGTTAGCATTGCTAAGGGCTTATCAATTTTATTTGTTTTTTTCAAAGAATCAACTTTTTGATTTGTTGACTTTTGAAAATTTTTTGTTTCAATTTCAAGGATTTCAGATCTGGTTTTAATTATTTCCTGTCTTCTACTGCTTTTGGTGTTGATTTGTTCTTTGTCTAGCACCTTGAGATGTAATTGTAGTTTATTTGGTGACTTCCTATTCTTTTAATGAATAAGCTCAGTACTATGAAATTCCTCTTAGAACTACCTTCATAGTGTCCCAGAGATTTTGATATGTTGTTTTGCTATTCCCATTTACCTCTAAGTATTTCTTTAATCTCATCCCTGATTTCTTCTGCTATTCACTGATCATTCAGTAGCATGTTGTTTAGTCTCCAGATATTAGAGGATCTTCTATTTTTAATTTTGTTGTTGATTTCTAATTGCATTCCATTATGATCTGATAGACTGCAAGGTGTTATCTCTATTTTTTTTTGTTTTGCTAAGAGTTGCTTTGTGGCCTAAGATGTAGTCTATTTTAGAACATGATCCGTGTGTTGCTGAAAAGTATAACCAGTCATTGATGGATGAAATAATTTGTATATATCTATTAAGTTTAAATTATTAATTATATTTTTTAGTTCTATATTTTCTTTATTTAGCTTTTGTTTGGATGATCTATCCAGTGATGAGAGAGGTGTCTTAAAGCCATCCAGTATCATTGTGTTGTGGTCCATTTCATTCTTGAAATTGAGAAGGGTTTGTTCGATGAACACAGAAGTTCCATTGTTAGGGGCACAAATATGTATGATCATTATTTTTTATTGTTTTATAATTCCCTTAAGCAGTGTGAAATGACCTTCTTTGTCCTTGCTGGTTAACTTTGGCTTGAAATCCACTTTATCTGATATGAGGATAGAAACTTCTGCTTGTTTATGCAATTCATGTGAGTGATATGTTTTTTCCCCATGCTTTTACCTTCAGTTTGTGGATGTCTTTGCTTATGACGTAAGTCTCTTTGAGACAGCATATTGTTGGGTTTTGTTTTTTAACCCAATCTGCCATTCTGTGTCTTTTGATTGATGAGTTTAGGCCATTTACATCAATGTTATAGAGAAATGGTTTTTGGGCTGGGGATATAGCTCAGTTGGTAGAGTGCTTGCCTTGCAAGCACAAGGCCCTGGGTTCAAATCCCCAGCACCACACACACACACACACACACACACACACACACACACACACACACAAAGACCCTGGGTTCAATCCCCAGCAATGAGAAATGATTTTTATTCCCTGTCAATTTAATTTATTTCTAGTTCTTAATTTGAATTAATTTTGACTTTGATTGACTTCTTCTAGTGTAGTTCCTCCCTTTGCTGGTTTTCACTTTAGGTTTTCATTTCTTCTTCATTAAATATTTTAACATGTTTTGGAGTGTAAGTTTTCTAGTTGTGAATTCTTTTAACTTTTTTTTTATCATGGAAGGTTTTTGTTTCATCGTCAAACCTAAAGCTTAATTTTGCTGGATATAGTATTCTTGGTAGGCATCAAGTTTCTTTCAGAGCTTGGTATATATTCTTCCAAGACTGCCTAGCATTTAGGGTCTGGTTTGAGAAATCAGCTGAAATCCAGTTTGGTTTACCTCTACAAGTGACCTGTCATTTTTCTCTAGCAGTCTTTAAAACTTCATCTTTATTCTGTATGTTGGACATTTTCATGATAATGTGTTTTGGTGTGGGTCTCTTGTAATTTGGTATACTTTAAGTCCTGTAAGCCTTCTGTGTTTGATTTTCCATTTTATTCTTAAGTTTTGGGAATTTTCTGATATTATGTCATTGAAAATGTCGTGCATTCTTTTGGTTTGAACTTCTGAGCCATCATCAATCCCAATAAGTCATAAATTTACTCTTTTTATGCTATTCCATATTTCTTGAAAGTTCTGCTCATGGTCTCTTAACTTGTTTTCTCCATGGTCAACTTTATTTTCAAGTTAACATATTTTGTCTTCATTTTCTGAAACTATTTTCCAAGTGGTCTAGCCTGTTAGTGATGCTGTACATTGAGTTTTTAATTTGGTTTATTGATTCCTTAATTTTGAGGATTTCTAATTGATTCTTCTTCAGGCTTTCTATCTCCTTATTGCAGTGATGTTTCACATTTTGGCTTTTCTCTCTGATTTCACTCCTTACATTATCTTTTACTGCACAGATCAGTTTAACTATGAACTTTCTAAATTCCTTCTCTGACATTTCCTCCACTGTGATATGACTGGAGTCTGTTAATGAGGTTTTGTTTGTTTGTTTGAATGATGTGTTTCCTTGCTTTTTCATACTGTTTGTATGCCCACCCATTTCTCAGTGAGAATCTGAGGTGGTGGAGCTTCTACTCTACGAATTTATAGTGTCCTGAAGGTCCTAGTACCTCACAGTTTAGGGGAAGACAAATAATAACAACAACCAATGCATATAGCATTAAACTAAAAACTTAGTTCCTAATATGAAGTCTACAATGTTAATTAGCACTATAAACAGAATAGTATGGTAAGAAATTGCCAACAGTAGAAACAATATGTTTGCAAAAGGATTTGCTGTTTCAAAAAGGTGAAGAGGAAGAAAGAAGGAGAGATGTGGGATGCAATAACTGTAAGGGAGAAGGAGAGAGTAACTGTAAAAATGTGAAGGAAGAGTGAGAGAGAGAGAACAATAGAATTTGGTAGTTAGCAAAAGAGAGGAACAGAAACAAGAGAAATAGAAAAACAATATAAAACAAAACTGAAGTATACTAATCAAAAACCCTAGCCCTCAAAAGACTGAATCAAGAAAATAACTACCTTCAAGTAATGCTAGAAATGAGAAAAGTGAGACAAATATGTATATGTACAAATCTCCATGGACCATTCAGCACACCAAAATTAAGGAAAAAGTTTCTTAATGGAAGATTAAGAGATTGTTTCCATTGGGATGGTCAAAAAATTGTCTATAATATTATATGTTGGTTGTCATTTCCAGTTGTCTTCCTTTTTTGTTTCTTTGTTTTTGGTACTGGGGGATTTACCACAGAGCCACATCCCCAGCCCTTTTTCTTTTTCTTTTTCTTTTGAGACAGGGTCTTGCTAAGTTGCTTAGGGCCTCACTAAGTTGCTGAGGCTGACTTTGAACCTGCATCCTCCTGCCTCAGCCTCCCAAACCCCTCGTATTACAGGCCTGTGTCACCATGCCTGGCCACTTTCAATTTTGTGCACAAGAGTAGTAGTCGGGATCTGTCCATTCCTTATTTTTGTGGAGCTATTCAGGTTTTCCCTCCTCCGCAGTATGAGGCGGTGGCGGGTTGGAGAGTATTGTCAATTCCACTCATAGCAAGGGGCTGCTGTACAGTTCTGTGAAAGGGGTTCCAGAGGCAGAGCTCCTAGAGGTGGAGATTGGGTCTAGCTAGACCCCAGGTGCTTTGTTGAATGACGTTTGGTCTGAAGCTTTTAAATCAGCACATCTCCACGGCATGCTGCTTCCCATCAGTGCTGGAAGCCTGTATTGTTGGAATCTCCCCTGGGCTCTGCTCTGGCGGTAGAGGAACCTGTCCTTTGAACAGTTATGGCGCCCATAACTTGGCCTCCCGGACTCAGTTCCAAAGTCCAAGTTCACCACCCACCATCCCGAACTGCAAGACTCAAAAAGGGAGAGACACCCAGGATCTCTCAGGTCCTAGGTCCCGACTTCTCCGTGCAAGAGTCTCCACGTCCGAGTCTCTCCTGGTGTTCTAGTCACACTCTGGTGGTGCAGACCTCGCGGGGTCGCGTCTGGCGCCTGGGTTTGGAGCCGCGCCTGCCGGCCACCGTAGTGGCGGGAAGTCCTGGCGGCCGCCTGGGCTCCCCGAGGCTACCTGGAGGCGGGCAGCGCCTTTCCCACACCAGCATACGGCCTAGCTCGCCGGGGGATCAGTGCGGCAATTCCGTGGTCACTCATTTCTCTGTTTCAAGACATGCCAAGGTGCCATGTGAAGTGCGGGCTTCTTAGTCCCCCTCGGGATTTGCCTGTGGTGGATTTGCCTCAGCAGCCAGAGGCGCCAGGAGTGAGTTTCTTTCTTTCTTTCTTTTCATTTTTAAATTTTATTCTGTCCAAACTTCTGAGTCCCTACGCTGTTCTGAGCGTCCGGTATGAAATCCCAGTGAGGCTTCTCTTTTCACTCACCTCAAAGAGAAGCCGTTTGCTTCCTGGGTCTCACACCACAAGCAACCGCCTGACTCCGCCATCTTGACCCACAGTCTGGATCACCAGAATGACTCTCTGGGGTTGGCGGTGTTCCTCAGCCTCGTGGATGGATGACTGGCGATTTTTCCCTTTTAGCTATGGTCACATGTTTTGTGTGTGCATGCACATGTTTGTATGAACGTGTGTTTTTATATAAAATAAACATACAGTACTCCTGTACATCCCCCCTCACCAGTGGGGGCCCCATGAACAGTATAAGGACCCAACAGGACACGATCGCGGGTGTCATAGGCCGGGCAGTCATTCAAGGTCTTTTGTAATTTACTTGGCATTCTCTTGAAATGATCTTTTATCTTTCCAGATAATATAATGCACATATTCACCCTTAGCACTTCCTTTCTTTAACTGATGTTAATCTAGAGGTATCCTTCCTATCTTTCATATAGTATACAAACATATATGCAAAGTAAACACCCATATATGCTTATACAAAGATTTTGACTTTTATATGAAATCAGTTTTTTTTTTCTTTAATTTTGCTTTTTTCCCCCTCAGTAAATAATACTTTTTGAAGATCTCTACAAGTCCATTTTTTAAAAAAAATTCAAATTCACTTTCAGTAGTGGCCTCAAAATCCCTTAGTGTATTTAACCACTTCCCTATCTTTGGGCATTTTCTTTGCTTCTAATTTCTTTTATTTATTTATTTATTTTCCCACTAGGGTAAATGCTATAAGAAACATCCTTAGGGATATATCCTTGTGAAGGATTTAGAATTGTAACAGATGTTGCCAGATGGATTTTAGGAAAGGCTATATTAATCCACATTTTCACCAGCAGTGTTTAAAATCCCTCTTCTGTGCATCCTTTCAGATAATGCAGTACATCCCTTATTCCTAGACCGGCACTGTTTCATATATAATTTCAAATTCAGAATTTCAGTTGACTGCAGTGTCCAACTTCAGATGACTGATAGCTGATTGGTGACATGATAGCCTGTCAGTTCATAATGCCATTCGTAAAAACACTAGTAGAGGATGAAACTGGTAAGAAATGTTTCAAATCTCAAATCTTATTGTGGGAACAAACACAATTCGCACCTCATCAGTTACATGGGAGAGGTTAAGGGCACAACACTTTGAAATCCTTCCAAGGATGCTTTTTGGAGATTCTGTGTCAAGCATTGTCTGGTGTGACTTGCCTCTTAACCCAGCATCGGATGGCAGCTCCAGAACAATTAGGGTGGGCACTGCTAGAAGGGAGACTTCCTCCTGGTGTTCCATGTCTTGAGGTGGTGCTCTGAGGTGGTATAGCACTGTTGATGGAAAAGGGTATCCTCAATCTGGAGATAGACTCCTCCCCTGTGAAATGAGGAGGGCACATGCCATGGATGCTTAAGTTTTTTCTGAATGTGACACTGGGTGAATCTATGGACCAAGAGGGAAAAGTGTTAATATGGGAATCACATAGAACACAGCGTTGGCTTGGGGGGAAAATAAAGAAAATTCATCATAGTTCAAATTAATTCTATTATATTAACTTAATCACTTATTACTACATGAAAATTGAACTATTTTGCTTTCCTTGAAGCTGAATGCTGAACACATGTCATGGGCCAAGTTCCTGTTTTTTAATAAAAAGTGCTTTGGAATAATTTTAAGTGATCACTAGATGGCAGAATTGCCCCACAGTGTTAATAAAACCACATTGCATTTTCAGGGAAAGTGAATCTGCAGGAGGCAGTGGAAGCTGCTGCTCAGTAAGGAGAATTAGACAATGGTATAGCTGGAAGGGTCTGGAATTCTAGTTTGGTCTCTATTATTTTGATTGCATAAATGATACATAAATGCGTTTTAGTTATAAAGGGTGCAGGTTTATATATATCTTCCTTCCCTTCCTTTACTTCTCTCTCTGCTACACTTGTTTCTTGCCCCAGAGAAAACCACCTTTAACACTTTGGTGTATTTCCTTATGATCCTTTGCAGGCAGATATGCACATATGTGTTCAGACATCTGCATATATACTTTTTCTTGATAAACTTCCATGCAACTCCCCATCTTGTTAATGAAGAATGACAGTGTAGGATTGGGAACTGGTATTGTTTTGTGGAAAGAGTCTGTGCCATGGAGTCACACAAATTTGGATTTTAAATTGTAATTTTGCAGCAATAGTTGTCAGCCTTGCCCAAACTATTTAGCTGTCTCTAGCCTTAATTTGCTCTTTTTGCAAGCTGTCCAGGTATCTGAAATCAAGTGAATATACGCAAATACTCTTAGCTCAGTGCCTGGCACTAAGAAGTCTGGCCTGGCCATGAGCATTAGTTTTCCTCCCTATAAGTCTTTTTTGCCAGGTGCACACAGCTCATTAGTGAAGAGCACAGTTCTATCCATCTTGCATGTCCTAGGAACCTTCAAAAACTGTGAGCACATGTATAAACATGTGATCATATGCAATCTTCAGCTTAATGACCCAATAGCCAATAAAGAGGAATTCTGCTGTTACCAAAGCCTTCTCTGGCAACTGGATTGCTTGGTTCTGTCTATGTTCAGGGAAGAGCTGTATTTGAGAGCTGGAGGGAAATATCAAGATAGAAGATGGAGTTGAGAAAGATTCGGTCGATGGGTTCAAGTTCAGACTCAGTTCAGGTCTGTAAATTTGTGCCAACTCTTAAATTCTCTGTGTCTGAGTTTCTTTATTTGTAAAACTAGAAGGATGAATCAGGGTTCCATTAGAGCTTTCTTTATTTATAGAATTGGAAGGGTGAATCAGGACCCCATTAGAGCTTATACTAGTGCAAAGATGAATGAGCCATGAAGCTTGCCATGCTTTCCTTTTGCCATGTTTTTCCTCAAAGCTAAGAGCCAAATTGAATGTGAATTGAAACCATTCTCTTTGTCCTGAAGTTTCTGGGGTACCTTTCATTTCATGATTTCATGTTGGTTCTTATTTTAATGGTCTCAATTGTGGATCTATAAAGGTGGTGGTGAGGAAACAGGCTGAGGTGCTTGTTCATTCAGGCACAAGGGGCTTTAAACGTTGTCTTCATTGGAATGACACAGATGTGGAGGTTTTCCTACCATATTTTAAATGTCTCACTTCAAACTTTGTATAACAATCCCTGATAATTACTTTGGTCTTTAGAACATATTTTCAATTTAGTATATGAAAATGCATGTTTAAAAATAATTAAGATTTATTATATTATTTGCACTTGAGAACAGTCTCTGATTTGAAAAGCAGCAGGTACTTGTGGACATTAGTTCAATGGTATTTCACTTATTTATTTTATTTTAGAAACACAAGATTATTTAGGGAAGCAGATATATTCAGTTGTGAATGTGGGCTGTCTCAGGGAAGGCAAGTTGAATGGTATTAAAAAAATACAATGTTAAGAGCATTACAAAATAAACAAACAAGAAACCCCAAACAAAATGCAGAGTAACAGCTGATCTGTTTTAGTCAAGAAAACCCTTTCCTGAAATATTAAGCTGGTTTAGGAAGAGACTAGATGTCAGGCACTGTGAGTCCTCGGGGCAGGCCAGCAACTCTGCAAGTTGATGGATTTGATCTGTCTCCCAGTAGACTTAAGCTGCATTGGATGAGGTCAGATGCCCCATGCGGCTGTCTTACTGTGAGCTGCTGAATGAATGACAGCTCTTTTCTGCTTTTCCCTGTAGGTGGAATGTCACATATGGCCACCAGAGTTTTCCTCAGGAAGAGAAAGGTGCTCTGTTACCTGCATCAGAGATCACAGCCTATGGAGGTATATGCACTTTGCTCAACTTTTGTCTATGAAATGGGAATTGTCTCTCTCCATGTTCCCTATCCTGCCTAAATTTACTCTGAGTAGTCTAACAGGATTTCTGGGGTGGTCCTGAACTGTTCCAAGGGACCATCTCTGGAACTCCCTGAACCTATTTTCAGGATCACCTGATAGTGCCTGCAGAGATACAAAGGGGTATATTTTCCAAGTAGGTTGAAAGGATGTAGAAATAGACTTCACAGTAGAATCTTTCAACTTCTCTCCAAAGCAGCTTCTTTACTGCTAATGTTAGAATTAGTTTGCAGTGGAATGAGCAAGACTTACCACTGCTATGGTGGACAGTTGCTTTCACTCCTGACAGGCCAGGTAGGAGACTGATTCAGGCTTCAGGATTGAAACACATCTCTTCCCATGATGTGAATACTGAGCTTTCTAATGAAAAGGAAATGTGATTACACTGTGGGGCTATGGAGAAGACTTTTCACATCCCCATGGAAGGGAATTAAATAAGCTTTGACGAAGTGTCCCTTGAAGAGGTTTAAAAGAATGACTTATTTGTCATTTTTAAGGTAGAGAAAGGTATTGTCCATAGTTAAGGCTGTGAACTGTGTATCTAGTAATTCTATTTAAGTAGGATTTCGTCTTCCTGTTGCATGAATTGCTGTCAACAGTGTTTCAGCATCTTCCTTGCCAACGGTCTCCCATTGGAGAGTCTTATCTCTGAGTAGAACTGTACCTGAGCCATTCAGGTAAAAGCTGCCCGAATTAAGCAGAAGAAAGCCTGCTAGCAACAGTGGTGTTTAAACGGTTGCTATCTTGCCTCTCCAGGGAACTGGGCAGTTTTTAAAAAATGCACAGTCAGCTAAATTGGTGCAGTGCAGAGAACTGATTATGAAAGCTTCATTATTAAGTTCTATCTCTTTAAATGAAATGATTTTCAAAATGCTAACAGTTTAGATGTCAAAGGAGAGGGAAGAAAGGCCAGCTTAAAAAAATCATTTTCTAAAAACAGGAGCTAATTTTACAATGAAAGGAAAAACCAGCTTTGAACTGCAGTGGTGGGCAGAGTATTGCTGCAGATCAGGGCTTCAGGGCCAGTCTGTAAGGCAGCCAGCCTTGTCATGTGGGAGGAGCTTGCTAACCAAGATAACCTTGAGGTTCCACTGGGCTTGCCTGAACTGTGGACAACCCCTTCTGGATCTAGGTCCCTCCCCTCCCTTTATTTAGAGCATTTATTTTATTTCACTTTCCATTGCAAATTCCTTTTCTGCCCCTTTGGGATGCAAGTCTTCTCCCTGCCTCTTACCAGTTTTATAAGCTAGGGATGTCTTTCTCAAGGATCTAGAACAATCCTTTTGAAATATAATCATCAAAAAGATAGAACCCCAACCTCCTGAGCAGGAAGGGGAGGTAGGAGCCTAACTTTCCTATGCATCGATTTACACTGACCAACTTCGGGCCTATCATAGGCCTCCAGGATGTGTGCACTGGCTCACCCAGCCCATTCCACAGCAGCTGAGTTCGAGCCACCCCTCTGTAACAAAGGTTTTGACGAAGTGTTCCTTGTCTCTTTAACTCCATCTGGTGCAACTTTTTGACCCTGCTGCATTCAAATCCTCTCTTTTGGGGGCTCTGGAATCACACCACCCCCTGTGGAGTAACTTCTCCCCAGATGGAGCTACTCTGGGAGGTGTGCTACCAGCTTCACTTCCAGGTTGGAGGAACCCCCTTCTGGTTCCTGTTGCTTCCATCTGGTACCTGGGAAAGCTCACACCAGAGTTTTCTTATCAGGTAGGACAGGAGGAAAAAAAATTTAGAAAGAGACATAAAGGAAGAACAAGGAAATAAGATTTTAATTCATTAGTTCTGCATACTTTCCCAGACCCATCACTCCCTAAGCCACTCTCTCTCCCAGGCCTGTCACTCCCAGATTCCTGGGAAATCCATAAATCTACTTGTGCACTGTTAATTAACCCCCAATAAATAGATTAAACTAAGAGAGATACAGTTATCTTAAGGACACTAACTTAGGGAACTTCCCAGAACTATCTACTGATCAGACAATGAAGACCACATCAGCCTGAGGATCCAGAGACTGTCTTAAGATCACTCCTACATACTTTCCATACTTACCCCTCACCAAGTTTCCTTTGAAAGAAGAGCTGGGAACCCCCAAATCCTGTCTCTCATTCTCAAGATGGCCCACATTCTCCCTTAAATGTGTATTCCTTGCTTTACTCTCAAAGGTGTCCCTCTTTTGAGATTGCCCCCTTTCTCCCTTGAATGTGTATCTGCTTTCCTAAATAAACCTCTGTCTATGCCTCTGGCCCATACTGAAATTCATTTCTCTCACATAAGCCAAGAACCTCACTGGTCCCTTCTCTCCAGGAACTCCTTAGGTCCTTCTTCAGAGACAACTCTTCTCCCTTGAGGCTTAGAAGAGGTCACACAGGGTAAGGGAAAGGAAGAGGGGCTACCTTCATCCTTATCCTGTGGCTACATCTTGGGTCCATCTCTATTTCTACATGCTTCTGTTTTGCAATTTTCTTTTAAATATACACTTTTATTTCTTGGGTGGGGAACAAATGAGAAACGCATGTGCAACTGCAGGAGAGAATGTCTCTCAGTTACTGGAATCCCAGGAGGGGATGGCTCCATGGCATTCCTTCAGGAAGCGTGGCTCACTGTGTGTAGATCTGTAAGCATGGTGTTGAAGATCCTGGACCATGGACTACAACTGCCCTGGTAGATTCTCACCTCTGCTGCTCAGGGAGTGACATTGAGTGAGCTGCTGCAGTCTCTTCCAGTACCTCAGTTTTCTTCCCTGTAAAATTAGGGCTAAGAATAGATAGGATTGTTGGGAGGACTGTAGGCTTGCATGCTAAATGCTTAGTGCAGTACCCAGCTCAGGATTAGCATATGGTACATCCTTACATGTACTTATCTTCATAATATGCACTTTTTTTTTTCTTCCTTGGAGGATGCACAAGCAATCATTAATAAAGCAGTCTTTGAGAAGAAACAATAAGGAGGGAATTATTTTCTTTTCATACTTCCTGTGCTATTTCAATGTTTAAACTACATCCTTCTTTTCTTCTTTTTCTTTTTAAAAGTACTTTTCTTTTTTCATGCTGGGGATTGAACCCGGGGCCTTGCAAATGCTAAGTGAGTGGTCTACCCCTGTACTATATCCCCAGCCTCTACATACATCTTTTATTTAAAGATTTTAATTAACTAAATATTTTCAACCCCTCTAGCAACTAAGGGAAATAATCAGATAATGACATGGAAAGAAATTCTTTTCTAGAGATAAGACTAGAAAAAACCAGTGCCATTTCTGACTTAAAATTTAATATCAAAGAGACCATTTTAAAAAATTGAAAACAAATGTGAAACAAATGCTTATTATTGGCTAATCCCTTCCCTTCTCCTATGACCTTTTAATTTGATTGACTTAAATGCAGGGTGGCACTATGACCTTTTTCCAGGGGGAGAAAAAAACAATGTATGGCTTTAACCCTGGTAACAAACAGAGTCCCTGTTGGGGTGAGATTTTTGCCTTTGTTTAGGAAAATTTGGGGTAATGAGTTCAGAGATGGAGAAGTATCAAAAAGTTGACCAGTGAAGGGATCTGGTGGGAATGGTCCAGGGGCTCTTTAGAACAGGGTGTTATGTATTTGATTCTAGATGGTCTGTTGTGCAATATTGTTCCTCTGTAGTCACTGTTCATGGAATTGCTCTTATGAAAGTGTTTGAGGTAAATGAAGGAAAGAACTTTGCTGAAAAAAAAATCAGCCTTTAGAAGACTGACTTGAGGAAGATAATTATTTAGGGGCAAAATGGAGTGAAAACTAGAGGTATCAAGGGAAAAAAAAAAAGCAACCTCTTTGAGAAGTGAGGGGATGTTGAATTCCCTGCTGTGTGAGGAACAGAGGTTGAAGCCATTTCCATTTAAATACTGGGTAGAAGATTCTAATTGTCCTACAGCATCTATTCCTGCTTTTAACAGTACAGCTCCATCAGCTTCACCAGGTACATCACCACAGTGCTGAGCACTGTATTTGCCTGGCTGCTGGATGTGTCCTTTTGATTGTGTGCTAGCCCATGGAGTGTGAACTGAATGTACAATGTGTGCAATTTCTATTTTGCCTCCTTGAAAAGGAGATGATTTGTCTTTCTTTCCTCTTTCCTCTATTCTGTGGTCTAGAACATGGAAGGGTGCTAAGTCTACTTTAGCTGCATTGATAAGGACAGTACCTAGAAGGCCTGTTAAGGCACACATTGATGGGCCTCACCCTGGAGTTTCTGATCCAGTAACTTTAGGCTGGGGTTCCAGAATTCACATTTCTAACAAGTTCTTGGGCGATGCCGATTTACTGGTTCAGGGACCACAAAGTAGAAGGTGTCCCTGTTATTCTTATGGGGGTGAGCAACCTAACATCCTGTGTTACCTCTGGACTGTTACCATAGGGTTGAATAAACATCTACCTGTGTGAGCCACAGTGTTTTTGTTCAGCAGTGAACCTTGTTTTATTTAATAAGTTTAATAGGTAAGTGTTACTCAAAGGCCAGAGGATGTGGAAATGCCTGCACAGCTGGCCTTGAGGTTCAACATGGGTGATTTTTATTTGGAAAGATAATCAAACAAAGGCAATTGCTTGTTTAATAACATAATGACTTTTTTTTTTTTTTAATGGGAGTTGCCTGGGTAGGCAGTGGACTGAAAACATTCTTTCCGTGTGAGCATCAGTGCTTGTTCTCTTGCCTTGGGAAAATCTAAAAACTTGTTTGTCCTTATGCTCTCATTTGTTAAGTGGTGCTTGTAATTTCATTGTTGCCCAAAGAGGGGCATTTGGGGCATTGTCTTAGAAATCATTGTAATTCAAATATTTTCTGAATGCTTACTAAGTACCGGATGCCATGTACTCAGTGTGCAACAATATCATTTATTCTTGCAATGATCCTGTGATGGAGAATCACTAGTATTTCTATTTTGCAGATGAAGAAACTGATACTTGGAGGGATCAGGAACAGGTCAAAGATTCTTGTCCAGGTCTGCCAGATACCAAAGCCCTTCTTCTGAACTACTTGGCAATAGTCTCTCCTCTTGGCAAACTACTCTCTATTCTATTGAGTGTGTCTGTGTGTTCAAATGTGAATATTATTTCCCTTGAGCAGATATCCCTGCATTGCATGATCTACATGGCTAAGCTCAGGCTCTGAGAAACTGCTATGTGAACTGCTAGTTGGAAATGAGAAAAGACATGGAGTTTAAAAGGTCCCACATGGCTTTGTGTTGCTTGGATTAGGCCTGTGAGAATTTAGTACCATTGGATTTCAATACAGTGTTGGGTGTAGTGAGTAACCACTTGTCTCTATGGGGCCCACAAGGAGGGAGCCTGTTGGCAACAGTTTCAAGCAGCAACTGTGGTAATTTTCCAAGTTACCTGTCTTAGGAGCAACACCAACCCCCCCACAAACCCATGTCTGTGTGAATGGGAAACATTAACCACTGTCAGAACAAATCTACTCATCTCTGCTGAAGCCCCACTTGGTTCTGCGCCTTTGGCTGCTTCTTAGAATCAATTTTCTTTTCAGCCTCCTGTTCTTCAAAATTTGTTCTGTTTCCCATTCTTTCCCCTCATCTACTTATAAGAGAACAATTTTGAATTAACTAATCAACAGTTAATTAATTAATTCCAGTTTTACATTGATGTGATTATTAGGATCAGGAGAGGCCAAAAGCATAGTGTATTTTCAGCTCAGCTTAGATACTAGGAATGATTGCATTTTTACCTGCATGCAAAGCTGTGTCAGGCTTTATTCTTAAATGTGCTGCTTAGTCATTTTAAGTGGAGACCCATAGCGCCCTGATTTGACTTGATTCTGCCATATATACATTAAGACTATGATTTGAAGATTGGTAAATTTTTTCCATAAAGGGCCATAAACATTTTTGGTCTATTGAAACTTAGGCATTGTAGTGGGAAAGCAGACTAGATAGTATGTAAACAAATGAGAATGACTCTTTACAATAAAACTTTATTTACAACAACAGGTGATGGCTAGATTCAGACTGTTGGCAATAGTTTGTGTATGCTGTTTTAAATGAAGATAAATGTTTATTTGGTAGAGGGTCCAAAGTTTCTGGAAAAAGTTACATTACAAAACTCTGGAATCAATAGTGAAAGCTATCTTGACATCCTGGCCTCTACTCTGGACACCAAGATCTAATACAACAAATAGACAATTATACATTTTTGGTTCAAAATAGAGGGTAGGGATGAACTTACTGTGGGGGAATGTGCATGACAAACACCTGAGGTTTAACTTTGCCTTAAAGAGTGAGACTGTGAGGCTTCACTTGCTACAGAGA
The DNA here is from genome assembly GCF_902686455.1 of Sciurus vulgaris. Lineage (NCBI taxonomy): Eukaryota > Metazoa > Chordata > Mammalia > Rodentia > Sciuridae > Sciurus > Sciurus vulgaris. Next base: position 64,597,901 of record NC_136475.1, read on the forward strand.
TAGCTCATCTTCAGCTCATTGCAGGTCAACTGGTTCTCTGCTCGGATCTCACCTGGAGTGTGGCATGCCATGTGTACATCTCATTCTGAGAGTCCATGGACAAGTTAAAGTTCATCTAAAGGAGGGGGGACCAATATGGTTAGGGGTCAGGACACCATTACCTATGAGGAGTGGCAAACCTTAGTCAGGGAAGAGAGGCCTAAATTGAGGAATTGTCATTATCTTCACCTATCTGGATTTCTACCATGAAAAGGAGCAGAACTTGTGAGTGGGTTCAAAGGCCATGGAGTTTGACACAGCAGCTTTATAATTAGTACCTAACTGGACAATGTGCAGAGAGACTACAAGAAGACAGACAGACTTGGGATAAAGATAAACTTTACAGAGCAGTGTCTGTCAATGCAATGGCTGCTTTCATTACTTGTCAAGTACCAGGACAGTGCTGGGCATCAAAGGGTCAAAGAGTTGCAAGAGCAATTTCCTCTATGCAGCAGAGAAATCAAATTATCAGTATTATAGTATAACAGACTTTAAACAAAAATAAAAAGGGTGAGACCAGATGGGTTATTTTTATTGTTTATAAAATTCAATAAAAATATTCTCTATAGTGTACGATGTCTTTGGCTGGGCATGCATTCGAGTATTGCTGGGGACAATAAACACCATTTTCAACAAATTGCTTGTGCCATTCAATAGAGAAGAGGGAGAGATAATAATGTATAATGTAAGTGCTTACAAGTTCATTAGGGGTTCAATGCCACCTGGATCCTTTCACCAAGGTCTTTGAAGGACAGAGAGTTGTTCAGAAGGGTTTCACTTTATTAGGAGCTCTAGCAGAATAGTGAGTCCTCTTCGTTATAGAACACACTGTCTATTCTTCAAACTCTAATCCTCTGGGTCAAGTAATAGGACATTTGATATGGATTGGAACAAGTCTAAGCATTTTATGTACCTTCTTGGTTCTTTTACACTTCTCAGAAAGGATGATTTTGCCCCCGCCCACCAAGGAGATATATAGAAATATCTGGAGAAATATTGGTTGTCATACCCAAGGGAGAGAGAGAGAGGTACTATTGGAATCTGGTGGTTGGAGGCCAGGTATACTGCTGAGCATCCTTCACTGCACAGGACAGCCCTCTACAACAAAGGGTTATTTGACCACAGAGGTTGATAATACAATATTGAGAAACCCTGCTTAATGGGATAGTAGGAACTGTTATCATATCTACTTTATAGTCAGAGAAACTGAGAAGTTAAATAACTGGCCCAAGGTGATTCATAGCTAGAAAATTGGATAGCCATTTTATTGTCTTGCTTTTTATTTAGTGATGTTGCAGTCATGCAGCCAAAGGAATACTGTGTGTGGTTGTTAATTTTTTCTCTTGGAACTACTATGAAAATGGAATTCTGTCTTCATTTTCTATTTTACACTTAATAAATACTATAACAGTGATATAGTTACTTCTTGATAATTTTGTTAATGGAGTCAAGTCATAGAGACTCTGGAGGCCTGAGAGAAAGGACACAAGCCACTATTCCTTATTGGCTATGGTATCCCTGGATTTCGGCTATTTAGTTTCTAGCACCTTCTCTCCAAGTGATTTGGAGTGTAGCCATGCAGTCAGCTCTACAGTATTCATGGACTAATTAACAAGAATGGGCTCACTGTGCCTCTCCTACTTTCTCTTCAACCTAATCTTTTTGCCTGTTTTTGTGGCCATTTTATATCAACTGCATGGTTGTGTCAGGGAAGAAGATCAAGCTAAATGGGTTTGATGTGCTGGTACCAGCTCCAGTCTGGTGGAGGACATGGAAACATTTCCCAGGGAAATAGGTAGCAGTTAAAATTTTTATTTTACTCTCTTCTTTAACTGGAAAAAGCTAATTTGATGAATGTTTACTTTAGGACTGAGGACTTCTTCCCAAATGTTTATTGCCCAACTCATGAAATATGCCATCTTGAACCTGCCTCTTCACCTACCACTTCAGAAGTGATGGCAGAACCTTTGATGGTCCATAAAGTGAAATGAGTTTTCATGGTGCTTCAGGATGAAGCTATCTGGGTTGTATGTCCTGATGGGAGATGCACATTGTAAAATTTCTCTTCTCTCCCCTGCTATTCACCACCCCTAAGATGGTGTCTGTCTCACTATCAGACAGAGTTGAGCTCTGGGAATCTCATTTATTACTGAGGTTCAAAGGCACTAAAATAATCACAAAAAAATGAGATGCCTTCTTCAGATTTCTCAAGAAGGAAGTGAATTGATCTGTGACTGAGAGGTATCTCCTCCAGTTAATCATTGCTCTTTGCTGCCTGCAACTCCTACAAATCACAGTGGAACTAGAAAAAGAAATGATATATATGAAATGGAGAGAAATGGAAATAGGCTGTACATTTCTACATAGGGTTGCTGAAATACGAGCCCTGAGTTTTTAAGATGCAGCACCTGCAGGCAGCAGGCGGGGAATGACAAATGTGCCTGAATCATTTGGTTAGCAAAGCTAGCCTTGCTTGGCTGACGGCTGTCTGATGGTCTCTGCCCTTGCCCATCTGCTTCACGAGTTCCTTGCCAGTAAAAAAACATGCTTGCTCAGAACCATATTCCTGTCTTTCTTGATGTTTTGATAATTCTCAAGAACCTTTGAACCAGCTAAAGGTGATGGGAGAAGGTAACTTTTCTGCATTCTGTCCTTCATTGGAGTGCCCTGGTGAGCTGGTCCCATGGGAACAAGACTAAGACAGGGATGCTCTTTCCTGGTGAAGTAATGATCAGGGATGGCAGCCCTGATTTCTAAAGGAAAAGAATCCCTTGATATACTGTGTCTAATTCCAAGGTTGTGGCCATGAGAACTAAAGAAGACTTGTACTCAGTCATGACCATTCTTGGAATTCTTTTCAGAGCTATTTTCTTTTCTGGTGGCTCTGATAAAAAGTATGAGACTCTCCTTCCTTTGGAAAAGGTATTGTTCAGTGTCCTTATTTTCTCAGTCCCAAGTAATTGAAGAACATATGTGTTTGTGACTTACCATCCCTACTGCTGGTATCCCTCTTTGTAACTGAACACTGAGAGGTAGCTTCCTGTGCCTAGGGCCAACTGTCTTGAACCTGGTCTTGCTTCCACTCACTATTTCCCCCTACTCAGTGTACTTCTCCAGTGATTTGCTCTCACTCCTCATGACTGTTGCTTTGACTCTGTTCCTGCTGTGTAATACACATCATTTGGGGAAGGAAGAGATTTAACATGAGTTACCAGCAATTCAGTCCTGGTGATAAATGATAAAGATGGTGTCAATGGAAATGGAAAAGAATCAGCAGATGGGGTGACTGAGTGGTGTTCAGTTATGTGGAGAATTGGAGTTCTATGTAGGTAAATGAAGGAAGAACCTAACCATAGAAACAGGCTGAGAAGAGAAAATAAGTAACGGGATAGTGAAAGAGGAAACACAGGTGAAGCAGATGGTTTGGGGTTTGGTGAGTAGGTGATGAGTTTTGTTCTAACAGTTCTAGAATAGGTGAGCTGACAATGAAGGCAGTAAATTTAGGGGATTGAGTTTGTTCTGAGATAAGAATTCTCAGAAGGAGCTGATATGTAGCAGGGAGGTCAGCTGCAGAGAGGCAGGTTTAAAAATGTTTAGTGTTGATATAATGATGACCCCCTAGAACATAATAATGTAAGGGGCGAGAGGATAGAGATAATGGACAATGGAGATGATTTGGAACAGCAGAAAAAGGAGAAGACAGAATGAAAAAGCAGCTTTTGAAGAGGACAATTACATTAAAGGTTGCAGAAGAGTTGGGTCAGAGGAGGACTGAGACGAGGTCATTAGACGTAGCACTTAAAAGATATCAGAGACATTGAGAAAGTATTTTCTGTGAAATATTGGATATGGAAGCCTGATTCTAGGAAGTTGAGAAAATGATGTAGAGCTGTGGGGATGGAGAAGGTGATTTGCATAGACTGCTGGTGGATGGAAGGACAGTTGTTGAAGTGGGGATAAGGGTGAGGATGCATGGAAAACTAAACCCCCTAAAGCAGAAAGGGAGGTGTTGAACCTGCAAGAGAAGGAAAAGGGGTGACTACTGTGACAACTTCTTGGAGGAGCCGTGAAAAATAGGATCAAAAGTCCACTGGTAGCCTTGGAAAAGGGTCTGATCCTTTCTTATTGCATACTGGGGAGTCCATAGGGCCAGATGAAGCCATCAGGTTATCTTAGTGGAGGAAAGGGGAGCTAAAGGAAGGAACATTACATTTTTCAGTGACATAGGAGGCTTTGTAAGAAGGGGATGGTGTATTTGGAGATTAGAGTAGAACAGATCAAAATTGCTGCCATATGGAGTGGGATAGACAGTTAATAAGAATGAATAAAAGGATTAGAGAGTAACCGATGCTGAATAACACAGATTTATAATGGGCACGGGTCATCAGGCTTTTGTAATTTTCAACAGCTTGAACAGGAGTGGATAAAATGGATGATTGGGCTTAACTGGAGCTGAGAATTGGCAAGATTGTAGGTTGGGATTAGATCTGAGAGGGGCACTTCACAGTATTTCTAACATGTTACTATTTAACCACAGAGTCCTCCTTGATGGGTCACTGAAACAGGCCTCAGGGTCTTGATGTCACAGCATGAAGACTCTCATGGACTTGTCTTTATCCAAGAGCCTCTCAGAGGGGGTTTTCCTGGTATAGTATTTCTAAAGGTGAGTTTTTATGGGAAGGAACTGGGGGAAAATGGGAGCACAGCTAAGTGGGATAGGATAGTTTTGGACAATTCAGGTAGGGGCATCCCTGGGAGAACAGAATTCTCTCAGAGGGTGGGGTAGCTTCTTGGCCTCTGAGCTCTGGTAAGAAATGCAACATCTCATCCTTTATCTAAGGGTGTGAAATAAGCGGAGAAGATTCAGCTGTTCACTCTGCATTGTCCAGTGGATAAGAAAATGAGCTGGGATTTCAGCCAGGTTTGTAAGGCACCAGAGCACATGAACCAGTCACCGCCCTCATTGCCCACCTCCCTTGCAGCTGTAGAAGGTGCTAGGAAGGGAAGTGGCTGGTTGGCTTTACCATTGAGCTCCCAGCCCTCAGAGGGGTGTAGCCGCCCTTTTGTAAGGCAGAAACAATGCCAGGGAGGTGACTATCTCTCTGGTGCAGTGTACTCTCTCATGACTCATTTCTTGGGAGGTACTTCATCAGTTGGCATTTCAATTTTCTGGACATTTGTGTCTAAACTGAAGTTTGAAATATCTCCCACTTGCTGAATTCTATCATCCATTTCTCTCTCGTGATGGACAGAGTACAGGTGAGCATCTGAATGAGGGAAGTATTAGCCATTCACTCACCTTCTTGGGGAAATCTGACAGGATGCAAAATGCATTGTGTCCCTGGCAGTGGAGAGAGGTCATTAGAGTGGGAAATATGGTGGGAGCTGACAATGAAGGAACTAAAGCTCCAAAAGAAGGGTGAATCCTGAAGGACCACGTGAGCTGAAAGTTGCCAGCGTAAGCAGTGTGTACAGCAGGAACTCTGAGCCAAAAGGAGGCCCAAAGCCTACAGCTTGAGGCTTGTGTGCCTTAAAAGATAAGAATGGTCCCCTGTGGCTAAACCACAACCTAGCAAAGCAGTGTTTTAGAAGACAAACAGCCTGGTTCCTTTCATTTCTGAGCTTTATTTTGCTTAGGGCCAGGAATAAAGGCAAACAATTTGAAATGGTCTTCCAGGAGCTACTTTTGGTTATCTCTCAAGTTCACTATTATGGCAGGCAGCCTCTAAAATGGTCCCCGGTGATCCCTACATACCTATATCTCGTCAATGTGCAATCTCCCACCTCACCCCAGCCATAAGTGACTGAATTCTTTTTTAGAATTCAGAATACAACAGAGGATGGCTGCCACTTTCCAAATCAGGTTACAAAAAAAAAAAAAAAAAAAAAAAAAAAAAAAAAAAAAAGGGGCCTGACTTCCACCTTGCTTGTCCTCACTTGCCCTCTCACCTCGTTCTGGGTGGAATGAGCTGTCATGGTGTGAAGTGCTCTATAGAAATTCACCTGGCTTCCAGACAACAACCAGTGAGGAACCAAGGAATTGAATCCAACAAACCTCAAGGAACCAAATGCTGCCAACAACCACATGAGTCTGGAAGCAAATCCTCTGAAAAGGAGCCTTGCAGTGACAGAAGTCCCAGTTGATCTTGACCAGAGCCTTGTGACTCTTAAGAAGAAGATCCATTTAAGCAGCACCCAGATTCTGGCCACTGGAAATGTGAGATAGTAAATTTGTGTTTAAGCTGTTAAGTTTTGGGACAATTTATTGCACAGCAATACATAACTGACATAACTCTACTACCACTCTATAACTATTCTGAATGAAATAGGCTCTTTCTGGAAAGATGGATAGGAATGCTTTATAATTACTTCAGGCCAAATGGCTTTGGGGCTTCTGAGTCTGTAATGCCTCCTTGCTGAGTTCATCAGTGACTTCTGGGAAGAGAACCAGACAGGTCAGTGTTTCTATGTCTTCAGATGGTGCCTTTTAGACTGTTTCACCCCCACGTGGAAAGGCTGTGCAAATTCCCTGGTTTATGGTTCAGTAACATTTAGAACTTACTGAGGAATGGGCAGGTTAGAGGTAGAAAGGCCAAAATCAGGCCATGGTAAAGTAGAACCTCACCCTGACCAATTCTCCTTTCCTAGCATTCCGCCTCAGGTCTGGCTCTGTCCCAGTGGGTGGGAGCTCATCCTCTCCTTCTATTGCCTCTGTTCTTCATGATATGCCACAGCAACTTTCCCTGGGGTGCTGAAGCGTTGGCTGTACTGCTCTTCACTGATCCTACATCCTGACCAAGTGTTTTCCTGGCACCAGCCTTTAGGTTACCTCCACTTTTTCATTGCTTTATGTACTGATGGTTTCACTTAGCATTCTTGATTGTGGTTCTACTTGGATTCTAGCTAACACCCCTAGTGGCATAGGTGGTAAAAGATGAGGTTTAGCCTTAAGTAATGGCTTCTGGTAAAGGGTTTTAATTGTTCCCTCTTGAGGTTGATATCCCATCCTCTTACTATCCTGTCATAGGTAGTTGCTGGGAAACTACTTACTTGAAAATATTTCACTTTGTTCTTGGCTATAGAAATCTCTTTCAAAAAAGTTGCTATATGAATCAATATCTTATAATGGTATAGTTATTCCTTCATTTTGGACAGAAGGAATTGTATTACATTTTATAATTGCAGGTCCTTAGTTTTTAAACTAAAAGATTGTAAACATTCTTTCTCTTGGTGCACCCAAATGACAACTAATTCATACTTCAAACCTCCAACATTGCTTTAAGCTGACAACCATGCTTTCTACTGTATTGAGAACATGGAAGCCTTTGGAAGAGGCTTCTGCAGACTGCTCCCCTCCAGCACCTGCACTGCTTACTATGTCTCTCCTATCTAAGGCCAATCCCTGCTCTGCTTGTTCTTTCGGGGCATGACTACAGTGACTCTCCCCTTCTCTTCATTGACTTTCTTATTCTTTATTGGATCATTCTTATGAACATACTATTAATCTCACATCTTTAAATAGGTACTTTTCCCCCCACCAGCTGCTGCCCCATTTCTTTGTACTGATTGCAACAAAAATCCTAGAGAGAAATATCTATGTTCAGTATCTCCAATTTATTTCTTCCTGATTTCTCTTGAACCTCCTTAATCAGGACTGTTCTCCAATCCTTCCATGGAAGCAGTTTCCATCAAGGTTACTCATGACCTCCATGTTATTGTAGCTTATTGTTAGTTATTAATCTTTGTCTTACTTGAACTGTTAATACCATTTGCCACAGCTGCTTCTTCTGTGCTCTTTGATACACTTTCCATGCTTGGCATCCAGTACACCACACCCTCCTGACACTCCTCCTTGGATACCTTTGCTAGTCCCTTATCTCCCTGATCTCTTAATGTCGGTCCTATTCAGAGCTCAGTCTTCAGTTCTCTTTTTTTAAATATGTATTCACTTAACATGGTGATCTCATCTAGTTTCATGGATCTAACTATCTTCTAACAACCCAAAATTTGTATGTCCAGTCCAGACTTTTCTTTGACACTCCAAATTCTTATATCCAACTGCTTATTTGGCATCTCTACCTGAATGACTAATCATCTTCTCAAGCTGAAACTATCCAAAACTGAATTTCTGTCCTGTTGATTGCTGCCAAACCTGCAACAGCTGTGGCCTTCCCCCATTTTTGATAGCAATCCATTAGTCCATTTTTTTAAGCCAAAAAACTTGAAGTTATCTAGTCTCTTTTCTCTTATACTCCCTGTCAGAAGAGTCAGGAAATATGGTTGGTTTTATCTTGAGTATCTATCCAGAACCTGATCATTTTCATTATCTCTTCTGCAATCCAGAGCCACATCACCATCATATCTTGCATGGACTCCTAAGTAGCCTGGGAATCTCCTTGCTTCTATCCTTGTATCCCTACAATCTATTTCCAACACAGCAGCCAGATTGACCCTCATGTGACATCTTTCTTAAATAATTTCTGAAACTCCTCACTATACATCAGCTCTTAAAATGGCCTGCAGGACGTGATTCCTATCTCTTCTCTGATCTTGGTTGTGGTACCTCAATCCTATAAGCCATAATCTCCACATCTGAAAATGAAGAATAGTTACCTCACATGAAGAATTTTTACCTCACTGGATGGTGACAGGAGTTAACTGAGATAACTGTGCCATGGTAAAATAAATGTGAGCAGTTGTTTTATAAGTGCTGTTGATAATTATATTTTTAAGTTCAGTGCCCTTAGTTTGGAATCTGAGACTCTTTATATTTTTTCTGAATCTTTTCTTATGTTGTATTTCTCATGGTTCTCCCCTTTCTGTTTCTCAGTTTTCTTGCTTGTAAAATTTGTAAAGTGGTGGTAGGCCATGCCCTTGCTCCCAGGGTGGTTGTGAGGCTGCGAGAGATACTGCACATCAAAGTCTTCTTCCTGTAAAAGGGCAGACACAAACAGAAGACACTGTTGTTGTGTTTCCAAGGACTAAAAGTCTTTTTTTCTTGTCTCTGCAGTAATGACAACAAGGGGCTTTTCCTTCAAATGTTTCACCTGAGAATCTGAAAAAAAAAAACAAACAAACAACAAACCTTGTATGTTGCCATGGCAACATTAGAAGGAAACTTAGCACCCAAAGAAATTAGCAGTACTGCCCCTGAGCAGGCTGCAGGGAAAGGTACTTGCTTTGACCACTTAGCAAACAGCAAGGACCCTTGCTCCCTGCCTTGTGAGACCACTTATCCTTGTCAACTCTGTTTGATTAATTAATGTTTCAGCAGAAAAGAAATTCCATTCATTGTGTATTCTTGGTGATTGAAGTTGATGGAGCTTGTTCCTCTCATTTAATTGAAATGCTTCCCACACAAAAGAAATAAGGCTGGTTTGTTAGATTCCCTGAGAATATCCACACACTCACCTGGGTGTCCACAATCATCTCAATGCAAGTTTTGACAGAAGAGAAAAAAATGTGTCATTAGTCAGTCATCTTGTAAATAATTTGGTGTATGTTTGAGTTTAAGCAGTTGGCTGAACCTGAACAGAAGGAAAATTCTGGCCTAGAACTTTACTGATGGCCTTGAGCCCATCTGTTGGAGTGCCCTGCAGGCTCCTGATGTGAGGTCTCTGTATCTTCTCTCTAGGCTGTGTATTGTTGGGCCTGCATCATAACTTAGGTCGGGGGCAGAAAAAGGGAAGAGGCCCTAGAAAGAAAGAAGGGAATCAAAGTCCCCCCACCCCTTGTTTTTAACAAGAGAACTTATTTTTAGTAGAAGAGCAGGAAATGTAAACAATACAAATAAAGTATGATACAATGAAGAGAGTTTGAAGCCACCATCAGATTCTTCAGAGTTAGTCTATATGATGTTTTGTAACTGAGCTATTGTTATTAGTTATGGAGTATTTAGATAGAAATTTAACTTAGCACTACTATTTTGGGGCCTGTGCCATCTGCAGTGTCTCATGTTCAGCTGTTGTGTGGCAGGAGACACATGGCCTCCACAAGCTAGTCTCACCCATCAAGTGCATGTCCTTCAGCAAGGTGTTGAATTTCTTTGTGTTTCAGTTTTCTCCTCTATAAAATCAATGATATAATCTTTGCAAGATTATTGTGAGGATTAAATGAGGTAATGCATATGAAACAAATTGGAATGGAGTTAGATTCCTTGTTTTATGTGCTTTTAGGACCATCAGGTGTTGAGCTGAACATAATAAGATCATGAAAACATGGTTCTTCCCTCCTTGGTGTGGCAAGGAAGTAAACAAAAGAGAATATTGCAAATGGTTAAATGTGCCATAAAACAAAGTGGTTAGAAAAACAAGAGAATGAGATGGATTTTGAATAAGAAGAAATATGGATGCTTTGAGAAGGTGGAATGGCTGGATAGTATTAGTGGTAGAAGGTGGAAGAGAGGTCAGTCAAGTGCTGGAGGCTAGAGAGTGCAGGACACAGTGGGGTCACCTCATCTGGATGACATCCAGAAACAGGCTGCATGGGGGGTATTAGAAAAGAAACCTGAATCCACCTAGTTTGCAACTGAATGCTTGGTGAGTACTTTGACTTTATTTTGTCAAAAAATTGGAAGTCTTTTCTCTTTCCTTTCCTTTTCCCTTCCTTTCCCTCCCACCTTCCTTCCCCTCCCACCTTCCTTCCTTCTTTTCTTCTTTCCTTTTCCCTTCCCTCCCTCCTTCCCTCCCTCCCTCCTTCTTTCTTTTCTTTTCTTTTTTTTTTTTTTTTTTTTATAACAGACAAGTGAAAATGAATGACTGAATCTACGTTTCAGAAAGATAACTCAGGCCTTCTGAGGGCTTATGGGGAGGGAGATGGCAAGTACTCTAGAGGAGTGATGAGGGTCTTAACCTTTCTGATTAAGATGAAGGGAAGAAATAACCTGTGGGGCACGATCCTGAGGGAGGATTTACAGAATCTGTAACTTATCAGATGTGATGGTTGAGACTGCGCCTGAGGTCAAGGATAGGATAGCTTTGATGCTGCATGAAAGCCTGGGTGATGGGAAAGAAGATGAGTAGACTAGGATAACCTGTGGTTGTCAAATAACTGATTAGAAACATTTCTGGTCAATGGTGTTAAAAGGGTGGGGAGAATTGGGTGAAACCGGAAGCCTCCAGAGGTCCCACTGAATGTCCTTGGATCTATAACTCTTGAATAGGGGACAGAATGACACAGCATTTAAGCCATCCAGCTATTCTAGGGGATAAAGCCTGAGCTTCCGGTTCTCCTGTCTCCTATCCATGATAGGAATCCAGGTATGAGCCTATTTGGTCATTCCTTATTTGCAGCCTGTCTGAAGACCAAGGATTTTTTTTTTTTTTTTTTTTTTTTTTTTTTTTCTTTTTTGGTACCAGGGATTGAACCCAGGGGTGCTTAACCACTGAGTCACATCCCCAGTCCTTTAAAAAATTTTGTTTAGAGACAGGGTCTGGCTCTCACTTAGTTGCTTAGGGCCTCCCTAAGTAGCTGAGGCCAGCTTTGAACTCACGATTCTCCTGCCTCAAATTCCAAGCCCCTGGGATTATAGGTGTGCATCACAGCTCCCAACAAGATCAAAGCTTTGCCCATTCTTCAGCAGTCGGGGAGGAAGCCAGTACCCATAGTCAAGGGGAGGAGTCCACTCTGGTGTTTGCTATGATGCTATATTCCCAACATAGCTTCTGCCACTAGCATCAGGTGCATGCACACCTGCCCACCAGAAGTTGGCATATGAAACCCAAAGAAGTAAGTTTTATGATTATTATTGTTTTCCCCCCTTCCTCTGGTTCTGCTTTCTATCATTATTTAATTATTTAACAGGTTTTGAACCCTCACTGTGTGCAAAGCACTGCGGTGAGAGCACTATTATAATGCAAATTAGACACTGCCCCTGAGGAGTTACCTACACATGTATGCTGCTTAATAGCTTTCCTGTCTACTGATAACAAAACAAACAAATCTGCCGCAGGGAAGTTAATAAGAGGCTTAGACACTGGACTTGTGCTTTTTTTTTTTTTTTTTTTTTCTTTTGCAGTGCTGAGAATCGAACCCCGGGCCTTGTGCTTGTGAGGCAAGCACCCTGCCAACTGAACTATATCCCCAGCCATGGACTTCCTTTTAAACTTAGTTGGTTGTAGCATTATTTCTGGTTAGATCCTGCAGGTCTCTAAATCTAGTCTAACCTGGTCTAAACTCTTACAGATGAGTCTCAGAGGAGGTCAAGTGACTTCAAAGGTCCTAAAACTGCATCCTGTCAAAACTGGGTTTGGAATCTGTGTTTTCCTCCATGTCTTTTGAAATTCCTCTTTGTCTCTCTGTCACTGAAAACCCAGAATAAGCCTTCACAAAAATATCCTAGCATAAATTCTTAATTCCTGAGGGATCATTTTTCTCCTCACTCCCTGTCAATGCATATAGCATGAATGAGACAGAAGTGTGGGTTGAAGCAGACAAGGAGGATGGAGCAGTACATAGTGTGGGTACGACAGACATAACAGAGTGGCTCTGAATGTGGCAGATCCATCAAGTGCACCAGGAAGCCTGCAGACAGGGCGGGATCTGGATGGATAAGCACTTAGAAAATGATTGGCTCTGAAAGTGTCAGTATTAAAGGGCTCTTCAGGTTCATCTTATGTTTGTCTGTAATTGTTGGTTTTCCTGGCATTAACCTGCTTTGCTTTGTTGTTTGCTACTCTGCACCCATTCTCCATGCTCCAATTAGTTTTATGCCATCTTTCTTCCAGGGAACTGCTGTCTTCCGAAGTCTCAGTTGATGTGCTTTGGGTGGGGATCACTTCTGCCTCCCACCTCCCGCTTCAGGGAAGCTATGGAAACAATTAGGTCATCTCATTCCTGTTTCTGAGATAGACTCCTGTTGCATTGGAGTCAGAAAAGTATAATGGGACATTTTCTACATTTGTGAGCTGAGAATAAAGCTCTCTAGGCATTGAACTTGAACTTGGGAAAATGTGAATGACAGTTACTTGCAGCCACCATGTGGAACCTGAAAATGGATTCAGAAGACAAAGAACCAAAGAATGGGGAATCACTGGGTTCTGGTGCCAGTACATGGGTTCCAAAATAAAATTGTACCTGACCAGAACAGTTTCTGCACATTACAGATATGCAAGTAAGTAAAGCCCTATTTTGTTAAGGACTTTAATTTATTGAGTGTAGTTTTGTCTCATTGCTAAGTGGAATATTTATAATTGATAAAACAATAATATAACAAAATTATAAGAAATAACAAATTATATATAAGATCTAGTATCTGCCAGCCACTGAGCCTTATGTAATTTCATTTTTTTCTGTTTAAAAAGAGCAAGTATCAATAGATTGTGACAGAGCAGGTGGCAGTGGGAGGCTACCTCCCTAGTGGTGCAAAGAGAACCAGAACTTCAAAATGAAGAAACCAGAGGTGAGTCTGGTCTTCAGACATAGTTCTTGTCTTATCTGTGAGTTACTGCTTTCTAGATGAGATATTTGTTATGCAGTCAAAAGAAAAATAGTTAATTCCCTTCTATATTGAAAATTGAGGCTAATGAAAGCCTCAGTGTTCACTGAATTCAGATTCTTTCATGCCTTCTTTCCCATCTCATGCCATCAAACTCCTAAGATGAAGACCTTGTCAAATCGGCAGTGAAGGCATATGTCATTCTGAATGAATTAGAATGGTTATCTTTTAAAATGAAACTTTATTGTTTAAAATGGTTTTAGATTTAGAGAATCTGTAGCTTTAATGGATGGTAGACTCAGTTCCTCCTATTATTAACATCTTACATTAGCATGGTAAATTTGTTATAACTAATGAACTAAGATCAATACATTATTATAAACTAAACCTCATACTTTATTTGGATTTACTTATTTATCTGGATTTATTTATTCCTCTCTATTGAAATTTGTCTGATGTTTTTCTCATACCTAGACAGGGGTCATGGGTGTTTTGGGAGGAAGATCACAGAGATAAACTCTCATTCTTCTAGTATCAGGTCAAAGCTGCATACTATCATAATGAGTTATCATTACAGATATATGATGGTAGTCAGGTCTCCTCTGTCAATTTATTGTCCCTCCTATTCCCATATTGTATTCTTTTAAGGGAGGCATTAGTTTCAGCCCAGAGGTAAGGAATGGGGAATGGTGCTCCACTTCCTTGAGGGAGCAGTATTCTACTTAAATTATTTGAAATTCTTCCGCATGGAAGATTTGTTTCTTCTCTCTCCTTTACTTATTTATTCAATTATTCATTTCTGTCAGTAATGGTTATTTATCTTATGCTTTGGGTTACAATATAGCAATACTATTTGTATTTTGTTGCTTAAATTGTTCCAGCTTTGGCCATTGGTTGCTCTTTCAGTTGAGCTCCTTTGATATATTCTTACCAACTTTTTTTTTTTTTTAAAGAACTGACTTACTTTCTAGCGCACCATAATATTCTAGACTAATCTTGTATATTTCCTTTTCCAGTCTTAGAATAACTCATTTATTCAAGGAGCCCTGGTTCCTTCTATTGGAGTATGGAATTAGAAACCAAGATCTGGGTGTTGGCTGTTCTAGTTACTACTGGGGTATGTTGTTTCTAGTCCTTTCAGATGACAGGGCCAGGAAATATATAGTATGTGTAGTAACTTGTGTATATGCACATATGTGCAGGTATTTTTTATATGCCAATATTTCTGTATGTAACCATCTGTATCTGTGTCTCCAACTCTAACCTACATGTATCATTCTGGTCTCCTTCCTTTGCTTGTCTGTAGTCTTCCACTCCAACCACCATCCACTATACGTTTACTTAATTTTAAAAAATTCCAGTATGCATGTACAGCAGTATCAGATTTGGTAACTCAGTCCCCTGGGAAACAACTTTATCAACTAGAGTACAGTGCTTATACAACACATGTGAAATTCTTTTTGCATTTAGTCTTACAGACTTTACTCATTTCCAAAGTGACTTAGGTTAGCACCTCTCCCCCAACTCTGTTTAGTGAGGTTGTTTTACGATACAATTAGATTCTTTTTTAACATAGTCTACCTCCTATTCCAGGATACCTCTATCTCCCCAATGATTTTTCTAAAATAGTTACCTACATCAAGTTTCTCTCTTTGTGCTGTTAAGTCCGATGGTTTTAACAAATGCCTATTGTCATATGTCTACCATTAAAGACTCATACAGAGTAGTTTTGCCATCCTGAAAAATGTCCTTTATGCTTTATCTATTCAACATAGCTTTGGTTTCCCTAACTCACTGTCAAGCACTGATGATTTTACTGGCTATATATTTTTTCCTATTCTATAATTAAATATAGTTGAAATAATATATTAGTTTTTACTTTTATTAAGAATATGCAGTAAAACTTCCTCTATGTCTTTTCATGGATGATGGCTCATTTCTTCTTCTTCTTTTTTATTATTACCAAATAACATTCCATGTGCAGATGACCTAGAGCTTGTTGATCCAAGTCTCTGGGTCGAATTGCCAGTTAACAGGAAATATATAAGGGAAAGAGAGACATATTGAATTATATTAGCAAATAGTAAATTTGAACTGAAGGAATGATACAGGAATTTCTTCAATAATTGCACTTTGAAGGAAAATGATAGAGGGTAGCGAATAAAATGTAGGTAGATTTTAGAAGCATGTCAATTCAATGAACAGTGTGTACCTTATCTGGCTCTTGAGTTGAGAAAAATGAACTCTAACAGAAGACATTTATGAGAGAATTGGAGAAATTTTAATATTTCCTGGATATTTAACAATAGTAAAAGTCTTAAAATTGCGATGATTGTTTATTGATATGTTAAAGAGTCATCATATGTTGGAGATAAATATTGATGCATTTAGGAATGAAATGATGTACCTTAGATTTGCTTCACAATAACCCAAAGTGAGAGAGAAGTAAATGTGGGTGTAAATGGAGCAAGATTGGTTATCAATTGGATGGTTGAAAGAGTTTTGGGATTAGTATATCATTCTTTAAGCTTTGCATATGTTTGAAAATTTCCATAGCTATGTAAATTAAAAAAGGATAACCGAGGTGTACTGTAATTTTTAATGTGAAAGGCAAAACAATGAAACTTAAGGAAAAAAGAGAGCACAGCCTTATACAATTAGGATTTTTTGTTCGTTGAAAGAAACCACTAAGAAAGTGAAAATGCAGGTTATCAAGGGGAGAATGTATTTGTGATATATATTATTGACAAAGAACTCATTGACAAAATCTCCAAAATATTTCTACAAATCAATAAGGAATAAAAACCAAATGAAAAGACCACCTACTAGAAAGTGGGAAACAGACATGGAGAGACCACTTTAAAAAAATAGGATATCCAGTGTCCAAAACAGAAGTTACTCAGATTCATTAATCAAGGAAATGCAAATTAAAATCATAATTATTTTTGACACACCTTCCAGAGTGATGAGAATTGATCATATGAATTATTAGTAAAAATGTGGACTAGAACATTAACATGGTACAGGTAGGAGGTGTGAACTGGTACAACCACCTTGGGAAACTGATTGTGTGTATAAAAGCTGAATATATATGCAGATCCACTGACCCAGCAATTCCATTCCTAGTCTATGTACCCACAAAAACATGTACACATGTACTCTAAATGTCAAAGAATAAGTAAATTGTGGTATATATTAGTAAAAATCAAGGAGTTATCTTTTCATCTTTGCTACACAAAAGCAACAAGCCCATTCATAGTTTTCTAAATCACTACTGAATGTTAATGGTCAATAATTTAGTAGGAAACATGCCCAAAAGTAGTAGCACCACAAAAAATATCCTTCAAACAATGGAAGAAATGATAATAAAGCTTTCTACTCATGGCCAGTCTACTTCTTCTGAGTAGGTCCTTCTAGACAGAAAGCAGGTGCTCAAGCAGAAAAGTTTGGTATTGTTATTATTTTTACTTTTCAGCATCTCCTCAATTGAGAAAAATCTGAAAGTAAAAATGAGGAATTACCCGCCCTCATGACCATGGAAAGAGTGAACACATTTGGCAGAAACACTGCATTTTTTTTTTTTCTGGAGTATTTCCCCAATTCAGGAAGGAGAATAGTTTATTGGTTTTTATTTTTTTCCCATTACTTCCTGAGAAATTTTTGAAAGGTAGATAGAAATGAGGGTTTTCAAGCTACTTCTAAGAAACCTGTCTCTCTAATAGGACTTCATTTTTTGTTCCTATACTTTATATACTCTTAGGACTCCCTGCGAAATGCAATCTATAGCACTTTTCAAAGTTATTGTTTAACTATGTGATTATTTAGGGTGTGCTAAACTCTGTCAAAGTTGAAGTCATGTCTGTTTTGCCCACTGCTGGCTCCCTAGTGCCTAATGCAGTATCAGATACCCAGTAGGCACTAAAATTATTTGTTGAATGAATCAAGTTTAGTTTATGTTTGGGCTGATCCAATAAATTCAGGCCCATTTTATTGTGCAATTCAGAATGGATGTACTCTTCTTCCATATACAATTCTAACAAGTTTGTTTACCTGGTTTCCAAGTGCATAAATGATCAAAAGAAATATACATATGTAAATTATATACCTACATCTATGTCCACATACCTCTCAGGGAGAGTGGGAAGAGAACAAACCTGGAAATACAAACCTGGAAAGAAGTCTCTCATATTACACACAACTTACCGACTTGTATACTTCCTGTGTTGCAGTATCAACCATCCTATTAAGTCATGGTCATTGTTGAGGATAAGTTTTCAATGATCGGGAAACTACTTCTAATTCCAGTAGTTTATACATGGACTTTAGGATCAGAAGAAGAAATCTCTTTTCATCTTTCTGCAACAACATTATCACTTCTTGTATGACATGCAGTCTTACAGGCCTCACCCTGGAACTATAGAGTTAGCATCTACATTTTATCAACCCTGAGGTGATACATCTTTGCAGGAAAGTCTGTCTGAGAAGCGCTGGTACAGTCCATCATGAACACCCTCAGTATTGTGGAACTTGGTACATTTTGGAGAAGCCCTTCTTGCTGTAGTGGATTCTTAGAAGGCTGATTATTGAGTCAAAACCTGACCTTTTATCATTCTCTCATTTGTTCCTGGTTTCACATCTAGGGTCTTATACAAGTCCACTTTGTCATTTTCATGACAGTTCTTCAATATCTCAAAGTAGTTTTTTACCCCTGGAGGGTTTTCTGGGCCAGGACCTCCTAGAATTTGTCTCATGGAATATCAGTTTTGTGAGATGTTCTGTGTAAAAAAAAATGGTTCAGTGATCATGTAAGTTGCAGCTATGTTTCATCTTTGAGAGAATTAGAGACTTGGAGAAGTGAAGAAAACCATTTAATTTTGCTTAGTTCAATTGTCCCAAGCTAATTTGTTCAGCATATCTTTTGGATGTTAACAACTAGTAACATCTTCAAAATTTGTGGGACATATTTTGGGAAATGAGGTTCTCTGCTGGAGTTTCTTTGGGTACTCTGTCGTAGGTTGAGTAATGGCTCCCAAAGACATCTATGTCCTAATCCCTGAATCCTTGAATGTTGCCTTTTATGGCAAAAAAGGGACCTGGCAAATGTGATTAAATGAAGGATCTGGAGATGAAGAGTTCATGGTGGAGTATATCGGGCCTTAATTGTAATCACAAGAGAATTTGTAAGAAGGAGCAGAGGGAGATTTGGTTACAGAAAGAAGTAGGTCACAATAGGAGCATGAGGTTGGAATGATGTGAGGATGAGAGTCACCAGCTAAGGAATTCCCAAGATCTCCAGAAGCTAAGAAAGGCTAGGAAAACTCCCCCCTGGAAAGTTCAGAAGGAACTTTAGTTAGTTAGACTAACATTGGTATTTTAGCCTAGTGGAACTGATTTTGACCTTCTGGTCCTTGGAATGGTAAGAGAATAAATATGTGTTGGTTTAAGCTACAATGTTGGTACTAATTTGCTGCTGCAGCAACAAATATATTCACATCATCATTGCCTACTCAAACCATCCAGTGACTTTCAATTAGTCTTAGAATAGCAAGACCAAGCTTTTCAGCCTGGCCTGCAGGTTTGTACTTGGTCTCACCAGTACTTCCATTCAAACCCTATCTTTCTCTCTTGTTCATGATGCTTTAGTTGAATGGCTCCTCCTTTCGTTATGTTTTAGTTAGCTGTTTCATTGCTGTGACCTAAAGACGTGACAAGAACAATGTAGAGAAGAAAAACTTTATTTGGGGCGTCACAGTTTCAGAGGTCTCAGTCCATAGATGACTACCACCATTGCTCTGGGCCCGAATAAGGCGGAACAACATGGTGGAAGGGTATGGTGGAGGAAAGCAGCTCAGGACATGGCAACCAGGAATAAGAGAAAGCTTTACTTACCAGGGATAAAACATAAACCACTAAGGCATGTCCCCAGTGACCTGCCTCCTCCAGCTACATCTTACCTGCCTTCAGTTATCACCCAGTTAATCCACATCAGTGGTTTAATCTGCCAATTAGGTTACAGCTTTCCTAATTATTTCACTCTGAAATTTCTTGCATTGTCTCACAGATGAGCTTTTTGGGGAACATCTTATATATAAACTATAACATGCTACTTGAACCTTCTAACCTCAGTCCTATTTCCAGGCCTGTACTTGCCAAACTCTCTGCCCAGTAATCTCTTTTCCCTAGATTTCCACATGGCTGGCACCTCTCTGTCAAGCAGGCCCTAGCTCATATACCCCCTCTCTGGAGAGGTCTTCCCTCACTAGTTCTCCTAAGTCTTCCCCCTCCCAGTCTTCCTTTTTCATGACTTTTATTCCTTTCTTTACTATCTCATAGTGCTTTTTACTATCTTTGTTGTCTTGTTTATTTGTTGACCTATTTTTGTCTTTTTAAGCTGCTATGCAGAGAAGAGAAGCAGGCACATAGTAAGTGCTTGGAATACATTTGTCATTGGTATATAAATGGCTAATTGAATATGGTTGTGGTTTCAACTTTCTTTTGCATTGTGGTTGCTTCTCTCAGAATATGTTCTGATTGGTTTATGTCTTTAAAATTATGACTTTCAGGGCTGACTCCAATATCATGAGCCTGATTCAACCATTGCCAAGCAAAGCAGAGATGCTATTTTTCGAAGGTTTCAGGGAGCTCATATTTTGCACTAAAAAGCATAATGTATTCTTGTTTATGTAAGAATTACTTTACAATGCATTTTTTTAAAAGGAGCAAAATCAGAAAGTTCTTTTTAAAACCAAACTCAACTGGCATCTTGGTCAATGTGGGTTGTCAAACAAAACAGCATGGATAAGTGAATTAAATAGCAAAAATTAATTTTCTCACAGTTCTGGAGGCTGAAAGGCTGAGATCATGTCTTTCATCTAGGCACTGATCCTACAGAATTAGAGACTTGCTCTTGTGACTTCATTTAACTTTACCTCCTAATGGTCCTGTGTTTATGTATAGTCACATTGGGGGTTAGGACTTCAGCAAAGGACTTTTGGAGGAGAACAGTTAAGTCTGTAGCCCAAGATATCGATAGTGGCATCTTCCCCAGCTACCCTTTCTGAAATTGCAAGACCCTTTCCACTGATCTTCCCTATCTCCTTTTCTACTTTATTTCTTAATACTTATTACTATCTGATGTCTTGTACATTTTACTTACTTGGCGTCTTTGTGACCAAATTAGAACATAAAGTTTATGCTAATGGAGACCATTTTCTTAAAACTGCTGTATTCTCAATGCCAGAGTGTTTAACATGGAGTAGGCGCTTAAAATATTGAACAATAAGTGAATGGGTGTGTGAGCAATGTAGCCAGCTAAGTGTATTCATCCAAATGTTGGCCAGAAATAGATTTAAGAATAATTAATTTTTAAAAATGATTTCTTGAAAGGAAAACGTGGATGCTCAAAAATCCATTTCCTCTTTTTCCTAGGTACACTGCTAGATTATATTTCTCAGTTTCAGTGGAGCTAATGGAATGTGAGAAGAGTTATGTCTCACTCTCAGGTCTGCCCCATTAAATCTCCCAAACCTAATTCTGTCTGCTCTTTACCCCCTGCCTGTGACATGTTGGTGCCAGGACAACATCAAATGACATGTGTTGAGGATGGCAAAAACTCCACCAATCTGGGGCCCTGTACAGTTGAGTGGAATCGAACAGAAAATTCCCTGAACTGTTCATCTACGGGAGAAACAGACTTTTATCGCACATGAGCTTGTTATACATCATTGGATTTATTTGTTACAGTAGTTAGCCTATGCTAGCAAATAAATTTGCACAAATCAACCCATTAAAGGAGTTAACATGCAAAAAAGGCTAATACCGATGCACTTCAATATTTTCATTGTCACCTTTATTTTACCTGTGTTCTAACTTTGAGGCCTCTGGTTACACAGGGCAGCTTAGGATGATGATGTTGAAGAATATGTTACAGGAAAACTAGGCCACCCCCATAGGACACCTTTAAACCATTCACTTTCTCTTTTAGGCAGCAAAAGCAATATCCCTGCTTTAGCTTTCCCTACTCAGGGTGATTTATGGAGACCCCTGAATTATTGGGATTGCAGCAATGTTTGGCTGTTCCCCAGGTGCCAATACACTGTCATTAAAAAATTGACTGTCCTGCAGTTCCCCTCACACACATCCTCACAGTCACATGTAAACACTGTGAACCCCAGAAGCCCTCTGTGAAAAACCAAATCAGCAATCTGGTCTGTTTAGCAAATATAGATGAAAGAGGCTGGAAACAAAATGAACAGAGCCCATTATAACTGACACACACCTTCTTCACCAACACTGCACACATCCGCAATGCTTAAGCCACAATTTAGAATATGTTTATATCTCTTCCCTCATTTGATTCCCATAATATCCCATGAGATTTGAGGGCACCTACTATGTTCCTGTGTTGTGAAGGAACTGAAATTCAGAGGAATTAAGGCAACTGCCATTGTTTGGAGTAGATAGCAAGCTCCTCTGGGAGAAAGGGAGCAAATTTATCAGGTGGGGTGAGCTGGCATCTTCTGCATAAATATCCCCTTTTGTGGGAGGGAGGTATAGGATCAAGGTCAAAGCAAAGAAAAAGCAGATGGGCTATGAAATTACAAACAGCCTTGATGTGTGCTGTGTACATTTTATTAGAGATGCATACAACCAATTTTAAAGGGTCTGGAAACCCCCAAATGGTCAAGAACCATTGTTCAAGGGTATGATAGCTGCACATTATCTCAGATTCTACCTGTGAAATTGATAGCAAAATCCTGCTGTGGAAAGTCATTCTTTGTGTAAGAGGAAAGGGATACAGAATCTTAGGCAGAATTTCTGCCTTCTGGTTATTTACTATAGGAAACAACATGGCTGTTATTTTTTGATATCCCAGACAATCCCTCTGGCTCCTTGGTGATCAGATTTACTATCTTGCCAAAAAATAATATTGAAAAGTCTGCCATTCTAAGAAGAAAATGCTTAGTATTAACAAAATCCCTATGCATTCCTGGGAAGGTGAATGAAACTCAGAAAGCTTTCACCTTCCCCATGAATGCCTATCCAGTGGGTAGGTTAGCTTGCTAAGTTACTGAAGGGAAACACGTTGCTGGGGCGTCAGATAAAGGAAATAGGGACTTAGTGACTTTACAGGCATTTCTTTGCTTAGAATTTCAGAGGGATTGGCTGGGCCATGCTTACAACACTGTCTCCAAACATGTCTGTCCTAGGGACAGTTTCACATTGACATTTTCAGAGCCATGTACTTAACCATGAATGAAAACACAGCCCCTGGAGAGTAGATGCTTAGCATTCAGGGTCTATTGAGGGAGAGAATGTGATGGAAAAGAGGAATAATCTGAGGATTTTGCCCAAATAGGGCAAATGATAAAATTCATTTTATTTATTTAAATTTAAATATTAGGCTGCTCAGAGTGCCTGGGACAAAACTGCTAGAGCCAGTTGCTGATACCAGCTGGTCATTTTGTAGTTCGACTTTAGGAATCGACTTCAGGTCACCTTCTTTTTATAGCTGACAAATAAAGTAATGGTGTTGATTCAGGAAAATCATTCTGGTCAGTGAGTTGAGGGTTCTGAGCACAGAATGCAATTGGAGTGAGAGTGATGGGTAAGGAACCCCAGGAGGCTGCTTGGTCCTGTGAGGGATTCTCTTGCCTTACATGCTTTAATAAAAAACTGGACTTCCCAGATGTCATCACATTATTGCTGGCAACTTTATAGCAAACAGGGACTGGGTCTTGCTTCCTAGTCAGAATGTAAAGTGTGTTCATGCAACTGGAATAAAATGCAAAACATGAAGAATAAATTTTCCTTATATTCCTCTTTCCCTCTGCCTTCTCCCTCTCTTGCTTTTGTAACACCCCCCCTGCCTACCTTACTTTCTCTGATTATGGAAGTGTTCTTCATCTCAGCATCCTTCTCTTAGTCTTTCTAGAGCTTGTCAGCTCATAGGTCAGCCACAAATGTCACTTTGGCATTGCAACCAGATCTGAGCTATTACCCTAATTCTGCATCAAAAATTCTATTTTTGGTCAGGTTCTTGACTGTTTTGCCCATGCTTAAAGGAAAGATACTGGGTTCAAATCCATGTACCCAAAGTCAGTAGGCATGTTTGTGTATGTAGTCATGAGCAGTGGAACAAGGAGACACTGGTGACAAGATGGAGATGACAAAGACAGTATTTCTACTTAGAGAACATGAATTCTTGACCTAAATACACCTCATCCTAGCAATGTGACTGAGCAATTCAGGTAACTTTTCAAAAGTCTCAATTTGATTTAAAAATGTCAATAGTACATGCCTTGCCTGCTTTACTGTGTAATTATGAAGACCAAAGGATGCAATGCCTTGGTCAAACATAATATGATATTTCAGTCAAAAGAGGTTAGGTTGTGCTGTGATGACAAACAACCCAGCATTTCAGTTGCTTAAAACAGCAAAGTTTACTTTTTGCTTATACTATGTGTTCAAAATGAGGTGGATGGGCAGGGAAACTCTTCTCATTGAAATTGTCAGAGATCCAGTCTGATAAGATTCTTTGTGATGCTGCCCCTCGTTACATTGTGTGCTCCTGTGATGACTAACACAGAAGAGAACAGTTCTGGAGAATTGAACAGTCACACAGTTGTGTACCTTGGTCTAGAAGTAGCATTCATGTCAGCTCACATTTCATTGACTCTAACTGGCCACATAGTCTTCCCTAACTTTAGAGGGTATGGGGGTATCATTTCACAAGAACCTCATATATTTTAGTAGTGCCAACCATAAGTGGTATTGAGGAATTTCATTGATTCACCTTTTTTTTTTTCCATCTCTGAAATTGGGATGTATATTACAGTCAATATTTTGTAATCACTATAGGCCATTCTTTCATATTTTATCTCTGAAGACAGAATGCACTTTACAATTGGCAGTATCTTGGACTTAATGATAATATAGTATTATCACTATTCTTCTCAGATTCTTGGCCTCTAGGGATCCCAGCAGAACCAGGATTGGGTCTGGAGCTGTAGCAGTGTTGCAGTAACCTGATCACAACTGTGAGCTCTAGGCTAAGTCCTTCCTCTCAGTCCCTTTCAACTTTCTTGCATCCTTTAAGCAAGAGTACAGATGCAGGGCCAGGAGAAGAGAGAGTTTTTTGAGGCTTTCTTTCACCACCCCCTACCCCCAGCAATGACCAGACTTCTCCCATATCCTGACATTGAACCTCAGCTCTGAGACAAATTTTTGAGGCTATAAATGCCCATAAGGATTTATAAGACTGCAGTGCTCCTCAGGGTCAATGATAGCATCTTGTTTCTCTGTCCAATCAATCTCTTAGGTATCCACAGGGTCAGGATAAATGCTGATTTGCAGTTCAAAAATTCCATGCCTGCTGCTAAAGAGGTATGAGTAAGAACCCCAGACTGGCCTAGTGTTTTGGGGGCTGATGTCTTATTTACCTATATCTCTATCATTAGCTTCCAAGTCATTTCCCAGAGATGTCAGAAACTGCCTTCTTTTACTTTTATGCTTTAAAAAAATTATATATAGGCTTTTTATGGTTTTCACTTTGCATATCTGTTCTCCAACCATGATGTCTGATCAGAAGTAGAAGAGACTAAGGGTTGGAGGCTGGAGGGAGCAAGGAAAGGAATAAAGACAGGACTGACTCTCAGACTGAAACTATCTGAGAGCTGAAGAAAGCAGAGGTTTCCTCCATGGCTTATTCCCAGGCTGCATGGGTCTCCTGGGCTCTGAATCATGCATCATAACACTCGATACACATTGCCATGAATAACATGATATTTGGCAAAATTAACTTTCTATGCTGTTCACATTTGCACCCTAAGCAGACTTTTATGTATAATTTGGTATTTAAATCCTCTAATTATGGCCAAGATAATGACCTTTAAGGAAATTAATGACTGAGTAAAGGCATGCCTTCTTTTTGGAGCATCCTGTAACACATCTGATTCTAAGTTAGAGCCAACTTTCCTTCTCCTCTAGCCTCTACTGTCATGAAATTTGCCTCTCTTTTTGCCTCTCTTATTTGTTTTGTTGGAGGAAGACCTTAAACAATATGATGTTTATGGACCACTGCCTCTGACTCCTGGATCTACTTATTACCTAAAGCTTCACAACCCTCTCTTCATCCCATATGCCCCTGATTCTAGTGGCCTGCTGTTGAATCCTGTTGGATCTGCTCTGGTCCCTTCCCACCGCAGCCCCTAGAAGTTCCCTTTGCTTCATTGTGACCCTAAGACCTTTCACAGGGCATGGGATACTGATGACCTATCCCAGCCCTTAGCTGCCACTGCCAGGAAGCTGACATTGCCTTCACCCCTTTCCTTGAGTAGCCAGTTCTGTCCTGACTCAGCTCCCAGCAAGCCTCGTGGTCCTAGGTGCTTTTACAGTCCGGTTCCCCTTTCCCATCTCAGCCTGCCTTTGATCATCAGACATTTGAAGGGTGCCACAGCTGGCTTTAGAGTCTGACCAGGGCTCAAATACCAGTGCTGTGTTACCACTCACTGGTACTTACCTAAGTTAGTTCCTAAACAATAAAAATTGGGTACAGCAACACCCAGTCACACGCTCAGCATAAAGTTCATGTGTAATACATATGATATATTATTAACGTAAGAAGCAGAATAATTAAGTATTATGGGGTTTAGAGCCAAACAGGCTTGAGTTCAAATTTTTGCCTCACTGCTTGACAAATGGCAGTGTCAGTTTCTGACCTCCAGCCTTGTGCTCTTGGTATTTCTCTGGGCTCCCTCTTCAGAACGTGCTTTACATGTTGTCAGATGTGAACCTACCCAATTCCTCGGATAGACAATTATAAACTGCTGGATCTGAATTAAAGAGTGGATCATCATTGCAGAGGGGAGGAAGTGGGAGTAATTGATTGTCATTCAGTCCAGTCTCTTAGCAGAATGCTGACTGTGTGTGGCTATAGGAAGCCCCAGCTTTCTTTGCCTCAGACTATTTTGTGTGTGTGTGTGTGTGTGTGTGTGTGTGTGTGTGTGTGTGGAAGAGCTAGTACCAGGGGTGGGAAGTAACTCCTAAGTAACAAAGAATGATGGGAAAATTAATAGGGTGCTTGAAAGAAAAAGTGTCCTCTCTCTTCGGATTAAGAAAGAGGTAAGAACTGCCATTTGGTTGGATTGGGGTAGAAGGGATGAGCCACAGGATGTAGGAAATTTGCAACCAGATTGTCTCTTTGCTTGGAAAATAAGCCAGTGATTCAGCATTTTCTCAAGTCAGCAGACGAAGGGCTGAGAGTGGTGGAGATCATGACTCAGAAGAGAGCAGGTTATCTTTTCTGGAGATTTGGCAGCAGTCAGGCTACAGAGAGATAGGTTTAGCATAGAAAATTGAAATTCACATATAATCCTAAATCCTTGTTGCAGATAGTGGTAACTACAGCCTTTCTCATGTAGTAAGTTCTTCATCAGAACTGTTCAAAAGCAGCAGCAATGATTGCTTTGATTTTATCTTGTTCTATTTCCTCTGCCCACCTTGATGTGGGCTGCAAAAAAAACTAGGGGATGAGCTAAAGATGAGCTGGCAGAGCAGGAGAGAGGAACCAGTTGCTGGGGCCTGTAGGTTTGAGTTGGAGGAACAGCTGGTACCAATCAGAGAGATGGAAGCTGAACATTCACCTCCCACCTGCCTCCAAAGGCGCACAGGCTTCCTTCTCCCAGGGTTATTTGGGTCAGATGAATTTTAACACACAAGGGACTTTCAAACTGTGTAAGGTTTATGGAAGTGCAGTATCCATTGTGTGGTAAGACTCAAATTCCTGAGGTATCCTGTTTTAACTGCATCATAATGGGAATCTTGGTTGGAATGGATAGGGGAGAATTTGTTTTTAAGATCTTTGATGTGAACTTTTTAAAAGTAATCACTTTTTTCTTTTTTAGCAGTAAGCCTTTTTTTTTTTTTTTTTTTTTTTACTGGAGAGATCACAATGGTGCGTCTTTATGGGACACAGAGTGATGCTTCTGTATATTTATATGTGTGTAATAATCAACTCAGGATGTGTAGGCTGTTCATCATCTCAAACATTTATCAGGGAAATAACTTTAAAGGATCTTTTTGTACAACTGCATTTCCAGCTCGAGTGTAGGAGATCTCCTGAGGTTGTCCTGCTTTCATTTTTCTCTCTTAAGAAATTCTGATTCCAAATTTGCAATCTTAGACTTTGTTTTTAAAAATAGTCATGCAACTTCTCTAAGTGGTAGAATTTGCAGGAATTCTGGATAGTCTTCCTCAGAGGGCTTTTCTTCGCCAGGGGACTCACTGCAGAGAGAGAGTCACTGAATGATGACAGGCAGGGCTATCCCCGGAGTGCTCCAGGAGCAAAGGAGGTGGAAATGCCTGCTAAATGCACAAAAAACAAAGTTAACAGGACAAGAACCCTAGGTTAGAAACTCACAGTACTCAATCCCAAGGGTCTGAGGACTTACTATTTGGATGATTTTGCTGTAAAAATTTCAAAGACTCAAGGGGATTTATTAAGAGCTGGGGCACTGAAATCTTTGGCTGCTTGTAGCATTGCCCTTTTCAATAGTAAATTTGTCTTTTAAAATATCTAGAACTTGTACTTGATGTTCTCTACTGATTTAAACCAGGCAAGCAGGCCGTAAATCAGATTATCATCTTCCTTGGGAAGGAGAACAATCTGGAATGTTAATTTTCCAGCTGAAAGTTCTGGAAGTTTCTTTTTGGTTTCATTTTGTTTGTTTTTTAAGGGAGAAAATAAAAGAGAAAGAAATTCAAAGGCAAGAACTCGTTTTCAGAGAAGCATGTATTCCAGGTTTTCATTTTTGTCACTTGGTGTATATAACTTGTCTGTTATATTTCTCCTAAAAATATAAATGTCTAGAGAACCACTCTTAGTGGAACAAGGAGTTTTGTTCTTTGGCTTATAGAGACTTGGTTTGGGTCATTAACCACCCATAATTGGGGAGGAGATTTCCAAAGTGGCAGATCAATTTAAGATCTGATGTACAGGGTTTTGATGAATGTGTTAACCTTTTCCCTCTTAAGGCAGACTTTGTTTTTTAGTAGGGTAATTTGACATGTCCCCTTTTTCCATGAGTCTCCATATGTACTATATGAGATACATGATCCTGTACAATCCCCACCTTCTCAGAATCTGGGAGCTAAGCATTGTGTCTGGTGGTGGGACCAATAGGGAGGGACTTTACTCAGGGACAGATCCGTATTCATTCTGGTTCTGCCTCTTACTAGCCCTGTGGTCTGGAAGTCAGTGAATACGCAGAGCTTCAGCTTCCTCATTGTAAACACAGAGAGCCTTGTAATGACAAGAGCCTTAAAGAATGGTGTTGAGGATAACCCTGTCTGAAGTGCCCAACAAGATGTCTGGCTACTTAATCTATTATTTTCTGGATATAAAATTGGTATAATCCAGTAATGCTTTCCTGCTAAATATTCCTGACAATCTGGTTTTGTGAGGTTGCTAATTAGAGGGAAGAAAACTAACTTTATGATGAATGGAGACAGCATGTAGTCAGAATCCCAAGTCCCTTAAAACACTAGAAAGATCGTTCCAGCTCTCTTCTGTGGGAAATGCTGTAAGAGATTTAAACACAGACTCTGAAGACTTCCCTGGAATCCTAGGACTTGTAGGCTAATCACAGTGTCAGAGGAGTGCCTCATGAGTAATGGCTGCATTTTGAATGGACTCTCTGGATAGCTAATCAGCATAACCTTGTGAGCCTTCCATGGCCAAGTTCTTTTCTTAGCAGCAACAACTTGATTAGTTTGAACATCTGATAATAGTTTGGTGCTTAATAGGACTGGCTGCATAATGCTTTTCCACAATAATTATTCTTCCTCTTGGATTTTAAAGAAATATTTAATTATTTAAAGTTCTGAAAATTCTTTAAAAAAATTTATAGTGATTCTTGAGGCTCTGGTTTTGATCATTTATTGTGGTTTAATTAAGGGGTAGAGTTTTATCCCTGTTAGAAGGAACAGAGTAGTGCAACAACTATTAAGCTCCATTTCTTATCACTGGACTCTTGCTGGGGATAAATATTCCAGGCAGAAACTAACATTTTATCAAACTGAAATAAGGGGCAGATTTATGTAGTGAAGTGAACACTGGACTTCAGGGCATCTTGACCGATTGGTCACAGTTTGTTTGGAACTTGCCCTGTATTAGCACTGAAAGTCCTATATCCTAGAAGTCAGTCACAGGCAAACCAGATACTGGTTGCCTGGGCTTGTCCTGCTTTAAAAACTGAAAGTTTTCTATCCTGGAAAGCCCCTTAGCTTTGGGCAAATGGGGCCAGTTGGTTACTTTAGAGACCTAGTTCTAGTTAAAGCTGAAAGTCCCTATTAAGATTGATACTTAATGCTTCAGGGGCTGCTTGTTTCTGGAATGTATTTTGTGTCTTTATTTCAGAATTTTCTTCTGAGAAACCATTTTTCAGTTTGCTCTGAAAGTTCATATAAATTAATTTGGGCTTCAAATTGGATAAAAATACTCAGGATGCTTCTGGATCAAAACTCAGATATCCAGGGAGATAGTGCTGATGAATATTGGGTCACTAGAGTAAGCAAATGCTGCTCTTATTGATGTTATAAAGCAAAAACCCAAAGAGAATATCCTACATTGCATGTTTAGGGAGGAAACTGACTGGTATATTCTGTTTCAGCTAACATGTAGTATTTTGTGAGACTGAAGCCTTGATTATGCATTTGGAATCAGGCTTTTTTTTTTTATAACTTGGAGTAAATGTTGTGAAGTCAAGATCATGTGTACAGAGTTGGGTTTGGGAAGACACTGCTGGAGTTGGGAGAGCTGGTTTCTAGGGGACTAGTGATCACCCAGTGTAGCATTAACTTCTCAATTGCCCATCACATGCTGGGCTCTGTGCTCAGAATCCAGACACAAATAAGACTGCCTTGAGTGGGACATGGAATAGAAATCCAATTATTAAACACAGCATAGCAAGTGCCTCATTGTGTTCCTCATTGTAAACACAGAGAACCTTGTAATGACATTTGCAGAATGACATGGGAGGGCAAGGAGGAAGGAGTTGATTCTATTCATCTTTCCCATATGCCACTTGGCACCCTAACCCCCAACTCCTGGTTCACACATGTATGTTCTTGGCCCAAAGGAGTGTTGTTTGGGTTGGGAACAAAATATTCCAAAGCTCTGTTTTTGCAATTTCATCTCTGGATATAACAGGATAGTGTGTCATTATTATAGTTATTCTATAAGACAAAAAAATAAAGACAACAAGAATGATTTGAACTTGTGTTTGAGTTTTTCTGAAATTCAACACCTAACTTACTTCCTTTAAGGTTTTCAACTTATGGGCAAGTCAGTGTCTGTACACCTTATAATGCATTCTTTTAATATCCAGGGCTTTCACTTATTCCCTACCATGGGGGACAGCAAACAAATTTGGCTTCTGTCACTTTGAATCATTATTTTCCTTGTAAATAACAGTAAAATAATGACTCCAACAGAATTTCTTGCTAAACAGACACCAGCAAAGCTTCTGTTTGGTACAAAGTGATGCAAGTTGCTTGAATTTAACTGTTTTATATTCAGGGAACCTTGTTTTTTTGGGTTTAGTAATAAGTTTGAAAATTAATAAAGAGCTTTTCTTCCTAGGATATGGAAGATTTCACATATTTTGATGATTTGTTTTCATAACATCCTTGAGAGGAGGGAGGAGGTTACCACAGGGGACAAGGTAGATATGAGACATTTGCTGTGTCACAGAAAGTTCTACTGGAAAACATTAGCCTAGACTGTATCAGTGGTTTTCCAAATGTGTTTCAATAAATTATCAGGATTCCTTACAAATTTCTTATGGCTTTGAGAATAGCAAGGGAGAGCCCCGAGAGCTGACGGGGCTCTGAGTTCCTCACCCTGGCTTCAACTGGAGAAGCTCCATTTTCATCTGTTTAAAATGAAATGGGCACAGTATCTCTGAAACACTTGAATTTAGGTCCCTTTATGAACTTAAAACCGTCCTCTCTACCTCTTCCTTCCCTCCTTCTCCCCTTCTCTCCTTATCTTTGCACCCTATTCACCATTAGAACTCCAGAGGAAGAGAGGAGAAAAGAATTGGGACAAAGAAAGAGGGAGGAAGGAAACCTGCCCCTTCCACTGGGGAACTGTGGGAAGAAAGAGCACACCTGTTCCTGTTTGTTCTCACTGGCCAGAGCTGGGGAGGAGAGTGGGTTGGCAGATGGAGGAAGCTGGGCTTTTGTGCTGCTTCCTGTTCAAGTCCCCACCCCATATGCATTCACACATTTCACACTGGGGCACTGTAGGGCTGATGAGGGCAGGACTCTGGGCCTGACCAGGCCAAGAGAGATATTCTGAGTTATATTCTGAGTTATATCTGGATAGATGTCAGCAGTGGAAGCCAGCAGAACGCCCAGGGTGGAACTGAGGGCCTGATGAACCATATCTCATGGGCACGCAGGCCAGGAACTGGCACAAGGAGGGTGTGGAGATTAGAGTTTCTCTCCTCACCATCCCAACCTCCGTTGCGAATTCTCTGCACACAGAGAGGCTGTCTTGGAGGAGGACTGGGAAGGAGAAAACCAGAAGACAGAACCAGGCAAAATGAAACTGAGTTTATGGAATTGCTATCATGTTTTATGTCTTTCCCTATTTCCTGCCCTATCTACCCAGTGTGAAGTATCTGAGTGTGTGTGTGTGTGTGTGTGTGTATGTGTGTGTGTTTGTGCACATGCCCGCATGTGTAGTGAGTTTGGTGGCCTGGAGGCTTTAAAAAATCACACCCATTATGGGAAATAAAGAAGTCACACCTTTCACTGGGTGGTATAAGTAAATGTATGACCTCCTACTTGACCTTCAATTAAGATTTCATTTGGAAAAAATGGTCACCTGCTGAAAAAATGTTGAAAGTTACTGGAAAGAATGATCTGTGGTTTATTTTCTCTAAATTTCTATGATTATTTTATTCTAAGATGCTAGGAAGTCAACATTACCATCAGTCAAGAGGTTACTCAGTCAACCAACAAACGATTTTTGGGTACAGGCCCTTGGCTGTATGCCATGGGGATAATATGCTGGCTTATGATTGTACATGTGCCTAGACTAAGCTTTTGATGCAGAGTATTTTTTCCTGTGTGTCATGGTCTTAGAAGTTGGAAAATACTTGTCTAGATGGAGACACAAGATACGCACATATAACTTTAGCTTTCCTAGCTCTTCCTGTCTGGTAGGTACCAAGCACTTTAGCTCTGCCAGTGGAAAGTTTTCTTGGGAGCTTCATCTGTTGACACAGAGCATTGAACTCAGGGTGCTTCTTTAGCAACTTCTCACCTTCAACTTTCCCAATAAAGTTTCCTTCTCCTAGCATTTTTTCTTTCTTTCTTTTTTTTGTTTTTGCACATGTATGTTTGAAGAGACATGAATTACTTGTAACTAAAAGTGTCTCAAATAAGATAAGAGATCTTGGAAGTAAGGAGTAGATTTGAAAGGCGTAAATGAAATGGTAAAGCACCTGAGAATGGATCTGGAAGCCAAGGTCCTCCTGGTCTCATTTGGAGCACTCTGAATCTGTCCTGTATTTCCCATCATTTTTTTTCTCTGTCCTCAACGTACCTCCCGAGCGCCAACAAGGAGCGTCTCTTTTCATGACTTCCATCTACCTCACCAATTCCTACCTCAATCTCAATGTCCAGTTTTATTAAGTCTGTCAACTTAGCCCAATTTCTGCTTTCTCCTCAAAAATCACCTTCACAGCAACCTTTGAACTCTTCAGGAAGGTAGCACTGGATAGTGGTTCAAATTCTTGCTCTGTCAGTGGTGAGTTGTGCAGTCTGTGTCTCAGATGTCTGATCTGTAAAATGGGGTAATGACAGCATCCAGCTCTTAGGGTTGGTCTGAGGATTAAGTGCTAGGAAAGTGCTTGGCACGGTGAGCACCGTTTACTTTCATCAGTGACTTGTGTCCTGCCCACTGTGAGCTCCCTGTTGTATGTGTGAGCTGTGGTCCCCTGCCCTTTTTCTCCCACCACTAGGTTCTACTTGTTTATTAGTACTGCAACCTCTCAGCCTATAATTTCTCATTTTCACAGAATGCGATCACTTCTGTTTTTTTCAATTTTTAAAAATATTTCTTTTAGTTGTCAATGGATCTTTTATTTTATTTTTTATATGTGGTGCTGAGTATGGAACCCAGGGTCTCACACATGCCAGGCAAGCACTCTACCACTGAGCCACAACTCCAGCCCAGTAACCTCTTCTTTTGGTAACTGGGATGGTATTAGTCAAGTTCAAGTGTTTGACTCTTCCCTCATTGTCTATGTTTTCACACAGGTTTGCAGCTCTAGGGCTTTGATAACATCTCCGGGTTCTTTCTCTGTGTTGGAATCAATGAATCTAGGTCAAGGCTTAAAGCAGTAGTTGCGGGAACTTCCTGTTTTCTCACCTATCCCTGGCTTCCATTGCATGGTTGGTAATGTATGTTCTACTCTCTGTAGAGTCAGTATCATTTATTTTAGTGGCTAAGAGGAAAGGCACCAAGAGAAAAGGAAATTAAGAGTTGAGTAATCCTGCCTTCTCTCTGCAACTGAGCAACATTATGTTTTCTGACTCTGGGATTGTGACTGTCCCCATATTGCACATAATTTAAAGTGCCGTCCTGGTTGTCTCTGTGGTGTTGTACAGACTTTGCTGCTGCCCTGTGGCTCTGAGTCATGCGACTGAACCTCTGCATCACGATAGTGTATCTTCCAGGACTGTCTTCCTTTATCTCCTACCAGTGGAAATCTATGACTTAGCTTCTATATATTGTTTATTTTTTAATTTTAAAATGAAATTTATGTAATTTTCATATTTAAAAATTTATTGGTTCTTACTTATGAATAACATTGTTTTATTTTGACATAAATTATAAAAACATGATATATAATTGTTTAAAAATTTTTTTTAGTTTTTAATTTTTTACAGACTGCATTTTGACTCATTGTACACAAATGGGGTACATAATTTCATTTCTATGAACACAATGTAGATTCATACCATTCGTGTAATCATACATGTACATAGGGTAATGATGTCTGTCTCATTCCACCATTTTTCATACCCCCCTCCCTCCCATTTCCTTCTACATAATCTAAAATTCCCCCATTCTTCTCTCACTCCCTACCCCCCACCCCCATTATATATCATTCTCCACTTACCAGGGAAAACATTCAGCCTTTGGTTTTTTGGGCGTGGCTTATTTCACGCAGCATGATATTCTCCAGTTCCATCCATTTATTTGCAAATGCCATAATATTATTCTTCTTTATGGCCGAATAGTATTCCATTGTATATATATACCAGAGTTTCTTTATCCATTTATCTGTGGAACCAACCTAGATGCCCTTCGACAATCTATTCAGTTCCCAATACTTCCCCTTTCCCTCCCCTCCTCCTTCCCCCTCTTCCATTTCTTTTACTCTACTGATCTTTCATGTATAGCTATTTACATATAGCTTTTTTAAAAATTAGTGTCTTGTGGATATACATGATGGTGAGATTCACTGTGGTATATTCATATATGTACATAGAAAAATTAGGTCAGATTCATTTCACTGTCCTTTTTTTATTCCATCCCTCCTCTCTCCCCTTTAATCTTCTTCATCTACTCAACTTATATTCTATTTTATTTTTATTTTTTATACCCTTCCCCTTATTTTGAGTTAGCTTCTGCATATCAGAGAAATCATTTGATCTTTGACTTTTGGGCCTGGCTTATTTCACTTAGCAAGGTAGATTCCAGTTCCATCCATTTACTGGCAAATGAAATAACATCATTCTTTTTTATGGCTGAGTAATACTCCATTGTGTGTGTGTGTGTGTGTGTGTGTATATATGATATATATGTGTGTATGTATGTATATATATGATATATATGATATCTATATCGATATCTATATCTATATATATATATATATTTCACATTTTCTTTATCCATTCATCTGTCAAAGGGCACCTGGATTTGTTCGAAAGCTTGGCTATTGTGAATTGTACTGCCATAAATATTGTATCTTGTTTTATTTCTTGCTTCCCTGGCCACCTTTGTACCTTGGGTCCTAAGGTTCAGGATTCAGATGCCTAGGCTAGCTAGGAGATGTGTTCTAACTCAGAAGGACTTTGAATCTCTTGGGGAGATAGAAATAAATTACATCTGGGAAATGGGGTTGGTGGTATATCAAACACTGGGTTGATCAAGTTTAGGCCATATAATTTTCTAAATGTGATCTTTGAGCTCTAATTACTCTGATTTGAGTCTTTCTTTAGGGTAGAGTTGTTGGCCTATCTTATTGAAGTCATTAAGAAGTTACCAGGACACAGTTTCTGATTCGACATAAAGAACTTTCTAATAAGCTGCTTTCTGAGGCAATATGTTCCCTGTCACTAGAAGTATTCTTACTGAGACCAGATCTTCTGTTTAGGGTATTGAAATCAGACTTTTATATTGGATGGAAGATTAAAGCCAGAAGACCATTTGGGCCCCTGGTCTATAGAATATTAAACTGTAGGGTAACTTCATTACTTAAAAGGCATTTCTTGGTGATTAGCTGTGCATTTAGGAGCAGCAAATTCTGGTTATAAGTTGTACTTTGCAGAAACTTAAACGTCTCATCCTTCCATTCCAGGCTCAACTCCTGCTCAGGACTCCAGATTTGCGGAACTGTTCACTCCCTAAAAATATGTCCTCTTCTCTCCTACTTGTCTTTGAATGTGTAATTTCCCGTTCACAAAGTTTCATCTCCTTCTTTCTCATCTCATTAACTCTTAACTATGTCCCCACTGCCTATGGGGACTTTCTGGCTTGGTGTCTCTCTGGCATCTTTCCTTGTGCTCAGGGCTGACTAGACTCACCAGGCTCACTTGATGTGCTTCCTTCTTCCCTGTCTCTCTTCCTTCTGAAGCATGACTGTCTTTCAGGGGCCCAGGGACCATTTCTAATGCCTCTTTGCTTCTTTAGTGTCCATTATAGTGCCTGGCACTGAAAAAATGAGTAAAATAAGGTGCAACTATGAATTTTAGGTCTAGCAGTCCTGGAGTACATCTGATCCCTAAATTTTTTTGTGTCTGATCCTTCCATCTTGGGACTGAATTGCAAAGAACTTTCTGAGGAAAAATAAATGATGATGTAAGAAAAGATATCTTAGTGCCTTAAAGATATCAAATCACCCCACATTTCCTTCTCAGTCAATATTGGCAAGAGACAGAAACCAAGTTGTGCTGGGTGATCCTTATCCACTTTGTTGTGTGACTTGGCAGAATTAAACTATTCTCTGTCTTGATCTTTGGGGAGGAGGTGGATGCCTGAAAATTCAAACCAGTACCTTGTTTGGGATCTGATATCTAGAGAAAAAAATTTTTTTTGGTCAAAATAGGTAGGTGGTGAATAGAATAATCATTCAGTGTGCACTGAAACTTTCTCTGGGTATCTGTTTAATTAACAAAGTTTGCTTTAAAGCTGTGCTTTGTGTTCTTTATGGCATGCATATCATTTCCTAACCAAATTTATGAAAATGTACTGGGGCGGTGAGCATTTATAGAACTTCAGGGAGTAAGTCAGAACTGAAAGTACCAAACAATTTATTATTATTGCATGCATGTTATATTCAAACATGTGGTCTTCTCAGAAACAGACTGACTTCCCAGAGCACCTTATTAATTAAAGAAAAAAATGACTCTGCAGTGGGAGTATTTCTTGCCTTCCCTTGGGCTGACCTTGAGAGACTCCAGCTTTCTGGACTTCAGTTTCTTTTGCTGAAAAATTAGAGGTTTGTCTCTCATTAGGATCTTTTCAGCTTTACCTGTAGATAAGGTGCAATTATCTGTTTTTTCCTTTTTTTTCCCCCTGAGGTCCTGCACCAGACAAATAGGTTTGTGGTTGAGATGATTAACTTATTTTTTTTTAAACTTTTTATGCTTCTCATTTTTTTAAAAATTCATTTTTATTGTAAACAAATGGGATACATCTTGTTTCTCTGTTTGTACATGAAGTAGAGGCATACCATTTGTGTCATCATACATTTACCTAGGGTAATAGTTTTTGATTCATTCTGTTATTTTTACTTCCCCCACCCCTCCCACCTCTTTATCCCTCTACAGAGTCCCTCATTCCTCCATTCTTGCCCTCTTACTGCCCCCTATATAAGTGGTGTCATCATCCACTTATCAGTGAGGTCATTTGTCCTTTGGTTTTTTGAGATTGGCTTATCTCACTTAGCATGATATTCTACAACTGCATCCATTTTTCTGCAAATGCCATATTTTATTGTTCTTTATAGCTGAGTAATATTCCATTGATATATATATATATCATATATATATATGTGGTATATATATATATATATATATATACCACAGTTTCCCAATGACAGCACAGCAGAAGAAATGTCAGAAAGAGAGTTCAGAATGTACATAATTAAAACAATCAGGGAAGCAAACGAGGAGATGAAAGAGCAAATGCAGGCATTAAATGAACGTGCCAATCAACAGTTAAAAGAGCAAATACGGGAAACAAGAGATCATTTCAATAAAGAGTTAGAGATACTGAAAAAAAAAGAAAACAGAAATCCTTGAAATGAAGGAAACAATAAACCAAGTTAAAAACTCCATAGAAATCATAACTAATAGGATAGAACACCTGGAAGACAGAACCTCAGATATTGAAGACAAAATATTTAATCTTGAAAACAAAGTTGACCAAACAGAGAAGATGGTAAGAAATCATGAACAGAATCTACAAGAATTATGGGATATCATGAAAAGGCCAAATTTAAGAATTATTGGGATTGAGGAAGGCTTAGAGAAACAAACCAAAGGAATGAACAATCTATTGAATGAAATAATATCAGAAAATTTCCCAAATCTGAAGAATGAAATGGAAAACCAAGTACAAGAGGCTTATAGGACCCCACATATACAAAATTACAACAGACCCACACCAAGGCACATTATTATGAAAATACCTAACATACAAAATAAAGACAGAATGTTAAAGGCCGTGAGAGAAAAGAATCAAATTACATTCAGGGGGAAACCAATAAGAATATCAGCAGATTTTTCAATCCAGACCCTTAAAGCTAGAAGGGCCTGGAACAACATTTACCAAGCCCTGAAAGAAAACGGATGCCAACCAAGAATCTTATACCCAGCAAAACTTACTTTCAGATTTGACGACGAAGTAAGATCCTTCCATGATAAACAAAAGCTAAAGGAATTTACAAAAAGAAAGCTGGCATTACAGAACATTCTCAGCAAAATATTCCATGAGGAAGAGATGAAAAACAACGATGCAAATCAGCAACGGGAGGAACTAGCCTAAAGGAATAGCCAAATAAAGGAGAAACCAAATCATGTAAAAAAAAAAAAATGAGTCCAATGACTAGGAATACAAATCATATCACATAATAACCCTGAATGTTAATGGCCTGAACTCATCAATCAAGAGACATAGACTGGCAGATTGGATTAAAAGGAAAAATCCAACAATATGCTGCCTGCAAGAGACTCATCTCATAGAAAGAGATACCCACAGACTAAAGGTGAAAGGATGGGAAAAAACACCCATGCACACGGACACAGCAAAAAAGCTGGAGTATCCATCCTCATTTCAGATAATGTGGACTTCAAGCCAAAACTAGTCAGAAGGGATAAAGAAGGACATTACATACTGCTTAAGGGAAGCATAAATCAGTAAGACATAACAATTATAAATATCTATGCCCCGAACATTGGCTCATCCATGTACGTCAAATAAATCCTTCTCAATTCCAGAAATCAAATAGACCACAACACAATAATACTAGGCAATTTTAACACACCTCTCTCACCACTGGATAGATCGTCCAAACAAAAATTGAATAAAGAAACCATAGATCTCAATAACACAATCAACAATTTAGACTTAACTGACTTATATAGAATATACCATCCAACAAAGAACGAATACACTTTCTTCTCAGCAGCACATGGATCCTTCTCTAAAATAGACCATGTTTTATGCCACAAAGCTACTGTTAGCAAATACAAGAAGATAGAGATATTACCTTGTACTCTATCAGATCATAATGGATTGAAATTAGAAATAAATGACAGAATAAAAACCAGAAACTTCACCAATACTTGGAGATTAAATAATACACTATTATATGATGAATGGATAACAGAAGACATCAGGAGAGAAATTAAAAAATTCTTAGAAGTAAATGAGAACGAAGACACATCATATCAAAACCTCTGGGACACTATGAAAGCAGTACTTAGAGGAAGATTTATTTCATGGGGCACATGATATTCTTATTGGTTTCCCCCTGAATGTAATTTGATTCTTTTATCTCGCGGCCTTTAACATTCTGTCTTTATTTTGTATGTTAGGTATTTTCATAATAATGTGCCTTGGTGTGGGTCTGTTGTAATTTTGTATATGTGGGGTCCTATAAGCCTCTTGTACTTGGTTTTCCATTTCATTCTTCAGATTTGGGAAATTTTCTGATATTATTTCATTCAATAGATTGTTCATTCCTTTGGTTTGTTTCTCTAAGCCTTCCTCAATCCCAATAATTCTTAAATTTGGCCTTTTCATGATATCCCATAATTCTTGTAGATTCTGTTCATGATTTCTTACCATCTTCTCTGTTTGGTCAACTTTGTTTTCAAGATTAAATATTTTGTCTTCAATATCTGAGGTTCTGTCTTCCAGGTGTTCTATCCTATTAGTTATGATTTCTATGGAGTTTTTAACTTGGTTTATTGTTTCCTTCATTTCAAGGATTTCTGTTTTTTTTTTTCAGTATCTCTAACTCTTTATTGAAATGATCTCTTGCTTCCCATATTTGCTCTTTTAACTGTTGATTTGTGCGATCATTTAATGCCTGCATTTGCTCTTTCATCTCCTCCTTCAATGCCTGCATTTGCTCTTTCATATCCTCGTTTGCTTCCCTGATTGTTTTAATTATGTACGTTCTGAACTCCCTTTCTGACATTTCTTCTGCTGTGCTGTCATTGGGTTTTATTGATATAGTATCTAGGTTTGTTTGGGACATTTTCTTCCCTTGTTTTCTCATATTGGTCTGATGTCAGTGGGACTCTGTGATATTGCAGATTTCCTCTATTGGTTTATAGTGTCCCTGTAGATTTCCAGTGTATCACCTCCCAGCCTTCAGTAGCCTGAAGTCTTAGAGTAACTTGATAATGCAGTTCTTCCAAGAAAGCTGTCCCTAGCCCACTACTGGTTCCAGGGCTTGGAGCTGGCTCTGTGTGGAAAGGCTCTCACTGGGGAGCCTGTTCTGAGAAGCTGGTCGTGTGGGAGGAGCCCACCACTGGAGTGCCCAGGGCTGCCTGGAGAAGACCCTAGCTGCCCTGCCCTACTCTGATAAGCCGCCTGAATCCAGGCCTGCCGCCCAGGCCGAGCTTCACCGGGTGGGGGAGGCTCACCCCATGGTTCTATTTTAGTCCGAGTCTCTCAATGCCTCCCCTTCTTGAATCCTGGGTTCTGGAGTGACTGGAGATGCAGTCACCCTCTAGTCCGCCATCTTGGATCCTCAAAGTCTATTTTTATGGAACCTCTAGTTCATGGGTCATAGTTTAAAGATACCTAATGATTGGAAAGTGGAGACATTCCATAAACATTTAAACAAGTACATATATGGTAATTAAGTGGTTGTAAGTGCCAATTTCACTGAGATATAAAATCAATTAGAGATACAGCATTCACTAATGATTACTTTTGAGCAAAACAATCTCATTTTACAGAGGCTTAAATATTGGCTAGGCATTCCCTGTGCCAAAGATAAATATACTAGTTGAAGGAAATCCTTGACTTTAATAAGAAATAAGGACTGGGAAAATTGTAAGTGCCAACACATGAATAATCACCATAATTGGGTGCAAACTTTGCTAGAATTGATCACAACTTATCAGAACTGGGTTGAGGGTGGGAGTAAACATACTCTGTCCCAGTTTACAGGGTGAGGAGCTGCTCAGCGTAGGCAAATTTCCACAGATATTGGTCATTTTGAAATTACTACTTAAATGGATGGAGTTTGCTTACATATAATTAATCAGCAATATTTTTACAATTTCTGCTTTATTTCTATTCAATCAACCTTAATTTATAAAGATTTTCTGTACTTGAAAAATGAGCCAGAACCAAGAAAATAGGTCTAATCATTTAAAAATATATCTTGGAAAAATCTAAATTCACCTCTTATTGTTACCTCTTGTTACCAATGTGAGACCAAAAGGGGGAAGAAAGGCACCTTTGCTTTGTGGCACCAGGTTGCTTAAAAAATGACAGCAATTTAACCAGACTCCTTCGTGCAGATGTGTATTTGCAGACCTGTCCAGGAGACTTATAAATAACAAAGAAAACAATTCCACTATCCAGGGATGCTTTTGCTGCTCTGCAGCCGTAATGCTGACATTGCCTCACTCTGCAGTCAATCTTGGATCTTTGCTTTTGTGGAGAGCCAGTCTGGGGCAGAGGAAGGCTGTCTGGGTCCTTGGTGTACTTCCCTCTGTGGCCTTTCTCCATGACTGATCTTAGTCATTGTCTGTTAGGCTGATGGATAAAAAAATAAAGACCCCATCAGTGATATGTCTGGACAAAGAGCAAGTGACATTTAGACCCCTGTGGGGTGGACCCCAGCAGATAGTCAGTGATAATTGGCCCCAAGGGAATTAGTGGCAGGGTTTTCTGATGCACGTGAAAGCTGACAACTGGCTCCATAACTGTGTACAAAACCTTGTGATACACACTGACTCTCCCTCCTTCCTTTCGCTTTAGCAGGCTACAGCAGCCCCTGAGGATGCCGAACTGCTTGATGAAGAATGCCAAACAGCTTGATCAAGAATGCTTATGAGAAAAGAAATGGATGTTTACTAATTGGCTACTATGGGGTATTTTGTATACATTATCTCACTTTTGTAACACCACATTGGATAGGAAATATTATATCATATAACTTAGCAGGAAATCAAAGCTCAGAGAGGCGACATAGGTTAAGAAATTCACTTCAAGTCCTTCGACTATTAAGTAATAGGTCAGAGATTTAACCGCAGCTCTGATTCCAAAGGTTCTTTATACTATACACTGGTTCAAATGAGTTTAATGAAAAATAGCCTTGTTATTTTGCTAGCAATTCTAAGAGAGAAATAGATTTGTAGCCTAGTACAAATTGTAATCCAGTACAAAGCCTCCATTTATAGGAGGGCCCCATGCAGTGGTTTTCAACCTTGGTGGCACATTGGAATCTTTTGTGAAGCTTGAAAAAATGCTAATGTTTGTCTTATCCCCACTGATAGTGACTGAATTGTTGGGATGTTACTTGTGCATGAGGATTTAAAATAACTCCCTGGGTGAGTCTAGTGTGCAGCTGGCAGGGTTGAGAACAACTGGCCCAAAGAGGTTGTATGATATGGGATAAGGGTTGACATCCTTTTGCTCATTTGGATGTTGTTCATGGGAGACTTAAAAAATACAGATAAATACTTCTGAGACAGAAGTGTGAGAATCTCTGGAGTTTCTGGTTACAGAGCTTTTTGTCTAAATCACATTAAAGTTCATGACTTAATGTAAATGCCTATGCTGGTTTGATGTCCTTCCAGACTCTGTCTAGGGACCTATAGAGTGTGACCATAAAGCATTTTAAAGTCAATTTGGGATTTAGTACTTGGGATTTCACTTTAGGGAAAAAGCATGATACTTCAATAACAAAAATGATAGTATGTACAGTTTTGAAAAGGTCAAGAATAAATTATGCCAAGCAAGGAAATTTTTCCTCCTGATTTTTAATTCTGGAAGAATTCCTAATTTAATAGAATGTAAGGGTGGATGGAGTCTCAGGGTAAGGGCATAGAGGAACGCCTCATCTAAATTCCGAGTGTGTAGGAAAAACCTGATATACTGATTACCCAGCTCTTTTCTACAAGCTCAACTGGAAGATATGACAGCTATGAAAACAAGCTGTCCTTGGATTGGTGCTAGTGCTGGTGTTTTTCAATAAGAAGGGATTTTAGTTAAGGACCCAATGGTGTGACCATTTTTAAGAAAGCATATTTACACACATTCTATGGCAGAGTGATTGAAAACCCCAATTCTTCACTTTTCCCTAGCCCTTCAGTCTGGGCTGGACTTGTGATTTATTTTAACCGATAGAATGTAGTCTAAGGCATGTGCCAGTTCTGACCCTGGGCCACAAGAGGACTTCCATGCTTATCTGTCTTAGAGATGCTACTTTTGTACAAGTAGCATCTTGTGCAAAACTAGGGAACAAGACTAGGCTTGCCTGCTAGAGATGAGAGACCCCATATCCTAGAATCGTGATTACAGTGAGGCCATCCCACATTAGCCAACACCCTGCTGACCACTGGACACAGGCTCAGACTATTACAACTGCCTCATGTACAGCTACGATCTGCAGATGGCTTAGGCTTCTCATAGATCCAGCAGAAGGGACAAATCAGTCATTTTATGCCATTAAGTTATTGTAGCAAAAGACAATTTTTACACATCCTCCTTTGGCTGCAGAAAGAATTATAATAATTCCTTTTGAAATGAAGAGACTGAAAGGTTGCATTCAGGAGGTATCCTGTCATTGTAGAGAGGACGTGTGCTTTGAAATCACACATGCTTTTAACCAGGGAAAGCCTTTGGTTCTGGTATCTACTAGTTCTAATACCTTGGGCCGATGATTTAAATTTTTTGAATCTGTTTCTCTGTCCGTAAATTGGGTAATAGATTCTTGCTTTTAAAGTTGCCATGAAGACTAAAGGAGATGAGCTGTGTGAAGATGAACACTTTATAACTCTTAGCTGTTATAATGATGAGGGTGGAGATGAGAATTGCTCTAAGTTACATGGCTAGGAACAGTCAGGGACATGAATTTCTTCTTTAAGTTTCTTTTTCAGTGATTTCCTCATTCCTGATTCAGGAAACTTCCATCTCCTGTGCTTTCTGCTCTCACCTCCTCTGATGTGTTCTAAGGGCTTATTTTATGTCTTTAACCCACCATTAGTTCTACCTAATTTTTAAAAATCTCACTTTGAGTGAGAGTGGACTAAAGATCATTCAGTGGTGACAGGAAGTAAGTTATTCTATGCAGGCAACCAGTAGTTTCTCCCATACTGCAGCCACTGTGCAAAACTAGGGCCACCCAGGACATAGATCCCTTAGGGGTCT
Source organism: Sciurus vulgaris (assembly GCF_902686455.1). Lineage (NCBI taxonomy): Eukaryota > Metazoa > Chordata > Mammalia > Rodentia > Sciuridae > Sciurus > Sciurus vulgaris. Next base: position 64,642,582 of record NC_136475.1, read on the forward strand.
TTCTTTAGTCTTTACTAAAGAAAGTTCTGTAGACATAAGAATCTGAGCAGTTAAGATGAAAGGTAGGGGGCCACCAAATACAGGAAAGAAGTAATAAATGTGTAATAAGCACTATGACCATATGAGTAGTTTCACTAACCAGGACCATAGGATGGTTTCTATTTACTTCCTGGATACATATTTCAATATGCATGTCCTTGAACTATCTTCCACTCACCTTGCATAAAGATGATTCACCTTCAGTGATAATTTTTTATATCATGTCCAGCTCTCAGTTGCCCAACTCCATGTATTTGAGTATACAATTCCATTCTTGTATTTCTATTTTATTGCAATACAATTAAGTCTGTGGAGTAAATGTATAATTTCTTACTTTACATATTATGTCCATTATTATTCCTTCTCCACATGTAGCTGAGTTTTGTCCACAGACTCCTAGAGACCAGGGAGCAGCATGCTTTGCAGCACAGAGCCCAAGCGTGCATGTTCAGCAAACACTACTAGCCTGTCAGGTAACACAGGCTATGTGTGAGCTATGGGGAAGAAGGATATCCCCGAGTTCCACTAAAATCTTGAAGAGAAAGGGAATGCAAATCAAGATGTTGTGGAAACAGTTATTCAGTACTGCTGGCTTCATCAGATTGTCTTTAAGCTAAAAATTGGAAGCCCACTATTAATCAAGCTGCCTTGGGAAAGATCAGTACTTCCCTCAGGGTCCTGCTTTTAGTGCCAAAAAGCAGATGTTTTGCTAGAAGAGAAACAAGCATTTTAAAGTGCAATATGTATAGTTTAGTCAGCAAGAAACATTAAGACTAATTTACAGTCGTGGTTATGCTGTGGCTTCCTGGAATTATTCACTCTAATAACACCAATAAGCCCTGGTCCCTAGCCTTCCAAGGTTGCTGGTTCTTCTATTTTAGATCAAGCTTTTCTGTCATTTCTCGTTCCATCCTGGTTTAACCATTAAAAGCCTGATGATACTTGGAAATCTGTATAAAATTATATACCCAGGTTTAAAAATACCAGTAATCGTGAATCTGTAAGCATAATATTTGAAAACTGCACCTCAAGAACTGTAGCTTGTCATGCTTGTACTTTTCTATTAAAAATTTCCATTTTTTCTTATAAATAATCATTGACATGCCCTTAAGTGGCAAGACGAAATGTTATGTTGAATTAAAAATGATACTTAAAGTGATGTCTGTTTGAAGAAAGAGAAACAAAACACTCCTCTAATCTGTAGTTTAAGGTCAAGTTTTTGCTTGATTTTTGCCTTTCCTACACAACTGTTGAACCAAGGACAATGAGAGCAAAGACATGGGTGTATGTCTTGGTGAAGGATTGCCTCCTTCCTTCCTTCCTTCCTTCCTTCCTTCCTTCCTTCCTCCCTCCCTCCCTCCCTCCCTCCCTCCCTTCCTCCCTTCCTCCCTCCCTCCCTTCCTCCCTTCCTCCCTGCCTCCCTTCCTCCCTTCTGTCTTCACACCACTAACGAAACCCTTTGCAACATTCTTTCAGATGTCCATGTTCTTACTATTTGATCCCTTCCAGTGAGGGACACTCATTGAAGGGGCAGCACATCCATAATGGCATTGCACATTTTATTATAAAGGTTGTAATTAGCTACTTAATTCCATTCTCCACAAAGAACTGTGCCCGCTGTGTGGGCTCAGGCAATGAAGTGATCTGAAAATAGACCCAAGGGTAGAATTAAAGCTCTTTTATGTACACTATGCACATTCCTGTTGATGGGACCAGGTTGTCCTGCTTCTGCCTGCTAATTTTCTCTTTCTACTAAGTGAATTTAGAGACATTGTGGATTTTGAGAATGGGTCAGCCTCAATTTTAGTCTTTTTCTAGAATGATCCAATTGACTTTGAACTGGTCTGCATAGGTAGGCATTTAGGATTCTGTTCTCTAAATTTAGCCACAGAATGTTTGTCACTGGTGGGGTGGGGATTGTCTGTCTATGGCCGTACTTGGCTTGGTATCAGACAAGTTTGGTGTGTCTAGAACTCCATCTTTATCAGCTTCTGAAAAACTGCTTCCTGAGATGAGTTGAACTACAGAGTTAGGAGTTCATGTTTCTCTTAGAATGCCATTGGTAAAGGCTTCTTTTGAATGCCATCTGGTCATGAGTTTTCTTCATAAGGTTAAAAAAAAACCTTGTGTGTGTGTGTGTGTGTGTGTGTGTGTGTGTGTGTGTGTATACATACTGTGGGAAAAAATGCTGAATTTTATGTTACAGAAGGAAACCTGAGTACATTGCCATAGTGCTGTAGAGTTTTTTCTTTATGAAGGGAGACTTGCTGGATACTAATAAATAATAAATTCCATTTCCTTTCCTGGACACAGAAGAAGACAGCATTTCTCATTATTCCTTGAAGCTGGTTTGTGGCAATGTCCCTGGGTTTCGTCCCATGCAATATGTTTGGAAGTGATATGGGACATTTTCAGGCTGGTCATAAAATCCACTGTGTAATCTTCTACACTCTCTGGGGAAGGCTAAACATAGGGGATGATAATGTTAAAAGGTGCAAGGAGACTTAATGCTTGAATCACTTAAAATTCTTAATTATTCCACAGTTATTTTTGACATTAATGTCAAAGTCATTTTAATTTTAATTGAAAGGAAAAAACCCTCCATATTTGTTTACCTTAAAAGTTATTTTAATTCTGTAAGAGAAATATGAAATAAAATCACGGTAAGTTGGCAATTTTAAAATAATGACATAATTGTAAAGGGAATTACTTTGTACCTGAGATAGATTAGAAAGACTTAAAAATTTAATATTGAAAACTGGGTGTCATGGCACATGCCTGTAATCCCAGTTACTTTGGAGAACAAGGCAGGAGACAACAAATTCATAGTCAGCCTAGACACCATCTCAAAAAAAATTAACATTGAGAAGTTGGACAAATGAAGTACTGACACCTAATCTTCCAAAGCTCATTTCAATGTTAGTGTTTTGAAAACTGTATGTGATGATATGGCCCTTGTTAAATTCAAGGCTTTTATTAAATGGTAAAACAAATGGTTCCTGTAGGGCTCAAATTTTTCCCCCATGCAGCCTAAAATAGAAAGGAAAATATTAGTGCAGGAGAGCGTGGACTGTTGTGATAGACTGTCCCCTCGTTTACTTCAGTGGCATCACTTCAATGGACTTGTATGTGTAGCCTACACAAAATATTATTTTCCATAAGTCTTAGTAAAAATATCTTACCCTTTTTCACCAGTTTTTTCAAGATTGATATATGTAATGGTTTGGACCTATAATGTCCCCTGAAAAACAAAGTATGGTCCCCAATAAACAAGGTCCAAAGGTGAGAGCTTTTAGGTAATGATCAGATTTTGGGATCAACCTCATCAGTGGATTAATTCATTTGATGGATTAATAATTTGAATGAACTACTGGGTAGTAATGGTGGGTAGGGAGGGCGTGGCTATCTAGGAGAAAGTCTGACTCTGTAGCCATGACCTTGGACTGTATCTTGCCCCTGACTCCTCTCTTTTTTGCTCTGCGTCCTGACTGTACCATACCCTTCCACTATGATGTTATGCCTCACCTCAGACCCAGAGCAATGGAGTTGACCAACCATGGACCGAGACCTCTGAAACTGTGAGACCAAAAGTTTATACTTTTCCTCCTGTAAGTTGTTCTTTTCAGATATGTTGATCACAGCAACGAAAAGCTGATTAACACAACATACACTATCAATATGACATAAATCTTATTGAGAGATCACAGGTGAAACACAGGATAAACACACAATTTAATTCGTTTTGCCATGGTAAACAGTTTGTAAGGACCAATCTGTAGGAACCTTAATCACTCAGTGGGATTGATGTACTAGCCTGGGATGGTACCAGGTTTCCTGCTCATCCATGTCCATCCACCCACCCAGTTGCTGCCTCTACTTCCTAATGTGCTCTTGATTTCCATTTTGGAATCATTCTGAATATTCTTAGTTTTGCAGATGCTATTATACTTTTTTTGTGAGCATGTCTACAGCTTAATTAACCTTTATTACTTTGAAATTTATATTCACTCTTAGATTTTATTTATGTCTTTCTGCTTTGAATTTTCAAAGGAGCTGGATCACAATGGGAGCATTTGAGAAAATCTAATAATTATCCCAGCTTGGCCACTATCAAGTTGCATAATTATAAGCAAATTATCTCACATTGTAGGATCTCTAATGATTGACTGTCACGAACTGACAGCAATTACCACTATTTACCTCCAAGTAGATTATTCATTTTGAAAATGCTAAAGAAAGCTATTATGGCTAAGAAGAGGACTATAAAAATAGATGGTGTGGTGCATGGCATTTTACTTCAGAAAAACTGGGTACAATCCAGCCTCTGTCATTAATTGGCTTAAAATCTTAGGCCATTTAAGCTATAGGCCTATTTCTTCAAATATGGAATTAGATCATCTTACCATCACAGAAATGCCTTGATGAAACTAGATCATGTGCCTAAGTGTCCAAGTATGCTGGTCTATAGGAAGGGCTCAACAAACATTTGATAACGCCAGAGACATTAAAGAGGAAACCTAGACACTTCTCCAAATGGCATGGAGCAGTGGAGAGTGACATGACCCTAGGAGAGGTCAGTTACCTTGAATTCTGGGCGATTCCAAATCTATTCTGAATGAGTTTTGATTTGATTATTCTTATTTAACTAACTTTGAAAGTAATGAAGGAAAATAGGAAGGAATTTTAAGTTTACTAATTACTTATGAGTAAATCAGTAAGGAAGTCAGCCAGTCAAAAGTCCTGCTCATTCACTTGCTCTAAACCTTCTGATAGGATCCATCATATTTGGAATAAAATCTGAAGTTCTAACCAGGACTCACAAGGCCCTATGAGATCAGAGGTGGGTGGCTGCTGGCCTCATCTTCCTCCGTTCTCCTTCTCGCTCCCTCTTCTGCAGCCCCACATGTCTTCTTGCTTCTTTTGATTCCTCCACGTCCATGACCATCTGAAGCCATCCCTCACATGGAGCATCTTTTCCCTTTCTCCTAGACCTTGCATTGCTTGGTCTTTTGCTTCATTTAAGTGCCCCCTCCAGTATTGTTTCCTCAGTAAGAAATCTCTAAAGTAGCCACCTCTTCCCCCATCCCAACACCTTCTACCCAATTAATCTGTATATTTTCTTATAAAAATTGTAAATATATAAAAGTACTTATAACTACCTAATATTATGTTATCTGATCTGTGTATTTCTGTTTACTTGTTATCTATCTCCTCCACTAAAATCTAAGTTCCAAGAAAGCAGAGGACGTGTTCTCTTGTTTCGTTCATTGCTATTCCTTGACCTGGATCGGCACTCATTACCAGTGTGTACTCAAAACTGTCTGTGGCATAAATACCTTCTTATTAGCTTAGGCACTGGGATATACTGTTTAACATGTAAAAGAACATTAGAAGGTCCAAATGTTACGGACTTGGAAGTGAATACTCTTAGCTATGTACAGTTGTATAAACAAATATTTCCAGAAGCACTGTGGAAAATGGAGTTTCCTGGTGGAAAATAGGAATAAGAGGGTGAAGTTGTAGGAGCAAGATGATAACTTGGGACTTCATGATCACTTGGGGCATCAAGGGCCATCTGGAAATTAGAACAGATGAGATTTCCATGAGAACGCGAAGATGTTGGAACAATTGGGCTATGGGCAAAGAAAGGTAGTGTTACTAGTCAATCCAAAAGTGAGGACTGAAGATTAAGGCTGAGCCTTATAAAGATGCAACTGAAATGAGACTGGGTGAATAGGTTTTGTTTTTGAAAGCTACCAGCATGGATCCCCTCCACCCCAAGGATGCCTAATGTTGCCACACTGACCCACCAAGCAGCCTGTGTGATTCTGTCCTGCATATGGACAGTGTCTGCCACATTCCCTCCAACCTCTACTGCTGCCCTGTCATCTTTATTTTTTCCCTTTATTTATGATTTTGTTTGCTTTCTATATGTACAGTCCTCCATTCCTTCTGTTTAAGTTTGTTTAACCATTTTGAATTTAACAATTCAAATAATGCAGAAGAGTTTCTGATAAAAAGCAACTGGCTCCAGCCTTGTTTATTTCTCTCCCTCAGTTCTAGTTCCCTGAGATCACTCTTGTTCACTTGTGTTTTTTAATTAGTTCTTTTTAGTTATATGACAGTAGAATTCATTTTGTTATAATTATACAAGCATGGAATATATCTTATTCTAATTAGCATCCCATTCTTATGGATGTGCACAATGGTGGAATTCATTATGGTGTATTCATATAAGTACATAGGAAGATTATTTCAGATTCATTCCACTGTCTTTTCTTTTCCTGTCCCCACTCCCTTCCCTTAATTTCCCTTTGTCTAATCTACTGAATATCCATTCTTCTCTTGACCCCACTTATTGTGGGTTAGCTTCCACATATCAGTGAAAACTTTTGACCTTTGGCTTTTTGGGACTGCCTTATTTCACCTACTATGATAGTTTTCAGCTCCATCCATTTACCTGCAAATGTCATAAGTCATTCTTCTTTATGGTTGCATAATACTCTATTGTGTATATGTACCACATTTTCTTTATCCATTAATCTGTTGAAGGCCACTGAGTTTGGTTCCATAGCTTAGCTTTTGTGAATTGAGCTGCTTTGAACACTGATGTGACTGCATCACAGTAGTATGCTGATTTTAACTCCTTTGGATATATACTGAGGAGTGGGATAGCTGGGTTAAATAGTGTATCCATTCCAAGTTTTCTGAGGAATCTCCATACTGCTGTCCAGAGTGGCTGCACCAATTAGCAGCTTTACCAGCAAAGTATGACTGTACCTTTCCCCCATATCTTCAGCAACATTTATTGTTACTTGTATTCTTGATAATTGCCATTCTGACTGGAGTGAAATGAAATCTCAGTGTAGTTTTCATTTGCATTTATCTGCTTGCTAGAAATGTTGAACATTTTTTCATATATTTGGTCACCATTCACATTTCTTCTTTTGAGAAGAGTATGTTCAGATCCTTTGCTCATTTATTGAATTGGTTTTTTTTTTTTTTTGGTGTTAAGTTTTTTGAATTCTTTGTATATCCTGGAAATTAATGCTCTATCAGAGATGCAGGTGGCAAAGATTTTCTCCCATTCTGTAGGCTCTCTCTTCATACTCTTGATTGTTTCCTTTGCTGAGAAGAAGCTTTTTAGTTTGATGCCATCCCATCTATTGATTATTGATTTTTCTTCTTGCACTTCAGGAATCTTGTTATGGAAATCAGTTCTTGAACTGATATGTTGGAGTGTTGGGCGTATGTTTTCTAGTATGTTCAGGGTTTCTGGTCTAATTTCTAGGTATTTCATCCAGTTTGAGTTGAGTTTTGTGCACAGTGAGGGATAGGAGTTAAATTTCATTCTGCTACATGTGGATTTCCAGTTTCCCAGCACCATTTGTTGAAGAGGCTATCTTTTCTCCAATGTATGTTTATGGAGACTTTGTCTAGTATGAGGTAATTGTATTTTTATGTATTTGTCTCTGTGTCTTTCTATTGTGTTCCATTGGTCTTGCCTGTTTTGGTGTCAATATCATGCTGTTTTTGGTACTATAGCTCTGTAGTATAATTTAAGGTCTGGGATTGACCATTTGTGTTTTTAATTCTGTTGTTTAATGCCAATACCCTAGACTAGTCTGCCTAATAGAAATTTAATGTGAGTCAAGTAATTTTAAATTTAGTAGCCTCATAAAAAGTACCATATAAAACACATTTTAATGATGTATATAATTTAACCATGTACAACCAATACAGTATTTCAACACTAATCTAAATAGATATTGTTACTGAAATAGTTTAAATTTTTATATTATTTTCAAATCTATTTAAACTTGTGGCACATGTCAATTTGATTAAACATGTTTTAAGTGCTCAATAAGCTCATTTTTCTGGTGGTTACTATATTGGACAGTAGCAGTCAGGTAATGTGTATCAGATAGTATTTTTTGATTTATATATTGAGTATATTTCTTATACAACAACATATAATAATGTGTATTTTCTCTTTGACTTGAATGTAAGGTTACTTACACACTGATCTCTCCTATCTTCTTCCTAGTAGTGTTTTTAGATATATACACAAGTGTGGATTTGTATATGTGTGTATAATTAATTCATATAATTTTAGTTTTTTATTGATTATAAGTTTAAATAATATACTAGACAGACTATTTCTAATTCTTCAGCTTCAGTAAGGTTAAAATCAAATATCTTGATTCTTCACTATAGGATATTATCATTTCTACACATTCTGTACCTTTTTTCTGTTTCTCTTCCATCTTATATAGAATGCAAATTGTAAATATTTACAGAGGATTCTGTAACCATGTGTCTCAGTTATTCTAAAGTTATACAGAAAGCAATAAGGAGTGAGACATCCTCTGTGTGGTTTTGATCAATATGGATGGAGGTACAGACAAGCAGAACTTGATTTACCTAGAGCTGAAGGCCAAACAGAGAAGGAGTTTCCTTACTGCCAGTCAATAAATTAGGTAGTCATGGTTTTGGGTAATGGGATGAAGAACCAGTTGCTAATTTGAACTGAGGCTTTTTATTATTTTATTAGTCTATTCCTGGAGATTAAATATAGTAAGGAAATAGATTCACATTTGACATGTTAATAATTTTTCCTCCTGAAAAGCTGGCTCTTTATGGATCAGGGTTTTGTTCTACAGAAGACCAAATGCTGAGAACCCAGAATCAAAAGAAACACAGGGTTAGAAATGTCATGTGAGTTTTGTGATGCTGGGGGCTAATGTTGTTTGCAGAGAAGAATATTTGCATTTGCTTTTTTTTAAAGTTAGAATTTGATGTATTAAAATTACAAACTAAAAAATATTTTAAATTGACCTACTACATTCAGCTCATAATTACTATTCTATTCATAAATCTAGTAAATGTTACCAATCACATTAGAAGAGTTTACTAATTAACTTGATTAATTGTAGTCCTTTATATATTTTAAACTTTAATGGATTTGCTTTTCTTAAGAACTAAGTGCTTTGAACAAGTCATTTATCTCTAATTACTTAAAATGCTCTGGTTAATTTAATAAATTAAATTTCAAATATTGTGAACCTCAAGTTCTTTTATATATTCTAATGGTAGGTACAAGAAAAGTAAATCATTTAACTTAAAATCATAAGTCTAAAAATCTATTATTCAATCACAATTTTAAATTAGAATTGTCAGATGAATCAATCTGTCAGATGCTTTGATATTCTGAGTTCTCTAAATAACATAAAACCTCTGACACTGTTTACTTTATCATCTCTATTCCTCAGTCTTGCTGGCATTAAAGGACCTTCATTCACTGAGGACAGGGTCACCATGCTGAGTGAATTAGGGCCCTTCTCGGCTGACTGAGAAGGCTGATTACCTGGAGGTTTGGGGCTGGGGCAAGAGCCAGTGCTGCTGTTCTTCTGTTAGGTTTCTCGCATGGCCTTGTTGAGCCTTGCTGAAAGCCCTGTTCTATAAATGCCATTAGTTTTGCAACCTAAGTTCCTGGAGTTCAAAGTAAGACCTTCTTGGTATCGCTGTGACTTGTTTTAACTATATTGTTTGAGCTGGATAGAGGAAGGCCTGGAACTCCTACCCAGGTTGCTTCAGCACTAGATGGGCGACTATTAACTGATTTACAGTTTGGGCCTGTTCTTAATTTTTTTCTTCATCTTCCTTAATTGGCAGGGCCAGGATGCATAGGTATTTGAATGAATGCTGTACATCTTTCAGATTTTCCTATTTCTTCAGTTATAATACTAAAGCCATGCTAATAACAGGAATTAGTAATCACTTTTTTAAAAAGCACTAATTTGAAAGTCAAGTTTGTGTATCATGAAAGTGACTGCTGTGGAAATTTCAGGCGGAAGGGAGCTATCATTCAACCAAATTGGAACCCTCAAAGAATGTTGAGTCTTCAAATTTCCACAGGCTCCAAGTGCTACAGAGGTTCATCTCCTTTTGGGAAGAAGGACTTCATAGCTTCCAGTGTCCCCATGCTCCCATAAATAAGATTGGAAACTGGAGGTTATGAAAGCTTTGGATCTTTTGTTTTTTAGGACTCCTTTTCTCATTAATTCTAGCATATATTACTTTGCATTATCACTTTTTGAGTGACTTACATGTACCAGATGCTGTAGGTATTTGGGGTTTTAGTGAGACTGGGAGATTCTTCCGTTGCAATGCTGATATTTTTGCCTCTAATTGGTTACTTTCCCATTAGAAAATAGCTAATCTTATGGTTGGTGTGTGAAATGTTCCTTGGGGCATAATCTGCCAGGGAACAAAACTGAAGGACTCTGAAGTGCTTTCTACTGCTCTGTACCTTCCTTGTACTGTGCATTCCTCTGTGTGTTCTCTGTGACTGTGTGGGAGGACTGGCTTGGGAGTGCCATCTAGGCAGCTTGTAAATACACTACGAGTCTGCTCAGAAAGCAGATCATTCTAGATGTCATAGGATAGAGAGGAGGAAGCCTCGCGTGATCTCTTGACCTCATTTTCCAATTCACATCTTAGTAGAGCTGGAGTTTTGGATATTTGCCTAACTATTAGTAAAACTGATACTTGTTTCTCATTTGACTGTTGCTTTTCATGGATTTTCTCATTTGGCTATTTCTTTTGGTTGACAATCCCAGAGTGATAGCTGGAGAATGGGGAGGACTAAAAATACTACTTGAAGTCATGACAAGTCCCCATATTTAGAAAGATTAAATAACTTGCCTAGATCACATAATGAGTTAGCAAACTAGAGTTTGCACATCAGTTTGTTTCCAAAATGATCATATATTCAGCACTACCTCAGTACTCCTAAACCAGTGCAAGCTTTGAACAGGGGAGCAATCACAACAACACATATGACTTCTACTTCTTAGGGGATGTCAATCACTGTGGACCTATAGAAACTCAGTGGTTCACACAATTTTGGGTGTAAGACCTCTTTACACTCTTAAAAGTGATTGAGAATTCCAAAGTTTTTGCTTATGTGGGTTCAATATTCACAGTATTATAAAATTAACACAGTGAAATTTTCATAACACAGGAGCACACATTTCATTAGTCCTCGAATGATGAGGTCTCCACACATCAGGTAACATCTGGAAATTTCCACTGCACTCTCATGAAAGACTGAAAGTGAAAAATATGTTTAAATATATGAAAATCATTTTGACTTTGTGATCGTTTGAAAGTCCTGATTACCTTGAAAATGACTGATTGGAGATCAGTGGGCAGGGGTGGAGATTCAGTGTTCTCAGGTGAGCTTGGGAGCTGCAGGAGAGACTCAGCAGAAGCCCTTCTGTACCCACTGGCATGCACTGAGCCAGTTCTGATGGCACGTGGTGTTCCTAGACCCCAGCCTTTTTTCATCTGCTGCTCTTGGTGGGCTGATTTTCACCTTTACCAATACTGTCACTGCCAAACATAGAGACAGAGGATCACACCATGTGTTACTAGCCCAGGAAAAAAAAATCACAATTTGAAATTTAAATGTTTTCTACTAAAGGCATATCACTTAGCAGCATTGTAAACTCAAAAAATTGAAGAAAAACTATCATAAGTTGGGTACCATCTGTATGTCTAATTTTTGTTTTAATTTGAGGAGAGGGTGCCATTTTTCTCATTTGCTAAAGGTGCTATGTGTATTAGAGGCAGCTCAGAAGTAAAGTGATTGGACACTTTTGGAAGAATACTTCAGCATCAGTATGTGTTGAATGCTTTAGAAGAGGGGGAAGCAAGCATTAAGCACGTCAGTTGAAAGAAGTCTTAACTCAGAAAATTAGATTAGTTAGGATGGTTTGCTTTTCTAAAATCATATTGCTAAATAGTTCTTTCAGGTTAGTCAAATTGCTCAACGAATATGGAAGATAAAGTTGGGAATTCCCAACTTGGTGCTACCTGTTAGCTTTTCCATTTAACTACATGTATAATTTATTGACAGAAATTTCCCCATGGTTAATCTATTTGCTGTTAGCCCTGAGGGAGTTTGTGTTGTTGATCTACTCTGGAATCTTAAAGACATTTGCTTGCTTTTAGTTTCCTACTCACAGGCACATACTGCCACAGTGGTGGCACCACTTATCTCTAGTGACCTTCATGAGCTTGGTGATTGATCTGAGGACAGATGAGAATGGAGAGGGAGCTATTTGTCACAGATCAGAGGTTTGTTTGCATTGCAAGCTTGGCTTTGTAGCTTACTGCACATGCACGTTCTGCATCCTTCATGTGTCTAGCCACTGTGAATGGCTGCAGCTAGATTTTAAGGCATTGGCAGGAAGAAGCAAAAGTAGAAAGTTTTGAAATTCAGGGGGTATGCTGTTTGAATCAATTAAGTGCCGTTTGTAAATTGCTGTGCTCTTTCTAGTTTTCTAACAGTGAAAGCCTATTGAAGAGAAAAGTTGACATTTATTGTATAAAGAAAAAAATATTCTTTGTATTTGCAAGCAGTGCTTTTTTTTTCGGTATTGTTTCATATTGAGTACCATGTATTATATACCTTTTTCCTCTGCTGGTTGCCAGGGAGATGTGTTAGAGAAAGCGGTTCTGACAATATTCCCCATGAAGTACTGTAAACTTTATGAAAGTGAGGATCAGATTTTTTTCCATATTTTTACTTTATATCTATGTATGATATTATGAAACATACCAGTGTGTATTGAATGAAAATGAATAAATAAAATTGGTATTCCTTTTCCTATAGTATAGTATAATATATAGGTATATTTGTACACACACACACACAAACACACACACACACACACACACACACACACACACACAGATATGCAAGAGAATGCTGGAGAATTCTGGATTTGGATTTGTGGCGATGTATGCGCTCAGATCCCAGACTTTCCCTCTGACCTCCATCTACCTGTATGGCAGAGAAATTAATCTCTAAACAAAGAATTTATTTGGTAATATTATACCAGAATTGCAATTTGGGACACACCTATAGACCAGATGATCTCTGGTATGCCCAGAGAACAAAGGAAAATGATAGGTTTTATTGGAGGAAGAAGAGGTTATAAAAGCTTTGTTGAAAGAAACTTTATGGTGCTGGCAGCATCTTGCTGGAGTTGGTGAATTCTGTCTGGCCAGAGTTGTTGTTAGGTAAGATTTGTAATCTCAGAGCTATTGTTAGGCCCTTATAGTTGTGACTGGGCTTGTCAGATAGCTTTGAAACTGGAATGTTTGACCTGCATGTTTCTCCTCATGGCTTCTTGACTCCGTTTTAGTTGAAAATGACATACATAAGTCCATTTTGTAATATCATCTTTCACAAGGGTCTGTGTAATGGTAGCAACCCTTGAGTTCCTTGTGCAGAGCAGATTCACACTGGGTCTTTCCATCTAGAGGAGCCTTCAGCTATTCCTCAAAGGCAACCTTGGGCTTATAAGCTCTTTTTTTTGTTTTTCTTCTTTTTTCATACAAGTTAACCGCAGTGTTAAGAACCAAAGTGTGTTCTGCCTAAATTCATGTTGAGACCTTAACCTCCAAAGTGACTGCATTTGGAGAGAAGGTCTTTAAGAGCTAATTAAGGTTAAGTGAGGTCATAAGTGTGAGTCTTAATCTGATAGGACTCTTGTCTTTTTTTATTATTATTTTTTTTTAATTAAGAATCATAAATTTACATAGGGCAATATTGTTTGATTCATTCTGTTATTTTTTTCCCTTCCCCCCCACTACACCCACCCCTGTTTTCCCTCTATACAGTCCTTCCTTCCTCTATTCTTACCACCCTCCTTATCCCTAACCCTAAACCTAACCCTAACCCTAACGCTAACCCCTCCTACCCCCATTATATGTCCTCATCCGCTTATCAGCGAAATCATTTGTCCTTTAGTTTTTTGAGATTGGCTTATCTCACTTAGCATGATATTCTCCAATTTCATCCATTTGCCTGCAAATGCCATAATTTTATCATTCTTCATGGCGGAGTAATATTCCGTTGTATATATATATGCCAGAATTTCTTTATCCATTCATCAACTGAAGGACATCTAGGTTGGTTCCACAATCTGGCTATAGTGAATTGAGCAGCAATGAACATTGATGTGGCTGTATCTCTGTAGTATGCTGATTTTAAGTCCTTTGGGTATAGGCCAAGGAGTGGGATAGCTGGGTCAAATGGTGGTTCAATTCCAAGCTTTCCGAGGAATCTCCAAACTGCTTTCCAGAGTGGCTGCACTAATTTGCAACCCTACCAGCAATGTATGAGTGTACCTTTTTCCCCACATCCTCGCCAACATCTATTGTTGCTTGTGTTCTTGATAATCGCCATTCTAATTGGGGTGAGATGAAATCTTAGGGTAGTTTTGATTTGCATTTCTCTTATTACTGGAGATGTTGAACATTTTTTCATGTATCTGTTGATTGCTTGTACTTCTTCTTCTGTGAAGTGTCTGTTCATTTCCTTAGCCCATTTGTTGATTGGATTATTTGTATTCTTGGTGTAGAGTTTTTTGAGTTCTTTATAGATTCTGGAAATTAGCGCTCTATCTGAAGTATGAGTAGCAAAGATATTCTCCCACTCTGTAGACTCTCTCTTCACATTACTGATAGTTTCCTTTGCTGAGAGAAAGCTTTTTAGTTTGAATCTAACCCAGTGGTTGATTCTAGCTTTTATTTCTGGGGCTATGGAAGTCCTGTTAAGGAAGTCTGATCCTAAGCCAACAAATTGAAGATTTGGACCTACTTTTCTTCTATAAGATGCAGGGTCTCTGGTCTGATTCCGAGGTCCTTGATCCATTTTGAGTTGATTTTTGTGCAGGGTGAGAGATAGGGGTTGAGTTTCATTCTGTTGCATATGGATTTCCAGTTTTCCCAGCACCATTTGTTGAAGAGGCTATCTTTTCTCCATTGCATATTGTTGGCACCTTTGTCTAGTATGAGAAAATTGTATTTATTGGGGTTTGTGTCCATGTCCTCTATTCTGTACCATTGATCTACCTTTCTATTTTGGTACCAATACATGCCGTTTTTGTTACTATTGCTTTGTAATAGAGTTGAAGATCTGGTATTGCGATACCTCCTGCTTCGCTCTTTCTACCTAGGATTGCTTTAGCTATTCTGGGTTTCTTATTCTTCCAGATGAATTTCATAATTGCTTGCTCTATTTCTGTAAGATACATCATTGGGATTTTAATTGGAATTGCATTGAATCTATATAACACTTTAGGTAGTATGGCCATTTTGACAATATTAATTCTGAATATCCAAGAACATGGGAGATCTTTCCATCTTCTAAGGTTTTCTTTAATTTCTTTCTTTAGTGTTCTGTAGTTCTCATTGTAGAGGTCTTTCACCTCTTTTGTGAGATTGATTCCCAAATATTTTATTTTTTTCGATGCTATTGTGAATGGGGTAGTTTTCCTAATTTCTCTTTCTGAAGATTCATCACTTATGTATAAAAATGCATTGGATTTATGAGCATTGATCTTGTAAGCTGATACTTTACTGAATTCACTTATGAGTTCTAAGAGTTTTCTGGTGGAATTTCCAGGTTCCTCTAAATATATAAACATGTCATCAGCGAACAGGGATAGTTTGAGTTCGTCTTTTCCAATTCGTATCCCTTTAATTTCTTTGGTTTGTCTAATTGCTCTGGCTAGCGTCTCAAGAATGATGTTGAATAGAAGTGGTGAAAGAGGGCATCCCTTCCTTGTTCCAGTTTTTAGGGGGAATGCTTTCAGTTTTTCACCATTTAGAATGATATTGGCCATGGGCTTAGCATAGATGGCCTTTACAATGTTAAGGAATGTTCCCACTACCCCGATTTTTTCTAGTGTTTTGAGCATGAAGGGATGCTGTATTTTATCGAATGCTTTTTCTGCATCTATTGAAATAATCATGTGATTCTTAACTTTTAGTCTGTTGATATGGTGAATGACATTTATTGATTTCCAGATGTTGAACCAACCTTGCATCCCTGGGATAAAACTCACTTGATCATGGTGCACTATCTTTTTAATATGTTTTTGTATGCAGTTTGCTAAAATTTTGTTGGGAATTTTTGCGTCAATGTTCATTAAGGATATTGGTCTGAAATTTTCTTTCCTTGATGTGTCTCTGTTTAGGTATCAGTGTGATATTGACTTTATAGAATGAGTTTGGGAGGGTTCCCTCCTCTTCTATTTCATGGAATACTTTGAGAAGTATTGGAATGAGCTCTTCCTTAAAGGTTTTGTAGAACTCGGCTGAGAATCCATCGGTCCTGGACTTTTCTTTGTTGGTAGGCTTTTGATGATCTCTTCTATTTCATTGCTTGAAATTGATTTATTTAAGTTGTGTATGTCCTCCTCGTTCAGTTTAGGTAATTTATATGTCTCTAGAAACTTGTTGATGTCTTCGAGGTTTTCTGTTTTGTTGGAGTATAGATTTTCAAAGTAGCTTCTAATTATGTTTTGTATTTCACTCGTGTCTGTTGTGATATTTCCTTGTTCATTCCGAACTTTAGTAATTTGAGTTTTCTCCCTGTTTCTCTGTGTTAGTGTGGCTAAGGATTTATCAATTTTGTTTATTTTTTCAAAGAACCAACTATTTATTTTATTTATTTTTCCTATTGTTTCTTTTGTTTCAATTTCGTTGATTTCGGCTCTGATTTTAACTATTGGACTCTTGTCTTTAGAAGAGAAAGACACATAGGGTGGAGAGGACCCCCTCCCAAGAGGATAAAGTGAGGAGGCAAGCCAAGGAGGGTAGTCTCAGGAAAACCAAGCCTGCTGACCTCTTGATCTTGAACTTCCAACATCCCAAACTATGAGAAGTAAATTTCCATTGTTTAAACCACTCAGACTGTGGTACTTTGTTATGGAAGCCCTGGAAGACTACTCATTCAGGAATGGCATTATTCCTTGAGCATCTTGGAGAGAGTATGCCATCTTCAATGACAAAGGTAGAGAGAGATCCATCTGCTTGCAGACCTTTCATCTCTATTTTTTACTGTTTTACTGCATTTATACCAAATAGAAAAGAGGTACAGGCTCGTGTTAGTCCCCCAGCCCACTATTCTTTTGCAGCCCTGCCCTGGAGTTCTTTCAATGCCATTGGCTATGGAATACAAGGTGCTTGGTTCTTCTGCCACACGCAAAGTACTTTTTACTAGCCTGAGTGACAATGGAGGATTAGGAATCCAGGGGATACAGGCAGAAAGGTAAGAGGGAGGATGCAGCAGTGAGGTCATGACAAACGGAGCTGTTGGTTTGTGAGGGGAACATGGCAGGTGATGGTGGAGCAAGACTGCCTCGGTTTAAATTCCTGCTGTACCACTTTTGAGGTGGTGATCTTGGAAGAATTACTTAATCTCTATGTGCCTCAGTCCTCTCATCTGTAAGAAAGATATTAATTAAACTGTTATGAAATTTAAAGTAGTTAATAGTATGTCAAATATTTAAGGCAGTACCTGATGATTTCTGGGAGCTCTAAAAGCATTAGTCACTATGACAATGATGATGATGATAATATTGATGAAGATCATGGTGGCAGAGATTTGGTGACAATGGCATTGGCTGTTGGATTATCACAAGTACTCAAACAAATACTTGGACATAATGTTGTTATCCTGCCCCTTTACCAATTCCTGTTCATTTTATCTCAGACAATTTTTTTTTATTGTAAACAAATGGGATACATGTTGTTTCTCTGTTTATACATGGCGTAAAGGCATACCATTTGTGTAATCATAAATTTACATAGAGCAGTGTTGTCTGATTCATTCTATTATTTTTTCCCTTCCCCCCACCCCTCTTTTCCCTCTATACAGTGCTTCCTTCCTCCATACTTGCCCCCCTCCCTAACCCTAACTCTAACCCTAACACTAACCCTTCCCTCCCCCCCATTATGTGTCATCATCCACTTATTAGCGATATCATTCGTCCTTTGGCTTTTTGAGATTGGCTTATCTCACTTAGCATGATATTCTCCAATTTCATCCATTTGCCTGCAAATGCCATAATTTTATCATTCTTCATGGCGGAGTAATATTCCGTTGTATATATATATGCCAGAATTTCTTTATCCATTCATCAACTGAAGGACATCTAGGTTGGTTCCACAATCTGGCTATAGTGAATTGAGCAGCTATGAACATTGATGTGGCTGTATCTCTGTAGTATGCTGATTTTAAGTCCTTTGGGTATAGGCCAAGGAGTGGGATAGCTGGGTCAAATGGAGGGTCCATTCCAAGTTTTCTAAGGAATCTCCACACTGCTTTCCAGAGTGGCTGCACTAATTTGCAGCCCCACCAGCAATGTATGAGTGTACCTTTCTCCCCACATCCTCGCCAACACCTGTTGTTGCTCGTATTCTTGATAATCGCCATTCTAATTGGGGTGAGATGGAATCTTAGGGTGGTTTTGATTTGCATTTCTCTTATTACTAGAGATGTTGAACATTTTTCCATATGTTTGTTGATTGCTTGTAGATTTTCTTCTGTGAAGTGTCTATTCATTTCCTTAGCCCATTTGTCGACTGGATTATTTGAATTCTTGGAGTAGAGTTTTTTGAGTTCTTTATAGATTCTGGAGATTAGTGCTCTATCTGAAGTATGATTGGCAAAGATATTCTCCCACTCTGTAGGCTCTTTCTTCGCATTGCTGATAGTGTCCTTTGCTGAGAGAAAGCTTTTTAGTTTGAATCTATCCCAGTTATTGATTCTTGCTTTTATTTCTTGTGCTATGGGAGTCCTGTTAAGGAAGTCTGGTCCTAAGCAGACATGTTGAAGATCTGGACCTACTTTTTCTTCTATAATCTGCAGGATCTCTGGTCTGATTCCGAGGTCCTTAATCCATTTTGAGTTTAGTTTCGTGCATGGTGAGAGATATGGGTTTAGTTTCATTCTGTTGCATATGGATTTCCAATTCTCCCAGCACCATTTGTTGAAGAGGCTATCTTTTCTCCATTGCATATTTTTGGACCCTTTGTCTAGTATGAGAAAGTTGTATTTATTGGGGTTTGTGTCCGTGCCCTCTATTCTGTACCATTGATCTACCTTTCTATTTTGGTACCAATACCATGCCGTTTTTGTTACTATTGCTTTGTAGTAGAGTTGAAGATCTGGTATTGCAATACCCCCTGTTTCACTCTTCCTGCTAAGGATTGCTTTAGCTATTCTGGGTTTCTTATTCTTCCAGATGAATTTCATAATTGCTTGCTCTATTTCTGTAAGGTATGTCATTGGGATTTTAATTGGAATTGCATTGAATTTGTATAGCACTTTTGGTAGTATGGCCATTTTGACAATATTAATTCTTCCTATCCAAGAATATGGGAGATCTTTCCATCTTCTAAGGTGTTCTTTAATTTCTTTCTTTAATGTTGTATAGTTCTCATTGTAGAGGTCTTTCACCTCTTTTGTGAGATTGATTCCCAAATATTTTATATTTTTTGAGGCTATTGCGAATGGGGTAGTTTTCCTAATTTCTCTTTCTGAAGATTCATCACTTATGTATAAAAATGCGTTGGATTTATGGGCATTGATCTTGTAACCTGCTACTTTACTGAATTCACTTATGAGTTCTAAGAGTTTTCTGGTGGAATTTCCAGGTTCCTCTAAATATATAATCATGTCTCAGCGAACAGGGATAGTTTGAGTTCTTCTTTTCCAATTCGTATCCCTTTAATTTCTTTGGTTTGTCTAATTGCTCTGGCTAGAGTCTCAAGAACGATGTTGAATAGAAGTGGTGAAAGAGGGCATCCCTGCCTTGTTCCAGTTTTTAGGGGGAATGCTTTCAGTTTTTCACCATTTAGAATGATATTGGCCATGGGCTTAGCATAAATGGCCTTTACAATGTTAAGGAATGTTCCCACTATCCCTATTTTTTCTAGTGTTTTGAGCATGAAGGGGTGCTGTATTTTGTCAAATGCTTTTTCTGCATCTATTGAAATAATCATGTGATTCTTGATTTTAAGTCTATTGATATGGTGAATTACGTTTCTTGATTTCCTGATGTTGAACCAACCTTGCATCCCTGGGATGAAACCCACTTGATCATGGTGCATTATCTTTTTAATATGTTTTTGTATGCGATTTGCTAAAAGTTTGTTGAGAATTTTTGCGTCGATGTTCATGAAGGATATTGGTCTGAAATTTTCTTTCCTTGATGAGTCTCTGTCTGGTTTAGGTATCAGTGTGATATTGGCTTCATAGAATGAGTTTGGGAGGGTTCCCTCCTCTTCTATTTTATGGAATACTTTGAGAAGTATTGGAATGAGCTCTTCTTTAAAGGTTTTGTAGAACTCGGCTGAGAACCCATCTGGTCCTGGACTTTTCTTTGTTCGTAGGCTTTTGATGACTTCTTCTATTTCAGTACTTGAAATTGGTCTATTTAAATTGTGTTTGTCCTCCTCGTTCAGTTTAGGCAATTCATATGTCTCTAGAAACCTGTTGATGTCTTCGAAATTTTCTATTTTGTTGGAGTATAGATTTTTAAAATAGCTTCTAATTATGTTTTGTATTTCAATCCTGTCTGATGTGATATTTCCTTGTTCATTCCGAATTTTAGTGATTTGGGTTTTCTCTCGTCTTCTCTTTGTTAGTGTGGCTAAAGGTTTATCAATTTTGTTTATTTTTTCGAAGAGCCAACTATTTATTTTGTCAATTTTTTGTATTGTTTCTTTGGTTTGAATTCCATTGATTTCAGCTCTGAGTTTAACTATTTCCTGTCTTCTACTACTTTTGGTGCTGTTCTGTTCTTCTTTTTCTTGGGCTTTGAGCTGTAGTGTTAGGTCGTTTATTTGTTGAGTTTTACTTCTTTTATTAAATGCGCTCCATGAAATAAATTTCCCTCTAAGTACTGCTTTCATAGTGTCCCAGAGATTTTGATATGATGTTTCTTTGTTCTCATTTACCTCTAAGAATTTTTTAATTTCCTTCCTAATATCTTCTGTTATCCATTCATCATATAATAGGATATTGTTTAATCTCCAGATGTTGGAATAGTTTCTGTATTTTACTCTTTCATTTCTTTCTAACTTCTATCCATTATGATCTGATAGAATACATGGTAGTGTCTCTATCTTCTTGTATTTGCTAACATTAGCTTTGTGGCATAATATATGGTCTATTTTAGAGAAGGATCCATGTGCTGCTGAGAAGAAAGTGTATTCGCTCTTGGTTGGATGGTATATTCTATAAATATCCGTTAGGTCTAAATTATTGATTGTGTTATTGAGATCTATGGTTTCTTTGTTCTATTTTTGTCTGGAAGATCTGTCCAGTGGTGAGAGAGGCATGTTAAAATCACCTAGTATTATAGTGTTGTGGTCTATTTGATTTCTGAAATTGAGAAGGATTTGTTTGACATACATGGATGAGCCACTGTTTGGGGCATAGATGTTTATGATTTTTATATCTTGCTGATTTATGCTTCCCTTAAGCAGTATGAAATGACCTTCTTATCCCTTCTGACTACCTTTGGCTTGAAGTCCACATTATCTGAAATGAGGATGGATACTCCAGCTTTTTTGCTGAGTCCATGTGCATGGTATGTTTTTCCCCATCCTTTCACCTTTAGTCTATGGGTATCTTTTTCTATGAGCTGAGTCTCTTGCAGGCAACATATTGTTGGATCTTTCTTTTTAATCCAATCTGTCAGTCTATATCTTTTGATTGATGAATTCAGGCCATTAACATTCAGGGTTATTATTGAGATATGATTTGGTTTCCCGGTCATTTGGTTCATTTTTTAAATTTTATTTATTTTGTTTGACACAACTTGTTTCCTCCTTTATTTGACAATTCCTTTAGGATAATTCCTCCCTTTGCTGATTTGCTTCTTTGTTTTTCATCTCTTCCTCATGGAATATTTTGCTGAGAATGTTCTATAATGCTGGCTTTCTCTTTGTAAATTCTTTTAGCTTTTGTTTATCATGGAAGGATTTTATTTCATCGTCAAATTTGAAGGTAAGTTTTGCTGGGTATAAGATTCTTGGTTGGCATCCATTTTCTTTCAGGGCTTGAAAATGTTGTTCCAGGCCCTTCTAGCTTTTAGGGTCTGGATTGAAAAATCTGCTGATATCCGTATTAGTTTCCCTCTGAATGTAATTTGGTTGTTTTCTCTCACAGCCTTTAAAATTCTGTCTTTATTTTGTATGTTAGGTATTTTCATTATAATGTGCCTTGGTGTGGGTCTGTTGTAATTTTGTGTATTTGGAGGCCTATAAGCCTCTTGAACTTGATTTTCCATTTCATTCTTCAGATTTGGGAAATTTTTTGATATTATTTCATTGAATAGATTGTTCATTCCTTTGGTTTGTTTCTCTAGGCCTTCCTCAATGCCAATAATTCTTAAATTTGGCCTTTTCATGATATCCCATAGTTCTTGTAGATTCTGTTCATGATTTCTTACCATCTTCTCTGTTTGTTCAACTTTGTTTTCAAGGTTAAATATTTTGTCTTCAATGTCTGAGGTTCTGTCTTCCAGGTGTTCTATCCTATTGGATATGCTTTCTATGGAGTTTTTAATTTGGTTTATTGTTTCCTTCATGTCAAGGATTCCTGTTTGGTTTTTTTTTCAATATCTCTAACTCTTTATTGAAATGATCTTTTGCTTCCTGTATTTGCTCTTTTAGCTGTCGATTGGTGCGATCATTCAATGCCTGCATTTGCTCTTTCATCTCATCATTTGCTTCCCTGATCATTTTAATTATGTACATTCTGAATTCCTTTTCTGTCATTTCTTCTGCCATGCTCTCATTGGGTTTTATTGATGTAACATCTAGATTTGTTTGCAGCATTTTCTTTCCTTGTTTTCTCATATTGTTCAGGTATTAGTGGACCGCTGAGATGTTGCAGATTTCCTCTATTGATTTACAATGTCCCTGAAGATGTCTATATATATCCCCTTTTAGCCTTCAGTAGGCTGAAGTCTTGGAGGAAGTTGATAATGCGGTGCTCCACAATGAAGGTGCCTCTCTAGGAGTGGTGGCCTCCAGGTGGGGTATATTCCCTGCTAGTGGGCAGAGGTGCCTCCACTTGTTGAACAATGGTCATCCAAAGGGGAACTAGGCTGCAGGCTGAGGCAAGGCCTGTTTGGGTCTGTGTCTCTGGTTTTACAGTCCTTGTGGGGAAACCTCACCCGGCAGGGAAGACTCACCTGGTGGGGAGGTGTCGCTGGTCAGTTCCCTCCTAGAGGTTCCCCTCAATTTACAGCTACCGCTTGGGCTGGGCTGCCTTCCTCTGCAGTGTTCCCACGGGCCCGGCCCTACCTCCTGGGCCTGGGAGCCTCACCCTTCGCAGATGAATCTCCTCAGGCTGCCCCTCCTCAGAGAATCTGCCCGCAGTCCTGGAACCTTCGCTTCACTCCTAAGCGTGTCTCTGTGCGGCTCTTCCACCAAGAAGCCTCCTAGGTCCTGGGACCCTGCTCTGCACCTAATCGCCTGGCTATGCAGCCCCTCCTCTGAGCAGCCACCTGGGGCCCCGTACAATCGCTCTGAGTCCCAGAGACCCGCCACACGCCTCTTCCTCCAGACAGCCGCCCAGTATTCCGGTGCGGTCACTAGGAGTCCAAGAAACTCACCGTGTGCCTCCTCCTCCCACCAGACACCTGTGGCCCTGGGCAATCAATCACTCCGAGTCGAAGTGACCCTCCCTGTTCCTCCTCCTCCTCCAGGTAACCCCCCCGGGTGTTCAGGAGCGGTCACTCTGAGTGGCTCTGAATCCATGTGACCCGCTGCACGCGTCCTCTGGGCAACCGCCCGGAGCTCTGGTGTGGCCACTCGAGACCAAGCGACCCACCGCGCTCCTCCTCCAGGCAGCCCCCCTGTGTTCAGGAGCGGTCGCTTTAAGTCCAAACAACTCACCACTCACCTCCTACTCTGAGCAGCCGCCTGGAGTTCTAACGCAGTCACTGCGAGTCCAACTGACCCGTCGCACTCCTCCTCCTCCTCCTCCTGCTCCTCTGGGCAGGCCCTGGTGTTCAGAAGCGGTCTGAGTCCAAATACCTCGCTGCGCCGCTCCTCCTCTGGCAACCGCCTGTAGCTCTGGTATAGTCAGTCTGAATCTAAGCTGCCACGCTCCTCCTCCTCATCCTCCTCCTCAGGGCAGGCCCCGGTGTTCTGAGTCCACACAGCTCTCCTCGCCGCTCCTCCCCTGGGCAGCTGCCGGAGCCCCAGTTGTTGCTCCGAGTTCCAGCGCTGTGCTGAGGGCCTCCTCTCCGAGGCTCCCAGTTGTCCGAGTTCACTGCTCCAGCTGGGGGAGGGGCGTCTCGCCGGCAGCTCTACTTCACAAAGTTCCCTGCGTTCCGGGACTACCGTCCCATCCGGGACTCCTCCCAAACAGGAGAGACTCACCCGGCTGCTTTGAGTTGGTCCCAAGTGTCTCAATATCTCCTCTTTTGAATCCTGAGTCCTGGAGCTACATGAAATGCAGCCATCCTCTAGGCCGCCATCTTGAAACTCTATCTCAGACAATTTGAACAATTTAGGTTCACTCCTCTAGTGAGTGGTCCAGTTCCAGGTAGCAGAGAACTCTTTCTGTCTCAGAATCTTGAAGGTGCATGTGCCTCCATCTGTAAGACACTAAGTTGTTCAGTATCTTTCCTGCAGGTTTAGCTAAACCATCTATTCTATAACTTGGATCTCCACATAGTACTAAGAATCCAGGTCACTTCCATCAGACTGGATCTCTTGGACATTGGTGCCAGCCTAGAGCTGCTTTAAAGATTTAGGGTTTGAACCTGAGCTCCTTTATCAAAAGTCTCATCTTTTCTGGTTGGATTTCACTCTTTTTTTCTACTTGGACCTGTTCACTTCACTCTTTCTTCCTCAGGGAGTTCTCAGGAGCTCTGGGACCTATGGCTGGGCTAGGCCATTTATGACATAATGTTTGCATTCTCACAATTCTCTTCCTTTTCTTTGGAATGCCATTTCCTGTCATCTCTGCAAGTGTATTTCTTGTATATCAGCCAAGTTCTATCTCATATGACAGTCTCCTACGAAACCTCTCTGTATTCTAATTTTTCACTCACACACTGTCTGTCCTCAGTGAATGGATGTTTTATATAACATCTTAATGTGAATTTAAACTTCTGGAGTAGGTGAAGGGTATTTCTGAAAAGCACAGATAATTCCATATCAAATGCAGCAGGAAATAGATGACTTGGCCTGGGGCCTCTGATTGCTACAGTGAAATTTTCATGGAAAGAAATAAAGAGTAAAACAGACCTATTTTAATCAGTTTTTCATAAAAGAACTATTCTCCTATTTTCTTACAAAACTATCTTCAGTGAAACCTCCTGACTTTTATGAACTCAGTAAAGATAACCCTCCATATATGAAAGCATGGCATATTTATCTTTATAAGCATGGTACCTGGCAAAGCACTGGGCACATAGTTGGGACTCAGATGGTTGCTGAATGAATAAAGATATTTTTGAAAGAACAGTGTTTCTTTCCTACGCCCATGCTTTAGGTCTGGCAAAATATTTCATATAAGGGTGACACTAATTTGGTTTTACAAATCTTCTAGTCAAGTCATTACTTTAGGATTTACTGCCTGACTATCAGGGAACAATGAAGAGCAGCAAGAGAAGAATATAAGCATTGTACTTATTTATCATGAGCACATGCTTGGAGTCCGGCATTAGTCACTGGCTGAGATAAGGAGGGAATCTCCCCTTGTGTGAGCTCTTGTTTATGTAATATGGGACCTAAATGATTACTTGCAATGCTTTGTGTCTCTTAATCATGGGATTCCATGTAATCACAGTAATATGCATACCGGGGGTGACTGCTTTTATATATATATTTGTGACCTCAAGAGATGCTTTCTGATTCTTTTAAAATTTACATAATTTTCTACTATTTCAAGTATTTTACAAAGTTCATGTCAAACCTCATTTATTCAAATAGTTTTAAATTTTAGTCTTAAATAGAACCAATAGAAATAGTAAAATGCAGCAGTGACATTATTGTTTCAAAGAGGCTCTGTTTCAGATTCTTTTAGTTTCTTCTTATTTGGCTTTACTTATTTCAACTCATTGAAATGTTTCAATAAAGACAATAGACATGGAGAATGTTTTTGAATTGCAGTAATTGAAACTGATGATTTTTATAAATCATTAATTAGGATTTAAAATTTAACAGTTAAAAAGATTGTAGAGGTAACTATAGCATAGGCTATGTTTGTTATCAACCCATAGAGGTAGGGAAATAGGAATGGCAGGCAGAAGGCTGGACTGATACTACAATGAAACTTCATTATGAAGTTTCTATCAGCCCTGTCAACTGGGCTGGCAATTTCTGGTTGCCCCTTCTCAAGACCTTCTTCTCAGTCAGATTTCTGTTGCTATGATGAAATACCTCAGACAAGCAACTTTTAATGAGAAGTTTATTTTGGCTCATATTTCAGGGGTTCTCGTCATGGTTGGTTGGCCCTGTTGCTTCTGGGCCTATGATGAGGGAATGCATCATGATGAGAGGGTGTGATGGAGAATTCTGGTCATCTTATGGTGGCTAAGGAGCACATAGAGAGAGGAAGGGTCAGTGAGGCCTCAATATCCCCTTCAAGGGCTTGCTCCAGGTGACCTAAATTCCTTCCACTAGATCTCACTTCCAAATGACACAGGCTGGCTACTAAGCCTTTAATACTTGGATTTGGGGGAGCATTTCAGAGCTGAACTATAGCAAATTCATAATAGAAAAAGGAGTGTTATAATTACAATCAGAAATATTTTATTTTTCTCCAAATAAAGCTAGGTGATTTTAAATAAAAATCCAGGAAGTTCTATTCTGCCTAAGTGG
The DNA here is from genome assembly GCF_902686455.1 of Sciurus vulgaris. Classification (NCBI taxonomy): domain Eukaryota; kingdom Metazoa; phylum Chordata; class Mammalia; order Rodentia; family Sciuridae; genus Sciurus; species Sciurus vulgaris. The sequence continues at coordinate 64,669,342 of NC_136475.1, forward strand.
CTTCTAGCTTGACAATATTTATTAGGAAGATCACAAATCTCAGTTGATATAAAGTTTTCTGGCTGATAAAACAACACTTTGCAGCTTTTAATTGACTGACTTTTGTAAGAAACTTATGTATTGTTACCAAAATTTATGATTAGTAAATGTGAAATGAATTCTTTTAGAAGCACAAACATGAAAAAGCGATACAGAATAATTCTGTGAGAAGACAAAGATGGGAACTTGTCAGTCTTCTATCAAACACTGATACAACATTCGAGTGCTGATTAATTTTAAAAGAGAATTTATATTTTCTTCATATGTGGTTAAAAAAATGAAACGAAGGTTTATGTGTATGTGTGTATAATTTTACAAACCATACAGACAAACAGTATGTTAAATTGATAGTTCAGATTGAGGAGCCAAGATCTGAAGATACTAGATATCTTACCAACAAAGTTGTTACCCAACAACTTCCAATTTGGTGCTTAGAAACTTGTTAGATTGACTCATCTATACTGAATACATATGAAAGCGTTGTCCTGTTGGGACTGAAGGAAGACTGTGCAGAGGTTTTTGTTGGAGAGAGTCTGTTTCATTCTCCCTCCTTACCCAAAAGATCCATTAAACAATTGCAAGGCAGTGTTTATAATAAATAACCCTGTTTCCTTTCTTCTCATGATGTCCCATCACAATTGGTTACAATATCCAGATTAAGCAATTGGATTTTATAAAAGTTAAATGAATTATTTACCTATTATGGTTTGTTTCCAATAATATTATAACAGTAAAAAATTTTAGAGATACTTTCTGACTTGAAGCCAGCTTTTAACCCGAGTCAACCATATACCATGAGATAGGATTACTATGTGATTAGCAGCTTGATTGTAGAATGATCAACCTGCCTCTTTGGCAGGCCATCAGATATCTGCTAATCGAGTGTCAGGCACACTCATGTGGTTGTTCTCTTCTTAGGTGATGAACATAAGAATCTAAACAGTGAGCCCCAGCCATTTCCACAGCAATCTCGTGTGCTCTCTTAGACCAGAGCTCTTATTGAGGTGTGGACTATATATTCCTTCAAATGGAAGTAGATGAATTTTCTTGATTTCTGATGCTTCCTGGGTGTTATAGGTTGAATTATGTCTCACCCCTCACAATCATATGTTGCCACCCCAACCCTCAGTACTCAGAATATGACCTTTATGGAAATAGAGTTGTGGCAAATGTCATCAGTTATGGTAATGTAATCCCAGAGTAGGGTGGGCTCCCAGTCTATTATGACTAGTATCCTTACAAAAAGGGGAAATTTGGATGGAGAGACACAGGCAGGGAGAATGCCAGGTAGGCAGAGATCAGGGTGATGCTCTTACAAGCCAGGAAATACCAAAGACTGTGAAGACTGCCAGTGAACCTCCAGAAACGGGGAGCGGGACACAGAACTGAGTCTCACAGCCCTCAGAAGAACCATTCTGACCAGCACCTTAGTTTGGTGAATCTAGCCTCCAGTATTGTAATGAATTTCTGTTGTTGAAACTACGTAGTTCATGGCACCTTATTACTGCAGCCCTAGGAACTAACATGCTGGGTTTGCACAATGAGCAAACTCATCAGGTAGGGGGATTTTCCAGGTCTGTGGACTCCTCTTAGCACTTCCAGTGCTTTATGGGTTCTCATATTCTGGTTCATCTCAGGCCCTTATCACAACACCTTATCTTTCCTTTCCCTTTGGAGAAATTATAGAAGCTTATGGCATTCAGAATGGAGAGCTGTTTGACAGAATAATCTGCTTGGGCATGCAAGATCTGCTAACTCACTGTGGGATATGCTTAGAATGTCTAAATCCAGCAAATCTGAGAAATTTTAGGCTGCATGCATACGTTTTTCTATAATATGAGAAGTAAAGGCAAACTGTTTAAAAATTATAGATATTTTAATTGAATTAAAATATCAATATTGAATAAAGAGATAGAAAATAGCAAAATTATAATTAATAAGAATACTTAATAGGATCCAAAGTTTGAAATCCAGGACCCTATAAGGGTTGCATAGAGGAGTGTGTGCTTTTTCTTTGAATAATGAAAACTGCAGATAACTTCAACAAGGAAGTATTATTGGTATTTTAAAAACTTTATTTTGAAATAGTTACAGATCTGCAGGAAGTTGTGAAGAAGTACATGGGGAGGTCTGCTGTACCCTTTACCAAACCTTTGGCAATGTGAATGTCATGTGTAAATTGCATATAATAATCAATGAGAAAATGGACATTTGTGTATCCCATAAGATTTAGATTTTTATAAATATATACACTAATTTTTCTCATGTGTGTATAGTTTTATATACTTTTATTGTACATATCATAAAATACCAAGCTACTTAGTTACCATTACCACAAGACTCCATCATGCTACCCTTTAGTAGCTATGGGCACTTCCTTCCCCCATCACTGACCCTTGTCAACCATGAATCTGGTCATCTCTATAATTATGTCATCTCATAAGTGTTACATAAAACAGAATCATGCAATTTGTATTCTTTTGACATAAGCTTTTAAAAAACTCAGAGTAATTTCTTGTGTATAATCAAGGATTCATTTCTTTTTATTGCCAAGTATTATTCTATAATATGTACTTTTTACAGTTTAACCATTTACATATTGAGGGGCATTTAGGTGGTTTTTGGCTACTACAAATAAAGCTACTATAACATCTGTGTACTGATTTCTGCATGAAAATAAGTTTTCACTACTTGGGATAGTTCCTCCAAACTACAACTTTGAGTTTGTATGGTAAGTGTGTTTTTAGTTTTAAAAGGAACTGCCAAACCACTTTCCACATGTTTTGCAACTTATGATTGCACCAGTGACTCAGTTTCTCTAATCCTTCCCTGAACTTGGCACTATCACTGTTTTTATTTTAGCCATTCTGACAGGTGGAGTTGTATCTTGCTAAAATTTTAATTTGCATTTTGCTAATGACTAATGATGTTGAACACCTTTTGACCTGTTTATTTGCCATCTGTGTATCTTCTCTGCAATGTCTGTGCATATCTTTTGATGATTTTTGAGTTGGGTTGTTTGTTTAGTTGGGTTGTTTGTTTTTGTAATGATAAGTGTTGAGAGTTCTCTAGATATTCTAGGTACAAGTCCTTTGTCAGATATGAGATTTGTGAATACTTACTCATACTCTATAATTCATCTTCTTTTTCTTAACAGAGTTTGGAGCAAGTTTTAAATTTTCATAAAGTTCAATTTACCAAATTTTCCTTTTATGTATTGCAATTTTGGTGTCAAGACCATGATCAGTTTTATATTGGGAATGTGAAGGATGGAGTTGGTGCAGCAAGCATAAGGAAAGGTAGAGGTTTGTGTGGCTTTTTGACAGTCCAAGTGGAAAGGCTGAAGTATGAGGATACCTGGAGACAAGGGGATACTACCAACAGGCAGTAGACCTAATAGAACTTTGTGATCAATTATATGGAAAAGGTGGTAGCATCGGTGGCATTTGGGATTTGGGTTTGCATAATGAATGCATTATTTTGCCATTAACCAGGTCATTATGTGAGGGAAGGGCAGGTTTGTGAGATGGATCCATGATGGCCAAGACTTGAGGATGGACACAATGAGTGAAGGATCCTGTAGAACTTTCAGGGTGCAAATAATGGGCAGATAGGGGTGTAGATCTCAGGTGAGTGTTTAACAGTGAAGACACAGACCTGGGAGTCACTGACATTCTGTGTGCTTGACGCCATGGGAGTAACAAGAGCACCTGGGAGAGACAGACTGTAGATATTTCATGTCTACATGTGAAAGCAGATGACAATAGGGAGATTTGATGAATGATGTAGAAAACCTGAAAACTGGCCAGCAGTTGTGAAATTCCATGTCCTCTCCTCTTACCAAGAAGGTCTATAAATCTGAGCAAGTGAGATTCCTTCAGGGAGGCATCCAGTGTTTTCCTTTGGAAAGGGGAATCAGAGGATGGTTTTAATTTATTTATTGCTGAGTTGTTGAACTTTACATACATGAGGAAATGGTCACTACATAGATGATTTTACCTCCAATACTCTCTAGCCCATCTTTTTCTTCCAAACTTACCCAAAGGAAATAGGGTCTACATCTTATTTAGTTTGGAGAGAGAGATGCAGTATTCACTCTGCTGCATCTGTGTCATGCCACACAGAGGTGAGTAAAAGAAAAATGAAAAGGAAAAGTTAAATGTAATAGCTGGTGGAAATAGGTATTTGAAGATCAACTTTTGATCAGCATGTGCCATCTAAGCCTTTAATTTTTAAAATGCTCAAGCACAGTGATTTATTTTCATGCTGTGAGTGAATGAAAGGGAAAGATTGAAATTCTTTTTAAAAGAAAGACTGCTGCCTGTGGGGTCGTAAAATAATGGCACTATGTTCTCAAGCTAGAAACCTGCCCTGCCATTAGATACACAAGCTGTGCTTTTAAGAAAAGAAATATACAGGGGGGAATGTACCTCACTGTATTTAAAAGGGACTTGAGGGGTTTTGTCTTTAGAATTGTGGTCAAAAAGCCTTGAGAATTTTGAAAATGACACAACTGGAATTTTGGTGAGGGAGGTTTTCCCAGCCACCAGCTCACCTGTACAGACTCCTTCCTCCCTTGCTCGGTTTCCTCACACAGTGTTCTTAGCCACGATCAGCACATGCAGGGGGTTCTACCTGCCTTTCTTTGGTTTCAGGTTGAGAAGAGTTTTTGGCCAGAAATCAGAATTCCTCTTGAGTACCAAATCTTAAAATATGAAAAGCAGGTGACCTTGTGAGATACCAGGGAGGATCTCCAGATGGACAGGAGTCAGGGAAAGCAGAGATGTGCACTGTGTCCAGCAGGTGGCAGTGTGAGCATGTGGCAAGGCCTACCCAGGTCACCCATTCCTGAGGACTTGGATGGGGGAGCAGGTTCTGCACATTTCCAAGGTAGATTTCTATCATCTAGCTCCCACTTCTCAAGTCCTGGGCAATTTCGACAAAGTCCTTTCCATTGATAATTTATAGAGCATCACTTGTCTCTTTGTTGTCCAGCGGCTTATTTTGAAAGACTGAGCTGTTTTAATAAATGAGCAACCTATACAGTTTGAAGGGAAATAAAATGTCTTATAACCATTCGATTGCTAGTGTTTGTCGTGTCTTAGGCACTCAAATGACAGAATGATCAAATAAGGACAAAGCTGTGGTTTTGATCTCTACAGAGGTCAATTACTTTGTTCCTTTTGTGTGGCCAAAGGCCTCACCTTTTATGTGTTTAACACCTGGAAATGCCTCTTTTACATAGGGGTGGGAGAGTCAATGTTGAAGCATTGCTAAGTCAAAGAGATTCACTATAAAAAAAGAATATTGACCTCAGATTCATGCAGACTTGGGTCCAAATCCCTGTGCTGTTAGTGGCTGGGCAAACTTAGGTAAATGTCTCTTTGAATCTTTCTTCCTGACTCTGTAGGTATGAAGGTGATAAACAATGTATGTGGAGGTAACTAGAAAAAATAATGGTGTTTATATCCATGGATTGTGTCTATGACAGTTCACTTGTATTCTTTACCAAAGAGAATATTGATTTTGTCTTTATGCCCTTTGAAAACACAGACAAATATTTACTTCAGTGGACCGTCTAGTTAAAACATTATCTTTCCTCCTCTTGCAGGTCTTAGGCTGCTGAGGGAGTAAGAGCTGGGGGTCCTTGGGTTCTAAAGAGCAGTAGTAGACATGGTTCTCTTTTACAGACAAATATGACCTTCAGATGATGAGCTGTTCTCCCTACAGATATATAGGTCAAATTGCACTTCCAAGAGAAGAACTCAGGTTCCCTGCCTTCAGACCACACATGCACATTGTTATTTTGAGGACACCCTGACCTTTGCTTCATTTCATTCTACCACATAAGGACCTGAATCACGGTTCTCCATCCCAGTGCATGGCTCCCGTATCCATCAGTTTGCAAACCAGATCTGTAAGAGCCATGCTTGACATCTTATTTCTGTCTGCGTCTTGCTTGTCACCAAAACTTGAAAGATTTAGCTCCAATATTTCTCAAATCTTTCATATTTCCATCACCTGTACCACCACCCTTTTTGCCTCTGTTATTTTCATTTCTTCTGGATGTCTCCATGGACCTTCCTTTCAGTATACCTGCATCTGCTGTATCTCTTTACTGCCTTTTCTACTCAGAAGTGAGAGTGAAGCTTTGATTGCATTTGGTCACCAGGTTGCTTGAAGGCAGGGCTGTTTATATTTTAATCTACAGGTTTAGGAGTACTTTACCTTTAAGAGCGATCCTTCGTACTGGACGGGAGCAGTGGGAATATGTTCTGCTATACTGGGAACACACAGAGGAATAACCCTGGTGTCAGAAAGCTCACATTCTTGTGGGCACAGATTGATGTAGAAACAAGATATTGAAAAGCAGTTCTCATACTGACGTGTGTGCAGGCCCCACGGAAGTGTGTGCACAGGGAAGAGGCAGGACTTTAAGGGGCCTTCATGGAGGCATCTGCTTCAAAGATACTTGTGCAGGGCTCTGGGATTTCTGCTTGGTGCAAGGGCCCTGTGTTTGTGGAATTTCCAATCCAGAGAATTGGGACTCAGAGAATATATCCCAAAAACGAGTGGATGGCATGTTAAGGACTTTAAACTGAAGGGTGCTGTGGGGCCTCAGGAGCAAGGTCTCTTTATGACTGCTCTTGTCCTTCCTGCTGCTCCTTTTTCTCCCTTAAGGCAGCTGACAGAAGTGAGAATTCCTTTTCTCCAAGATGGGTCCAAGAAACAGGAACCTCTTTCCTCTGAACCCAGCCATAACACCTGGAAGTATTACTCTAACCTTCCTTAAGCTCTTCTATGAAACAGCTGGCAGTAAGAAATTCTCTGACCTACCTTATCTTAAGTAGGTCATAAGACTTTCATTCCAGAAGGGAAGAGACATTGGAGTCTTTGAGAAAAAGGGTTCCATGATGGCATGTAGGCATAAAACCATACTGACTGCTGTTTGGAGAATGGATTGGAGAGAGGAGCAAACAGGAAAGTAGAGAGGGCAATCCTACAATGTTTGGGTAGGAAGTGAAGGTGGCCTTGAATGTGGCTCCTCAGAGGTATTTGAGCATTGGATTGGAAAGGTCAGGACGAGGGAACACAGTGTTCAAAGCCCGCAGGCAGGAGGAAGCACAGTGTGGCAGGGGAACCGGGAGGGAGGTTATGGGGGCAGTGCTGGGCAGTGGGCTAGACTGGAGGGCAGGGGTACATCTCAGTGCCCAGAGTTCAAGAGATAACATTTCTCTTGAGGGTGTGGAGATACTAAGGGTTTAAAGAAGAGCCTAGCAGATGAGCTGCACATTATAGAAGGAGCCTTCTTGGGAAACTCAGTACGAAGAGAGTCTGGAGTTCCATGGTTATTGAAATAGTCTAGGGATATTGAAGAAATGGTGTCAACACTGACACTTCTGAAATAGTTGTCAACAGTACAATTACTGTTTATCCAATGCCTATCATATACTGCCACCATGCCACCATGGTGATGTCATTTATAATCTTCCTCACTGGATTCCCTGCTACAGCTCCCCAAAGCTGAAAATGGAATTGATAGGATCCCAGGGGAAGCTGGATGCTTCCAACAGTCACTTCTCTTTGCATCCATGAGCCCTTTTGTGTGGAGTATAACATGGAGTGTTTTGTTGCTGTTTTTAGATAAAGAGGTTACTTTGATGAATTAAGTTTTCCAAAGGTTATAAAGCTGGGTATATTGCAAAAGTAGAATTTGAAATGCATTCTCTCTGATTGCAAAAATCATGTTCTTTACATCATTTCAAATAGCTCCTTATATTGCTATTTAGTAAAACCTGTGGTGGTGACATGTGGTTATTTATGTGAATATTTATCTCAACTAGAATGAGGACAGTGATTATGAATTATTTGTTGCTATGCCTTTTCAGTGTAAAGTACTGCAGTCTTAAGTTTGTTGACTATAAGAACCCATAGAATGAAATGGCAGTTTTCCTATTAAGAATCTGAAGTCCCCCTTCATTCCATTGCCTACTGAGTCTTCTGTCTTTTTCAATGAGAAACAGCATAAGTGGGGGCTGCCATCTTGTGTCTCCATCTTTTTAAAAGTCATTAGTCCCCATGGCTGCAAGAAGTACAGAGGAGAAAGACTTACACCATCCCCAGAACTTCTTTATGTTTCCCACTCACCCTTAGATCCAACTTCCCCAAGCCCACATACCCTCAGTTCATGGTCCTTCACTCTGAAGCATCTGCAGGGCCAATAACTGAAGAATCATAGTGTAGGGATATTTGAAAGGCTGTGGATGTCAGCTGCCTAATGGAGTCTGAGAATTACACACACACATGGATACAGAGAAGCAGGGTTGCTGGGAGAAAGGATGCTGGTTTTGCAGCCAATTAAAATGCATACTGCATAACACCAACATTTTTCCACAGTGCCAACAGTAGGTTTTAATTATGCAGTAATAAAAAAATGGAGAAACAGCAGTAAATTGCAGTCTATTTCTATGAATGATCTTAGTTCAATAGCTAAAATCTACAAATTACATAAAACAAATATTTCAAACTAAATCACAGAGTGTTTGTAGAACAGGGGTTCTGCAAAAGGTATCAGCATTTTTTATTGCCACCTTGCTGCTCATGGTTATATAGTGCAGCCACTGAATTGGGAATGGAGTGATCGAGCCCACGCTGGGGACAAAATGGATTTGGCACATGGGGCAGGAGATAAAAATGAGAAACCCCATGCCCTGGAGTGATGAAAAGGGATCTGCCTGGTTTGCAGGGCTGGTGGAGGGTCCTCCTTGACTCCCTCTGGCTTCAGGGATCTGGCAAGCAAGGGGAACCTTGTTCTGTTGACCAGGCATGGTGGGGAGAGGGCATCAGCTGTGTCCAAGGCAGGGGATCATGGTGTGTTGTCTGCTCAGAGTACAACCTGTTGGTGTTGAAAGCCTCCATCATTGTAAGAGGGGGTGGCAGTAGGAGGCATCCTACTTCTCTGAGCTCTTAGCAGTCCAAAGCTCCCCTTTGAAAACCTGAGATGGCAAATCCAGGTTTTGCCAAGTATGAAGCTTATAGAATTTTGGGAAAGGAGTTTAGGCTTTTTGCAAATTTAATAAAAATAGGTGGCCATGTGAATAAACTTCTGAGGCATAAGTTTAATTAGTTTCACAAGAATCTACCTTTAGCTATGACATTGGGTATCTACATACTTACAGGATGTGTGAAAATTTTTATTAACCTCATGCAGCCAACAAATCACATGGCAGACAGAGCAATATCTTTAGCCTGTCACTCATTCAGTTGTGCACATCGGATCAGGATTTATGCAAACCAATGATTGTTTGCTGTTTACTTTGTGCCAGGCACTATTTGCCTTGCTACTGCTTTGTTGCTTCACACCTTCCCAACAGAATGTTAACCTTAACAAGCCACTTTGAATGACAGAGAATGGCATGGAGGGAACACTTTCTTAAGAAAGGAATGTGAATTTGCTGCTGCAAACCCTCAGCTGGGGACACTTGTCTTTTCCTTATAAAAAATTGCCATCCTGTGATAGTGCCCATGGTACCAGAAGGTTCTTAGCTTCCTCAGACAGCTTGGCCCATAGGTCCCCCCACAACCAGCATCAATTCAGTGAACACCCAGAATTATGTGCACCTTACTCTGAGACTGGGGCAGCTTATAAGGATCACCAGAGGCCCTTGATAAAAACAGATTTCTAGAGCCTACCCCAGACCTCCTGAAACAGAAGCTTCAGGGATAGGTCTGCAATTTTTTACTTGGAAGAAATATTGTAGGTGTTTCTTAAAATTGAGTGAGTTTGGGAAGCACTGAATCAAAGGAGAGGAGAAACTGATTTTAAGGTAATAAGGGAGTGTGAGTTTTCTCTGCGTTAACTAATCAAGTGATAGGAAAAGATAGAGGGGCATAACATCCCTAATGATGAGTAGGGGGAAGAAAATTGGAAAATAATAGAATTGTGAGTTTATTACATGCCAAAAACTACACGAAACACCTTTACATGCATTTCATTTAGTATTCCCCAGGGATCTTTGAGGCAGAATCATTTCCCCCTCCCTTTTATACATGTATGTTAGGTAACTTGCCCAATTCACATGGCTGTGAAAGACGGAGTCCAGATTGGAATGCTAGCAGCAGGATAGGAGACCCCCGCTTTGTTCTTCCATGGCACACAGAGTGAGACTCTGCCTGTCCCTGGAGAAACTGCAATGTCCAACATTGTGACTGGATGAAGAGCCCAGACTACTTCCCACCTGTAGTGGCAGCCCTACAACAAAGGCATTGCCTGTGCGGTTCAACACCGAGGGCATAGGGCTCCCCAGGTGGCCGAGGCAGAGACTTGGTGCTCATGTCTTTAGCTGTGGGACACTCTGGGCTCCCATAGTAGTTATGCCCTTGGCCACATAGAGAGCACAGTGGCACTGGCAGAGAGAGACACCTGTGGGCAGGGACATGGATGGTGCTGTGTGCCCACCCATTGGTGGGAGGATGGTTTGGCATTGCACAGTGACTGAGAGAGTGGGCTTGAGGTTCACGCAGCCTGGGATGGACCCACATGATGATCACTGTTTCTATGGATGCTGTAGCAGATTACATGAATTTATACCCTTTTATTATCTCCTGATTCTGTGGATCAGGTGTTCAAGTAAAGCACAACTTAGCAGTGTCCTCTGCTCAGGGCTTCAAGGGACTGAAATCAAGGTGCTGGCAAGGTTGGGGTACATATCTAGAACCTCTGGGAAAATTCCACTTCTAAGCCCCATTCAGGTTGTGGCTAATTTAGTTCTTCACCATTGAAGGACTGAGATCCTTGTTTACTAAACATGTGGCTCACTTAAATTTCAAACCAAAAATGGCATATCATTCCTGCTCATTCTTTGAATCTCCAACTTCCTCTTCTGAGGACCAGTGAAAGATCTCTTCTTTTAAGGACTCCTGTGATTAGATTGTATTACAGGAGAATGTCTTTTAAGGTCAGGTGATGAATAGGTACAAGCGAATTCATCATGTAATTTTGAGGCACAAAACATATTCACAGGAATAACACAAGGGGTCAAAGATCATGGGTCCCAAATTCTGCCTGCTGCAGTGACCTTGGTTGAGATCTCTTGGACTTATTGGCCTCAAAAACACCAGTTTTATAGAGATATGGTATTTACAGACTCCAAGCTATTTTTATTTTGCTCTAACATAAGGAGTGATACATTAGTCTGAAATTCAGCACTCCAAAGGGCAGCATATATTTTCTAAATGATGACTTGAAAGCTAAGAATGAGCAAAAGTAATTTCTTTTGGAAAATCTGCTAAAATAGTATCTAGAAGCAGCGTGTCCCATTTATTCTTCCCTATCCTCCACCTACCATTCCACCTCCTCTCTCACCATGTTGCTTTGAAAGTTTTCTAAAATCTTTTTCATTAAATTCTGGAGTGTAAGGCTAATGGACACCATTAGACTGGTGATAATGCCAGATCACACTTAAGTATTTTTTCCCCCTGAAAATGCATACCTCCAAGTAATGACATTTACAAAGAGTATTTGAACCAATGTCTAATTTGAAGAAAATGAATACCTTAAGAAATAACATGGATACCTTATAATTTTCCAGTCAAAAACTGTCAAACAGAAGTTCTCACATACTGCAATTTTTTCACAGTAATTCACTCAAAAGTACTTCCTTCCACTGTGCCCTTTGCAAAAGCTCATTGAGATTCCCACTCTCCTATAGGTTATTGGAAATGGATGTGGTATTTCTGTGTACTTTCCAAAGAACATTTTAGCATTGAACAATGACAATAAGGCTGGAAAAATGAGAAACTAAATTCAGTTCTACAGTTTCTAAGATTTAAATGCACCATTTTTCAAGGCTGGCAAGCTTTATATGCATGCTACTTCTTGATAGTACAAAGAGAACAAACAAGAGCCTTAATTTTTCTGAGTACAAAACAATGGAAAAAATCTATTTTTAATTAGCCTAGACAGATATGAATGATGAGAGTAATGCAGGCTCTGTATTTTATTTGCATTGTTTTTCCATTTGGACAGGGATAAATGACCTTGATTTCAACATAATGGATGAGTCTTTTAATCAACTTTTATATGGACAATCAGCTGATTTGAAAATCTTGCTAAACAGAGTGTGCTGCCCAGAACCACAGGTGCCAGACTGGTTTGTACAGCCCATTAAGTGACAGTAGATAGTGGCAGTAGACCTATGTTCTAGTGTTGCTTTTTAACAATGATCTTATTTGCACATGGCATTTTATTTTTATGAGAATCAAAGTTATGGTCCTATGTGTTCATTTTAGAAATATTAGAAAATAAGAAAAAAAACTTCACAGATTGCCTCACTCTCTCTCCATATGTACATATATATTTATATATATTTATTTATATATAAATATTATTTTATTTATAATTTTTATTATTTTATTTATAATTTTAAAATTATATATATTTATTTATATATGAATATATATACATATTTATTTATATATAAATATGTATATATGTACATATTTATTTATTTCCAGATTTTAAAAATGCATATGTGGATAAATTAAGCTATACAACATGGTGTATATGGTAGGTGGATTTTATGGTGGCAATGTTTACTATGATCAGTGGTTATAATTACAATTTCTGAAACTCTGGGTGTTTCCAGGTTACTTTCTGTGACCATTTACAAGGTGTGCTCCAGCAATCCTTCTGCTGCTCATCCAGCTTTTTGGCATTTTCCAAAGAGGCTGTGAGTTCAGGGGATGGGTCACAGTCTAAGGGAGCTAAATCCTAATTATTGATTCATGATAGTATTTTTAGATTTCTCCACTCACGACTCTGGGAATATGTCTCCTGCTACAACCTGATTCTAGAGGGCTTTCAAAAGTCTCTTCATTTAATTCCTACCATCTTCAGAGGCTGATGAGCACCAACAATGGACTGAGACTGGTTAAGTTACTTAACCAAAAGACCAGTTACGACGAGTATTGACACTTCTTAATTCCAAGGTCTTGGTTCCTCCTATTCTTCATTTCACCTGTCAACCCAGGAAAGGGAGCTTTGTACAAATATTTACATGGTCAAAGGTGCAAACTCACAGTTATAAGATGAATACATTGTGTCCATTGGCCAGTATAGTGACTGCACTTAGTAATGCTGCACTAAATACTTGAAATTTGCTAATAGAGTAGATCTTAAGTATTCCACTGCAAAAGGTAATTATGTGAGGTGAAAGCTATGTTAATTAACTTGATTAGAAAGTATTTCATAGTGTTTATTCTATCAGAGCATCACATTGTACACATCGAATATGTAAAATTTAAGGTGTCAGCTACCTAAATAAAGCCCCCAAAAGTGGATATTGCTCCCAAAATATGAATCGGAAATACTGAATTTGGTCAAAATAGGCTTATGTGGAATTATGACTACTAAATGGGAACACTTAGCCAACATGTTCATTATTCTTCAGAGAAATAATTTTAAAGTTCCTATAATACCATATCAAATGCTAATAAGTTTTGGAGGAATTTAATAAATGGCTTAAATTAGAAAAGTTTGCATACTTTATGAAACCAAGGAAACCTGCTCTAAAGTGAAAAAAATGCAAATGATTATATCCCAGTATTTCCCCCAGAAAATATTTACCTTTCTTAAATAGTGCCCAAGCCTATTTCAAAAAGCAAATCTTTAAAATTTATCCCATTTCAACTTCAAGATCTTCAGCAAATTTTTAAAACGTTCTAAAGGAGAATAGATAAATGAATCATGAGCAAAAAGTACTTTCACACAAGAAATATGACAGTGCCTAAGCTGTTAAAGGAGAGGAGCGTTGCTATAAAGTTACCTCTTTTTGTTGCTGTGAGGCTGATGTCACCTTGACTAAGTATGGAATTCATCACAGTCTCATGATCAGTTTATAAGATACATTAGGAAAATACCCCCATCACCCCATATTCTCACTACCTAGTATTTGAACAAAACTTAATATATTGCCCAACTTGAACACTTATTCTAGGAAGTTACAGTTGGATGGTGGTAAGATGCTCTGCTAAGCCATTCAGAGAAGGCAAGTAGACAACAGTTATGTAATTTGTTCTCAAACAGTTGGAAGAAGGGATTTTTGATGTTTCACCATAAAGAAATTAAAAATGTTTGAGGTGATAGATATACTACCCTGATGAAAACATTAAACAATGTATATCACATAGTACCCCATTCGTGTGTATAATTTTTATGTGTTGTTAGAAAAGCAAATTTAATTTACATTTAAAAAATGATCATAAAGTTAATAGACCTGTCCCTTAAGAAATGGGAGAGAGGGAAAGGCAAATGGAAAGGAGAAAAGTAAACTTTTACATGGTGGTGATTTGCTACGAGAAGCTATTTAAAACTAGGTGTACCAGGCCTGAAAGCAATTCTAAAAGAGAAACTCCAAAGATGTTTTAAGCAAAGACAGTAATATGGGTGCCAAGCTGCTTGAAGGGGGTGAAATATCATTTGGTTGCGGAATTCTGGCTTGTTACTTGAACTGGGAGTTTTATTACCTTGTATATTTATCCAGTATATAAGAATTCTGTATTATTTATAATAGCTATCATGTTTTTCACCTGTCAAATCAGCAATGAGAATTCCTTTGCCTTCAGAAAATATATATGAAGAGTTACTCTTTTGGAAAGATCATAAAGGATGAATAATAGAACAAGAGGGTTGTATCAGAGCAATAGAATATTTGCTCTTTTTTAGGTTAAGAATCTGTTTTTTTCTTTGTAGACATTAGTAATTGTGTTTGAAAATGCTTTTTGCAAATTTAAATAAACATTATTTAAGACTTTGGAAATTTGTAAGTGAAGTATATCTAGAGAGCCAAAAGTCAATCTATTTTAAATATATTTAAATGTTTATATTTTGTGTTATAGAAAAATATAAATATTCTACATATTTATGCCATGTGATGTTTAGATACATGTCATATATACATTGCTTAATGTTAATTCAGTGTAATCATATTTATCTCCTCAAACATATATCATTTTCTTATGGTGAAAACCTTTCATCAGTGAGTACTAAGTTATGGTTAGACAGGGGTAAGAAGTCCTGGTATGCTGCTGCACATAGGGTGACTATAGATAATAATAATGTGCTGTATGTTTCAAAAAGCAAAGAATTTCAAATGTAGTCTATCTATTTTAAATCCTTCTGGTCACAGTTAATAGACCCGTCCCATAAGAAATGGGATAGAGAGAAAGGCAGATAAAAATGGTGTTGGGAGGCAAGTGTGTAGAGCAGAGGAAGAGAGTGACTGAGTTTTCCTTTTACTCATCCTATCCTGCAACATGTATCCAGCTATGCCTCTAAAGTTAATCCCTTTTCTGCTTTGGCCAGGGCAAACATGGGCCAAAGGCTGAGGTTAGAAGTCTCTGATGGCTTTGATAAAAGTGCATTATTCTGAGGAAGCACTGATGCTCTTATTAAGGAGCATTTAGGCAGGTAGGTAGAAAGATGTGTGAATGTGAAGAATCCACGTGTGATGCGGCACCTGCTTAGAGAAATAAGGAAGCTTGAGAAAACCCATGCAACCTGCACTTCCCTCACTGGTGGTAAGGGTGAGAGGTGGTAAATGCTGAAAAACACTGAACGGACATTTAAATTATTTTTTAAATAAAAAGAAGGTATTTATATAATATTTGGTCTTACCATAATAACTAGTAATTATTTGAAAAGATGAGCCCATATAGTTCATAATTTTTAATTAAAAATTACCTTATTATAGGGGCCTATGTTGAGTTGTAATTACTCTAAATATATTACTTTGCACGAAGTGGCACCTTCTGTTGACCAAAGGGCTATGATATTTTAGAGGAATATTGAAAACAGCAGAACTGCCTTTTGCATATGAGATTTAATCATCATTTTTATTTCTTTTTTTTCATTTTTATTTCTGATGGTGATTGTAATGAAACACCTCAGTAATCATTTCATCTGACCTCTGCAAAGCACATTACCTATGTTCTAGATCTTGCAGTACTTTTAATTAGGTAGGTAATCTAGAAGTAGAAAGATCTAGCCATTATGCATAAAATCTAATGAAAGTATTACTGAATGAGCCAAGGAAGATGTATTTTTAACTAAAATGAACAGTAACTTTCTTTGTTTAACTTTAGTTTCTTAAAGAAATCAAAAAACTTAGGAACTGAAAGGTGTATAGAAATTCAGATTCAAAGAACTCAAGGAACATTTCAGCAGAGTCACCTGAACTGATCGACTTTTCTTTTCTCCAAGTGTATCTTTAAATTAGATGAGTAGGTGCTAAGAACGACTGAATGGGATATTTCATGTCAAGATTTGGGGGTGGGGTGGGCATAGCCAGGCAGGGTGGCACATGCCTCTAATCCCAGTGACAGGGGAGGTTGAGGCAGGAGAATCTTGGGTTCAAAGCCAGCCTCAGCAAAAGTGAGGTGCTAAGCAACTCAGTGAGACTCTGTCTCCAAATAAAATGCAAAGTAGGGCTGGGAATGTGGTTCAGTGGTTGAGTGCCCTCAGGTTCAAACCCCAGTACTCAAAAAAAAAAAAAAAAAAAAAAAAAGATTGGGGGGGGGGGAGGTACCGACCAGAGAATAAGGTTTTAAAATGTCTTAACTCTTGCATTTAAGTAGGCACTTAAACTAAACCTTATTTGTGCCAAAGTGGACCCAAGTTATGTACACTGTGCCTTCTCATGCTGCAAACACATGTATCTGCTAGGGGAAAAAAACCCAATAAAACCAAAATGTTAAAAATAAAAATAAAAGCTGAATGTAAATAAATGAAATACCTATGTGTGAAATAAAGAGGGAACCCCAAAACAATCTACAGTAGAACATGAAATATAGACTTAAGACTGCAGGGATCTTGAGGGGAGCTCTTGCAGAAGCCTTAGAGGTTTGGACAGCTGCCCCAGTCATTGAAAAGACACTTAAGGAAAGCAAGAGAGCAGTAATGAAGCTTTGTGGGTGCCAAGGGCTCTAAATTAGATGAAGAAAGTCAGTTACAAAAGAGCAAACCCCCAAATTTAACTTACATTACTGTTACAGTACTGAAGTCATTCATAACTTGAGATATTATGAGTAAAACGGATTCAGACACTTCTGAAGTCCTCAAAGAGGCAAACATTAAAGTACTCTATATAGACATTTCTATAAATCAGAGCCCTTGAAAAATTCTAGAAAATATGACCCTCACTGAAAATGAGCTCATAATGAAAATTGTGTAAGAAAATTATGCATTAAGAGAAAAATTACCTAATTTAAAATATTAATGGTGAAGAGTTAGTATCCATTAAGTGGAGCAAATAGAGCAATCTGAAAGGTTTTAAATAATAAATGTGTTTAAAGGGCTTATAGAGTTAAATAGAAGAATAGAAATCATAATAAATGTACTAATGTTATAAAAAAGAACATATAGATTTGAGAAAGTAATAAAACTTCTAGAAAGAACAAAAACCTATAACCACTTGGAAAACTATGGATATAGTTGAATGACCAGGGGTTGCCAGAGCTTCGAGAGGAGAGAGGGTTGGACAGAGGTCCTGCAGAGGATTTTTAGGGCAGTGAAAAGACTCTGCATGACTACAATGGTGGATGCATCTCAGAGACACTTGTTCAAATACAAAGAGTGTTCAACGCCTATAGGGAATCCTATTTATGTGGAAACTGAAAAATTATGTGCCTATACCTAGAATGGTCATCCCATGAAGAGCTCTTTTGTTTTTGAATAACAAATAAGGCCAAAGACACTAAAACTTGCAAAAAGCATAATGAAATCCATGTAAGAATGAATCTTTGTGTTACTTGGTCCTCAGCACACTCCCAAGGTAGTTGTTTCTATTCCCTGTTTTACAGATGAAAAAGCTAAGGGTTAAATAGGTAAATAATATGCACAGTGTCACATGACTTAACATGTTATGGAAACAGATTTTTCACCTATTTTCTTTCATACTGGAATAGATGAGACACATGTAATTGGAAATTGCCTCTAAAGAGAAGGGAAATTGCTCTAATCCACATGAAAAATCCAAGGACCAGAGGTGCAGTTGGCTTTGTCATTTGTTGGGCAACTCTTCTGGGAGACAGCCATGGAGGAGAGACCACGTGGGATCTGATTAAGGAGCTGACGTTAGCTGGTCAGGCCTTCCCAGAAGAGAGAATGGCTCCTTCGTTTGTTTCTGAAAGCATTTTATAAATCATAAATCATGTAGAAATTGTCAGGTATTATCATTACTGTTATATATTGCCTGAAAGTCCTTGTGCTTCCCAGAACCTTTATGAAAAATAAAATTCAGATTATTTTAATAATAAATTTTCAGATAACATAATTTATGCCAAAAGGGTAGCATATGAACTTTACTAGAAGATTTTCACCATGTCTCTGGACTGGAGAGTGAAATAAAGTTACACACACCAAACTTCAAGAACATATGTGATTTCTGCCAGGCGCACTTTGTCATCAACCTTCAGTCACTATAATTTCTTGGCCTGCAATATCACCTACAGTGAGGACAATGTGAAATTGAGCTTGAGACCTGGGAGAGAGCAGAAACAAGCATAAAGATTACAAATTCTCGGGGAGTCTAAAACTAGCATCATTAATATTTCCATTGTAAAGAAAAATTTTCCAAAACCTGGATGAAATTGGACTCCTAATACCATGCACAAAAATCAGCTCAATATATATTACTTAAATGTAAGACTTGGAAGTATAAAACTCCTAGAAAGAAATGCATGGGAAAATCTTGATATTGGTCTTGCCAATGATTTCTTGGATGTTACACCAAAAGCACTGTCTACAAAGGCAAAAATAGATAAGTGAGACTTTAGCAAATTAAAACGTCTCTTCACAAGAGAGGAAACAATCATTGGCTTGAGAGACAACCTACAGAATGGGAGAAAATACCTGCAATCCACACATCTGATAAGGGATCAATATCCAAGCTACATAACAAACTCAAAAGCAAACCCCCTAATAACCAGATTTAAAAATGGGTAAAAGATTTGGATATATATTTCCCTGAAGAAGATATATATTAAAAAAAACAAGATATTTGTATGAAATGTCAACATCACTATCATGAGAGGAATGGAAAATCAAAACCACAAAAAACAAAAATCAAAGACAAAAGATAAGTGTTGGTGAGAATGTTGATACTTTGGAACACTTGCAAGCACACTGCTTTTTTTATTTATTTATTTATTTATTTTTTTTATTGTAAACAAATGGGATACATGTTGTTTCTCTGTTTGTACATGGCGTAAAGGCATACCATTTGTGTAATCATAAATTTACATAGAGTACTGCTTTTGGTAGAAACATGAAACAGTGTAGCAGGTATGGAAAAACAGGATGGAGTTTCCTTAAAACAATTAAAAATAGAACTATCATATTATCCAGCAAAGCCACTTCTGGGTGTATATCCAAAATAATTAAAATCAGGATCTTGAATAGACAATGTTTAAAAAAAATCTGTACATCTGTATGGGGAATATTATGATAATTCAATACATGTGGACAGTATGCATTCGCCAAATCAGGGTAGTAAGCATTTCTATCTCTTCAATCATGAATCATTTGTTTTTCGTGTTAGGAATCCCATACTCTTCTTTTCTAGTCATTTTGAAATATATCGTGGATTGTTTTTCCTAGTGTTTACCTTGCTGCACTGAAGAACCCGGGGCGACTCCTCCGTTCTAACTTTGAAGAGATATCTTAGTGTGCTCCTTTGAATGACCCAAAGATTTACATATCTGTTCTCTACACAACCATCAATCCGCATATCTCTGGGTTTGTATTATTGGCATTTACTTCCAGGGCAACACTGGCTTCATAGTTTGCCTGAAATTCTTGTTTAAGCTCATTTTTGTTCTTTGCAATAAAATATTTTTCTCTCTCTTTCTTGGTTAGCTCAGCAATGCATTTAAATGCTTGCACCATTTTATCCAGGATCTCCATGTTCTGTGGCAGGGGGCTTCTCAGAACTTTTAGCCTGCCAAATGGATAGCCATATCCTCAAGTCATTCTTTACACTGAAACTAGACTGCAATCTCCAAATGTGAATCTGGTCATACCTCAGTTCATTGTCTGCTTGTCATCAGTGCTTTCAGCTACTGTAAGAATAAAGCCCACATCCTTAAAATGACCCCCCGCAGGCCCTGCCTGTTCTGGAGGCTTCTTTACCTCATTTTGTGCCTTGCCCTTCTCAGTTCAGTTGTAACCTCCTTTACTTCCTTGAAGGAGAAGTTTCTTTCAAGGTCAAGGCTTTTACATACTCTATTTTTTTTTGCCCTGGCTCACTTTGCTTGAGTCAGCTCCCCTGCTAGAACGTAAGCTCCATGAGGGCAGGAATCCTTCTTTTGTGTTCAGTGCTGACTGCTCCATACTCTGGTTACAGCAGCACTCCACCAGTATTTGTCGAATGATTGGAATCATTCAAGAGTGAATGCCTAAGGAGTGAACACTTTCTCTTCTTCACTTCTCCTATGTACCTTATCTTTTAAATAGGACCATGGATTCTGTCCTTAGGCTAGAAATTTGGAGACATCTTGGTTCCTCTTTCTCTTTCATTTCCAGTTGCTAATCATCTTCCTAAACGTCTAAGAAGAAATCATTGTTGCTTCCACTGCACAGCCTGAATTCATTATTTTTTGCTTGGATGAGTACATATATTTTCTAAATGATTTCATTGGTCTAAGTTGGCACCTGCCAGCAAGTTTTTGTTTCTTTTCTTCATAAAATCATTAAATAACTCCTCATCAATGCCTCAGTTTGACATGTATATCTTTTGGTTACCCTTCCTCACTCCCTTCCTCACCTCTATTCCACATACATCCCAAGCTCTAGTTAAACTGAACGAACACTCATGGAACACTTACTATATGTCATGCTCTGCACTAGGCACAGTAACACACATAACCTCAGTAGATTCTCAGAAACCATGCTGTGCATTCCTGGTGAGTAAATGGAGATATAGAGGGGAGAAGTGGCTTGGCCTCATGGTCATCTGACTCATCTATGGCAGAGACAGGATTGGAAGTTGGGTCTTCTGAGACTAAAGCCCATGTTCTTCCTGCTGGTGTTACCAGAAAAAAAAAAAAAACCAAAAAACAAAAAAACCTGCAGGATCTCTTGGGAAAGAATGAAGTGTATCATGTTATCACCAAGGTAAATGGAAAACTGATGTGATGTTCATATAACAATTGGATAAATTAGATGCCAGTTAAAAGAAATGTACTTGTAAAGGGTCCCTGAAGGAAGTTTGCATGTATATGTATGTGATTTTCTACCCCCCACTTCTCTGCATCTCTTCCTTTCCTGTACTATGGACCAAAAACATAAATAAATAAACAAACAAACAAACAAACAAACAAACAAACAACTGTGCTTAGAGACAAACTCAGACTTACTCTGCTTCTGGACAGGACTGGAAGCCTGGCTGTATATTAATAATTGTGACAAGGTTTAGAATTAAATTTTCCTCTGCTTGAAAGCTTATGGCCCACTTATTATTTCTTGGCCCTCGTGTTGTTGTTTTCCTCCTGTCATTCTTACCTAGAATGAACTCCTGGGACCTACACGTTCCCCCTATTTTTTTTTCCCCCTTGGGAATGGCCAGATCTCAAGGGCCCTATCATTGGCTCTCAGAGTTCTGATCCTGGCAGTCTGAATTAATCCATCTGCCTATCCTTGTTTTATCTCAAAATAACTTTTAAGTACCTCCACTATCCCAATAGACTTCCCCAACCCCCACAAGTTCTGATAGTTTTAGGTCCATTTCACACACTGTTTCCAGAGTAATCTACTTACATACAAGTTAGGACTGTGTCATTCCTTTGTTTAAAATCTTCAATAGTTTCTGGTCAGCACAGGCTTAGCATAGATGACACCTGCCCTCCAACAGTTTTGTCTCTCAAAATGTAGCAATACTGTCAAAAAAAGTCCTTCCTCCCATTAGTCTATCCCTTTACTTTGTCTTGTATTTTCTTCTTAATGCTTTCAAGGGGTCTGCCATTACAGTGCACTTTCATTCATTTATTGTTTGTCTCCGTGGGTGGAATGAATGCTTTGTCTTTTTTGTTCACTCCTATGTCCTTCCAGGGCCTAGAAGAGGACCTGGCATAGAGCAGGCATTCAATAAATAATTGTTGAATGAATAAATAAAAAAATGAAACTTTCCCCTCTATCTGAAGTTCCTTTCTCTTTCGTGGTTTATATTGCTCTATCAGTAGTAGTAAGCTTAGCAGTCACTTTCTTACGAAAGTGTTTCTAATTACAAAGCCCCTAACAGAATCTGCAGAAGGTGTCTCTCCTCAGTACCTCCATGATACCTCGATATGTGAAATAAGAATTGCTATGAGGTGAATATTTGTGTCTCCCCAAAGTCTGTATGTTGGAGTCTGAATCCCCAGAGGGATGGCAATTATAGGAGGGGTTTTTAGGAGGCAATTAGATTTGAGTGAGGTTGAGAAGGTGCAGGCTTCATAATAGATCAGTGCCCTTACAGAAAAGGAAGAAACTAGACTTCTCTGTCTTCACCATGTCAGTATAGAGTAAGGAACTGGGCCCTGACCAGGCACCAAATCTGTTGGCACCTTGTTCTTAGACCTGCTTACCTTTAGAACTAGGAGAAATCAATGTTATTTAAGCCCCCAGTCTATGGTATTTTGTTACAGTAGCCTAAACTGGAAAACTAGTTGTAACAATACATTGAGTACTTACCATATGCCAGGTATATGCCCAATGCCTTATATGTTATCTCATATAATCTCCAGACTAACTCTATCAAGTAGGTGTCATCAACCTCAGATTGTAGACAAGAGAACTGAGTCTTAGAGAGGATTTATTTTGCTTAAGGGTACCAATGAGATTAAGCAGTTGACCTGAGATTAGAACTCAGGAAAGTCCTTTTTTGGAATAGTGGATGAATAGAAGGATACAAGAAAACATGTCATAGTACGCAAAATTAACACCACATACACTGTGTTCAATTATCTGTGTTCAATAACCACTTTTTGTACTTCTCAGAGAGGTGATAAGATTGGTTGACTTATATTGTTAGCTTTGTACATGCCAGTTTTCTCTGAAGATACTCCAAAACAGAATGAGCTGTGTATCCCTTGGTCTCCAATTCAATCTGATGCAAATATGGAAGTAAACTGACTTACACAAAACATGGTACAGAAACCTTCATCAGATGTGGTGATCAGGTGAGGACTTGAACCAACTTCATTAGAAGGTGGATATGTGTATGGAAAGTCATTTAACTTTGATGAACCTAGGTTTTAGCCACTCTTATAAAGACATTCTCAAGAACTGACTGCTTGTCTCTTGTCAAAGACTGCATTAAACTTGAGTTCACTCTCCCACTCCTCAACTCCTGTACATTCAACAGGAAAACAAATATTGCAAACACCCAGTCTTCAAAGTGTAGCTTTGGAGGGGGTAAGAGCGCCAGTTGCAAGATATGATGGAATGGGTGCCAAGAGATTTCTATGCTGACTTTTTGGAGATTTAGGCAGAAGCAAAGAAATGGCAGGACAACTATGTCATTATAAAATTGCTGAAAGGAAACAAGCAAGAACATTGCATGCTGAGGAGAGTCTGAAATTAAACACAGTACAAAGAAAAACAGAATATGTTATAAATGTGCTTTATACTCTGGAAAAATCCAATAAGATTATGAATTTGATAAAAATGAAAGCCCCAAGGTATTATGATAAAGCAACAGAATTACAGGCAAGAGATGATTGTAGAGACAACACAATTCCATTGTAGATAAAAAAAATGTACCTTAAACACCAAGTGGCAGAATAAACAAACGATAAAGTCAAATTGCTGGCATGAAGTCATATATATATAAATAGATCAAGAAATATTCTGCTTGAGGTATAATATGTTGAAACAGTAAAGATATCAAAAAGGAAGAGAAAGAGAGAAAAAATGTGCCTCTGTGCAAAAGGAAAGTACACAGAAGAGAAGAGCTTTAGGAATGGCATCAAACATCTTCCCATCATCTTAGATCATCTAAGATGGTTAGACTATCTTCTAACCCTGGGAGACAAGGAGCAACATCTACAGAGAGCTGAAGAAATGTGCAACCCCCTTGATCTTAGACCTTCTTACCTCTGGAACTTTGAGAAATCAATGTTATTTAAGCCACCCAGTATATGGTATTTTGTTATAACAAAAGTTTTCATTAATCTAAAGGCAACAGGTAAGTATTCATAAATATGAGAGCATTTGTGGAACATGACAACTATGGTTCCCCAAAAGTGCTTCCTTAGAACAACAACGATGTCAATCAAAGAATGAATCCAAATATTGAACTCAGCAATGGAGGAGGTGGTAAAGGATCACTGAACCCAAAGACATTGAACAGGACAAAATAATTGGGGGATTGCAGTGTTGCGATAGAATGGAAACATGACTTGTCTTAGTTAAGAAGAGTAAAATGCCAAGATAAATGTGGAGGTAAGAGAAGGAGGAGGAAGAAGATGAGAAAGAAATGATTTTAATATCCTCATAATTCATAGTAGGGAGTCAGTTGATATAATCTAAGACTGAAACATGAGGTTATGACTAAGGAGAGCATAATGGTTCCAACATCTTAATGTACTTCATAATCTTTTTTCTTGCTTAAGAGGAGTATAATATTTTAGGTCAACAAGTCATTTATATGAAGTTTGGCAATTTCTTTAATTTTACTTCAGCTTATTTTAATTCTGTTAAATTCATGTAAAATTAAATTTAACACTTCTAGTTAAAATATTATTCATAGTATAGTCCTAAAGTCATAAACTTATTTCTATACATCTCTGCTTCCCTACCTGAGAGGAGAGCTGAGAGTTTAGAGCAGCTAACTCCTGCCTCAGAGTTTAAAGCAGAGTTTTCCAACTTTTCTGTGTTCAGAAATCCCTTGGGACCACATTGGAATGAGACTCTGCCATTGTAATAAAACCCCTAGGTGATACTGCTGCTGGCCTCACTAGGAGCAGCTCAGTATGTTATCCATGAGGTCACTCTAGTCCTGGATTACTTGAGTTAGATTTCTGATGCCACTACTTAATGGCAGTTCTATGCCTGAATTTACCAATCTAAAATAAAGAACAATAACAATATCCCCACATAACATGCTTAGAACTATGCCTGATAACAGATGATGACTATAAACTATGATGAAAATTGGCCATTTTATAGTCATTCATATACCCTGGAATAGAAATCTAACTTTTGACTTTCAATTTCCCCCTCTGCAAAAATAACTACCTCCCAGAGCTGTTGCAATAATTAGAAATAACTTATGTCAGAGGTGCACATTAGTCTGGCATGGTAGAGATAACCAATAAATGATTATCAATGATCATAATTATATAAAATTATAATGTAATAATACTAATAATTTCTTTTAAGAACCTATATAGTCTTAGCTCTGCCAATTCATTTGTTCAGCAGTTCTCACTCACAATTTCTTCATTTACTTACTACTTAGGTTTTGGATGTATTCTATTTGTTCAGCAGCCTGGCTCAGGTGCAGGGAATACTTCAGTAAATAAGATATAAACAAAAACAACAACAAAAAATTCCAGCAGAGCTTTTATTCTAGTAGGTGAGAAGAAACAAGGGAACAATAAGCAAAGCAACAATAAGTGTTATGAAGAAAACTAAACCCAAAGGACTTAAAATCAGCATACTACACTAAAGCAGTCACATTAATGTTTATAGCTGCTCAATTCACAATAGATTGTTGAACCAAACTAGATGCCCTTCAATTGATGAATGGATAAAGAAACTGTGATATATATATACACACAATGGAATACTACTCAGCCATAAAGAAGAATAAAATTATGGCATTTGCTGATAAATGGATGGAGTTGTGTTCCATCCAGTGGAACCGGCGCAGAGAAAGGAGACACCACCAATCTTTAGTTTGATGAGATTTATTGCATCCTCCCTGTTTCTCTGTCTCCTTTCTTCTCTCTCTATCTTCCTTCTTTTTCTCTCTCCCTCTCTCCTCCCCCAGGCTCCTATCCTATCAGTCAATTATAGCAAAGCTTTCTCTCATGCAGAAGAGCATGCAGAGGAATGCCAGCATAACGCTATATAAATCACGAGCTGTCCATGTGCGGCATGATATTAGATAGCCAATCCTTGAGCCTGGTGTTAACACATCATAAGTCTCCAAGGAACAAATAACGGCAAGCAGCCTTTTTGGGTACTTCCTTATTTTGGTAGCCAGTGCCCTTTGGCTCACTGCCAGGCGCCATCTTGTCCAAGATGGCCCTCAACAGAGTTGGAGAATATCATGCTAAGTGAAAAAAGCCAATCCCCCAAAACCAAATGCCAAGTATTTTCTCTGATAAGTGGATGATGATACATAATGGGGGGCGTGGCAGGGAGGTAAGAGAAAAATGGAGGAACTTTAGAGGAAAATGGGGAGGGAGAGGTTGGGGGAAGGAAAGATAGTGTACTGAGACAGACATTATTACCCTATGTACATGTATGATTACACTAATGGTGTGAATCTACATTGTGTACAGCCATAGAAATGAAAAGTTTTACTCCATTTGTATACAATGAATCAAAATGCAGTCTGTAAAAATAAAAAAAAAATGATAAGGAATGGATAATGATACTGGGGTAGGGAAAGAGGGTATTAGAAGTGGGTCTGCCTGGGAAGGCCTCGCTGAGAAAGGGGCAATTGTGTAGGTACATAATACAGTGAGGAAGTAGGTCTTGGGAAGGTCTAGGGAAATTATTTCCAACAGGGGTTCTGAGATTAGGAGGTCAGTGTACTCAGTTCTGAGGGAGCTCAGTATAATGTTAGGAGATGGAGAAAGGCAAGGCCCAATCTGTACTCTCCAGACTAAAAATCACAGTTAAGTAGTTGGTTGCAAGCAGCATTCAGAAAAATAAGTAAATACATAAGTAAATCAGAGTGCAGAGTATTTTGTTAAGAGTAGTATTTGTCTGAGAGCTGGACATGGACACGCTTGTGTATACCTCCTAGTGTTTCAGTCAGCTTTTTTGTTGCTGTGACTAAATGACTCGACCAGCACAACTGTAGATGAGAAAAGGTTTATTTGGGGGGTTCATGGTTTCAATGATCTTTGTCCATAGGAGGCCAGCTCCATTCCTCTGGTCTCCAGGTGAGGCAGAACATCATGGTGGAAGACTATGGCAGAGGGAACCAGCTCACATGATGGCTGGGAAGCAGAAAGAGAGGTCTCAACTTGTCATATGCAAATATATTCCCCAAAGCCATGCTCCCCATTCCCGCCTTGTGCAGTCAGTCCACTACCACTCCAGTTACCACTCAGTGAATCCCTATCAGGGGATGACTTCACTGATTGGGTTAAGACTCTCACAACCCAATCATTTCTCCTCTGAACCTTCTTGCATTTTTTCACATGTGTAGCTTTTGGGGGACACCTCGTATACAAACCATTAACACCTAGATTATAAATTTCTTACTCTTGGAACCAGTACAAAAACATTTCCCATACACAGGAGAATTATGTAGCACCTTTCGGTTTATGCTTCATTCTGAAGGTCAAGAAAAGTCAGTGAAGGAGTTTGAGCAGTGGTGTAACATGGTTATTGTTGTCAAACCTTTTGATTGCTGTGTGGGAAACTGACTAAAGGGAGCAAGAGTAGAAGAAAACAGTTACAATCTTGCTGAATTGCCTCTTGCCTGTAGCACTGTGGTTTGCAGAACAGTGTCCCCTCCTTCCATGACTTCCATGTCCTCATCCATGGAACGTGTGACTATGTATGTTCGATGGCAAAAGGGAGTTTGCAGGTGTGATTAAAGTTGACATGAGTAGGTTCTCTTGATTATTCAGGTAGACACTATCTAATCACAAGTCCTCATGCATAGAGAAGAGAGGCAGAACAGGTGGTCAGAGTGATGTGAAGTGAGAAGCGTTACTTTCTATTGCCAGCTTGGTAGATGGAGGAAGGGGCTATGAGCTAATGCATGTGAGTGGCCTCTAGTAACTGGAGAGGGCAAGCAAGTAGATCTGAGAGCTCACAGAAACATGGCTCCTCCAACACTTCGATTTTTGGTTGTAATGTGTGCTAGATAGCCAGCCTACAGAACTGCCGTGTTACAAATGTGTGGTGTTTTAAGCCTCGTGTGATATTTTGTTATAGCAGTAATTGAAGAGTGACATAAGCATGTTGCCTTGCAATCCTGTCTCACCTCCTTCCTCCTCATGGATCTCTTCAGCATAGTGGCATAAGTTGCCTGGGCAGACCTCACTGCCCTCTGGCTTCCTCACAGAATCCTCCACTCCTTCCTGCTTTCTACTTCATGTCAGTTTTCATTCTGAATTCCCAGACCTTCTCTCTGGTTAGTCCCAGTAGGAATGACTAGGAGTATGGTACGCTCAACCTGAAATCTTTTGTTGTCCAAAAGGGATATAGAATAAAGCTGAGGAAATTTGAAGGAAAGGACTGAGCATGGGGGAGGATTGCAATTAGCTCCTTTCATTAGAGGAACTTGTTTATTTTCATTAAAATGCCAAAGCAGGTGGATTATCTCATAAGCTGCTGCCATTAAATGATGAAAAGTTGGTGATTAATTCACTCCAGGTTTATCATGACAAAGGACAATGGTTTGATATTTCACCTTCAAATATGGGGTAGAGCAAATAACATTTAACAAACTCTATAAATATTCAGGCAACTGGGGCCAACTTTGTGTTTTGTCACTGTTGACTAGACCAGAATTTCTCAAGTAACTATGGGCCAGATGGTCTTCAGGTAGGAATGAGTTATTATCATTTTTATTTATGAAAGTACATCATTTAATTGGTCTAATGAAAAATATTAAGGATAATTACTTATGGTAATTTACTCACTTATGATATCTTGGAATGGAGAAGAACTTCATAATTTTGACAGTGTTCTCATGTGTAAAACTCATCTCATTCTCATAAACATCTTCTTTGGTAGGGAGGACAGATGTTAGTTAACTCTTCTGCAGGTGACAAACAAGGGTTTCCAGGATACTTTGGGCCCATCCAAAGTAAGTGGCAGAACCTGGAACCCATGGTGTTTTTGATTCCTAATTAGCGTTTGACCTGTTTTCATGAAAGGTTCATCTTGTTTGTGTGATGTCTTGGGGAAGATGATTCACAGGAACTTAGTAGCATTGGCACTTTGAAATTTCATGGTTTTGAAACATTTCCAACCATTCAAACAGAGAGACCCCTCTTCTTGGTGACCAGTGAAGAAGGAATATAATTTAGATACTTCACGATGACTAGGGTGTATTGTTTTATGAATGCTACTTATTATATTGTGAAGTTCTTAAAGAAGGAAATGAGAGGGAGGGAGTATAAAAAATGGTGGAATGAGACAGACATTATTACCCTATCTACATGTATGATCACATGAATGTTATGAATCTACATGGTGCACAACCATAGAAATGAAACGATGTACCCCATTTGTGTACAATGAATCAAAATGCAGTCTGTAAAAAATTAAGAGATAAATAAAAAAGAAAAAGAAGAAAAAAAGAATTTGGGTTGTTGGTACCTTTCCAATGTGTTTGTGCATAGCCGGTCTTTTAAAGTTTGTTTTATTGTCTGTTCTCTTCTGTTTTTATCTTCTTCAGGACCCTATTTTCTAATACTCCCTTGTTTTCTCCACCAAGAAGTTAGGAGAACACGTCTCACCTATGGAACAATCTGTATGAGCTTTCTGACAGCCTACCTTATTGAATCTGATGTATCCTGACTGGTTCTGATTCCTGAAAGTCTGACTCTTAGCTATTATAAATAATGCACTATTAAAAACAGTCTATGAAGATTATTTTTAAAAAATATTGCTTAAAGTCTTATATGAATCTGAAAACAAATATGGAATTATATGTGTGTATATATATATTTGTAATCTAATATATATGTAAGATTACAAATGTGGCATCTTGGAATTGGTCCTCATTGACAATTTCTTCTATGATGCAGCAACTAAGTAACAGAGTTTAAATAGCAGATTGCAAAAAAGATCAGGATAATGTCAATTTCATATGTTGTTTAATTTATTATTTCTGTAAGTTTCTTGTCCAAGTCTTACTAATCTTCAATCATGCTCTGCTCTGCCATTTATAAATAGGTTCTAATTTTTATTTGGTAATTAAATCAACAGTGTTCATATATTGGTCTGAGAATGCAAATTCCAACACTGTTTGTTCCCCTCTAAGACTCTTGCACTTTAAGCCACATTACTGATGCTCATTAAAAATGCAGAAACTATTTTTTGGGGAAATGTCTTTACTTTATAGGAGGTGGTTCATTGAATACCCAAGGTATTCACAATGCCCAGGAGAATCTGAAATGAAAACATTTTAAAAGAAAATAAAAACCATGTAAATGTGCAAAGGCAAAAGGTCATGATCAGGATAGAGAGCGAATTCCAAGGGCATTGACCTATAGTGTACTGGAGAGCCTCAGGAGCTTGTCAGCTGGGAGGGATGACAGAGCAGACTCAAACTCTTGCCATGTGAGCCAGAATCCCTTCTCCTTTCTTAGATTGTCTGAAGTTCTTCCCACCTTTATTTCACCACCTCTGCTATGGAGGCAGTGCAAAATAGGATGCTGAGATGCAGGCTTCCCTTGAAAAGTGGCACGAGAATGCCAAAGAGGATGCTGACCCCTTCCCCATCTAGGCAGATCTAAGTTTCACGTGCAAAGGCTTTTCTACCAGCACATTGAGCTGATTAAGAGCCTCTTAGGAGAAATGCAAATCAAAACTACCCTAAGATTCCATCTCACCCCAATTAGAATGGCGATTATCAAGAATACTAGCAACAATGGGTATTGGCGAGGATGTGGGGAAAAAGGTACACTCATACATTGCTGGTGGGGCTGCAAATTTGTGCAGCCAATCTGGAAAGCAGTGTGGAGATTCCTCAGAAAACTTGGAATGGAATCACCCTTTGACCCAGCTATCCCACTACTTGGCCTATACCCAAAGGACTTAAAATCAGCATACTGCAGAGATACAGCCACAACAATGTTCATAGCTGCCCAATTCACAATAGCCATTGTGGAACCAACCTAGATGCCCTTCAATTGATGAATGGATAAAGAAACTGTGGTATATATATACCATGGAATGTTACTCAGCCATAAAAAATAATAAAATTATGGCATTTGCAGGCAAATGGATGAAATTGGAGAATATCATGCTAAGTGAGATAAGCCAATCTCAAAAAACCAAAGGATGAATGATCTTGCTGATAAGTGGATGATGACACATAATGGGGGTAGGAGGGGGGCAAGAATGGAGGAAGGAGGGACTGTATAGAGGGAAAAGAGAGGTGGGAGGGGTGGGGAGGGAAGAAAAAAATAACAGAATGAATCAAAACTATTACCCTAGGTAAATGTATGATTACACAAATGGTATTCCTCTACTTCATGTACAAACAAACAAGATGTGTCCCATTTGTTTACAATAAAAATAAATTTTTAAAAAGAGCCTCTTAGGAGAGTGGTACAGAAGAAGCTCTAGGGATACATTGCCTGGATTCAAATCCTGGTCCTTCAGCTAACTAGTATTGTTGCCTTGAGCAAGTCACTGAGCTGCCCTGGGCTTCAGTTTCCTCGTCTAGACACAGGGCTAATGACAGTACCCACCTCATCACCTTGTCATAGAGGCCAGTGGACCAGTGTGTGAAGCATTTGGATCAGGGCCTGACACAGTGATAAATAACTGTGCCACATTAATCAGTATCACAATTAATACTACTAAACTGCAGACTCTTTGAGTTTATTGACTGTATATTTAAAATTTCCATATCACAGTGTCTAGCAGAGTACCTGGCACCCGTAGCAGTTCAGTGAGAAGGTTGAATCTGTGCATTGCCTTCTTCACCACAGCACATTTCCTAAGAATCAAACCTTAATAACTGACATTCAAATTTTATATTTCTAGTAACCAGTGTGTGTTAATAAAAGGTCAGGTTCAAAACATCAGATTGATGTTTTAGTCCAAAATGCTGGCATTCAAAGCTATTTTTCTGTTGAGAGAAAATACACACATAGACACATATTTATATGTATGATTTTTATGACAAACACCTATTTTAAAATTTCCATCTCTTTTTGGTTATCCAATGAGTGATCTACGATTACAGACTGGAAATTGATCCAGTGTCTGCATAGCAGTCCTTTTCCAAATGGGTAATACCTTGGGATACTAGGGTACCCTGCTTTACATGCCTCCCATCAGCACTGAGTACCTTATTACATTCTATGCAGTTTACTTATGTATTATGTTTGTTATTTACTATCTGCTTGCCCCCAGCTAGAATATAAACTACATAAGAGCAGGAGTCTTTCTTTCACCAATATATTCCAAGTGCTTAGAATAGTACTGGCTTTAATAGTGTTGAGATAACATAAGTAAATATTGCCTAAATGAATAATCTGATCTCATATGCTTAGTCATCTATCTATCTGTCAATCACTATCTATCTATCCCTACCTCAATATAGAAAAATACTCTAAATTTGAAGGCACAGGTTTTCCTGGGGGTCTTCAATGGGTTCTATTGCTTCTATTCCTCATTATCATGTAGATTCCTGATTCTCATTTAGTAAGATTATGCTTTCTTTGATGAAAGTGAGTTTAGATGGTACTAATATTTGATCCTTAACATAATCAACATAATCAAAATACTGACAGGGCATTAGAACATAGTGTATTTGAGAAGAGAGGATAATTGTTCAAAGAATTCTATGTCAGTGTCACATAAACGTACAGATCTTTCCTTTCTGAGAGAAGCCTTAGAATGTATTCCCTTCAACTGGGGAAGCTCCTGTGTAAGGCACTCACGAAACCTCTTGACTCTTTAAGGTGGCATCATTTCAATCCATTTGCAATGAGCCTAGCTTGTAGAGGGCATGTTTGAACTTTGTGGACCTGAACATTGAAAAGAGAGTTTGAAAAGTAGGCTGAGTTGAATTTCCTAGTGCCCGGCATTGTTTAAATGAAAGCAATTCACTGATAAGATGGATAAATTTTTCTTTGAATTTCTTCAAATTAAATATTTCAAAGTGTTTGAAATAGGTATTCTCTTTCCTAAATTCACTGGTGATTTCATCTTCTTAGGAGATACTAATAATCTATCCAGTGTGCTGCTGAATTTCTGTACAAATACCACCGTAATTTGGAACCTTCTCTGAATTCAAGCAATTCACTTTTATTCCTATTTTCAGACACTTAATCCAGGTGAGGGAACTATTCCCTAAGAAACTAGGAAGTTAGGAAGGCTTGTGATTTTACTTAATGATTTATAGTGCAGTAAACACAAATCTATTATTTAGCAGGGTCCACAAGCTAACGGTTTTCTGCATGTTGATCTTAATCGTTTATTATTAATTAATTAATTAATTATTGTAATGCAGAAAATTGAACTCAGGGTATCATTCATGGTAGACAAGTGTTCTATCACTGGGCTACATACCTATTCTTCATTTATTAATGTTTTAAATAAAAAGCTTTATTAATATGGTTAAACAGAAGTTTTTACAGACTTGTTTGTTACAAATGGTTCAAAGTCTTGAGGAAAAGAGACACTATTAAATTTACTAGTCCATGGCACAGAGTAGAATCTCTTAATATGCACAAAAGAAAAGAGACAATTAGAATGGATGCCTTCTTCTCAAAGATCATTTTCTTGGGAGTTAACACTTTGTTATCGTGTGACAGTAGGACTGGAGAGTGCAGGGGGAGACTTGGATCCAGAAGACTGGTAAAAGGGACAGAGAGTTGGCAGTGTATACCCAGTGACTTGGGGATCTTCAGGGAAGTGGGACCAGCTAAGGTACTTTTTTTCCAGAACACTCTGCTTCTAGAACATTTTAAAAAATTCCAATATCACAAAGTCAACAAGGATTTGTAAAGTCAGAGAAAAGGGAATGTGTTTCCATGAGGCATGGGGGGGCTATAGTATGGAGAAGAGCCACACTTTTTTCTTCTGATTTGGTCCCATAACTTCTCTGAAATGACCAAGATAACTGAACTCTCAGGATCAACCTGGGATGTGGGTGTGGCTTTTAAATTTTTTTTCATTAAAAAAAATTTTTATAAGGGAAGCTAAGGGATGGAATGCCACTGTTCCCCGTTTGTGATGCGACCACTTTCAAAGCACAAAGCAGCATGTTTCCCAAGTGTTTCATACTCCCTTCCCAAAACTAAAGCTCTTTGCTCCATAACAAGAAATAAAATGTTTCAAATGACAATAGGTCTGAGTGAATGAAAGTGAGCAATGCTGATTTGAAACAGACCAACGGCCTCTCTCAAAAGAGAAGTAGAAAGGGTGGCTGGATGTGAACTTGCAGACTTAGGGTTTGCCTGGGGTCTGCATGTTTATCTGCAAAAAATCTCCTTAAAATTTTCTGTTGCTATGGAAGAAAATTATAATTGAGAACATAAAAGCAATCTTATCTTGCAGATTCCCTCTTCCTGGCAGAACGAGACACAATCATTTTGCAAAAATGATAATGCTAGTTTTGCTGTAAGATATAGGAAAACAGTAAAATGTTTGCTTCAAAAAATAGATTTTATCATGGAGAAGAAAATAAAATCTAACAACACTAGCCTGGATTATACACAACATGTCCCAAAGTAACTGAAGTTACTCTCTCACAGAGAAACCAAAGCATAGAACAGGTAAATAAATCCTCGTCCAAGGCCCGAGAGGCTGCACCTTGTTCTCTGAGGCTGCAGAGGCGGAGGCCAGGATGACTCATCATGACCCTTTCTGCTTTCTCCAACTTCTTTGTTTTCTTTAGCCCAAGCCTCTGAGTCTCTGGTCCTACACCTCCCACAGGTCTTTGGTCTCTGTTCCTGAATGAGTAGGTCTGTTCATACAGAATTTGCACATTTAGAATTCTTTGGTTATTTTTACCTCTGACTGATGTGACCTAAAGATAATTCATTTCCAAGAATCACTTCCTTTTCCTGGACGTGAGCTATTTACTGATTGTCATTTAATGCTCTATGAAAGGCAATTTGTGTATTGGTAGCCTGAGGTAAATAACAACATTAAATACCTCTTATAATTGATTGCATAATTCTCTTCCTAAAAAAAAAAAAACAACAAAACACCCATGTCTGTAGTTTTTCAGTGTTAAAAATGCCATTAGTAAACCATAAAACAAATAACCTCAGTTTCTTACCACCCTTTAAAATACATATTTCATCTGCAAGGTATTGTTACACAGAAACATGGGCTATTGGGATTGGATTGGATTTTTTCACCTGGGTAGCCTCATTCCCTCACACAGGTGGCTAGTTCTTCAGGTAAATGGTGTATTCCTGTGATCACAACATGAATAGTTACTTACTGGGTATCAATGATTCTGTTAAGTCCTTCACATACACAATCCCATTTAGTTCCTACTAGAATCTTAAGAGAGAACTAAAGCTTGGAGTGGTAAGTTCCATGACTATGTTGAAACTGGTCTCTGAATGGAAGTCACTGACACAAAAAAGAACCTGATCTTAACTTTTTGCTTTGACAATAACCCTGAACATTGTCATCTCTGTTAGCTTTGACTCATGGATTCACGATTACCTAGGGTAGCCCTTTCTCTCTTTGAGGGTTAGAATTCCTCATTTTGCACTGATGTTGATGGACCTTAACATCTACCCATTGGCTCTAGTTGTCTCCTTGGG
This sequence comes from Sciurus vulgaris, assembly GCF_902686455.1. Lineage (NCBI taxonomy): Eukaryota > Metazoa > Chordata > Mammalia > Rodentia > Sciuridae > Sciurus > Sciurus vulgaris. The sequence goes on from NC_136475.1 coordinate 64,705,084, forward strand.
GCCTCTACCCTCTTCCAAATTTATTGCCCTGCCCAGAGTGGCACAGAGTGATGAATCCTAATAATATCAAACCACCTGTGGTGGTGCATACCTATAATCCCAGCTACTTGGGAAACTAAGGCAGGAGGATTGCAAGTTCAAGCTAGCCTCAGCAACTTAGTGAGACCCTGTCTCCAAAAATATTTTAAAAAAGCGGGGGGACAGGAGGATATAGCTCAGTAGTAGAGTGTCCATGGGTTAAAAAAAAAGAAGAAAGAAAGAAAATGACATCAACCTAATGCTTAGAAACATACTAGTCACTACTAACAATTAGTCTGCAGTCTTTTCTGATTCTAGCCTGATACCAGCTTCAAAGTACACTATGGGCTACCTATTTCTCTTGTTGAGAAAGCTGAGGCTTTTATTATTCAACTTAATTTCTCAGTAAGCAGTCACCAAGCTTTCTGGACCTGAAAAGGTTTACTAAACTCTCTCTCTTTTTCTGAGTGCATACAACTGGAAGTGGAAGAGGGGATAGGAACAAGTCAGATCCAATTTTAAAGGGATGTGTTTCATATAATACAAGGTTACTTGTTGAGATACCTGCTATCTTGTATTTTGCCTTTAGATTTTGGCCTTTATGCCACCAGGAGTTTAAGTCTTGAAGAGAAAGCTGCTTATAATAAATTCTATCTAATATATTGATTTTATTATATTTTACTAATTATTGTTACGTTGAAAACCAATTTCTTTTCAATTATAGTCTAAAACTAGAGGATTTAGGTTTTCTTACTTTTTCCTCTTTTATGCTTATTTTATTCTTTTCCTGTAACTTTCATTGCTAAGTTAAATATCATTCTATTTTATAGAGTGAAGTTTGTGCATTTCAGTTTCATGACTCGTTAAGAACATTGATGATAACAGATCATTTCCAGTAATTTATGCCAGCAAGGAACATTCTAGAATCTATTATTTACTATAAATTTTAATGAAGAGTCCTAACTGCTGCATATCTTTCAAAAAAGCAATAGTGCATCAATGTGGGATACACTATTGTGCCTTCTTCTCTTAAAAGTTGCCTGAAATATACCCTTGTAATGAGCCAAACACAGCTGAAATAAAATCATTTTTTGTTCCAGAGATTAGAAGACAGAAAGAGGTTTCAAGATGGCGGCCTAGAGGGTGGCTGCCTTTCATGTTGCTCCAGGACTCAGGATTCAAAAGAGGAGATATTGAGACACTTGGGACCAACTCAAAGCAGCCAGGTGACTCTCACCCGTTGGGAAGGTGTCCCGGATGGGACGGTGGTCCCGAAACGCAGGAAACTTTGTGAAGTAGAGCTGCCGGCGAGACGCCCCTCCCCCCACTGGAGCAGTGAACTTGGACAACTGGGAGCCCCGTAAAGGAGGCCGGTCGGCACAGCGCTGGGACTCGGAGCAACCACTGGGGCTCCGGCGGCTGCCCAGAGGAGGAGTGGCGAGCAGAGCTGTGTGGACTCAGGACACCGGGGCCTGCCCTGAGGAGGAGGAGGAGGAGCGTGGCCACTTGGATTCGGAGTGACTGCACCAGAGCTACAGGCGGTTGCCAGAGGAGAAGCCGCGCGGCGAGCAGTTTGGACTCAGAACGACTGCTTCTGAACACCCGGGCCTGCCCTGAGGAAGACGAGGAAGAGGAGCACGGCTGCTTGGATTCAGAGTGACTACACCAGAGCTACAGGCGGTTGCCAGAGGAGGGGCTGCCTGGCGAGCTGTTTGGACTCAGACCACTTCTGAACACCGGGGCCTGCCCGGAGGAGTAGGAGGAGGAGGAGGAGGAGCGCGGCGGGTCGTGTGGACTCACAGTGACTGCATTAGCGCTCCAGGCGGCTGCTCAGAGGAGAAGGCGAGTGGTGAGTTGTTTGGACTTAAAGTGACAGCGCCAAAACACAGAGGGGCTGCCTGGAGGAGAAGCGCGGTGGGTCGCTTGGTCTTGAGTGGCCGCACCAGAGCTCCGGGCGGTTGCCCAGAGGACGCGTGCAGCGGGTCACGTGGATTCAGAGCCACTCAGAGCGACCGCTCCTGAACACCCGAGGGGTTATTTGGAGAAGGAGGAGGAACGGGGAGAGTCACTTCGACTCGGAGTGATTGATTGCCCAGGGCTACGGGTGGTTGGTGGGTGGAGGAGGCACCCAGTGAGTTTCATGGACTCCTAGTGACCGCACCGGAATACTGGGCGGCAGTGTGGAGGATGAGGCGTGTGGCGGGTCTCTGGGACTCAGAGCGATTGTATGGGGCCCCACGTGGCTGCTCAGAGGAGGGGCCGCATAGCCAGGCGATTAGGTGCAGAGCAGGGTCCCAGGATCTAGGCAGCTTCTTGGTGGAAGAGCCGCACAGAGAAAGGCTTAGGGCGGAGCGAAGGTTCCAGGCCTGTGGGCAGATTCTCTGAGGAGGGGCAGCCTAAGGAGATTCATCTGCGAAGGGTGAGGCTCCCAGGCCCAGGAGGTAGGGCCGGGCCCCTGGGAACTTTGCAGAGGAAGGCAGCCCAGCCCAGGTGGTAGCTGTAAATTGAGGGGAACCTCTAGGAGGGAACTGACCAGCGACACCTCCCCACCGGGTAAGTCTTCCCTGCCGGGTGATGTTTCCCCACAAGGACGGTAAAACCAGAGACTCAGGCCCAAACAGGCCTTGCCTCAGCCCGCAGCCTAGTTCCCCTTTGGATGACCATTGGTCAACAAGTGGAGGCACCTCTGCCCACTAGCAGGGATTATACCCCACCTGAAGGCCACCACTCCTAGAGAGGCAGCTTCCTTGTGGAGCACCGCATTATCAACTTCCTCCAAGGCTTCAGCCTACTGAAGGCTAAGGGGGGATATATATAGAAATCTTCAGGGACATTGTAAGTCAATAGAGGAAATCTGCAATATCTCAGCGGTCCACTGATACCTGAACAATATGAGAAAACAAGGAAAGAAAATGCTGCAAACAAATCTAGATGTTACATCAATAAAACCCAATGACAGCATGCCAGAAGAAATGACAGAAAAGGAGTTCAGAATGTACATAATTAAAATGATCAGAGAAGCAAACGATGAGATGAAAGAGCAAATGCATGCACTGAATGATGAGATGAAAGAGCAAATGCAGGCATTGAATGATCGTACCAATTGACAATTAAAAGAGCAAATACAGGAAGCAAAAGATCATTTCAATAAAGAGATAGAGATATTGAAAAAAACCAAACAGAAATCCTTGACATGAAGGAAACAATAAACCAAATTAACTCCATAGAAAGCATATTCAATAGGATAGAACACCTGGAAGACAGAACCTCAGACACTGAAGACAAAATATTTAACCTTGAAAACAAAGTTGAACAAACAGAGAAGATGGTAAGAAATCATGAACAGGATCTACAAGAACTATGGGATATCATGAAAAGGCCAAATTTAAGAATTATTGGGATTGAGGAAGGCCTAGAGAAACAAGCCAAAGGAATGAACAATTTATTCAATGAAATAATATCAGAAAATTTCCCAAATCTGAAGAATGAAATGGAAAATCAAGTTCAAGAGGCTTATAGGCCTCCAAATACACAAAATTACAACAGATCCACACCAAGGCACATTATAATGAAAATACCTAACATACAAAATAAAGACAGAATTTTAAAGGCTGTGAGAGAAAAGAACCAAATTACATTCAGGGGGAAACCAATATGGATATCAGCAGATTTTTCAATCCAGACCCTAAAAGCTAGAAGGGCCTGGAACAACATTTTCAAGCCCTGAAAGAAAATGGATGCCAACCAAGAATATTATACCCAGCAATACTTACCTTCAAATTTAACGATGAAATAAAATCCTTCCATGATAAACAAAGGCTAAAAGAATTTACAAAAAGAAAGCCAGCATTGCAGAACATTCTCAGCAAAATATTCCATGAGGAAGAGATGAAAAACAAAGAAGCAAATCAGCAAAGGGAGGAATTATCCTAAAGGAATTGTCAAATAAAGGAGGAAATAAGTTATGTCAAACAAATAAATAAATAAAATTTTAAAAATGAACCAAATGACTGGGAAACCAAATCATATCTCTATAATAACCCTGAATGTTAATGGCCTGAATTCATCAATCAAAAGACATAGACTGGCAGACTGGATTAAAAAGAAAGATCCAACAATATGTTGCCTGCAAGAGACTCACCTCATAGAAAAAGATACCCATAGACTAAAGGTGAAAGGATGGAGAAAAACATACCATGCACATGGAGTCAGCAAAAAAGCTAGAGTATCCATCCTCATTTCAGATAATGTGGACTTCAAGCCAAAGTTAGTCAGAAGGGATAAAGAAGGTCATTTCATACTGCTTAAGGGAAGTATAAATCAGCAAGATATAACAATCATAAACATCTATGCCCCAAACAGTGGCTCATCCATGTATGTCAAACAAATCCTTCTCAATTTCAGACACCAAATAGACCATAACACAATAATACTAGGTGATTTTAACACGCCTCTCTCACCACTGTACAGATCTTCCAGACAAAAATTGACAAAGAAACCATAGATCTCAATAACACAATCAATAATTTCAACTTTACGGACATTTATAGAATATACCATCCAACCAAGAGCGAATACACTTTCTTCTCAGCAGCACATGGATCCTTCTCTAAAATAGACCATATATTATGCCACAAAGCTAATGTTAGCAAATACAAGAAGATAGAGACACTACCATGTATTCTATCAGATCATAATGGATTGAAGTTAGAAATAAATGAAAGAGTAAAACACAGAAACTATTCCAACATCTGGAGATTAAACAATATGCTATTATATGATGAATGGATAACAGAAGATATTAGGAAGGAAATTATAAAATTCTTAGAGGTAAATGAGAACAAAGAAACATCATATCAAAATCTCTGGGACACTATGAAAGCAGTACTTAGAGCGAAATTTATTTCATGGAGCGCATTTAATAAAAGAAGTAAAACTCAACAAATAAATGACCTAACACTACAGCTCAAAGCCCTAGAAAAAGAAGAACAGACAAGCACCAAAAGTAGTAGAAGAAAGGAAATAGTTAAACTCAGAGCTGAAATCAATGAAATTGAAACAAAAGAAACAATACAAAAAATTGACAAAATAAATAGTTGGTTCTTCGAAAAAATAAACAAAATTGATAAACCTTTAGCCACACTAACAAAGAGAAGACGAGAGAAAACCCAAATCACTAAAATTCGGAATGAACAAGGAAATATCACAACAGACAGGATTGAAATACAAAACATAATTAGAAGCTATTTTGAAAATCTATACTCCAACAAAATAGAAAATTTCGAAGACATCAACAGGTTTCTAGAGACTTATGAATTGCCTAAACTGAACGAGGAGGACATAAACAATTTAAATAGACCAATTTCAAGTACTGAAATAGAAGAAGTCATCAAAAGCCTACCAACAAAGAAAAGTCCGGGACCAGATGGGTTCTCAGCCGAGTTCTACAAAACCTTTAAAGAAGAGCTCATTCCAATACTTCTCAAAGTATTCCATAAAATAGAAGAGGAGGGAACCCTCCCAAACTCATTCTATGAAGCCAATATCACCCTGATACGTAAACCAGACAGTGACTCATCAAGGAAAGAAAATTTCAGACCAATATCCTTAATGAACATCGATGCAAAAATTCTCAACAAAATTTTAGCAACTCGCATACAAAAACACATTAAAAAGATAGTGCACCATGATCAAGTTGGTTTCATCCCAGGGATGCAAGGTTGGTTCAACATCAGGAAATCAATAAACGTAATTCACCATATTAATAGACTTAAAGTCAAGAATCACATGATTATTTCAATAGATGCAGAAAAAGCATTTGATAAAATACAGCACCCCTTCATGCTCAAAACACTAGAAAAAATAGGGATAGTGGGAACATTCCTTAACAGTGTAAAGGTCATTTATGCTAAGCCCATGGCTAATATCATTCTAAATGGTGAAAAACTGAAAGCATTCCCCCTAAAAACTGGAACAAGGCAGGGATGCCCTCTTTTACCACTTCTATTCAACATCGTTCTTGAGACTCTAGCCAGAGCAATTAGACAAACCAAAGAGATTAAAGGGATACGAATTGGAAAAGAAGAACTCAAACTATCCCTGTTCGCTGATGACATGATTATATATTTAGAGGAACCTGGAAATTCCACCAGAAAACTCTTAGAACTCATAAGTGAATTCAGTAAAGTAGCAGGTTACAAGATCAATGCCCATAAATCCAACGCATTTTTATACATAAGTGATGAATCTTCAGAAAGAGAAATTAGGAAAACTACCCCATTCACAATAGCCTCGAAAAAAATAAAATACTTGGGAATCAATCTCACAAAAGAGGTGAAAGACCTCTACAATGAGAACTATACAACACTAAAGAAAGAAATTAAAGAACACCTTAGAAGATGGAAAGATCTTCCATGTTCTTGGATAGGAAGAATTAATATTGTCAAAATGGCCATACTACCTAAAGTGCTATACAAATTCAATGCAATTCCAATTAAAATCCCAATGACGTACCTTACAGAAATAGAGCAAGCAATCATGAAATTCATCTGGAAGAATAAGAAACCCAGAATAGCTAAAGCAATCCTTAGCAGGAAGAGTGAAACAGGGGGTATTGCAATACCAGATCTTCAACTCTACTACAAAGCAATAGTAACAAAAACGGCATGGTATTGGTACCAAAATAGAAAGGTAGATCAATGGTACAGAATAGAGGGCACGGACACAAACCAAAATAAATACAACTTTCTCATACTAGACAAAAGTGCCAACAATATGCAATGGAGAAAAGATAGCCTCTTCAACAAATGGTGCTGGGAGAATTGGAAATCCATATGCAACAGAATGAAACTAAACCCATATCTCTCACCATGCATGAAACTAAACTCAAAATGGATTAAGGACCTCGGAATCAGACCAGAGACCCTGCAGATTATAGAAGAAAAAGTAGGTCCAAATCTTCACCTTGTTGGTCTAGGATCAGATTTCCTTAACAGGACTCCCATAGCACAAGAAATAAAAGCTAGAATCAACCACTGGGATAGATTCAAACTAAAAAGCTTTCTCTCAGCAAAGGAAACTATCAGCAATGCAAAGAAAGAGCCTACAGAGTGGGAGAATATCTTTGCCAATCATACTTCAGATAGAGCACTAATCTCCAGAATGTATAAAGAACTCAAAAAACTCTACTCCAAGAATTCAAATAATCCAGTCGACAAATGGGCTAAGGAAATGAATAGACACTTCACAGAAGATCTACAAGCAATCAACAAACATATGGAAAAATGTTCAACATCTTTAGTAATAAGAGAAATGCAAATCAAAACCACCCTAAGATTCCATCTCACCCCAATTAGAATGGCGATTATCAAGAATACGAGCAACAACAGGTGTTGGCGAGGATGTGGGGAGAAAGGTACACTCATACATTGCTGGTGGGGCTGCAAATTAGTGCAGCCACTCTGGAAAGCAGTGTGGAGATTCCTTAGAAAACTTGGAATGGACCCTCCATTTGACCCAGCTATCCCACTCCTTGGCCTATACCCAAAGGACTTAAAATCAGCATACTACAGAGATACAGCCACATCAACGTTCATAGCTGCTCAATTCACAATAGCCAGACTGTGGAACCAACCTAGATGCCCTTCAATTGATGAGTGGATAAAGAAATTCTGATATATATATATACAATGGAATATTACTCAGCCATGAAGAATGATAAAATTATGGCCTTTGCAGGCAAATGGATGAAATTGGAGAATATCATGCTAAGTGAGATAAGCCAATCTCAAAAAGCCAAAGGACAAAGATATCGCTAATAAGTGGATGATGACACAGAATGGGGGGGAGGGAAGGGTTAGTGTTAGGGTTAGAGTTAGGGTTAGGGAGGGGGACAAGTATGGAGGAAGGAAGTACTGTATAGAGGGTAAAGATTGGTGGGAGGGGTGGGGGCAAGGGAAACAATAACAGAATGAATCAAACAACATTTCTCTATGTAAATTTATGATTACACAAATGGTATGCCTTTATGCCATGTACAAGCAGAGAAACAACATGTATCCCATTTGTTTACAATAAAAAAAAAGTAAAACACTGTAAAAAGTAAGAAGAAAGCTGAATGACAGTAGAGAAAAGTCATGATATGTTTCAGACTAAAAGTTAATATAGTTAGTATTCAAAGAACAGTTACTAAGGAATGAATACCCTGGTCTTCCTAACGGCAAAATGGGCAAGAACCAGCAAGTGAAAAAAAGGAAAACTGATCAATAAACATGTGGAAATTATATTCAATATAAAAATACAAATATGGATACAGTAATTTTTGCAACTTTTGCCTAGGTGATCAAAAACTTAAAGCAAACTAATAAGCACTGCTGACAATGATGTGGCAAAAGGGACCACCGTTGTGGGTACAAATTATTACACATCAACTGAGACTTCCTAGATTTTCATGCCTAGGATTAACATTGGCCAAATGCATAAGGATAGGTTTAGAAGTGTGCTAAGCCCTGTAGTATTTATAACAGTTGACAATGCAAGGCACCAAGGTGTCCAACTATCCAGTATTAGTTGAAGAGATTGTGGCAAATCCATGTAACTAAGACAATCAATTAAAATGGACTTGTGAACTTCATTCATCTGGGCAGACTCCCATCATTTATTAAATAAAAGGGAAGTTGCAAAACTAAAAAAAAAAAAAAAAAAAAAAAAAGAAAAGAAGAGAGAAAAATATTCATTTACCTAAATAAAATATTTCATTGAACATGTCACCTTGAAGCTTATTTTATTTTATTTTTTTGTAGTCCTGGGGATTAAACCAGGGCTTCATACATCCTGGGGCGCTCTACCACTAAACTACAACTTGAAGCTTAATGTCCTTTGGAGGTAAAGTTTACATATGAAGAAATGAATGCATCTTCAGTGTACAATTAGATGAGTTTAGCTCTATGCATACTCTTGTCTGACCACAACTGCAAGCAAGATGCTGAACATTTCTGCTCCTTTGTGCTAATTTTCAAGTAATCCCTAAACCAGTAACATTCATTGCTCTGTTCTCAATCACTGTAAATGGATTTCAAATTACTTTGACTGCCATAAATGGAATTATGTAATTGTATGTCTGGGTTTTTTTGCTAAAAATAAAGATTTGAGATTCATTCACATTATCAGTAATTAAGCAACATTCTAAATATTATTTTATTGTAAAAAATACCATAATTTGTTCATCCAGACTCCTTTTAATAGATATGTGAACTGTTTTGAGTTTTTGATTAATATGTAAAGAGGTGCTTGAGCAAGTCTTTTTTTGTTGTATTGGTGATTGAACCCAGAGATGTTCTTCTACTGAGCTACATTCCCAGCCATCTTTATTTTTTGAGACAGGGTCTCACTAAATTGCTGAGTGTCTTGGTACGTTACCGAGGCTGGCTTTGAATTTGTGATTTTCCTTCCCTAGCCTCTTGAGTACCTAGAATTACAGGTACAGGGTGGCACTACTGCACCTGGCTTGAGTTAATCTTTTTGAACATACATAGTTTCATTTCTCCTAGGGAAATATGTAGATATAAAATTGCTATGTCATAGGTAGGTGAATACTTAACCTCACAAGTAACTGCCAAACTTGACTTTGTAAGAAATTGTCAAACCTGACGCCTCTTTATTACTCTAATAATTCGAGGACTTCCCAGCTGAATCCTAAAGACTGCCTTTGTTGTGGCGGTTTTTCTTTCCTTAATTAATAGCTTCCAATTTGACTTCCAATTCTTTGAGTTAGTCTAAAAATAGGTTCAATGTCATTGAAGTGCTATTACATAAGAGTCTTAAATTTTAATTCAAATAAAGGGTAAAATACCATAAATATTTTTGATGTGCTTATGGAATATGTTGCATATCCTCAGAGAAAATGTCAGGTTAAGATAAAATCTGTAGGAAGCTGTTCTAGGTCTCTCTATCTTAGTGATAAATATCAGAAGGGGTCCAGCAGGTGGAGGTTTTCAGATAGAAGAGTTCCCAGGGCTTTATGGAGAGTGATCGATCCATGGTGAGTCCAGAAGGCCAGCATTTCCTTTGTGTTTAGCAGTTCCTTACATTTCTTTATGTTCTCAAATAATATATTGCTTAAATTTGCATTTTTTGACATTTGTATGAAAGGAAACATATTGTAAGTATTTTAAGACTCACTCTGTTCACTTTTTATATTAGATTTATTCATGTTGATGCATATAGCTACAGTTTGTTCATTTATTCTTTGAACATTTGGTAGTTTATTCATTTCTACTTTTGGTAAAAAATTTTTGAGTTGTTTCTAGTTTTGGTTTACTTCATTATTAAAAACAATGCTGTTCTAAATATGTTTGTTTGTATTTCCTGATTAATATATGCAAAACTTTCTCTAGACTAATCTTGGGAGTAGAAATTGATGGATTTTAGGATATGTGGATTCTAATTAGGTAGGTAATACTAAGTTGTTTTGCAAAGTAGCTCCCTACACTCTCAACAATGGTATGCAAAAATCCTCTTTGTGTCAGCACTTTGTATTTTTTGGGTATTTAATTTTGCCATTTTGGTTGATTTAAAAGGAAATCCTGTGGTCTGATACACATTTCTCTGATAACTAGTGAGTGTAGTGCCTTTCTATATTTGCCATTTTTGTTTCTGCTTCTGTGAAGTGTCTGCTTGCCTTTTGCCCATTTTTTTTCTAGTAGGTTTTCCTTTTTAAAAAAATTTGTAATTTTTCTTTTTTACCTTTTTTGTAGATTATGTATTTGGCAATTGACTTCTCAGCCTTAATTCTGAAGTAGTTGAATGTATCCATGGGGCCTATGTTTCTTTGTCTTGTTAATAAATTCTTCCTTATCTGGAGTTCATAAAGAAATTCACCTACATTTTCTTCTAAAATATTTTCAAGTTTTACTCTTCTTATTTATGCCCTTCAATTTTATTTTTTTCCCATTTGAAAAATCATCTGCTCCTGCACAGTTTCTCTCCTGGTCCTTCCTACCTCTGCCTCATCTCTGTCATGGAAGCCTTGTACAGTCTCATAATTCTGTTCATGGGTTCTTTCTCACTTCTCTTAATCTCTTTCCTCTTTCTATGACAACACCACAAAATCACTTGGGGTTGTAAAATTCTCGAAGCAATATCTAACTAAATAGCTTCTTTAAAAATCGTCCCCTTTTGTACTCTGTAAAAGTTTGCACAAAATTGCAACTGTTTGTTCTTTGAGCACTTGACATACTTGCCTGTACAAGTTTATATGAAGAAGCTTAACTACTGATTAATTCATTTCACAAAAGGAATTTTCAGGTTGGTAGAACATTACCCATAATGTAATGTTCTTCTGTTACTTCATTCTCTGTTGTATCTGTAGTTGTATTCTTATTTTAATCACATTTTTGTTTATTGGTCCTTTCCCTTTCTCTCTTTTTAAAATTAGTATTGCAAGGATGATTATCAATTTAATATTCTTTTTGAAAACTGACTTTTGACTTATTGCATTTTCTCCATGATCTTTTTATTGTCCACTTAGTGTTTGTTGTTGTTCTTACTTCATTATTTGGCTTTCTTTTTGCTTATTTACATTGCTTTTCCCCAAGGTTTTAAGTTGAAAGCTTAGACTATTAAATTTTAGACTTTCACACTAAGTAGTAAAAGCATCTTTGGCTATTAATTTATCTCAAAGTACTATTTTAGGTGTATCCACAAGTTACACTCTGTGAGAATTTTCCTCTTTAGTTGTATTTTACAGCTTCCTCTGTGAGTATTTTGATTTTTAATTCATTTTAGACAAGCAGCACAGGGACTTTGTGTGTCTACTATGTGCAAGGGTCTTTTCTAGACCCTTGGGATATAGCAAGTAGAAAGGCCTCTATGGTAGTGAAGTTGTTGTAACCTACCCCCAACCCTTGGATCACCTTTGAAGTCCCTTGCAGACTGTTTCCATACATGCAGACATTCCCCTGCATCTTTCTGCCAGGAACATTCTGTAGCTACAGAAGTAAACCTGGCTATATACATACATCAGTGTCCCAGGTGTGAGTGTCAACTAATGCAGTACGGGATGATTCTGAAGCACAGTCCCTTCTGTCCGCTGAGATTTCCCAGTGGGATGGGACTTTAGTTTCCCCAGTGGTAACCTGCTCAGTAACACACACTATGACTTTCCCCTCTTTTCTGTCTCACTGAACACTCACTGTGATTCTTGGTATCACCTTTTAAATGAACTACTTGCACACCCATCTTTAGTTCAGGTCTGCTCATTCTAGTAGGAGAGTGTACTAATAAAATATTTGACAAGGTGATAAGTGCTATGGAAAAACAGATCAAGGTAGAGAGTATTTGGAATGATAGGCAAGGGTTTGCAATTTTATATAGGGTGGTGTAGGTAGGTGTCATTGAGAATGTAACATTTGAGTGAAGATGAAGGAGGTGACAAGTTTACCAGTATGGTTCCTGGGGGAGGAGAATTCCAGCCAAAGTTACCATTAGTGAGCAGTGTGGGTGTGTGTGAGGGTGTGGTATGTACTTGGTGTGTTTGCGGAACAGTGAAGACCTTAATGTGGCTGGAAGTGCAATGTAGAAATTAGTAGGAAATAGATTAAAAATGTAGTGGAACCAGTTGAAACTAGGCATTTTAGGCCATTATATGATTTTGGTTTTTATTCTGAGTTGGGGAGTCACTGGAAACACTGGATATGGCTTCTAGTGGGACAGAGGTTGATGGGGAGATGGTCTCAAGGCCATCACCACAATTCAGGTGATGATTAAAGTGGTGCACCTGAGAGGGGGTGGGAGTAGTGAAGAGGGTGGAAGTGGTCACTGGTGTAAATATTTTAAAGGAAGAGTCAAAGAGATTTCCTGATGATTGAGTATGGGATGTAAGAGGAGAAAAGGGGGCAAGGATGAGTTCAGAGTTTGCCTTTGGCCATCCACCAAGATGTGCAGGCTGTGGGTTTAGGGGCAGGAGATTTTGGACTAGTAACTTCAAGGTGTCAGCTTATCGGTGAGGTTTAGAGGCCTGAGACTAGATGATATTACCAAGGTGTGGTCTGAGCCACTGATTACCTCAACATGAAGAGGTTGGAGAGAGGAGGAGGGCCTTGTAAAATTGACTTAGAATCATTAGAGGAATTGATTTTGATGGCCTGGGAACCAAATGAAGAAGCATTTCAAAGATCAACTCTATTAAATATCATTAAGTGGTCATACAAGATGAGGAATGAAAACTGGTCATTGAATTTGACAAGGGAAACACTGTTTAACAAGATAAATTTCTGTGGGATGGTGGGGGTGAAAGTCATATTGATATAGGTTTGAAACATAACCAGAGAAAATAAACTGTAGATTTAGAATAGATAAATATTTTAGGATTTGTAACAAAGATGAGCAGAGAAATGACGCAATCTATGGTGGAAGAAGAGACATGCACATCTTGTCATTCATTTTAAAGTTGGGAAAATTAACTGTTTGAATGCTGATGCAGGAAGAAAGAGGAGAGAATTACTGGTATAAGTGTAGTATTGGAGGAAATGAAGAGTGTCAGGTGCTCAGATGATCGGATAGTAACTGGAATTTTATAGATGATAGCAACATGCAGTTTTAATTATATTATGAATATGTATTGAACATAAAATGTATCAACAATGCAAACTACATCTATGGTATACTAAATGATCTTTAAAAATTCTTCTGTGTAATGACTGCCCAGACTAAAAATATTTCAGCACTCCAAAGCACACCATTTGCATCTCCACATAATAACTTTCCCACATCTAAAGGTAACTCCTATCAGGAATTTCATAGCCATTTCCTTTCTATCCTTTACAGTTGTCAACTTATATACACATCCCTCAATATTATTTAATTTTGCCTGTCTTGGACTTTATGTATACCATACATACTTTTTTGCTTATGCTATGAGATTCATCTACTTTCTTGCATGTAGCTGTAGTTTTTTCATTCCAGTGTCAGCTATACATCGAAATTTAGGTAATTTCTTCCATTTTTTGGTGAACAATGCTGTTTGCATGAGTTTTTCTTGGGTATTTGATTACACGTTAATAGAATTGTTAAATCATTGAGTGGGAAGTATTTTCCATTTTATTAGTTCACAAACTTTTTCAAAGTGTATCAATTTGTTCTCTTAAACCATCTATGTAGGAGATTTCCTTTGTTCCAAATATTTACTGAGTTTGAGATTATCAGACTTTTGAAAATTTGAAAATGTATTTTGATATGTAACATTGTCTTATTCTGATTTTACTTTTTATTATCCTGAATATTAAGAAGGTTGGGCATTTTTAAAATTTGTTCTAATTAATTATACATGACAGTAGAATGCATTTATACATTTTGAAAGATCATCCATAAATGGAGTATAAGCTCTAATTTTTCTGATGATGCATATTGCCGGATCACATCAGTCATGCAGTCATACATGTACATGAGGTAATAATGTCTGTTTCACTCTGCTATCATTCCTTCCCCCATAGTCCTTCCCCTCACTTCACTCCCCTCTACCTAATGTAAAGTAACCCTATTCTTCCCTATTCCCCCTACCCCCTTATTGTGAATTAGTTTCCATATATCAGAGAAAACATTCGGCCTTTGGTTTTTTGGGGTTTGGCTTATTTCATTTAGCATGATATTCTCTAACTCCATCCATTTACCAACAAATTCCAGAATTTCATTCTTCTTTAAAGCTGAATAAAATTCCATCATATATATATATGTGTGTGTATTTTCTTTATCCATTCATCTGTTGAAGGGCATCTAGGTTGGTTCCATAAAAAGCTGCTTTTTAGCGAAAGAAATGATCAATAATGTGAAGAGAGAGTCTACAGATTGGGAGAAAATCTTTACCACATGCACCTGAGATAAAGCATTAATCTCTAGGATATATAAAGAACTCAAAAAAACCAAATAACCCAATCAATAAATGGGCTAAGGAACTGAACAGACACTCCACAGAAGATATAGAATCCATCAACAAATATATGAATAAATGTTCAACTTCTCTAGCAATTAGAGAAATGCAAATCAAAACTACTCTAAGATCTCATCTCACTCCAATCAGAATGGTAATTAAAAGGAATACAAGCAACAATAAGTGTGGGTGAGGATGTGAGGAAAAAGGTACACTCATACGTTGCTGGTGGGAATGCAAATTAGTGCAATCATTATGGAAAGCAGTGTGGAGATTCCTCAGAAAACTTGGAATGCACTCACCATTTGACCCAGCTATCCCATTCCTCAGTTTATACTCAAAGGACTTAAAATCAACATACTACAGTGATGCAACCACATCAACGTTTATAGCAGCTCAATTCACAGTAGCTAGATTACGGGCATCTTCTGATATGTTCATTAGCCATTCATGTTTTGTTGTCTCCTCTTAAAATTCTTTTGTGAAGTGCCTATTCAAATTGTGTCCACTTAAGAA
Source organism: Sciurus vulgaris (assembly GCF_902686455.1). Classification (NCBI taxonomy): domain Eukaryota; kingdom Metazoa; phylum Chordata; class Mammalia; order Rodentia; family Sciuridae; genus Sciurus; species Sciurus vulgaris. Next base: position 64,720,541 of record NC_136475.1, read on the forward strand.
AAAATCTTGACTATTTGTGTTTTTTAAAATCGATTTCTAGCAATTTTAAAAAATAGTTCTAAATTCCTTTAGATACATGTTCTGTGTCAAATATTTTTTTATATAGAAAGACATGTTTATTGAAATAATATATCTGATCATTCTAATATTTACTGTCTGTAGATCTGATGCTGCTGTTTATCATTTCTTCTCTTTTCTTCTTTGTTTTTTTTTTTCTCCTACTGAATCAAACATTTAAAAGCATTTTGAACTCTGAGGATTTATTTATGATACCTTATGCATCATATTGTGGAAAAAAAGAAGTAAAACCTATTTTTCTTAAGTACGATATAGAGTTGATTCAAGGCAATCATAGGAAGCTGCTTTCTTTTGCTTTACATATTTCTTGAATGAGATGGAAATTGCCAGGGTCAATCCTAGCAGGTTAGAAACGTCCATCCAGGCCAGAGGGGAAAATACTAGACAACTAATAATAGACAGTGAGGAAAGCCAGATGATTCTCCCTTTTAGATGTTGATAAAAGGAACCACAAGGGGAAAGTATTTTGCTTTTAAAAGTGACTTCACAAACTGCCTGCTTAAATTCACATTAGAATAGAGCTCACTTTCTTTTTTTTAATATTTTTTATTGTTTCTTTTCAGTTACACATGACAGTAGAATCCATTTGACATAATGATAAAAGCATGGAATATATCTTGTTCTAATTCACTTCTCAGAACCTCTCCTTCCCTCTCCCCAACCCCTGCTCCCTTCTATTGATCTTTCTGCTATTTGCCCATAGTTATTCTTTTTATAAATTACTTTCTTGTGGATGTACATGATGGTGAAATTCACTGAGGTATATTTATATATGTACATAGGAAAGTTATATCAGATTCATATAGTGTGTTTAACATTTTATTTAAAGTCTCCCTAACAAATAAATGCTGAAATGTACATGTTTGGAGACACCATTTACTAACATATGAATGTGACTTACAATAGAAATCTAACATACATCATTTAAGACCACAGAGGACTTATTGATCTGAAAAACTTTTTTTATTAATTTGAAATCATCAGTTTTGACATTTGAAATGTTTTTAGTCAATGGTTAAAATTTATTCTTATTTTGAATTTATTCTTATTTTGATTATAAGTAAATAAATTTCATGCATTTTCATATGAACAAAAGCATATCAATAGAGATTATTGCTAATAATTATGAAGCAAAAACATTATTGTGATATTATAATTTTTATTGTCCTTTTATTAATTTTCATTATTTAAGTTAATTGGATGATTAATTTAAATATTCAAATCTAAATTTAAATATTTAAGGTATAAAATATGTGAATTTTAAGAAATGGCATTGCACAAATGGATGGTAAAAATATAAACTTTATTCTGTAATATCATGTTCATTGAAAGGTTAAAAATCTTAAGGTTGAAGCTCAATAGCAAGTCATCCTTCATTAAAGAAGAATTAATTTTGATATGTTTTAGTAATATTTCTTTAAGTTCCTATGTACCTAGTAAAAGTAAAGCATTTATTTTGAAACTTAAGTTTAAATCAAAACACAAATTTATCTTGCTAAAATTTTACAGAGATGAAACTATTGATTACAATAATATTTCATCAGGTTCTCCTAAGTATTTAATTAAAATCAAAAGCTTTTATATCAGATTTGTTAAAATATTTGAACACTTTAAAATTGGGATAAAGACATATATTACCAAAGTTATTATAAGACTTATTATACTCATTATTAAATTAATCCTAGAGATATTGACTCTATGAACTAAGGTCTACTGCTTATTGCCTTAGAACATACTGTTATGACTACCTTCCTTCCTAGGGTTAGATTTACATCTCTAACTTTCTCAGGTTATGGGTTTTGAATTATTGAGTAGTTTTTGTTGAAAACAAAATTTGAATTATCATCTATTGGAATCTGGTTGCAATTACCCAAGCTGAGATGCCCTGCTTTAGGCTAGGTTCCATTTGAAAGAAATAAACCTGCTATGCAATGGAACTTTCTAAGCTCTGATTATTCAGAACTTGGTATTTACCTCGAATGGTAGGTTAAGTTCCTCTTAGATAACATTATATACATTGTCCTGAAATGATTATATTTTGACCTGCTTTGCAAGCATTATTAAAAAATTACACCTATATTAGTACTTTATTCTAATTAGCGAAGTCATTCAGGTTCCATCTCCTAGGAAACAAGGGAAGAAGCCTGCCTAAAAACATTTCCCTTTTAGGATATTTGACTAATCCATCCTCTTGGAACCCAGTTGTTCTGTGTATTGCCAGTAGTGCTGATTAGCTTTGGGGCATCTTTCCGTTTGATTGTTGTGTTTGCCCACTAGTGATGACCAGTCTTATCTGTTCTTGGAACAATTTCTGTCATTACCTAGAGTATTTGACTTAAATTTCTTGTGTCTCTTCTATTTATGTAGGAGGAGAACAATACTTTTGCATGTTTTATATATTAAATAGAGCAGAATACTCACACATATTAACTTCCTCTTCATATTAAGATTAATTCAAAGTGATTCTATCCTAGTATAGGATTATTTTCCTTTGTAGTTTGGTTAATTACTCCTCTTTTTAAAAAAATACTATAAGGAACATTTAATTGCTCATTTTGTACCAATTGATGGTAGTTGTTCTTTTTTTGATTCTCAAGTCATTTCAGGTGGCTAATGAGTCCTGTAAACTGTCCCCAACATCACACACATTTTGAAAGTACACCAAGAATACAAATAATCCAATCAACAAATGGGCTAATGAAATGAACAGACACTTCACAGAAGAAGATCTACAAGCAATCAACAGATATATGAAAAAATGTTCAACATCTTTAGTAATAAGAGAAATGCAAATCAGAACTACCCTAAGTTTCCATCTCACCCCAATTAGAATGGCGATTATCAAGAACACAAGCAACAACAGGTGTTGGTGAGGATGTGGGGAAAGAGGTACACTTATACATTGCTGGTGGGACTGCAAATTAGTGTAGCCACTCTGGAAAGCAGTATGGAGATTCCTCAGAAAGCTTGGAATGGAACCACCATTTGACCCAGCTATCCCACTCCTTGGCCTATACCCAAAGGACTTAAAATCAGCATACTACAGAGATACAGCCACATCAATGTTCATAGCTGCTCAATTCACCATAGCCAGATTGTGGAACCAACCTAGATGTCCTTCAGTTGATGAATGGATAAAGAAACTGTGGCATATATATATAATGGAATATTACTCTGCCATAAAGAATGATAAAATTATGGCATTTGCAGGCAAATGGATGAAATTGGAGAATATCATGCTAAGTGAGATAAGCCAATCTCAAAAAACCAAAGGACGAATGATCTCGCTGATAAGCGGATGATGACACATAATGGGGGGTGGGAGGGGTTAGGGTTAGGTTTAGGGTTAGGGTTAAGGAGGGTGGCAAGAATGGAGGAAGGAAAGACTGTATAGAGGGAAAAGAGGTGTGGGAGGGGTGGTGGGGGGAAGGAAAAAAATAACAGAATGAATCAAACAACATTACCCTATATAAATTTATGATTACACAAATGGTATGCCTTTACTCCATGTACAAACAGAGAAACAACATGTATTCCATTTGTTTACAAAAAAAAAAAAAGTGTCCTTTCTGACCACAGTGAGATGTTGTGTTCGTTTCATGATAATTTGCATAGGATGAATTACTTCCAAGTTTCATTATTCCTTTTGATACAAAGGGGTGTATATGAATTTTGATGAGGAGCAAACATTTTGAGCTGAATTACTTCTAATGACAGAAATAAAACAAAATATTTTTGCTTAAGGTCTTGAGTTCATATTGATTTCTCACTTGGGACAACTAATAACACTAAATCCTTTAAACTTTAGGTTTGGTATAAACCTTATTATGTCATTGAGATTTTTAATCTCTTATCCATACTGATTTTATACTCTTTTTTAATTGAAATATTTTGTGTCTCTTCCATCAGTATTTTGAAGGGAGAAGAAAAGGGATTTGACTAGAGATATCATAGTATTTTTGAACTGACAAGGGCTTTTAAAAATCATCTAGTGCTCTCCTTTCATTTTATAGATTAAAGATGGAGCTCTCAAAGTGGGCAATTTGATCTAAGTTCTCTGGATGTGTATATGTGTCTTGCACACACAAACACAAATATCTTAATTTATAATAATTTCAGTATTCTGTCCAGAAGTCACTTTGGTGAGTTCCCTATCAGCAAGCTGAGATGCCCAGGCAGATCTGGAGATGGATCAGACTGTGCTGGGGTCCAAATAAGAATGATGGTCCCTTTGACTCTCTCTGTGAGAGACTGCTCTGAGGTTGTCCCTGAGAGTAAGGGTTAAATCAGGCCCTTCCCACACCAGCCTCTGTCAGCTTAGAAACTGAAGGGATTATCATATTTAGGATGGGAGGAAGTGTGATGGCAGAGGGACAGTCCAAGTCTCAGCTCACTCAGAGCTCCTACAGTCTGTCTCCTACGACTGTTCCATATTTTCAGTAATTTTAAAGACAATGGTCTTCTGATTGAATTGTAGCATTAAAAAATAGGTAAAACAGAGTAGATAATTTGAGAATTCTGGAAATCCTAAGACTCATCTAGCTCAATTTCCTTATTTGCACAACAGTAAAATAAATCTGGTTTAAGTTTTATAGGACTTTAAATTATCATGGCGTCAGAATGCATAATGAACAATTTGTTCTGCTAACTTTTTAAAGAGTTAGAATAAAAGTAAGCAACACTGCACTGTAATTAGATACAAAGCAGTTCTCTGATTAAAGTGGTTTTGGGTTATTAGAGTTAAAAGTTTCTACATAATATTTTAAACCATTTCAATTTCAAATAGATGTCAGATAAACATAACCAGTTTGCGAGACTCATTAAAAACACATTTTGTGCTTTTGCTCCAGAGCAGAAGCTGAGGGATGAACATCCATTAGTATTACCATCTTATGTTTAATAAAGTACATTTAACGTAATAATTTAAAATTGCAGGACTGTTATCCTCCATCCCTGGTAGAAGCTTTTCTTTAATTATACTTTGCTGTATTTGTTTCTTTGGATCTCTTTTTGGAAAGGCCACATGAGTAAGAGCACAATGGTAAAAAACAAATTATTCATCATTGGACAAAACTGCTTTTTTGCGTGTATTAGAACTTAACATTGTAGATAACTAGGAAGTGTGCTGGCATAACCTTAGTGAAGTTAGGAAGACCTGAGTATGTTTCTATGATGAATAATCTTAAGAGTAGTGTTTTATACATACATGAGTGTTTTCAATATTATGAAATACCCTCCAAAATATAATACTGGTCAATCTGATTACTTTAACAATTATAAAGAACAAAGATGAGAAATTAAAGCTTTCCTTTACAAGATTTGTCTTTAAAAGCTGTCACAGAGTCAAGGAAGTAATTTGATAAAGACAGTAGTCGACTAGAAATAGAAACTGCTATTTAGCTCCTGGAATAAAGCCCTGGAAGCAGATAGTTACACTGCTACATTTTATAGACTTCACTGGGCTATTAGCTTTATTGTTCATAGCATATTGATTTATGCAAAAGAATCAGCAACCTTAACTATTTTTTAGAAGAAATGAACAGTTATTTTATATTAAAACTTAAGAAAAAAATCACATGGTTCATTTAAATTCACAGTACTGCCTTGGTAATTTTCATTACACTAATTTGAAAATCTAATAACTCATCTCTGAAATCCCCTCGTCTGGCACCTTTCTCTTCTTAGCAAAATCTAATAGGGCAGAATTTCACTGAAGTCTCATGTCATAATAATCTCTCTCCTTTTCTTGGTTAGGGAAATTTTTTTCTTAACCTACTTTAAGTAAGTCCGGAAAACAAAGTGATTAAAATACATGTAGTGACTCACTGTTCTTAGTTTTGTACTGTAGTTGCTTCCTAAAGTTCTGTACAAGATATTCATTGTAAATTTGTTGTGAGGGTACATATATACCAATATTAGCACTCTATAACTCAGAAATGTAAGGAAAATGGTTGACCTGTTTTTAGTTTATAAAGTATATTCTTTGTCCCCAAGCTCTGAGATTCCTAGGAGGAAAGAAAAACTTAGTTTTTAAATAGAAAGTAATTAAAATTTTTCCCAATTTAAAGGTTTTAGAAAAGTGGATTACAAATCATGCAAGTCCTTTCTCACCCTGCCTAAGATGATTTTCACCTTGCAAAAAGAGCCCATGTCCATGTAGTGTTGAAGGAGAGCACCATGCACATTTATGGATTTCCCATTGAGGGATTTATTGTGGTGACTCCTGGGTGACAGTCTATCCTTATTGCTATCTATCTTCTGCTGCTGATGGGAGATGATTGGTGTGATTCTTGGTTTGTTCTTTGGCATGGCCAACATACATTGATAGCCTTTTTCTTGGTTGCCTCTTTCATCCCTTTATGAACATCCTGGATTCAGCTGTCAGTGGCCGTGGTTTCCTAGATTCTAGCTGAGTCTATAATTTGATCATTTCTTGGAATAGTCTCTCCTATAAGCATTCTACCAAAGGATCAGTTGTCCTTTATCTACAGTGACTTTATTATTGAGTTCATGAGCTGGAATTCTGCTACTTACTGCATCTCCCTGGGACCTGCAGGGAGGAGTTCTGCATCCTCTGCTTACCTGAGTTGACGAATCACACCACCCTCTTTTCTTACCCTACATTCATGCAGGGCCTTCTTCAAGGTGGTCTCCCACTACAGTTCCAAATGGAAAAAATGGCACAATTCCTCTGCTTTTGGGTTCTCTGGCCTCTCTGAGTGCTTATCATTTCCCCTTAGGTTTGGTCCTGATTTTAAGGTACCTTTGGAACAGAACAGGAGACAGGGAGACCTAAATAACCTCCTATCTATTTCTTTCTACTTAGTTCCTTTTGCCTTGGTTAGAGGGGTTTATTATTATAATTTCATCCTGTCTTTAGGGTTTTCCTTTATTCATATTCTTCTTCTTTCTTAGGTGGATCTGATTTTCCTTTATTGGGGGGCAGAAAATGCTTAAGGATGATGAGAAAAGAAATCTAAAGATAAAATAGATCAGTTGATATTCCAAAACTCTCTGCATTATATTCTTCCTTAGAATATTCCTGGAATGTTCATGCTATACCTACTTTAGTGAGAGAAATTAGGAAACAGGCCTGTGTGCTGAGGCTTCCCTGATGTGTAAACATATCAGTCAGTGAGTACTTATTGAAGTCCCCTTATTATACTTGAAGCCTTAGGGATATTCTCAAAGCTTTGAGAACTCTGTCCTTAAGGAACTTACTATCTATTCTGGGAGCTAAGACTGACATGTATTGATTAAAGATGGCAAATGAGTATTCAAGGAAGCAAGGCATTCATAATCCATAGGCAGAGTGATTGGTTCCGGCTTGGCTGGTAAATGTTTCACATCCAGGAGGTGGTAGACTGTCAGCTAGTCTTAGAAGAATGGATAAAATTCCTATGAGTGGAGTGGAGGGAAAATGATGACCCAAAGGAAGGACATGACTATAGGAAATGTATGAAGGGGAGTGCAAAACATTTATTTCAAAACAAAATATAGCCCATCAAAAAAAGAGGTCATCTATGAAAGAGAAGCTAAGAAAATAAGACTGAACAGAGTCTGGGAATGTCATGTCTTGAGACATGGCAGTGTTGGCCCTGATGGATAGGCCTCTGAATGGAACACACTGGGAAGAGTTATGAGCTGGAACTTACTCTCAGTGCAACAGGTGGCTGCAGTGGATACAGTATGTACAAGTCCTAATAGAAATGGGTGGTCAGGGCATAAGCTCCAGAGAATGTAAAAACTGATTAGTTTTAACATAAATGCAATAATGAGTAAATATGGAGGGAAGCCAGGTAACTTCACATGGCAGTAGAGCAGGGAATTCAGAGGTTACTAATACTTGAAGACTAGATGACTGCAGGGGAAGTTTGTTGGTAATTGGAGAGGTTCCAACCCAAAGAAAGACTCTAGTTCCCAGAAGGGAATTGGCAGGAACCTTATCCTGGAGGGAATAATTAGGATAATGAAGCAGCCTTGATTAATGGCAAGGATCATTTAAACTCTTTGGGAATCTCACCAACTCTTGGACTTCCAATGGTCCCTCTAATGGATGACATGCAAACGTATGTGCCCTGCTCTAGGCAGTTTACTGGAAAGAATGGATTTTGGAGTCAGACAGACCTGGAAGTCATACAATGTCAGTTGCACCATTGACGATATGTCTGACCTGGACACAGTAACTTTAATATCCACTTAAAAATCTCTAAAGTAAAGATTTTGCCTCATAATTAAAGAGTCATGCTGAGAATTGTTGGTAGCAGAGGTGATATATGTAGACTGACATATAATAGATACTGAATGAGAATTAATGTTTCTTCCACTTGCTGATGTCACTCTCTCATTGTGATATGCTTGGAGGCTCATTCACCTGCACACCCACACCAGTAGCTGCTATTGAATTCGTTGTTCTCACTCTCAAGCCTGCTTTTCTTCCTGTTTTCTGTGTTTATGACACCATCCTGCTCCCTATCAGTAAGCCTTTTAGCCCAGAGGCTTTAAAGGATGCAGAACTGGAATCAGGGTGAATTGACAGATGTGAGATGTGCGAGTGCAGGATGGGAGATTTGACATTTTGATACATTGTTCTTAATGCATTTTGTGTTAATTTTTATTTTAAAATATGTCATAAAATATCATTTATCTTGATAACTGAGGTTTTCAGTGCCTCCTTAAATATTATACATGAGGTGAATGCTTCCCTATCTCACCCTAAATGATGAACTTTCTGCAAACATATTTTTTCTGCATCTTGTTCTTACAAATTTGAACAAGTTTTCCCACATTTAAAAACAGGGACATATCACATGAGAATCCAGCTTTCAGGATTCCCTTGAAAAGTCTGAAAACTGGCAACATCAGATCTATATTCTCCACAACAGCAATTGGATTGGGATGAATAGTAGCTACCTTTTTTAATTGGGCCACAAACTCCCATTTGCCAGACTTTACATCTTTCCCTCTTTATACATATTCATGTGTTTCTGTACTTTATCTATGTACCCCATTTTTTTCTTCTCTCATTCATTACTATTTTCCTTTTAAAAGCATGAGATAATCAACTTTTAAGGAGAAAAGGGTTTACTTTGGATTGTAGCTTTGGTTGTTTCAGTCCATAGTCAATTGGCTCCTTACTTTTGGACTTGTGGTGAGGCAGTAAATTATGGCAGGAGTGTATGGTAGAGGAGGCTGCTCACCTCATGATGGTGGGTGGGGAGGGAGAGAGGGGAATTGGTGCCCTTTCAGGGCATGCTCCTAATGGCCTAACTTTCCCTAGGCTTAGGTCCTAAATGTTCTACCACCTCCTAATAGCTTCAAAGACTGGAGACTAAGCCTTCAACATGTATATCCAAGCTAGAGCTCTTGTATTATTTCTTTGGCTAGCCCTTCTCCATGTTGTACTGTATCCATGTCCATAAACTCCAAGATAAACTCCAAGTGGTAATCAAAGATAATCACTGTAAGAGAATGCAGTGATTAATAATTATGTAACCCTATTTACAGGCAAGAAAGCTGAAACACAAGAGGGTTAAAATACTTGTTAAAGGTCATACAATCAATATGTGAAATAAATTTTAGATTCAAGTTCTATGTCTTTGAAGAAAAACATCACTGCTTTAACCTCCTTTATTAATTTTATGTATATTTTAGCTTGTCCTCTTCCCCTGCTCCACAATCCTTGAAAGTTAAGTGAACACCTAAATCATTTTCACTGATAGAACAGTCATCCTCATTTGGGGATCTAATCATTTCCCCAAGGTGCAAAAAATTGGGCTCAATCTGCTGGGATACTATGGAGAGGGTGGAGCAAGAGCCCTAGAGACAGCTGGTACAAGATAGAATGGGTGTGTTTTTGCTGTGATAAATCATAAAATAGAGGGGCTGGGAGAGGAAAGAGGATGTGTACCTCCTTAAGTTGACTCTGGGTGACATCTGCCTTGGGGAAAGTCAGGTCACTTAGCTGAACTGAAAATGGGCCATATTTCCTCTTCATTCTCCCATTTCCCCGTATGTCACAGTTGGGAAAATTATGGCACAGGACTTGGGGAGTTTTCTTTCCCTTGCCATCACCTCAGTGAAGATGGTATTGTACCAGGCTGGCACTTTCTAAGTTTCTATTTTAATTCTGGAGAATTGAGGCATAAAAGGCTAAGAAAGTAAGAGGGGATTTGCAAGAACTAATGGGTGTGGTCCGTGTTAAGTCAGTATTTGTTAACTGGGATGGAAATCGGGGGTTGAAGGTGAGTCTGTAGATTGCTGCCTAAGAGTTGTGATAAAGAGCTTGTGAAGGAAGGGTGTTTTTATTTTTATTTTTAAAAATGTGTTACCCTGGTTAGGCTTCAGTTCTAGGTTTTTCTAAAACTAATCTAGGAGTGACTAGGAAGACATTTTAATGTATGCTAATTTTGTGGGTTCAATCCAATCATTCAGAGACCTTAAGGACAGATCTGAGGCTTCCCTAAACATGTTCCCAGAATACATTTTGCTGGTGGACAGAGGCTTCAGTCTTAGCCTGCTGAGAACCAAGGTATGGACACTAAGGATACCAATATTAGATCAGATACTTTTATAACATCAGTGAAAAGTTTCCATCTAAGATAAAGTGGCTCACAATGACTAGAATAAGAGTGAAAATTTGATAGGGTGATAAGCATGACCTAGGTTCCAAGTATCCAAAATGAAACCGATTTTATGATTCTCAGACTGCAACAACTGAGGTTTCTCAAGTTAAAGAAAGCTCATTTTCTTGTTTTGGATGTTAAGGACAAAATGTCAAGGGACTGCATACTTGAGAGACATTAGCTCTGTCTCTGGAGGTTAGTGACCTTCATTGTGCTTATCTTGGAGACCTCATTTAGGAGGCAGGAAGAGCTTCTGAGGGAAATAACAATACCCACTCCTGATTGTCAAAGCACTTCTTAACAAACCACCTCTCTTCTTCAGTCTCCTGCTTTCTGTCCAAGTCCCAACCCTTTATCACATTCTTCCCATAGAGGGACATCTTAAACATGCCTCTTTGCCTAGGAGAAGAATGTTATTGAAAAGGGCTTTGAACTTAAACTCAGGCAAACCAATTGATCTTTGAGCAGTGTGTTCCTGCTCCTTGGCATAGCTGAGTTAACAGGGTCAGATCTGGGTGACTCCTAAGTCATTGCAGAAGTTGAGCAGAAGTGGCATCTAAAAAGAAAGGATAAAGGGAAGGGAGATCAGAATGGAAAATTACTATTAAAGTGTAAGAAAGTGTAGGTGTTAACAAAGAGTGAGAGCATTGTAATGCATTAATGAATGAATTAACCTCATATTTTATCAGAGTATCTCTGCTTAGGGCTTCATTTAAGCAACATTGTACAAAGATCTAGAGTTCTGAATGTCCTTTTGAACCATCTCTTAGAAATGTTTACAAAGAACTACTAAAAATATGTCCAAAGTTAGTGCTTCAGTCTGGTAAGATTTTGCCTTAAAAAGCAGTACTCAATCTTTTTCTATAATGAATATTTTTTTTTCTGGGCAATAGTTATATCATAAAATCCATATGGAGGAGGCTTAATAAACTTTCAAGTTGGAAAAAAAAATATAACTGGGTTTCAGATAGGGTTGACCTGAGGTATATATAAAAAAAACCCCAAAGCACCAGAGGCTTACCCAAGTAGAGGTTTCTTTCTCCAGTGGATGTTGTCTGGAGGCATGATATTCAGGGCTGGGGTGGCCACTCTACCACCATGAGGGTAGTGTTTCTGCTGCACCACCTTGGAGCTTGGTTTCCTTTCTTATCTCATAGTTTATGGCTGCAGTTGTACTAGTCATGATGTTTGTATTCTAAGCCACAAGAGAAAGACAAAAGAGGAGCAATTTCCAGGTCTATTATAATCTTTTAAGATGCCTCTAAGTGACTTCATGTAGCACATCTTCTTATGTGTCAGGGTTCAACATTTAATCCTTTCATGCCACCTTTTCATGCAACTGGAAACATGATTGTTCAGCAGGTACACTGTTGCCCTGAGTGACTAGGGCAGTAATGAGGAAGCCAAGAGCAAAAGGTCTATGCCACATAAAGAATGAAAAGTCCAAAATATTAAGTATTTTGTCTAAATGAGAGGGAAAACCAGGTCAGAATTCTTACAGTTCTGTTGTCTAATGGAATAACTGTTCTATTGGTTTATCACCACGAACTGGAACATTCTGAAAATTTCTTGGTGGGCTTCTACATGGTTTCGAAAGATGCTATGGTGTAACTGGAGAAGGGAGAAGAGAATGTCATTGGACTAAATGTTAGAGTACCTGGTTGGGGATGTGTATGTGTGCATGAAATGGCCTTGTGACAAACAGGTGAATCATTGAGGGACTGGCTGAAGAATGAAGCCCTTCATGTATGCCAAAGCATGATTATAATGGGCAGATATTGGAAGGCAGACCTTTTCTTTCTTTCTCTTTTTCTCCTTGCGAGACTCTACTTTTGTGATGCTTTGTATGATATTTTATTCTCTTTTATTTGAGAACATTTTTATAGTCACCTTTTGTGACTGGAACACATTTATACAGATCCAGCTGGACATCTTGGAATTCACACACTCTTGGTGTTAGCTGGATATTGGAGAGCAATGGTTAGAATCTAAGCAATAATTTTCACGCCAAGATGTTGGCGATTACAAAAGCCCATTGGGGAACTTTTTAGTGCTAATTGGAGCATGTAGTTCATCACAGGATTTCCAAAGCTACAAGAAGACATTCAGATCTGATTTAAATGAAGTCCCAGAGGCAACATTTCTGCAAAGGGGCAAGATTTGTGATTTCGATCTTATCCCTCTCTCCTTACCTCCCTGACTTCCATCTCTTCTGGAACATTCAATCTACCATAATGGTCTGTAGGATTTTGGTGATGGGAGGTGGGGATTGTGGAGTATGGAAAGTGCTCTATTCGTATACAGCCTAAAACCTTATAGTATAAACAGACCAACCATTGTCCTCTACTTTAACCCAGAAAGGACATAATTACTGGGGAATAATACTACTAAACCAATTATTTTTACTATGTATCATGCTTTAACAGCTAGTTTTTAGGATATGGTTAAGAAAAGATTAAATCACACCATTTCATTTTACTATTTATTTTATAGTACTGGGGATTGGTGCATACTAGTAAATGCTCTACCACCAAGCCACATCCCAGGCCCCAATAAGAATATTTAAAAAGTATCATGTTCATATGGTTTCTTAATAGATTTTCTAAATTCTATGAGTAGATGTTCTAAGCCAATGGATTTTCTAAGTTTATTATGGTATTCAGAAATGTATAAGTTAACTGTTTAACAATTATTTATAGCTCAGTGTCTTGCTTTCAGAGCATGGGACAAACCTCAAAGTGTTTTATCCCCAGAAATCTGGGGGTGGCTAATCTTATCAGCATTCTTATCAAACTTAATATAATTTTAACCTAGGAGTTTGCATCTATATCACGTTTAATGATACTTCTTAAACAAATCTTGTGGGCTAATGAAAGATTTAGCAGCTGATCACCAACCTCCTTATGGGTTTATACTTACATTTCACTCTCTCAAGAAAAACACGTTGCTTGCCTTTTTTTTTTTTAATAATTTTTTAGATGTTGATAGACCTTTATTTTCTTCATTTATTTATATGTGGTGCTGAGAATTGAACCCAGGGATTGCCACATGCTAGGCAAGCACTCTACCACTGAGCCACAACTCCAGCCCCTTGCTTTCTTATTTTGCAAATGATCAGACCTATTTTTCTCTCCAAAATATTCTTGGGATTTTGAGAAAATAAAGCAAAATATTTTCCAAAGAAATTTAAAGAAATAAAAATTTGAAGTGAACAAATTAAGATTAAAAATGTTAAAAAAGTAGTAATGTCCCATACCAAGAGAAAACTTGGTTTTATAGCAGAATTAAGTACAGAAATAGATTATCAAAACATAATAGTTGTGAGCTTAGATGCAAAAACATTGTAAAATTCAATGCCAACCAAAATTTATGACTAACAATGTCATTTCAATTGTGTTATAAAAGAGAAGTTTTTATACCATTTTTGGTTATGCTTCTGTGAATGTTTAAAAAAATGCCCCTATTAGTAAGATAGGACATGAGGGATGGGAGAAATTTACAGTGTTTTCATTTAACTGCGATTTAGTAAATGATTTGATTTGTGATACACATTTATATTGCACATATGCATATTCATATACATGCATATACATCTGCATATATAACAAACACATACATATTTTCCTTGTATGTGTGTGTATGTACCTACTCGTAAATGGAATATATACACACATCTCCAATGTGATATATACACAATGGTTAGGTTTGCTGTGAATGGGCTTTCTTACAGCTCTTCAATGCCATCTCCCAATTATGAGTTAGCTTGTGGCTTCTGTGTCTTAGCTGTTAAGTTTCGCTGTGTGGGAGCTGTTGCCATGGTACATATTTGGTGTCATAGTGGTGGCAGAGTATTACAGTTGCTCATCCTCACTAGAGCAAATTTGAGGAGTGAATTAACCACGAACTACTTAAAAATAAAAATATTATGCTGGCTTTCTTAAAATTGATAAAACAGAGGTAAAAGCTAAGTAATTTTAATATTTAGAGAACTGGTTCAGTCACAACACAATTTCTCATACAGGAATACTTCTTCAGGTAATATTTGGCACTCCTTTTTCTCCTCCTTACTTTTTACTAAGTATCAAACACTTTCTTTTCTCCTGTATAATCTAGTGATCTTAATTTGGTCTCAAGTCTCAAGCAATTTTGCCTTCAGTGGTCACTTTTGGGTGCTGGTTTCTTTTACCTTAGTGAATAATAAGTCTTATTGTTTCCAAAGAAGTTTGATTGTATTCTCTTAATTTCTGACTATTGAGAGGAGTTCCCATGATCTAACTTTTTCCAATTATAGATATTCATTTCTTTAAAAAATGAGAATAATTCTGGTGAAGGAGAAATTCTGAGACTGAGTCCCTCCACGTCTTCCCGACTCTTGTTTGACTTATTGGAAGGATGATAATCAGGTTAAAAGTTTTGTAGCTCTATTACAGTTCACCCAATAAGTACATGCAAAGCACTCAGAAAGTTATTTCTAAAGTGAAGAATCCATGAAAAAGCATGTGAGCAAGCATTGTGCACAAATATGAAGGTCTGCATAATTGTAGGACTCTGAAGACATTTGGAGGGGATATGGTCACATAGCAGAGCCTTCCTTCAGTCTTTTTTTTTTTTTTTTAGCATATTGAAGAAGGGAAATAAATTTTCATGGAAGTTTACAAGTTGGGCTTTTAATGTTTCAGAAGGGGTTTAGATTAGCCAGGGGTAGGAATTACTTGACTTTAAAATTTTTTCAGAAATTGGTCACTAGAAGTAATTGTTGTTCATGACAGTGGAATTTCCACTAAATGTTTTTAAGAACAGAACCAACTAAAATTTGTTTTGCATCTAGAACTTTGAAACTGGGGAATGGATTAAGTGATCTTCAGTTAGTTACTTACACAAATATGTAATTTTTCCATTGGTATGAAATCAGAGCTCTGCTCATAAAAACCATTACCTTTGTATGGCAAAAAACATTAATTGGAATAAAAAATTGTCCTAATGAGACTATCATTATTATTCAAATATTGTTGCTTTACTTATGGAAGGTAAGCATTTAAGAATCATTTTTACTGCAAACATAACCATTCTGATTACTTTGAAATATAAACAATGGCATTAAAATGCATGTTGGGAGTTAAAAATATTTTTTTTCCAACTGTTGTGTAATCAACTTTTGCTTTTTCACATTTATAAATAAAAATGGTGGCAGCCTTATAACACTGAGGTTAGAATTTGGAATATGTTGCATTATTTTATTTGCAGGATCATGTTTATCTTTCTCTTTGATTTGCTTAGATGAGAATTAAAATTAGTTTTCATTTCCTGAATATATGAAAACTCTTATTAGGGAGAAACAACTCAGAAGCATATTAAATGACAGGGAAGAATTAAAAGTTGAATTAAAAATCACCTAGGCATAATCAAGCATCTTGTTTAGGATACTCAGTGATGAAATTTTTGTGCCTTGTGTCCCTTGTTAAGATATTAATTTAAGGGCATTGAAAATTTCAGAAATAAATTCAAGGGAGGCATTTTGCACTGGACAAAAAGCAATTGGTGATGTGGATTGGGATGTTCTAGAGTTCTCAAGAAGCCTTTGCCTATATTTTATTTTTGTTTCTCTTTTCTTTTCTCCTTCATTCCTTATTACTCTCTCAGGCTATTTTTACCTGTCTTTGTAAACCTGATAATTGCTTGAAACTTTTAGGTTTTCAAAAATAGAGTTACTCAGACCAGGGCATAGGGAAAAAGAAAACTGAACAATTTGGAATTTAATTTATTCCATGCATATTCAGATGAAATCATTTTCATTATATAAATTTCAGTGTACACATTCAAAGATTCATTTTTTTTAAGGTACCCTTATACCTATGCTTGGCAAAAAGTATTAACCTTTACCGCGGGACACAAGATTCTTGCTATTTTCTATTTTTAGGAAATTAAATAAAAATTTGAATAAAAATTTCCTATTTTTATTTGAAGTCAGTATGATAAACTTTGAATGAAAGGTTATTGTAAAATTCAATTCCTAATTTTAAACTGTTCCTTAGGAGAGGAGAGGAGAGGAGAAAAGGGAGAAGAGAGGAAAGGAGAGATTATGGATATGAAGATCCAACATGATATATCAAAGCACACATCCTATACTAATTGTATTTCATGGGCTGGAAAACAGAACAAAAACAAGTCATAACAACAAGAGAAGTCACTACCATTATACTTTAGTCACTTGGTTTTGAGATAGGAATTTTTTTACATTTTAACATTTATAAGATTAGGGTATATCATAAAATGGATGTGTGTATTTACTTTGGCAGTTAATTTTTCCTTTTTTACCCTAAAAGCTATAATTAAACTGATATTTCTTTTATAGTCCACAGAATATTAGAACCAAAGAATATGTCATGTTAAAAATATAGGATCCAGCAATCTCATACAAAGGAGAGGAAAACAATAGAAGAGGTATCTGCACTCCATTTATTGAGAACAGTATTCATAATAGCCAAGATATTAAATGAAGCAAAAGTGTTCATGAGTGGATAAAAAAATGTAGTATATACATATGATGGAATATTATTCAACCACAAAGAAATATGAAATTCTTCCATTTCTGGCAACATGGATGGAATTGAAGGACATTAGGTTAAGTGAAATAAGCGAGGTGGAGAAAGATAAATATTGCATTTTCTCAGTCAGGTGGAAGTTTAAAAGGTTATTTTCATAGAAACAAAGTAGAGACTAGGAAAGGTGGGGGAGGAGAGATAATGAGAGGTTAGGAAATGGATACCAAAACAGGGAAGAGGAAGATACTGTAGTGTTCTCTAGCACAACATGGTGCCTATAACTTATAGACATGTATTACATATCTCGAAATAACTAGCACAGAGGAGCTCAAAGCTTCTCAACACAAAGAAATGCTAACTACTCTGAGTTGACCATTACACATTGTATGAACATATTGAATTTTCACATTGTACTCCATAAATATGTACTATTACTATGTGTCAATTATAATAAAATTTAAAAACTACAAAGAAGCAAATAAGTCAGAAGCAAGCAAACAATAACTGAATAATCCTTCCAGAAGTTTAGAGTCCTTTGTGGGCAGGGCTAAACAACAATGCCATGGTCATGACACAATGTTAGCTTAGAGATATGGAGGCCTCTATTATACTCCAAACTGTTTTCCTCAGTTCACGTC
Organism: Sciurus vulgaris; assembly: GCF_902686455.1. Taxonomy (NCBI): domain Eukaryota; kingdom Metazoa; phylum Chordata; class Mammalia; order Rodentia; family Sciuridae; genus Sciurus; species Sciurus vulgaris. The sequence continues at coordinate 64,738,424 of NC_136475.1, forward strand.
AGCACTGATTAGATGCCAGTCACACGTCAGGCTCTGTGCTAGGCACTAGCCTTATAAAGATGAGCAAGATGAATTCTGTACATTTTCAAATAAAACTTAACCTTTCAGTTAAAAAATTCGGCTCACTTTTCTAACTATGTAAAATCACCATACATTAAATGAATAACACACTTTTAAAAGTTTGAAAGAACCCAGCAAAAGCAATTTAATGGAAAATGTAAATCAGCTATGTTGTGCTCTTTAACCTGAAGTCAGAGCCATGGGTTTAACAGTAATGGACATATGACTCATTAGGACCAAGAGAGGCTGTAATTTTAAAAGGAGCATGATATTTAGGTGACAGTTTAAAAGGCATTAAATTACTGTATTCAACCTTGTATTTTACAAATCTTTAAAGAGGGGAACAACAAATATTGTAACAATGTGACGGTCCATCTTTCTATTTGTAACAGCACTTAATTGCCATTATGACAGTGAATTAAATTGCATTGATTAAAGATTGTTTCAATAAAAGACTTTAAAAGTAGTCTGGAAGAGGCTGTTCTTACAGACTCTTTTAAATATATTGAAGACCTATCTCTTTTGACTCTTTACTGTTTCAGATATTAGCTTTAATATAAGGACTTGTTAATTAACCACAAATCATATGCAATGAAGTCTCTAACTGTGATATTTGATAAAATAAAACTTAACAACTAGTTACATTTATTAAAAATGTAAGTTGAGGATACTGAAAAGTGCCTACATTCTTTCCATTTCAAAGCTGGGCTAGCAAGAGAGGCCAGTGAAGAAGTGAGGGCTAGGGGCTGTTTGACCAGGGCGTATGAGAGGTGGGAGGCTGAGAGACCAGGCCATATGTAGAGGGTTTCTTATGTGGTCATCCCCTGGAAAGAGTGTCTGCCTGCTTTGTGCCTGTGTACAGTCCATCTGGGATGGACCAAGGTCAAGTCTGCAAAGCTTTTCTTTATCCTTGAATTTACTGTGATGTGGACTGGGAGACCAGTGCTGCTACTCCTAGTTTTATGGTTTCCCAAAATTCTAATTAGGCTCGGATTTGTTGCAGGTGCAGAAAAGAGCTGGTTCTCCCTGTGTCATGGATGTGGTCTGGGCCCAGGTGGTACTTCCTGTCAGCAAGTGCATGTGAAGAGAAAGCCTGCATGGGAGACTGGCATGGCAGGTGGTGTTGGGGTGTATTTGCCCTTTGGGCATCAGCAGGAAGCAGGTGATAAGGCTGAGTTGTGCTGGTTTCTCTCTAACTATATTAGAGAGAAGATCCAAATGCTACATCAGGGGAGACAAAATGTGGCCTGAAGGAAAGACATAGAAATAAGAATTTACAGCCACTGAAATGATATTGAAGTTAAAATAATAGGAACAGGGTGGAAGGGAGGGACAGTCAAGTCTTGTTTCAACTGCTAGCGTTGTTTTGAGGCTGGCAGAAGAGAATTCAGTGGGACTTTATTTCAAACTCCTTAGAAAAACACAAGAGGTTTTCATAAAGATCAGGTTAAATTCTCTCTTGCTTCCTTTCTCCTTGTCAAATACTTTTTGATGTTTTTGGTTCCTATCAAATCAGCTTTTCAATTTGGCAGTTACAGTTATTTCTGAGCATGTCTATGGCTATGTCTACCTGTATGTCTGTTCCATATCTGTCTCTGTATTTCTCTATATCTATGACTTGCATTTTGAGCTAAAACAGAGGACACATATTCTTAGGAAATGTGATTGAATTTTATGTTTGGACAGAGGGACTGAAAAACACCTACTATGTTATTTAGACAAAGGGTGATGCTTGATTGGAATATTTTCAGATGAGGATACACCCTAGGAAACATACATCTTATACTATTTTGAATCCATTAAAGATAATAAATAAAGGAAACATTATACATTCTTTAGAAGACAACATTGCTCCATGATAATCCTGTGACAGCTCTATTCTGTGAACTGCTATTTGCATTTCTTTAAATAGCATTATGACAAGAGATTGGTAAATATATATATATATATGTAATATTTATAATTTTGGACATCTGTAAAGGTACAATTCAGTGGCACAAAATATATTTATAATGTTTTGATATTGTTAAATGTTGAAAATCAAACTCAATTGCATCCTAGTCAAAATTTCATGTCCTCATCTGGTGAAAGCATTAGAGGGAATGATAAAATGAAACAAAACAAAAACTTGGTAGAAGACTGAAGAATAAACTAAGTTGATTAAAATTCAAGTAGAGTTTTTTTTTTTTTAACTGACACTGATTTTTCTATTTTTCTATCAGTTTTATAAAGTCATAAAACACTACCCTAAAACCAGATGGAGTGAAAAGAAATTGTATTTTCTAGATATAAGATGCTTTTTCAAATAGATATTTCTTCACTTTTATGACTACGCTCTGGGTTAGAAAAATGTTGCAATAACACATCAGAAAATGATATGTTTAAGAGGAGATTTCATTGTTGTACCAAAATCTATGATAGAATTTTAGACTTAGGCTAGATGATACATTAGTGAGCACCTAGTCTGAATTCTTCATTTTATAGTTAAGGAAAATGAAGTCCATAAGGATTTATCTTTTTTCCTAACCATCTCTCTGCCCAGAACATGCTTTGTTCCAGAAAGTACTATAAAGTAGTTTGCAAGAATACATAAAAGAAAGAACATAAATTGGAAGTAGGTGAAAAAGGCAAGGTTAAAAAAAAAAAAAAAAGAGTAGCATCAGACAAAATAGGACTGAAACTAGGTCAGAAGAGTACACCCTTAAATCTCAGGCATTTGGTAGGACTTTAGATGTTCTACTGGTCAATGTGCAGGAGGAAATCTGATTAGTTCAGTTACTCCAAAGGTAACTGAAAGCCATTTGGTTGTTCATATGAACAACTACTTAGAATGCGAGGAAGAAATACCTTCTGTGAACCTTGCTAAGAGAACATGTCTTCTAAATCAACAACATGTTGAGGACTTCATTGCAGGAGACAGAGCAACAAATTCCTAGGGCTGTTTGTGTGTGTGTGCGCGCGGGCGCTCTCTCAACTACCAGCAGATTACCCTTCTCCTGCTTGCCATTTGGTAAAGTCTGAATGGTCTGAGCCCTTCTCTGTCAGCTGGGACTTCCTGGGAGGACACTGGTGTGTAGAGCCCACCCAGGTGCAGTTGTAGCTCCTTTTAATTTCTTTCTTTCTTTTTAAATTTTTTTAAAAAAATTTTAGTTGTCAATGGACCTTTATTTTATTTATTTATATGTGATGCTGAGAATTGAGCCTAGTTCTCGCTCATGAAGCGCTCTACCACTGAGCTACAGGCCCAGCCCGTGGAGTTCCTTTTGTATTCAGTGGTCAGAGACTCTAACTTTGCTTTTCCAGATGGTTGAAAAGAAAGCTATGAAGCAGCAACTTGAGACTTCCTGGAGCTGAGCCTTCACTGAAATCAGTTAATTTAGGCTTGGAAATCTGGAATGCTTGTTACCAGTGCAGATTTCTGCGCTTCATGTTTACTCAGATTCAAGAAGGTGGGCTCAGAAATCTGCGTGTGATGCAGGTATGAGAACCCACACTTTGAGAAATGCTGGACAATCTTCTTGGAAGGAATATCTATCATTTGATCCTTTAAGGGTGGTACAGATATACGTCAATCAAAATCTTTATAGGAGGTTTCTTATTGCTTTCTGCCTAGATCTTTGCTATGGCCTTTCAAATGGCTTAACTGTCTCAAGGACTGTCCCCATTCCTAATAATCTTTCCTATTGTTACCTGCATGATTTGTGAAATGGAAATCTGATCATGTTACTTTTCCACTTAGAACTCTTGTATCTGGAATGAACGTCCAACTTCCTTTTCAAGGCATGTGATACCTCCCACAGCCCTCGTCCCTGCCTGCCTTTCTGGCCCTTCGCCCATGTCTGCTTCACTCACACTATTACACTGTGGCAGTGGGATGCCTTTCTCTTAATGCTCACCAACAGAACTCTCTTCATTTTTTAAGTCCGACCTGAAGGACACCTGCTTATTGAGGCCTATAAATCTCTATACACGTATCACATTATATTGCATTTTCAGCTTAAAAATTGATATGATTTGCTAGATTGAGAACTGTCTGAAGGTTTCTGCTTTCTTTTAATGTAACACATCTAGTATGTAACACAATTATCACATATCACTCAAATATATTTGTTAAATAAAACTGAAAGAGGATACAGACTGATAAAACATGACTAGAAAGAAATATGCCAAAATGAAAATCATAGAAAATGATAGCCTTGGTAGTGCTGGGGATTGAACCCAGGGCCTTGTGCTTGCAAGGCAGGCACTCTACCAACTGAGCTGTACCCCAGCCCCTACGGTGATTTTTAAAAGTTCCTCAATCTCCTATAATTTTGTAAAATCATTTTTATAATGAAAAGAAGCACACATAATTTGAAGGGAAATGATATAGTAGAAGAAGCCTGAGGGCAAATGTACTTCCAAGAGAACATTTTTCAAGAAAGGCTAATTAGACCTTGAGCTCAGGGAACTGGTTAAAAAAAAGTACAAAAGAAATAAGGAAAAAAGAAAGAATAAAACAATGACTTGAAAAAGGTAGACCTAAAAAAATCATTCTATATATACTTTTCTCATTTATTCATTCAAAATGCTTATGTCTTTAAATCATTTATATCCCACCTTGGTGTATTATGTGAGACTTTAAATCAACTTATAAGGAGACATAAAGTCTAGAAAGACCAAGCAAATTAAAATTACTTTAGAAATGAGGCAAAAGAAACACAAGGTCAACAAAGTAAAATAAAAGCAAGAAACATTAAAGTCCATCAAATGCAAGCTGTGAGGTTCTATGTGCTGGCCAGAGGAAGCCACAGGTCTGGCCTTTCTAGGAAGTTGAAAAGTGGTGATATGATTCATAATGTCCATTACATAGAATCAAGTCGCTCATTTGGCAATTATAGCTACTAAGATCAGTGAGATTTTCTCGTGGATCCTTAAGGAAAAGACATAGCACAGTGCAAGGAACTGTGTGCTCACCAGCATTCTTGAATATAGAAGGGCTGAGGTTCATGGATTGATTTCTTACCAGGTTCCTCAGTGTAGGAAAATATAACGGGTTCTATTGACTTGTAAATATTAAGGAAACTTTTTAGTCCTAGCTTGTTTAAATTATTAAAGATATGATTCCACAATTACCTAGCAATATAGATCAGTTATTCTCCAAGTCTTGGCCAGAAAATATAATTATTGGATTATCTGTACACTCACATTTTAACCTTACTGAGAAAATCCACATTTCTGGATGATTGACTGAAGTATATACAGTCAATTTGCCTTTTCTCTAGACCAAAATGATCAATGACCAATAAGATCATTTTCTGACGATATGGCCTAATGTAGCAGATACGCTGGGAGTTCATTTTTTAAATGTGGACTTATGAATGTCTCCCATTCCCACTACCCTACCAAGAGATTCTACTTGGTAGTTTGGAAGTAGAGTTCTGTTTTATATAATTGCTTTGGGAGTCTTTGATGATGAAAGAATGTTTATGAGCCACACTTAATTAACACTGTCTTTCAGTATTTAAAAAGAATAAATGGTCTGTATATACATTAGTCAGCCATTCAAAAATTTGAATTTCTTAGTCGAGTTAAAATGTTGTGTGCAGACAATTTGAGATTGTATTTCCTGCCCATACATGGAATATAGCTGATCTATATTGTCAGTTATTTGTGAAATGAGATTTTTAATAATTTAGCCAAGCGAGGACTGAGAGAATTTCCTTAATGTTTACAAGACAGTGTGAAACAAAGGTTTACTCTGGAGTCAGTATTAACAGTCTTAAACTACTTTGGAGCTCACTCTAAAATATGCATCAAAAAAAATATGCATCAACTAATGATTTAGAACTCAAGTTTCAATAAGATAAATCATGACTGACATAATTTTAAAGATTTAAAGTAGATGTAACCAGAATAATTTAAAAAAATTAAAGTAGATGTAATCAGAAGTCCAGTTTGGCAATAAGAAACCTTTTTTTTTTTTTTTTTTTCTTTAAAATATATCCAGTTTTAAGCAATGTTATCTTCCTGGTGTATCCTGCAGAATAAACTTGTTGCAACTGCAGCCTTAAAGTGATTCTCAAGAACTCCCAGCTCCTTGTATGGATATTCCTTGACTTATTGGGATGTTGTGTCTCCACAGATTCATCATAAATTGAAAAAATTATGAATCAGAAATATATTTAATGCACTTAACCTACTGAATATCAACTCTTACTAACACAGACCACTGTGGAGCATGGAGTTGGCCCTTGTGAGTGCATGGCTGACCAGGAGCTGCAGCTTACCACACAGTCCAGCATTGGGAGAGAGTATTTGTGGTACTGCTATCACAAGCCTAGGAAAAGCAAAAAGTCAAAATTTGAAGAATGGTTTCTACTGACTGCATTCTGCTTTGGTACCATTGTAAAGCTGAAAAATCCTAAGTTAAACCATCAAGTTGGTGACTGTCTATACTCATGCCTTTGTTTAATCCCCACCTGAGTGTGGACCAGATTTACTGACTCAGTTCTAACAAACTGAGTATGATAGGAACAATGACACAGCACTTTTAAGATTAGTTCATAAAAGGACTATGGGTTCTGCCTTGAGTGCTCTGTCCTGTGCTTTTTCCATTTCTATCTGACTTCTCTACTCACCCCCCTCATTCATTCATTTCTCTTCCTCTGGAGGAAGAAGCTGCCATGTTGTCAGCATCCCCATGGAGAGGCCCTCATGGCCAGGACCTGAATCCTCTCGTTAACACCAGGAGGAACTGAGACCTGCCTTCCAGAACAAGTCTGGAAGTCAGTCCCCTATTTGCAGTTGAGCATGACGTATCCTCAGCCTTGATGGCAACGTCATGAGACATGGCTGAGTGTTCTTGTCAGGTACTTTAGTCAGTCACAAAAAGCTGACTAACATAGACGGTGACTTTTTGAGCTGTGTACTCTTCTCTTCCCCCCGCCCCAATTATTAAGAACTTTTAGGCAGGCATTAGTGAGGGAAAAGGCTCAGAGGTGCACAGCAGTTTGGAAGGGCCTGATAGTCACGTGTTGGAAAAATAGACATGAGGCAGGAAGTGAGAAGGAAGGTCAGGGAATAGATTTGGATTTTTAGACAGAACAAGACCAGAGAGGAAAGATGATGTGGCAAAAACAGTCAAACCTGGGTGGTGCTTACACCTACTAATTTTAACTTAAGGCGAGATTTTCCCATTTGTAAAGTGGTAATGGCGATGTGTAACACATACAATACTTTGTTGACTGTAAGTCATATGATCTCTGCTTATGAATTTTATTGAAATATGTATGTTAAACAAATCAGAACTTTTTAGCATTTCAGATGCCTAAAATACAGTGTCTTTAATCAGAGGCAATACTTTTATATAAAATCTTATTATTGAAACTGTGCCTTTAAGAAGGAAAATTATAGAACTCAGGAAATAATTGAAAAGGAAGTAAGGATACAAGGCTGTAAGGAACTGTATCTTGCAAGCTCTTTGGTTTTCCATGAAAAATGTCTTCTTTATCTTTCACAGTGAAACTAAGAGTGGAAATTGGAGGCTGAAAGGGGATAAAGGCTCAAGAAGCATGTGGCTTTAGAAGGTTCTCAGAGCTTAGGGTTGCCTCTGTGGAGGCCCTAGGAGAGTGAATAGGCTCATAGTTACAAGGCAAACTTCTGAGGGCTGCATGGCTGAAGGAAGAAATTGCAGTGGAATTGAAATGCCATATTTCTCCATATGAATCCAAAGGGAGTGATATAAGGGAGGGAAGAAGGAAAATCTGAGGACTGAACTGGTTGTGCCTTTTGAGTGTGCTCTAATAGCATTATCATGATGTCATAGTATATTGATTTAATGACCACTGAACATAGGAAACTGTAATTAAACATACTCTTGAGGACATGATCATGAAGTACTACTCTTGTGTAATAAGAATTAAACATTTTACATAATAAAAGCAAGGAAAGGAGATTTTGGATATGTACTGTGTTCTAGAATCCAAATTTCCTTTTATGAAAAATATTTTTCAAAACAAATCTCCTCATGTGTTTCCAGTGGAAAGATTTCCCTCCTCAATTTGCCTTGTCTTCTAAGCTGTTGAATTTTCTTTTCTTTTATTCCTCTCATTCCTTCACTAATGTTTTTTATGCCAGCCTCTTTGTATCTTCCCGGATGTAACAGCTCCCCTCCTTGTGCCATCTGCTGCCTCCTACGTGAGTCAACCCCAGTAACAGAGGAGACTCTGCATTCACAGTAATAGTGCATTCAGGGGAATGTCTTTGATTTTGTTCTTTTTCACTTTTTCAGATGTAACCGATTACTGTTAGCCACATGCTTCTGACCAGACAGCATGGCCTGAATAATATTTTAAAGGAAAATAGCTTACAGCTGTTGGCTATTTACTTTGCATACATTTTGTATCATCTTGATTATATTATTTGGTCTGTAACTGAAGAATTAAATTATCAATAATCTTAAACAGGTAACCAAGCATCCATGTGATTTAGGGAACATATAGATGATATATGATGAATGTCAGAAACTCTCCTGTTGTAAAGCTATACACTATCTTTAAAGACACCATTTTAGTTTCTACCAATACCACAAATAGGAGTAGTAAAGGAAAAATTATACACATAATATACTAATGGGCTATGTTTTAATTTTTATGCCATTATTTTTCAGGCCAACTCAAAGGGAAAAATACTACATTTAAAAATGCCTAAACATATTCATGTGGTGGCTTGTTTATTTAAATGAGGGTAATTTAATGTGTTGTACCTATATGTCAAGGGTTACATTACAATTCCATGAACCAACTCATAAATCACAAAGGAGGCACAAAGAACAAAGGAGCGGTGAAGGAAATCCTAAGAGACACTGTAATAGTGTACTTGGCAGCACAGAATGTTGAGTTCTGAACAGACCAGAGAGACACAGCTTCTGCCAACAATAACTGAGAGGGAAAATAGTTTCCACAGTAAATCCAAGTACAGGGAGTGTGGCTGTATCACTATTAAAGAGCCCACAGAGACAGATTAAAAGAAATCATTATTTATGCCTTATATATCACATGAATGGAGGTAGTTTACAAAGATTCACCTATGTCCACAAATTACTTAAATGAACCAGGGCTAGTAGGCATGTTTTTACTTCAAACGTTGATTCAGGTTGATGGCAATGAGTAAGGTAAATAATTTTTAATTTGCATACTGTAAGGAACATTAGAAAATATCATTTTAAAAGATTTAAAAAACTTTGAACAGTTTATTTGTTTTTGAAAAGGGGTGTCAGCTTTTGCTGGGGTAATGAACACATCCAATATCTCAATGGCTTTCAAGGATATTTATTTCTAATTATTTTGAAAGACAGCTTCAGATCAGCTGTACTACTTTGGCTGGGCTCTCTGGGTTCAGCTTCATGGGTTTTCCATCCTCAGGGCCAAGGCTGAAGGAGCAGTGTCTATTGGGTCCTGCAGGTCTTGTGGCAGTAGGCAAATAGAAGACAGGCAGAGCCCAGAATTCAAGCATATTTATGCCCCTGCTAGAAGGTGACCTGAGAGATGTCTGCTCACATTTTTTGGTCAAAACAAGTCATAAGTCTAAGCTCAAAGTCAGAGGAGTTGGACTTACATTCCTCTTGCTGAGAAAAATTGTAAAAGTGGGAGGAAATAAAAAATTGTGAACAAAGAGCACAGTATGGACTGTTGGTAAAAGACAGGTCTCTAATTAATATTTTGGAAGTTGTCTTTAATAAAATCTTCTGTGAAAGACCATTGAAATGATCCACAGTTGATTCTAAGCCCTCATTTGTTGTCAAAGCATATGGAAAATTTCCTCCCTGAAATTTTCTTTTTTTGTCTCTGTAGCATTTTTCTTAGTTCTCGTCTTTCCTGTCTGAAGACCTCAGTATGCTTTCTTTAATTACCTTTTTTTCCTGGGGTCCTGGAAAAAAGAATTCCCAGTGGTCCTTTCATCGGCCCTCTTATAGCTAAGCAATTCCAGTTCCAATTCCGTGTGAACACAACTCAAGAACTGTAGACTCACCTGTCTTCTGGGACCTCCATTAGAGTGTTTTTTGGCTCTGAATTAAATATCGTCACTAGAAATTCATCAGTTTTCTATCTAGATGTGTCCCTACCCATTTCCATATTACCCCCGTCAGCATTATTTTCTGGGTCATTCTGACTCAGAAGGTTGAATTGTGTTTAACTCCTGCCTCCTCCCAACACCCACTTCCAGAATGCTAAGTCACAGCACATCCCATGATCATGATGTACCCTGTAGCTGTCCATTCATTTCCACCATCATCACCTGGTTTTCTTCTTCAGTCCATTCCAGCCACTCAAACTAATGCACATTCTCCTGCAGTGTTCTCTGCTCTCTAGATTGTCTTCAAGACAAAATTCATTACAAATTCAAAATAATATACAAGACTTTCACAGTGTCTCTAAGTCAATCTTTTGAGGTTATTTTCTAAAAGTTAATTTCACTTTTAGGGAACTTAATATGACTTGAACACATTCAAAATTTCTGGCTTACTTTATTTGATATATATTTTTTACTCTCTGTAATATACTCCTAGCCCCAACTTTTGTTCTGATGCTACCTGTGCTTTTAAATTCAATCAGAAAGACATCTCTTCCAAAAACTTTGATAGCTGTTGGCTTGTGTCTCTTCTGTGCATAGATTTGCTTTGTGTTTCAGTGACTTAAAAAATTCTTCAACAAGAGACTATAACCTTTTGGGGAGCAAGACTGAATATTACTCATACTTGTAATTCCTTGTAGCATCTAACCCAACACTGTATAAATAAATTAATTTACTAGTATTAGTTGGGGATTGAACCTGGGGCCTTCCACATGCTAGGCAAGTTCTCTACTGCTGAGTTACATCCCCAGCCCCTATAAACAAATTTATAATGTTGCCTTTAGAATTTAATTCAGGAGTCAAACTCTCTGACACATAATAAGCACACCATAAATGTTAATTATAAGTGTTCTTTTATTATTATTAAATTTTTAATAACTGCTAGTAGAATGTGGTTACCTCTACTTGAAAACAGTTTAACATTATTTCCCACCTTTTTATAAAGTGATTAGTAAATGAGAACAAATTCTACTTAGAGACCATTAAGGAATGATTTATATTTCTATTTACAATGAACATTCATTATGAGCTTTCTTTAGGGGTGTTCAGACCCATTCTTTGTACAATATTAATTTCTATATAGGGTGTTTGGGCTTAGCTTACATAGTAAAGGAATTTCCTGAAATAAATGAATTCTCTGCAACCTGCCAAAAAGATCATTAAAATAACCATTAAGTCTCCTTAGAAGATAAATATAGAAAGAAGCACTTTTTATTATGACTTGCTCAACAGCTTGAGTTATCCCAGTTATTATTCTCTCTGAATAGTTGTTACCTACCACATAATTGCCTTGTTTCCCACTATGAACTTATAGAATTATTCAAAAATAGGTCACAAATCAGTAGGTAGGTGAGAGAGTGTGGGCTGATCCACCACTAATTTCAGTTTTTAAAATATAGACTTTAAATTCTCATGTTTATTTTAAAATAATGATTAAATGTCATGATTTTTGGAAATGAAAATGTCTCAGAGTCACTACATTGAACATTTTTTGGTGGGGAAGAAAAATATTTTTGAGTTTCCCATTGGAATTTCATATAATTTAACTGAAAATATGTTTTTCAGTAACTGTGCAAAATAGCAGTTGCACTTTTGTTGTCCTTCCTTATCTCCATGTGTCTAGAGATTATCACAAGGAAATGAAAGGTTACATTGAATTCTTATTTCTCAGACCTTTGAATAATACTGAAGTTTCTATGTAAATATATTCTCAAAGTAATGGATTTTAAACTTTTTCAAAAGAGATCTTACTCTTTAGAAGTTTTTCAAATATGTAAAATAATTAACCAAAAGAGGGATGTTTAAGGTTAAGTGTTTATATATTTATAACAGGTCATATTTACCTTACTTTTAAAGGTATGCACCTTCAGGCATTAGGAACCAGGTATTTTACTTCTTCAAGTTGTAAAAGAGGCACAAAATGCAAATTTATAACCAATTTCACATGTGTAAATGTTAACTATGAATGATAATTTAGCTTTATTATGGACCAGACATGTGCTTATATTCAAGTTATTTAGCTACTTTAAGTCTTGCATTTCTTATGTATAAACAAGAGGTAAGTAGATTTTCGGTATCAAGTACTAAATTTCTTTAGGCCCCACATCAAAATTATTCTATGAATAGAACCCATAGATGGCAGTGCCATATAATAAAACAATGAAAAGAAAAATGATGATTTTGGATTTGTCCATATTAAAAAAACATAAAATCAAACTCATTTTTTATGGAGTTTCAAATGGGAAATAAGCGTAAAGAAAATGGCCATCGTAATAATCATATTTGTTTTTCTTTTGTTTTATAACATTCAAGTAACATGAAATCCTAGTTGACACAAAATGAAGACAGGAAACTAACGTCTCCAATGCATTGGAAAGCAAAAAAATTATGAGGTTTCTTAGGAAATATTAGAGACCTCAATTCTGACACAGAAAATTGGACTCTTGAAAAAGGACAGTAGAATAACATCCCTACTGAAAATAAAGTTAAACAACAACAATGACTGTAACAAAATTGCAACTGAAACTGCAGTGACATTTAGCTGCGTGGGAAACACTGGCTGCTTGAGGGAGAGACAAGATGGCGGAGCAGGAACCGGAAGTGCCTCCGGCCGCTCCTAGGCAGTAGGCCTGCGCCGCGGGAAGACTGCTCCTCAGCGAGATGAGTAACGGGGAACCTCACTGAAATGTAATACTGAAATGATGATGATGATGATGATGATGATGATGATGATGATGATGATGATAATTCATAGAGGTATGGAAAGCCCGTACCTTAGAGTCGCGCGGGCCAGGCCGCCAGCAGAGAAGAGCAGGAGCAAGGTCAAGAGAGGCAGGTGGCCGGTGGATAAAGAAATTAAAAAATAAAAATCGACTTCGGGAAACCTGTAGTTTAGAGAAGGTTGATTTTAATAAACGCAGAGTTAGTGGGGTAAGCATCTCCGTGAAAGAATTGGTGGGCTGGGGTGAAAGCTCTGGGTGGGCGGCGGGCCCTCTGGCGTGCTGAGCCCTCGGGCAGGTGAGGAAGAGGCCGGGGCTGGCGCTGGCCCTGCGCGCCTCGCACAGCTGTGGACAGAGACTGAGGGGATTAGGGCGTGTGGGGAAGGGACTGGAAACTCACGGGAAGTTACTAGCTGCGGAGGAAAAATTTCAGACGATGCCTGACCCAAAAAGACAAAGAAGGTTTTACCTGGACTGTTCAGTCTCTGGCTCCTAAGGGAGAAAAATCCCATAATAGTTGGAACCCTCTAAGCTGTTGCCAAAACCCTTGCTGTGACCACCATGTGCATCTGCAATCCAGAGTGGATAATTCACATTCAGAGCAGTGAAGGTGAAACCTGTGGCGGTTTAGTCACTATACCCTAAAGGTGGATTTTTCTGGAAGCCCTAGAAATCCAGAAACCCAGCAGAGATAGAAAGCTCACCAACAGGGGGCCGTGGACCCCAACAAATGGAAACCCCTCCCTAGAAGTCTGCATCAGCACCATTCAGGATTACACAGTTCATCAGCACACTGCAGTCTATCCCACCCCAAAACGGAAGATTGAAAGCCAAGAGCTGCTTACACCCAACTGGCAGCTAGGAGAGGAACACAAGGACAGTGGCCAAAAATACAGAGCCAAAAATAAGTGTAAACATGGAGAACACATACCTGCCAACAGATTTGATCACCACAGTGGAAACAATCACTCTATCTCTCATTAAGATTTTTTTCTTTTTCCTTATTTTGTTTTTCTTCTATATTCTTATTTATTTTTTACTTTAAAAATTTTTAACTTTTTTTTCAAAAATTTAAAGCATCATTTTATGATATTGTATTTTTCTTCACTTTTTTCATTATGCATGATTTTGTATGTGAGTGTGTGTATGGGTTGTATATTCTCTCATTGCATGGATAGGTTTGAATGTATATGTACATAAATTCATATGACTTATACATTAATAGCTCTCACCTGTGTGTATTCATTATTTAGCCTAGATTAGACTTAGGTGGGGTACAATTTTATGAGGGTTCAAGTTGTTCCCAACTTACATTTGCTGGTTTGTTCATACCTAGATTTTCGGTACTCTTATCTCCCCTTCTTTACTTTCTTCACCCCCATAACAGCCAAATTTCCCCTTTCTCAGCTCTTCTCTTTCTTTTTGGCATTACTTTGAGTTAATCTAGTATTCCTTCTTCATCACAAATGCCACCTGCTCCCTATCTCCTGCCTCTCCTCTGATCACCTTTTCAAACACTTAAAACTTTCTCTTGCCTTCCTACCCTATCATCTCTTAAGAAAGTAATCCCATTAGATAATAGAAATTACATAGATTATGTAATTACTACCCCATTCAAGTTGTTGTGATTATTAACACAATGGACAACATAGTAAACACCTCTGCCAAATGCTGATCTAGTTCCCAGTGTTTTTAAAAAAACTTTTGGTATTGGTTTTAAATGCTGATCCCACCATTCCTATAGAGGTTGTAGTTAGTGCTAGATGTCAAAGTAGACACCCGTCATTTATCTTTAGTATATACAGCTGTTGCTGACATTAATGCCATATCTGGCTTTCCCTTTCCACTAAGAGGTACTGGAAAGGGATTGGGACACTTCAAGATCACAGAATAGAGATCCTGCTGCTAAGAAATACATCTTAATCAAGCAACAGTGAATCTCATCCCACATAGTAGCTAACCCCACCTGAGTCTTAACATCATTCCATCTCAAAGAATTAAGGAGATAATCCCCCCGCCCCCACCAAAGCAACAACCAGGACCCAAGGAAGAACGATCAGAGAGGCACTTCAAGTCTTACTCCTTGACATTTACCCATATACCAAAAACAGAAGTCTCTGAACAAATAAGACAATTACACACAAAAGGGCACGTGTAAAAAAGAGGAAGAGATATCTATCTCAATTACTGTGCAAGCCCAAGACCTCTGAAAACATGAAGAAACAGGAAAATAATTCTCCCCAAATTCACAATCTCCCAACATATGATCCCACTGGTATTTAAGTGGACAAAAGTCCATAAATTGATTATAAAAAATAAAGTATTAAAATGTTCAGTGAGCTAAAAGAAGATCTAAGGAAGAATTAAAGATAGCAAAGACACGAGATGAAAGACTATTTCAATGCAGAAATAGAAACACTGAAAAAAAAAAATCAGAACTCCTAGAAATGAAAGAAGCAATCAGATTAAAAACTCTTTTGAAAGTATTATGAACAGATTAGCTGGGGCAGAAAATAGAACTTCAGGCCTTAAAGACAGGGCCTGAAGTACACAGAATTCAATAAAGGAGAAAAAATGATAGAACATGATCAGAATATACAAGAACTCTGGGACATCATCAAAAGATCAAACATGAGAATCATTGGGATAGAAGAGAACAAGGAGATAAAAGCTAAAGACATTAAGAACATTTTCAATGAAATAGTTACAGAAAACTTTTCACATATCAAAAATGATATCTACATACAGGAGGCATACAGGACCCCAAATAGACCTATTCAAATGATGAATTCTCTAAGGCACCTTCTCATCAAAATTCCTAATACAGAAAATGAGGAAAGAATATTAAAAGCTGCAAGAGAGAAAAATCAGCTTACATGTAGAAGCAAACTAATAAGGCTTATGTCTGATTTCTCAATTCAGACTCTAAAAATCAAGGAGAACCTAGAATGACATATTCATAGATTAAAAAGAAAAAAAAAACCAGCCAAGGTCATAATCCCAAGAAAGGTCAGCTTCAAATTTGAGGGGGAAATATAAAACTTTCCAAGACAAGAATAGGTTAAAAGAATTCATGACCACCAAACCAGCACTACAAAAAATACTCAAAGATAAACTGTACACAGAAGGTCCTGAAAACAAATCCTAAAGGTTCCAAATAGGTGAACATAAGTAGAATAATAATCCACTAAATGAAAATCAAGAGACGATAAAATATAGTAAAAAAAAAAAAGTAGTAGGAAACCACAAACATATCCATAACTAACACTGTTTATGGTCTCAACTCCTCATTCAAAAGACATAGATTAGCAGAATTTGTTAAAAGCCAACAAAAACAAGGTTCAACCATACACTGTTTACAAGAGACCTATTTCACAAAGACACCCACAGGAAAAAATATTCCATGCAAATAGATCTTCAAAACAAGCAGGAGTAGCTTTCTCATGTATGACAAGATAGATTTCAAGCAAAAACTAATCAGAAGAGACAAAGAAGGCTACTACATTTCAGGTAAAAGGAAAAATCCAACAAGAGGATATAAGAGTAGTGGGTATTTATGCCTCAAATGTCAGCACATATAATTATATAAAACAAAGCAAAACAAACAAAAACTCCATGACAATATATCTCAGAATGACCCCAACACAATAATATTGGGTTATTTCATCATATCCTTATCATCAGTAGGTCATCAAAACATAAAATCACAGGAGTTTTCAAGATGGCAGCCTAGAGGGTGGCTGCATTTCATGTTGCTCCAGGACTCAGGATTCAAAAGAGGAGATATTGAGACACTTGGGACCAACTCAAAGCAGCCGGGTGACTCTCTCCCGTTGGGGAGGCGACCCGGATGGGACGGTAGTCCCGGAACGCAGGGAACTTTGTGAAGTAGAGCTGCCGGTGAGACACCCCTCCCCCTGCTGGAGCAGTGAACTCGGACAACTGGGAGCTTCGGAGAGGAGGCTGCTCAGAACAGCGCTGGGACTCGGAGCAACCACTGGGGCTCTGGCGGCTGCCCAGGGGAGGAGTGGCGAGGAGAGCTGTGTGGACTCAGAACACCAGGGCCTGCCCTAAGGAGGAGGAGGAGGAAGAGGAGCGTGGCCACTTGGATTCGGAGTGACTGCACCAGAGCTACAGGCAGTTGCCAGAGGAGAAGCCGCGTGGCGAGCTGTTTGGACTAAGAGCGACGCTTCTGAACACTGGGGCCTGCCCTGAGGACAAGGAGGAGGAAGAGGAGCGTGGCCGCTTGGATTTGGAGTGGCTATATCAGAGCTACAGGCGGTTGCCAGAGGAGGGGCTGTGTGGCGAGCTGTTTGGACTCAGACAACTTCTGAACACCGGGGCCTGCCCAGAGGAGTAGGAGGAGGAGGAGGAGGAGCGCGGCGGGTCATTTGGACTCGCAGTGACTGCATCAGAGCTCCAGGCGGCTGCTCAGAGGAGGAGGTGATTGGTGAGTTGTTTGGACTTAAAGCGACCGCTCCTGAACACAGGGGGGATGCCTGGAGGAGAAGTGCGGTGGGTCGCTTGGTCTCGAGTGGCCACAACAGAGCTCCGGGCGGCTGCCCAGAGGACGTGTGCAGCGGGTCACGTGGATTAAGAGCCACTCAGAGTTACCGCTCCTGAACACCCGGGGGGTTATCTGGAGGTGGAGGAGGAACGGGGAGGATCACTTCGACTCAGAGTGATTGATTGCCCAGGGCTACTGGTGGTCGGTGGGAGGAGGAGGCATGAAGTGAGTTTCTTGGACTCCTAGTGACCGCACTGGAATACTGGGCGGCTGTCTGGAGGAAGAGGCGTGTGGCGGGTTTCTGGGACTCAGAGCGATTGTACAGGGCCCCAGGTGGCTGCACAGAGGAGGGGCCGCATAGCCAGGTGATTAGGTGCACAGCAGGGTCCCAGGATCTAGGAGACTTCTTGGTGGAAGAGCCACACAGAGACACGCGTAGGGGTGGAGCGAAGGTTCCAGGACTGCGGGCAGATTCTCAGAGGAGGGGCAGCCTAAGGAGATTCATCTGCGAAGGGTGAGGCTCCCAGGCCCAGGAGGTAGGGCCGGGCCCGTGGGAACACTGCAGAGGAAGGCAGACCAGCCCAGGTGGTAGCTGTAAATTGAGGGGAACCTCTAGGAGGGAACTGACCAGCGACACCTCCCCACCGGGTGAGTCTTCCCTGCCGGGTGAGGTTTCCCCACAAGGACAGTAAAACCAGAGACACAGGCCCAAACAGGCCTTGCCTCAGCCCACAGCCTAGTTCCCCTTTGGATGACCATTGGTCAACAAGTGGAGGCACGTCTGCCCACTAGCAGGGAATATACCCTACCTGAAGGCCACCACTCCTAGAGAGGCAGCTTCCTTGTGGAGCACCGCTTTATCAACTTCCTCCAAGGCTTCAGCCTACTGAAGGCTAAGGGGGGATATATATAGAAATCTTCAGGGTCATTGTAAGTCAATAGAGGAAATCTGCAATATCTCAGCGGTCCACTGATACCTGAACAATATGAGAAAACAAGGAAAGAAAATGCTGCAAACAAATCTAGATGTTACATCAATAAAACCCAATGACAGCATGGCAGAAGAAATGACAGAAAAGGAGTTCACAATGTACATAATTAAAATGATCAGGGAAGCAAATGATGAGATGAAAGAGCAAATGCAGGCATTGAATGATCACACCAATCGACAGTTAAAAGAGCAAATACAGGAAGCAAAAGATCATTTCAATAAAGAGTTAGAGATATTGAAAAAAAACCAAACAGAAATCCTTGACATGAAGGAAACAATAAACCAAATTAGGAACTCCATAGAAAGCATATCCAGTAGGATAGAACACCTGGAAGACAGAACCTCAGACATCGAAGACAAAATATTTAACCTTGAAAACAAAGTTGAACAAACAGAGAAGATGGTAAGAAATCATGAACAGAATCTACAAGAACTATGGGATATCATGAAAAGACCAAATTTAAGAATTATTGGGATTGAGGAAGGCCTAGAGAAACAAACCAAAGGAATGAACAATCTATTCAATGAAATAATATCAGAAAATTTCCCAAATCTGAAGAATGAAATGGAAAATCAAGTTCAAGAGGCTTATAGGCCTCCAAATACACAAAATTACAACAGACCCACACCAAGGCACATTATAATGAAAATACCTAACATACAAAATAAAGACAGAATTTTAAAGGCTGTGAGAGAAAAGAACCAAATTACATTCAGGGGGAAACCAATACGGATATCAGCAGATTTTTCAATCCAGACCCTAAAAGCTAGAAGGGCCTGGAAAAACATTTTTCAAGTCCTGAAAGAAAATGGATGCCAACCAAGCATCTTATACCCAGCAAACTTATCTTCAAATTTGACGATGAAATAAAATCCTTCCATGATAAACAAAAGCTAAAAGAATTTACAAAAAGAAAGCCAGCATTACAGAACATTCTCAGCAAAATATTCCATGAGGAAGAGATGAAAAACAAAGAAGCAAAACAGCAAAGGGAGGAATTATTCTAAAGGAATTGTCAAATAAAGGAGGAAACAAGTTGTGTCAAACAAATAAATAAATAAAATTTAAAAAATGAACCAAATGACCGGGAAACCAAATCATATCTCAATAATAACCCTGAATGTTAATGGCCTGAATTCATCAATCAAAAGACATAGACTGGCAGATTGGATTAAAAAGAAAGATCCAACAATATGTTGCCTACAAGAGACTCACCTCATAGAAAAAGATACCGTAGACTAAAGGTGAAAGGATGGGGAAAAACATACCATGCACATGGACTCAGCAAAAAAGCTGGAGTATCCATCCTCATTTCCGATAATGTGGACTTCAAGCCAAAGTTAGTCAGAAAGGATAAAGAAGGTCATTTCATACTGCTTAAGGGAAGCATAAATCAGCAAGATATAACAATCATAAACATCTGTGCCCCAAACAGTGGCTCATCCAGGTATGTCAAACAAATCCTTCTCAATTTCAGAAACCAAATAGACCATAACACAATAATACTAGGTGCTTTTAACACGCCTCTCTCACCACTGAACAGATCTTCCAGACAAAAATTGAACAAAGAAACCATAGATCTCAATAACACAATCAATAATTTAGACCTAACGGACATTTATAGAATATACCATCCAACCAAGAGCGAATACACTTTCTTCTCAGCAGCACATGGATCCTTCTTTAAAATAGACCATATATTATGCCACAAAGCTAATGTTAGCAAATACAAGAAGATAGAGACACTACCATGTATTCTATCAGATCATAATGGATTGAAGTTAGAAATAAATGAAAGAGTAAAACACAGAATCTATTCCAACATCTGGAGATTAAACAATATGCTATTATATGATGAATGGATAACAGAAGATATTAGGAAGGAAATTAAAAAATTCTTAGAGGTAAATGAGAACAAAGAAACATCACATCAAAATCTCTGGGACACTATGAAAGCAGTACTTAGAGGGAAATTTATTTCATGGAGCGCATTTAATAAAAGAAGTAAAACTCAACAAATCCTAACACTACAGCTCAAAGCCCGAGAAAAATGAAAACAGACCAACAGCAAAAGTAGTAGAAGACAGGAAATAGTTAAACTCAGAGCTGAAATCAATGAAATTGAAACAAAAGAAACAATACAAAAAAATTGACAAAATAAATAGTCGGTTCTTCGAAAAAATAAACAGAATTGATAAACCTTTAGCCACACTAACAAAGAGAAGACGAGAGAAAACCCAAATCACTAAAATTCGGAATGAAGAAGGAAATATCACAACAGACAGGATTGAAATACAAAACATAATTAGAAGCTAGTTTGAAAACCTATACTCCAACAAAATAGAAAATTTCGAAGACATCAACAGGTTTCTAGAGACATATGAATTGCCTAAACTGAACGAGGAGGACAAACACAATTTAAATAGACCAATTTCAAGTACTGAAATAGAAGAAGTCATCAAAAGCCTACCAACAAAGAAAAGTCCGGCACCAGATGGGTTCTCAGCCGAGTTCTACAAAACCTTTAAAGAAGAGCTCATTCCAATACTTCTCAAAGTATTCCATAAAATAGAAGAGGAGGGAACCCTCCCAAACTCATTCTATGAAGCCAATATCACCCTGATACCTAAACCAGACAGAGACTCATCAAGCAAAGAAAATTTCAGACCAATATCCTCAATGAACATCGACGCAAAAATTCTCACCAAAATTTTAGCAAATCGCATA
Organism: Sciurus vulgaris; assembly: GCF_902686455.1. Classification (NCBI taxonomy): domain Eukaryota; kingdom Metazoa; phylum Chordata; class Mammalia; order Rodentia; family Sciuridae; genus Sciurus; species Sciurus vulgaris. The sequence continues at coordinate 64,759,543 of NC_136475.1, forward strand.
CAAAACATATTAAAAAGATAGTGCACCATGATCAAGTGGGTTTCACCCCAGGGATGCAAGTTTGGTTCAACATCCGGAAATCAATAAACGTAATTCACCATATCAATAGACTTAAAGTCAAGAATCACATGATTATTTCAATAGATGCAGAAAAAGCATTTGATAAAATACAGCACCCCTTCATGCTCAAAACACTAGAAAAAATAGCGATAGTGGGAACATTCCTTAACATTGTAAAGGCCATTTATGCTAAGCCCATGGCTAATATCATTCTAAATGGTGAAAAACTGAAAGCATTCCCCCTAAAAACTGGAACAAGGCAGGGATGCACTCTTTCACCACTTCTATTCAACATCGTTCTTGATACTCTGGCCAGAGCAATTAGACAAACCAAAGAAATTAAAGGGATACGAATTGGAAAAGAAGAACTCAAACTATCCCTGTTTGCTGACGACATGATTATATATTTAGAGGAACCTGGAAATTCCACCAGAAAATTCTTAGAACTCATAAGTGAATTCAGTAAAGTAGCAGGTTACAAGATCAATGCCCATAAATCCAACGCATTTTTATACATAAGTGATGAATCTTCAGAAAGAGAAATTAGGAAAACTACCCCATTCACAATAGCCTTGAAAAAAATAAAATACTTGGGAATCAATCTCACAAAAGAGGTGAAAGTCCTCTACAATGAGAACTATACAACACTGAAGAAAGAAATTAAAGAACACCTTAGAAGATGGAAAGATCTTCCATGTTCTTGAATAGGCAGAATTAATATTGTCAAAATGGCCATAGTACCTAAAGTGCTATACAAATTCAATGCAATTCCAATTAAAATCCCATTATGATGTACCTTACAGAAATAGAGCAAGCAATTATGAAATTCATCTGGAAGAATAAGAAATCCAGAATAGCTAAAGCAATCCTTAGCAGGAAGAGTGAAACAGGGGGTATTGCAATACCAAATCTTCAACTCTACTACAAAGCAATAGTAACAAAAACGACATGGTATTGGTACCAAAATAGAAAGGTAGATCAATGGTACAGAATAGAGGGCACGGACACAACCCCAAATAAATACAATTTTCTCATACTAGACAAAGGTGCCAAAAATATGCAATGGAGAAAAGATAGCCTCTTCAACAAATGGTGCTGGGAGAATTGGAAATCCATATGCAACAGAATGAAACTAAACCCATATCTCTCACCATGCACGAAACTAAACTCAAAATGGATTAAGGATCTCGGAATCAGACCAGAGACCCTGCATCTTATAGAAGAAAAAGTAGTTCCAGATCTTCAACATGTCAGCTTAGGACCAGACTTCCTTAAGAGGACTCCCATAGCACAAGAAATAAAAGCAAGAATCAATAACTTGGATAGATTCAAACTAAAAAGCTTTCTCTCAGCAAAGGAAACTATCAGCAATGCGAAGAAAGAGCCTACCGAGTGGGAGAATATCTTTGCCAATCATACTTCAGATAGAGCACTAATCTCCAGAATCTATAAAGAACTCAAAAAACTCTACTCCAAGAATTCAAATAATCCAGTCAACAAATGGGCTAAGGAAATGAATAGACACTTCACAGAAGAAGATCTACAAGCAATCAACAAACATATGGAAAAATGCTCAACATCTCTAGTAATAAGTAAGATGCAAATCAAAACCACCCTAAGATTCCATCTCACCCCAATTAGAATGGCGATTATCAAGAATACGAGCAACAACAGGTGTTGGCGAGGATGTGGGGAGAAAGGTACACTCATACATTGCTGGTCGGGTTGCAAATTAGTGAAGCCACTCTGGAAAGCAGTGTGGAGATTCCTTAGAAAACTTGGAATGGATCCTCCATTTGACCCAGCTATCCCGCTCCTTGGCCTATACCCAAAGGACTTAAAATCAGCATACTACAGAGATACAGCCACATCAATGTTCATAGCTGCTCAATTCACAATAGCCAGACTGTGGAACCAACCTAGATGCCCTTCAATTGATGAGTGGATAAAGAAACCGTGGTATATATATACAATGAAATATTACTCAGCCATGAAGAATGATAAAATTATGGCCTTTGCAGGCAAATGGATGAAATTGGAGAATATCAGGCTAAGTGAGATAAGCCAATCTCTAAAAGCCAAAGGACGAATGATATCGCTAATAAGTGGATGATGACACATAATGGGGGGGAGGAAAGGGTTAGTGTTAGGGTTAGAGTTAGGGTTAGGGAGGGGGGCAAGTATGGAGGAAGGAAGCAGTGTATAGAGGGAAAAGAGGGGTGGGAGGGGTGGGGGGAAGTGAAAAAATAACAGAATGATTCAAACAACATTGTTCTATGTAAATTTATGATTACACAAATGGTATGCCTTTACGCCATGTACAAACAGAGAAACAACATGTATCCCATTTGTTTACAATAAAAATAAATTAAAAAAAATTAAAAAAAGAAAAAAACCCACAAAATCAGTAAAGATATTTCCAACCTAAATAAATCTATAAATCAAATGAACCTGATAGTCATCTGCAGAATATTTCACCTGCAAACAGCAGAATCTACCTTCTTCTCAGCAGCTCCTAAAACTTTGTCCAAAATAGATCATATTTTAGGTCACAAAGTAAGTCTTAGCAAATGCAACAAAATTGATATAATCACATGTATCCTATCAGGTCACTAAAGAAATAGAATTAAACTAGAAATCAATAGCAAGAGAAATAATAGGAACCACATAAACATGTGGAGATTGAATAATACTCTTCTAAATGAAGAATGGATCAAAGAAGAAATGAGAGTAGAAATCAAGAAATTCTTTGAAATGAATGAGGTCCAATATATCAAAATCTTTGAGACTGTATAAAAGCAATGCTGAGGAAAATTTATAGCATTTAGTGTCTACATTAAAAATTAGAGAGATACCAAATATAGGCTTATTCTCTACCTTAAGGCCTCAGAAGAAAAAGTATGAACTGTTTTCCAAATCACAGAAGACAGAAAATAATTAAGATGAGAGCCCAAATTATTGAAATTGAGAATGCACAGAACACACAGGATCAATGAAACAAAGAGTTAATTCTTTGGAAAATAAGATTGATAAATCCTTAATCAAACTAACCCAAAGAGAGGGAAGACCCAAGTAAATAAAATTTGAGATGAACAGGAGCTCCACAGAGCATTCTGAAACCAGAGGATCTTCAGAAACTATTTTGAAAATTTAAACTCCAACAAACTAGAAAATCTAGAAGACATTGACAAATTTCTAGACACATATGACCTGCTCAAATTGAACCAGGAAGATACAGAAAACCTAAACAGATCAATATCAAGTATTGATATTGAAATTGCTTGTAACAGCAATTAAAAGTCTAAAAAAGAAAAGTCCAGGATCAGATGAATTCTCAGCTGAGTTCTACCAGAACTTTAAAGAAGAACTAACACCAGTTTTTTTCTCAAATTATTCCATGAAATTGAAAGGGAGGGAACACTTCCAAATATATCCTATGATGCCAGTACAACCCTGATACCAAAACCAGACAAAGATGCATCAGGGGAATAAGATGGCAAACCAATATCCCTGATGAACATACATGCAAAATTCCTTAATAAAATATTATAAAACCACATTGAAAACCACATAAAAAAGAATACAAGAGGGATCAAGTAGGTTTCATTCCAAGGATGCAAGATTAGTTCAACATATACAAATCAATAAATGTTATTCACCACTTAAACAGAATTAAGGACTAGAGTCATGTGATTATTCAATAAATGCAGAAAAGACCTTCAATAAAACCCAGCAACAATCCTTATATTCCAACAGTGATTCAGCTGAGGAAGAAATCAGGAAAACTATTTCATTTACAATAATCTCAAAATAGAACAAAAACCAAACCAAACTAAACAAACAGAAACCTTGGGAATTAATCTAACCAAGAAGGTAAAATCTCTACAATAAAACTTGTACAACACTGAAGAAAGAAATTGAAAATCTTAGAATAAGGAAAGACCTCCCTTGTTCTTGGATAGGCAGAATTAATATTGTCAAAATGGACATACTACCAAAAGCACTATACATTTTCAATGCAATCCCCATCAAAATACCAGTGAATTTCTTCACAGACTTAGAAAAAAACTAATCCTTAAATTCATTTGAAAGAATAAGAGACCCAGAATAGCCAAAGCAATTGCAAAACAAAACAAACAAAACAAAACAAAACAAAAAAGCAATGTAGGAGGCATCACAATACCCGAACTGAAATTATGTAAATTATATTACAGGACTGTAGTAACAAAAAGAGCATGGTATTAGCATCAAAATAGACATGAAGGTCAACATAAGAGAATAGAAGAGAAAGAGACAAGTCCACATAACTGTAGTCATCTGATATTTAACAAGGGTGCCAAAATATATGGAGAAAATACAGCCTTTTTAACAAATGGTGCTAGGAAAATTGGATAGCTATATGTAGAAAAATCAAACTATGTCCCTCGCTCTCACCCTGCACAAAAGTAAAACTGAAATGGATTAAAGTCTTAACAATTAGACCAGAAACTGCAACTGGGAGAAGAAAACAGGGCCAGCATTCCTTCATATAGGTGCTGATGCCAACTTCCTTAACAAAACTCCCAAAGAGCAAGAAATAAAACCAAGAATCAGTAAGTGGAATGATAGCAAATTGAAAAGTTTCTGTACTACAAAGGAAATAATTAAGCATGTGAAGAGAGAGCCTACGGAGGGGGAGACAATCTTTGCCAGCTGTTGCTTTTTTAAAAAATTATGTTTATTGTAAACAATGGGATGCATGTTGTTTCTGTTTGTACATGGAGTGATGGCATACCATTTGTGTAATCATACATTTACATAGGGTAAAGCTGTTGCTTTGATAGAGAATCCAGAACATATAAAGATGATATCATATATCATCTTTATATCATATATCATCTTTATATGATATCATATAAAGATGATATCATATATCATCTTTATATGATATCCAGAACATATAAAGAACTCAAAAACTTAACATCATAAAAAGTTTGATTTGATCAGACCCATGAAAATGGTTTATATTTCAGGTGAAGCTCATATTAATGAAATCCCCAAAACATATTCAATAAACTTATTTTTTTTAACAAAAAAAAAAATCCCCAAATAACTCACTCAATAAATGGGCAAAATAACTAAACAGAAATTTCTCTAAAGAGGAAACACAAGTGGCCAACAAATATAAGAAAAAATATCTGTATCTCTAGCAATCATGGAGATGCTACATGATTGAAATTACACTAAGGTTTTATCTCACTCTAGTCAGAATGTCAATAATCAAGAATATAAACAATAATAAATGCTAGCAAGGATGTAGGGAATAAAGGTACACTCTTACATTGTTGATGGGACTGCAGGCTAGTATAACCACTCTGGAAAACTATGGAGACTGCTCAAAAAACTAGGAATGGAACCATCATGTGACCCAGCTATCTCACTCTTTGGTATTTTTCCAAAAGAACTGAAATCAGCACACTATAGTGATACAACCACCTAAATGTTTATAGCAGTGCAATCCAGAATAGGTAAATTGTGAAATCAACCCATATACCCCTCAATAGATGAATGATTAATAAATCATTATACACATACATGCCGTAAAAAGAATGAAATAATGGCATTTGCTGGTAAATGGATGGGATAGACGTCATTCTAAGTGAGGTAAAGCAGACTAAGAAACTCAAGGCTTGAACATTTTTCTCTCATATGCGGAAGCTAGAGAAAAGTAAAGGAAAGGAGGAGGGAAGCATAGGCCATTATAAAGATTTAAAGATGATTTAGTAGTTTCAAAGGAAATTGAGAGGTAGAGTGGGAGAGATGGGTAAGAGGAGGCAACACAGAATGAATTCTTAAAAATCATGTTATGTGCATATAAATATACCACAGGGATTTTAACCTTTGTGTATGATAAAACAATCAATGAAAAATAAATAATAATAGGTGAGTGAAAGGAAGCCTAGCAGAGTAGAGGAGGAAGAACAGGGGAGGGAGGGAGGATGAGAGGGAAAAGAAGGGAAAGGGAAGATCATGAACTGAAATAGAATTCTATGCATGTATGATTTTGTTAGGATGAACCCAACTACTGTGTATACCTATAAAGCTGTAATTAAAAAACAAGTGTATTACTTCAGGAAAATTTACAATTAAATCACAAACTTGATCTAATAAAAAGTCAGCATGGTAGGATATTTTGAAGTTAATATTATATTACTACCTAATGGTATGAAGTATCTTACTCTAAAACAACAAAATAGTTTCTCTTGAAGGAAAGAGTTGGGATTGGTTTTAACAAAGTGACAGGAATTGCCCACGTTGCATTTGCCATTGAATTGTAGACTAGATGATTTTAGGGAGTTTGAAGATAGACATCTGATCATAAAGAATGAGAATCTCTTAGTCACATTTAAACCAACCCCTTGTCCCAATCATTGTGATTGGGAATTAAGAAAATTAAATTTTCATCAAGATAAAATTTCTTTAGAGTTATATTAGAACATGCTACAAATATATTATAATGCATGTAAAATCAAGACATAAAATATGAAAAATTAAAAACAGTTTTTTATTTCAACTTCCTCACCTTGCAAAATTATCATCACCATGATGAAATTGGACAAATAGGCAGAAACAGTTATAATCATGAACTGTATAGCCCAAATTGTCGGGGTCTTAAGCCCCCTTGCTCTTCTGGACCAGCGACAAGGGAAGGGGACACTCCCCAACAAGGCCACACCAGGACAGGTAGAGCCGACTGACTGTCCACACGCAGCCCTCTGGGCAGAGGACAATCAAACGTGTCAGGGAGACCAGACACAGCAGAAACTCATTTATTGAGGAAGTCACACAGCTTTTATGTAGGGTGAAGGCTAGGCGGGAACCAATCAGCTTAAAGGTCAGCAAGGCACGGGGGTTCACTCAGGTGAGAGTCCCATAGGACTATATGGCAAGCATGAGCTGATCATGTTCGTGGAACTGTTGTTGACCAATCCCTGACGGTGGTCCGATTTATTGTCATTAACCTTTGAAAAGGCCTTTGGGGCCTTGATCTTGCTCTCTTGCCAGGGAGAAGGAGTCAGCCTGAGTTAGTTAATGTGTCATTAGTCCCAACACCAAATAACTAAAACTACAGGACAGAGAGGGTTCTGATGTTTCCCTATGAATTACATCATGGTGCTACAGTAAAAAGGGAAAACTACATTCAAATTTATAACACCAAATATTTTATTGTATAAGAAAGACAAATCACATATCTTAACTGCAAAAGAATTTAAGAAAATTACTATTATTCTTGCAATTCACATATGTAGCAATTATAACATGGGTGCTGGAGTCTAAAATGCCTCTACTTATACACACAACAGGCTTTCTTAAGTATTGGCTTCCCTCTGTAGGACAGATATAAAATTCTCATGTAGGATAGTGACACTGTTCTCCAATTGCTACAGTCTCTTGGAGCGCACATGTATATCTTGACATGGCTGATAATGTGTAAGTGGAGCGGGGAGCTTCCTGGAGGTGGTGAATTCTGGACACCAGATGCAATGCAGGGGAAAAATGAGAATTAGGAATCTAAGGAACAGCAGAGGCTGAGCCAGTTTTCATTATTTAGAAAGAGAATAACCATTATGGCTTTCTCTTTAACATGAACTGGGGGTGGTTACCTTGAAAAACTTTGTTTTTTCCAGCCCTACTTATTCAGATTTCCCTACTTTCTGTTGCTAGGGTCTGGTTTTTGCTCTCCGTCAGCTACTTTGGTGTGTGTTTATGTCCTGTGGGGTGCTTACAACTCATCCTTACTTCTCATTTGCCAAAAATTTCCCATTCCCATGAACTGGCACCTTGGACAGTCAGGGGACAAGTCGTGTGTGTATGTGAATGTGTGTGTGTGTGTGTGTGTGTGTAGTCAGAGGAAGATCTCTCTCTATATATGTATATATATATATATACATGTATATATGTATATAGAGACATCTATATATATCTACATGTACATATATATATATATATATATATATATATATAAAGAGAGAGGGAGAGAGAGAAATATTTAACTAAGTCAGGGTCTGATGTAAGAATGGGGGAAGGGCTATACAGGAAGCTTTTGAAAGACAAGAAGATATCTGGATTTGGTATGATAGAAAATGGTTACTGAGAGATACAGAGCAGAAAATTGCTGTACTGAATATAATCCCATCACAATGCTATACACATTATATGTTGCATGTTATATATTACATAATGTTATATATTTAATTTATAACATTTGTGAGTAACAATGTTATGTATGTATTATTTGAGAGTAACACTCTGCTTAGGGAAAACTTGATCTGGATCAGAACGTAAGCTCCTTGGAGGCAGACGCTCTTCCTCACACTCTCAGAAGTCTCTTACTAAGCCTGAGGTCCTAATTACTTAATAGATATTGACTGACTGAGAGCAAGGTAGTTGTGAAATTTCCTACTTTGAAATAATTTTGTCTATTAGAAAATATTTCATATTATCTTTGCCATTTTTATTTTCAGTCTTTGTAAGAAAGTAAAAGGGTGAATAACTTCAGACAAATTAAGCAGAGCCCACATACTGCTTTTCCTCTGTATATGCTATTAATTTTTTGGAATTAAAATAAACTTATTCTCCCTCTGAGTTAAGCCATTTTTTGTGATCTTGATATCAAACAGGTTGCATATTCTTTATTTTTTTGAATTTTTAATTTGTTCTAATAAGTTGTACATGACAGTAGAATGCATTTATACATTTTGATAAATCATACATATATGGAGTGTAATTTCTTATTTTTCTAATTGTACATATTGTAGGATCACATTGGTCATGCAGTGATATATGTACATGAGGTAATAATGTTTGTTTCATTCTACTGTTCTTCCTACCCTGGAGGTAAGCCTTTTCTGTACAATTGTGATCACAAACACACTAAAACACCATATTCAAGAGGAGCAGAAAACCAAAATTCATATTAAAAATTTGTAAATGACTGCATTGGATTAAGATTTTTTTGTATTATAAAAATTGTGACACATAAAAATAAAAGCAATAGCATAGTTTGATTATGGCATAGTATAGTCTACCTTCAGCATTTCACTTCATCTGAAATTGCTAATCTAGCCATAGGAGAACCTGCCTGTCATCATGTAATGGCTGAATTCCACTTTTGTTTTTCTCTGAATCATTATTTTTTTTAGAGTTGATGTTTAACTATTTATGATACAAATGGCAGATATTATCTCAGAATTAGGGAGAATAGCAGTAATAAAAATATTTCAATTTTTACTTTTGAGTTATATTTTGCTATCACATCTTTACTTATGCCAAAAATAATAGCAGAGAACTTACTTATCTCTCTCTACTTTATTAAAGTAGCTTATGTTAAAGATATTTAGTTGATACAAATAATTATGATGTAGGAATATCTAAAGTTCTAAAATTATCATTAGAGATGAATCACTCTGTGTCATCAATTCTTTTTTTCTTCCCCACTCCCCAACTCCAGTGGTTAGCCAGAAATGTTAGGTGCTAGAAATGTTTGGCAAATAAATAAACAGGATAAACACAAAGTCAATATTACCCTGCCAGAAGTATTTATTTACTCATTCATTCATTGTTTGTCTTCATTGGGAAATAAATGTCATGAGGGGAGTTTCTTTTCTTCACTTTTGTATTCATGGTACCTGGAACAGCACTTGGCACATAATACTAGGGTTTATTGATATTTGGTAATATTTATTGATTTAATGAATCAATAAGGGTTTTAGGACAGAGATATGTAAACAATTGCAGTGGAACTAAATGTGGAGCACAGTGCTTATAGATTTCATGAAAGCTGAAGATACAAACACACTAGTAAAAGTCAGCAAACTATAAATATCATGGTTACAAATAAGAGATCAGAAGGAGTGGCCTCCAGTCAGCTTCCAGTGCTTTTCTGCCTTCTTACCTGGTAATCTCCTTTCTACTTTTTAAGAAAATTTAAAAATTAAAAATAAAATATTATTTTCTGATTTGTAGATTTCTTAGTATAATCCATTCCATCTGAAATGTTTTGTTATAACCACAAAGTAAGCCTAGGAACAATTAAATTAAAAGTTTTATTTAAGAATTTCTTACTTGGTTTCAGAAAATACCAGAAATGCAGAAAATTTACACAAGAGTGATGTAACATCAGTACAGGAAATTAAGAATGAAGGAGAAAAATAAGTGAAAGGAAAGAATAGAACCTTGACTGATACTGTATTACAAAAACATACCATAGCAGTATCAGCAAATTATAGCAGGGGCTAAATCCAGAATAGACCTACTACCTATTCTTATAAATAAGGTTTTATTAGTCACATCCATTAATCTGTGTACTTTCTATGCCTACATGCACACTACAATGGCAGGGTGGAGTAGTTGTGACAGAGTTAATTTGGCCTGCAAAGATGAAAATATTATTAGAGCATTATAATCTACACATAGTATTTGGGTTCATTTTGACAAAATCATACATGTGAGGAATTTCAATTCCTATTCCCCCCTTTCCTCCCCTTCTCCCTCCTTCTATTTGCCCTCCTCTACTAAACTTCCTTTCTTTTATATATACATGTTACAGTTTGGATATGAGGTGTCCCCCCAAAAGTTCACATGTGAGACAATGCAAGAAAATTTGGAGGAGAAATGATTGGTTTATGACCTTAACCCAATCAGTTAATTAATCCCTGATGGGACTAACTGAGTGATAACTGGAGAAAGTGGTTCATTTGGGGTGTAGCTATGGGGTATGTATTTTGTATCTGAAGAGTGGTGTCTCTCTCTGTTTCCTGATCATCATGTGAGCGGCTTCCCTCTGCCACACTCTTCTGCCATGATGTTCTGCCTCGCCTCAAGTCCTGAGGAATGGAGGCGGCCTTCTATGGACTAAGACCTCTTGAGACTGTGAGCCCTCAAGCTTCTTCCTCTGCATTTGTTCTGGTTGGGTCCATTAGTCACAGTAGTGAAATAACTGACTAAAACGTATACATGAAGGTGAAATTACCCTTGGAAACTTTATATAGGAGTATAATATGATTTTAAATTAATTCCATTTTTCTTCTCCTTTCCTTTTCTTCTTTTCTTACTCTTGTTCTTCTACTTCACTGATCTTGCCTTGATTAGTTCTCCTCCCCCATTGCCTTCTTTCCCTTACTTTTCTCTTGCTTCCACATATGAGAGGAACCATTTAGTGCTTGAGTTTCTGAGTTTGGTGTATCTCACTTAGCATGATCTTATCCATTTACCAGCAAATGCCATTATTTCATTCTTCTTGATGGCTGAGTAGAACTCCATTGTGTATATATATACCACATTTTCTTAATCTATTCATCTATTGATGGGCATCCAGGTTGATTCAATAATTTGGCTCTTGTGAATTGTGCTGCTATAAACATTGTAGTATCTCTATTGCTTTAGTATGCTCTTTTAGATCTTTTGGGAAAATACCAAAAAGTGGGATAGCTGGGTTATATGGTGGTTCCATTCCTAGTTTTTTGAGAAATTTCTCCACTGCTTTCCAGAGTGGTTGTACTAATTTGCAGCCCCATCAACAATTTAAGAGTGTACCTTTTCCCCCACATCTTCACCAACATTTATTATTGTTCGTGTTCTTGATAATTGCCATTCTGACTGGAGTGAGATGAAATCTTACTATAGTTTTGATTTGTATTTCCCTGATTTCTGGAGTTGCTGAACCTTTTTTCATATGTTTTTTGGCCCTTTTTTTTTTTTTGATAAGTTTCTGTTTAGTTCTTTTGCCTCTTTATTGGTTGGGCTATTTGCTTTTTTGGCATTGAATTTTATCTGTTCCTTTCCAAAAAAGTTTGCTGTTCCCTGCCATAGAATGCTATATACTTACAATGAGTAGGCTCTAAATTTGCTTTTAATCTTTCTGGTTGGTAATGCATATCAGCTTTCCAGCTGAAGGACAGTTATCTCTAATACTGAAGACAAGAAGACTATTTCTTCTGAGTATTCTTATCAGAAGAAACTTGAACAATGTAATGTATAGTGCCCCTTGTAAGACCCTCAGATGACACAAGGTGAATAAATTCTATGAGGATATTTCTTAAAATATCTGGAATAGTTCTCTTCAAATAGGCTAACGTCATCACACCAAAGTTCAGTACTCTAATGTAGGAAATACTTTGGTCAACCCCAGCATGTGATATCTTACATAAGCATCTCAATTCAATGATATGATCCTTCCTTTAAATTCTTCCATATGTAAAGACTTATTAATATTTAATACTTTACAATTTGTTTGATCATGGACAAATTACTTTGCCTTTCCTTTTATTCATTTGGAAAAGTTTAAAAACCATATCACAGGCAGCACAAACTACATTTTCAATAGTGTGATGGTATTAAAGGGGATGACACATTTGTAGATGTTAAAATTTGGGTGCTCATCAAAGTAAATGGCATGGGGTATGATTGGTTGGTGGCAACACTGAGGTCAGGTTGCCAGGCATCATGATAAGCAATTTGAGCTTTAGCCTTTGGCAGTTGGTCTTATTGGTCTCCAATAAGATTTTCAAAGTCAATGTTGGCTTCACTTCTTTTAGCTATATACTGAAGAAAATGAAGTAATTTAAAAAACAGAACAAGGCCACCATTCTTTTTCTTGCCCCAAAGCAACCCCAAACAGATGTTCTTTCCTAGCATAGTGTGAAATGGGTCTAACAGATTGCTTCTAGTAGGTTCCTCAGCATTTCACTGCCCTTAACTTTTTAAAACTACCTCCTTGGAGTTCATAGCTGTCTTCCCTCAAGGTCAGGACTTTACTGATTCCTCCCAGTATCCTTTTCCTGCAGTGTTTTTAGCACAAACACATGCTCTGTCTGTCAGGTACAGTGTAAAAATGACTTTGCTGGAAGGCGTGGAGATTTCTGGGCACCAGCCACACACGGAGCAAGCATTACAAGCAGATGGCCTCATTACTAGCTCCAGCACGAGCCAGATAGAAACGGAGCTGGGACTTTTACAGAATGTGACAGTTATGGCTGTCTGATCTTCAGTTCTGTACCTTGGTCTCAGGTCCTCTCCTCAGGCTCAGTTCAAAACAACTCTCTTTGGATTCTCCATTTCATATTTTTGCTCCCTCACTTAAATTGCACTCAGCATGATAAAAAATATAAATAAAACTTCTCCTCTAGTTGCCTTTTCTATATGTGGATGGTTTTACCTACTGGTGTTTTTTTTTGCTCTGATATGTCCAAATTCCCTTGTGTTCTTCCCTAGTTCTTTAGTCTCTGCCAATTGGTCTCTTGGTTTCCAATTTTCTTCAGCCTCTTTCTGCAGTCATCATCCTGGATTACATGCTGATCACGTGAGTATTTCTCAGTCTCACTTTCCATTGCCTGTCAAACTGTTCTAAAATTAGCACACAAACACCTCTCCTTTTCTACAGAAACGTGGTTGTAAGACAATTTATTATAAATTCTGGGTAGGGTAGGGGGTAAGAATATTTTGACACATTGATTTTTAAGATTGTGAACTGATAGAAAGAAGAAAAACAAAAAGAGAGGCAGGCGAAAGCCTAAATACTTAAATTACACTCTTTCACACTCCTCATATTCAAGTGCAGACAGGTTGGCAGGCTCTCCCACTTGTTTCAATAAGAAGAGACAAGCACTTCTGTCTTGTTTGCTTGTCTCCTTGCAGTGTGGACAGGAGGCAGTTTCCTAATTGTCTTCTTTTGAGTATTACTTTTGTAGTTTAGTATGTATCCTCAAATATATTTTAAGGTCATTGAAGGCAGGGGCCATGGACTTACTACACTGTATATTTTGTAGGATTCAACAGGGTCAAGATCATCTCTTGCTATTGTTTTACTCCAGTCTGATTTCATCCTCAGGCTCTTGGTGGGGATAAGCTGGTTGCTAGTTGCTCCCCTCCTGTACCTCAATATCAACTTCAATAAAGAAGGAAACATCTCTGTAAATAGTTGAAACAAGATATATAGACCTGACAATCATTTGCTTGAATTGAGTAGCTGTGACCAGAGGGATGAAATGGCCCAGTTGGAGGAGGAAAGAATGCAGGAGTTGGAACAAGAGTCACCTCCATTTGAAGAATACAGACTTTAGTGGGAGAGGGTGATCCTCACAGGAAAATTGAATTTCTGTTTCCGAAAGATGGGTCAGTGGATGATGGCTATCTAACACTATAGATATTTCCTACAATGTTCTTATTAAGAATTTTCATAAGGATGGTACTCTGCTTTTATAACCCCTTTGAAACTTGAACAACAAATGCTACATGACTCTTAGAGAGTTAGAAGTTTCCCAAGAATAGCTCAGTACAGATATGATGGAAGTTTGGAAGCCAGGGAAGACATGCTAAGGTGACAAGCCATTGTTAAAATAAGAGTTTTCTGAGGATTTGGGGACCTCTTTTTGCCTGCTTAGTAAAGTACAAAGTCAGAGCATGATCCGTTAAACCCAGTTTGTTTCTATTTAATCTCATGCCAGTATCTACTGTACCTTCTGTAATACAACCTAACATAGTTCATCAGTCTCTAAACACGTCATGCTGTTTCATGATTCAATGATTCACCCCATCACTATCCTTTATTTATTTTACAAACTTTAAATTAAAAAAAAATAAAGAAACATGCTCAGATCAATGGCTTTTTGGAAGTCTCTTCTTTCTTGGAATGCCATTTCATGCTCTTTCCAAACTGGTACATTTCTGTTTATTCACTAGGATCAAACTCAAACTGTACTTATATGAAGGTTTCAGGAAGAGTCAGTTGCCTCTAGCTTAAATACCTGGGTGGATGTTGATAGTCTTAAAGTAAGGAGGAAGAAACTAGTTTGACTGTAGGGAAGTTGGTAGAGATAATGAGCTGCAGTTTGGGCAGATGATTCTGAGGTCCCTGTATAGGGATGTCTGGTTGGAATGTAGGTGCACAGAATCTAGATACTTAATAGTGCAGCCCAGTATGAAGATATTGATCTTGGTGATGCCACATAAAGATGGTAGATAAGATTTCTCAGTGAGAAAATTATCAAGGGTAGATCCTTGGATATTTAGGAGGACAGAGGCAGAGTGATCTGTATTAGAGTGAGAAGGAATGGAGAGGTGTGAGGAGACTAAAAGAAGCTAATCTCTGTGGTTAAACAGTGACCAAAAGACAGTGTGTTTGGAGGAAGTGACTGTCAGGAAAAGAATGCTGAAGATCAATGACTGACTAACAGCTTTGGCCAATTGGAAAGCATGGGTGATGGTTTGGAGACAGAATTTGAAAGAAACTTGGGGAGTTTCTATTTTGGATAAAAAGTGCCCAAAGGCAGCCCTCCTGAGCACCTTGTGCTGAGAACTAGAGACACAAAGTGTTTTCTAGCACAGATTAAAAAATTGGAGTTGCAGCCTTGACTCTATCTTGCCTTTGGTAAAGGACATTCATTACAACATCATAATGGATTTCTTTCCAGCATATTTCCTTTGAAGAGAGAACTCCATTATGTGAACATAATAACGGAAAAATACAACTTAACAATCATGTCAATAACTCTTTGGGGACAAAGCTGACCAAATACATTATTACATCCTACCACATAGCACAAAAATGAAATCCACTCATCTGGATAGAAAGGAGCAATTATTACCTTGTTCTCACTAATCAAACTTTGTTCTCTATTATATCCTCAGGACCTCTATTTTTCAAACACAAAAAAGATGATTTTACAGTCATTAAATTGCTCATTGTTGGTTCCCTGGTGAGGAAGAAGTCACAAACATATAAAAGAAAAAGTATCAGAATATGTGAGTTTCTTTTCAATATTTTAGTATGGGTCTATTAAAACATCTAACTTATAGTTGTGGTAGTGAGAGGTTATATGGTCATGGGGTTATGACTGGTGGTAAAAAGATCTTAAAGGCATCAAGAGATGTGTTCTCTTGTTGTTGCATTACCTGGGTCCAATCTTCTAGTCCTATAGGTCTGGAAATTTAATAAATAATTTATTCAGGGAAATTCAAGCTTTGAGAAAAGAGGACATGAAGAATCTATTTGAAATCCATTAAACTAATTTTTATGAGAAGCAAAAGTTGTTGTTAAGATATATACCTTCCCAAAAGCCTATGTGGAAAATTAAAGCAAAAATCAGAAGGTTACCTGATGAGTGTATGGAATCAGAACAATATTTAAATGACCTTGTCTATTAATCTGTATTACTTGGTCTGGCCAATGAAGTGGACATATTGCCCATATTCCAATATTAACTTTGATTTTTAAACCTATTTGAGACTTTAATTAATGCAAATGTCTCTATAATCCAAAGTTTATGCACAGAGCCTTTTCACATATTTTAGTGCTTTCAAAGACTGCAGAAACTCAGATTTGAAACCCCAAATCAAAAGACACCAAATTACAGATACATAGTCTAGACACTTCTTTTTCAATGCTTAAACAAGTCTTTTCAATTTATGCCCCAATATTTAGATTAAGTAGCCCTTTCTTTCTGCAGGCAAATAAATTCTAGCACTTTGTGGCTCATTTTTTAGTTTAGTTCAAATAAGGAGGTTGAACTAGGTGTGGTGATGCATGCCTTAATCCCAGTAGCTTGGGAGTCTGAGGAAGGTAGATTGTGAGTTCAAAGCCAGCCTCAGCAGCTTAGCAGGGCCCTAAGCAACTCAGCAAGACTGTCTCTAAATAAAATATAAAAAAGAGCTAGGAACTTGGCTCATGGTTAAGTGCTCCTGGGTTCAATCACCAGTTAAAAAAAAAATCAAAAAACACAAAAACACCAAACCAAGGAGGTTGGTGTACAGGTATATTCCTCAGCCAGGATGTAAGAACACCTATAGTCCTGCCTATTCTATAGAATCAACAGAAATGAGTCTCGCCACTCCCCCTGTGACATCATAGCCCAAAACAACAGGGCCAAATGGTCATGGGTTGAAACCTCTGAAACCATAAGCCAGACTAAACATTTCCTCCTTAAAACTGTTTATCTTAGGCATTTTATCACAATGGAAACCTGACTATCTTAGTGACTGTCCCAGTCAGGGTCTCCACAAGAAGGAGATGGAGTGTTCAAATTAGGACAATTTTGGGAAGAGATTGAAAAAGGGACTAATTCTTAAAACAAGGGTAGAATCTAAGAGATCATGAGTGAAGTACAGGATCTCAGAGCTGTTATTACAGCTGGACTGACTAGGGTGAGAAACATCATCAGGGAAAGAAGAAAATGTGTAGGGAGGGTCTGCTTCAGGGACACAGCCAACCAAGGTGAAACTAGAGGGAGGGAGGGAGGGACATAGACCTCATTTGCCTTCAATTCCATTATTCTCTGGTATCGCTTTCTGGGATCTGCTATTGGTCCACTCTTGAAATTCAAACAAGTCAGCCTTCTGGCACAGGAAAAAAGTGGTGAGGAATGGGCCTTGGGGCTGCAAGACAAAAACATTTGGCACAGAGCCAACAAATCTGGGTTTCAATTTTGGTCCCAGCATTTATCAACTTTTCATCTTTGAACCAGAAGTAAGTTCTATAATACTCAGCCTTGTACCTCTTGGGATTTTAAGGATTTAAATGAATAATATAAATGGCAAAACATCAGCTGCATCACATGACACATAAATACCCAAGGAACGCTACTGACTGTTTGTTGAATGAATGACTGCCAGAATAATTTAGAAAAGATTGGTCAAAGCAGAACCTAAGATGTGATTTCCTTTCACAATTTATGTACCCTATAGAAAATTTTTTGATGTGTTCATCTGAATACTATTTACCTAACACAATTAGATAAACACTATTTTTGAGGAAGGGCAATATGCGTGAAAAAACAAAATAGTTGTTACTGATAATATTTGATGAGTGTTCTCAAAAGTTGAAATTTGATGTTTACATGCCTTTGATGAGTCAGGATTTCTCAATTTTCTAATTTTTGAACTAAAATACATGAAACTAAGCATCTCTTAAAATCTACAGAATTTTAGAACTGAAAATGGTTTACGGGAATCATCTTCCAAGATTCTTATATTTTAGAGTTGATAAAACTGATACTTAGAAGTGTAACTCATCCAAGGCTAATGACCTTGGGGGTGGTAGAGCTATAAAGAGATCCAGGATTTCCAGCATTAGTCTAAACCATCTCCTTCTAGGTTTTGATTAATAACATCCTAAGAACAGAACTGACTGAAAGTTCTACACCTTATAAATCAGCATGAAACTTGCCCAGAGGGTAGAGTAAGCTTATGAATTCAATCATCATCCAGATTGCAAGAGACAGGAGTAAATTGAAGCATTAGAGTTTTGTTTTGTGGAAGAACCTCTTTCCATAAGTGATCATCATTATACTGCTCTCTGGGTGCATATGAACTGTCTTGAGGTTCTAAAAATAACATGTCTACTTCCAGAAAACTTGAAATTAGACTCTGCATTATAGAGAAAAACCAGAGTGCACTCACTGGAGAGAAAGGATGACTATCTGTAGTCTTCATGTGACCAAGAAAAATAAACCAGCTATCTGAATTCATAGTGAAAACTAACTCACTTATACACACCCAAAGATGGTAAAATTATTTCCTTTAACATTTCCCAAGAATTTGAGTAGCAAAACTCAGAGGTTATGACTTAGGATGTTATATGTGTTATTTATTCTAACAAAAAAAAGAAAGTGAAAATTTAAATGAAAACAGAACACCATCATTTATCCTCAAGAAAACCAGATTTTTCTAGAATTTTATTATCCATCTTTCCTACTATATCTCCTCTAACAAGAACTACTTTTAAGGCTGTTGAAGCACTTCAGGACTCTGAGAAGACAAATTAGTTTAAGGGCCAAGGCTAAAATGGTGTTGATCTCTTGCTGTGCCCAGTGGAAGGGCCGTGGAACAGTTCCTGAGATGCTTGTTTCTTTAATGAGGAAAAACCCCACTCTCAAATGCTTCAGGAAGAAAAGCCAACATCCACCCTAGGGAATCAATCACAGTGTCACACTTTCCAATTAACTTCCTTTTTATTGTCCTTCATGGATAGCCTTTGAAGTATGTTTCAATTAACATAAAATTTAGGGCAGGAATTTTATTTATATAAGCCTCTAAAACACTATGCACATATCCAAGATGATTACTATGAACAAAATCAATAAATACAATTATTATTATCTACTACCAAAACATGAAAATCTTGTGAGACACTGTTCATAGTGGTGGTTATGAATTTGAAGACCTTGTGAACTTAAGCATCTCTGTACTGCAGTTTCTTCAGCTACAAAGAGGAAGAACAGCATGGTTCCTCACATAGGGTTGTGGCTACAATTTGAGGAGTAAATTGTGGATGTGCTAAGATTAGGCCTTGACATAGTGTGCACTGTAAATTTTAGCCATGTCATTGTATTCATTATTGTCATTAGTACATTATCTTTTGTTATTTATGAAACCCATATGGAACAATCAGCTTATTATAGTCCTCATCTTATTCTCATAGTAACCTTGAACTTTGTAGGAAGGTGTAATCGGTGCCATCTTACAGCAGGGGAGGTCAAAGTTGAGAGTGCTTAACAGACTTGTCTAAACACAGAGAGCTACAATTCAAAATGAATCTTTCTGACCATGTCACTGTGTTAGCATCCAACTGATTTTTCTGTGCTTATGAAGAATTTCTTCTAAACCCTGATCATCTGCAAGACCTTGGGACTGAATGACAAAAGTAGGAACTTCTGCAATTCCATAGTATATCAAAGTCTTAATTATGTGTTTTAAAAATTAAATGTTGCTTTTATTGGCATTTAATATATGCTTTTTGTTAAAAATTATAAACTCGTACTATTAAAAAGAGAGTAAAAATACAAGTCTCTTCACCTGGGGAGAAATACCATCAACTCACTGGTGTATATTCTCCTGCTATCCATGTTCCAAATGTCATCTAGTGCTATCTTCTGTTCTTCATTTGTCATAAAATCTTTGCAGTTTGCCAACCATATTTCCATAGAATAAATAAGAATCAACAGTATAATCTTTTCTACTATGAGTAAGATATTTTCTTTTTATTAAATCTTTGAGAGGCACAAAGCCTAGACTGTGGCTAACCAGTAGAGTTTTAGAGTTTAACCAATATTTTTAATGGTTGTAAAGCAAAATAAGAACATGAAAAGGAGATGTAAGAACATCAGAAGCCATGCAGGAAAGTAGAAAATCACTGGTGGTTGAGAATTCTTTGCTTTTTTGCTTAGGTCTCAATGTTATTTCATTTTAATCAGTCAGTGATAATGGATAGACTCCATACTCTTTCTCCAGCCAAGACCCTTTACTGACTTCTGTTGTGAAGTGCGAGGCTTTAATTTTTTTATGCAAAAGAAATAAATGATAATAAAAGGACTTCCCTAGCTTTCAGACATTTACAATTTATTACTTTGCCAATGAATAAATAGAAGGTGGTAAGAGCAGAAGAAAGGAAATTTCAGGACTCTTGGAAAGGCTGCATGGGTTGCAAGTAAATTCCCCTCACAAATTCTAAAGAGTTTTTTAAAAAATGGGTCTTTTTTTTTTTTATTTTTATTTTTTTTATTGTAAACAAATGGGATACATGTTGTTTCTCTGTTTGTACATGGCGTAAAGGCATACCATTTGTGTAATCATAAATTTACATAGAGCAATGTTTTGGAGAAGTTGACGGCGCAGCCTGCAGAGTTGGCGAGTGTGCATGGCACGCTGGCCAGTGCAGGATGGCGGCACAGGGGATGGAGTGCATGAGTGTGGTGGCTGGGTGGAGTTCAGTTTACTCTTTCTTAGATGTGAGAGGAAGAGAAGGTCATTTCATGCCTTGCTGATAAAGGTAAATTCCTCTATCGTGCAAAATGAATCTTAGAAAGAAGTCAGGGTATTTCAAGATGGCGGACTAGAGGATGACTGCATCTTCTGTCGCTCCAGAACTCAGGACTCAAGAAGGGAGGTATAGAGAGACTTGGACCAACTTAGAGACGCTGGGTGAGTCGCTCCCACTGGTTGAAGCTTGGCCCAGGCAGCAGGCCAGGACAGTGGGCAGCTTCTTGGAGCAGGGCAGTGTGGCGAGAGGCTTTCCCGAGCAGCCCAGCTCCATCCGGCAGCAGGCCCAGTAAACAGCCAGCTTCTCGGAACAGGCCCACCTAGTGAGAGGCTTTTGGAGCACACCCAGCCCCCAGACCCACACCCAGCGGCTGGTCTCAGTCCTCAGCGAGCTTCTCGGAGAGGGCAGGGTGGCCGAGAGGCTTTCCAGAGTAGCCTGGCTCCATCCTGGGGCAGGCCCGGTCCACAGCCAGCTTCGTGGAGCAGGCTGGCCCAGTGAGAGGCTTTCCACACACACTGAGCCCTCAGTGGCGCCCCAGTTCAGTCCACAGGCAGCTTCTCGGACCAGGGCTTGGGGGCCAGAGGCTTTCCTGAGCAGACCGGCTCCATCCGGCATCAGATCTGGTCCACAACCAGCTACTAGAAGCAGACCCGCCTAGTGAGAGGCTTTAGGAGCACACTAATCCCCCAGTCCTCCACCCAGCGGCTGGCCAGGGGCAGCTTTCTTTGGAAGCACTGCATTCTCAAGTTCCTCCAAGACTTCAGGTTACTGAAGGCTAGGAGGTGATATACTGGAAATCTACAGGGACACTATAAGCCAATAGAGGAAATCTGCAATATCTCAAAGTCCCACTGATATCTGACCAATATGAGAAAACAAGGAAAGAAAATGACCCAAACAAACCTAGATGCTCTATCAATAAAACCCAATGACAGTATTGCAGAAGAAATGTCAGAAAGGGAGTTCAGAATGTACATAATTAAAACAATCAGAGAAGCAAACGAGAAGATGAAAGATCAAATGCAGGCATTGAAGGATGAGATGAAAGAGCAAATGCAGGCATTAAATTATCCCACCAATCAACAATTAAAAGAGCAAATACGGGAAGCAAAAGATCATTTCAATAAAGAGTTAGAGATACTGAAAAAACAAACAAACAGAAATCCTTGAAATGAGGAAACAATAAACCAAATTAAAAACTCCATAGAAAGCATAACCAATAGGATAGAACACCTGGAAGACAGAACCTCAGACATTGAAGTCAAAATATTTAATTTTGAAAACAAAGTTGACCAAACAGAAAAGATGGTAGGAAATCATGAATAGAATCTATAAGAATTATGGGATTCATAAAAAGACCAAATTTAAGAATTATTGGGATTGAGGGAGGCTTAGAAAAACAAACCAAAGGAATGAACAGTCTATTCAATGAAATAATATCAGAAAATTGCCCAAATCTTAAGAATGAAATGGAAAATAAAGTACAAGAGGCTTATAGGACTCCAAATATACAAAATTACAACAGACCTACACCAAAGCACATTATAATGAAAATACCTAACATACAAAAAAGACAGAATTTTAAAAGCTGCGAGTGAAAAACAATAAAATTACATTCAGGGGGAAACCAATACGAATATCAACAGATTTTTCAATCCAGACCCTAAAAGCTAGAAGGGCCTGGAACAACATTTACCAAGCCCTGAAAGAAAACGGATGCCAACCAAGAATCTTATGCCCAGCAAAACTTACCTTCAGATCTGATGACAAAATAAAATCCTTCCATGATAAACAAAAGCTAAAAGAACTTACTAAAAGAAAGCCGGCATTATAGAACATTCTCAGCAAAATATTCCATGAGGAAGAGATGAAAAACAATAATGCAAAACAGCAAAGGGAGGAACTACCCTAAAGGAACAGCCAAATAAAGGAGAAACCAAGTCCTGCCAAATAACAAAAATGAGCCAAATGACCGGGAATTCAAATCATACCTCAATAATAACCCTGAATGTTAATGGCCTGAACTCATCTCAAAAGACATAGGATGGCAGATTGGATTAAACAGAAAGATCCAACAATTTGCTGCCTGCAAGAGACTCATCTCATAGAAAGAGATACCCACAGACTAAAGGTGAAAGGATGGGAAAAAACATACCACGCACATGGACACAGCAAAAAAGCCAGAGTATCCATCCTCATATCAGATAATGTGGACTTCAAGCCAAAGTTAGTCAGAAGGGATAAAGAAGGACATTTCATACTGCTTAAGGGAAGCATAAATCAGCAAGACATAACAATCATAAATATCTATGCCCCAAACATTGGCTCATCCAAGTACGTCAAACATATCCTTCTTAATAACAGAAATCAAATAGACCACAACACAGTAATACTAGGTGATTTTAACACACCTCTCTCACCACTGGACAGATCTTCCAAACAAAAATTGGATAAAGAAACCATAGATCTCAATAACTCAATCAATAATTTAGACTTAATGGACATGTATAGAATATACCAATCAACAAAGAGTGAATACACTTTCTTCTCAGCAGCACATGGATCCTTCTCTAAAATAAACCATATTTTATGCCACTAAGCTAATGATAGCAAATACAAAAAGACAGAGATACTGCCTTGTATTCTATCAGATCATAATGGATTGAAATTAGGAATAAATGACAGAATAAAAAACAGAAACTACTCCAACACCTGGAGATTAAATAATACACTATTGTATGATGAATGGATAACAGAAGACATCAGGAGGGAAATAAAAAAATTCTTAGAAGTAAACAAGAACAAAGACATATCATATCAAAATCTCTGGGATACTATGAAAGCAGTACTTAGAGGAAGATTTATTTCATGGGGTGCATTCAACAAAAGAAGTAGAAATCAACCAATAAACGACTTAACACTACAGCTCAAAGCCCTAGAAAAAGAAGAGCAGACCAACACCAAAAGTAGTAGAAGACAGGAAATAGTTTAAAATCAGAGCCGAAATCAACGAAATTGAAACAAAAGAAAACAATCGAAAAAATTAACAAAATAAGAGTTGGTTCTTGGAAAAAAATAAACAAAATTGATAAACCCTTAGCCACACTAACAAAGACAAAGAGAGAGAAAACTCAAATTAGTGAAATTCAAAATGAACAAGGAAATATCACGATAGACACGATTGATATACAAAACATAATTAGAAGCTATTTTGAAAATCTATACTCCAACAAAACAGAAAACCTCGAAGACATCAACAAGTTTCTAGAGACATATGAATTACCTAAACTGAATGAGGAGGACATACACAACTCAAATAAATCAATTTCAAGCAATGAAATAGAAGAGGTCATCAAAAGCCTACCAACAAAGAAAAGTCTGGAACCAGATGGATTCTCAGCTGAGTTCTACCAAACCTTTAAAGAAGAGCTCATTCCAATACTCTTCAAAGTATTCCATGAAATAGATGAGGAGGGAACCCTCCCAAACTCCTTCTATGAAGCTAATATCACCCTGGTACCTAAACCAGTCAGAGACATATCAAAGAAACAAATTTCAGACCAATATCCTTAATGAACATCAACCCCAAAATTCTCAACAAAATTTTAGCAAATCGCATACAAAAACATATTAAAAAGATAGTGCACCATGATCAAGCAGGTTTTATCCCAGGTGTGCAAGTTTGGTTCAATATTTGGAAATCAATAAATGTAATTCATCATATCAACAGACTTAAAGTCAAGAATCACATGATTATTTTGATAGATGCAGAAAAAAGCATTTGACAAAATACAGTATCCCTTCATTCTCTAAACAATGGAAAATATAGGGATAGTGGGACAATTCCTTAATATTATAAAGGCCATCTATGTTAAGCCCATGGCCAATATCATTCTAAATTGTGAAAAACTGAAAGCATTCCCCCTAAAAACTGGAACAAGGCAGGGATGCCCACTTTCACCACTTCTATTCAACATTGTCCTCGAAACCCTAGCCAGAGCAATTAGACAGTCCAAGGAAATTAAAGGAATACGAATAGGAAAAGAAGAACTCAAACTATCCCTATTTGCTGATGGCATGAATATGTATTTAGAGCAACTGAGAAATTCCACCAGTAAACTTTGAGAACTCATAAGTGAATTCAGTGAAGTAGCAGGAAATAAGATCAATGCTCATAAATTCAATCCAAATCAAAATCCAACTTTTTCATAAGTGATGAATCTTTGAAAGAGAAGTTAGGAAAACTACCCGGTTCACAATAGCCTCTAAAAAAATAAAATACTTGGGAGTCAATCTAACGAAAGAGGTGAAAGACCTCTACAATGAGAACTACAGAACACTAAAGAAAGAAATTAAAGAAAACCTTAGAAGATGGAAAGTTCTCCCATGTTCTTGGATAGGCAAAATTAATATTCTCAAAATGGTCATACTACCAAAAGTGCTATACAGATTCAATGTAATACCAATTAAAATCCCAATGATGTACCTTACAGAAATAGAGCAAGCAATCATGAAATTCATCTGGAAGAATAAGAAACCCAGAATAGCTAAAGCGATTGTTAGCAGGAAGAGTAAAGCAGGGAGTATCGCAATACCAGAACTTCAACTCTACTACAAACAATAGTAACAAAAACGGCATGGTATTGGCACCAAAATAGACAGGGAGATCAATGGTACAGAAATAGGACACGGACACAAACCCAAATAAATAAAGTTTTCTCATAGTGGACAAAGGTGCCAAAAACATGCAATGGAGAAAAGATAGCCTCTTCAAGAAATGGTGCTGGGAAAACTGGAAATCCATATGCAACAGAATGAAACTAAACCCCTATCTCTCACCCCGCACAAAACTCAACTTAAAATGGATCAAGGACCTCGGAATCAGACCAGAGAACGTGCATCTTATAGACGAAAGAGTAGGTCCAAATCTTCAACATGGAAATCTTAGGATCAGACTTCCTTAACAGGACTCCCACAGCACAAGAAATAAAAGCAAGAATCAATAACTGGGATAGATTCAAACTAAAAAGCTTTCTCTCAGCAAAGGAAACTACCAGCAATGTGAAGAAAGAGCCTACAGAGTGGGAGAATATCTTTGCCTCTCATACTTCAGATAGAGCACTAATTTCCAGAATAAATAAAGAATTCAAAATCTCTACATGAAGAATACAAATGGGCTAAGGAAATGAACAGATACTTCACAGAAGAAAATGTACAAGCAATCAACAGATATATGAAAAAATGTTCAACATCTCTAGTAATAAGAGAAATGCAAATCAAAACTACCCTAAGATTCCATCTCACCCCAATTAGATTGGCAATTATCAAGAATACTTGCAACAATAAGTTTTGGAGAGGATGTGGAGAAAATGGTACACTTATGCATTGCTGGTGGGGCTGCAAATTAGTGCAGCCAATCTGTAAATCAGTGTGGAGATTCCTCAGAAAGCTTGGAATGGAACCACCATTTGACTCAGCTATCCCACTACTTGGCCCTATATCCAAAGGACTTCAAATCAGCATACTGGAAAGATGCAGTGACATCAATGTTCATAGCTGCTATTGTTCCACAATAGCCAGATTGTGGAACCAACCTAGATGCCCTTCAATTGATGAATGGATAAAGAAACTGTGGTATATTCATACAATGGAATATTACTCCGCCATGAAGAATGATAAAATTATGGCATTTGCAGGCAAATGGATGAAATTGGAGACTATCTTGGTAAGTGAGATAAACCAATTTCAAAAAACCAAAGGACGAATGATCTTCCTGATAGCGGATGATGGTACATAATGGGGGTTGTAGGGGGGCAAGAATGGAGGGAAGGAGGGATTGTATAGAGGGAAAAGAGGGGTGGGAGGTGTTGGGGGAAAGGAAAAAAATAACAGAATGTATCAAACAACATTACCCTATGTAAAATGTATGATTACACAAATCGTATGCCTTTATGCCATGTAGAAACAGAAACAAAATGTATTCCATTTGTTTACAATAAAAATTAATTAAAACAGAACAAAACAAAAAAAGTGGGTCTTTGTTCAGGCATTAGTATAAATTCTGTTAAAAAAAATCAAAACACAAACAGAATTTAGATCAAGCTAGCTATTAGTGGGATGGAGAGCACTTTCTGGTCTTGTCTACTATTTTATTTCACTTTCCCACTTTATTTAACATTTCCAATAATTCAGCTCCACTTTTTTCTGAGTGAAATGCCTATAATGAAATAAAAATCTAGAATCAAATGAAAAATTATAAAAGTTAGGACACAAGGGAAATAGATTTTTCAAACTAAAATATAGAGGAATATCTAGGAACTCTACCTTCTTGGTAATTTTAATATTCTAGCTTAATTTACAACTGGTTTTCATGGAGTTAGAATAAAGGGATCAAATTCAATGCCTTGATGCACACTCAGCTTATTTTGTTTCATTTACTTGAAACATTGGAATTCTCTTAGTTTCGTGGGTTTTTTTAATCTGAAAATTGCTACGTGACTTTGAGTCACTTAAATCACAGATAATGAAATGTGTTCTTTATAAGGATTTTAGTGCTTGATTACAATTTTTATTTTTTGGATGCACTTGCTGATAACTTTTCAGGGGATTTGAAATGAACTGTTACTGTCATCTGAATGATTATTTCTAGAATCTAGTTTTCTTTCATTAGAATTGAATTGTACAACAGAAATGCACAGCCAGTATGGACAAACAAAAACAGCGACCCTGCATAATGTGAACCAATCTTCTTTACACTGGTATTAAGAGGGATTTTGACTTAGACAGCCATCATCTGCATTGAGATTCTCAGCATGAAAGTCCTTTTAAAATCACTGTGCTTCCTTAATTACTACATGCCCCAAATTGTCTTTTCCTAGTTCTATCAATACTTACTTAAATTAATTTGTATTTTGTATTCTAGGTGGGTAAAAAATATAAGTTTTCACTTTAAGTTATTTGGAGAATAATAGTAGCCATGTTTGATGAACAAAAGAGACCCAAAATCTACTGTTATAATTCTTGGCCTAATTTACCTAATAGAAAGTAACTGAGTTCCATTGTTCTGAGAACTGTTTCACCTCTGAGATCTTATGATTCAGTATAAAGATGCCTATCCTGCATATGTCAGGGCATCAACAAAGCCTGCAGTATTATGGAAATCTTCCTCCTGGTATATTAATCATTGATTTGTTTTGTCACTGTTGTCAGTTTTAAAAATGGTTCTGCAAGAACTGACCTGCAAACTGGGACAAGTATAGGAAAGTGACAATTGAGAGAGGCTTTTACTTTTTTCTTCTCTGCCAAGGAAGAATCATAGCCAATGCCCACAGGAATAGTGTGAACACAGGATTTCTTCCCAATTGCACATAAAATTTCTGCACACATGAATACTGAGGTCCTGGCTGTATACAATAATCAAATATGCCACAGGCTATCTGAAAGATCCAATAGACTATAGTGTCTTGACTATATATGGACCCTTTCTTCCATCCAACTCCTCCCTGTTTTGAATCTTTTGTAGGTGCGGAGCTGCAGTGATGATGTAATACATAATGATGTCATGTGATGACTTCAAAGAAATCAGTAATTTTTTTTTCTGTCTTCAGGTTAGACAGGTCAGAGTACAGTTTTTTTTTTTTTTTTTTTTTCCCATACCAGGATTTGAACACAGGAACACTAACCCATGAGACCACATCCCAAGTCCCATTTTTTTTTTTTTTTTTTTTTTGAGGTAGGGTCTGGCTGCTAAATGGCTTAGTGCCTTGCTAAGTTGCTGAGGCTGGATTTGAACTTGTGATTCTCCTGCCTCAGTCTCCCAAGTCACTGGGATTACAGGCATGTGCCACTATGCCCAGCCAGAACATAGTTATTGAAAATGAAAGTGGTTTTGCCTTTAGGCATTAGAATTTGTCCATTGGCTATCTAATGTGTGGATATTTTCCTTAGTAGTATTAATTTGGGACACTTTGACCTTCAATAAGGAAAAGAATGTCCTGGGAAGTCTGGTTGTGATCTTAGTTTCCTCAAATAATCTCTCTGAACAATGAGACAGAGAGTCCAGCCCTATCACTATGTACTAGACATTTGTCATAGTGGAGGTTACCTATTATCTTTTGTCTAATTTTTCTATACTTGGGAAAACCTCCAAGTTAATGAAGAGGGCCTTACTGTTACAGAAGTGAGAACCCAAATTCCTAGTAATCCCTTGTTTCTATGGTGCAGGTGGACTTTACCAGTCAAGTGCCCATTGCAGCCATTGCTTCAGTCATGATTGATGGGAAGAGACAGTTTGATACTTGGTACGATTTTGTTGGTAGAGGTGATAGTTGAAGCATCTAGTTGTTGACTTACTAAAAGTAAAATTAGATTGTAAAATGGGTCCTAATTTCAAAATACAAACAACAACAACAAAAAGCCAACCAACGAACCAAACAACCAACCAAACAGACAAAACCAAAACCATTCAGGAATAATGTCTGGAATAAAGGAAAATAAGAGGTTTGCATAGTAGTGTAAATGTTTAATGATTGTGACCACCTGCCACCAGGGACTGATTCTGATTTTAATAAGTCTGACAAGTCCAAGAACCTGCATTTTTAGTAGAATGGTAAAGGACAACCTATTTTAGGGATTTCTTACCAGAACTTTTCTTTTAATCTCTCAGCTATGTTAAAGTTATGTATCTTCGATTTACCCAAAGAATATTGAGTTGTAAGGAAAAAAGACACTAGGTTTAGTACTGTCACATTGGCAAATCTGCTCTATGTTCACCTTACATGAAACTACTTTTAGCTTTTATCATTTTACTGGGAAAATCATAATCTTTAATCTGGTCTTATTTGTAAAGTAGTTCATTCTTTGAGTTTAGTCAAAACTGTCTATATCCTGCTGGCTGCCTTATGGAAGTAAATACCAAAAGCCTCATGTTATTTGAAATGTTAGAGATAGAAAATGTGCACACATTTAACTAGATGCATGCTAGGAATTGAATTCTATTTGGAAAAAATTGCAGAGGTAAATGTTTGAAATAAAGTTAGGCTTTTCTTATGCTTTTCATGATCAGATCAAATAATCTGTAAGTAAAGCCTTTAGCAGGAATCTGTGTAAGACCAGGTCATTACTTTTGGATCCTTTCCATGACTAATTAAGGGCATCAAAGAAGATATATATATATATAATATATATATATATATATATACAGAGAGAGAGAGAGAGAGAGAGGAGAGGAGAGGAGATGAGAGAGAGGAGAGAGAGAGAGAGAGAGAGAGATATCCCCACTCAAGGACTTGGTGATTTCATAGTTCACATCACCCAGGATCATCTCATTAGAATTTCACTCAAATGCTCTTGTGTAGAATTTGCACAGATGGGCCCTTGGAATGAGAATTATTATGTAAGGGCTGGTCATTTCAGAGATGAGTTAGCATTCTTCCCTTTCCCCACACTTCCATAGCCTTGCCACTGCATAACAATTCTTGAGTCCACAATGCAACAAACTGAGGGAGAAATGTCAACAACTGACAGGGCTTTTTTGAGGTCTTGATGGTCTGTCCAGATAGTGCAACTAGTGCAAATGTGGTCCGTACACAGATGCTTTCTTCTTCAGCTGTTGTACATAATTTACATGGATAATTATTCCTCAGTTAGACATAAGGGAAAATGGATGAATTTCAGTGTTTTTTAAAAGCTTACTACAAAACTTTTTTTCAGTAAGATGTTTTTTATTTCCATGATTCTTACATAAAATTTGAGAGGTTACTAATCAGTTTGGAACTTTAAAAATGCCCATGGGGAAATAAAATGAAACACCTATGGATGAGTGCAAGCTTCTTCAGACATACACAGGATTCCTCTACTAACAGTGATGAAATTGATTCAATGTTCAGGTTACTGCTCTTCTGATTATAATTTAGTTTATTTGCGTGAACATTTATTGAGTATCTACTATGTGTCAGGCTTAATGTTGGTACAATAATGAATGGCACATGGTGCCTGTGTTTAAGATCCTCATATTCATATATCTCTGAGATTCACAGATAGAAAACACTGCCAGAATTGCTGAGTATTAATAAATCCATGATGAAAATTACTTTGATTAGGATTTTTCTTTAGTGAGGGGGTCAGGATCTTCATAGCAAAATCAATAATGTAATAAATATCTAGTTACTGCTCACTATTCCCAAATGGCCACAAATTGTATAGAGCGATGTTAAAAGAGGCCATTCAATGAAAATGGAATGAGTTAGTCAGCTGTGCTTACTACAGTGAAATATTATCTTTTCTTATGAGTGCAGGCATTAATGTTTATCATAACATTGACCTACATTACCTGATAACTGATAAGAGTCTCATTTGAGCCTCACTACAGTCTGAGGTAGAGTTAGTAGGTGAGAGGTTTTAGTTGCAAACAATCAAATTCAGCTTGACTAGTTCACCAAATACACAGACATATAAATGGTATTAGAAAAATTCTTTGAGAGGGCTGATTCAGACCCAAGGCTAAGTCTCTGGGAACCACACTCAAGAGCAGTCCTTGGAGGTGGCAGTGAAGAGACTTCCTTTATGCCACTGTCCCAATGAAGATGAAGTGCCAGCAATTCAAGCTTTCTGTCACTGTCATGGCCATCAATACCCATTTAACTTTCATGTCAGGAATTCAACCTTGTGACCAAATAATTGGTATGTTTAAAGTCAATGGTATCATGTAATCGTAAAAATAATACAAATGTTATCCTATTGTCATCACCCCTTCAGCTCATTCACTTGCTCTGCATCCTGTATTTCTGCCTACTTGAGTTCTCCAACCACCAAATCATGAGCTTTCCCAGGATAAGGAGGATTATGTTTGGATGTTGGGGAATGTGCTGACCATTTTGGAGGGTCCTAACTTATGGAGATAGGGTGGTCTTGGGTAAAGAGCTGTGGCGGGCCAGAGGCAGTGTGAAGGCTGGCAGGGAGCAGGGTCTGAGAGCTGATGGATAAGAGGAGCAGAAAGAAGATTGGTTATAACAAAGGAAAAAATTATTAAGATCTTTGCTGTAGTGAACACAGCCTTAATATCAACTCATGTTACACTAAAATCATCAAATAAAAATGAATATTCTTTAGTATTTTCATGTCTTTAGATTAGAGATTATATTCTAGGATTATTTTCAACAGAAATGACAAAAAAAAATTCAGAACTGTAAGTAATTTCTGGATAAGAGTGATATCTAAGAGGCAACTCCTACTGAGTACAACTTCACTGATTCCATTTTGCCATACATTTCTTTAGGGTTCATTTGTATTTGTCCACTCATTTGATGATTTCTACCTGCGTTAAGGTACTATACAGTGATTCAGGCAGTTTTTAATAATTGAGAGAAAGATTTCTTTCACCAGTGGAAACCACAAAGTTCCCCCTCCCACCCTTTAATGAAAAGACTTCAAATAATAATATGTTTCAATGACTCTTTTTGAAAAGAATGATATCAACAAAATGATTTTGAATTTTTCTGCATACTATAGGAATATTTCTCAAGAGAAAAAAAGCATGTGACTTTATACAAAGGAGAATCTGGGAATCAAAATCATGACTCCAAATAAAGTACTTATGTATTCTAAGAAGACAAGAAAAATACCATCAAATATGTTTGTGGTAAACTTGTATTTAGGTATGTAAACTTATGGAAGAAACCCATGTAGCTGTAAGCGCACATTGGGGCATATTTTAAAAATTGCATTTATATTTATAATTTATGATATTTAGGAACTAATTATATTGACTGACATTAATTCAAAGGTTATTTTTCTTCCTTTGATTTAATATATTTGAGTCTTAATTATAACTTCTTTGGTATTTTTTTGGTCAGAGATTCACTTCCCCAATTACAACATTGTTGTTTTGGAGCAATGTAATCAATTTAATGATAGCTTAGTTTATGGCAATTTCTAGGAGAGTATTGTAGTGAAAATTAGAAGTAGAATATGTGTGTACTTTCCTTGTAGTTTTCTGTAAGGATGCCAGGATTTTATAAGATGTTCAATGAATATTCCAAGCTATTTTAGGTGAAAAAATTTCCAAACTACATGTGTAGAATATTTCCTTTTGTGCAAAATGGAGTAAGGTAAACACAAACTTATTGGTACTTGATTTTTTTAAATGTAGACGTATTCTTTAGAAAGACACACAGACATAACAATGGCAGTTGTCCTATTTGAAGTTGTGGAAGGGGTGGGGGACCAGATGGATTGGAGACATGACTGGGAGGGAGATGTTCATATTTTTTACTTTTGAACTTTGTGACTATACTATTTGCTAAAAATTATTAAAACAAACAAAAGCAAACATTTTTGATTAAAATGAGTAATTACTCTTGTGAAATTGTTTTTATAAGCAATAAAGTGGTAATTTTTAAAATTCTCTTTATTCATATTCTTTATACCAAGGCTTTCTAAATAACCAAATCACAACATCTGGGGCATAAATTACAAATAAATTTTACTGTAATTACTTTTCAGTCAGCAATTCACTTGAAAAACTATAAATTTCCTGTGAATATCCATATGTCCAATTTTACAAGTCCATAAATTTTGATGACTTTTTCAGAAACTTTGGCATTAATGGTCCACAGAGGAAATAAAAAATATTGAAAAGATTAAGAATTAAGTAAAGGGAACAACCAAGTACATGAGCCTCAAAAGTAGAACACACACACACACACACACACTCTCTCTCTCTCTCTCTCTTTTTCTACAAATGATAGTGTTTGGGGAAGTTTTCTAGATTGCTAGTTTGAAACAGTGTCTATGAAAACCATGAAGACTTCTTTTCAGGGCCCATATTGGTCTGTTTTAGTCAGCTTTTTCACTGCTGTGACTAAAAGACCTGACAAGAACCATTTTAGGGAGGGCTCATGGTTTCAGAGGTCTCAGTTCACAGACAACCGGCTCCATTCCTTGGGGCTTGAGTTGAGGCAGACCATCATGGTGGAAGAGTGTGGTGGAGGGAAGCAGCTCACATGATGATCAGAAAGCAGAGAGGGACCCCCCGTTCTCCAGATACAAATATATACCCCAAAGCCATACCTCTGATGCTCCCCTCCTCCAGTCACACCCTACCTGCGTTCAGTTACCACTCAGTTAATCCCATCGAGGGACTAATTAACTGATTGGGTTAAGGGTTAAGGCTTTCATAACACAACCATTTCACTGCTGAATGTTCTCATATTGTCTCACATGTGCACTGTTGGGGGACACCTGCTATCTAAACCATATCATGGTTTAAAGATCCCTTCCAGCTCTGCCAGTCAGTTGTTCCATAGCAAGAAGGATATAGGAAAGCAAGAAAACAGAATCCAAGACAAATCTTTTTAAAGCAAGTTTCAAGAACTTGGGGTTGATTAGCATGATCATTCTTTATCAGGACATCATTTGACCTGGTCAGCTTAAACAAGGAAAATGATATTAAACATATCATAGGATAACTAGTGTAAACAGAAGGAAGAAATTCTTGATGATAAAAGTGCTAATTAACAAGACAATCAGTAACCTGGCCATCTTTAAAAGCAAGATCAAAAGTTCCTTAGGTGGTTTAGGCATTTGTTCTTTTTGTGAGCCATCAGTAAATATCTCCATGGGTCGTTTAAGAAGTGCCACAGATAAATTATCAGTTCATTGTATGAATGATTCAATATCTAAGTAAGGTTTTTTTTTTTTAAGTTTCATATTTTCAAGCTGTGGACCTTAATGGTACTTTTTAAATTTTGTAGATACTTTGTTTAAAGCACTAGTTATTGTAGTCACAGTAGCTACTTTGGATAGTTTTAGGAATGACTCATTTAATGTTTGTATTTAGTGCAAATGAGAAAGAATTTACAAAATTAGAAATCAACATTCATTTAAATTTGCATTATGTTTCATAATTTCCCTTATAACCAACCACCTCACTCTTTCACAGTATTGTATGCCTTCAAAACATGTATTTGACTTGATAGCTTTTATGATTCCTAACATATTGCCAGTACTCAGGGTAAAAATTAATCCTGTAATCAAGCTCAAAATTATCAAATTCTTCCAAGAGAGAACAATGTGTACAGTAAGCACACACTCTCAGCTCAGAATATCTTTAGCATAAAATGGCTCAATAATCCAGACTGGCAAGAAATTGATTTTAGGCTTTGGCAAAATTTTATTCCTTAAAATTTATTATTTTTGCAGTTGACTTCTATTTTAAATTACTTTCAGTGGTGCTATATGTTAACACAATTTAGTTACTGGGAACCTACTGTATCAGTGCTGTTCCACATTTTGAAAACTGAACAATTTTACAGATCATTAATAGTATATTATTTTGCTGCATGATTCTTTTGACTTCATAAATAATTGCAAGATACGGAGAATCCTGGAAGTTTACTAATGATTAGAGATTCTTAAGCAGGAGGGGATATTGAGAAGTTTGCTATCAACTAGACATTTCCCTCAAGTGACTGTAATATCGAATCATCCTGGACAAGCATACCCAGTCTGTTATACAATTTCTCCACAAGGAGATGCCACAACTTGTTTAAAAACTTGTTTCCATGTTTATCAGCATTCACTATGAATGTAATCAATCTAAATCTCTTAGGCTACATTTCAGGATTAGATTTGTTTGTTTAGTAAAGTAAGGGAAGAAAATGGGTCATCTTGTATGTTATTTCCCTTAGCTTTTTATTTGGAAACATTTCGAGACTAAAGGAAATGGCCATTTGTAGTCTCTTATCCATGCTTTTGCCACCCATGTGTTTTCAGTTACCTATGCTCAACAGTAGTCTGCAAATACTATATGGAAAATTCCAGAAGTAAACTATACCTAAGTTTTTAACTGTGTATTGTTCTTACTAGCATGATGAAATTGTATCATTTGGCTCCATCCTACCAAGGATGTGAATGATTTCTCTGTCCAGTGTATCCACAGTGTATATGCTACCCACCCATTAGTCACTTACCAGTAGTTTTGGTTATCAGATCTACTAGTTATCAGATTGACTAATGATATCACAATGTTTGCGGTCAAGTAATCCTTACTTTACTGGCCCTAAAGCACAAGAGTAGTGATGTTGGCTATTTTATTGTAGTATATTGTTATTTTTGTATTTTATTATTGTTAATATCTTACTGTGACTAATTAGTAAATTAAACTTTACCATAGGTATATTTGTATAGGAAAGACATAGTATATATAGGACTCATACTATTCATGATTTTAGACATGCACTGGGGATCCATCCCTGAGGATAAGGATAAAGATAAGGGGGCGCTAATGTATATACTTCATTCAGTTGTTAGCATTTTATCACATTTCTTTTCTTCCTTCCTTCATTCCTTTATTCTAGTCTGTTATTCAAAGTTGCAAACATTATGGCACTTCTCTTTTACCTACTTCAGCTCCTAAATCCTAAGAATGAGGACATTTTTCTATGTAACTAGAATGTCTTTCTCACACCTAAGATATGTTAATTCAATAACATCATCTATTGTACTGTTTCCATACAGCTTTTACAACTATTTTAAAAAGTAATATCATTAAATTTGATTAAGGTTTCCCCCTCTCTTTCAATCTGGAACATTTGCTGGTCTTTTTCTTATTTGTTTTTAATGACATTGACTTTTTTTTTTTTTTAAGAGCACAGACATATTGTCTTGTAGAATCCCTATATTCTGAAATTTTTTTCTAATGATTAGACTGAAGCTGAGCATTTTTGGCAAGATGCCACATAGATGATGTTGGTATTTTTTTTATTGTATCATACTGAGACAATGGACAATCAGGTTGTCTCACTGTTGACAATGCTAAATTTGCACATTTGATTAAGGTTTTGAATGTGAAATTACTCTGTTAATTTCTCTATTAAGAAATGAAATTTTGTCTTTGTAATATATCACCTGTAGGATATTATGCACTATATTTATTATCTCTGAACTTTTCACCCATTTGTTTTGGCGTCTGATGACAATTCTTGTCTGGGTCATTTATTACTTTGGTGAAGGAAATGGTGTTTTCCTGCTTTAGTCCTTCCATCTGCCTTTGTCAGCAAATATTCTTCTGCATTTGCATCTTTGTTATAGTTGAAGTTGGGAGATCAGCCTTTTTCCTTCAGGAAATACCTGCCAGTGGTAGTCAACTTTGCTATTTGGCTCAGATGGTCAGCACGTGCTGCTGAGGAAGCCAAGGCCCTGGCTTCACTGCTCATCTGGGGCCAGTTACCCGGGCTCTGATTCAAGGCCATGGGTATAATTTTCCTTTTCCAACTCAGGATTCTGTGCCAGTGGCCACCTGGGAAACAGGGCATCTAATTGGGCTAGAGCTGTACAAATGTTTCTAATTCAAAACACAAGCTTTATAAATAGTGAATCATCTTTTATGTCATGTGGAAGATGATGATTATTATAAAAAGTCTGTATTTTCCAACTCACTTCGTTAGGTCTTTATAAAAACAAACAAACAAATACTTAAGGATTTTTGTGAATAGCTTTTCCGTCTCTGGCAAGTATTCAGGAAAAATTACCTTAAGTAAGAACCCTGGTGAAAGCAATTAAAATGAGAAAAATATTTTTATTACTAAAAATGATGTAAAATATATTCTAAAAAAAGAAATTTTCAGATTACAATAAACAGAAGGAACCTGTTACCAAGAAACTTACTGTTATATATCCTTGAAAAATTGTTTATATTTTTAAATTTTTTATTGACATAAAATTGTACATCTTTATGAGGTACATTGTAACATTTCAATCATGTATACAGTGTGTAATGATCAAATCAGGGTCATTGGCATATCCATAATCTCAAACATTTATTATTTTTTTGTGTTGGGAACATTAAAAGTTCTACTAGCTATTTTGAAATATACAATTAATTATTGTCTGCTGTAGTTATCCTACTATGCCATAGAATATTAGAAGTTATTTTTCCTATCCAACTAAACCCCTGTACATATTAACCATTCTCTATCTCCCCTTTCTTGAGGTCCTTCCAAGGTTCTGGCAACTAGTATTCTGTACTCCACTTCTGTGAAATCAACTTTTTAGCTTCCACATGTAAGTGAAAAAGCATGTGGGTATTGTGGGGATAGCTCAGTGGTAGAATGCACACTTAGCATACATGAGGCCCTGAGTTCTATCTCCAGAACAGCAAAAAACAAAAACAAACAAGCAAACATGAGGTATGTGTCTTTCTACTCCTGATTTATTTCACTTACCATAAAATTTTTTTTTAAAACAGAACAATGACAGATATGAAAGAAAAAAAATTTGAAAGATCTAAAACAAACAAACAAACAAAAAGCAAAAACAAAACCCCCGACATTATCTGAATAAAATAATGACAATAGTGTCATGTTAGGGTTGAAAGGCCAAATCTGAAATACTGGGTAATAGTAGCCTATAAGTCTAGGAAGGAAATGATCAATGATAATGTGTTTTAAAGGCCTTTTATCATTCATGGATAATTTAACATTTGACTTGGTTAACTTAAGCTAGCATGGTAAAATATTAAGGGTAATCACTAGAAGAATAAAAATCGGGTACGTAAATTCCAAATCAAAGTATGCAAAACAGTGCTTTAAAGAAAAAAAAGTGAAACAAAAACTCAATAAAAAAAGCAAGAAAAATGGATAAGTGAGATTAACAAAAAATAAAATGGTAAGAGGAAGTTCATATGTGTCAATAATTGTAGTAAAGATAAATGGACTTGTAACTCATTGGTTGATTATATAAAAGTATCCAGCTGCAATGTGTTTACAAGAGACCTGCCAGACACTGAAGATTGGATAAGCCTTTCAGGTAAACGCTGTTTCTTTGAGACACATCTAAAGCATTAGGAGACACAGAGGTTGAAGTTGAAAGGGTGGCAGTTATCAGGCGATGACTAATGAAAGAAACCTGGTATGATGGTTTGAGAATTAGAAAAAATAGAACTTCAAATCAAATGCCTAATATATTCAGAAGGTCACAACCAAATAAGAAAAGTTTGGTTTCATCAAGAAGAATAGAGTTATTCTGGATGAGATAGAGGAGAGTGAAAGGAGGGGAGGGGGATGGGTGTAGGAAGAACGGTGGAATCGGTCTGAATTATTACCCTATGTGCATTTATGACTGCATGATTTGGTGTTATTATGCATCATGTACAACCAGAAGAATGAGAAATTAACCTCTATTTATGTATGATGTGTCAAAATGCTTTCTACTGTCATGTATAACTAATTAGGATAAAAAATATTTAAAAAGATTGCTCTGAAATAGAAAAAGTAAGATATAACAATTTTAAATATGTGTGTAACAAATAAAATCACTTCAAAACATGTGAACTAACAAACCTACTAATCATAAGGAGAGATTCAATATCCTCTCCCATTATGGATAGGAAAAATGGGGGAAAATTAATGTCTTACAAGATTAGGACAGACAAATACAAACTTGATTTAACAGACATACAGAATTTCTATATTTAACATAAGAGAACACACATTCTTGTCAAGCTTTTATAAATAAGACATTTATAAAAATTGATTATGTACTGGGCAAAGAAGCAAAATTTCTATCACATTTCAACGTTATTGTTTTAATCCAAACCTCTGGCCACAGTGCAATTAAGACAGAGCTTAAAAACAGAAGAGTGGCTGGGTGGGGTGGTGCATGCCTGTTATAAAATAAAAGAATAAGAATTGGAAAGGAGAAAATAGTAGCACATGTACTTTGATTAAAATTTCCAGCTAAAAAGAAAATATTTCAGATTATATAAAAGCATCCAGCTGCAGTGTGTTTATAAGAGACCTGCCAAAAGCATAAAAGAATGAAAAGTTGAAACAAAATGTTGAGGCATAAAAGATTACTACTTAACAAGTTTCAAATCACTAGAAAATTGTACCAGTTCAAAATTTCTACCAACTTAAAGACAAAGCATTTGTAGATATGCACAAAAGTATGTAGAGAATTTGCTAAATCTATTAAAGTGGAATATTTTAAAATATTTCTTTTAGTAATTGACAGATAGAATATGTTAATAAAGGCTCTTTGGAAAACCATTTGACATTTTAATGACTTGTGCTAACCTCCTGACCCAGGACTTCCATTCCTGCTCCTCATGTGAACCAAGATGATTTGATCAGCAATGATTGTAATTGTAAAATGTTTCAAGCAATCCACCAATTGGTAGTGGGCATTGGATGACTTAAAGCATTTTGCTGCATTGTCGTAATGTAATCATATGTGATTCTCTTCATAAAGAGTAGTGTGAGATTAATATACAAAAATATTGGGAACAAATTGTGAGGGACACAGAACTGGTGCACACCTGGGAGCACCTGGAAGCATCTGAATGCTTATGTTTTATCTTTTAAGATAGGAGCAGGCAGCAGCATGAGTTCTCATTATATATTCTGCTTACATTATAAATATTTTTGTACTTAATAGCATAAATACTCTGATGTGAATAATACAACTAAGATTGAGCACAGAGGAGTGGGACTTTCAGAAGCAGAACAATTTGGGTTGGGGAGGGTCTGAGAAATTAGGAAATAAGAATTAGATATGTTAACATGATAGTTTTCTT
This sequence comes from Sciurus vulgaris, assembly GCF_902686455.1. NCBI lineage: Eukaryota > Metazoa > Chordata > Mammalia > Rodentia > Sciuridae > Sciurus > Sciurus vulgaris. Next base: position 64,799,967 of record NC_136475.1, read on the forward strand.
TTTTTAAATGTGTACAGATTTAGAAGATGTTAAAAAAATTAAAAATATGTATGGGCCTCTGCAACTTCTTCAAATTCTTAATGTCCTTTAATTTGGAGTAAAAATTATATCTGTCATAATGGGTTATCAGTATTAAATAAATAGGTGTTGATTCCTTTTTTCCCTTCCTAAGTTCTTATTTCTTTTTTTCTGTGTCATCCTGATCTTTGCACTTATGACTCATTAGAGCTTAGATAATCATCTGTCCTCCCACCCTGAATTTGCTGAGTGAGTGGGGTGGAACAGTTCAACCTGTGCATACTCAGGGCTGAGGGAACACACATTTACCTGTGATAATACCCAGGGATCCAGAACAGATAAAAGTCATATTCCTGAGTCCAAGCAAGGAGTCTCTACTGAATAATTGATGAAAGGGGCTGGGTGGAAAAAAACTAGGTGTAAAGAATGCTGTAAAAAACCAGGGGTAGATGTGAGTGTCTATGTGGGTGGAGAGCCAGGCAGTGATTGAGGGGCCCGGAAAACAGATTCAGAAATCGTAAACAGGGAAAGGTAATCGAATTGGATAAATTTAGAGAACACAAGGCAGTACTTTTAGCACTGTTTGGTAAGAGTGAGTTGTGATTATTTTATAGGAGTCAAAAAATAATGCTCAGTCCTTCTGTTTCATCTTTTAAAATATTGTTTTTATTTTCTGATTTCTATACCCATAATATTTCATCCACAGGTCATAATAGGAAGTTGAACTTCATTAATGAATGTGTTACTATTCTAGAAGGTTATCATTTGCATGATGAAAATGGATAATTTTGGCAGACAGCAAATAAAACTCTGGTCATTGATTTCTTTGCAAGAGGGGAAAAGTCAATTTTAGGTGAAAGGAACATTTTAATCATAAAGCAGTGAGTACAAGTTGCATTAAAATTAAAGAGCTAAAACATTAGCTTTATTTTTGGATTTCTTAATATCAGTCATTTTAATTCCAGTCCCCATACCCCTGATGTTTTCTGATCACGTCCCTAATGATTCCTAACTGTCAAGCCAGGGAAAAATATTAGGACAGGTCACCTTTTAGTGGATAAATAAATAGCGTGTGTATACTCAGCCAACTCAGAGTACGTGGAGGATTACTCTGTGTTCCTTTCTCTGCAAAACAACACACCACCACCACCAACACCAAGCTAGAGATCACCTTTGGTCAAATGATTAAAATCTGAGTTTAAAAACACTTGAAAAAAAGTGTCTCACTCAGATAATTACTAAGCAACCTTAAGATTAACAGATCGATAAGATACAAATAAGTGTTTTCTTTATCACAAAGTTAAAATTGAATGCCTACTGGATCAATAATAAATCTAATAACAATATTCTTACTGAATCAGTGTGGGATGAGAACAATTAAGAAGATTAATTTGCTGCCATCTAGGAGTACTGTTGGCCACCCTTAGCTTCGCCCACCCTTAACTCTTTTCCTTTTTCTGATCTTACAGTAGCAGATATTTAATTGTATTATTTATTAATTTAAAATTATTATTTTATTTACTTTAAATTATTAAATATTCAATTAACAAATTTACTTTAGTTTATTTAAGATTATTTATTTGAACATTATGTTGTTACATGTATACAATGTATAATAAATCAAGATAATAAGCATTTCCATCCCCTCAAACATTATTATTTCTACTCTTTTAGCTGTTTTGAAATAAAAAATAAATCATAACCAATCATTTATCTACTGTGCTATGGAAAATCAGAGCTGATTCTTCCTTTCTGCGTTTTGGTTCTCCTTTTTCTAACTTTTTTTCTGTTGTGTCTGCATCGTCTTCCCCAGTCTGTAGTGACCAGTCTTCCATTCCAGTCTTCCATGAGATCTACTTTGTGGTTTCTGAAAATGAATGAAAATATATGGGATTTTTCTTTCTGTTTCTTGCTTATTTTGGTTAACATGATGACCTCCAGTTCCATTCTTGCTGCTGCAAACAATAGGATATCACTCTTTTTATGGCTGAATAGTATTCCAGTGTGTGTGTGTGTGTGTGTGTGTGTGTGTGTGTGTGTGTGTATACATCACATTATCTTTACCCATTCATCTATTTATGGACTTCTTGGTTGATTCCATATCTTGGCTATTATGAATTTTGCCACAAATAAAAGTGGGAGGGTAGGTATCTTTTGTATATAATAATTTCATTTCCTTCAATCTTACCCAGTAGTAGTAGGATTGTTGGATCTTATAGTAGTTCTATTTTCAGTTTTTAAAGAAATCACCATACTGTTTTCTACAATAGCTATACTGATAAATTCCCTCCAACAGTGTATAAGGATCCCCCTTTCTCTATCTCCTTGTCAGTGTATACACACACACACACACACACACACAAAGATATATATATATATATATATATGAAATGAAAAAAAAATATATATAAAGATATATATATCTTTGATTTTTGGTTACAGCCATTCTAACTGGCATGAGATAATATTTCATTCTAGTTTTAATTTGCCTTTCCCTGATGAATAATGGAGTTGAACATTTTTTTCATGTATCTAGTGGCCGTTTGTGTGTCTTCTTTGGAGAAATGTCTATTCAGAACTTTAGCTCATTTAAAAGTTGAATTATTTGTTTTCAGGGTGTTAAGTTTTTTTAAATTCTTTATATGTTCAGGACATTAGTCCCTTGTTGGATGAATAGTTTGCAAATATTTTTTTTTTTCGTTCTGTAGGTTAGGAGGCAATTTAGTAGTATAAAAACATGTGGGAAAGTATTGTCTTATAATAAGAAAGAAAAAGACATCTGTTTTCAGATCTTAGTTTTCATGGTGGTTTGCACAGTTGTCATATCAGATACCAGCTCTGGTTTGAAGAGGTTGTGAAGGCTTGGTTAGCTCTCAAGAAAGGTGTAAGAATTGATTAAGATAAAATTTGACCTCTGGAGAACTTTTAAAATTATATGTACATTTCTCTTAATGAAGTTCAATTTAAACAAATGAACCACAAAATAAACACCAAATTTTGGAATTGCTGTGAAGCAGTAAAATATATGAGATTTATGTGGGACTTAGAAGCAAAAATTTTGTTTAATTAGATGCTGAAATGACTTATGGATAAATTAGATTTTAAGGACAATAATCATATAAATAGTCATGTGACTATCACAGGCTTACTCCTCTGCCTCCTGTTAGAGGTCATTGTTACTGAATATTTATGGGATAGGTCTTGATATTATACAGCTCCTTAATAACAAGTTCGTATTTATACATAGAAGAAAAAACTCTTGTTAGTAGCTGCACTGTAATTTTTGGAACTATTTTGAGTAAATTCTGTTCAACTGTCTTCTATAGATTCAACGATATATAAGAAAACATTTTAAATGCACAGAAAACATGAAATAAACTTAGTAAAATCAACACAATAGTATCTCACCTTAACATCAGTGGTAAAAGGGCAAAAAAGGTTTTGCTTGTTTTAGAAGTGAACTGGTTGATAAACTTAATATCTCATCATTAGTATGATTTACACAGTCTGGGCTGGGGTCTGGAGTTCATGTGTTTAAGTCCTCCATGTGATTTTAATGGGTTCTCAGTGTCGACAAGCACTGGGCTAAACCAATAATAACTCCTGGATGCTATTTGACTGTCCTCTGTTCTCTCCCATGTGAGAAAGCAGAAACCAGGGTTTTTCTTAAATATAGGGATGTGGGGCTGGGGAGATAGCTCAGTCAGTAGAGTGCTTGCCTTGCAAGCACAAGGCCCTGGGTTCGATCCCCAGCACCGCCCAAAAAAAAAAAAAAAAAAAAAATATAGATGTATAAGAAATCTCTACACTGTAATTAACTGGGGAGCTTTATAAATACTGATGTCTGAGTTCTGGGGTGAAGAATCACTGCCATAAGAAATCTAAGAATGAGACAGTGAGATAAGGATAATTTAATACTTAATGTAGTCTAATTTGTATTTTTAAAAGTAAATCCTCTGAAAACTAGTATTAAGTTGAATCATATGAAAATATTTTTGTGTAAATAAAAAGTCATATCAGCAAATATGAATCATTAAAAATAACTTACTGCATATTCAGAGTGACTGCAATATTTTAGCACCAATGCCAAGAAGAGCCACTCTAAAACTTATTCATTTGTAAAGTGAAAGACTGTCTTAGGTGAGGATTATGATCATGTTGCTGATAATGGTGATGATGATGCTGGTGCCAATGATGATAGTTAACATTTATCAAGCACTCCCAAAGTGTCTGGTTATATGTTAAATGCTATACACATACTGTTTCATTACTCTTCATCTAATACCCTATTACAGGCACTAATACTACAATCCCATGCATAGATGGGGGAACTGCATCAGAGGGAAGACAAATAACTTACCCAAGACCATGGGGTTATTCTGTCAAAGAACTGTGATTGACTTGAACTGCCTAAAGGAGGATTGTGTTTTCAACCCCTGTAAGAAGGCACCTCTCTGAGGACTGTGGCGAGTCTTTCCAGGGCTCAAGGTTATAGTTCCAGGTCAGATAGAATAATGTTCTATTTCCTTCTGGGCCTGTGGAGACAGTTTGTCACTGCATCCTGATTGGTTGAATTGTAGTTTGCCTCCTGCTCTCATCCAGGTCATAGAAATCACCCAGATGTGATCTTATCTGAAGTCACGAAGGGAATTCCCCAGTGTTTTCCCTTTTCTTAAGTGGGTAGCAATGTATGTGACACTGGGTTAAACAATGGTGATGAGAAGAGTGATGAAACAGTTCTGGTCCTCGAGAAGTCCCAGCCTAGTAGGAAAGAAAAATAATATGGTGGATAATAAGCTCCATTTGTTTTGTAAACAAAGTCGAATCATGATAGAATAGGGTGGAATAATTCTTCCTGGTATACAAGTGTGAAGGATTGTAGAAACTTTCACAGGAGGAACGTTTTTAGAGGGCACATTTGAAAGAAAATGCTCCAGGCTTTCAAGAATGGAGGGATGGAGGGGTGGGGGGAAGGGGAAAAATAACAGAATGAATCAAACAACATTACTGTATGTGGATTTATGATTACACAAATGGTATGCCTTTGCGCCATGTACAAACAGAGAGGCAACATGTATCCCATTTGTTTACAATAAAATAAAAAAAAAAAAAAAAAAAAAAGAATGGAGGGATGCTCTGGCAAGCAGAAGAAATGACCATCGATTTTCCTGGTTGTGAAAGGGTTAGTATTGCAAACTTTGGAAACCTTTGGCTACTTGTGGCCCAGTTTGAAACTAAGGACTGATGTGTAGAGAATGGACAAAAGTACTTCATGCCATGGTAAAGGTTTGAATCTTTATCCTTTAAACAGTTGGGTTCCAATGAGCCATTAAACAGTAGAATGACCTCTTCACATCGAGAAATGTCAGATTGTAGAAGATGAACCAAATTTCCTTGCCTAATATTATGGTACATTAAAAAAAAAAAAAAGAAATAAAGGGACATGATCGAATTTAGGTATCCTACAGGAAGGAGCTGGGGTTTGCTAAGGTTAAGATTATGGCTCCAATTTGACTGATTCCTGACCCCACCACCAGCTGAGTAACTTTTCTCCACTGGGCCCTTTCCCCATGATGTGCTGTCTCACCTTGGGCCCAGAGCAATGCAGTCAGTCATCTATGGACCAAAACCTCTGAAACTGTGAGCCAAATAAACTTCACCTCCTCTAGGATGTTTTTGTTTGGTAGGGAGTACAGATGGGCCTATGAAGAAATAATTATGTGTTTTACCTATGAAAATACATGGATGTGGTATATACCTGGACTAGGTATGCCAAGTTAAGTTCTTAAAGATCCTACCACTGTGAGCCTGTTTGAAGTTGTTAGTATTTTTACACCCTTCTGACACTTCAACATGCTATCAGTTGGCTCATGCTGTCACACTGTTTGTTCATATGTGTCTCTTATAAAACTCTTGCCCCCTCAGTCAACCTCTTGTCCACACTCCCAAACAACTTTCTATAGAATCAACTTGTAAAGTTGTATTCAACTTTCTATAGATTCAACTTTCTATAGATTCAACAAGTAAAAGGTGTGGTTCTTAAAAAAAAAATAATCATCATCATTATTATAATTTTCCATTTTAGCAATGGGAGAGCCTTTAAGATGTGATCTAATACCACCTACCAGCATAGAGTTTCATGTTTTGTCTTAAAAGAACTAAGGTAGGGAAAAAGATAGAATTATACATTCATTTCCAGAATAATTAGTATAGGGAAATAGAATAGTACTACTTGAAGTAACACTATGTGTTGCATTACGTTATACCTAAACTTGGAATTTAAAAAATTAATAAAACCAAGTTTTGAGATTGCTTAGGTCTTGAGCAGGTCAGAAGTTAGTGTTAATTTGCATTTCTCTAATTACTAGAGATGTTGAATACTTTTTCATATATTTGTTGATCATCTGTATATCTTCTTCTGTAAAGTGTTTGTCCAGTTCCTTGGCCCATTTATTGATGGGTTCTCTGTATTTTTGTGGTAAAGTTTTGTAAGTTCTTCATAAATTTTGTATATTAGTGCTCTATCTGAAGTGTGTGTGGATCCCACTCTGTAGAATCTCTTTTCACATTATTAATTGTATCCTTTGCTGAGAAAAAAACTTTTTAGCTTACTCCAATTAGAATGGCTATTATTAAGAACACAAGCAATGTTGGTGTGGATATGGGGAAAAAGGCACACTCATACGTTGCTGGTGGAGTTGCAAATTGGTGCAGCCACTTTGTAAAGCAGTATGGAGATTCCTCAGAAAACTTGGAATGGACCCACCTTTTGACCCAGTTATCCCACTCCTCGGTTTATACCCAAAAGACTTAAAATCAGCATACTACAGTAACACAGCCACATCAATGTTTATAGCAGCTCAATTCATAATAGCTAGATTGTAGAACCAACCTTGATGCCCTTCAATTGATGAATGGATAAAGAAACTGTGGTGTATATACACAATGGAATATTATTCAGCCATAAAGAAGAATAAAATTATGGCATTTGCAGGTAAATGTATGGACTTGGAGAATATCATGCTAAAAACCAAAGACTGAATGTTTTCCCTGATAAGTGGATGATGATACATAATGGGGGTGGGGGTGTGGATGTGGGGGTAAGAGAAGAATGGAGGAACTTTAGATTATGTAGAGGGAAATGAGAGGGGGAAGGGTTGGGGGTATGAAAGATGGTGGAATGAGACAGACATCATTACCCTATGGACGTATTTGATTACATAAATGTTGTGAATCTACATCATGTACAACCATAGAAATGAATAGTTTTACCCCATTTGTGTACAGTGAGTTAAAATGCAGTCTGTAAAAATAAAAAAAAATTTTAAAAATGGTTAGTGTTATAATTTTCTTCAGGAAAATTATAAGCAATTTTAGGCATAAAATAAGATCCAACATTTATTGGTAACTCATTGTTTGGGAAGTAAATTTCATCATAAAAATTATGATGGTAATTAATTTGATATTGGAAGACACAGAAATTTAACTTATAATGTAATGTAAGTTAGAATTATCTTGGGAATGAGTCAAACTAATTTCTGCAAAAAACATGATGATAGTGGGAGGGGGAGTAGATTTAATAGCTCACAAGCCCTGAGTAAGGGTCATACCCAAGTTGGTCACTATCACATTTCTAATGCCTAACAAAGTAACTTGCATTACTTTGGTAGGTGCTTACTAAATATTTGTTCAATGAATGAAATAGACCACAGGAATGTCAGAGTTTGAGTTGGATTTTAGATAGGATAGAAGCTAAGGATTTGAATTCCCTCAGGATTCTCTTTGTTAGCATTTTCATTTTCTGCTTCTTGGCATGTTTCATTCTTTCAGAACAAGTCATTGTTGTGGATGGAGACTTGGTCATAGAGAACACATATGTGCACATTTAGGTTTTACATTAAACAAATTATACTAAAACCAAAAATCTAAGGGGAATTGTTTTCATTAGCCCAGTTAGAGTTCAGTGCTTAATATTACCATCAACCATGGCAGGTAGAACCATATAAGAACAGAGAGATACCCCATTGGAAGTGTATATATAGTTGGCTGAAGGAAGATTGTGCTAGTAAGTTTATACTCTGCAAATTTTATCATCTTTTAAGAGAAGGGTTTAAATAAAAAGGAGATATTTAGGGTCATTATAGTATATTTTCTTTATGATGATTTAAGATGATAAGATCTGAAGGACTAGAGTCTTCAGATATGCAAATAAAACACTAAAGTGAATTCAAGTTATTATGGTGAAGCATACTAGAAAAGTTGTTAGAATGAATGAGAAGTAATGAAGAAAAAAAGCAACCTCGGAGTAGATGTAAAACCTCCAAGTAGATTTAAAAAATGTGATTTCATTCAGTTAAACTTTAATGCATTTATTGAATAGCATTTATGTGCCAAGTATTGCAAATAGATCTGTTAAGTTCAGTAAGTCTGTAAGGCAGACATTTTTTGCCAAAGCATCTGGAATCCATCATTGTAAAACTGAGTCATATGAAACCATCCAAATGATGTAAGCAATGAGAAAACACAAATATACTTAGAAAATTATAGAGAGCTTCTTGCAGACAGTGTTTACCCAACTTAATGAAAACATGGTTGATGTTAGGAATTCCACTCTTCATTTTCATAAGTCTTGAGCCTCAACCACCCAATGATGTAGCTATATGTCCTTGTATATATGTTGATGTACACTGGACAATAATTAAGTTGCCAATCTTGTTAACCATTAAGCCAACAGGCAACAAAACCTGTGCTGCTACAGAAGTTTCCCACTTTGTTCTTTGTCGAGGACATGTAGACACCCAAATGGGTCTTCCTTTCATCAAAGGTGAAATGAAAATATGAGAGGCAGTCTGCCTTGCTCAGGTTTCCTATACACTGTTGTATAGGATTGAGCTCCATGTCTACTTGGGCAATTAGGTATTGACTAGATAAGGTAAGATAAAAGAAAGTGGGTAGGGATTTCTCTTTTACTTTGGAAACCTGGTGGTTGAGCCATTTAGAGTTCTTGGAACTGTTGGAAGTTCTAACTGTCTTTGGTCCTTGACATACTTGTCTGCTGAGAATGGGCATCTTTGAAGGGACCATCGTCTGCATGTGGTAGAATCGCTACCAACAGTAGCCCTTACCAATAGGCACCTTAATTAGGGCATAGTGCAGTTCCAGAAGCCTACTGCTTCCCTGTATGTCCTGAGGAAGCCTCATATTCAGACTTTGTGAAGTTTTGCTCTATTGATCAAAAAATTTCAGTTGAGCTTGTTCTGAGTTTCAGAGTCATAGCACAGTGGAATGAATTACATGGGAGGAAGTCAACATAGTCCCTTCATGTAGGGAGGCATGGTTTAGGTATGTTACAGGAGAAATTTTCGTACTGTAATGAGGGACTAGAATATAGGGTCATCAGAGTTCACTCAGATTTCCAAATCAACAATTCTATCTGTCTGATAAATTCAATTCTATCTGTCTCTTAAACTGGACTATAAGAGGTTTATCTCTTGAGTGGGGGGTGCAAAGGGGTGGGGACATCATGACACTTGAAAATCATTTTCCTCATTCCTTCCTCATTCTTGTCTCTCACTGCAGTAAGGATCTTGGTTGACTTCTTACTTGCTGCATCCTTGGCTGTTGCTTGCCTAAATGTGATTTCCATGTAGCTGGTTAGAAATGCAGATTGTTTCAACAAAGGAAAAAGAGATCTCTGGAAATAGTTTCTTGTTTCCATTACAAATATAAACTGTTAAAAATTTTAAGCTGCTAAGCAGTGCTGAGTTTTGCTGTTTGGTTGAAAATATGATCAAATAGAGAGACAATGCCTTATCCATCACCTTTTTTTCATTATGCTCTCCTTGGGTTGCCAGCACAGCAGATTATCAGAATCTTGATTATGTTCTGAAGTAGGTACAAACAAATCTTTTCATTGTTTTTTCAGGTGATTTTAGAGACCAAATAAGTATCTATCAATTGCTCGTCAAAATCAAAAGTGTAAACAATTGAAAATTATCAAAAGGGCCAAGCTGACATTTCATTTAGCTATCTAAGATCTACTGAAACAAAGCACTTCAAATTTGAATAATATGAAGTATTATATAATTAAAATGTCTGGAAACTGCTTCTCAGTTTCAGTTCAATAATTAACTACAAATTTATATACAAAGCATTAATCAAAAACACTGTTATGTACTGACTTGTCCCCTATATATCACTTGGAGTTAATGTAATTCTCTGAGAGGTGGGATCAAATTACCATATTTCAGATAAAGTAACTGAGGTTGAGAGAAAGAATGAACCTAAATTTTCATGACCGAATTCAGGTCTGCTTTTTCTGAAAACCCATGTGCATTCCAGGACATAAAAACAGCCTGTCTTCGGGCAGGCGCGATTCTCTTCACATTGAATGCATGCTGCAATTTTCAAAGGACATTGTGACTTTCTGAAAAATTTTTTGAGAGTATGACTATGTGGGGTGGTGAAAAGAGAGAGTGATAGGTAAGGGTGGTAGCAAGAAGGTTGGCTGAGTTCTGAACATTTCAGATTGGGGCTGTACATGGGACAGTATTTGGCTTTTCTTTCATTCTCTTTGAAGAATGTCTAGATTATTAGACAAATAAAATTTCCAACACCAGAATTAATTATATTGGTTCAAGTTGTAGGTTAAAGTCCTATTCAAACATTTTATGACATGTTTTTTTCATCTTGGTTTATTCTGCTAAATGATTTTCTATTCAGTTTGTTTCTTAGCTTTCTTGCAAGTAATAAAACTTAATATTTTATGTTCCAAATGTGAAAAAATGCACAATGGTAGTGGTGGTCAAGGTGATGATGAAGGGCATGTGTGTGCATTGGGCCAACGTTAAGATGACAACATTCTTCTGGAATTTGAAACCACATGGAAATAGAGTTTATAGCTACCTGTATAGTGTGAAAGTGTTGAAAGAAAATGTGTAGAAAATATTTTTTCTTTTAAATGTAGACTAGTATACTTACGTAGGTTGTTATTGATCTTTATTTCATAATGGGGATTATTGGCAGTGGTGGGTCAAGAAGATTGGCACATAGGTGTACATTACATTGAACATTAGTGAGTGGAATGTCTGGAAAAGCATGGAAATAGGACTTCCTAACCTGGAACAGAACAACTGGTGTATTCCACGTTCCTGAATAAAGTCGGCAACCAAGAGAGCTGTAAAACCTGACCAACCATGAATTTTATATCTTATAAGAAATCTCCATGAGGTTCACAGCAACAGGGATAAAATGAAGATAGCAGAAAGTGTTCATGGAAACCACATGTAAAATAAGCCTTTAATATTTAACCAACTTTTAACTGAGCTCAGTTGCCTTTTACTCCTCTGGACTTTAAGGAACCAATGCTGAGTGAGCCTGGCTTGGAGACCTATTAGTGCTCAAGGAATACCCTCTGAAAGTCCAAATGTGGACCTTAGGCTACATTTCCCCAGAGGGGTCCCCCACATTTTTATGGGAGAACTTTTCCTTTTCTCAAATATTGTGTCTCCAGAGATTCAGGGGAGCAGATACAAAAGATGAAGGTAGAAAAAATCCTTATGTGGGAGTCAGGTCACCTGGCAGAGAAGTCCCTTGGTTGAGTCCATCTCCTTGCTGGGAACCATTTCAAGCCTGAAGGGATGGATTTGAAGCAGAGAAGGCACAACCTCGAAACTGATTAGGAAAACAAACAGGTAAAGCTCTACCTGTTTTCTGATGAGAACAACCAGGTTCAATCAATAGGTCAGACATTGTTAAATTAGACCATTGACATGAATTAGTGAATCCCAGAGAAGCCATTTGATATGTATGGCAAGAACATAGGATGCTAGAAGTCAATCCTGACCCACACTAGGTGGGCGCCTTCTCTGACAGTCTGCCTTTGTCTGGTACTGGCGGGATAGTCCAAGCTCAACTTCTCTCTCTGTGTCCACAGACCCTTAAAGAACACTTACTCTTGCCAGTTAAGGATGAAGGCTTTGGAAATGAAATCATCTTCTCAACTCCCATCTCTCTGAACAATGCCCTAAGGGGCTTCCTTCTCATTCTGGGTGGGGGGAAATACACGTCCTACTCAGGTTTCTGCACCACCCTCCAGGCCAGTAACTCAGAACTCCACAATGTTTGTCTCCTGTTCACTAAGTTTATAGGGCAAATGAAGCAGTGGGGCAAGGGTTAGGAGAATCAGGAGGACCTGGATTAATGACTTGAGGGTACTGGAACATGTTTGGAGGTTTGACACAGGTTTCTGACCCTCAGCAGAGCACTTCCAGTTAAAATACGAAGTGTTCTGTCTGTTTATTCAATTTCGGGTCCCAGGTGCTAATTCAGAAGCAATAAGAAATGTCCCGCTCTACTTCTTGTTATGCTGTTTTAACTCCCTGTGTGATGGTAGGTTTGCCTGTGGTTTTTTTTTTTTTTCTTCCCAGAACTAACCCTCAAGATCTCTGAGTAGAGAATAAGAGGACACTGCTAAAGCATAGCACCTGAGAGAGACTGTGTTATTTATTATTAACACAATTATCAAAATCACGACCCCTTGGAGGGTAAAAGGGATTCACTAAGCTAAACAGGATTCTAGGACAATGCATGTTGACAGGGTTTGCACCTGGAAAACCAGGATATCTGGTTAGGCTAGCTACTCACCTCTGGATGGGTTGGTTCTTTCTAGCAAGAGTTTATGTGGTTGTGCCAGTATGAGGATAAAGGCTAACAAGTGTGTCCTGGTCTCCAGAAGGAGGAAGATTTTTAAATGTTTATGACTGGTGAAGGTCATGCTGTTTGGGATATTTTCCCTGTCTTCTCTGGAGGTTAATGATATAGAGGAAAAAAGTTATAAAATTATAGAAGACGTCACTATATGTAAACTCAATTTCACAACCTCTGAAGATTATAAAGGTGGATTGTGCAATGGACCCTTCCATAAGGAGTTGATGATCTAGTGTTGGAGGAGAATGTGAACAAATAGCCATAGGACAGGGTGACAGTGGAAGTGTCTTAATGGAAGGAGCAAGGAAGAGTTTCCAACACCGTTTCTGTCCCGCATGTGGAAAAAGCAAGTTCTTTTGAAAGAGAGTACTTTCAGAATATCTGGTAATAATTTGACTATTTCTTTCAGATGTTAACCAGAAACATAGCATAGGAAGTGATCACATAATAGAATGATATTTCACACACTGTGTTAATATGAAGTTGTATTTTGAATCTCAATATGAAATTGTATTTTGAACTTCATTGTTTTAAAATAAGAATCAGCAATCATGTTTGGAACCACTTTGCATGTCATAATGTTAAATCTGAATAATGCATAAAGACTATCCCTGGGGAGAGAAATGAATACAAAAGACACACAATCTAACACTATTTAACCAACATGTGAAAAAGTCATTTTCCCATCATTTGTTAGTTTTTAAAAACCTTTATTTTGAGCTCCAGTAGAAATTTCCAAAGCATGAAAAAATTTATCCTATAGCAAGTTGACATAATTTAAAAGCTTATCCAAACCAATAAAATAATAATTCACAGATAAATTCTTTAGAAACTTTGCAAGAAACATGCACTGGTTTCCTTAATTGGTTAATGATGAAGAACATTTTGGGCAACAATGAGGAATAAGTTTTAAAATAAAATCTTGGCTGTATAAACAGGACAAGCAGCAACTATATCAAAACATTTGGAAATAAGGAATATTTGTTTTAATGGAAAGGAGATGAAAACCTGGAAACCAATAGTTGCTATGAAGAGCTAGTCAGTGATATCATTGTCAAATACATAGAGAAAATGTATTTGTTTCATAATAAAAATAACTGAACAGTAATGTCTGATATATAAATAACAGTTTAATGTATATTTATGCATATCAAAAGGTTTTTGTTTTTTTCCTTTATATTAGAAAATAGAGGTTCCATTTGTAGGGGAGGATATATTTTTTTCTGAGCAATACTTTGGGTACAAGACCTATTTACTTCTATTTATTCAAAACACCTTCATGTTTTTCCCCTATGCTGAGGACTAAACCCAGGGCCTTGTGCATGCTTGGCATGCACTCTACTACTGAGCTATGCTCCCAGCCCCATTTCTGTTCATTCAAATAGTAGATAGACTGGAGGTAGTCTAATTTCTTCATATGGTAAGCTAAACATCCTAGCATGGGGCATTGCCTTTCTATCACCCACTTTTCAAGGCACAAATTTGCCTGTCATAGTTGAAAACATTTTGCTTTGCAAAGTCTTGTACAACTATTTTTTCACTTGATTATTTTAAATATCTCTAGACTATGAGAACATAGCTCCTTCTTCCAGTAGGAGAAAGAAGCAAAGCGAGGTTAAGGAACTGTTGTAGGATATCCAGTCAGGAAGGAGAGGAGCAAGGACTGGAAGGCTCACCTGTGGTTCCTAGGCACTGGAATAGTCCCACTCCATCATGTGGCCTCTACCTGATCTTTGGAGGCAGGGGAGAGAAATTCAACTGAAGAAACTCCTGTAAGAAAAATAATATTCCACGTCCATATAAAATCAATAGCTCAGGGGATCTTTTTATGTAATACCAGGGTGTCTAATCTTTTCAATAATCATATAAGTAGGAATTTAAAATGTTCTTTTATAGGTAGGGAAAGTGAGTTGTCCAAACTGGCACAAAGAGAGAGTGATAAAACAGGAAACTTGAATTCCATGTTTTTGATTCCTGGATCATTTAAAATACCACTCATTACAAAAGAATTGTCCCTTTGTTTCAATATTGGATCTCAGCTTCCTAGTGAGAAATGGACCATTTGCTGATGCTGACCACAGAAATGGGTTGTGGGGAGACACATTTCACAGTTCTTATGCTTACTGTTCTCATTCATCCAATACTTTATCACTTTTACTAAATTGCTATTACTTTAAAATTTTGCATTAGAAGTTTTTTAAAAAAAATTTAGATATTATCCTTGAAAATTGTCAAAGAATCTGCATCTCCCCAATATGCCCAAGCAAATAGCCATAAAGGAACTGGATCCTCATTTGGTTAACACATTCCTGATATTTAGGTCAAATTGTTGCTTTCCGTAAGGTGCATATGTTTATGACCTGCCATAGAACTTTATTTTTCTCCTTGTTTTCAGTAGCATAAAAGTTCTTCAGTGGAGTTCATAGGATAATAGATCCAATCATGGTGTATTCTTGGAATGAAATACACAAAGCCTCCTCCCAATACCAAGCATGGATTGTGAATAAGAATTTGGGGGAAAAAATAGAGTTAAGTCAAGGTCTCTCTCCTTAGAGTCCTAAAAGATGGAGATGTGTGAACACGATTACTTTACTATGCAAGTGTTAGAAAGAGTGGGGTTGATGAAAAACCAAGGAAGCATAAGAAGGAGGTGAGGTGAATAGGACTTGAATTTATGGAGAAACTAACATAAGGAGACTAAAAGAAGAGAACATTAAGAAAACCTTAAGCCTAAATATTTTCTGAAAAACAATTGTACAATATTAGTATAACTGTGGAATAATTGTATATTTAGAATTAAGATTAGCAATTGTGAAGAAACTATTAGATTTAATATTTGGTGGCAAATTTGTGTTTTATTTAGTCTAACTTAATACATAATACTTTATTGATTTAAGTTCACAGAAAAACTGAAAGCAAGGCTCAGAGATTTTCCCTGTTCATTCTTCTCTCACACAAGTACAGACCCCCCCCCCCCCATTATCAACATCCCACACAAAGGGGTGCAAATGTTGCAGCTGATAATCTTACACTGACACATCATAATCCTAAAGTGCATGATTTAAATTTGAGTTCAATTTTGGTGTTTTACGTTCTGTGTATTTGGACAAATACATAAGGATGTGTATCCACCATTATAGTATCATACAGAATATTTTCAATGGCCTAAACATTCTCTGTACTCCACCTATTTGTTCTCCCCAACCTACCTTCTGGTGACCTGTGATATTTTTACCATCTCCATAGTTTTGCCTTTTCCAGATGTTATATAATTGAAATCACAGTATGCAGCTTTTTCTGATTGGTTTTTCCTTTAGTAGTATGCATTAAGATTCCTCTGCATCTTTCCATGACTTCATGATTCATTTCCTTTTAGTACTGAATAATATTCAATGGTTTATCCATTCACCTACTGAAGGACACTTTCCAAGTTTTGGAAATTATAAATAAAACTGCTACAAATATCCATGTATAGGTTTTTGTGAGAGTATAAACTTTCAACTCCTTTGGATAAATACAAAGGAACCCAATTACTGGACTATATGGGAAGAGTATATTTATTTTTATAATAAACTGCCACCCTATCTATTCATTCTGCATTTTCAATAGCAATGGATGAGAGTCCCTGTAGCTTCTCATCCTCTTCAATCTTTGTCGTAAATAATCTGAATTTTGGTCATTCTCTTAGGAATGTAGTGATATCTCAATATTGTTTTAGTTTGTACTTCTTTAGTGACATATTACTGTGGTCTGAATGTTTATGGCCTTTTGAAATTCATATGTTGAAATCCTAATCGCTACGATGATGGTACCTTCTTTTTTTATATTGACACATAATATTTGTACACATTCATGAGGTTCAATAATTCAGTACATCTCTACAATGTGTAATGGTCAAATCAGGATGATTAGCCTTTTCATCTTCTAAAACATTTGCCATTTTTATGTGTTGGGAAAGTTTAGATTTCTCTTTTCTAGTTATTTTGAACTCTATCTTACATCGTTGAATCCTATAGTAATTGATGGAAAATTAGGTTGGTTACACATGTTGGCAATTGTGAATAGTGCAGATTATCTGTGATATATTGATTTTATTTCTTTTGTATATGTACCCAGTAATGGGATTACCAGATCACATGATAGTTCTATTTTTTACTTTTTTGAGAAATCTCCAGTTTTGCATAATGAGTATATTTACATTTCTCACAAAATTACTTACAAATGACCAAGAGGTATACAAAAAAATTGCTCCACATCACTAATCATCAAGAAAATACAAATCAAAACCACAAAGAGATATCACCTTGTTCCAGATAGAATGTCTGCTATCAAACAGACTAAAGAGCAAGTGTTTGTGCTCCCTTCTCCTAATACCTGCGCAATACTTCTGTCCAAGGACTGTTTGTTAATGTAGCTTTCTGAACTTTCCTTTAATATACTTGTGAGTATATCACTATCCTATTACTTTAATGATTTTTAAAAGTATTAAAAGAAAAACTGGTTACCATGTTAAGAAGTTTATGATAAGAATCCAAGTATTTATTAGCTTGAGGTATGAAGAATGACATTAAGTGCCCTGTGTCCTTCACCATAGTGACACTGAAACCTGAGGGATTACATATTGGCGAGGATCAGACATGTACTTAATGGTCCATCTGTTTGTACCCAATATTGGTGTTTGTACCCACTACTGGTGACTTGGTAGTTTTATTTATTTTTTCATGAATTCAGGAGCTATCTCAACAAATAAAACAGTGAAACACAAAACATCCCACAAGTTTTTCAGGGTTTTATTAAGATTTTTAAAAACTGCAGATAAGAAAAGCAATGTACTGATGCTACTATATTTATACTTTTTTTAAAAATTTATTTTTATTATAAACAAATGGCATACATCTTGTTTCTCTGTACATGAAGTAGAGGCATACCATTTGTGTAATCATACATTTACCTAGGGTAATAGTTTTTGATTCATTCTGTTATATTTTTCTCCCCCCGAACCCCCACCCCTCTTTTCCCTCTATACAATCCCTCCTTCCTCCATTTTTGCCCCCCTCACACCCCCCATTATGTGTCATCATCCACTTATTAGCGAGACCATTAGTCCTTTGTTTTTTTGAGATTGGCTTACCTCACTTACCATGATATTCTCCAATTTCATCCATTTGCCTGCAAAGGCCATAATTTTATTCTTCTTTATGGCTGAGTAATATTCCATTGTATATATATACCCCAGTTTCTTTATCCATTCATCAATTGAAGGACATCTAGGTTGGTTCCACAATCTGTCTATTGTGAATTGAGTAGCTATGAACATTGATGTGGCTGTATCTCTGTAGTATGCTGATTTGAAGTCCTTTGGGTATAGGCTGAGGAGTGGGATACCTGGGTCAAATGGTGGTTCCATTCCAAGTTTTCTAAGGAACCTCCACACTGCTTTCCAGAGTGGCTGCTCTAATTTGAAGCCCCCCCAGCAATGTATGAGTGTACCTTTTCCCCCACATCCTCACCACACCTATTGTTGCAAGTATTCTTGATAATCGCCATTCTAATTGGGGTGAGATGGAATCTTAGGGTAGTTTTGATTTGCATTTCTCTTATTACTAGAGATGTTGAACATTTTTTCATATATCTGTTGATTGCTTGTAGATCTTCTTCTGTGAAGTGTCTATTCATTTCCTTAGCCCATTTGTTGATTGGGTTATTTTTATTCTTCATGTAGAGATTTTTAGTTATTTATATATTCTGGAAACTAGTGCTCTATCTGAAGTATGAGTGGCAAAGATCTTCTCCCACTCTGTAGGCTCTCTCTTCAAATTGCTGATAATTTCCTTTGCTGAGAGAAAGCTATTTAGTTTGAATCTATTCCAGTTATTGATTCTTGCTTTTATTTCTTGTGCTATGGGAGTCATGTTAAGGAAGTCTGATCCTAAGCTGACATGTTGCAGATTTGGACCTACTCTTTCTTCTATAAGATGCAGGTTCTCTGGTCTGATTACAAGGTCCTTGATCCATTTTAAGTTGAGTTTTGTGCAGGGCAAGAGATAGGGGTTTACTTTCATTCGGTTGCATATGGATTTCCAGTTTTCCCAGCACCATTTGTTGAAGAGGCTATCTTTTCTCCATTGCATGTTTTTGGCACCTTTGTCCACTATGAGAAAACTGTATTTATTTGGGTTTGTGTCTGTGTCCTCTATTCTGTACCATTGATCTCCCTGTCTATTTTGGTGCCAATACCATGCAGTTTTTGTTACTATTGCTTTGTAGTAGAGTTGAAGTTCTGGTATTGTGATACCCCCTGCTTTACTCTTCCTGCTAAGGATTGCTTTAGCTATTCTGGGTTTCTTATTCTTCCAGATGAATTTTGTGATTGATTGCTCTATTTCTGTGAGGTACATCATTGGGTTTTTAATTGGTATTGCATTGAATCTGTATAGCACTTTTGGTAGTAAGGCCATTTTGACAATATTAATTCTGCCTATCCAAGAACATGGGAGATCTTTCCATCTTCTAAGGTTATCTTTAATTTCTTTGTTTAGTGTTCTGTAGTTCTCACTGTAGAGGTCTTTTACCTCTTTTGTTAGATTGATTCCCAAGTATTTTATTTTTTTCGAGGCTATTGTGAATGGGGTAGTTTTCCTAACTTCTCTTTCAAAGATTCATCACTTATGTATAAAAATGCATTAGATTTATGAGCATTGATCTTATATCCTGCTACATTACTGAATTCACTTATGAGTTCTAAAAGTTTTTTGGTGGAATTTCCAGGTTCCTCTAAATATATAATCATGCCATCAGCAAGTAGGGATAGTTTGAGTTCTTCTTTTCCTATTTGTATTCCTTTAATATCCTTGGTCTGTCTAATTGCTCTGGCTAGAGTTTCGAGGACAGTGTTGAATAGAACTGGTGAAAGAGGGCATCCCTGCCTTGTTCCAGTTGTTCGGGGGAATGCTTTCAGTTTTTCACCATTTAGAATGATATTGGCCATGGGTTTAGCATAGATAGCCTTTACAATGTTAAGGAATGTTCCCACTATCCCTATTTTTTCTAGTGTTTTGAGCATGAAGGGATGCTGTATTTTATCAAGTGCTTTTTCTGCATCTATCACAATAATCATGTGAATCTTGACTTTAAGTCCATTGATATGGTTAATTACATTTTTGATTTCCAAATGTTGAACCAACCTTGCATCCCTGGGATAAAACCCACTTGATCGTGGTGCACTATCTTTTTAATATGTTTTTGTATGCGATTTGCTAAGATCTTGTTGAGAATTTTTGCATCAATGTTCATTAAGGATATTGGTCTGAAATTTTCTTTCTTCGATGTGTCTCTCTCTGGCTTAGGTATCAGGGTGATATTGGCTTCATAGAATGAGTTTGGGAGGGTTCCCTCCTCTTCTATTTCATGGAATACTTAGAGAAGTGTTGGAATGAGCTCTTCTTTAAAGGTTTTGTAGAACTCGGCTGAGAACCCATCTGGTCCTGGAATTTTCTTTATTGGTAGGCTTTTGATGACTTCTTGCATTTCATTATTTGAAATTGATCTACTTAAATTGTGTATGTCCTTCTGGTTCAGTTTGGGTAATTCATAGGTCTCTAGAAACCTGTTGATTCTTCAATATTTTCTGTTTTGTTGGAGTATAAATTTTCAAAATAGCTTCTAATTATGTTTTGTATTTCAATCGTGTCTGTCGTGATATTTCCTTGTTCATTTTGAATTTCAGTAATTTGAGTTTTCTCTCTCCTTCTCTTTGTTAGTGTGGCTAAGGGTTCATCAATTTTGTTTATTTTTACAAAGAATCAACTATTTATTTTGTCAATTTTTTCTGTTGTTTCAATTTTGTTGATTTCAGCTCTGATTTTAACTATTTCCTTTCTTCTACTACTTTTGGTGTTGCTCTGTTCTTATTTTTCTAGGGCTTGGAGCTATAGTGTTAGGTCGTTTATTTGTTGATTTTTTCTTCTTTTATTTAATGCACTCCATGAAATAAATTTTCTTCCCAGTACTGCTTTCATAGTGTCCCAGAGATTTTGATATGATGTTTCTTTGATCTCATTTACCTCTGAGAATTTAATTTCCTTCCTGATGTCTTCTGTTATCCATTCATCATGCAGTAGTTTATTATTTAATTCCAGGTGTTGGAGTAGTTTCTGTTTTTTATTCTGTCATTTATTTCTAATTTCAACCCATTAAGATCTGATAGAATACAAGACAGTATCTCTATCTTCCTGTACTTGCTAACATTAGCTTTGTGGCATAAAATTTGGTCTATTTTAGAGAAGGATACATGTGCTGCTGAGAAGAAAGTGTATTCACTCTTTGTTGATTGGTATATTCTATATATGTCCATTAAGTCTAAATTATTGATTGTTTTTTGAGATCTATGGTTTCTTTATTCAATTTTTGTTTGGAGGATCTGTCCAGTGGTGAGAGAGGTGTGTTAAAATCACCTAGCATTATTGTGTTGTGGTATATTGGATTTCTGGAATTGAGAAGGATTTATTTGTTGTATATGGATGAGCCTCTGTTTGGGGCTTAGATATTTATGATTGTTATGTCTTGCTGATTTATGCTTCCCTTAAGCAGTATGAAATGTCCTTCTTTATCCCTTCTGACTAACTTTGGCTTGAAGTCCACATTTTCTGATATGAGGATGGATACTCTGGCTTTTTTGCTGAGTCCATGTGCATGGTATGTTTTTTCCCATCCTTTCACCTTTAGTCTGTGGGTATCTCTTTTTATGAGATGAGTCTCTTGTAGGCAGCAAATTGTTGGATCTTTCTTTTTAATCCAATCTGCCATCCTATGTCTTTTGATTGATGAGTTCAGGCCATTAACGTTCAGGGTTATTATTGAGATATGATTTGTGTTCCTGGTCATTTGGCTCTTTTTTTTTTTTTTTTTTTTGACACAACTTGGTTTCTCCTTTATTTGCTATTCCTTTAGGGTAGTTCCTCCCTTTGCTGATTTGCTTCTTTGTTTTTCATCTCTTCCTCATGGAATATTTTGCTGAGAATATTCTGTAATGCTGCCTTTCTTTTTGTAAATTCTTTTAGCTTTTGTTTATCATGGAAGGATTTTATTTCATTGTCAAATCTGAAGGTTAGTTTTGCTGGTTGGCATCTGTTTTCTTTCAGGGCTTGAAAAATGTTGTTCAGGCCCCTCTAGCTTTTAGGGTCTGGATTGAAAAATCTGTTGATATCCGTATTGGTTTCCCCCTGAATGTAATTTGTAATTTGATTCTTTTTCACTCGCAGCCTTTAAAATTCTATCTTTATTTTGTATGTTAGGTATTTTCATATAATGTGCCTTGGTGTGAGTCTGTTGTAATTTTGTGTATTTGGAGTCCTATAAACCTTTGTACTTAATTTTTCATTTCTTTCTTCAGATTTGGGCAATTTTCTGATATTATTTCATTGAATAGATTATTCATTCCTTTGGTTTGTTTCTCTAAGCCTTCGTCAATCCCAATAATTCTTAAATTTGGCCTTTTCATGAATCCCATAATTCTTGTAGATTCTGTTCATGATTTCTTACCCATCTTGTCTGTTTGGTCAACTTTGTTTTCATGATTAAATATTTTGTCTTCAGTGTCTGAGGTTCTGTCTTCCATGTGTTCTATCCTATTGGTTATGCTTTCTATGGAGTTTTTAATTTGGTTTATTGTGTCCTTTATTTCAAGGATTTCTGTTTTTTTTTTTTCAATATCTCTAACTCTTTATTGAAATGATCTTTTGCTTCCCGTATTTGCTATTTTAACTGTCATTTGGTGTGATTTTCAATGCCTGCATTTGCTCTTTCATCTCCTCATTTGCTTCCCTGATCATTTTAATTATTTACATTCTGAACTCCCTTTCTGACATTTCTTCTGCCATGCTGTCATTGGATTTTATTGCTATACCATCTAGGTTTGTTTGGGACATTTTATTCCCTTGTTTTCTCATATTGCTCTGGTATCTGCCCCTCTAGTAGTGAAACTCTGGGATATTGCAGATTTCCTCTATTGACTAATATTGTCTTTGTAGATTTCCAGTAACTCACCTCTTAGCCTTCAGTAGCCTGAAGTCTTGGAGGAATTTGATAATGTGGTGCTCCACTAGGAAGCTGCCCCTCTAGGGGTGGTGGCCTTCAGGTGGGATATATTCCCTATCAGTGGGCAATGGCGCCTCCACTTGTTGACTGATGGTCAGCCAAAGGGGGACTAGACTGCAGACTGGGGGACGTCTGATCTAGGCCTGTCTCTCTGGTTCTACTACCCTGATGGGAAATCCTTGCCCAGTGGGGATGACTCACCTGATGGGGAAGTTTGCCTGGGCAGCTCTCCTCCAAGAAGTTCCCTTCGATCCAGAAGTACCACCTACTGCCTGGGCTGGGGAGCCTGGCCCTGCAAGGGACTCCCTTGCAGAGCAGCCCTCTGCTACGTTACCTGGGGACCTGAGATACTGCCTGGGCCTCAGACTCTCACTCTGCATCGAAGCCTCTCGCTGTGTGCCCTCCTCTGCAATGCTTCCAGTTGACTGAGTTCTCGGCTCCAGCAGTGGAGTCTCACTGGGCCACTCATCCACGAAGTTCCTTGAATTTCAGGACTACTGCCCCATCCGGGGATCCCGACCCATGGGAGAGACTCACCCGGTGGCTCTGAGTTGGTCCTGAGTCTGTCAATACCTTCTCTTCTTGATTCCTGGTTCCTGTCAAAGGTCTTCTAGTCTCCTGTGGGTGTCTCAGGAAGGGAGCTGCCCTTCCAGTGATGATGGCCACACCCTCAGGAATAATTCAAAATGCCGCACTAGCCTATAAAGAAGCCTCTGGCTACCTCCTCGATGCAGGCAGCCTGACTCACCTGCCAGCTTGCTCCGCGAATGTGACTGACCAGTGATGGCACCCGTCCTTGGTGCAGGGATCAGGCCCTATATTTATACTTATTCCCTAAATTCTGTTTTTCTCAAAACTCTATTTAATCTTTCTAAGACAGGTACAATCTCTCAAACCTAATGATTTCTGTAGAAAAATTCCTACTTCTGGAAAAACAGAGTAAGGTAATGAAAGTGCTCACTAAATTGGTGAAAGAACTTATTAGGAACAGAAGTGAAGGGTAGTGAGTGTGCATATTGAGTAATTAGGGCGTTGATGACTCAGTAAAGCTGATCACTGGAATCCCTTGGAATGAAATTTTCTCAGTAAACTTCCTCAGATTTATCTATCATTACAGTAATATGCTCAAGAAGCAATCCAGACTGTTCTGCACTAATTCTGTATTCATTTTGAATACCAAGTAATCCTTCTGAAATGACCTTCTTGGGTGAGAAGTTTGTACTTACATCATTAACGATTTTTTTTCTCTAAGAAAAATAAGATTTGCATGTATTGAAGTTAACTGTAATTTTTTTAACATCTGTCTTGCTTCAGGGGCAAATCACAGAACTTAATTTCTTATTTTTATGTAACTAAAAATATAGAGCACAGACAAGTAGATTTCTTTAACTGAAAAGAAGATAATTCCTATGAGCATAAGATACCAAGATGAGTAGAGGATTGATAAAATAGCCCTATCTTGAGCATTAACATCTTTCTCTGATTATCTTTATCCATCTTCAAGCCATCATGAACTTATCCCAGTTTCTTTTGAAAAAATATTTTCCTGTCTTTACTGAACATGTTCAGAATTTTTCTTTTCATTTTTCTTTAAACAATGTAATATAAAAATTATTTACATACATTTACATTATATTAGGTATTATAAGCAATTTAGAAAAGATTTTGCGCATACAAGAGGATATGCTTAGGTTATTGGTGAAAAAGAAGAAACGTGCATTGATGTTCATGACCTTTACAACAAGTAGAACTTCATCTTTTGCTGCTCATATCCTTCCAAATTTCTTATTGAGGACTGGGAATGTAGCTCAGTGATAGAGTGTTTACTGGACATGCTCAAGGCACTGGGTTCAATCCCAGAACTGAAGAGAAAAATTTGTGTGTTCACTAATCATTAAAGAGTCAAATCTGAGGTAACCATGTATTCCAATAAGCCCTCAAAACATAACAATTACCAACAGAGAAAGCCCTTTAAAGAAAGCCCTTTAAAGCAAAAAGACCAAATAACAGATTGTAATTTTTTCCAAGTGCTTTATGTGTGTAGTGAAACATTTTTGCAGACTAGACCAGTGAAACCAGTGTGTGAAAATATTTCTGTCACGTGTTTAAAGCATATCTACATTTTTGGACAATGAATGAGAAATTCTGATCTTCTTTAAGAATAGTAAGCAAAACTCATATGCACTAAACAAATAAGGTGTTATACTGATTTTCTTGTTGCAAATTTTGAATTTTGCATATTGAGATTTTTAAAAATCTTTAACTTCTTTTATAGTATCTGAATATATTCCTTGAAATATATAAATGTATAAATTTGGATTGTCTTCCACTTAAAATGCCATTTGTACAAGCTTTCTTAGAAAAAAAGAACTACTAGCCCCCAAAATGTTTATTGGCCTGATGAGTGTCAAAAAGGATGCATTTGATGGCCATGCGCCTGAGGAAGTACAACATTTTGCCTGTGCTTTTCTCATGTTTAGTTTTTATTACAATGACATGACATGGCATGGTTTCATTACAGTGAGTCCTATTTCTTTTAGGACTTACATCTATGCTAATTGTCATAGCTAATTAGAGCCAAAGTAGTCAAACCAACAAAATAAATGTCCTTTAAAAGAAACACTTTTTGACAATATATTTTACCATTATGTAGTTGAAAATTAAAATAATCTAACAAACACTGGTTCTTGGCTCAGAAGGGTCACATATCTTGGCATTAACTTGTATATCAAACATTTTGTGTGTCAGACACGACAGGTTTTTATTCTTCAACATCTAATATTGTTAGAAAATACCCATATCAGAGAGCATACATTTAAAACAATTTCTACTTCAATAAGAATCTGAACAAGGAATAAAATTTAATAAGCAAAAATTGATGTCACCATGAACAGTATACTTCAGACGAGTTCATGTCCCCAGGAGACCTTTCTGGGATGGGCATGGCCGTTTCCTTCCCCTCTGACCAACCTAAGTACAGGGAAATCAGTATGAATAATGAATTGTAAGTAGGCATGCTGAAGTCATTAGAATGGCAGGCTCACAATATGTATTATTATGCTGTTATTATTCTGAACCCTCATCACTGTGCATGCATGAAAATTTCAGTTGTTCAAGGTACATTTAATAGTGCAAATTACTGGGAGATATCCCAAACTTGTGGACTACCAGAACCTGGGAATAAAATGGGCAAGAGCACCAGAGCAGGGCCCTGGTCCCAACTGATGGTCAAGTACAACTGCTGCTATTGCAATTATTAGTCCACTTAGAGCAGCTGCTCTACCCAATCCCAGCTGTGAGTCAGGCATCATAAATGTATCATCTCTTTTAAACCTTGAAGACTCCATTTTAAAAAGGAGGAAACTGAGCCTCACTAAGATTAAGTGATTCTCTTCAGGCCACAAAGCTAGTAAAGGAGCAGAAAACCAAAGTCTCTTTTTCTCCAGTTTATCATCTCATAAATACCTCAGGCTTCCTGAGGTGAAAGAATAAAGTAGGATAAGAATTTTTTTCCATAGCAAGGGCTGGAAGACCTCTTACTGTTTCTTGATGTGTTTTTCTCCTAGAACAAACCTGTTAAACAATTCTACTAAAACTGCAATGATCCATCTGACTCACTGTAATGAAAGAATACTTAATACGAAGCAGGTTTTCTTCTTTTAAACACAGGTATTGTAACAGCTTAGTTTTCTAAAAGAGATTACTGTATTAGTCTAAAAAAATAGAATGAGTCATATAAACTACATTTTCTGAAAAAGGTCATTACAAATGGGTACTCAAAATTCACCAATTTGTGTCCCATTGTAAACATTTTTGTGTTCAGTCTGAAAAGGCTTCTCCAAAAGACAAGCCATGCTGAAATGACTTATCCCTAAAGCTTCCCTCAGAAATACCATACAAACCCTGTGTGGGAACACTGTTGCTAACCAAGGTTTAATGCAGCTTAGTACAAAGCAGATTGGAATAGATCTGCATGTGGCAGCTTCAGAGAAGTGGCCCTTCATGTCATATTTACTAAGGCTGATGCTCTTGACCACAGGGAGGTCATTTTGATGTAATAGGTTAATCTGGTAGGATCCCCATGAAGACCAGTCATTTTGTACAGATTCAGTGTATTCCTTTCTGTGCCTCTGCCAATGGCTCATTCTCTTCATTACCTCCTGTAATGAGGTGCTGTTCACATTCAACTGAACGGAACATACCAGTAAAAGAGGAAATGGGATCCCCACAGGGAGTTCTGGGAGCTGTGGGTGGTCTTCTGCTGCTTTCATCATTCAGGTAACAAAGTACAGGGTGTGGAATATGCCAATCTATGAAAAGATCTTGAAGTTTAGGGTATGAATTAAATATTGATATGAGAATAATTTACATCCTGTGCACTATAGCTGATATAGAATAATTTAGCTCCTTTGCTATATGACTTAGGGAGAAAGTCAAGATTTTACTTGAATGGCTCTAGAAGATGTGAAGTTATAAAATTAACTGTTGCTTCTGCCCAGCCCCTTCTCTTAACTCTGTCCTTTTGATTCTGGGCTTCTTGGTAGCAAGGAGAGTATATTTGTTCTGTGATGTAGTTGTCCATTCTGTAGCACAGTGGCACATACTAGGAACTAAAAAATGTTCGTTGAAAGAATAATAGAATCCTAGCTTAGAAATTAGACAATTTGGATATTAAAACCATAATACTCATATTTGCCAAACTACTTAATCCCTTCGAATCTTATAGGTAGATGGTGACTATCTAATGATATTCATTTAACTTTCTACTCATTATTTGAATATTGTTCGGTTTTAGCACTGTACGTTTTTGTTACCTCAGGTCCTTTGGAAGACTTCCAGCATGATCTTGAAGTATCTTAAGAGAGAAAAAGATAATGCTGCTTAGTTTTATTTTTCTCTTCTCCAATAAGAAGGATTACTTTCATACTGTAAAGGTAGAATCGATATGGCCAAGGGACATTGAGGTACAAGAGAGATGGAGCACTGGTTAGAAATCACCTGCATGTAGGTTTTCAATGATTTTTTTAAATGTAAGCACAAGTAGATTGCATCTGTGTGTAGCAATACCACTGTTGATGTGCTTGGGCAACCAACCACTTTCAGTAGTTTTAGAAAAACCACACAAATGGAGCAGTGTCAGGACACTGGATAAAGTGTCTTAGGTTTCGGTCTCTCCAGAGCAGACTCAGATAAGGATTTTGGTACAAGCAGTTATTGGGGAAGTTCAGGTGAAGCACAGAATGAGAGTAGAGGAATGAGACAGGGAGGGAGGAAAGCAAACAAACATGCGCTGATGAGTGAAATACTCCTGTTGGAAATGGGGCTTCTTCCATCTGCAGCCCCTCAAGGAGATTGAAGAACTTGCCTTGAGGAGGCGGGATCTGCCAGTGTAGCTCAATCCAACAAACTTAGTCTTTTATTAGAATTCCCTGGGGAAAATCCTGGCCTGCTCAGGTGTCTAGTAGGGTCCCCTGTCAGAGAGTGCCCTCTGGTAGATATGAAGGCAATATGTGGGAACTGGGCAGTGACCTTTGGGAAGACTGGGCAGGTATGGGTGGGGATCTAGAGGAAGGAGTACTCTGCTACAGAGAGATAAACTTAACTCCTATTTTTTAGAGATGGAGAAAATGTAAATTTCAGGATCTTTACATTAGCAAAATGGATACTAATTTCCAGAAAAAATTCCCACTATTTTTGAAATATTAGTGGAAAATAATAAAACAGCACAGGTTTACTAAATAATGCCAAATTAACTTCATTAAAAATACAGCTACTAGAGTAGTTTATCTGAAATCTTGATTTTAGAAGTTCATGGCACCTACATGACTTTCCTAATCTTGTAGACAAAATAGATGAAGTTGAAGATGGTCAAATTCACAGGTAACTAACAGTATCTACCATGTTGATGAATTGTTACTTGTCACCCTAGTTCAGTGTGTCTACTTATTTTAAAGCTAATCCATTTCCATTTTTCTTTGTTTTTTAGATGATAGGGATAGAACCTATGGTCTTGCACAAGGCAAACAGTCTGCCACTGAGTTATACCCCAGTCCTGATTCAATTTCTTTTGAAAAAAATAAAATGTACTTACACAGGAATTTTGAAGTGTCCTTTAATTGGAGGAAGTTTTTCCTCTCAGACATGAGGATCTTTGATTCAGGAGAAGGTATCTAGTGTTATGCTCTAAAACTCTGCACTGCACTTTTTTTTAAAAAATATAAATACTATGGATAAAGACATGGAAGATATTATCTGTAAATTTCCCAGCAAGGAGAAATGTCTACTCTGATGAGTGATACAACTGGGTTGAAGAAAACTCTTAATACCATAGAATGATGAATTGAAACTAATGATTGGTTTTATTAAGAAGTATGTTAGTCAGCTTTTTGTCACTGTGACCAGAATACCTGATAAGAACAACTTAGAGGAGGAATGATTTATTTTGGCTCATGCTTTCAGAGGTTTCAGTCCATGGTTGGCTGACTCTTAGGCAGAAACATCACAGAGGGAGGATATGGAGGAAGAAAGCTTCTCAACTCATGGAAGCCAGGAAACAGAGAGATATAGAGATGACAGAGACAGAAATGACAAAGACAGAAATAGAGATAGAGGGAGAGAAAGGGGAAGGGGCCAGGGACAAGATATGGTCTTCAAGTCATGCCTCCAGTAACCTATTTCCTTCAACCATGCCCCAACTTCCTACGATTTCTACCATCTTTCAGTAGTTAATTCAGCTGTCAATGGATTAATCTCATGAGGTTAGGACTCATATATCTAATCACTTCCCCAGAGTCCCATCTCTGAATATTACTGCACTGAGAACCAAGCCTTTAACCTATGAGCTTTTGGTGTATATTCCAGATCTAAAGCACAAAAGGGAGAAAATATAAAATTTTGCTTCTAGGTTAGAAAATAAAAGCATGCCAGTATAAGATGGAAGAATCTATTTTACAGTGTTCTTGTAGGAAAGATCCAGGGCTTTTAGTTCATTACAAGCTTAAAATGAGCCAATTTATTTCAGCTGCCAAAAACCCTAATGCAATCTTAGACTGAAGACATAAAATCATTATGTCCAGAACAATTGTATATCTTACTAGTTCAGTTGTATCTGGTGAACTGTGCTCCATTCTGAAGTGTATCACTTGATGAGAACATCAGGGGTCATTTGGATACATACTTCTTAGCCTGGGTGCATTTACCCTTGGTGGAATTCAAGGTGTGCCAGGCAGGCCAGAAGCCACAGAATAAATACGATGGATTTTCCATAGACACTGATTTTACTTGGGTATTTGGTGAGGGAAAGGAGAGTTAGTTAAGGGTTGAATAATTTGAAACTTCAAACTATTGAAACTACTTAAAAATAGTTTTGAAGTTAAAAGTTATATTGCTGTATTATGAAGCAGAATACAAAGTCCACACAGAATTTTAAGCTAACTCTAAGATATCAAAGATGTGTCAGCTTGTGGATGGTGACTTTAAATATTGTTTCCAGATCTCTGAAAGATGTGAGTTCAACCTTCTTTGCAGGTACTTTCAGTCAACAAATATTTATTGAGTACCTACTGTGTGCTAAGCAGTGATCTGAGTGTTTGAAACAGATCAATTAGCAAAACTGATTATAGCTCTGCCTTTGTGGGAACTCAAATTCTGAGTAGAAGTTTGAGAAGCAGAGCTTACTCTTAATTTTACAAGTGAAAAGATTAGAAGACACAGTTGGTTCAGAGTTCTTTTCCTCATTCTACAATTTGCTATGAATGCTGGGAAGTTATTTAATTTTTTAAAGTCTCAGTTTTCTCATCTATACCACTGTAGAACAAGACCTATCTACTTTATTGATGGTATTAATGAAATAATGTGGGCAAAACATCCAGGGAAGTATGTGATATAAAGTATTTGTTTAATTGGTCAATAAATTATGATTATTATTACAGATGTCAAGTGACTTGCCTAAATCTGCACGGTTGCATAGCAACCGCTTTGTGTTGAAACCCTTGATTCCTACTCCTGAGCTCTTTTATGACAGCACATGTCTCCTTGCTGTCTGCAAGAGAAGGGAGGCTAACTGAACTGAGGTAAAGCAAGGTCCCAGAGGATCCCTACTGGGCAGTGAGTGAGGGCATGTGGGCCCAGCTGCATCTCAGTTTGGCTCATGGAGCTACTCTGAGAGGACTCTCTTCTCCTACTCCAAAACTCAGAAAATAAATATTTGTCTTTTTTCTATTATTAAAGTAATTCATGCACAATAAGAAAAAAGTACAAATGCAGAAAATGCAACAATAAAACAAAAACACTGAAAAACAGTACAAGTTATATCTTAATTAAAATTGTGATGTAATCTGTCAGTTCTCTTTAGTATATGGTTTTATTTTCAGCAGAGTTGTAGTCCATGTGTTCAGTTTTCTATCTTGATTTTTATTATTAAAATGTATGCTTTCCCTTATGTAATTAGAACATTTAACATGTTTACAACTGCATAGCAATCTATACAGGATATAACAAATTTCTTAACAATTTTGTTCAGGGTGGACTTCTAGGCTGTGGTAATGAACATCTTGTGTGTGACTAGCCTTCATGGTAGTGAGTTCTCTCCTTACCAATAGGAGGAAGTGGTCTTGCTTTATGTATTTGAGTTTTAGGAACTCAAATCTGAGTTGTCCACCGCTCAGGCTTTTCCCAGGCAAAATCTTCCTTTTTGAGCATAGTTTTTTCACCTGATTACTTTTTTTCTTTGGATAGCTTTTTGACTCCTAAATCACCCCTGTTCTAGAATATATTCTTTGACTCTTCTTTGCCACTCATTTCACATCCACAGATTTATCCTATCTCCACCTGCCTTGCTTTCTTCTAAGAATCTATTGATGGAATCCACTGGTTAAGTGCCTATTGATGGGATCCACTGGTTAAGTGCCTATTGATGGGATCCACTGGTTAAGTGCCTATGAATATTTAACATTTAACATTTTGTGTGTGTATGTGTGTGTATGTGTGTGCGTACCTGTATGCACATACCAGTTTACAGTGTGAGCTGTAGTTTCAGACTATAGTACTAAAAAATTCTAGAACACTTTGAACTTTATGAGTTGTTAGACTCTATGTGGCTTGCATTTGGGTTAGGTAGGTATTAAAAATATATATTGCTGGGGGTATTTGTTGGAGAAAGTTTTTATACAGTGGGAAAACATTCCCTGCCATTCTGATATAGACTGTACACAAAAAGATGATCAATCCAGATATTCTCTAATTCAAAGAAAATATGACCCATATTTTTGATCACACCATTCTGCCTTTGCTGCTCAGAAATTGAGACAAATTTTCCCATAAAACACTGGAGAATGATGAAAGCCTCAGGGAAGAAAGAATATATTGTCTTTCTTTCTGGTGCTTTATGGAGTAAATGTGAAACATTGCTGAGCTTCATCTGAAGGTCAGAAAGTTTTCATGCGTGGATCATGTGGGTATCAGACTTACTGAATTAAGATTCAAAATGCATATCTAAAACTTGAGGCTGTGTACTGTTCCACATGACTGATTTTTCTTCCTGATACATCAGATATTCTTTTTTCAATATAATTAATCAGGGGAATGCACATGAAATTCTAAGTGACTATTTCATTACTCTTAACTCTTAGTTCATATCTGAAGTCAGGGAACAGTAACAAAAAATGGAAATAACCTTCCATTGTACCAGGAACTGTGAGTGCAAAATAATTTGAACATGTTGAATTGTAGAAGAAAGATATTTATGTACTGTTCAAGATCAAATGTTCATAAATCTGGAGTATTTGAAGAGTTCAGCTAGTAAGGAAGTTAGTAAGTGCTGTATGATCACTCTCCAAGTTGGTTGCTGGTATGGTTTTCTAATTTTGTTCAATTTTCTTTATAAACTTGTCCTTTGATATTTTTATAACTCTAACACTTTTGGAGTTTGAGGTAGATTTGGAGTCACAGATGGAACAAGTTTGATGTTTTCTCAAAAAGGTCGTCCAACTTCCTTAACTTCCAATGAACATTTATGTTTCTCTTGCTCTCTCTCCCCCCTCCCTCTCTCTTTCTGATTTTTTTTAATTTTACTTTTATATTATCTGTATCTTTTAGTGCTATCCCTCTTGTTATCACAAATTTCATGTTTCATAGAAATTGAGTAGTGAGAGCTAGGACTTAGGTCACCAGTCATGGCTTCTCCATTCCTCATGGATCTCACACTGGATGATGAAATCAAAGTCAAAGATTTTCACTCCACTCACCTTGTTATGCCTAAGGCTACCAGATGACCAGGTGTATCCTGCATCTCCATGGTTTGCTTTGGTTCTAAGACATGACTTTATAATAGATGCAAGAACAGATAGATCCATGCCCCTGTTCCGCCATACTGTAGTGGCTCCCAACAGACAGAAATGAGAATAAATGTGAAGGAGACCACAGTCCTTCCATAGCGCATGTGATTTTGAAGGAGGAGAAATCTAACATAGATTGAGAGAGGTGTATGACAGCTGCTGCCATTTCTTTTTCTTTTTAAAAAAGAACTGGGAGATCATCTCCCATTTAGGCTACAGGAATCAATCATATTTTTTTGTTCAGCAGTTACATATTTAGTCTCCTAGATTGACCATTTTGGTAAGTTCTAAAAAAGATATAAAGCTATCAAGATACTTGTCTTCAGTGAGCTTACAATTTAATAGGGTATGAGGAAGGCAGGAGTGAGGGAAAAGAGGAAAACAAGCAGCCACGATGTGAGTTAAATGCAGTTATGCACTGGATAACAAGGTTTTGGTGAACGACGGTGTGCCTTTATAATGGTGGTCCCGTAAAAATAATGCCTCCTGTTGTTTTATCTGTCTCAATTTGTGTAAGTATATTCTATGATGTTTGTGCAATGATAGCATCACCTAACAGTGCATTTTTCAGAACATATCCCATTGTTAAGTGACACATGATTGAACAGAGTAGATCCTCACTAAATACTTGCTGGATAAATGATTACAGTAGCACTGAGAATCAGAGGTCAGAGAGATCACATTTGTTTGGAAGACTCACTCCCTGATGTGGTATTCTGAATTGGCCTTTAGAACAGAGGTAGGGACATCAAGTGACTGCTCCCTGCCGCCAGGACCTCCAGACCAACTGACTGAACCCTATCACTGGGACTCCAGACTGACTGATTGCACCCGGCCTTCAGGATCCCACAACCACCCCAAACACACCTGACCTCCAGGACCCCTGCCTGACCAACCGCAACCTGCCGCCAGGACCTCCAGCTAACCATGTCCACACCCTGAGCTGTAGCTCCCCATTTGCCAACTCATTTTGAAGCCAGAGTGGCCATCTTGGATAATCCTGGAAGCCATAGCTCTGATCTTTAGGTGGGGCAAATCCCATCCTGAGACGCCTGCTGGAGGCTTGAAGTTCATTGTCGGGTACCTCTCATGCATCAGACTACTGAACACTGGGAGGTTTCATTACTATATGACTGTTATACTGTAGATTTTCTTTTTTCTCCTTATTGGAAAAATTTAAGTTTTTATTTCTTTACTTTTCTTCCTCTCCTTTTGTTTACCTGTTTTTATTTCTTTAATTTTCTTCCTCTTCCTTTTGTTTACCTGTTCCCTCAGAGTCTCTTTCTCCCTTTTTGCATGCTAACATCCAATTTCTTTTGATTACCTTCTCACCCTTTCTATTATCTACAACTTCTGTATATTCTTTTCTTATCCCATTAACAGCCACATTCTACATCCCTCTACATCCTCTTTGTCCTCCATTAGAAATTGCAGACCTTATTACAAATCTGTTTGTTTTACTGAAGATAATATTTGAACTCATTCTGTTTAGTATGACAATTTTGTTATTGTCCTCATAGGGGCTATTTGGTCTAGGATTGCATAGTGTCTGAATTAGGCACTGCTAATATTGATCTCCCCTTAAAGAAAGGGTTTTGGAAACCTATAGGGCCAGTATAAGCCTATAGGGGGAAATCTGCAATACACACATGAAAAAACAAGGGAAGAAAATGATCCAAACAAATCTGGATTCTATATTAATAGAATCTGATGACAGTATGTTAGAAGAAATGTCAGAAAAGGACTTCAGATTATACATGATTAAGATGATTTGTGAAGCAAAGGATGAGATAAGATAGCAGATGCAGGCAATGAATGATAATACTAAATAAGCTGAAAGAGCAAAAGAGCACATGCAGGAAGCAAAAGATCATTTCAACAAAGAGATAGAGATTCTCAAAAAAAACAAACAAACAACAACAACAACAACAATAAAAACAGGAAATCCTTGAAATGAAGGAAACAATAAACCAAATTAAAAACTCAATGGAAAGCATCACCAAAAGACTAGACCACTTGGAAGACAGAACCTCAGACAATGAAGACAAAATATTTAATCTTGAAAATAAAGTTGCCCAAACAGAGAAGATGGTAAGAAATCATGAACAGAATCTCCAAGAATTATGGGACATCATGAAAAGACCATATTTCAGAATTATTGGGATTGAGGAAGGCACAGAGATACAAACCAAAGGAATGAACAACCTATTCAATGAAATAATATCAGAAAATTTCCCAAGCCTGAAGAATGAAATGGAAAATCAAATACAAGAGGCTTACAGAACACCAAATGCACAGAATCACAACAGATTCACACCAAGGCACATTATAATGAAAATGCCTAACATTCAAAATAAAGATAGGATTTTGAAGGCTGTGAGAGAAAAGCACCAGATTACATATAGGGGGAGACCAATAGGGATAGTAGCTGACTTCTCAACCCAGACTCTAAAAGCTAGAAGGGCCTGGAACAACATATTTCAAGCTCTGAAAGAACTGGTTGTCAACCAAGAATCCTATACCCAGTAAAACTAACCTTCAGATTTGAAGATGAAATAAAATCCTTTCGTGATAAAAAAAAGTTAAAAGAATTTACAAATAGAAAGCCTGTGCTACAGAATATTCTCAGCAAAATATTACATGAGGAGGAAATGAAAAATAACAATGTAGATCAGCAAAGGGAGGAACTACCTTAGAGAAAAATCACTCAAAGGAGAAACCAAGTCAACATAAAAACCAAAAATAAGCCAAATGACTGGGAATACAAATCATATCCCAATAATAACCCTGAACGTTAATGGCCTAAACTCATCAGTCAAAAGACATAGACTGGCAGAATGGATTAAAAAGAAAGACCCAACAATATGCTGCCTGCAAGAGACTCATCACATAGAAAAGGACATCCACAGACTAAAGGTGAAAGGATCGGCAAAAACCTACCATGTACATGGACTCAGTAAAATGCGGGGGCTTCTATCCTTATATCAGATAAAGTGGACTTCAAGCCAAAGTTAGTCAGAAGGGATAAAAAGACATTACATACTGCTTAAGGGAACCATAGATCAGGAAGACATAACTATGGTAAATATTTATGCCCCAAACAATGGTGCATCCCTGTACATCAAACAAATCCTTCTCAATTTCAGGAATCACATAGACCACAACACAATAATTCTGGGTGACTTTAACACACCACTGTCACCACTAGATAGATCTTCCAAACAAAAACCAACCAAAGAAACCTTAAAACTCAATAACACAATCGATAACCTAGACTTAATAGACATATATAGAATATTCCATCCATCAACGAGTGGATTCACTTTCTTCTCAGCAGTGCATGGGACCTTCTCGAAAATAGACCATATGTTATGCCACAAAGCAGCCCTTAGGAAATGCAAAAAAATAGAGATACTGCCTTGTGTTCTATCAGATCATAATGGACTGAGAGTAGCAATCAATGACAAAATAAAAAAGAGAAATTACTCCAACACCTGGAGACTAAATAATATGCTATTTCAATGAAACATGGATAACAAAAAACATCAGGAAGGAGATAAAAAAATTCTTAGATGTCAATGAGAATGATGGTACAACATATCAAAAGCTCTGGGACACTATGAAAGTGGTACTAAGAGGAAAATTCATTGCATGGAGCGCATTCCAGAAAAGAATGAAAAGTCAACAACTAAATGACCTAACATTACAGCTCAAAGCCCTAGAGAAAGAAGAACAGAATAACAGCAAAAGTAGTAGAAGACAGGAAAAAATTAAAATCAGAGCTGAAATCAATGAAATTGAAACAAAAGAAACAATTCAAAAAATCGACAAAACAAAAAGTTGGTTCTTTGAGAAAGTAAACAAAATAGACAAACCCTTAGCCACACTAACAAAGAGAAGGAGAGAGAAAACTTAAATTACTAAAATTCATGATGAAAAAGGAAATATCACGACAGACACCACTGAGATACATAACATAATGAGAAGCTACTTTGAAAATCTGTATTCCAACAAAATAGAAACTACCGAAGACATTGACAAATTTCTAGAGGCATATGCTCCTCCCAAACTGAACCAGGAGGACATACACAAATTAAACAGATCAATATCAAGCAATAAAATAGAAGAAGCCATTAAAAACCTACCATCCAAGAAAAGCCAAGGACCAGACGGATTCTCAGCCGAGTTCTACAAGACCTTCAAAGAAGAACTCATTCCAATACTTCTCAAAGTATTCCAGGAAATAGAAAAGGAGGGTACCCTACCAAACTCATTCTATGAAGCTAATGTCACCCTCATACCCAAACCAGGAAAAGACACATCAAGGAAAGAAAATTTAGACCAATATCCTTGATGAATATAGATGCAAAGATCCTTAACAAAATATTGGCAAATCATATCCAAAAACGTATTAAGAAAATTGTGCCATGAACAAGTGGGGTGTATCCCTGGAATGTAAGGATGGTTTAACATCCGTAAATCAATAAACGTAATCCATCATATCAGTAGACTTAAGGATAAGAATCATATGGTTATTTCAATTAACACAGAAAAAGCGTTCGACAAAATACAACACCCCTTCATGCTCAGAACACTAGAAAAAAATAGGGATAGTTGGAACATACCTGAACATTGCAAAGGCTATTTATGCTAAGCCCATGGCCAATATCATTCTTAATGGAGAAAAACTAAAAGCATTTTCTTTAAAAACGGGAACAAGACAGGGATGTTCTCTTTCACCGCTTCTATTCAACATTGTCCTCGAAACTCTATCCAGAGCAATTAGGCAGACTAAAGAAATTAAAGGGATACGAATAGGAAAAGAGGAACT
This sequence comes from Sciurus vulgaris, assembly GCF_902686455.1. NCBI lineage: Eukaryota > Metazoa > Chordata > Mammalia > Rodentia > Sciuridae > Sciurus > Sciurus vulgaris. The sequence goes on from NC_136475.1 coordinate 64,837,953, forward strand.
TAAGCTGTCACTCTTTGCTGATGACATGATTCTATATTTAGAGGATCCAAAAACCTCCTCCAGAAAACTTCTAGACCTCATCAATGAATTCAGCAAAATAGCAGGCTATAAAATCAAAACGCATAAATCTAAAGCATTTTTATACGCAAGAGACAAAACAGCTGAAAGGGAAATGAGGAAAACAACTTCATTTGCAATAGCCTAAAAAAAAAATAATTGGGAATCAATCTAAACAAAGAGGTAAAGATTTCTGCAATGAAAACGTCAAAACATTGAAGAAAGAAATTGGGGAAGACCTTAGAAGATGGAAAGATCACCCATGTTCTTGGATAGCATGTTCTTGGATAGGCAGAATTAATATTGTCAAAATGGCCTTACTACCAAAAGTGCTATACAGATTCAATGCAATTCCAATTAAAATCCCAATGACATACCTCACAGAAATAGAGCAAGCAATCATGAAATTCATCTGGAAGAATAAGAAACCCAGAATAGAACGAACCTCGGGAGGTTTCAAGATGGCGGCCTAGAGGGTGGCTGCATTTCATGTTGCTCCAGGACTCAGGATTCAAAAGAGGAGATATTGAGAGACTTGGGACCAACTCAAAGCAGCCAGGTGAGTCTCTCCTGTTGGGGAGGAGTCCCGGATGGGATGGTAGTCCTGGAACGCAGGGAACTTTGTGAAGTAGAGCTGCCCGGCGAGACGCCCCTCCCCCCGCTGGAACAGTGAACTCGGACAACTGGGAGCGTTGTAGAGGAGGCCGCTCGGCACAGCGCTGGGACTCGGAGCAACCACTGGGGCTCCGGTGGCTGCCCAGGGGAGGAGCGGCGAGGAGAGCTGTGTGGACTCAGAACACCGGGGCCTGCCCTGAGGAGGAGGAGGAGGAGCGCGACCACTTGGATTCGAAGTGGCTATACGAGAGCTACAGGCAGGTTGCTAGAGGAGGAGCGGCGTGGTGAGCTATTTGGACTCAGACCACTTCTGAACACTGGGGCCTGCCCGGAGGAGTAGTAGGAGGAGGAGGAGTGCGGCGGGTCGTTTGGACTCGCAGTGACTGCATTAGAGCTCCAGGCGGCTGCTCAGAGGAGGAGGCGATTGGTGAGTTGTTTGGACTTAAAGCGACCGCTCCTGAACACAGGGGGCTGCCTGGAGGAGAAACGCGGTGGGTCGCTTGGTCTCCAGTGGCCGCACCAGAGCTCCGGGTGGTTGCCCAGAGGACGCATGCAGCAGGTCACGTGGATTCAGAGCCACTCAGAGTGACCACTCCTGAACACCCGGGGGGTTACCTGGAGAGGAGGAGGAACAGGGAGAGTCACTTTGACTTGCAGTGATTGATTGCCCAGGGCTATGGGTGATTGGTGGGAGGAGGAGGCACGCAGTGAGTTGCTTGGACTCCTAGTGACTGCACCGGAATACTGGGCGGCTGTCTGGAGGAAGAGGCGTGTGGCGAGTCTCTGGGACTCAGAGCGATTGTACGGGGCGCCACGTGGCTGCTCAGAGGAGGGGCCGCATAGCCAGGCGATTAGGTGCAGAGCAGGGTCCAAGGATCTAGGAGGCTTCTTGGTGGACGAGCCCCACAGAGACAGGCTTAGGGGCAGAGTGAATGTTCCAGGACTGCGAGCAGATTCTCTGAGGAGGGGCAACCTAAGGAGATTCATCTGCGAAGGGTGAGGCTCCCAGGCCCAGGAGGTAGGGTCGGGCCCCTGGGAACTTTGCAGAGGAAGGCAGCCCAGCCCAGGCGGTAGCTGTAAATTGAGGGGAACCTCTAGGAGGGAACTGACCAGCGACACCTCCCCACCGGGTGAGTCTTCCTTGACCGGTGAGGTTTCCCACAAGGAAACCACAAGGACGGTAAAACCAGAGACACAGGCCCAAACAGGCCTTGCCTCAGCCCGCAGCCTAGTTCCCCTTTGGATGACCATTGGTCAACAAGTGGAGGCACCTCTGCCCACTAGCAGGGAATATACCCCACCTGAAGGCCACCACACCTAGAGAGGCAGCTTCCTTGTGGAGCACCGCATTATCAACTTCCTCCAAGACTTCAGCCTACTGAAGGCTAAGAGGGGATATATATAGACATCTTCAGGGACATTGTAAGTCAATAGAGGAAATCTGCAATATCTCAGCGGTCCTCTGATACCTGAACAATATGTGAAAACAAGGAAAGAAAATGCTGCAAACAAATCTAGATGTTACATCAATAAAACCCAAAGAGAGCATGGCAGAAGAAATGACAGAAAAGGAGTTCAGAATGTACATAATTAAAATGATCAGGGAAGCAAACCATGAGATGAAAGAGGAAATGCAGGCACTGAATGATGAGATGAAAGAGCAAATGCAGGCATTGAATGATCATACCAATCTACAGTTAAAAGAGCAAATACAGGAAGCAAAAGATCATTTCAATAAAGAGTTAGAGATATTGAAAAAAAAAAAAACAGAAATCCTTGACATGAAGGAAACAATAAACCAAATTAAGAACTCCATAGAAAGCATATCCAATAGGATAGAACACCTGGAAGACAGAACCTCAGACATTGAAGAAAATATTTAACCTTGAAAACAAAGTTGAACAAATAGAGAAGATGGTAAGAAATCATGAATAGAATCTACAAGACTATGGGATATCATGAAAGGGCCAAATTTAAGAATGATTGGGATTGAGGAAGGCCTAGAGAAACAAACCAAAGGAATGAACAATCTATTCAATGAAATAATATCAGAAAATTTCCCTAATCTGAAGAATGAAATGGAAAATCAAGTTCAAGAGGCTTATAGGCCTCCAAATACACAAAATTACAACAGACCCACACCAAGGCACATTATAATGAAAATACCTAACATACAAAATAAAGACAGAATTCTAAAGGCTGCAGAGAGAAAGAATCAAATTACATTCAGGGGGAAACCAATACGGATATCAGCAGATTTTTCAATCCAGACCCTAAAAGCTAGAAGGGCCTGGAACAACATTTTTCAAGCCCTGAAAGAAAATGGATGCCAACCAAGAATCTTATACCCAGCAAAACTTACCTTCAAATTTGACAATGAAATAAAATCCTTCCATGATAAACAAAAGCTAAAAGAATTTACAAAAAGAAAGCCAGCATTACAGAACATTCTCAGCAAAATATTCCATGAGGAAGAGATGAAAAACAAAGAAGCAAATCAGCAAAGGGAGGAATTATCCTAAGGGAATTGTCAAATAAAGGGGGAAACAAGTTGTGTCAAACAAATAAATAAATAAAATTTAAAAAATGAACCAAATTACCGGGAAACCAAATCATATCTCAATAGTAACCCTGAATGTTAATGGCCTGAATTCATCAATCAAAAGACATAGGCTGGCAGATTGGATTAAAAAGAAAGATCCAACAATATGTTGCCTACAAGAGACTCACCTCATAGAAAAACATACCCATAGACTAAAGGTGAAAGGATGGGGAAAAACATACCATGCACATGGACTCAGCAAAAAAGCTGGAGTATCCATCTTCATTTCAGATAATGTGGACTTCAAGCCAAAGGTAGTCAGAAGGGATAAAGAAGGTCATTTCATACTGCTTATGGGAAGCATAAATCAGCAAGATATAACAATCATAAACATCTATGCCCCAAACAGTGGCTCATCCATGTATGTCAAACAAATCCTTCTCAATTTCAGACACCAAATAGACCATAACACAATAATACTAGGTGATTTTAGCACGCCTCTCTCACCACTGGACAGATCTTCCAGACAAAAATTGAACAAAGAAACCATAGATCTCAATAACACAATCAATAATTTAGACTTAACGGACATTTATAGAATATACTATCCAACCAAGAGTGAATACACTTTCTTCTCAGCAGCACATGGATCCTTCACTAAAATAGACCATATATTATGCCACAAAGCTAATGTTAGCCAATACAAGAAGATAGAGACACTAGCATGTATTCTATCAGATCATAATGGATTGAAGTTAGAAATAAATGAAAGAGTAAAACACAGAAACTATTCCAACATCTGGAGATTAAACAATATGCTATTATATGATGAATGGATAACAGAATATATTAGGAAGGAAATTAAAAAATTCTTAGAGGTAAATGAGAACACAGAAAGATCATATCAAAATCTCTGGGACACTATGAAAGCAGTACTTAGAGGGAAATTTATTTCATGGAGCGCATTTAATAAAAGAAGTAAAACTCAACAAATAAACGACTTACCACTACAGCTCAAAGTCTTAGAAAAAGAAGAAGAGACCAGCACCCAAAGTAGTAGAAGACAGGAAATAGTTAAACTCAGAGCTGAAATCAATGAAATTGAAACAAAAGAAACAATACAAAAAATTGACAAAATAAATAGTTGGTTCTTCGAAAAAATAAACAAAATTGATAAACCTTTAGCCACACTAACAAAGAGAAGACGAGAGAAAACCCAAATCACTACAATTCGGAATGAACAAGGAAATATCACAACAGACACAATTGAAATATAAAACATAATTAGAAGCTGTTTTGAAAATCTATACTCCAATAAAATAGAAAATTTCGAAGACATCAACAGGTTTCTAGAGACATATGAATTGCCTAAACTGAACGAGAAGGACATACACAATTTAAATAGACCAATTTCAAGTACTGAAATAGAAGAAGTCATCAAAAGCCTACCAACAAAGAAAAGTCCGGGACCAGATGGGTTCTCAGCCGAGTTCTACAAAACCTTTAAAGAAGAGCTCATTCCAATACTTCTCAAAGTATTCCATAAAATAGAAGAGGAGGGAACCCTCCCAAACTCATCCTATGAAGCCAATATCACACTGATACCTAAACCAGACAGAGACTCATCAAGCAAAGAAAATTTCAGACCAATATGCTTAATGAACATCGACGCAAAAATTCTCAACAAAATTTTAGCAAATCGCATACAAAAACATATTAAAAAGATAGTGCACTATGATCAAGTGGGTTTCATCCCAGGGATGCAAGGTTGGTTCAACATCAGGAAATCAATAAACGTAATTCACCATATCAATAGACTTAAAGTCAAGAATCACTTGATTATTTCAATAGATGCAGAAAAAGCATTTGATAAAATACAGCACCCCTTCATGCTCAAAACACTAGAAAAAATAGGGATAGTGGGAACATTCCTTAACATTGTAAAGGCCATTCATGCTAAGCCCATAGCTAATATCATTCTAAATGTTGAAAAACTGAAAGCATTCCCCCTACACATTGGAACAAGGCAGGGATGCCCTCTTTCACCAGTTCTATTCAACATCCTTCTTGAGACTCTGGCCAGAGCAATTAGACAAACCAAAGAAATTAAAGGGATACGAATTGGAAAAGAAGAACTCAAACTATCCCTGTTTGCTGATGACATGATTATATATTTAGAGGAACCTGGAAATTCCACCAGAAAACTCTTAGAACTCATAAGTGAATTCAGTAAAGTAGCAGGTTACAAGATCAATGCTCATAAATCCAACATATTTTTATACATAATTGATGAATCTTCAGAAAGAGAAATTGGAAAACTACCCCATTCACAATAGCCTCGAAAAAAATAAAATACTTCGGAATCAATCTCACAAAAGAGGTGAAAGACCTCTACAATGAGAACTATACAACACTAAAGAGAGAAATTAAAGAACACCTTAGAAGATGGAAAGATCTTCCATGTTCTTGGATAGGAAGAATTAATATTGTCAAAATGGCCATACTACCTAAAGTGCTATACACATTCAATGCAATTCCAATTAAAATCCCAATGACGTACCTTACAGAAATAGAGCAAGCAATTATGAAATTCATCTGGAAGAATAAGAAACCCAGAATAGCTAAAGCAATCCTTAGCAGGAAGAGTGAAACAGGGGGTATTGCAATACCAGATCTTCAACTCTACTACAAAGCAATAGTAACAAAAACGGCATGGTATTGGTACCAAAATAGAAAGGTAGAGCAATGGTACAGAATAGCGGATACAGACACAAACCCAAGTAAATCCATTTTTCTCATACTAGACAAAGGGGCTAAAAATATGCAATGGAGAAAAGATAGCCTCTTCAACAAATGGTGCTGGGAGAATTGGAAATCCATATGCAACAGAATGAAACTAAACCCATATCTCTCACCATGCACGAACTAAACTCAAAATGCATTAAGGACCTCGGAATCAGACCAGAGACCCTGCAGATTATAGAAGAAAAAGTAGGTCCAGATCTTCAACATGTCGGCTTAGGACCAGACTTCGGACTCCCATAGCACAAGAAATAAAAGCAAGAATCAATAACTGGAATAGATTCAAACTAAGTAGCTTTCTCTCAGCAAAGGAAACTATGAGCAATGTGAAGAAAGAGCCTACAGAGTGGGAGAATATCTTTGCCAATCATACTTCAGATAGAGCACTAATCTCCAGAATCTATAAAGAACTCAAAAAACTCTACTCCAAGAATTCAAATAATCCAGTCGACAAATGGGCTAGGGAAATGAATACACACTTCACAGAAGAAGATCTACAAGCAATCAACAAACATATGGAAAAATGTTCAACATCTCTAGTAATAAGTGAGATGCAAATCAAAACTACCCTAAGATTCCATCTCACCCCAATTAGAATGGCGATTATCAAGAATACGAGCAACAACAGGTGTTGGCGAGTATGTGGGGAGAAAGGTACACTCATACATTGCTGGTGGGGCTGCAAATTAGTGCAGCCACTATGGAAAGCAGTGTGGAAATTCCTTAGAAAACTTGGAATGGACCCTCCATTTGACCCAGCTATCCCACTCCTTGGCGTATACCCCAAGGACTTAAAATCAGCATACTACAGAGATACAGTCACATCAATGTTCATAGCTGCTCAATTCACAATAGCCAGATTGTGGAACCAACCTAGATGCCCTTCAATTGATGAGTGGATAAAGAAACTGTGGTATATATATACAATGGAATATTACTCAGCCATAAAGAGTGATAAAATGATGGCATTTGCAGGCAAATGGATGAAATTGGAGAATATCATGCTAAGTGAGATAAGCCAATCTCAAAATGCCAAAGGACGAATGATGTCGCTAATAAGTGGATGATGACACATAATGGGGGGGAGGGAATTGTTAGTGTTAGGGTTAGAGTTAGGGTTAGGGACGTGGGCAAGTATGGAGGAAGGAAGCACTGTGTAGTGGGAAAAGAGGGGTGGTAGGGGTGGGGGGAAGCTAAAAAGAACAGTATGTATCAAACAACATTGCTCTATGTAAATTTATGATTACACAAATGGTATGCCTTTACGCCATGTACAAACAGAGAAACAACATGTATCCCATTTGTTTACAATAAAATAAAAAAAATAAAATAAGAAACCCAGAATAGCCAAAACAATCCTTAGCAGGAAGAGTGAAACAGGGGGTATCGCAATACCAGACCTACAACTATACTACAAAGCAATAGTAACAAAAACGGCATGGTATTGGCACCAAAATAGACAGGTAGATCAATGATACAGAATAGAGGACACGGACACAAACCCAAATAAATCCAGTTTTCTCATAGTAGACAAAGGTGCCAAAAACATGCAATGGAGAAAAGATAGTCTCTTCAACAAATGGTGCTGGGAAAACTGGAAATCCGTATGCAATAGAATGAAACTAAACCCTTATCTCTTGCCCTGCACAAAAATCAACTCAGAATGGATCAAGGACCTTGAAGTGAAACCAGAGATCATGCATCTTGTAGAAGAAACAGTAGATCCAAATCTTCAACTTGTTGGCTTAGTATCAGACTTCCTTAAGAGGACTCCCATAGCACAAGAAATAAAAGCAAGAATCAATAACTGGAATAGATTCAAACTAAATAGCTTTCTCTCAGCAAAGGAAATTATCAGAAATGTGAAGAGAGAGCCTACAGAGTGGGAGAATATCTTTGCCAGTCATACTTCAGATAGCGCACTAATTTCCAGAATATATAAAGAACTCAAAAAACTCTACACCAAGAATTCAAATAACCCAATCAACAAATGGGCTAAGGATATGAACAGATACTTCACAGAAGATCTACAAGCAATCAACAAATGTGAAAAAATGTTCACCATCTTTAGTAATAAGAGAAATGCATATCAAAACTACACTAAGATTCCATCTCACCCCAATTAGTATGGAGATTATCAAGAATACAAGCAACAATAGGTGTTGGAGAGGATGTGGGGAAAAAGGTACACTCATACATTGCTGTTGGGGCTGCAAATTAGTGCAGCCACTCTGGAAAGCAGTGTGGAGATTCCTTAGAAAACTTGGAATGGACCCACCATTTGACCCAGCTATCCCACTCCTCACCTATACCCAAAGGACTTCAAATCAGCATACTACAGAGATACAGCCACTTCAATGTTCATAGCTGCTTAATTCACAATAGCCAGATTGTTGAACCAACCTAGATGTCCTTCAATTGATGAATGGATAAAGAAACTGTGGTATACATATACAATGGAATATTACTCAGCTATAAAGAATAATAAAATTATGGCATATTCAGGCAAATGGATGAAACTGGAGAGTATCATGCTAAGTGAGATAAGCCAATCTCAAAAAACCAAAGGATGAATGATCTCGCTGATAAGTGGATTATACATAATGGGGGGGCAGAAGGGGGGCAAGAATGGAGGAAGGAGGGACTGTATAGAGGGAAAAGAGGGGTGGGAGGGGTGGGGGGAAGGATGAAAAAGTAACAGAATGAATCAAACATCATTACCCTATGTAAATGTATGATTATGTAAATGGCATCGTGTTACTCCATGTACAAACAGAAACAACATGTATCCCATTTGTTTATAATAAAAAATATATGTATATAAAAAAGAATAAATGGTTAAACAAAAAATTATGTGAATGAGATAAGTTGAATTCCAATAAAATTTTATTTCTGGACCCTTAAAAAATAAAAAAGAACAGAGGTAGGGCATTAATAGTTGGATATGTTGGAGAAAATCTGGATATAGGATGTGGGTGCACATGAAGAGAAGCAGAGAAGTGGTGTGAACTGTTTAGGGAAGAAGAAGGATGTATAAAAAGCTGGGGAGATGGACTTGGATCCCAGCAGAGAGAGCCTTAAATATCAGGTGCAGAAGTGTGGCTTTTATCTTTTGAGGTATGTAGAGCCTTTGAAGAATTTTTGAGGAGGTCAACAGCCTGATTAGGGGGTCTGCTTTGGAAAAGCATATGATAACATTTTATTAAATATATTAAAAGGAGAGGGGTTAATGCGAGAGGCATGTTAAGAGGCCACTGGAATTATCAAGGCAAATGGTAGAGGGAGGGAGACAGACAGGGGCAAGTGCCATTCAAAGGGAATTGCTGATTGAACTTTAGAGGAGGTATGCCCTCTTTATCACTGTGGTTCTTCATACGCTCCATGACTGCCTTAGCTAATTTATATGTCATTTATGGCTTTCTATTCCTGACCCTGTGTTTACGTCTGTGGCTTTGTTATGACCCCTCTCTAAGTTGTTGATGTTCTCTCTCATGGTGGAACCAAGGGTCAATTACAGTTGTTACAACAGTCTAACGATTGCTGTAAAACCAAGAAAAGCTGTGATGTTTGCAGTCTCTATGCTGCTATCTGCTCCTAACAGCATTGTTGCTGCTGTATAATCCAAAACTGTTCAAATCATGTAACAGAGAGGGTACAAACAAATCCTGTTCATACGTGTGTGTAGTACGCAAATAGACTCATGTGTGAATGAAGCTACCTCATCTGGTGAAGTAATCCATACCAATGCAGTGAGCTATACCATTTCAAAGTTCCAGGAATTCAGCAAATGTTAAATGAAGATGATGACAGTCTGTCATGCCACTTGAGAATGAATTAGCCTTACAATTATTTTGCAATATGATCTACAAAATGCTTCCATACAAACATTACATCTAGCCCCAACTCTCTAACTTCATTTCCTCTTTTCCTTTCTCTTGTAATTTGTCTTTAATCACTAATTTACTGTTCCTTGAAAATATTAAATGTGTGCCAACTACAGGGCCATTTTCTTCCTGATCTTCTGCCTGGAATGTTCTTCCTACAGATGTTGACATAGCTTGCCCTCTTACCTGACTCAAAATTTCTCTCAGAAATCAATTCCTCTGAGACCATGTCCCCACCTCTACCTTTCTCTACAAATACTATACTCACTGTCATTCTGTTTCCCATTACCCAAGTTTGTCTTGTGAGTGCTTATTACCTCCTGAAAGTATAAATCAATCTGCTTGTTCAATTTCTGCTTGTCTTTTTCACTAGAATGTAAGCTCGAGGAGGGCCGAAACTTTGCTTTGTTTACAACAGTGTCATTGTTGAGTAAAATAGTGACTTTCAAAGCAATTTGTCAAATAAATAATTGAATTTCATTATCTTGTGAGTCAGGTTGGGGGGATATCCCTGTCGTACATTGCCTTTGCATTTGCACTGGAGCTCTAAGAACTTGGGTGCTTTATTCAAGGCAAGGACTTGAAATCAAGGTCCCTTGGCCCCAAGTTCATAGACGTCTGTTGTATTTGATCACTTGACTGTCCATGAAAAGGGTGGCCTTGATAAGTCTTTAGACTATAGACTGGATTTAATTTCATGCATACTTTCTGACATTTTGTTTTTAAGCCAAAGATTCTGCAACTTTTAAACATCCTTCTTTTTAAACTTGTTCTTGTTTCTCTAGAGAAATCCAGGGGAAAAGAGATGTTATATTTTCACTGTGTTCAGCAAGTCTGTATTGTGCATATATATGAAGAGTAGAGCTGCAAAATGGTTTTGTCTTTTTAGCATAATGCAAACGGTTCTTAGTCTTGAGGAGCAAAAGAAAGATTTTATACTTCTTCCAGCTCATTCTGCCACCAGGCTCAGAATTTCAAGAGAATTCTGTGCTGTGATCCACCATCTAGGGTTCAGGAACAGAGACCCAAATAAATCATGCATATAAATCCTTCATATTAGCTACCACTGTTGCAGTTTAAGCTGAAGGAGAATGTTGGACTTTTCCCAATCCTTCAGTACACCACCAACTCTTACCTTTTAGACATTTTTGTTTCCTTTTCCAGCTTATTTTCTTTCAACTTTCCAATACTTATTTTCTATATGTAAGAAAAATGCCATTTCATTTTTATCTTATTACTGAACATTGGTTCACTTTGTCTATTCACAAAATGCTTTTTAATTGTCTACTCTCTGCCAGTCTTATTAAATGTTGGAAATTTAAAATGTAATAAAGATATAGCACTCATCTTCAAGAGACCCACTTTGTAGATGGCAGGAAAGTCACAGAAACCATGAATTGTGCAGCACATGGAAATTCATGTTCTGAACTTGTAAGCACAGCATATACTAGTAGCCCAATTGGGTTCTTAATCTAGATTGAACTGTTAGGGGATCTACTTGAGGGACTTTGTTTAATTCTGGGGGGAATTTAACATAACCTAAGAGAGAAGAGATGATGCTGGTGGTAAAGAATGATGTCACATTCCAGAGATACCAAGGAGAACATATTGCCAGGGAGTATTGACTGATATAGTGTAAGGAGGTGGACTCACGTGATGGTCCTGGGTTCCTGCCTCCAGCTACATGTGGACAGTAGAGTTTGCTTTCACTGAGGGAAGGAATATGTAAAAGGGAATTTGGGGCATGAGATGACAAATTGATATCTGGACATGTCCTCTTTGGTATCTTCTTAGAGATGTCCAAAAGTTAGTTGGGTTGGTTATATGTCAGGAGCTCAGGATCAAGAATGTTTGAACATACATTTTGAGAAATTTGTCAATGGGAATGAAAGTCCATGAAATTAAAGGGAAGGGTCCTGAGAGTATAATTTTTAGGAAAACAAACATGCCAAGGATGAGAAGAGGAAGGTAAGTGTGAAAGGGTTGTTTAAAGAAGTAGAACAAAATGAGCAGTTATGTCATAGAAGTCAAAGTAGACTGGAGGGTAGAGCATTGTTAATGACTCAGAACAGGTTAAGAAAGGATGAAGAAATGTCCATTGTATTTAGCAACACAAGGGGGTCATTGTTAACTTTTGTCAGGGAAGTTTTAATGGGGTGATTTCTAGGAAGCCAGATTGTTGTGTGTTGGTGAGTGAATGGAAGTAGGGAAGAGACAGCAAGAAGGGATTCCTCATTCCCAAAGCTAGATTTCAGAGTAAAGATAGACACAGGATAGTATTTTCAGTCAATATAGGATTAAAGTAGTTTCACTACTTTTTTAAAAAAGAGAGATTGAGTGTATTAAACTGCTTCTCTATGAAAAGAGCTATAGTAGGACAGCGGCTAAAAATGCAGATAATGAATAAGTGATAGAGCAAGCTTCCTGAGGAGGCTGAGAGACTAAGGTTGATGCAAAGTGGAGTAGCCTTAGAGAGGTAAAGTGACATCCCCCTTATCATGTGGGAGGGAAGGAGATGAGTGAAAGACACAGATATATGTTTGTCAGTGGTGAGTAAGAAATTAACTGAACTTCCTGTTGCTAAGTCATATTTTGTTTTAAATGGAATGTGTGGTTACTTGTTGGGATGGGACTATATAGATAGAGAGGGGAGATTGAGAGAACTAGTAAAGCAAAGGAACTAAGGAAGTGAAAACTGGAGAGAAGTAGAAGGAAATGGTAGATTAGGAAGTAGTTTTGAAGAGCTTAAAAATAGGGATTGTGGGATTATGGGTGAGAGACCTAGAGGAGAGGAAGTTGGAATTGAGAATGAAGTTGGAACTGGGGTTTGAGATTTCAGAGATATTCTGAAAGAATAGCAGATTCAGGGGTTGGGAGCAGGTGACCAGGATAAACAGGAAGTGAAACTTGGGGAAGCCCAAGTGGTAAATGTGTCTTTTACTTGGAGTCTGAAATCACTGAAAATTACTTTAGAAGTTGAAGGCTGTCAATCATATTTCAGTCAGCATGGCTGTGTTAGTCATCTTAAAAGGTTTATTTGGATTATAGTTTCAGAGGTTTCAATCCATGATTGCTTGTCTCCATTGCTTTGGTCCTATAGTGGGGCAGAACATTCTGGAAAGGAATGTATGGTGGAGCAAAACTTCTCACCTCATGGTGGCCAGGAAGGAGAGAGAGAGAGAGAGAGAGAGAGAGAGAGAGAGAGAGAGAGAAAGGGTCTCCAGAGAAGGTTCTGGAGTTCCAGTATTCCCTTCAAGGGCACACTTCCAATCACCTAACTGTCCTCTGCTAGGCTCCACCTAAAGGTTGTAACACCTCCCGATAGTCCTTTCAATTTATCAATGTATGAGCTTTGGAGGGATATTTAAGATCCCAAACCATAACAATGTCAGAATGGACAGGGGAAATAAACTAACCAGATGGCAGGAGCAACAAACCTATGTAAATTTGTATGTATTATTTTGTTTTGGGTGTATTTTTAATTGGTACAATATAATTGTACACAATAGTGGAATTCATTGTTATATATTTGTAGTACATAATACAACAATATACTTTGGCCAGTTTCATTCTCTAATACTTCCTCTTTCCCTCCCCTCCTTATTCTTCCTGGTCCCTTTCCTCTATTCTACTGGCGTAAGTATTATTTTTTAAGTGAATTTTCTAAGAGTGTAAGAAGCTAATGATGTGGAAGTGGCTGCAGGAAGTAGAAAAATTCTGACTCTTTTCTGTGCCTAAGTTATGAGAAAATTGGGGGAAATGTTTATTTTGAGGGTGACTGGAGAAAGTGGTCTCTTGGGGGAGATGAGAGTTTACATAGAGAACTGTGTGGATGTGTATGCAACCAAGGGTGAGATATATGTGTGGACTGGAAGTGGTGTTTATCAGAAGACGGAGTTTAAAAGTCTGGAGTGGCATAAGCTTGGAGGACAAATGGACAAGGAAGCTCAGAGTGAGTTGACCCGAGTATTGGAAAGGGTGTGAATCCAGAGTAAAGGCATGGATAAGGATAACAAGGATGTGAACTATCTTGAGATTATCTGCTTTAATTTCCTTATATGGTGACATCTTTAGTCAGAATGGTAATTTGGGGATTTTGGGGATGGGCCATTCTCGAAGTATTAAAACATAAGCGAGACCATGAGGAATCTCAAGACACCAAAAGGGTCTCAATTGCAGGAAATTAGAGAGAGCCTTGCCTTGTAGAACTTGAAGTCACTACCTCCTAAGGCCATGGGAGCAGGTAAATAGAACTGAAAGGCCAGCATGTGGTTGTGGATCCTGCTCCTTTTACTCTGACTTTTAGACTCTGTATTCTGGTCTGGATGTCATGATCAGAGCTGCACTACATTTGATTTGCCCAGATAATCAGTAGTTGACTTTTCTTATTCTATACTGTCCTGATAATATGATAATTATTTCTCTAAACTGACTGGAGTCTTTCAAGACACTGACCTCTATATTCTTGTTGGATTTTAAGAAGTCACTCATCTTATTATTTGTAAGAAAGGTAGAAAGTGTGCATTTATCTCATCTGATGACAAATCTAGAATCCTGAATTTAGACAGGTAAGAAATGACCTGTCACTATGAAAGGAAATTTACCATTACTTGAAATATTCACAGTTTGAAATATTAACTTGTCTACAACTGAAGGTGGCATTTTCAATACTGAAACAATATGACACTTAGAATATAACTGCCATGTGGTGTCACAGCATTACATGAAAAAAGTCACATGAATTAAATTGACTTGAACTGGAACAGTACACTCTGTGAAAGAATATAATGACCAATGTGACATGAAAGATAATACAATTAATAATACAATGAGTGGCCATTTTTAAATTCAAGGACAAAACATAGAGGTATGGAATAAACTGCAGGAAGCTGGCAGTCTTAGTCAACCAAAGGTAATTCAGATCTTAGAGTTCTAATTTTGTCATTTTAAATAGTCTGTTAGAAATATAGTCCTCTTTAAAAAATGTGTTAAAGGCTTCTCTGTATATTTTAATGATTGTATAAAATGATTGGACCCCTGAGCTGTGGAGTTTGCAAGAAAGGGAGAAGAACATGACAGAAGTTAGTTACAGAGTGGAATTGGTGTAACCCAAGAGGGTGGGTTCAGTTTTTAAAAGTTCCCAGGTGATTTAGATGTATATTCAAGGTCAAGAACAAATGAATGAAGTTATGTGTAGGTGCTAATCTCTAGTACTTTTCCAGTCTATGATTTGTCTTTGTAACTAGAACTTCTAACAAGTAAAATATTTTATTATAACCAGTTTATTCTTTTATGATGTATAACTTCTTATAATTCTTTTTTGTTTTTTTTACAATACAACCTTATCTTTAAAGTTTTCCATAAATAGTATCAGTGTGTCATAATAACTTCTTACAATTCTTATAATTTAGTTTTTACTTTTATTTATTTTTTGTGTCATATTTTAAAAGAAGCTAAACTAATAAAGCAAGAAAAGAAATTGCATTTAAGCAACATATGTATATGTGTAGATATGTTTAAGTAAAGATCTTCCAGTTTTTAGAAATTTATTAAAATTTACCTATAATTACAATGTACTATATTTTTATGATTATCTTTAATTATTGAGAACTATCAAATTGTGTTTACACTATCTGACAAGGTAGACAAGTATATACAAACATTTTAAGAGGGAGAGATTTATAACCATAAATTTTGGAATTAAAATATTTTCAACTAATAAGGAAAGTATTTATTAACTAATAAATAGGCTATTTTTCTAGAGCATTCTGATACATTGTGGTTATTGTTATTTGTGCTATTTATGTTGGTAGGGAGAATTATATTATACTGACAAATAGCTAATTGAAAGCAATATAGAAGCTTTAAGTGCTTTTTATTTTACAGTTGTAATTTTTTTCTGTGATATATCAACTTCAAGTAAATCAAGGCAAAACTAAATGAATAGTTTAGCTCTTGATAATATCAGTTTAGTTGGTCCAGATTTCAACATCGTAAGGATGAGAAAGCACCAAAACCTGATAAAAGATAATTGATAACATTTGCTTGATGTTTCTTTATTCCTAAATGATTTCAGAGGGACTAATATATGGAGTCAACCATTTTCAATGATGGCTAGTACAGTCACCATGTCAATCAGATTTGCCTTGCAAACACTGTGAGATTTTTAAAACTAGCAAAAGCACGTTCACTTTTGTAGTTACCACCATAAAAGTTTCTGTTTCATCTGCTTTCTGTTATTGAGGTCTTCTTTTGGCCAATTTTCTATAATTTTAATGTGCATCTGCTGAATTTCCTTGTGAAATTAGCAGCTGGTTTGTTGGTATATCTAAAGTGAAATCGATGTGGCACTATTTTCCTAGCCCACCCCCAGAAATAACATAAAACTCTCTGCCCCTCTTGCTATCAACCCTGAAGGACATTTTTCAAATTATCTATGGGTTTATATAATTAGAATTTTGCATCAATTATATTGCATTTATGTATAAAATATTAAATAGGACAGATTGTTTAAGGAGAAGAGTGGCTACATTATTATTGAACTATAATTCACAGACAATAAAATTCATCCTTTTGAAGTATCTAATGGGTTGTATTTTAGTAGAGTCACAAAAGTGTTCAACCATCAGCAAGATCCAATTTTGGAACAATTTCACCACTACAAGAAACCTTGAACCCATTAGACTTCTCTTTTATAAACTTTCATTTAGTTCATGAAATAACAATTTTTTTTTGTATATGTTTGTATTGAAGAGGACAGTTGCTAGAATAAAAATAAAGGTTGCTATAACATCACTTCATGGTCAAAGTTGGTATATCCATGTATTTTAGTCAGCTTTTTCACTACTGTGACCAAAACACATGACAAGAACAATTAGAAGAGGAAATGTTTATTTTGGGGTTCATGGTTTAGAGAACTCAGGATGGATGGATGACTCCATTCCCTGGGGCTCCAGGTGGGGCAGAACATCATGGTGGAAGAGGTGGCAGAGGAAAGCAGCTCAGGGCATCACATCAGGAAGCAGAAAGCAAGCGAACTCTGTTCAACAAGAACAAAAATAAACCCCAAAGGCACTCTCCCCCTAGGGACCCACCTCCTTCAGCCACAACCTACCTGCCTACAGTTACCACCAAGTTAATCCCTGTGGGGGATTAATGCACTGATTAGGTTCAGACTCATTTAACCCAGTCATTTCACCTCCAGACTTTCTTGTATTACCTCACACATGAGCCTTTGGTGGTTACCTCATATCTAAACAATAATACCACATTTTCCCTGTACTTGTTATCTTGCATTGCTATGAATCTACTGTTTTTTTCTTTAAGATAACCTCAAAATTTGGAAAACTTTTGATGTGATTTACTTGGTTAAAGAATTGGGTATGTTCATTATATGTTTAGTATTAAATTCAAATAAAAACAACTATATACATGTATACAAATACATTTATGCATATTCACACAGATAATTATATGGTACTTTGTTAATCAGAATATGTGACTATAGAGATTTCTCATTCTGGGACATCATAGGTTACTATTTTGACTCATCCTAGTATTATCTAGGATTCCATAGTGTTTTATGATTCAAATATGTGTTTACTAATGAAGACCAATGGAATAGAATAGAAGACACAGAGACAAACCCACATAAATACAATTAACTCATAGTGGACAAAGGTGCCAAAAACATACATTGGAGAAAGATAGCCTATTCAATAAATGATGCTGGGAAAACAGGAAATCTGTATGTAGTAGAATGAAATTTAACCCCTGTCTCTCACCCTGTACAAAACTCAAAGTGAATCAAAGACCTAGGTATTAGACCAGAAACCCTGCACCTACTAGAAGAAAATGTAGGCCTACCACTCCAACAAGACTTGTTTAACAACACTCCAGAAGCATAAGAAGTAAAATAAGAAATCAATAAATGGGATGGTATAAAGCTAAAAACTTCTTCACAGCAAGGGAAATAATCAAGAGCATGAAGAGAAAACCTATAGAATGGGAGAAAATCTTTACCACCTGCACCTCAAATAGGGCATTAATTTTCCAGGATATGCAAATAACTCAACAAGCTAAATACCAAGAAACAAATGACCCAATAAATAAATGGGCAAAGGGACTAAACAAAAGAAGAAAGGGACTTCTCAGAAGAAGAAATATGAATGCTCAATAAATACATAAAAAATGGTCAACATCTCTAGCAGAGAAATGAAAATTAAAACTACACTGGGATTTCATTTCATTCCAACCAGAATGGTTATGAAGAATACAAATAACAATAAATATTGGCGAAGATGTGGGGAAAAGGATAGACTTATACTTTGCTGGTGGGACTGCAAATTGGTTCGACCACTCTGGAAAGCAGTATGGAAATTCCTCAAAAAGTTTGGAATGGAACCAAATTTGGTTCCAAATGGAACCATTTGACCCAGTTATCTCACTCTTTGGTATATATATATCCAAAGAAGTTAAAATGATCACACTACAGTGACACAGCCACATTAGTGTTTATAGCAGCTTTGTTCACAATAGTTATGGGGTAAGAGATAATAAAATTTATTGGACAATGCTCACAGGGAAGGTCCAGTGGCCACAAGCAGATGGTATTTCATTAGGGATACTAGTGGTGATGGCCTGGATGGATGGTACTACACCAGAGTCCAGTGGCAATGTACTGGACAAGTTCCCCTCTGTTTTACATAGTGCCTCTGGTGCTTCTTCAGAAGGTCCAGTTGGTCGTGGGCTGCTGAGCACTTCCCTACCACACCAGTTACCAGAGGGAGAGGGATTGTGTAGTTCGGCTAAAGAAGCAGTAGCATTAAATCAATAGCATTAAATTTCTTAATTTGCTTTTTTTCTCATGACCAGCATCCCTAGGAGCACCTGTCCTTGCATATTTACACAGAAAACAGCTTTCTACAGATAACACTGACTTTCCCGCACACATGAGAGAAGTCAGTGTTCACCACTAGGTAGACATTGTGTACTTGGTCTGCCCTTTTTGTTCTCTCGACTTGACAAAATTCCCAGGAATCTAAAGGGGCATTTAGGAACCTGGATCTTCACTATCCCTTTTCTTTAGGGATGATGCAATCTATTAATCATATGCATCAGATTCTAGCTTTATAGACAACATTTAAAAATGAGTTGTTCTAGACTTGATACTTGTGCCCTTTACAGCAGCTTCCTAATCATAACAAGCTACAAGAGCTGGCTTTAGTTATTTTTTTTTTTCTATAATGGAACCACAAATAGATATGACTGTGTCTTTGATCACACATATAGAATATTGATTTATTCCATTAACAAGCTAATTTGTTTTATCATTTCCTAGACTTGCTGTGGTTTCTCCTGTGATATCTTAGCATCTAATGGTTTTTCAAGGATAGGACTGTTGTTCTGCAAGCACATGAAACAGAAAACCATGTTTGAAGCATCAGATACAAAATAGTATCAAAACTAAAAGCACGCCCATGATAAAGAATGGGTTGGAAATGAAAGAATTCTGAATGTTCCGAAAGAAAAGAGTATAGAAATAATCCCCATTGTCAGAAGATCAAAAGGGAGATGAAGTGTTTTCACTGGACAGTTGTATCTTTCAACAGAAAGCATTTTAAAAATAGTATTGATCTTGTTGATTTTTTAACATTTTATAGTGTCTATATTGAGTCTATATTACAGGTAGTTCATTGCTTTTAGGTGGTTTGCCTGATCATTGGTTTGATCTGATTGATAACACAAGACACTAATTGTCCAAGAAGTGGCCATAATATAACAAATGAATGAAAAATACCAATCAGCCTTGGTGGGGGGAGTGGTGGTATATTTTACTCTGCTCCAGAAATACTGATGATTTTGCATATAGAACCTACACTAGTGGAAACAAAATGTCTAAATATTTCTGAGTTGTGGAATCTATGAATTAAAACCAAATTCTGCTAATGGAATGGTTAACAAAGAAAGGCATTGTCTTATGAGAAATAATCATAATTTAAAGATTTTATAGTTTTATCAAACTAAGGCCTAAATCACTTGAGAGATTATTGTCTCAGTTCAGCTTACACCTACATCTCTGGAATTTCAGAAGATTGACCCAGAAAACAATTTCAATAAGCCTAGTGTATTATTGTAGTGGATTATAACAAAAGGCAGTTAAATATATTTCTAGGATACTGGGAAAGAAGTCGATAGAACTGGACAAATGTAAATAATAATTAGTCTGATTATACAAATAAAATGCTAATGTGATTTCACATAGTTCTGAACACAGTGAACGTTTAATTGGTTTCCACCAAAAACTAAGTGAGGCTAAATAAATCAGTCTACAGATACATTATGATAATCCCATATTCAAAGACATACATTGTCTAAAGTGGGAAGCAGGTAGACCTGGTGGAGTACTGAGAGGTACATCAAGGGGAGGCATTGATCTAAAAGGGGAGAAAGAAAATATATGTATTTTTCTAGCATTGGCTTGCTAGGACCAGAACAAATTATTATTATTTTTTACTTGTCTAACATTTATTCCAGAAATGAAAACATTCTTCTGAAATGAATATGAATGCACTATGGTCTTTTTTTTTTTTTTTTTAGTTAAGTGATTTCATTGGGAGGATGTCTTTGAAGAAGGGACAAACTATCAGAAGGGTTTTTGCTATGCAATATCACCATAATCTTTCATGAGGCCAGATAGTTCTGGGTCTAATTTAAATTTGTGTGTAGACCATGACCCAGTTGCAAATCAGAGCAACCAGAATTTTGGCTGTTTCTTTTTTTCTTTTTTTTTTGTACAATGTTGTTTGATTCATTCTGTTATTTTTTCCCTTCCCCCCACCCCTCCCACCCCTCTTTTCCCTCTATACAGTGCTTCCTTCCTCCATACTTGCCCCCCTCCCTAAACCTAACTCTAACCCTAACACTAACCCTTCCCTCCCCCCCATTATGTGTCATCCTCCACTTATTAGCGATATCATTCGTCCTTTGGCTTTTTGAGATTGGCTTATCTCACTTAGCATGATATTCTCCAATTTCATCCATTTGCCTGCAAATGCCATCATTTTATCATTCTTTATGGCTGAGTAATATTCCATTGTGTATATATATACCACAGTTTCTTTATCCACTCATCAATTGAAGGGCATCTAGGTTGGTTCCACAGTCTGGCTATTGTGAATTGAGCAGCTATGAACATTGATGTGGCTGTATCTCTGTAGTATGCTGATTTTAAGTCCTTTGGGTATAGGCCAAGGAGTGGGATAGCTGGGTCAAATGGAGGGTCCATTCCAAGTTTTCTAAGGAATCTCCAAACTGCTTTCCAGAGTGGTTGCACTAATTTGCAGCCCCACCAGCAATGTATGAGTGTACCTTTCTCCCCACATCCTCGCCAACACCTGTTGTTGCTTGTATTCTTGATAATCGCCATTCTAATTGTGGTGAGATGGAATCTTAGGGTGGTTTTGATTTGCATTTCTCTTATTACTAAAGATGTTGAACATTTTTCCATATGTTTGTTGATTGCTTGTAGATCTTCTTCTGTGAAGTGTCTACTCATTTCCTTAGTATGAGTGGCCAAGATTTTCTCTCACTCTGTAGGCTCTCTCTTCACATTGCTGATAATTTCCTTTGCTGAGAGAAAGCTATTTAGTTTGAATCTATCCCAGTTATTGATTCTTGCTTTTATTTCTTGTGCTATGGGAGTTCTGTTAAGGAAGTCCAATCCTGAGCCTACATGTTGAAGATTTGGACCTACTTTTTCTTCTGTAAGATACAGGGTCTCTGGTCTGATTACAAGGTCCTTGATCCATTTTGGGTTGATTTTTGTGCAGGGTGAGAGATAGGGATTTAGTTTCATTCTGTTGCATATGGATTTCCAGTTTTCCCAGCACCATTTGTTGAAGAGGCTATCTTTTCTCCATTGCATGTTTTTGGCACCTTTGTCTAGTATGAGAAAATTGTATTTTTCTGGGTTTGTGTCCGTGTCCTCTATTCTGTACCATTGATCTCCCTGTCTATTTTGGTGCCAATACCATGCTGTTTTTGTTACTATTGCTTTGTAGTATAGTTGAAGTTCTGGTATTGTGATACCCCCTGCTTTACTCTTCCTGCTAAGGATTGCTTTAGCTATTCTGGATTTCTTATTCTTCCAGATGAATTTTGTGATTGATTGCTATATTTCTATGAGGTACATCATTGGGATTTTAATTGGTATTGCATTGAATCTGTATAGCACTTTTGACAATTTTAACAATATTTAATTTTGACAATATTAATTCTGCCTATCCAAGAACATGGGAGATCTTTCCATCTTCTAAGGTTATCTTTAATTTCTTTCTTTAGTGTTCTGTAGTTCTCACTGTAGAGGTCTTTCACCTCTTTTGTTAGATTGATTCCCAAGTATTTAATTTTTTTTGAGACTATTGTGAATGGGGTAGTTTTCCTACCTTCTCTTTCTAAGGATTCATCACTTATGTATAAAAATGCATTGGATTTATGAGCATTGATCTTATATCCTGCTACTTTGCTGAATTCACTTATGAGTCTAAAAGTTTTTTGGTGGAATTTCCCGGTTCCTCTAAGTATATAAGCATGTCATTAGCAAGTAGGAATAGTTTGAGTTCTTCTTTTCCTATTGGTATCCCTTTAATTTCTTTAGTTTTTCTAATTGCTCTGGCTAGAGTTTCAAGGACAATGTTGAATAGAAGTGGTGAAAGAGGGCATCCCTGCCTTGTTCCTGTTTTTAGGGGGAATGCTTTCAGTTTTTCACCATTTGAATGATATTAGCCATGGGCTTAGCATAGATAGCCTTTACAATGTTAAGGAATGTTCCCACTACCCCTATTTTTTCTCGTGTTTTAAGCATGAAGGGATGCTGTATTTTGTCAAATGCTTTCTCTGCATCTATCAAAATAATCATGTGATTCTTGACTTTTAGTCTGTTGATATGGTGAATTACACATTTATTGATTTCTGGTTGTTAAACCAGCCTTGCATCCTGTGTTATATATTTTTAATGAAAACAAACTAATATGAAATGGAATAGTATGTAACAGAATATTCATAAATCAACAATGTACTCATTGATAGGACTTTGCATAAGTGGTGTTATGTTTTAAATTTATTTTGTTTTGTTTTTGGTTTTTGTAGTACTATGGATTTCACTAAGATCCTAGAGCAAGTGTTCTGACTCTGACCTACACTACCAACCCTTTCTAAAATTTTGTTTTGAGACAGGGTCTCACTAACTTGTCAATTCTGGCCTCAAACTTGAAATCCTCCTTCCTGCCCAGCATGTCTGATATGAAAACATAAAACTCTAGTTGTTGATATGAAGACATCAATAAGTTTCATGCCCTTTTGTATCTGCTGAGCATTGTAACAAGTAGTAGTGGCGATGTGCTTGATCATCTTGACATTGTGTGTTTTCTGATCCCAAGGAGGTTCAGTTAACTTGGGAGACAATATTTACTTATAAAATGCACAAATTATTAAATTGGCAGGTTATACATGTTAAGTATTATGTCACAAATATAGACACTGAATTATAAATTGCTTATAGGCAGAAACCGTATTTCCAGTTTACTTCCCTGGAACCTAACATGATGTCTGATTACAGATTAGATGCTTAGACGTTTGTCAAAGGAGTAATTGAATAAATCTATGAGCAGCTGAAGGTTCAGTTGGTAAACTGAAGGAGTTCTAAGGGGCAGGGAGGGAGATTTAGAGAGTTGGAGTGATCAGAAAAGGCTTAAATGCAAGGTAAGGCATATTAAAAATGGTTATTAAAACTTATTAAATTTTAAAACTTAATAAAATTTTATTCTTTATATTTTTTTATTTTAAACTTTTTATGTTACATCCACTTACTTTACTGATGGCTTTGACCCTGCTCAGTACAATAGGAAGGACTCAGGGTTTGCACTCAGGGATAGCTGTGACTACAGAGCCAGCTCTGAGACTTGGCTTGTGATCATGGGCAAGCTCCTAATGTGGTGAGCCTCAGTGTCTCCATCTTTAATAAAGGGACAGTGCCTTTATTGGTAAGCTTCTGAGATAAATGCCTGACACACTGCAGTTCTCTTCCTTTTCTCCCCTGTATGATTGGCCTCTGTAAACTTATTTCACCTTGGAGATTTGTTTTTCTTTTCCTGCTTCAGTTTGTTGAGAATTCATGACCATTAGAAAGATCATTTATAGGACTAGAGCCCATAAAAATGTGCCTTTTAAACAATAGTCATTAAGAAATATCAATCACTTGACAGTCTAACCAGGCAACAATCAGACATTTTTGTATGTGACAAAGCATTTTCCCCCTTTGCTAGGCAATAATCCATTATGTTTCACATTTATATTCGGTACAGATTAACTGCTACTTCTTAGTGTGATCAATGAGTGCTGCAAACCAGGATTTATTATCTTCCTGTTCTCTGCATACTAGGATTCTTTGGCATTTTATAGATGTCTGTTACAGTCTAACTTCTGTTCTAGTACAGCTGTAGCCTGTCTAATCTGTAAATTTCCATACACTGTTAATACTTTATTTCATGAAATGACATGGCTTGAAGTGGCAGGAAGAATGACCTGAAACATTTCCTCCTGTCTAGAAATCAGCCTTCTGTGAGCTTCACCTGTGATGTATAGCTAGTGAATGAGGCACCCTCATACCTTCCACTTGGGTGGGGCCCTAGGTCACACGAGTCCAGAGAAGATCCAGTTGCCTTGGACTCTCAGTCCATTGGTGCAGACACCTAGTTGAACCCACCACTCTGGTTCAAGAGACCACAATAAAATATAAATCAGAGCATATAATTCTCTTGATTAAATTCTTTCAGTGGCTTCTCATTGTGCTTAGAATAAAATCCAACTCTTTTCAGTGACTTACAAGACCCTACGTAATCTGTCCTGCTTATGCTTCTGATGTCATTCCTTACCATTCCCCCACCCTCAACATACAGTCACTGCAAGCTTCTTTTTGTTCCTGGATTGTGCTTTCTTTCCATTTTAGAAGGGCGTTTCCTGCTCTCTCTGCCTAGAACACTCTGAATCTATGAGTGCCTACTTCCTACTATCAGTCTCAGTTTAATGCCATCCGCTTGAGAACTATTTGACCCTCAGTCCTAGGCTAGTTGCTGTCACCTTTTAACACTCTAGCATATTCCTATGCTTTATTTTCTTCATTCTCCAATTTCTGAAGTGAATAATTAATGCTTTAAACTTGTTTGTTATCTATGTCCCCATTCCAACTGCAAGCACTATATTAATGGGGACTTGTATGTCTTATTTATTGCTGCCAAAGTTACCTGGCTTATCCAGGTGCTCAGTACATAACTGAAAGAGTGAGTGGTGGAAAGAAAGAAAAAAGAAATGGGAAACCTTCAGGATTGAAGTTCGAACTGATCACCATTATGTTTAGAAACATGTAATATATATTCTTTCCTTAGTTATTAATGATTTTTGTGAATGGAAGCAATTTTCAAATTGTATAAACTGAAGATTTCAAGTTTGTTTTCTCTTTCCCTGAATAGGAATACAGACCAATAAGATTGGTGGATGTCTATATCCAAGTTCTAAGTAATATGCTGTGTGTATGTCTATACCCATGTTCAAATAAGTTAGAACCTACTCTTGGTATCCATACATGTTAGTTTAAAATAAAATTTAAATAAGATTCTATGTCTTCTATACCCAAGTTCTGAGTAATTCAGATCCTACTTTTGGTATCTATCCATGTCGTTTTAAATTAAGATCAAATAATACCAGGCAAATGATTTGAATTAGAGACCTTAGAGATTTTCTTACCATGAAGACTCAAAGTTCTTTCTTAAAATAGTTGGGATTGGCTGATGATAGTAATTTTCTAAGTCTTTAAATATATGTCAACAAGAACATATATTTTCAAAGGTGAGCTCTAAATCTATGAATCAGAGCTGCTTGAATTTAAATAATACACTTGCCTTTGGTAGGTGTAGACTACTTTGATCAAAATAAGTATCCTGGGTGTAAGCTGCTGGAACATGACTTGATCTGCAGAGAACTTATTCCCAGAGTCCTTACTGTTAATTAAATATTGAGGTTGGCAGTGGAGTGAGGCTGCTGCTGGGTTCCAGTGCAGCAGCCCTCCTAAGTGCTCAGCCTCCAGAGCCTGTCTCTCTACTTCTGACCTTGCACAAATGACCTATCAGAAGCACTTATATTCTTTCATGCAGGTGATTATAATTCTTTGTTAGAAGAGAACAACAGAAAATCTCATTTGATGTTATTCACTGTGAAAGTGGAATTAACTTTATTCTGTATACTTCACAGAGCATAACAAAGAGAACTTATGTGTAGAGACTTGCCATTCCTTTCTAGAGGGTTTAATTTAACAAAAATGAGGCTGCATTTAAAAAAATGACTTCCTAAAATAGATGAAGAATCTGGAGTGAGCATTTGATGGAGCATAACATTTGCTCATGACTGATGTATATGCATGTCAAGATTACGGAAACCCAAGCTAAAATATAAAGACAATTAACTCTTCAGGAACTTTTTGGTTTCACATATTCACTTGATAATTATGCATTTTGTCTACAGTGTAAGAGGTGTCAATCCTTTCCTTTCTTCTTGAAATATTAGGACTTTAGTGATGCATTTTGGTGTAAGATTAGTGCTGTCATTCCAAGATGTGTAGGTTTGGTGACTTTAAAAGGCATTTGGGCATTAGTTAAATTTCAAATGTTATACTACATTAAGTATTACAAATTGTTGAGTTTCATTTGTATTCCATTTCTATTTTCTTTTTCACCATTTGAACAATCAAGATTTTCCAACCTACTCTTATTTCATTTTATTTGCATTTGTTTTTTCAGATCAACATACAATAGAACACATAAACCTAACTTAATTTGAAAAATTCATTAATTGGGTGCATGAGGAAAAACACATAAAAGACCAGATATTCTCTTTATTATCTTTAATTCATCTTCTTTTCTCCCCAGAATATCAAAATTTTCTATAATTTAATTTTTTCTTTAGTTTTATAAAGTAAGTATTTAATGTGAAGCTTACAATTACTCCTGAAGCATTTCCTCCACCCACATAACTCTTTTCTAAAAATGGGCTGTTTGGTTATTTGGATGCTGGTTTTGATTAAAGTGGTGATAAGTCAACATTTCTTTACCTTTTTTATTTTCTTTCCCCTAATCCGGAAAAAAGCATGTGAAATTGAATGCCTTTGTCACAAGGGAGTCACAGCAGGAAAATGTCAAATAATACTGTTAATTGCATGTGCTGGATAAACACATATTTGATGTGAAAAATTGTTTTATTTTGAACTTTTGGATTGAAAAAGTTCAGAAGTAAAGATTTATAGAATCATTAGGTTTTTAGGTTTAGTCCATGGCTGGGCATTGTGGAAAAGTGCTCATACCTATTTATTTAGTAACATTTCCGGGAGATGTACTTCTTGAAAAACAGACTTTATGCTATATTCAACAAATCTCTTATATGAAAAAAACTAGAAAGGAGTCTATGGAATGGTTATTTTCCTTTCTCCAGGAAAAAAACAAAAACAAAATATAAACATTGTTTCCTGTTGAAAGAGTGACAGAGTAGGCAGGTTATACTCCTTAGTATTGATCCTTGACCAGGTCTTAAATTTCAAAGAGAACTCTATGCTCTACAGTTTGGGAGCAGAAACAAAAAAATGGATTCTTGGTAAAAAGTGAAGATCTTGATAAAACACAAATTATTTCAATTGTCCTCACTTCAGTAGACAATAGAATTGTGAATTTCTAAGACTTGAATTCCTACTTTGTGACCCATTCCATCTTTCAAGTTCCAATACTAGAACAGTCCCTTAATTGTGGGGTCTGGCTCACAGTCCTGATGATACCCTTATTCAATATAGTGACCTTGATGCATATTCAATACTAGAATAACCTTGGCTGCCTGTGCAGGAGCAACCTCAGTGTGTATGGATTAATGTGTTAGTTTTTCATTTGCATTTAGAAAGGAAGGATCTCATAAATTCAGTCCAGCCTATATAACCTCTTGCACATATGAGCTTAGTGTTGTTCAGCTGCTTGTGCTCTCTTTTTGTGTTTTCTCACCCTTGAACTGCATCAATTTCCCTAGAAGGCCAATGTTACCACCACTCCTAAGTGAGGAGGATAACCAAAGAACAATAACCCCTGAATTAGTACTTTTAAGTTGACAAGGAGGATGTCCTCATTCTTCCTGAGGAGTTCCTCACCCTGAAGAAGAATCTTGGTTGTACATCATATTATTGCCTATTGACATACTCTAGGTGGTGGACAAGCAGTGCAGCTCCTAGGATCTCCTTTCGCAATAGATGTCCTGGATTAGCAGTTAAGGGAAGCCTGTTTCCCATTGGCAGTGACTCTCCTGGTAGCCTCCTCAACTGGTTGCTTTTACTCTTGGCCAACTCGGAGTGATTTCTTCACTCTCTCCACTAGAAGGCCATCTAAAATGGTGTTTCTCTTGAGGGAATCATTCCTTAAAAACAATCATTCCCAATACTTTTGAATTGCATTAGAAAATTGTGTGTGTGTGTGTGTGTGTGTGTGTGTGTGTGTGTGTGTCAAAGAAATAAAGTGTCTGATTGGAATAAATAGAAATTTCACTCAAAATAATGGGAACATTTTTTATTATGAAGAAACAAATATTGTGCAAAAACACAAAGGCAGGACAACTGAACATGAAGAACATTCAGACCTTGGAGCAAGAATGCAAGGAAAGGATAAACCAAGAAATGCCCCTCCCCCCCCATTTCTGTTGGTCCCCTTATGTTCTTTGCCACAGATGGGACTAACCTCAGTGGCCATCATTATACCTTGGTCCAGCTTTTAAGTTTATGAGAACATCTAGCTCTGAAGCCATTTCCAACCTTTCCCCAGTTTGTATGTCTTAGTTTAAAATCCTGAGAAAGAGAGAATTTGTTTTAGCACAGAAACCAGAGGTCTAAACCTTAGTTTCGTCTAGTGTTATGGGGTTGATAAAATGTGGTAGAAGCACAGCAACAGGGGCTGACCCTGTTACCCAAGGCTGTCAGTTGTGGTGGTAGTTTGTAGAAAAGGAAGTGTTGGATGGACAGTCTAACTGCTTAAAGGGTATTCTATAAATTCAATTTAGTATTCTGCTTCTTGATACATTAGCTTATTTATTTCAAAGAAGGAGACATCTGATGAAGTTTCCTTTGCCTTATCAGTCAAGGATGCTAAATTGTTCTCTCAATCCTTTCCCTTGGATGTGAAGAGATCGTGGCAACAGCTCTAAATTCCTGTCCAAATGTTGAATCCCACTGGGTATAAGGATGCTTTCCAATTAAGGCCAGGCTGTCCCTAAGTAAATATGCAAACTGAATTATAATAAACACCAAGATAGGTCTGCAAGACTGTCATAATTAGAAAGATTGATATCAGACTTTCCATGTTATATTACAGGAGCATAATTATTACCTTTTTCTGAGTATATTGAAGGAAATGATATTCATTTTCTAGGGTTGCCATAACAAAGTACTACTAACTGGGTGGCTTAAAATAATAGAAATATAAATTATATCAGTCTGTGAGGTTAGAAGTGCAGAATCAAGATGTTAGCAGGATTGATTTCTTCTGAAGACACAGAGAAAGAATTCATTACATGACACTTTCCTAATTTGGGCAGAGGCTGTCAATTCTGGCCCATTCCCTAATCCTGCATCTTTGGGTTGATGCCTTCTGAGCCTGTGAGTACAGCAGAAGTCCCACCAGTCTTGACTCATGCTAGTTTTATTCTTCCCTTTTTTTAAAGAAGAGCACATATTTGCAGCTAAGTGTTGCTGGCTCTTTGCGGTACCAAATCCGCGGGTATTTGTCACTGCCTGCAGCAATAATTTGCGTGGGTATTTATCGGGTGGTGGACTGGAAACTGAGCTACTTCTATCTCTGAGCTGCTTCCTTCCTTGCTTGCTTGTTTATAGAGGATAGAGGAAATGAGGCTTACTTGCTTTGAGAGGAGAGAGAGAGAGGCTTTGCTTATTGGAGAGAAAGAGAGACTTTGCTTAAGAGAGAGAGACTACACTTTCAGAGATATCTATATCTTCCCAGTTCTGCTGTTTCTTCTTAAAGGTGCGTCCTGCATCCTTTGAACTAAGGGTGCGTCTTCCTAAGGTGCTTTAGTGATGTGTCCCACATACTGCGATCTGCCTGTCTGTGATCTGCAACCTAAAGGTGTGTTCTCAGTTCTCTGCTCTGCCATTTGCCTTCTGCCGCTGCCCCTACTCACTGCTTCTCTTTGCTTGCTGCTTCTTCTTCTTCCTTTCTGCTAATGGCTTCTCTGCTTCTTTCTGCTAGCTGCTGCTCTTACTTGCTGCCTTTTCTTTCTGCTTGCCGCTTCTTTCTGCTAGCTGCTGCTCCACTGTCGCCCTGCCGTCACCCCGCCTTCCACCTATGGCCGCTTATATCACCTCCAGGAAGCGGAGGGCAGGGCCACGCCTCTTATGCAAAGATTAGGCTAGAAGCTAGATGTTGGAGCAGGCACAATTAGGAGTGCTTGAGAACACATGTGCATGCATTGTGTGCGTGGACGATAAATCACCTGAGTGTGCTTATGTCAATTAACCTCCTTGCTGCAGATGTGATCAGGTGCTGTTCTGGCGCCGTCCACATGGCACAGCCCCCAACAGATAAGTGGCTCTGTCAGCCTATTTCCTGCTAATATAATTCAGAAAGTCCAACAGCCCTTCTTCAATGTGTCCTGTCTCTGTCCTCTTCAGTCAAACCTGGTAGTATTTCTGCTGAGATGGTTGAATGGCTCGACAATGAGTCCTATAAATAATCTACTCATCAAAAATTTGTCCAGCACCACCGCACCATTGGTGTTCTCACCGTATTCTGTTTTCTTGTCTTTTGCATTATGCCTGAGAATTTCCTTCAAGTCTGATTCCTTTTTGCTTAAGTTTCTTCCTCTTGCGCTTTAATATTGGCAACAAGGAGAAATCAGGCCACGACTTCTATACTTTGCTTGGAAATCTCCTCACCAAATTTTCAAGTTTTTCACCTATTATTTCTATTTCTCAACCCATCATTAGAACAAAATTCAGCCAAACTCTGCCACTTTGTAACAAGGATTATCTTTCCTCCACTGTCCAATTAACATATTCTTCATTTCTGACTAAGACTTCTCTAGAAGCACCTTTAGCGTTCATGTTTCTAGCAACATTTTACTGAAAGCAAAGTAGGAATTTTCTATCATGTCCCTCAAAATTCTTCCCCCTTCTACCTTTTACCCAATTCCATTTGCGCAGCTTTTGGGTATTTGTTATTAGCAGTACTTAACTTTCCAACACCAACATTTGTACTAGGGCTGCTATGACAAAGTACCACAAAATTGGTGGCTTAACGCAATTGAAATTTATGGTCTCATAAAGGGCACATGTCCAAGGTGTTGGCAGGATGGATTCCTTCTGGAAGTGCTGAGCAAGTGCTATGGACTTAGTTGTTGTATCCTTCTCCAAATGTCATGTTGAAGCCTTAACCTCCAATGTGACTATATTTGGAGAGATATTTTTTAAAAAGCAATTAGATTAAATGAGCTAACAAGGGTGGGACCCAATCTGCTGGGACTTCCCAAGAGAGAAAAGGTCTCTTTCACATATATTCTAAAGGAAAGGTCACGTAAGAACACACAAGAAGGGGTTTGTCTATTACCCTGGAAGAGAATCCTACCAGAAATGGACTCTATGAGCACATTAATCTTGGACTTCCCCAGTTTCCAGAATTTGGAGAAAATAAATTTCTGTTGTTTCTGTCACCTAATCTATAATATTTTCTTGTGGTATTCTAAGCTAATATGGGGAAAATCTGTCCTCTGCTTCTCTCCTAGGTTTTGACTGGCTTCCAGTAATCCTTAGTGTTTGTTGATTTGAGATGAGTCACTCTAATCTTTCCCTCTGTCACCACATGTGTATCTGCACCTGTATCCTTATAATAATTCCAGTCATTGGATGAAGGCTCATCCTGATTCACTATCATCTTATCTTGACTTGATTATACCTATAAAGACCCTATTTTCAAATAAGTCATATTTGTAAGTGTCAGAAGTGAGGAGTTGTGCACATTTTTTGGGGAGACAAAACTCCACCTACACCAGAGACCTTACTTCAAGGGCACAGTATCCCCTTTGTGTGTGTTAGGAGAGGCAGTCCCAAAGGGCCCTGGTGTGCATCTTTGCTGAATATGCTAAAATACAAGGCCTGCCATCTTCTGACCCTGAGCCATTTCTGTAGTTAGTGGAGTAATGAAGGTGACCTTGATTCCCTGACTATATATGACTGTCTGGGGGGAGGGCTACTGGCTTGTTCACTGCTTATAGTACTGTTGCCCAAAGCTCAATCCCTGTCCCCAATGCCAATCCAATAACAAGGACGTGGTTTTGAGATAAAGGAAAAAGGTTTATTGCTTTGCTAGCAAGGGAGAAACACGGAGGACTCCTGTCCCAAAGGCAGTAATTCTGCCCATCATCAGGAACAGGGGTTTTTTAAAGAGGTGACTCAAAGGTTACATTCCATGTATTCTTAGTTGGAGTTGTAATTCACTTGTTAATTTGGGAGACAGTCATTTCTGAGATCTTCTGTGCCATCTCCAAAGTCTGGATTACTTCATTTCTATGGTGGATGTGTACTCAGGGGCAGATAACTCTGCCTAGGATGAGGAAGAAAGGCAATCCTGTTTCCCCTGAGATTAGGGAGGGGGAGAGATTAGGGAGGAGCAGGGAGAGAGGAAGAGAAAGAAACGAGTTCAATTTAAAAATAAGTTGCAGTGGCAGAGCAGCAAGGGCTACATTCAAAGCATAAAGTGGACCCCCGTTAAAAGTTGCTGAGTCTTAATCCCTGACTTCCTTACAGTGGAGCAGCTCAGAGTGTGTATAGCTGGGCTCTGAGCCCTTTGCATTTACCCTGGGAAAATCAAGGCAGGGAAAATGGTGCTATGGTGCTGGTATTCCTGCTATCTACAGTTCTGTGAGTTAAAAACTACGTTTTCTCTGATCTGTTGAGCCTTGTTATCTATTCCTGTCAACTGTGGAGTTTTGGCAAGCCAAACTCCCTGTGTGCTTAGTCATCTCCTTTGGAATCTTGTTACTATCTAGCTGTCCTCTAGGAGGCTGGGTTCTTTCCTGACACTGGGCTCCTTCTTTTCTGCCATTTGCTCTTTGGGAATGTAAACTTTTACATATGCTGTATCCCCACCTGTGAAGCCCTCTCCTAGGGCTTCATGTGTATGCAGTGGATAGGGCCTTGCCCTTAAAGGACCCTGCACTTCAGTGCTCTGCCCTTGCCATCTTAAGTTCTTAATAAGTTTTGAATACGGGACTCTGCATTTTTATATTTCACTGGGTTCCACCAATTTATGTAACTGGTCCTGCTCTCCCCTTTGATCCCTTTATACTTCTTTAAGACTTAGCTTAGAAATAATACCTGATACCTGATTGTGCTTCCTTCTCTCCCCATTACTCCTACATTTCTTGCATGTGCTCTGATTGCAGAGAGAATTGCAGCTGTCCTAAAGAAATCATATACATTTCAACTTTAATTTAAAAATTTTCACTTGGCAAAAATCCAAAAAGGAATCCAGTTGTTTATGAGGCCAATGTCTACTTTTACTTCCATTTTAAGATCAACAGCACAAACTTAGGCCTCTCAATACCTGAATACAGAGTCAAGTGAGGAAGGGGCTTTACTAGTTGGGGAGGCTGAGCCCATAAGATGGATCAAAGAATCACTTTATTCACTGGCAGAAGCTCCATAAGTAGAACCAAGAGAATGTTATGCATCTTTTATGACTGTGCTTATTTATATAATTTATCACTCTAATTTTTAAAAATCATTTTTAGTTCTGCTGACACTTACTATTTTTCTTTTTTTCTCCCACCCCAGCCTACTGTCCTTTGTTCACCCTGTTATAAACACTGTGAAAATGTTTAACTTCTATTTTACTTTGGGGTCTGCCACCAGGAGTTGGGACATGCATTACTGGATTACTTGGTTGCTCATACTTAATTTTACTAGGTGCATCCTGAGGAACAGCATATACCTTTGGCAGCCAGGAGGAGACATCTGGTCAGCAGATCTTTTGCATTAGTGAAGGAATAAGGCAGCTGTGCACTGCTTATAAAACTGTGGCCACCACCTACATACTAGAAGGAAAAATTGACAATTGCCAAAATATGAAAGATCTGGAAGGGGGAAACATTTTAAATAAACTAACTGGGTTGGAACACATGATTATTCAAAATGGTAAGACTTCTGAGTTGTGGAAATCCTGATAATTATTCTTGCTAATTTTGCTTGAACTGGTATGACTTGGCTTACAGCAGATACACTTTGTGAAGGAAAGCAAACTACTTGTCTGTTACTTTATGGCATTAATGATGCAAATTGTCTCAGCATCACTGTTTTATGAAGATATGCAATGGGATACTTCTAGCATCATAAATTACTTCAAATGTTGAAGAATCGTGAATAAAAGAGAGACCTACACTCTTTCTTTTTAGGGACTATGCCTTGCAGTCCCTTGGATAAGTTTCTTATTGAATGACTCAGTATATATGTAAGGAAACTTGTAAAGGGTACATTTTCAGTTTTAAACTTCATATAAAGTCCCCAGTATGGTATACTTAATGCCAATTGCTGCTGGTGTTTTATGGTTAAAAAAACAAAAACAAAAAACTGGCTCCTGATATCCTTAGAATTTTACTAAACCTTCTACCAGATGCCAATGTGACTTCCATTTTTTTTCCTGCTGTAGTTACACCGAATTTCTCTTTTAAATAAGTCAAACTAGAAGGAGAGAACTGGAACTGTAAATTTTGGCAGTTGAGAACCTCTGTGCAAAAAGAATCAGAGGCTCCGTCTAGCAGTTTTGTTCCATAAGAAAATTGTTACCTTCTCTTCTCACTTCACTGCTACCTTCCTGTGTCCCAATTAGGCTGGTGAACAAGTTGATAAAGTCAACACTGTGTTCTTTCTAGGGGAATAAGATGTCCCCAAAACATGATAGCCACTGATAAACCTGATACACCAATTGTACCTTTTCAGTGTAGGTATAGAAAAAAACTTCTGTTGATGTAATATTTCACCTTTAGGGTATTCTTCATTTGTATGACCTAAATTCATTTCTGTTGAAGGTGACATTTAGAGTCAGTATTATGCCTTTCACAGTTTTGCAAGGAAGTAAAGGTAACCTGGGTTATTTAATTGTCAGCTTTAACCTTGACATATGCACAAAATAAATTTGGCATTATTAAAGGTCACTCTTGAAATCATAAACTTCAGATGGGGTTCCTGGAATCCCCAAAAGAGGTCATGAAAATGAGTTATCTTGCCAGTAACTAAATATAGTTAGTTTGGGCCTTGAGGAGATCAGAACACTGGAAAGTATAAAGTTCAGTAGTAAGCAGAATATGACCCAGAATATTTTGAGCAGCAAATGCTCATTGGTCACTATTGTCAAAGCAATATTGTAATAACAGAAATATAATATGGAAACAACTTGAGAATTGTTGGCCAGCTATCCATTCTTGAGGGCTGAGAATATGTGTAAGTTTTAAGAAAATGCTAGAGCTGGCAGTGTGCTCAGTGGTAGAGTGCCTTCCTAGCATAAGCAAGGCAGTTTAATCTAGCACTGTTAAAACAACAAAAAGAAAACGCTAATAACTAAAAGAGAAAAATGATTAAATGATAGGTGTTGGTTGGACTTGAGACACCATGAATCCCAGCCCCTCCTCCATAGCAGATCAGGCTTGAAACTCAATGTTTTAGTGTCCTCCTTGAAGAGGACATAGTTACCATCTAAGTTCAAGTGCCCAATAGTAGCTCTGAAGGCTCTTCCTTCTATCTAACTTGCATTTCTCCGAGTTAAACACTAAGCAGCGGAGAAATAGCAGCAGGACAGACTCTTATGTGATAATAACTAAGGAATTGATCATTTAGGTAAAAAATTAATGAATTGAAAGGGCAAAAGTATCTGTTTTCTACTTTTTAGTACCAAAAGAAGACAGCTGAGTATGGTGGCACTTGCCTACAATGCCAGCTACTTGGGAGACTGAGATAGAAGGATTGTAAACTCAAAGTCAGCCTGGGTACTTTAGTGAGACTGTCTCAAAATAATTAAAAGAGCTGAGAATGTAGCTCCTAGTTAGAGCTCCCCTGTGTTCAATCCCCAGTACTAGGGAAGAGAGAGACAGAGACACAGAGACAGATATTCATGAAATTTTCAGCTCCGATTTGTTTGCATTGGTTCATATTCTTTATGAAATTTCACTTTTGAAAATGAAAAGATTATTTACATTTTACTGGTACATGTAGAACTAATATTTTAATAATACATTATTATTATTATTTGCTGATTCTGACCAATTTTAGTATTTATTTCCAGATTGATCATTTGAACTAGAAAATGTGAGAGATTTTTCTGTACTTGATCATTGTCAACTGCATGTGCTTGACTGAAAATATTTTATTTTACATTTATGCTTGCTTTTCTGAAATAATTTTCAATTTAAAACAGTTTTAAATTCCATGTCAGCACCATTTAAGATCACATTATTTAAAGAAATTTTAATATACAAACCTGATAGGACCAGATTATAAAAAAAGATGACACTATAGTCTTTTGAAACATATATAAATTACATTTTATAATCCTGCAAAACATCAAAGTGAGCTGATTTAGTATGAATGACACATTAGCTTAGATTGAATCCCATTTTGTAAATATCAGTAATTCATCTTGTCACTTGGGGAATTTGCCATCAGGGACTTTGACTTCATCTTTGTTCAGCTAACAAAGTGAAGGGGGCTGACAAGCAATCAGATAATCAGGATGCAATGCTGGTAATACTTCCAAAGAACTGAAGCATAAAAGGAGTTACTAATATATAATATAAATCTAATCATTCCTCTGAAATTTCTACTGATGTATTCCTAATAAGAGAAGCAAATCAACAAATACCATTTGAGAAAAATTTGATATTAAAATTCTTTGAAGCATCAACTTTAATTTTTCAAATTCTTTGCTATTTTGCAGTATGCTATATTTCAAGATATGTCCATGTCCACATTTGTTTAATGAAATATTTTTATATTCCTATAAAGACAAAGATTACTGGTGTAAGAATTTGTTTTGCATCATCCTGTGGTTATGCATGCTATTCTTTTTCTTCAGTTTAATTATGTACCATAAGTGTGGCTAGTATACTCATTTAAGAAGCAGAGGTATAAAAATCAGTCACAGATCCAGGTAATTAGAATCTAGGCAAGATTTGGGTACCTGGAGTCAGAATGAAAGAAATACTAAATAAAAGATGTATTTTTTTTTTTTTTAAATCAGAAAGCAGCATCTCTCTCTAGACCCTAATCTTTCCATCCCAGGTGTTTATTCCTCTCAAAGCAGTTGCTGATCTCCAAACTTGGTTGGCCAGGAGGGACACCTGAGCCTGCTGGGGATGTTCATAATAGAAATGTAATCTTTGGACGTCAGAATTTAAGAGGCGATGCCCAATCTCCTCATTCACTTGAAGTCATTGTTCTTCATTGAGAAAGACGGAAAGAGAGAGGAACAAACAGGCAGACAGACTGTGATTACATTATGAGAAAGTCTAGAGAGGTCATTGACTTAATAGTTACTACCACTTTTCTGGAAGATTATCAATAGCTTTCCTTAGAAGTTACTTAAAAATTCTTTATTATCTAAGTTCAATTATAGTAAATGGTAAAAAATATTAATTCAATTTCTTAAAGGTTGTAATCAACAAAATGTAGTGGGTTCTGAAGTGGTAAAAATAGGTGTATTCCAAGTGCAAATGCAATTGTTTACCTGAATTTCAGGCCTGGAATACTTGTTATTACTGCTTTGTTTTTTTTTAATTAACAAAACATCCAGTGAGCCTATCTTCATGGAATATAATTTTTGTGGGAGAGATATAGGCACAGTCAGAAAGCAGTGAATGGGGGGAAAATGCAGTACTTCAGTTCTTAAGCTAGAATTCAAGATGAAATATACTCTTAAATATGCTTACTTGCTAAATTTTGCTTACTTTTTCCCCAATAGAATAAGCATAGTCCTTTACTTTAATTAAGAAGGATATAGAAATTAATCTTATATTGAATAAATAAAGACACTAAAGTTAGGAGAGTTTAAGTGCCTTGTTCAAAGTACCTCAGCTATTTGATACCAGAACTTGGTCCATAAACAAGTATTCTGATATCTCTTCCAGAATTGTCCCCTGATGACATACAGTTATCCAAGTTGAGAAACCAGTAATGAAGAAGAAGACCTTCTGAACACTTCAGGTCAATTTGTTTCTATTTCTCTGAATTATCAAGATCATTATCATTAGATGAACTTCAAACATGGTTTTCAAACCTTACCATCTTACCATCTCCTTAATAATGGAGATATTAAAGAAAATAATATTTTACAAATGAATTGAATACAGAGGTTTGGAATACTGTTTTTTTTGATTCCTGGAGTAAATACTGTTTACTTCTGCCTGACTATTCAAATTGATGATTTAAAAAGTTAGCTTGTGTGTTCTTTAGTGATATCATAGTGTGTTGTGATGCAGATTTTCTCTCCTGTCCTTCAAGAATGTCACATCACTTTGGGACACTGCAGAGAAACTCCTTTCCCCTTGTCTCCTAGGAAGTTCATCTCCACTCATACCCACTGTACAACAGCACAGCAGGACAGGGTTTGTACCCATTTCTGGAAGCATGTCCCAGTTGTGGTTCCCGAAGTTAGTAATAGAAACTGACAGTCTACTTTCAATATTTTAGAAAGCATAGTGGAAATGAAATTCCTAAACTTGTACAACCCAACTAAAATGGCAAACAAGTTCTTGGTTTTGGTTTGGAGTTACAGTCCCTTTGTGTGTTTACTCACATTCCTCAGAAGTTCTGATTGGCAGAAATGTATACTTTTCATAAATAAAGATGGAGAAAAGAATAAATATGTAATGAATGTGTTTTTCCCCCTTTGGTAATTATCTCCAATGTATATGTAACAAGGGATATCTTAGATGAGAATCATAGGAATTACAACTTTGTCAATTTAGAAAAGATTTGTAAGACCTTATCTACTACATAAAATGACAGGTTGCTGCTTTATTTTTCTACCTTATTTTTTAAACTTTATAGGTTATTTATGGTTTTTATACTTTGTCTCTCTTTTTTCCCCTACTCTCAACTCATGTCCCGTGTGGGCAAGGGAAAAGGCTCTTATGGGAGGGATGGGCTGACTGTGAAATAAAAGCTGTGAAATTTATTTATCAGAAATAATGACAGAAGACAGAATTATCTTAAGAGCAGGGGCATGACCGATTGAGCCATCCAGAAGGGTCTGGCTTTCACAAAGGAAGGAGCTGGAGCTTGCTTTATTTATAGCAGTACTGATCAAAAAGGACCAGTAGGAGCTTCTTCCATGAGAAGTAGGATGGGCAGTGGAGGGAAGTAAGCCATTTGGCTCTGGCAGGTCACTCCCACATCCAGTGCTTGCATTTGAACTTCAGCAGTGAACCAACACAAGGATAACCACATGACCTCGGCATTCTCTAACAATTGTCAATAACTGAGTTCCTGAGACCAGATCCTCCTGGTTGATGGCTCAACTATGCTTGGTTCTCATACAAGCCATGATGGCTTCCCACACCCTACAATTCTGGGGATTGAACCCAAGGCCTTAAGTGTACTAGGAAAATAGTCTACTACAGAGCTAAGTAGCCAGTCTAAAACATTTTTATACTGAAGAAGAATATGCTCTTAGTATTTACCATAGAGATTAATGTTATAATGATTTTTGTGATAAGAGTTCCTACAAAGACATTTAGAGACTATTTTAATATCTTAGAAAATCATATTCTTGAGGGTAGCAGTAAATTACAGGAACAAAAGATGACACCCCTCTGCCCTGAATTTGTTTCCTTTAAAAGACAACTTCTTCCAGGGTACTCATTTTGAAGATGCTACAACCAGATCCTGAGTTTTTGATTCAGAATCATGAAGAGGTGGATGCATTGATTATTTTCTGGTTAGTTATGAATCCTTGCCCATTTATTCTATACCCATGCCCCCATATTTAGAAACATTGTAAAGTGAAAAGAGATGCTTGTAAGATTCATTAATACTGGCTCTTATTCACATTCTGCACTTAAGTTTCTGAGACACCACTTTAGTTTTCTGTGCTAACCTCTCTGAGTATTGATAAATGTTATGGAGATATATTTTGTGTGAATACACTCACAATTTGAACAGTTGTTCCTCTGTTTTTATCTTTTAATATTCTTTATCTCAGATGTTAATATTTTATAGCTATATCATTATTTTCTACATTGAACTATTGGTAGCAGTGTCTGCTGAACATCAGCATGATTTATATTTTCATTGGCAATTTTCCATCAGATATAAAAGGTTTATTGCCATTGCCCTCTTTGCACAACTTTCTGAATGTCGCCCTTGGCTTTCTCCTCTCTTTCACTCACCACATTGTGTACATCATTAAGTCCTGTGAATCCCATCTCAAAATTGTCTCTCAAGTACATCCACTTCTCTGCATCCCCACCATCTGCACAGTAGCACCTCAGACTTGAAGTATGGAAATAGTTTCCTTCCAACTGTATTTCCTGCTTGTACTCTTGTCTCTCTCTCCTACCTAGTCACCACATCACAGCTACTAGACTTCCTTTGCTAAAAAGCCTCCAATGGCTTTTCATCGCCTTTCCTGTCATGTGCGATCTTTTTAGTGTGGCTAATTTTATCTCCAGCCTCAT
This sequence comes from Sciurus vulgaris, assembly GCF_902686455.1. NCBI lineage: Eukaryota > Metazoa > Chordata > Mammalia > Rodentia > Sciuridae > Sciurus > Sciurus vulgaris. Next base: position 64,878,660 of record NC_136475.1, read on the forward strand.
CTGTTATTGCACTTTGCTCCCTCTGCTCTAGTTTTAAAAGATTTCTGCACGTTCCTCACAGATTCGTGAATCCATCTTCCTCCTATTTATCAGGCAAACTCCTGTTCATTTATCTGGGTGTCCATCTTTTTCTTCATTTCTCTAAGGCATCTTTTCTTTTTACTGGACTAGATTGAATGTCCTGCCATGCTCCTCCAGCTCCCTGAACTTCCCTTGTCAAAACACTCCTGACCCTTTTGTTGGTACTTGTATTTTGTCATCTCCCCCATTATGGTTTCTCTGTTATCTTGCTCACCACTATGTCCCCATGTGGTAGGAGGCCTATGCAATTTGCTGAAAAGGATTATTAGTCCAGAGACTCACAACTGCATTGTGAGAGGTTGTATAGCATGCTGTTTTACAGAATGAGCCTGGGTTCAAGTGTCAGTTCAGTCACTTACAAACTATACCTTGGGCCAGTTACCTTATTGTTTTATTCTTTATGCCTGAGTTTCCATCCATAATAGGGTGGTGACTATAAACCTATCTCATGGTTTTGCTCTTAGGATTAAAAGAGTTAATGTGTCAGTGTTAGAACAAAACATGCAAGAAACACCATTAGCACTATTTGAGGTTAGTTATTATTATTGTTATTATTATTTTTTATTTGCTCCAGTTAGTCATACATAATAGTAAAATGCATTTTGACACATCATACATAAATGAAGTATAACTTTTCATTCTTCTGGTTGTACATGATTTAGAGCTACACAGGTTGTGTAATCATACATGCACATAGAGTAATAATGTCTGATTCATTCTACTGTCATTCCTACCCTTACACCCCTGATATTATTATTAACAAGAGGCTATTTATCCTTTGTACCCCTATTTAAAGCTTTCAAGAGCTGAAACCATGTTCCTCTTTCTCTGATCTACTGCTCAAGCTCAAATCCTACTTTCTTTCCCCAGGCCCCATGTAGCTGATGCTTTTGGTGCAGCTCTGAGGCAAGTCCTTTCTCTTCCATTTATAATAATTAACACTTTATATGACTTATTGTGGACTCAAATATTTATCTTGTATCTTAAATTTGGTGAGTTTGTCTAGAAAATTAAAATCCTTTATTCTCACTTTCAATTGAAAATAATTTGGGGCTGCCTGAAGGGGGAGAACACGTTCCATTTTCTATCCAGATATTTGGAGAGGGAATGACCTTGGTTTGTAAGTCATTTTGTAAATCCATCAGTTAATACCTTTTGGGAAGCAATGAGGGAAGTTCATTTAAGTTGCAAAGTCTACATCAAGTTTTCTCAACCTCTTCTGCTCTACATTTAATAGGAAATCCCAAATCAATTTGTTGACAAGGAAATTCAGTATTTTTAATTTAAAGAATGCAGAAAAAATTTGAGGTCTAATTATGTATTCCTGAGATGATATATGAGAGAATGGAATTTTTGTAAATATTCCCATATGAATCTGCTAAACTTGGAGAAAATGCTGATGCAGTTAAATGGATGATTTTAATGTAGAAAACTTTGTCTTTAATAGTTTCAAATTGACCTTTACATGGAAGAGCACAAGTGTACTTATTTTTTTCTTGATCAGAATTCTTAGCAGGTGATTGACTGCATTCATTAATTCATTATTTATTGAATAACTATTGTGTGCTAGGCAGAATAGATAAACAGATCCAATAATAAAAGGAAACCCTTGATTTATCTTTAAGAAACCAGTCTTATAGAAAGATAAATGAACAGGAAAATGAAATTCAGTCTTCAGTTTCATAATATGGGTATATGTAAGATGCTGTGGGAGTTTGTAGGGAAATCATCAGTCTAGAAGAGCTCAGGGGTGGTGTATGAAAAAGATACAAGGTATTTAAAATCACAGAGTGGCATAATGTGTTTTATTTCATGAGGTTCACTCTGGTTGCCTTCTGTGGAACATAAGGAAAGGGTTAGAGGAAGAGAAGCCAGTTAGGTGACTATTCTTGCTGATAATAGCTCATACATGCTGAGCGCTCACTATGTGTCAGGCACTCTTCTAAGTACTTTTCATATATAAATTCATTTAATCCTCTCAGAAATCTTGTGAGGTAGATTGCTATTCTTTTATCATTCCACTTTATAGATAAGGCACAGAGATTCATTAGCTGTCTAAGGTCATGCAGTTAGTAAGTGGCAGAATAGGGATTTAAATACAGATAATCTGGGTCCAGAATCAATGTTTTAACATAGTAATGTGTCGCTCCCTTAGAAAGTAATCAAGTAAAGAGATGAGTATTATGAAATAAGTGACATTGATGCTAGAAATGAGTGCATGCTTATAATGGTACTAAGGATGCTTGATTAGATTAGGAAGCTAACAGAAAGGAAATTATTAGACTCTTAAATTTTTGGCTTAGGTGATTTGGTGGATGAAACTGCCACTTACTGAAATTGGGATCTGAAGAAGAGGGCTGATTTTGTTGGGGGAAATGATGACAAGAATTTTTAGTGTGCTAAATTTAAGATCTCTGTGGAACCTCAGAGTGTAATGATTCAGTAGAGTGTTGAAAATGTAGTTGTGGGATTAATTGACCTGGATTGGAGATATGGATTTGAGAATCATTGGCATATATTTATAACAGTTAAATAAAGGAAATGGCAAGTGGGTATGTTCATGCTAAAGTGGTTTGAGAATAAAATGAAACTGAAGAGAGACGTCTGGAAAACTAATATTTAAGGGATGGATACACTACAGAAGGATAATGAGGAGCATGGAATAGAGAAGTAGGAGGAACACAGAATTTTAAAGAGGAGCAAATGGACAAAGATGTCACGAGTACTGAGAAATCAATGCGGAGCTGGGAAATTCTTCAATGATTTAGCAATGAAGAAGCTGATAACTTTGGCAAGAATGGTTTCAATGGAGTAGTTATTGGAAAAGCCCCCAGCTATGGTGGGTTGAAAAGGAAATGACATTTGAGAAAGCACAGAGAGCAAATATATGTAAGTATTTAAAGAATATTTTCACAAAATTTCAGATGTCAGTCTTTAGTGAAGTAATGAAGCCATGTCTTATGAAAAAAAATTTGCTGTGCCAGAGAACCAGACAGGATTGTTTACCTGCCCAGAATGAGCAGGAATTCTTAACTTAGTGAGATTTTGGGAAACCAAGATGGTTTCTGGGAAGGGGTAGCATCATTAAACTTTATTTAGTTCTTAACCCTTAAGAAACAGTGAGTTTTATTAGGTCTTTTTCCTGGAAGTGATGAGCTGAGAGCAATCCTATATAGGTAATTTACAGTTGAAGTTTGTAAGGACAGAGGCATGGAATTGGGAAGAGGCAATTGTCAGCTAGTGCATGGAGGCCCTGTCTGAAGAGTAGAAGAGTCCTGGGTTTGAATGTATGTGCTGGGGCAAAGAGGTAGGGGGATGGGAGAATGATGGTTCAAAAGATAAATGGTAAATTTCTTCAACTTCAGGCATTGAGCTCACCCTGTGTCCAGGTTTCCACTGCTGTCTATAAATAACCATGGCTTATTAGTGTAACCCCAATAGAATGTAAAGCTCTATGAAATGAGAGAAAGTTTTATGTATAGCACTTGGCATATATCACATCACCTATAATATCTGCTGAATGAGTATACACAGGTTGAGGTGAATCCCTAGTGCCATGGAGGGTATAGAAGCAGGACATATTTCAATTGATTTCAGCTGTTATCAAGGATTTAGGTTTATATTTGCATTAATAGACATTTTTGTGGCAGCACAACAATGTCTACGACAGTAGATAGGCTGAAATCACAGGGAACACATTTTTTATCTCCCCAGAAGGATCGATGTAGACTGGAATAAACCATACATCATGATAACTTTCTACCTCAATAACTTTTTACCATCTTAAGAGGGAACATATGAACATATTCTGTGACTATTTGAATGTTAATTCACTTTAGAGGTTTGGAAATAGAATTTTGATTTTGGAAATTTATTAATATGTCTATTTCCTTGTCCTTTGTTCCTGTAACCATTAGTGTTGATGTCTTTTAGCATGACTAAAAGGTTGAATTCTACCTCAGAATTTGAGGCCAATGTCAACCTGGCTATCAAGGCTATAGGTAGCCTGTAGTGGATGCTGTGACGTCAGTCGGACCCCACCTTTCATTTACTAGGAGAGCTGGGGCAGATAGCCCTCATCTGTTAGCCTGCTATAGGCTGCCAGATATCAGCTGGAAAAATCTGCTTAATCCAAGGTCATATCTCCTTCTCAGTGAAGCCATTTCTAGTGATTGGCTTTCAGAAAATATTCATCCCAGATCTCTTGCTCCAATTCAAGATAGGGTTGAAGTGCCTGTCTACCTCTAGTATCCTTCAAGAGAACAGCGGAGCCTTTAATGGGTCTGCATCACAATTTAACTTCTTTCTTCCCTTCTTCCTTTTGCTTTCACAGATGTTGAGCCACAGGCATCCCTACCCATGCATGCTCAAATCCACCTCAGTTGGCTTTCTGGGAACCCACCCTGTGACACAAGTTGGGAATTCATTTGCTCGATATCATTCTTCTCCCTACTGACCTCATAGAGTCCAATCTTAGTTCTTGTAGAATTATAAGAGATCTTAGATACTTTCTAATTTAATTATTTAATTTTGCTAGTGTGGAAATAGAGGCTTTGGCAGGTTATATCACTCTCCTAAGATCATATGTAATTCCAGATATTTCAGTAACTACATATAGCTTATTCCTCCTTGATCAAATTCCTCATGAGGGCAAGTCACATCTGAGGTTTCTACTCTATATTCCACTCTTTCCATGAAGAGGTTGTGATCTTGTTGCAGGCTACATGTAAAATATCCAAACCAAAATTTTGTTTCCTGATCTGAAACATATTGCCACCACCCTAGGTGGGTTGCTGAGGTTAGTGTATATTCCCTAGAACTCAGATTTCTACAGTGACCCCCAAACATACAGGAGAGATAACTGGTTACTCTAATGCAATTGTAGGGTTACCCTTTCTTTTCCATTTTAAGAGAGAAGTTTCTGAAAAGGCCAGAAAGATACATGGGGAAGGGTCCTCTTAGAAACTTTTTTTTTCCTGTTAGTTCAAGGTGCTTAATTTCTCAGTCAGTTAGCCAACTGTCTTAATTCTTTTGCACAACAGTTTTCATGTACTTCTTCTAAACCAGGCCTTGTTTTAGTGCTTGAGATACATTAATGAATAAAATATACAGAATTCTCTATCTTCACAGAACTTAATTAGTGGGAGAGTTGTTAGTGCAATAAAAGCAGAAAGAAATAGAACAGGTTAAAAGGAATGACTCCAGGAAGTGAGAGTTGGAATCGAGGGTAGGCATTTATCATATTAATTTGTTGATTATTGAAAAAGCAAACTTTAAATAAAACCTGTTTGGGGATATGAACTTCAGAAACCCTGGGAAAGAGCATTCCAGAACAAAGGACCAGTCAGAGCACATCTGAAGTGTTTGACAAACAGCCAGCAGACCAGTATACTGCAGTGGGAAAATGGGGTGGTGCTGAACATCTTAAGGGAGGAAGCAAGGGAAGAAGAGCAAGATCCTAAAGATCCTCATAAGCCACAGTAAGGACTTGAGACTTGTCAATGAAATAGTACCTATTGAGTCCTGTAGGATTGTCTTTTTTTTTTTTTAATAAAGCTCTCCATTTATATTGTTTGTCATCTAAACTTATTATTTAAAAAAAATTATTTGTTCTTTTTAGTTATAAATGGCAGTAAAATGTATTTTGACATATTATCTATACATGGAGTATAACTTCCCATTCTTATGGTTACACAAGATATGGAGTTACACTGGTGGCATATTCCTATACGAACATAGGAAAGTAATGTCCAATTCATTCTGCTGTCTTTCCTATTCGCAACTCCTTTCCTTCATTCCCCCAATCCAATGAATTTTTATTCTTCCCTCTACCACCCCCTTTCTGCGTGTTAGCATCTATACATAAGAAAGAACATTTGACTTTTGTTGTTTTGGGATTGGCTTATTTCACTTAGCATGATAGCCTCCAGTTCCATCTGTTTACTTGCAATAAGTCATAAGTCATTCTTCTTTATGGCTGAGTAATATTCCTTTGTGTGTGTGTGTGTGTGTGTGTGTGTACACACACACAGGATATATATATATATATATGTGTATATATATATATATGTGTGTGTATATATATATATATATATATATATGTATGTATATAATCCATTCATCAGTTGAAGGTCACCTAGGTTGGTTCCATAGCTTGGCTATTGTGAATTGGACTGCTATAAACATTGATGTGACTATGTCACTGTAGTAAGCTGATTTTAAGCCTTTGGGTATAAACCAAGGAGTGGAATAACTAGGTCAAATGGAGGTTCCATTCTCAGTTTTCTGAGGAATGTCCATATGCTTTCCAGAGTGGTTGCACCAATCTGCAGTCCCACCAGTAATGTATGAGTGTACCTTTTCCCCCACATCTTTGCCAACATCCAACATTTTATTGTTACTTGTATTCTTGATAATTGTCATTCTGACTGGAGTGAGATAAAATCTCAGTGTAGTTTTAATTTGTATTTCTCTAATTTCTAAAGATGTTGAACATTTTTTCATATATTTTTTGACCATTAGTATTTCTTCTTAGTCCTTTTATTGATTGGGTTACTTGTTTTTTTGGTGTTAAGTTTTTTTGAATTCTTTATATATCCTGGAAATTAATGCCCTATCTGAGATGCAGGTGGTAAAGATTTTCTCTCATTCTGTAGGCTCTCTGTTTACGTTCTTGATTGTTTCCTTTGCCGTGAAGAAGATTTTTAGTTTGAATTCATACCATTTATTGATTCTTGATTTTACTTCTTATGCATTAGGAGTCTTATTGAGGAAGTCCTTTCCTGAGCTGACATGATGGAGATTTAGGTCTTCAAGTAGGATCTTCTGACTGTCCCCTCAACAGAAGCTGAGCATATTGTATAACTTCACCGTCACTTTCAGTTTTTATAGTTTCTTCCAGTTGAAGTGTCTCACTCACTGTGCTCTGCCTCCTCTTCCCTCCCTGCTCAGCTCTTCAGCCCAGAGTGCTAGGATGGGAAGGAGGAGGTTTCTTTACATCAGTGACCACGATTATAGTCTCCTTCCTTTGGGTCACTGCTGTTTCCTTGGCTAAAAGTTCTGGCCGTCTATGCCCTCTGCATGGCGGGTGTTCGGATGGTAGGTTTCTCATGGTGCGTATGTGTGTGTTCTTAAGTGGGGCAGCCATTGTGGCAGGGTGCTATGGGGCCTTCTCACTGCAGTTTCCTCCCTTGGCAGGTGGGACTCCAACTCTGTTTCTTCTACCTAATTGACCTTACACTGATGCCACTGGTGTTCACTCCATGGCCTTTTTTACCTCTGTATGTGTGTGTGTGTGTGTGTGTGTGTGTGTGCACCTAGTGACACCTTTTTAGGGGCACTAGCAAAATGGGTGCAGCCCAGCCACCTGCCACGATGTCTGTCTGGTCTGAGAAACTATCCCACCTGAACGCACAACGCATGGCAGTGGTAGAGGCTCTTTGTAAAAGTAAACCATTTCTGTGGTCCCTTCATAGACCTGGAGGAGCTGTCTGACTCCATCCTTTGTGGTTCTTTTTAAAATGCAGACTATGTACTTGGTGCCTGTTAGCCCTCAGATTTTGGCTTATTTGCCAATTTCAGAATTTTAAGGAAAAATCCTATTCAATATTGGGTTTGAGTTGAACCAGCTTATTTCAGACATTTGTTTTTGTTATTAATGGTCGCTGTTTGCATGCGCATGCGCGCACCCCCCCCCACACATTTGTGTAGCTCAGTCTTTATATACTAATTATACTTATTTCTTGGAATGTATAAAATATAAATTAACTCAGTAAAGTTAAATTACTAAAATTTTATTTGGCTTTTTTTATTACTGTAATCAGAACCTACATTGATTATACCTTGGGGACAGTTTTTATTGGGATGGCATGTAATATTATTTTGGGGTTAGATAATTAATAACCTGGTTGACCATTACAGAATTCATGCCTTAAGTTAAAAGGAAGGGAACCAAAGCCACTAATAGTATAGTGCCTACATACTGCGTAGTATGCAAATATTCCTGGGAGTCAGGATTCAGTACTCAATCCTCCATTACTCACTGGGAATGAGAGTTTGCTGAAAGCACAGTAGGCTTTCACAGTGGGGTGATTGGGGCACCAAAGATTCCAGGAATAGCTGAAGTTGCTAAAAAGGGAGTTTGGGCCCTCCAAAGCCAACCTTCTCTTCCATTTCAATTTTGCCTGCTTGGACAGTGGGAAATCAGACCACTGCTGATGCTAAATAGGGTTTTAGAGGAATAAGCACCATAAAAAGGAACCAGTTTAACACTTTGTGTGCATATGTGCACACACACACACACACACACACACACATTTTCCCCTAAGGAATTTACGAAGAGTATACACATTATATCAGATCAGATTTAACCATTCAAGTTATAGGTTATCTTATGTGAAATGGAATTTGTCATATTTATTTCATCTGTTTTTCGTAAAGATATAAATATTAAATGGTGCTTCAAAGATAATAAAAGTTCATTATCAGTTGAATTTCAGAGTATATCTAGTAGAATGTTGTCACACTAGAGTGTTGTATAAGAAGAATGACTAAGAAGGAAAGAGCTAAAGAACTTATATGAAGATGCATACAGAATTGAGGGTATTTAGCTTGCTGGAGAAAAGACTAGGGAGAACACCTGTCCACAAGCATGAGTGGCTAAAACATGGAAGCTGGATGAGAGTTAGATCATAAATAATATGACTGCCTACCCAGTGCTGTGATGATCTTTTTAATCTTTATAGAGAGAAAGAATAAACTTTCCTTAATTGGGCAAAGAGTCTCTCTGTGCTTTCAGGGTCCTGTTTCTACTGCTTCAAACTTTTCAAAAAATCATTGTATTTGCTAAACTTGACCCGACAGGGCAGGGATGCTTGAATTGAGAGTATCAAGACTCTCAAGTGCTCAAGTGCTCAGAGGTATTTTGCAGAGATGCTTAATTATATATTTAGGAATCTAAAGAGAGCAGATAGGGCACTGAAAAAAAATCCTGATTTTTCTCTGATGAAGTTCATTCTTTTCCAGTGGTGTGTTGATAAATATTTAATAACTGGTTCCCTGAAAAATAAGTAAGTTTATTATTCATTTGTATTGATGTAAAGAATGTGTAACAGAATTTTTAACTAATAATAAAATACTTAGTGCTGTTTATTTTGAATTCCATATAGCCAAATGATTCTCACTAAATGCTTTCATTCATTTTTGCCAAACTCTTGTAACTGTAGTCAACTTTGATGATAATTTATCGATGATTTGACAGAATGAGACTAGGCTTACCTGTTTATTTATATCTAATTGAGTGGAAAAGTTATTCATGTCATTCAAAACTGGACATTGTTCTAAGATAAATGTAGGTCAATATTTTTATTTATGTTACTGAATAAGGAGGAAATGAAAAACAGATATGTGTTGATTCTTTATTCATTGGTCAGTTACATAACCCATTTTCCTGCATTGAATACTCATTTTTGCATTCTGAAAGGGTATTTCCTCATTTTATTGGTCCTATTCAAAATTCAAAGTTAACACACATTTAAGGTAAAGTACCTTATTAGCATATTTGCCCTCATTTTCTTAAGTCTTGACAATTAAAAAAAAAAAAAACAGTCAAACCCTAATTGTTAACATTTGCCAATTTCTGTGGCCAAAGCTATCAATCCGATGTCACTGTGTCTGGGGCTGGGAATAGATGTGCAGTAGCTTACCAGTATACAGTATATAAATATGTAGCTATAACAGATGTAAATAATCTCAAGAACACAGAGTATCATAAAGTGTCAAAATGTATATTTCTAAAAATTGTGGAAAAATAATTGGGGAATGATGAGTTTTGAGAATTTATTATCTTTGTTTTTAACATAATTTAATTGCTTTATAACCACCTTGTATGTTTCCTAAAGAATTAACAAACTAATTAGAACAAATTAAAAAAATAAAAAAACAGAAAAAAAATGAAAAAAAAAAAGAATTAACTCACAAGCAGTACAATATTCTTCAGCATATTACTGCTCCTTACCCTAAAAGCACCAGAGCACAGTGATCATAAAAAGACAGGACAGAGAATGGTTGACTCAAATATGCATTTGTGCATGATAAAATAGAAGAGAATCATCCTAAATGGACTTCAGAAAGATCACATGCCTAATTTAAGTTTGACTGTAAGGGTTTTGATTTTGGTAAGTTTCTTAAGCTAATTCTATTTAAAGTCAATATTATCTTTCTATTTTTTGAGACATATGTAATAAAGTATCACTAATTCAGCCTGACCAGCCCAAAAAAGTGAAAAGTATGAATTATATTTCAGTCAACTATAGCTTTACTATTTTAAGTACATTTAATTAGTCGCATTCATTATTAGAGACTTCTAGGTAGAGACACTGCAGACTTGGTTTAGTTACTAATAAAAAGCTGTCATGATTAGCAGTTTCCATTTGCATAGGTATAACCCAGACCACCTTTCCTCTGGTTGTTAAATTTTTTGCCTGTGGAGATTTACATAATTAGGGGCAATTATCTGAGACAAACAAAGACCATTGTCCAGCATATTTTAGAGAAATTGATCTGTGAAAATCTAATAATAATGCTACCAAGGTTACCTTAGAAGTAAAAAATAGATAAGAAACTCTTTTGAATATGTGTGTGTGTGTGTGTGTGTGTGTGTGTGCACACTTCTAATAAAAGACAAGGCACAGTATAAGGCTAATTTAACTGCCATATGTAATTTTTTATTTGTTCTTTTTTAGTTATATCTGAGAATACAGTATATTTTGACATATTTATACAAACATGGGGTATATCTTATTTTAATTAGGATCCTAGTCTTGTGGATATACATGATATAGTGATGTAGTTATATATGTACATAGGAAAGTTAAGTCAGATTCATTACACTGTATTACAAACTCTTAAAGTAGATGTAGGGTACAGTGTGAAATGCCTGGACAGAGGGATTAACATTCTGTGTGCACATTAAATAAAAGTGACTCTTATGCTTACATGACAGGGAGACCAGAAGCTTAAGTGGTCCCCTTCCTATTTGGCTGATCCTTAGACCCTATGGGCATGAGTTATATAATATCCCTCTTTCAGGAAAACAGGGCTTAGGGAAATAACTCTTGCAACATCCTGTCCTTGTTCCTGGTAGTTAAGGGCCTAAGGCAAGCGCCCCCAGAGACCATTCGACCTCCTTCCCTTGGAACCAATTACACCTCATGCCTCTCTAGGTGTGTGTGTCCATGGGGCAATTGACTTTCTTGGGAAATATATCATGATTCAATGAAGATATATCTAATCAAACACCAATTACTATAGCCCCAGCCAGTGTCTGGTGGTATTGTAGAGGGCCATTACTTGAGACCTCACCCTTCAATGAAGTGGAACCTGCACTTTGGTTCAATTGACTATCCCTTTCCCCTGGCATTTCTCAGATCAAATCAATCCCAGTTGTTTGGGAAGAACAGGGATCACTCTTCCGCAGGGTCATTCGATCCCCATATTTATATAGATTTAATTGGAATTCCTCAAGGGGTTCCTAAGGAGTTCAAACCCAAGAATCAGATAACAGCAAGTTTTGAATCAATTCTTTTTTGGTGGTCTATGATAAATAAAAACATAGGTTGAATTAATTACATAGATTATGATCAAAAAGGCTTATTAATTATACAAGGGAGGCTCTCCAGGGAATTACAAAAAAAAATTAAATGTTACTAATAGAATGATATGGAAAGAACTAATCACATTTATTATTATTATTATTACTTAAATTATTTTAGATGTTGATGGACCTTTGTTTTATTCATTTATTTGTATGTGGTGCTGGCAATCAAACCCAGTGCCTCACACATGCTAGGCAAGTGCTCTACCACTGAACCACAACCCCAGTCCCATCACATTTACTATTATCCCATTAATTATTGTTTTGGGAGTAATGACTACAGTTAGATATTACACAATTGCATATATGGAAAGTCTTATTCAATGACCGACAGAGATAGTTCTCAATAAACAAACCCCAGGTGCATATCAAAATAATCCTCCTGTATTAGACACAATTGAACATAAATGTCAAAAGATGTTACCCAGATTTGAAGAAAATAATTTATATGGATCTTGTAAGAGGGGGAAATTGTAAGATTTATGTTTTATTTTCTATCAAAGTTAAACCTGTAATGCAACATAGTCATATTTACTGTAATTTAAGTTTCATATGTATGATGGGGCCATCTTTTTTTTTTTTTTTATTGTAAACAAATGGGATACATGTTGTTTCTCTGTTTGTACATGGCGTAAAGGCATACCATTTGTGTAATCATAAATTTACATAGAGCAATGTTGTTTGATTCATTCTGTTATTTTTCCCCTTCCCCCCACCCCTCCCACCCCTCTTTACCCTCTATACAGTAGTTCCTTCCTCCATACTTGCCCCCCTCCCTAACCCTAACTCTAACCCTTCCCTCCCCCCCATTATGTGTCAACCTCCACTTATTAGCGATATCATTCGTCCTTTGGCTTTTTGAGATTGGCTTATCTCACTTAGCATGATATTCTCCAATTTCATCCATTTGCCTGCAAATGTCATAATTTTATCATTCTTTATGGCTGAGTAATATTCCATAGTATATATATACCACAGTTTCTTTATCCACTCATCAATTGAAGGGCATCTAGGTTGGTTCCACAGTCTGGCTATTGTGAATTGAGCAGCTATGAACATTGATGTGGCTGTATTTCTGTAGTATGCAGATTTTAAGTCCTTTGGGTATAGGCCAAGGAGTGGGATAGCTGGGTCAAATGGTGGTTCCATTCCAAGTTTTCTAAGGAATCTCCACACTGCTTTCCATAGTGGCTGCACTAATTTGCAGCCCCACCAGCAGTGTATGAGTGTACCTTTCTCCCCACATCCTCGCCAACACCTGTTGTTGCTCGTATTCTTGATAATCGCCATTCTAATTGGGGTGAGATGGAATCTTAGGGTGGTTTTGATTTGCATTTCTCTTATTACTAGAGATGTTGAACATTTTTCCATATGTTTGTTGATTGCTTGTAGATCTTCTTCTGTGAAGTGTCTATTCATTTCCTTAGCCCATTTGTTGACTGGACTGTTTGAATTCTTGGAGTAGAGTTTTTTGAGTTCTTTATAGATTCTGGAGATTAGTGCTCTATCTGAAGTATGATTGGCAAAGATATTCTCCCACTCTGTAGGCTCTTTCTTCGCATTGCTGATAGTTTCCTTTGCTGAGAGAAAGCTTTTTAGTTTGAATCTATCCCAGTGGTTGATTCTAGCTTTTATTTCTTGTGCTATGGGAGTCCTGTTAAGGAAGTCTGGTCCTAGACCAACAAGGTGAAGATTTGGACCTACTTTTTCTTCTATAATCTGCAGGGTCTCTGGTCTGATTCCGAGGTCCTTAATCCATTTTGAGTTTAGTTTCGTGCATGGTGAGAGATATGGGTTTAGTTTCATTCTGTTGCATATGGATTTCCAATTCTCCCAGCACCATTTGTTGAAGAGGCTATCTTTTCTCCATTGCATATTTTTGGCCAGATGGGGCCATCTTAAATAAGAGAATCATGTGATTAGAATAAAGCCATCTTAAATTAGGGAATCATATGACCAGAATGGAGCCATTTTTAATATTCTCTAACAGGGATCCATTTAGAACTGAAGCCCTTTTCTGTGCCCACCCTAATTTTAAAATTTTATAATCATGTAGATTGTACCTCCAAACTCTTCCTATTAGGGCCAAGGGGCAGTCCCTAATTAGGGATAAATATTGACCTACTGCCCACTCAGGTGTGCTTGCTTGCTGGATTCCCTTTGGGGGTGCACCCTTCTTCAAAAGTACAATTGTGCTTTGACAACTCACTTCTGACCATGTGTTTGATTTCTTGTGGCACCTAAATATTTCTAACACTAGGTAGATAACTGCAGACTTGTTTTAGTTACTAATAAGAAGCTGTCATGATTAGCATCTTCTATTTGCATAATCAGTGTGCTAAGTATTTTAACTTGTAAATTATTTTATTGGTGTGGTGAATTGCATTATTGTTCTTGATTATTTGCTTTCCCTCTCTAGTAGATCCAGTCCTATAGGATTTGTCCCTGAGCTGCCATTGATTTTAGGTGTTGGTGACATGACTTGCTTTGGTCAGTGCAGTATATGTGACATATGCCTTGCTCTGGCAGAAGCTATAGAAGCCATTTTTTCTTTCCTGTTATAAGAAAAGCATATCCTAGATAGGAACTGCTTCTGCAGCCTCCACCCTTGTATAAACTGGGTGCATAGAACAGAGTTGCAGCCAGTCCATAACTGGCAGGAAATATTAGCAAAAACTAAATCTTTGTTTAAATGTGGGTTCTCTGTTGCCACGACACATTTTAACAAAAATGTAATATAATAACATTAGTAGATTCAGCAAACTTTCTAAGCTTGATTATATTTGTTGTGGACTCATTTCTCATGTCTAGTTACAAAGAAAGAAAGGTAAATTTCATTCTCATCCAAATTTGCTATCACAAATTCTTATTTTGTAGAGCCTGTATTGAAAAGGAATTTACTTGGTTGAAAGTGCCATTAATCTCTGTAGAAAGAATTATTATTGCACGTTTTATAAATCTAAAAAATCTTATCTTCTGTACTGGTGATTCAGATTCACATTTAATTACACAATAAAAATTTTAATTTCTGAAATTTCCTGTCAGTTCAGAGAGTTTACTGAGTTATTTATAATAATACTTGCCTGCATTAACAAGTTCCTAAAATTTACTTTCAGTGTGTTGTGCTGGGCTATTAGAAAATTAAGCATCAGATGGTTACTACTAGATTCCAGGACTATATTAGATACTTTCAATTCTATTATCTCATTTAATTCTTCCATGGAAACTGATTCAGAGACATTAAAGTAAGTTGTTTGAGATCATGCAAGGCTTGGCACAATAAGTGATGCTGTTTATAATGGAAGAAATACTCCCTCAGTCTGGGATGGTTGGAAATTGTTGGTTATCCATATCTAAAGTTTATGTCCTTTTTTTATTTATTATTAAACATGCTGTTTTATTATTAAAACTTTTGCTTACTAAATGAATCTAATGAAACCCCAAATCTCTAACAAGAAGCATTTATTTCTTGCATCTCAGTCTTGCTATTTCTTGTGGCTGTGCAGAGCTTTCTGGCTCCAGATGGATGTAGTTTTAGGCTTCAGGATAGGTTCCAACCATCTCCAAGTGTAATCTTGTTCTGAAACCAACTTAGGGAGCACAGAACGTGTTTTCAGGCTGAAAGACAAATCTTAAAGGGAGGGAGAAACATGTACTATCCCTTAATACTTGAAGTCAACATACTGTCATTTCATTGATCAAAGGGAATCACCAGGCAATGCCCAAGCTCACTGTAGTTAAGAAGAGTATTCAGATTATCCTGAGATACGGCAAGGGTGAGGAGTGAACAGTTTCATTATAGTATAAATAAACATACAATGATTTTTATAATTATGAAACTGATCATTTCATCACTTCTTTTCAAAAAATTTAATGTTGAGTTAATAACCTGAAACATTTATAAGAACTGAAATGCATACTTCCAGTATGAGAGAACATTTCAAAGAAGCGTTATTTAAACAAGTTAGATTGCTGAAGTGCAATTCCATTTGACATTTCATGCCATTTATGTTAAAAATTGGCAATGCTCAAAGCAGAAACATTAGTGGTTATTAAAGGAATAACACTTGTTAATTTGCATTTGCATTTCTGCATTTCACAGACACTTGGTGATCTGGGGCATGCATAATATATGATTCTCTAAGAACTGGGATGCATCACCTCTACTTCTGTATGTATATGTAGAATTCTATAACTACCTCATAGTTAATCTATTTCAAACTTACTTACCAAACCCTGTGTTGTGGGAAAGAGTGAAGATGGCTCTCAGTGATTTCTAACCCTTATATAATATAAAAGCTTCTCTTTTTATATGTGAACTGGAATGAATAATTCTCCTCTGATGAATAGAATATGGCCAAAGTGATGGGATGTCACTTTGGGGATTAGGTTGTAAAGTATGGTGCTTCCATTTCTTTTCACTCTTTGTTTGGAACCTCTCAATTGCTTGCTTTAATGAAGGAAACCTCCACGTGTGAACTGCCCAATGGAAAGCCTGCATGGAAAGGGATTAAAGGCATCTCCGATGAACAACTCTGAGGATATAATTCCAGGCAATAGCCATGTAAGTGAGCTTGACCTTCTCCAACTGTCTTCAAATGACTGCAGCTCAGGGCAATCCCTTGATTGCAACCTGTAAGGGACTCTGAAACAGAAGATTCAGTTAAGTTGCCCTTGCAAAATGTGAGATAAATGTTTTAAGCCACCAAATTTTGCTATATAAATATTGTTACACAAGCAATAGGTAGTTATTTGTTATATAGCCAAAGATAACTAGCATACTTTGCTACTTTATATCTTTTGTAATGTCCTTCCAAGGGCTATAAACATTTTGAATTGTAACTCTGTCTCATATGTACTCATCCAATATTTGGTGATTCCATAACATAATTGTTTAACAAAGCTTATTTCTTTTTAAAAATTTTTTTTTACAGACGGCATTTTGATTCATTGTACACAAGTGGGGTACAACTTTTCATTTCTATGGTTGTACCTGATGTAGATTCACACCATTTGTGTAATCAAACATGTACATAGGGTAATGATGTCTATCTCAGTCCAACAAAGCTTATTTCTTAGGGATTCTTGAGAAACTTTAAGATTATTTGACAAACTTTAAGTTTCAGTTTCTTTGGTGAATATCTCTCCATAAGATAGTATGTGACTTTATTTTGATTTTTTTTCTTTATTCTAATTAGTTGTACATGACAGTAGAATGCATTTTGACACATCATATATAAATGGAGTATAACTTCTCCTTCCTCTGGTTGTACGTGAGGTAGAATCACACTGGTCATGTAGTCATATATGTACATAGGGTAATAATGTCAGATTCATTCTACTATCCTACCTTGCCCCATACCTCTCCCCTCCCTCATTCCCTTCTACCTACTCCAAAGTAACTCTATTCTTCCCTAGCCACTGCCCTTCCCTTATTGTGAAGTAGCATCCACATATCAGAGAAAATATTTGGCCTTTGTTTTTTTGGGATTGGTTTGTTTCACTTAGCATGATAAACTCCAACTCCATCCATTTACCTGCAAATGCCATAATTTCATTCTTCTTTAAAGCTAAGTAATATTCCATTGTATATATGTACTATATTTTCTTTATCCATTCATCTGTTGAAGGACACTTAGGTTGGTTCCATAGTTCAGCTATTGTGAGTTGAACTGCTATAAACATTGTGGTGGCTGTGTCACTGTAGTGTGCTAATTTTAAGTCCTTTGGGTATAGGCCAAGGAGTGGGATACCTGGGACAAATGGTGGTTCCATTCCAAGTTATCTGAGGAATGTCCATACTACTTTCCAGAGTGGTTGCAAATTTGCAATCTCACTATCAATGCATGAGTACATTTCCCCCCACATCTTTTCTAACACTTATTGTTACTCGTATTCTTGATAATTGCCATTCTAACTAGAGTGAGATGAAATCTTAGAGTAGTTTTGATTTGCATTTCTATAATTGCTAGAGATAGTGAACTTTTTTTTCAAGTATTTGTTGATTAATTATATTTCTTCTTCTGTGAAGTGTCCATTCAGTTCCTTAGCCCATTTATTGATTGAGTTATTTGCTTTTTGTTGTTGTTTTTTAGTTCTTTATATTTTGATGGCAAATCTTAATAGGTTACTAGATAATAAAAGATATTCGAAGACAGACTGCTCTATTTTTCATTAAGGTCAATGAGTTCATTAGGAGTACCCCAAATCTGCTCTAGGTGTGCGTGTGTGTGTGTGTGTGTGTGTGTGTGTGTGTGTTTATGTGTGTGAATTCTAGAATGCATATGTTACCTACCATAGCAATCCTTCCAGTGTTCTAGGGATGAAAAAAAACCCTTGCTTTCTAGTCTATTTGACAGTATTTAGACTATTTTCAACTATATGTACTCTATATTTATTAAAACATTTACTCTTTAATAGTTTAACTAATTCACATGCAACATCCATTTAAACTTGCTTAGTTTGCATTTATAGGAAACCCTAGTACGTACTTCATGTAAAGGAAACAGATAATTTTGTCCATTGTTTACAACACCAGTGTCCTGGCTCTTCTTTTGGGACATGTGCCTCACTTGCACTTGTCTGCCTCTTGAGTTAAATCTTTCTAGTTTAGAATGGACTACCTTTTCTTCTCCATGTGTCCCTTATTCAGAGCTCAGTTCAAGACTCAGTTCCTATAAAACACTGTTTAATACTCTGCCACAGATCTTTTCTTTGATTTCCTACTGTTATAGAGGTCTCTTGATATAGACCTTTTACATTTATTTGTTCTGAATCTGAATCATTTCAAACATATGAGTCTTCATTTCCTAAATTTGTCAGACCCATTGCAGTCAAGGCCCATGCCTTCTTTTTTTTGGGGGGGGGGGGGGTCGGGTACCAGGGATTGAACTCAGGTCCACTCGACCACTGAGCCACATCCCTAGCCCTTTTTTGTATTTTATTTAGAGACAGGGTTTCACTGAGTTGCTTAGTGCCTCACTTTTGCAGAGGCTGATTTGAACTCTTGATCCTCCTGCCTCAGCCTCCTGAGCTGCTGGGATTACAGGCGTGTGCCAATGCACCTGGCCCATGCCTTCTTTACTTAGTTATTTTCTCTAGATTAAAAATGGCAAGTAATTAGTGGTGGTATTTAAGCCTTGGAAAGTTAGAATGATATTTGGGGGTCAGAATATCTGTCCATTTCCCTTAAATGACTCCTCAAATACAGTGACAGAGGGTAAGAGTGATGTCCACAGGACTTTACAGAAAATTTCCTATCTGCTCTCACCCCAATCATCCCTGCTGGACCCTACTTTTATTCTTAAAAATTTTCTCTTAACTGTCCATTGATTTATGAACCAATATATATTATTTAAAAACATAATTCTGCTCTTAGCAAGATTATTATGAACATGCCATAAGGAATTTAAAGAATACTGAATTCTGGTTCAGTTATCAGTTTTCTAGTCAAGCAGTTTTGGTGGTTACATGGCAGCCCAGTCTTATTTATACCACCTTATCAGAATTTTGAGAATTCAGTCACAGGATATGAAGGTGGATATCTACCATAACTTGTAGGTAAGGGTGAAGGTTCATAGGAAAAAGGGAAATAGGATAAATATAATCAAAAATATTGACTTAGAGAGAGGGAGAATGACAAAAAATTCAAATCAAACCAGCCAAAAACATAAAACAAAAGGAAGGAGGAGAGGAGGAGGATGAAGAGGAAGGGGAGCAGGGGAGGAGGAGGAGGAAGAGAAAGACAGAGGCAGAGAAATTGAGACAGAGATGTCATGTTATAAATGTAAGTTAGTAATCATGTGCTTTCCAGGTTCTGATCATGCAAATATTAGTAGTGATTAATAAACACTGAATTTAGAATGCTGACCAAATTAATATATGCTAAGAAGCATCAGTGCAATAATTAATTTGTCATGAAAAATTATTTTTCCTTTATGATCTGGAAATATTTGAAGGCTTCAGTATTGGATAAGTACCAAAAACTGTTCCTACCAATATTAGTAAATATTAGAATATTTAGAATTCTGTAGATAAGACCTCTGAATGTTCATGTTAGATGTATTCCATTATTATGTAAATGTAAAATTTGAGACTTAAATATATAACCATTTAATAATTGCCTATTGGTTATTTGTTAAGGAATGGTGAGAAAAGTAGTAGAAGATGATGGAAGGATGGTTGCTTTAAAGTTTCTCTTTTATCCTGTATAAAAGAAGAGTAGTCATAAAAATTCTTGAATAGCAGAAGGGTTCACAGTATGTCAATTACCATTTTATGCTCAAAATTTGCATATAGTAAATTCACAGCTTTTCTGGTGGGTAGCCATATTAATCTTAACATGTGTAGATTTACATGTAGATTTGTGTAACAACACTACAATCAGGTTACTGCACAGTGCCAGCATGTCCCAAACTCCCTGGACTACCTTCCATACCACACAATGTCACTGACCTCTAAACCCTGGTAAACACTTACTTTTTCTCCATTATACATTTTTTTCTTTTTTTTTTTTTTCAAGAATGTCATATAAGGGAACCATACAGTATGTAACCTTCAGTAACTATCTTCTTTCACTCAGTACAATGTCTTTGTTGTATGTATTAATAGTTCCTTGTTCTTGCTGAGTAGTATTCCACTTCATGGATGTATTATTATTTATTATTTTATCCACCAAAGCACATATGGGATGTTTTCAGGTTTGGAAATTATGAATGGAACTCGTATAAACGTTTGTATATAGAGTTCTGTGTGAACACAAATATAATTTCTCAGGAATAAATATTAGGAGCGGAAATACTCATAAATACTTAGAAAAATTAGAAAACCCTTATAAGAAACTGCCAAACTGTTTTCCAGAGTAGTTGTTCCATTTTGCATTCTCACCAGCAGTGTATGAGAGAGAGTTCAAGTTGCTCTATGTTCTCTCCAGCACTTTGAATTTTGGTTATTTAAAAAATTTTAGCCATTTTCATAGCTGTATGAATGATACACCATTCATCTCCTTGTGATTTTAATGTGTTTCTCTGACAGCTGATGATATTGAACACCTTTTCATGTACTTATTTGTCATTCATCTCTATGTTTTCTTTGGTGAAGTGTCTGTTCAAGATTTTTGTCTTTTTTTTTTGAGATTTCCCTACAGTTTATATTTTTTAAAGCTCTGACTTTAAAATCAATGTAGATAATAGATTAGGCAAAAAAAATCTAGAGATAAAGAGGGGAAAGTAGTAATTAATTATCTACTGTGTATAATCTTTATATTATGAAATATTACCTTTATATCTGTAAATATCTTAGATTATTTCTTAATTAAGAAGTAATCCAAAGTATCAAGATTTCTGCTCATAATTGTAGATTATTTAGGGTAAATGATTGATTGTTCTGATTTAATAGGCTATGCCTCATTTGTAACTTGTACAGTGATTCTTACAACTCTGCTAGGTATTATTACTCATGTGTCACCGATGAGGAAGTGTGAGGGCTCAGAGAGACAGGGCTTGCCCAGAGTCATAGGTGGGTGAAGTGGAACCAGAGACAAGCAGTATGGTCCCTATACTATACTCTCTTTTCATGGTCCCAGAGAAGCTTGCAGATGAAAATTATTCCATTATTGGCTTGTAAGGCATGTGGCCACAGTTTGGAAGGGCAGAATACCCTCAAAGTATATTGTTCATTAACCATTTGTACCAAATATACACATATAGTACATATAGTCTAAGATACTGTGTTCTTCGAAAGGAACCCAAGTCCAGCTCCAAACTTACATGAGTGAGTCTTATTTTAACCATGTGTTAGTTAATTGCTATTTTCCCTTTTACAATTAGAAATTTCAGTGTTTTCCATAAAATATGCCAAAGTAAAATGATTTAATTTTTATCCAGATAGATACAAATTTCTGGGCATATTAGTAAGATTATATGTAAAACTAGTTATAGTTTAAAAATAAAATATAACTGGAACCACAACACAGCCTAATAAATTGGAACATTGTTCTAAACTTGGATGTGAATTATACAAAATGGCTTGAGGAAAATTATATTTTCCAAACCTAGCAGATGTTGTTATCCCTCTCAATTTCATTTCCAGGTTTTTTTAAACTCCTCTGAATACAAAATTTCCCCAACTGATATTTATGAACTTTGTAAAGTCATTTAGCTTTTCCCAAGGACAGAAGTAGTAATATAAACTTTGTATACAAACAGTAAAATGAAAAAACTGAACTGGGAGATTATCCTCTATGCCTGGTCCCTAATTTGTGCTAACTTTCCAATCTTTACAGACCAAACAAAGGTATTTTTTCCTGTCCCTCACTGGAGAATAATGGAGTTATACAGAAGTCTTTGCACATGATCAGACCATGAAATTTGAAAGAGTGTTAAACGTACTTGGACTTAAGGAAGATTTTCTAGGAATATTGCCCTGGCAGAGGTGAGGTATTTTCTTCAGATTTATTAGTCAGGAGAGAAAAGCTTATTTTAATGTTCCCACTGGCTCCATAAGTTATTTCTATCTGCTGTGGAGGAAAATAATCAAATTATTGATGTTTGTTGGCCCATATGTGCAGCTGCTTTTTCATTTATATTGTTCATACACCTAATGTAAATATTCCAGACTTCAAGTAAATCAGCAGCTCAGGGCTCAAGATACATTTGTTGACTAGGAATGCCAGTGTTTTAATTCCCTCTAAGGAAAGTGGTGTGGACTGATTTTATTTGCTGCCAAAATGAATTCCAGTATAATTAAATTCAGAATATTTAAGTATGTATTTCCAGGGTTGAAAATTCCCCTCTCTAGGTTAACTTTAGATATTGAACTGATCTTTCTTTAATTATCATCCCTCTGAACAATACTAAAGGGCAAATGCAAAGACTGACCTATTTTTTATTGTTTGTTCTATTTAGTTATACATGACAGCAGAATGCATTTTGATTCATTGTGCACAAATGGAGTACAACTTTTCATTTCTCTGGTTGTACATGATGTAGAATCACACCATTCATGTAAACATACATGTACATAGGGTAATGATGTTTGTCTCATTCCACCATCCTTCCTTGCCCCCCCTCTCCTCCCCTCATTTCCCTCTACACAATCAAATATTCCTCCCTTCTTCCCTTATCCCCTCCCACCACTCTCCATTATGTATCAGCATTCACTTATCAAAGAAAACATTCGGCCTTTGGTTTTTTGGGATTGGCTTATTTCACTTAGCATTATGTTTTCCAACTCCATTCATTTACCTGCTAATGCCATAATTTTATTCTTCACTCTATTGTGTGTATATATATATATATATATATATATATATATATATATATATACACCACAGTTTCATTATCAGTTCATCTGTTGAAGGGCATCTAGATTAGTTCCACAATCTAGCTATTGTGAATTGAGCTGCTGTAAGCATTGATATGGCTGTGTCACGCAGTATGCTGATTTTAAGTGCTTTGGGTATTAACTGAGCTGTGAAATAGCTGGGTCAAATGGTGGGTGCATTCCAAGTTTTCCGAGGAATCTTCATACTGCTTTTCAGAGTGGCTGCACCAATTTGCAATCCTACCAGCAATGTATGAGTGTGCCTTTTTCCCCACATCCTCACCAACACCTATTGTTGCTTGTATTCTTGATACCTATTAGACAGCTAATCCTGTTTATAGTTGGCCTGGCAGGCCCGAGAAAAGGGGATGGTCAGGGATAAAGGCTGGAGACCTGCTTTCTGGAAACCATATACTAAGTACAACATTAAAAAAAATATTTTTCTTTATTGAAGCTGGGACCCCTTTTTAGGGGTTTGGGTTAGTTCCATCTGAGTCTCTGCTACCCTGGTTACATATATGATATTATTGAGTGTTCCCCCTGTCAAAAGAAAAAGTCATTGAACTTCGGAGAAAAGTATTTCCACATTAAATTGTAAGATATAAAGTAGATTTAAAAAAAAGAATAAAAAAATCTTATCTTTCTGATGAAATAAGATTTAGAAAATATGTGTTCTGGAAATATCAGAAAAAACCTAAATGAAATATTGAATACATTTTTCAGTTCTCCCTTCATGAACAGATAGAGTTTATACATGTTTCTTCATCAACTGAGATATTAGGGAAAAAAAGGAATGGAGTGTTGATTCCATAGATAACCATTCATTTCACTTTGCTGCCTTGACAATCTTTCCAACAGAACTGCTAAGAAGCAGTGATTTGAATTCTCTCTCTGAGGAGTTGCTGGGGAGCCAGTGATGCAATAATTTGGGACAAATTCTTTCTCATTCCTATCTAGAGGAAAGCAAAATGACATTTCTAAGGTATTCTGTAACATCTGGAAAGACTTCGGCATAATATGGTAAAATTTGGAGATCACATTAACCTAGACGGGGAAAAGTTTGATGCCCCAAGGAAGTTATTTTACTTTTTGGTATGTAAGTATGTAGCACAGACAGCACTTTCAAAACACCAGTGTCCTCAATAAAGTGTTTCTCCAGTGAACCTGCAGGGAATCTCTGTTTTCATCACCAAATCCTTTAAACTTGTTCAAGTCCCTAAGCAAGCAGCAGCAAAATAATAAAATAGGGAAAGCACTCAAAACAGTGTCTGCTTTAACAAAAACATTTTTGGCATTTTCATGATAACAAATCACTGATCACATAATTTTGTTACTTTAAAGATACTTTAGGATATTAATTCATTCAATTTGACCAATCCACAGGTGTACATATTTCAAACTAACATACTTTATAGTATAAACAAGAGGAATACAATAGAAGATACAGAGACAAACCCACATGAATATAGTCATCTGGTCCTTGTCAAAGGTGCCAAAACCATATATTGGAGGAACGATAGCCTTTATAAGAAATGGTGCTGGGAAAACTGGATATTGATATGTAGAAGAATGAAATTAGAGCCTTATCTCTCACCCTGCACAAAAATTAACTCAAACTAGAACAAGAACTTAGGAATTAGATTAGAAACTCTGCAAGTACTGGGAGAAAATGTGGGCTCAACACTCTAGTGTATCAGTGCAGGCACTGACTTTCTTAATAAGACCTTCAAAACTCAAGAAATAAAATCAAGAATTAATAAATATGATGGCTTCAAATTTAAAAACCTCCGAACAGCAAAGTAAACAAAAGTGTGAGGAGAGAGCCTAAAGAATGGGAGAAAATATGTGCCAGCTACTCTTCCAATAGGGGATTGATATCCAGAATATTTAAAGAACTCACAAAAAAGAAAAAAAAAACCCATAATTCAATTAATAAATGGACAAATGCGATAAACAGACATTTCTCAAAAGAAGAAATGCAAGTGGTGAAAAAAATATAAAATAAACATTTAACATCCTTAGCAATCATAGCAATGCAAACCAAAACTACATGGACATTTTATCTCAGGCTAGAATGGAAATCATTAAGAATTCAAATAACAATAAATGCTGAGAAGGATGTAAGGGAAAAGGTACCCTCATACATTGTTGTTGGGACTGCAAATTAGTACAACCACTTTGAAAAGTAGTATGAGATTCCTCAAAAAACTGGAATGGAAACCACCATAAGACCCAGGTATCTAGCTCCTTGGAATTCATCCAGAAGAACTAAGATGAGCATACTATAGTGATACCTGCATACCACTGTTTATAGAAGCACAGCTTACAAGAGCCAAATTATGGATCCAACTGTGGTACCCATTGACAGATTAATGGCTAAAGTAAATGTGGTATATATATATATATATATATATATATATATATATATATATATATATATATACGCAATAGAATTTTACTTAAGCATGAAGAAGAATAAAATCATGTCATTTTCTGGTAAATGCATGGAATTGGGGAACATCATGCTGAGTGAAATAAGATAGACTCATAAACTCAGGAATCAAATGTTTTAATGTAGAAGCTATAGAAAAACAAGAAAAATTAAAAGAGCAGGATATTCCATGAAAATAGAAGGGAGAACAGTAGAATAGAGGAAGAGACAATGGTGGTTGGAGACATAGGTAAGGGGAGGAACTACAGAATTAAATTGATCAAACTATGCTATATGCATATATAAACATATACAATGGAGTCCACTCTTTCTTTTTTAATTTTGTGGTACTGGGGATAAAACCAGGCCCTTGAGCACATTAGGCAAGCAGGCAAGGACTCTACAACTGAGCCATATCCCCAAACCTGAATTCCAATTTTATATATATCTGAAATGCACCAATTAAAAAAGGCAATAAATTAATACAAAGAAGAAGGGTAGAGTAGAGGAAAGGGATCAAAGGAGGGGAGGAAGGAAGGAAAAGGGGAAATACCAATAATTGAAATAGACCAAATTATATGTGTATCTGAATATGTCAAAATGAACCCCACTATTATAATAACTACAATGCACTAATAAAAAGAAAATAATCTAAAATAAAAATTACTTTAGGGGTTTCACATTATATATTAGAAAGAAAATAGTCCAAAGTGATCAGTTTTAATAATTAAAGGGCCATGGATTACTCCATAATTCTAAAACAAATGACATATTGTTTAATACACATGGGGAACTAGAAATGAACAAATATCTTGGTACCATGTTAACACAATGAAATAAAAGATGAACACTCACTTCAGAAAAAAATCAGGTCCAAATATTGGAGGACAAGTAGTCATACTCTCTACTTTTGTCCAGTGTTTCAGATAACACGCAAGCCAAAAAGTGACAGTTTTAATTTGTGCTCCTCCCCTCTCTGTGTCCTGCTACTGCTAGGTCTACTGAAATGCCTTCGGGTTTCAGTGCTAAATACATGCAACTGCAGTTAACTCAGTTAACTGGAGCATTATTAAATAATCTTTCCATACACCGAGAGATCACACAGAGCCCCCAGGCCCAGAATCTCACTAGTTAATCAAAATGTTTACTTGCTCCTTTTGAACTTGATAGTATTTATCCAGGTTGAAAGCAACTTGACAGTTGGTTTGGAGTATGTTTTTTATCCTGATGGATTTTATAGTACATGAATTCTTTCTACCTCTGAATATTTTATCATTGTTATTGTTATGATAAACTAAATGCACAGTGAGGGAATCAGATGCATAAAGGAAATTAAATATTAAAATTGATCTGGAATTGTATGGGGGCTTTCGGGTATTGATGAGGATGCTGATGACAGGTGCATTGTGTACTGCTGATTACATTTTCTAGCTCCAGCTTGGGTTGTGTGCCCCTTGAAAATAGAACCTGGGTTTTGACTAATTTTTCTTGATGACTGATCTACTATAGTCCCTAACATTCAATTTTAATCATCTCATCATTAGCTGTAAACTGGTGAACCCAGTATTGGAACACTGCACAAAGGATTGTGCCTCTTTAGGTAAGCATGATTCATGTAAATATTTACACAAATATATAAGACTTCCAACATGATATGCCTGCCTCATCTTTTCCCCCACATCTCTCACTACTTTAAATCTATTCTTCCTTGGATAAAAATTATGAGCTTTCTTTGGTAGACTTTAAGAAACTTTCCAGAAAATAAAAGTTTAATCAGTTTTGCTCTTTATGAGAAAATTCCAGTAATGGAAATGGCAAGTTTCTATGGCTACACATTATGTTTTCTACATTTAACAAGAACAGAGTTCTTAAGCAAGGAGGAACATGAATGGCTTTTATTAATAGTCACATAATATTACTTCCCACTCACAATAAAACACATTAAAATTTAATCAAATAGTTAGCAAATGAATGCACCTAATATTAATTCTCTGATCATGCTGCTCATATTTGGACCTCTCTGACTAACATATCTCTCTTTACTCAGAGACTGAAATAAATGGCTACATTTAATATTGTGTTAGTGTTCTATTTTCATAGTGTAGTATCTTACAGAACATTAGTTCCCATAAATTATAATTAAAAAGCTTTTCCAAACTTTTTCCGTAATGTTATGATTTATAATTAATATAAAACACAATCTAAGTAAACAGAATGGTAGATACACTTTCACACCCAATCTACTTTAAAATTGAAGTAAAACTTTACGTATGTCCCTAAAATTGAAGGTCTCCAGTTACTAGATGGTTTCATACACATTTCACTATCAAATGAGAATTTTTTCATCTAAGACAACGGTTCTCACTTAGAGATAGTTTTGTGCCCTTCCCAAAGGACATTTGACAATATTTGGAGACAATTTTGGTGACACTGGGATGAGGGAGGTTGATAGTAGCATCTGATGAAGGGAGGATAGGGATATAATGAAACATCCCATAATATACAGGACATCTGACCACAAAAAGGGAATCATTCCATTCACAATGTTAGAAATGTCCTGCTTGAGAACTTCTGGTCTAGGACAATGTCTCTTCAAACTGTAAGAAATAAATTAGGCAACCAAAAGTCACATTAAGTGACTTAAGTTTCCAAGGAGTCCTTAAAGTTTTCTTTTTGATTTTAGAACCAAATAAGATAATATATGAGTTTTAATCTAATATATTGTTCAGGGAGGAAAGAATAGAATGATGAAAAAGAAAAGAAAAAAATCCCAATTATAGTTTATTTCCATAAGGGAATCCAACTTGTTATTCAGTGTAAATTCTACCAAAGTTCTCTTGGTCAGCTTGAGTAGACAGCTAAGGAGAAGAATAAGTCATGTAATTAACTATACATGATAATATTTCAAGGCTCTGTTAAAGACATAAAATTAAGAGAAATATGTTGGGACACCATTTCTTGGGATAATGTTGTCAACACTGAAAATGTTATTTGATTTAAACTATTCATCTCCAGAAAATTTCAAAAGATTTCCCCTCCTCCCCCAAGTAAAATTAATAAATATGTATTTCTTCAAGATATCTTAAAGAACAAAGTGTTTTTTTTAAAAAAATTTCTTGATGGTTCTATTTGATTGTGCTCAGTACATACTTACAATTTTATTTTGCTTCTAAACAATTCTGGTGAAGTTTGAAATACATACTATTGAGACATAGAACTAAACACACTTAAGTGGCTAAGAAAATTATCTCGTGGAATGCAAGATCCATGCATGCAGAGATCTTTCCTGTCGTGATGTTAGCTGACATCTCAGTAACTGGAGCAATCCCTCACACATTAAATGAATTCAGGAAATGTTAGTGAAATTAACACATGCATTAGTTTTGCCAGTCTATGGACTGTACAGTAAACATACCAAGTTTTAAGTGAGTAAAAAATACATTCAGAAAAGGCTACTTAGGATAAGAAGCAGTATCAGAGCATTTACAATTTTGTTGTATATTCAAAAAATTTAGAATAAGCCTATCTAGGGTATGAATTATCAAATCCAATTTTTTTTTAAGTTCATGTGACCCATATTAGCCCTGACCCATACATATTTTCTTGATTTCTTTACTCCAAAATATTGTGTGGGGCATAGACCCTCTAAATTAGCACAGTAACAGTGAGTTGCTCATTTTATACAGTTTGCTATACCACTGCAATTCTGTATGCTACAGAGTGTCTGCTCCCACCAATAGAACATTGACTCACACCAAAGAAGAAGAGGCACACAAATTAGCCATTCTCTAATCCCTTCAAAGGTATTTTATCTATTTTTTAAATGTATGCCTTTGGCTCCATTTTAACCTTATTTACTTTACTTATTCACTTTTCAAAAAAATTGGTGGTGTTAGATGTATACATGACAGTACAGTGTATTTTGATATAATGTATGGAGTACAACCCATTCCAATTAGGATCCTGGTCTTGTTGTTATATATAATGCAGAGTTACACTGGTCATGTGTACATATATGAGTAAAGGAAAGTTATGTATGATTCATTCTACCCCTTGATTCCAGTGAACTCTGTCTAATCCAATGAATTTTAATTCTTATCCTCCCTATGGTCCCTTGTTGTGGGTTAGCATTTACATATCAGAGAGAACATTATGCCTTTGTTTTTTGGGGGGTATTGGCTTATTTCGCATAGCATGATAGTCTCCATTTCCATCCGTTTACCAGCAAATGCCATCATTTTATTTTTCTTTATGACTGAGTAATATTCCTTTGTGTATATATACCACATTTTCTTTATCCATTCATCTTGTTGAAGGACACCTAAATTGGTTCCATAGTTTAGCTCTTGTGAATTGAGCTGCTATAAACACTGAGGTGGCTGCATCACTGTAGTATGTTGATTTCAACTCCTTTGGGTATGCACTGAAGTGTGGGATACCTGGATCAAATGGTGGTTCCATTCCAAGTTTTCTGAGGAATCTCCATATTGCTTTCCAGAGTGGTTGCACCAATTTGCAGTCCCACCATCCAGCAATGCATGAGTGCCCCTTTCCCCCCATATCCTCGCCAACATTTTATTTTACTTGTAATCTTGATAATTGTCATTCTGACTGGAGTGAGATGGAATCTCTGTAGTATTAATTTGCCTTTCTCTAATTGCTAGAGATGATGAACATTTTTTCATACATTTTTTGACCATTAGTATTTCTTCTTCTGTGAAGTACCTGTTCAGTTCATTTGCTCATTTACTGATTGGGCTATTATTATTATTATTTTTGTTGTTAAGTTTTTTGAGTTCTTTATATATCCTGGAAATTAAGGCTCTATCTGAGGTGAAGGTGGCAAAGATTTTCTCCCATTCTGTAGGCTGTCTGTTTGTGTTCTTGATTGTTTCCTTTGCTGTGAAGAAGCTTTTTAGTTTGATTTTGTCTCATTTATTGGTTCTTTACTTTACTTCTTGTGCTCTATGAGTCTTATTGAAGATGATCCTTCCTGAGCAGACATGATGAAGATTTAGGCTAACTTTTTCTGCTAGTAGGTACAGGGTCTCTGGTCTAATGCCTCAGTCCTTGATATACTTTGAGTTTAATTTGTGCAGGGTGAGAGATAGTGGTTTAATTTTATTTAGTTAAATCTGGATTTCCAGTTTTCTGAGCACCATTTGTTGAAGAGGCTATCTTTTTTCTAATGAATGTTTTTGGTGACTATATCTAGTACGAGATAACTGTATTTATGTGGGTTTGTCTTTGTGTCTTCTATTCCATACCATTGACTTTCATGTCTGTTTTTGTGCCAATACCATGCTGTTTTTGTTCCTATATCTCTGTAGTTTAATTTAAGTTCTGGTATTGTGATGTCTCCTGCTTCACTTTTCTCTCTAAGGATTGTTGTGGCTATTCTGGGTCTCTTAATTTTCCTAATGGTTCATGACTGTGAAAAGCTGTTTTTAATTAAACATCAATGAAGATAAAACCTAGTGAATAATTATACTCAACATTGGTCCAGAGTAGTTTCCCACTAATTTTTTTTTTTTTTAAATTTCAATACACTCTTAAGATTCTTTTGGGCAAAGGAGTTTGATTCTACTTTACTTGTTTGAAAGGCCAGGCCCACAAAGGCTGTGCTTTACCAGAGTCATACAACGAAATGAGAGGTAGAAAGAGGAGTCAAACTCGGTTTTATAGATTTCCAATTCAGTGTCTCTATTGTTGTTTAGTATCCCCAAAAAAGCTCATGTATGAGACAATGCAAGATTTTTCAGAGGTGTAACCTAATCAGTGGCTGTATGATGTTGGTCACTGAAGTTGTGCCTTTGGAGTTTATATTTTGTCTCTGGTGAGCAGAGGAACTTTTTCTCTCTGCTTTTGTCACCATGCCCAGAACTTCTTTCTTCCACAATGCTCTTCTGCCATGACGTTCTGCTTCATCTTGAACCTGGAGCTATGGAGTCAGTTCACCACCTACTGAACCTCTGAAAACATGAGGCAAAATAAACTTTTCCTCCTCTAAATCATTCTTGTCATATCTTTTGGTCACAGTGACAAAAAAACAGACTAAAACAATCTCCTCTACTAAATCCTATTGCTTCCCATCTCTGAACAATAAACTTGGAAGTTCATTTTTAATTTTTGTTTTGGTTGTTTGAATCATCATTCTCCTTCCTGTCTTGAGGCTCCTGTGTATGGTAGCAGGGTGTGTTCTCTGCTTCCTTTGAGTTTCATTTCCCTTTCACTAGTCAATTGCCCTTTGTTTTCACATCCCACCAAGCATCTCTTCTTTAGAGAAGCTTTTTAATTACATCCACTTTAATTCAGGTGCTTGTTACAAAAATCTGCATTTCCCCCCAAAATTGATCATAATGTTGTTTTAATATTTTTGTTTTTGTAATTATTTATTTAATAACTTTATTTCCTTTCAGCGTATAAACATTATAAAAGCATGACTTGACTTTATTTTGTTCTGAATTATAGCTGCAGGGAAAAGGATCCTTGGTTCATAATAAAAAATATTGAGTCCATAAAGGAATGAGGTAATTGCACAAAGTAAGGGAATATTCTAATGAAAATTGTGTATAAATAGAAGAGAAAAATCCATCACACTGCCATTATAGGCTGAAATCAGTTCCTGAATGTTCTGAGGCAAAAGAATTCCAAGAACCAACTCCACTGAAATTTTCCTAAACCTGAAGATAGTTTCAGACAATTTTTTTTCCTGTTATTTACTTCTATTACTCAGCAATGGTGTCAGAGTATGCTTACCTTGAGTTTTATGATTGTGTACTTGTCTGAAGGTGGCAATCACTGTTAAATACTAAATATGGGTGGCTCTGGATGTAGGGCACTAAATGAGGCATTTAATGCAAACTAGAGAAGACACTGTCCTTATCATTCTCTTTGAATGTATTTATGGTTGAAATATTTTCTTTAACATCTGCTTTTCTGGAAATGGACACTGTCTGCTAGAAAAAAAAGGGGAAAAGAGAAAGTCAAGAAAGAATTTTCAAAAATGTTAATGAACTAATTACTTTGATTAACATAACCTCTCTCTGCTTCCATGTTTAATATGTAATTTCTATCAGTCTTAGCTCAGGAAGCTAAAAGTCTAACCACAGACTGCATGAGACAAACAGCAGAATTGTTTCTCATAGTTCTAGAGACTGGGATGTCTGAGATTGGAGTAACACCATGGTCATTTTCTGGCAAGGGCCCTCTTCTTGGTTTTCAGATGGCCCACTTCTTGCTGTGTCTTCATGTGGTGGAAAGTAGAGGGAGAGAAGAAAAAAGTCTATTCTGTCTTTTATGAGGGCTCTATCCTCGTGACCTGACTCCCAAAGACTCCATCTCCAAATTCTGTCACATTGGGGATTGGGATTTTAACATGACTGTGGTGGGCACACATGCATTCAGTTCATAGCACCATCAGTGTAGTTTTCTTAAAAAAAATGCAGTAGAGGAATTCTTTGAGTGTCTCTTGAGTGTTTATTATGAGCCAGGCATTGTACAAATTTGTGGTGATAGGAAGACAAGGATGCATTCCTTGCCTTCAGGGAGCTCACAGACTGAGCAACAAGAGTAAGTAGACAAGCTTGGCATGATGAGTTTTGAGACCCCAGTGTGCACAGGTGTCATGAGAGCACCACGGAAGATCATGGGACTCACAGAGAGGACTCTCGCAGGCTTTTGGCTTATTCTGAATAACCAGCAAGGATTGACTACCTTTATGTCCTTTAGAGCTCTGATACTGTTTTGTGATTATACCTTATGGTAGCTATTTAAATGTTTGTGTTTAACCCTAGATACTGAGCTCTGTGACATCAGGGACAATGAATGTGCTTTGCTCACACCTTGCTTCCAGCCTTTAGTGTGTTGTCTGGTACACAGGAGAGCCCTGTAGTGTTGCTTCCAGGAGAGCAAATTGGCATATTTACTTTGGAAAACTGTTTTGCATACTACTGAAGTTTAATCAGTACATATTTTCTGACACGGATATACCATTTTCAAGCATATATTCAGCAGAAATGTGTACATATATGCCTCTAACAATATTCATGTAATACTATTGTTAATTTAATATTAGTCCATTCTAAAAAAGTTAGGTATCTGTCAACCATGGAGTAGTTATGCAGTGGGTTATTTATACAGCATTGACAATGAATGGACCAAAAAAAAAAAAAAAAAGTGCAAAACCATGGATGTAGTTCATAAATATAATATTGGGTCAAGGAGCCAGACACAAGAGGGCACATATGGATTAACTCAATTTAGAGTACATTTTAAAATAGTCAAAATTAATGGTGGTTACCTTTGGAGGAGGAAATACCTGATCGCAGGGAGAGGGGGACAGAGGCTTCCAGGATTGTGATAACATTCTAGTGTTGATCTGGATGATCTTTACACAGGTACATTCATTGTGAAAATTCCTCTTGAATGATTTTTGAAATTTCCTTTTTCTATATCCCATTCCAATAAAAAAGTATATTAACAAATGAAAGCTTAGAGTTGCTTGCTCCTGTCTGTATATTGGTTGGAAAGGGTCAGTAGAGAGGAGACAGAAGAGGCATATGATGGGATGCTACTCTGAGGAGGTGACTAGGGATAAGGCTGTGTGCAGCTGAGAGGGTCAGCCCTCCCACCCCCACCCTAAGACAGAAGGGAAGATAGTGTGCATTTTTGCAGAAGATGAGTTTTTGTATAGATTTATTTTTATTGATGCAATAAGTTTATACATATATAGAAGTGAAATTCATCATGATATGTTCATATATGCACATGTGTAGTTTGGTTAATTTCATTCCGTTGTTCCCACCCTTATCTATACCTCTTCCTTCCCCCTTATTCCTCTTCCTTTACTCCACAGTTTTCTCTTCTGTTTTCATGAGACCCCTCCCATTTAAGAAATTATTTATCTCTAGCTTCCACATATAAAAGAAAACATCATACCCTTGTCTTTCTAAGTTTGACTTATTTCACTTAGCATAATGGACTCTAGTTCCTTGCATTCACCAGCAAATGACATAATTTCATTCTTCTCTATGGCTTCGTAAAACTCCATTGTGTATACATATCACATATTCTTTATCTGATCGTCTATTGAGGGATACCTGGGCTGGTTTCATAACTTGGCTGTTGTGAATTGTGCTGTTATAAACATTGGTTTGCATGTATTGGTTCTCTTCTTAGTTAGACTGCCTTTATAATGGCTTGAAACTAAGACAGATTATGTTTTTCTTTTTCTCTTCCTTCTGTGCATGTGAGGATAAAGATTTAATTTGGAACTCTGGTACCAGCTCTTTTAATAGGATTGAATACAGAATAAAAATACCCTCTGCATGGAATTAAGAGCTAATAAGGCTCTAATGCATACCAAAAGAAATTCATTATGTTCCAACAACTCGATTATCTCCTTTGGAGAGGGCGAATGTCCTGCCTACTTTGTTCCCATCCCTGCCCAGTTCTCCTTAGACACACTTCAATTTCCACTTCGCTGCAGTTGTGCAGGCATTCTCTTTCAGAATTGGACCCAATGAGGCAGAGTAGTTTGGAATGACTGTACAACCAGGTGTGCAGAAAATTTAAGGACAAGATTTGCAACACTTCAGGAATTAGATAATTCAGTTGAGAATTCTGAAATTTTTTGAGTGACATAATCACTCTGCATTAGACCATACTGGCTTGTAAACTTATTTTCTTCAAGGGCTTTATGGATAATTTTTCTTTCTGACAACTCTCTTTGGATTGGTAGAGAATGCGTGGTACAGATGGCTGGCTTCAAAGAGCCTCAGAAATCAAGTGAATAACTGAAGATTATTAAATAGTGAGAAGAAAACAGTCAAACCTAACATCACAATTTTTAAGGCTCCAAGACTTGATCAATAATGACATTACTCTCCCTTCTTTTATCAAGGTAACTTAATTTTTAACCTTTCTGATAAAATGCCTGATGTAATCAGATATACCTATCAACATGTATCCCCAAACATGTTTTATCCAATTTTTGGAGTCCATTTACATTTTATGTACACACAAATGCTTCCAATATTACTGCAAACTTAAACTTATTTCTTTTGTGCATATTTCTCCACCATTAGTTCATTTTTTAACAATATCACTGGTTCATCATATGTACTTGTCAGGCATTTCCAACAAGATGAATCCTCTCTGAGAAGAAGTACTATATGCTATGCTTCTGATTTATTAACAGGTGCTCAGTAGATACTTTCTATTTGCTGGGCATAGTGGCACCTGCCTGTAATCCCAGCTATTTGAGAGGCTGAATCAGGAGGATTGAAAGTTCAAGTCTGGTGAATTAGTGAGACCCTGCCTTGGAGTGTAGCTGAGTGGTAAAGTTCCCCTGGGTTTAATCCCTAGGATTGCAGAAAACAAAACACACACACACACACACACACACACACACACACACACACACACACAAATCTAAAACAAACAAAAATTCAGCAAAAAATACTTTCTATTTATCAATGGTATCTTTAAAAGAATAAATACAAGAATCATATTAAAGAAAGAAATATATATCCTCAAGTAAGTTTCAACAGCTTTTAGTAGCAGGCATTTTTACAGTAAGTCTCTCCTTGGTTGGAGTCTATAAGTAAAATGAGTTGATAAACTAGAGTTGAAATATAAACCTCAACTTAAGATGATGAAATGAAAAGAGAGGTAAGGCATTTTGAGTAGCTTGGCCATTTAGGTATGAAATCATTTTTTCTATTAAGAAAAAATTGGAGTGCAGCCACAAACATCTGCTCATGTGCCAGAATTTGGATTTACACCTTCAGTGTGATGGAACTAATTTTATTACAGATGTCTTTACTACATGGTTTTATAACTTTGAAAACCAAATGTTACTTTTATGGAGTTTTAGACATTTATTTTTTACTTTTTTTCCCCCAAAACTAGGAAACATAATAGTAATGACCCATCAATGGAAGCAATTTATTAATAATGACAACACTACTTGTTTGTAGTGTATACCCTTCATTTCCATGACCAAAGTAAAGGATTATCATGCAGAACTTCAATAACAAAGAACACTTTTTTTTTTCCTTTTCTAGGCACTAGTTTTCACTTTTAAAAAAATTATGCTTTAGGATTTATAAAGTTTGATAATATTTTTTGCAGTTTTGATTTTCTTAGTGATGGGTCAGGATACACTCAGCTAATTATTCATGCTTGATAAATGCTTAGGTGATCAATCACTTTCCTGACCACGAAATGCAGCTATCATCCCATCACACCAAAGCTGTTTGCTAAGACCACAGCAGCATCAAATGAGGACAGAATGGCCATCTAAGTTCTCCAGGTAGGGGAGGGGAATAGATACTGGGTTCCTGTGGTAATGTCAGAGAGTCTGAGATGAGGAGCAAATCACCAGCAGACAGAACTCATCAGAGGGCGACTCAGCTGAGATCTGGGATATTGGGCTTCCATTCTGGAGCCTCAGTTCCCTATAGTAATCTCTTTTATGTTCCACATTTTCTTGACTCTTATTCCACATCCCAGTTTGCCAAAAATCTTCTCTTTATTGTCATTTCTTATTTTCTTCACCAAAATGCTTTTATCTCTGGGTTGCAGTCCCAATCAATTCCTTCTCTTCCTTTGCCTTTCCCATGGATGTATTTGTTACTGACGTTACTAGTTACTTCTTTCTTAATTCTTCCGGAATTGGGTCTTGGTCTCTTATCAGTTCTCAAGTATCGAGAGTCATTCTCCATGCGGTGTTTCAAAAAATTATGACAGTTAACAGAGCAAAGAGATAATCTCCAGAAAGGGAGAAAATATCTGCCACCTATATATTAAAAAATACTTTTATTAGTGCCTTATAGTTATACATAATAATGGGGCTCATTTTGGCATAATCATACATGTGTGAAATTTAATTTGCTCCATTTCAATCTCCTGTGCTGTTTTTTTCCCTCCCTTCCTCCCAACCCTTATTCCCCTTCCTCTACTCTTTTTGTTTTCCTTCTGTTTATTTATTGTTTTTTTAAATTGATGCTTTATAAATATACCTAATGGTGGTATATTTATGCCAGCCACATATCTTATGAGAGGTAAATATCCAAAATATGTAAGGAACTACTATAACTCAATAGCAGGAAAACAATCTGATTAAAAATGGATGAAGGACACCTCTCAAAGGTATCATAATCAAACAATGGGTATATGAAAAAGTGTTCAGCATCACAGAACATCAGAGAATGCAAATTAAAACCACAATGAAGTATCTCCTCAAACTTGTCAGAAAGATTATTATTAAAGTATGAAAGGTAACACATGTTGGGGAGCATGTGGAGAAAAGGGAGACATTGTACTCCTGTTGGAGGAAATGTAAATTAGTACAGCCCATATTGAAAATAGTTTGGAAATGCTTAAAAAATTAAATATAGAACTACTTTATATTCAGCAGTCCTACTGCAAGGTCTATATCCAAAGGAAATGAGATCCATAGGTGGAAGAAATATCCACACTCTTGTGTTTATTTCAGCATCATACACAATAGCTAAGATCTGGAATTACCTTGTGTCCATCAACAAATCAATGGATAAAGGAAATGTGACATAAATACACAATAGCATTATATTCAGCCATCATAAAGAAGAAAGTTGTGTCATTTGTGATAATGTGAATGAACCCAACAAACATTGTGTTAAGGGAAATAAGTTAGATAAGCTAGGACAGAAAGGCAGGTAACACGTGATCTCATATGTGGGACCTAGGAAGTTTGATCTCATAGAAGTGGCGAATCAAATGGTGGTTACCAAGGATGGAGGTGCTTAGGGAGGAGTTAGCGAGGGCTGGGGGGTAAAGTATACATGGTTTCAGAGATATAGAAGAAATAATTTCAGGAATAACTTCTGGAGATATGTTGTACAATGTGGTGACCATAATTAACAATAGAATCTGTTATTGAAAAATGCTAAGATAGTGGATATAAAGTCTACAATAATGATAACTATGTGAGGTGATGGCTATATCAGTGGGTTAGATTTAGTCATTCTACAATGTATCTATTCTTCAAGACACCATGATATACATGATAAATACATATATTTTAATCTGTCCATTTAAAGACATAAAATAATATGATTAAAATAATAATTATAACTTTTTTCTACAGAAAGTTTTCAATCTTCTTGATTCAATTGAGCGTTTGACAGTACTCCCTTCAAATTCCAAAATCTTTTAGAACAACAAAATAACTAGATTGAGACCTGCAGTGTCAACAATAGTATTAGTAAGTAATTCATTGTGGGGGTTGAGAGAGGGGATTACAATAAGCCCTAGACAGAGGTGTAATATGAACTACATGACTGTAAAAGAAAATTACATCTGGGAAAGTAGCAGATTTGGAGGTCTACTGGGGCTTGGGAGGACTTTAGGGTCTCATTCTTTGGCTGAGAGGAAAGGTTTTAAAAGAAGGAAAGGGAGAAATATAATGACATTGTGGAGCAGATTTATTTCCTTTTCAACATGCTAATAGAACAGAGGAGGGATTGTTGTGGCAAACTAGTAAATTGACAAATAAGCAAACAAACAAACCAGATTGGTGTGCTCAAAGATAGTGTAAGTTTATGAAGTTGCTTCTGAAGGGTTCACTTGCAGGTATAGTTAGAAGGTTGAGGATAGTTCAAAGTTCAGGGAGTCAACTGTGTCTAGACATAAAATAAATTCACGTCTAGAAATAAAATAGCACATTTTATTTTTATTTAATGACAGACAGTTATTGAGCACTTACAATGAATTAGGTCCATGCCATACATGGGCATACTGGAAGGAGAAAGAGAAAGGAAGGAGGGATAAAGAAAAGAAAAGGGAGCAAGGGAGCAAGGAAGCTAGAGAGGAGAGAAGGAAAAAAGAAAGAAAAAGTCATGGTTCCTGCCTTCAGAGTGTATGTCCCCTCATGACTTTTGTTGTCACTGTCTTGGGGTTGCATTAATGAAGTGTTACTGGGTCTGGGTGCAATCACAGTATGAGTGTGAACATCATGGATTGCTTTAAATGTGTGGCCCAACAACTCTCACATTTCTCCAGATTGTGCATTGTGGCCCTGAAATAACAAGTGATTGTGTCCACAAGCTTCTTCAACTGGTCTTAAGAACCAGTCATGATATCATTATTCATAAACATGCTCTTGTTCTACTTGACTTTTGTTTTTCACCCCAATTGTGTCTGTTTGCATAGTTTTTCTGCACCACTAAATTTCACCAGATGGTCTAGTGGATATGAAAGAACAATTCAGAACATGTGTAAGTTTCATGTGTTAATGGTTTGAAATCTGCCTGGGACAGAGCCAACGTTTATAAGTTAAAGGTCAAAAATTATGTCATAATGGTAAAGTAAGGTGAGGTGCCAAGTAGGGTCTTCTTTGTTTTTCAGAAATTGGGAATAAAAGCTTATAGCAGAGAACAAAAGTCTTCATCCATTTCACATTCTAAGGTAGAGAACCCACAAACTGTTGGGCCAGCCACTTCTCTACAGGGATGACTTAAGAAGTGCTTTTTCATCAGAGGTGTCTCCTTAGAGGTGTCTCCTCTGCACGGTGCCACACCTCTCTCAGTTTAGGGAAGAGAAAGGCTGAAAGTGATTTGTTGTGTCTTTTGCAGGGGGTGCATTCTCCATGAAGAGAGTCTGTCTAATTGTTTCTTCTTCCTGGGGGAGATAAAGAGGCATTCAACTGGTTGCTTTCTGTCAAGGCCAAGAGAAGGGCAAAGAGAAATCTCTTATAAAGTGTGGGTATGTCAGCTAGAGGAAAAAATGATGACTGGTTTCCTGCAGGATTTCTACCAAGCAGTTAAGCTTGCTGACTTGCCATGATAACACTGAATAGGCGGAGTGCTGCAAAGAATTGACTTGCTGGTGCTGCCCTCAAGTTTCCAGGCTTTAGAGGTGTGGGGAATGAACTTCTCCATGTCCTTAGTCTCCAGAATTGAAGCATAGGATGAGTTTCTGAGAGGAGGGCTGCAAGTTTGCTGGGAACTGCTATTGAATGAGCCAATGTTCACGTATCAGAATAATACTGCTTGAGGCAAGTACTTGAACATACTTAAAGCAAGAGAGAAGTGAGTCTGCAATTGCATAGCAAGATACTGTTTTTGTCCTTCTTCCTTAGTCTCAAAGGTAACCCTAAAGAAAGGGTTAGGGACCAGAGACAGACTAGATAGTGCTAGTGTAAGAGTATTCTCACCTATTATATGCTTAATGAATTTTCTGTAAGTGTGAAATTAAATATTTTAAATTACTAGAATTGAGTTTGTTTTAAAAACAAAAATAGGAAGATCTTAAATTCAAGGCCAGATACAGCAATTTAGCTAGGCCCCAAACAACATAGTGAGATTCTATCTAAAAAAAAAAAAAGAACTGGAAATGTAGCTCAGTGCTAAAGCACCCCTGGGTTTAATCCCCAGTACCATCCCCATAAATATTTAAATCAATAAATAAAACCAGAAAAGTCAGCTCTGGATCCCAATCCAGGACAGGTCTAAGATAGTAGAGAATAGGAGAGGGAAGCAGGGTGTTAACAGGGGCAGAAGACAGATTAAATTGCCCCTGTACAAAATTCTCACTCCAAGAGTGAGGGAAATTTCTCACTCTGAGTGGAAATCAATGCGAGCCCTGGGTAGGGCAGAGTACTGGCTCCTGGGGAATTAATTTGAAGAGGCTGAAAGTTCATGGAACCAAAGGTGAGCAACATGTGAAGGCACTAATTCTGCAGTACCAGGAAGCAATTTCAAAGGACAGAGGTTTACTTTGGAAGCTGACTGATGAAGAAAAATAAGGAAGCAAGGAAGATATAAAAATTAAGGGCCTTAAATAAGAGTATTACTGAATAAAAATAAATACCCAATCATCCCCCAAAGACACATCAATTAAAGACACTCAGATGCACTGTACCCAGAGAAGAGGCTAAGCCTGAACCAAAAACCTACACGTCACCTCTTTCCATGGAGACACACCTGTTATTTCTGGTTCAGGGAAATCCAAAACATTTAGAAATGAACAGAAAATGTGAA
This sequence comes from Sciurus vulgaris, assembly GCF_902686455.1. Lineage (NCBI taxonomy): Eukaryota > Metazoa > Chordata > Mammalia > Rodentia > Sciuridae > Sciurus > Sciurus vulgaris. Next base: position 64,920,175 of record NC_136475.1, read on the forward strand.
GTAACACCCACACAAAGCTAATTCAAGAAGGAAGTTAGGTGGAAATCAGTTTTTCACATGGTGAAAACATCTCTCACCTCCCACACACCCAAGAAAACAACAAAACAGCAGAGGACAACTAAAATACATATCAATATTCATTAAGTATCAAAAAACATATTTTCACACTTGAAAGAGCAACTTTGAACCAGAAATTCAGAAACCGAATGGAAATGAACAACAAAAAACAAAAAGAAAGAAAGAAAAGAGAAAGAAGGAGATGTCAGATAAGTTACTAAACAAAGTTTGGGGGAAAAGTTGAAGAAAAATGTTTTAAAAATCATTTCAGAAATGAAGGCAAAATCACAACTTATTCAAGGCAGAAGAACTAGATGGACTGAAAATATGAAGGAGGGAGATGGAAATAGCCAAGCATAGGAAAACCAACTGAAAAAGGTAAATGTGTGAGAAAGCATAAGATGTAGAAGCAAACCAATGTACATGCAATTGTAATTCTCAAAGAAGTAAAAGAAAATACTGGAATAGAACTAATGCATAAAACCATAAGGCAATAAAAATTATGGCAATTTACAAGTTCACTTGCATTTACACATTGAAAGGGTGTACTGTGTACCTGGAAAATTGACCATAAATGATAGCCTCTGAGATATATTTTAGCAAAACAAAATTAAAGATAGTACTTGAAACAGGCAAAAGATCAAGTCATTTACAAAACAAAGGAAGTTAGAGTTTTAGATAGCAACATGGTGATAGATAATCGTGGAAAAGCATAGTCACAAAACTCAAGAAGAGAAAATCTAAGGGTTTTGTAAACACTGAAGTTGTTCTTCAAGCATGAAATCTGTAAAAATTGATTTTGAATATTGAATAACTCAAATAATGCTAAATTTACCCTCTTGTGGAACCTACTGGAAGAAATGCTTCATTAAAACCCCAGGCAACTAGAGAGAACTCAGGAAAAGAAATGATGTTGAGCATTTAATACATTTGATTGTTGATTTAAAATCAAGGGGGCAGCAAGGAGAAAGGCATAGTGTGTGAATATATTATATTAAAATTGAAATAACACAACTTTTTAAAAAGGTGAGAATAGGTGATAGGGAAAGTGGGAAGTATAGTATGCTTATTAATTGTCAAGTAGGAAACAGGAAGAACTAAATCTAGAATAGAAGGGTAAGTAAGGGAAAGAGGTCTAGGAACATTACAAAGATACTGACACAAGGTCATTATTAAAAAAAAATTAAAGTTTTCTAAAGAATTAGAAAACAGAATAGCTAGAATCATATTAGCAGAAATGAATGAAATGTAATACAAAATAATACAAAGTAGAGTTACAAATACATGTAAATATAGTATCATTAAATATAATTGGGCTAAATGAGCAATTAAAAGGAAAATATTTTTAGATTATATAAAAACATACCTGAATTTAAATATGATAGATTGCTCTTATCTACAAAATGGAGTATTGGGCAACTCTGAAAAGAAAATAAAGAAGATTCCTACATGCTGACCTGTAATGAATTCCAGGATATCTTAAGCTAAAAAAAAGCTGCGAGTGTCACTAAATATATATACTACACTATTTTACGATTTTCTGTGCATTTTCTTCCCACTGCCCAACGTAGTCCCTTAAGCTTTTCACTAACAAATCACTAATTTCCTAAAGATGATAACAAGAGAAATTTAAATTTAAATCTTTTAGGACTTGTAAAATTTGAATATAAATTAAAATGTTATCTTCATAATGGATGGAAATCATTAAGAATATAGTGTTTAATCTACTATAATGTTCTTAGACACAATTGTTTTTACAACACATGGACATCATGTCATATACCTGTGTTTAATTCGAGCAGGAATTATTTCTTAGACAAATTTGTTAATGAAACAAATGGTTATTCTATTTATTGATCAACTGTTAAAAAACAAAAGGAGGTCCAAATTAAAAAAAAAATACCATCTTTCTTGAATAGCAAATATCATCTGATGGTCCAACATCTATTCCAACTCTTGCTAGTATTCCTTGCCATAATGCACATGTTGGAAACCTAAAAAGATTTTTCAGATGCCATTGTGTCTCAGGTTCCCAATGAGATGGACACATGGCCTCGAAATTCATAGCTACATTCAGTGGAGGGAGAGGGAGTGATGTGTGTCAGGGCTCTAGCATGAGCAGCATGCATTAGAAGCTGCTCCTGGACACCCAGAGTGTGACCCAGGTGTGGAGATGCTAGCACCAGCAGGTGGCCCAGAGGCTTCATAACTGCAGTTTCCTGACTATTGCAGAGGTAGCTCTTCCCCTAGTGGACCAGTTCTGGAGTGTTTTAGAAGTCAATCTTTGAGCATATGAATAATTAATTCTCTATATTAAATCTCTCTCTCTCTCTCTCTTTTTAAAAAATAGCTGGAGATATTCCTTTTGTCTGAAACCAAAGCCTAACTGATAAAACATCCTGGAGAAAATACCTTGAAAATTTGATGTGTGTTCTCTTTAGGTTCACAAGCCATACAATTTATTATAGAACACCCTGAACTATTAAACTCACCCCTGCCTAGTAGCCTTCAATATTCTGGGTAAGATGGATATTCATTCTCTGGTCTTCTTTGGCATGGTCATTAAGAATGCTAAATTCATCCTTCCCTTCTTTTCTTGCTCCTACCTATTTTATTATTATTATTATTATTTATTTATTTATTTTTTCAGTTATTGCAGCATGTACTATCATAGGCAAGCCCTTTCTATTGATTTTCTGGCCTGCATCACAGAAAGATGATTTAAGATCTGTTAGAAAATATTAGGGGCAGACTCAGTCCTATCATCTTGGCATTAGTAGCACAAAATAAAGACAGCACGGTCCCTACACATACCCTTCTTTGTCATGGGGCTTTGGGGCCTGTCAGAAGAGCTAGAAGCTCTGTTGTTACTATTTTTTGGGAAAGGTGAATTCTTGGAATGACCTTGCAGAAAAGGGAAATTGGATTCCATTACCAGAATCAATAATTTATCTGGGCTAAGACTACCAAAGACCTGAAATTTCATTACAGAAGAGTTTGCCTAGGTCATACCTAGAAAAGGAAAGGGTAATTTACATTGGCGCCAAGGTAATGGAACTCACAGGATAACAGTGATGGGTTCCTTGTCATATCTGAATAGAAGGTTAAAAATTTCGAAAGGAGCCATGTCTGCTGGCATGGTAAGGGCATATTTATTTTTGTCCTAGGCCTTTGTACTTATGCAAGGCAACTTCTTCTCAAAAGCTTTATGCAGCTGGTTCTTCTCCAACAGTACTGAATAATAATTAAGAATGTGAACTCTGGAGACAGACTGCCTCCAAAGCCCACTTTTGTACATCAGCATATATGTGACCTAAGGCATAAGATTCATAACCTCACTGCTGTGGTCAGAATGTTCGTGTTCTCCAAAATTTCGTATGTTAAAACCTAACCCCTGTAGCGAGGAGGTGAGAACTTTAGAAATGAATTAGGTCGTGATATTACTGCCTCATAAAAGAGACCCCAAAGAGTTAGGTCATCCCTTTTACCATGTGAGAACACAGTAAGAAGGCATTATTTATGAACCAGGAAATGGGCCTTCACAAGCCAACTCTGCCAGTGCCTTAATCTTGGATTTCTTAGTTCTCAGAACTGTAAATGTAAATTTCTTTTGTTTGTGAACCATCCAGTCTATAGTGATTGTTATAGAAGTCCAAACAGACTAAGGCATTAACACTTCCTGTGTCTCAGTTTCTGATACTGCAAAATAGAGACAATTACAGCACTTCTATTATAGAGTTTTCATGAGGTGTACATGAAAAATTATATGTAAAGCAATCAGAATGGTGTATCAAAAATGTCACATAAATGTTAGCTTTTGTTATCCAAGTCTTGGTCCCACTCAGAGTCCTTTGTTGATAAACATATCCAAGAAGTATTCCTCTACTCATGGAGTATGAAATCAATTTAACACATCATTTGGAAAATGGAAAGAGAATAGAATAGAAAATATTGAGTATATGTTTAAGTTAAAATAGTATAAGTACTGCTTTGTGAAACTTTTATTTTAGTCATTTAAATATATGTGTCTCTGGAACACAATGGGCCATTTATTTTTTACTGTAAGTTATAATCCATAAGTTTGAAAATAAAACCACATTAGAATAAAGGCCTGTGAGAGCCAGGTGTAGTGGCACATGTCTGTACTGCCAGCAACTTGGGAGGTTGAGGCAGGAGGATTGCTAGTTTGAGACCAAACTCAGAAACTTAGTGAGGCCCCCAGAAACTTAGCAAGACCCTGTCTCTAAGTGAAAAATTTAAAACAACAACAACGACAACAAACCCACAACAAACAGGACTGGGGACTTGTTCAGTGGGAAAGTGCTTGTTCAATCCACAGTATCTAAATAACTAAATAAATAAGAAAAAGGAAAAGGCCAGTGAGAGAGGAAGCTTGATAGTTCTGTTCAAAGAATCCCCAACATCTAGAAGAATGCTGATACAGAGAAGGTGCTTAATAAAGATAGGTCACAAAAACAAGGTATGAAAGAGGATAAAAACCAGTGAATTCATTCATTGGAGTAGCATTTGTTGAGTAATTATAGTCAGGGACTATAAAGGTACTATGGCTATAGAAATTTTTTTTTATTGTAAACAAATGGGATACATGTTGTTTGTACATGGAGTAAAGGCTTACCATTTGTGTAATCATAAATTTACATAGTATGATGTTGTTTGATTCATTCTGTTATTTTTTTTCCTTCCCCCCACCCCTCCCACCCCTCTTTTCCCTCTATACAGTCTTTCCTTCCTCCATTCTTGCCCACTTCTTGGCCTATACCCAAAGGACTTAAAATCAGCATACTATAGAGATACAGCCACATCAATGTTCATAGCTGCTCAATTCACCATAGCCAGATTGTGGAACCAACCTAGATGTCCTTCAATTGATGAATGGATAAAGAAACTGTGGCATATATATAAATGGAATATTACTCCACCATGAAGAATGATAAAATTATGGCATTTGCAGGCAAATGGATGAAATTGGAGAATATCATACTAAGTGAGATAAGCCAATCTCAAAAAACCAAAGGATGAATGATCTCGCTGATAAGCAGATGATGACATATAATGGGGGTTGGGGGTTAGCGTTAGGGTTAGGGTTATGTTTAGGGTTAGGGTTAAGGAGGGTGGTAAGAATGGAGGAAGGAAGGACTGTATAGAACTTTTTAAAAGAATGATTTTTAATCTCCCTTACTGTACTTTTTTGGAGGGAAGGTTGGTATTTTATCCATGGAAGGATTATCCATGCACCTAATATAACATACAACCTGTTTGTTTTTAATAGTTGATTCATTCTTGCATGAAGTAAATAGTTAACTTGAGGTGGCAGCCTTAATGTAATTCTTCCATAACTGCTCAATACTCTGCCTTGCTAAGTGATGTGGGTCTTAGAGAGAATTTAAGGTTCCATTTTTCATGACAATTTAATACTGAATTGACTTATTTTTCCTTTTACATTGCTTTCCTCCAAGATCAAAGCTGCAGTGAACTAAGAAGGGCAGATATTTCAGTCAGGTATACATTAAGCCTTTGGGGCTGCTTCCAAGGAAATGTAAGACTAACTTGGGGTTTCTCAAATGAACTAGAACTGTTGACATTTTAGCTTGGATTACTCTTTGTCATGGGACTGCCCAGTGTATTGTGGGATGTTTAGAATCATTTGTGTCTTCAATTGGATAGATGTGTGTAATGTTACCCTCCAACACCCCAGGCAAAACTGGTCCTTGTTGAGAACTATTGTTCTAACCCTAAAGTCATTTTAAAATGACTGGAGGTAGAAAATAATAAAGTCCTGCTTCTGAATTTTCCTTCCTTGTAATCAAGCAAAAATATTTTCTAGCTCCCTTTTCATAGATATTAAAATTCAAATTCCTGCATATGTATCACTGGAAGAAAATCTAAGAAACTCTAAGAAGTGGGATTGTCAGTATCACTCTGTAACTCAAGTCTTAATAATTATGTTCATGCAGTCACTGGATATGTTCTCTTCTATACTGAGAGAAAAATAGAACATGTGAGGATGACTTATCTTCTCATATTTACTTTGGCTATGTCTGTGTGGAAATTACTTCAATTGATTGCTAATAGTTAATTGGCATAGGGAGAGTATAAGTGGCTTCCATAACCCTAACATAGCAGTGACTGACTATAATAGGGATCCAGAGAATGTCAAATTATAGGATCATAACACCTCCTCCTGTTCAGTTGAAGGGATTTCATACATATCACCTCACTTGATTTGAAAACCTGAAGCTTACTGCATTGTCAGAGTTCCCTAGCTAGAAACTGAGTGCTTTTTATTTTTAATTTAATTTAATTTTTTTTAATAAGCACCAGTTTTCCTAACCTAAAGGGTTCTTTCCACTATGCTTGGAATCCTAGTCATTGAATGAAGCACCAGCCACCATAATGAGTGCTAGCTGTTAGAACAATCTTAAAACCTCAGCAACTTAACATAATAAAGTTTTATATCTCACACTAAATTTCATGTGGTTGGGTGACTCTCTTTGAAAGCTCTCATCTAAATTTGGGGCCTTGTATAACAATGCTTTCTGCTTTCAACAGGGTAAATAGGAGCAAAGCTAGAAAGAAAGCAGTGGGTCATGGAAGCGTGTTTGAGGCCATACCTGGAAGTGAATGCATTTCTCCTGCCCCAGGTCTCTGTCCCTTTCAGATGTGATAGATTGGACAATGAGGACTTCCTGAGTCTAGATGAAAATGGATTGGCATGGTGAGCAGAGAACATTGTCTCCTCATAAATATGAAGCAGGATTCAGTGAACAAAGGTGGAAGTTAGTCAGTTTTGTGGAAGCTATGGATTCCTTCAATACTGCAGACATTTATTGGGCACCACTATATAACAAACACTGTGTTTGACTGCTAGGGGTATAGCTGAACCTTCAAAAAGAGCCTGAGCCAGCAAAGAAACTGTGACCTGGAAAAGATCCACTGCTTTCCCTGTGAACTGGGAGACTCCACAGAAATTCATCCGGACAGAGCATATATTTAAAGTGGAATTAGAAAGAAATTACAAACATCTAGTACGGAGAAAGAAGTGAAAAGTGATTGGGAACAATATGGCTTTGGTCAAGAGGTAGACAGAACTGAATATTTCCAGATGATTGAACTACAAGGTCATTTTACTCATAGGAGATGCTCTGAGTGAAAAGGTTCTCAGAGGCTGGCCAGAAAAGTCATGACACCTCTCCTCAATTTGCTCTTTGGCACAAGGAAGAATTAGCTTCCCAGACCTGGGAAAAGGAGGAAACAATGACATTGTTTTCTGCTTCCCCTCTATGAAGCTCCACTCTTTCAAGAGGACACACATCATTTGCTAAGTAGTCACCACACATAGAATGCGGAACTCAAAGACAGAGTACTAGATGGGTTTAACACCTATAGTGTCAAGATAGATGATAGATCCATCAAAGAGACAAGTCAAGAGATGGTCAAAACATTTTCATTTATAGCTATGAAACCATAATCATTAGAAAGACTGAAGGGAGCTTTACAGAGGGCAGTAGAATTTTTAGTATCTTGGAGGAGACCCCCAAAGCAGAAACCAATAAGAAATCTTAGTTCTAGGAAGAGAATTCATGGGAGGATGGAACAAATAACCCCTGAAGTTAAGGGAAGGATGTGAAATACATGTAACAGGCAAAACAGAGTAGGTCTTGGTTGGTTTCAAATAGGAGGACAATCAAAGGAGTGGGACTGCTGTGGAGGGCCTTAATGCCATTGGCTTATATTTAATATAACCTTCTGTTGTAATGTGCAGCCTAATGAGTCACATTGCAAACTTTTTTTTTTTTTTTGTTCAGACAAAGAACCTATGGGAATCTTTGTTTCTATAATGAAATAGCTATATAAGAATCAAAAGGTTTTTCTGGATGAGCTATCATCTGCATCAACAAAATTCAATACTGTGCTGGAAGTGAAAGACACACTTGATTATTAAATGTCTACTTTATTTAGAGGAACATGTTTGCAACAAGCATAAACAGCAAGCTTGCAAATTTTTATTTGCTGAATCTGTGAACAGATTGGTGATAACCCTATTATTTATGGTAATGGATTCACAGTGGTGAATGCAGAATTTCTTTTCCTGATGAGGAAGAAGGAGGAACAAAGATTGTTTTCTCTTTCTAAATTGCTTAAATCTACTCTCTAGTGTTTTAAATACTTGGAATCATAAGGAACTCTTGCATTACATAGTTGAGTGCAGTGAGATTTTGAATGAATGCTCTTATTTCTACCTCCAGGTCTCGCTCTCTTATTTCAATGAGGTAAGAGAAAGCTCTATCTGATACTCAAAACTAGAGTATCAGCTATTTAATATCCATTCAGCCAAGGTTCTATAAAAAATAAAATCAAATTGCCTAGGCTGGGAATGTGACTTATTCTACTTACTTTTTTTCAGGTATATTTCATATTTACATGAGACCTATTTTCTGACTCTTCTGTAGTCCAATGGTAGTTGTGCTGATTTTTATGTCTGACTGATTATAAATGTGGTTCTGAATCTATGAGACCTCCAGGAGGAAGAAGAGGACAAGGCACTTTGAGAGATTTAATGCCTTTGCCATAAAGACTCCATAATTATTTGTAGTATGCAAATACTGACAAAGCTAATTGTTTAATACAACTGAACTCAAAGTTTTGACACCAAACTCAAAATTTTTACTTTTATTTAATGTTAAAATAGCAGAAAGGAAAGAGAGCAGCTATTAACTTATTCTTGTACGAACCATAACTTGTTAGTTTTCAGAGGGCAAATGGTCTACCCATCTGGTGAATTTTCACCTTCATTCATCCTTTGGACAGTAGGTACTTTTGTACCTACTGTGTTCCAAGTCGGTATTGTCTATCAAACTTCTGAAGACATATAGCATCAACATTCCAGAGCATACATTCTTACAATTAAAATGTTCAAGTTTTTTGCATGCTTCTGATAGGCTTGCTTTCTTTCCAATGCTTGGAGGATTTATTTTCAACGTTTTCCTACTGCCCTTTCCCTTCCCACTTCCACTACTCCCTTGAACCCCTCAACACCTCCAGATATGCTGAAAGATGTGTGATAGAATCTGTTTTCTCTGCAAAGGGAATCTTTCTCGGCTGCAGAATTTGAGACATATTTTTTTTTTTCCATTTTCTTTTCTTAGACCAAGGAAAGCAACAGCACCCTGAAGAGGAAACAAACCAAGCAAATTCTTAATTCTAAGATAATTTAATAATCTCTCAGTCTGTAGCCCACCTGATATTAAAGAAAATCAAACTTTCAGTAAATGATGCTCTTAATTCGTCCTTGTCAGAAAACAATGCCTTCTTCATTGGAGGAAATCCAGAATTTCCAATTTTACCTCTGAATTTCTAAATCACCTCATCGATTTATCTTTCATTTGACCTGCAGATATTACTTTCCATCATTAAGAACATGGATCTTAGGTAAAAACAAAAGGGCAAAGATAAGCACATTTAGCATATATTAATTACAGAAGGATGCTGCTCTGTGTTGTCACTTAAATTGCCTGGGGTAAGAATATTTTTCTTGATTGTTGACAACATACTAATGAACTATGCATGAGCAGAATGTCTGCAGTTTTTTCCTCAGGAACTTTGACAGATATTCATGTATGATAAGTCACATACCATTTTAGGGACCAATGCATGTAAAATATTTAAAAATTGAAAACCTTTAGTTGGTGAGATTAGTCAGAGAGTCCTCTTGATAAACTATAAAATGTTTTAAAATTCCTTTTAAAACTTTTTGTTCTTACTTTTGTATAAACAAAAATTAAAGACTTGTATTATGAGCTGAAATCTAATACATATTTGGTCTCCTTTTGAGAAAGATACTCATTAAATAGCCTGTTTGGAAGAAAAAAAATCATTGTTTTTTTCCTGGACAGTGGATGCCAATATTTTGGCCTCTGTACAGTGATAACGACAGGATCTTGCTGGATCTAAATGAAAATTTATCTTAGAGGGCCAAAAGATCACACCAGCCCCATCCATGCAAACACACATCTGCCAATATGTATTTACATAAATGATTTGACTAGGAATAGGAGTCTATGAGGAGAGAAATCTTATTCATGTATATCTAAAATAAAAGAGGGAAAACATAGAAAAGCAGTCCTAAATTCCCCAAGGTTGCATGGAGCTAAGTCTGTCAATCTTTCTCTCTAATTGTGCTTCAATTGGTTCAATCAGGACTAAAAGGAAGATCATTCTGTCTTGGGTATCCTGTGGGTTTTCTCATTCTTGGACCCCAGGAGACAGCACCCTGGACAGGTGATTATCCCCTGAAGGAGCAGTGTAGAACATAGAGGACCCCTTGATGTCTGATGGGGCATGGCAGATGCCCAAGATGCATGGTATATCCCAAACTGAAATCTAGTGGGCAGATGGAAGCACCTAGTAAGCACAGATTTTGTGAATACTGTTGTGAAGCATCTCCTCTGCACTTGTGGGAATATTCAGGGATGTTCTCTAAGAGACTGAGATTCCTGTCAATTACTGACAATAAGGCTTTAATTTAAGGCCTGGAATTTAAATTTCCATGCTAATGTGATTTTATTTCTCCCAGAAATCTAGGAGGATTCTTTTGGTGATGCCATAATACTTCTAAGTTTGTTGAAGGCAAGTTTCCTTTGCCTGGAACCCAGTTAATTCCAAGTAGATTATTTCATAACAAGGTTTTAAAATATTAGGGATAGAAACATGTTAATTAATTCTGCAAATTCAAACTCATAGTATTTTAATAAAACACAGTTTGCATAAAATATGTATTTCTTTTTCAATTAACTCAATTTAACTAGTTTTTAGCAAATTTGCACAAGCTATGTCAACAACCTTCATTCCTCAGTCCCATATAACTAAAATCACTACTCACCCTAGTGTATGAGACTGAACAGGACATGGGATACGTTGTGAACCTCAGCACCTTCTGGCTGGTGAGAATTTTCAGTAGTTCTACTTGGAAATTGAGATATTCACCTACCAGAGATGAGCTCTGGTTTCAGATGTAATTTCTGAGTCATGTTGCTCACCTACTTTACCTAGCTTTACAGTGTTGATTCGGTTTCTAGCACTAGGTTTCTGCCTTGGTTTAACTTCTAAGCCCTTCTGTTCCTAGAAGGAACTATGTCTGGTGTTCAGATATCTTAACAACTTTGGCCATTCTTGTAAAGCACTGGAACTTCAGGGGGACGTATTTCTGCCATCTTCTATCTCTGTTGCAAATCAATCGTTTCTTTGAGGCTATGATACCAGATATGATATGGACTATTTCCTGTGATATCTCATCCTCTGAATTACTCCTCAGCCCACTCACAGTATCACAGTATTCTGATTCCTATTTGAGTCTTGCTCACCCAGGGCTGTTCTTTACACTGATGTGTCTTGAACCTAAATTGCATATGAAACATGTGGAGATCTAGCTACAGTGCAGTTAATGCTTAGTAGTTTGGGGTAGGGTCTGAAATTCTGCTGATGTTGCTGGTTCAGGGACCAGACTTTGAGTAGCATGGCTCTTTGTCTAGAGTATTTATTCCCTCCTCAGGCATCTTCTGGCCAGGTCCATGATTCTTTCTCCTTTTTTCTGGTCCCTTTTACCAAAGTCCTTACATATTTTGCCCTATAGCCTGAACTCTTAAGTCATATAATAAAAACAAAAGAAAACAAACTAACAAAAAAATCTGGAAATGTAGGTTACCTCTCAAACCTGGATCCTCTTTGTGATGTTCTTCTGGTTTTGTCATTCCTTATGCCACTAACAGAATGTGCCTCCTGGGGCTGCTGACAGTCACCCAGAAATAAGAATCTAAGTCCACTCAAACAGGCCGACATTTCCTTTTCCCTGGATCTGGGAAGCATGGGTTTGCATGTTATTCCCTTTCTTTTCTGCCACATTGCACTTTTCCTTTCTGCTAAACTAGCCTGCAAAACTCATGAAGGAGGGTTAGGATTAGACTTTACTAGAGGGTTAGGGCACTCCCAGAAAGGAAGAAAAAGGCTAAAGTGCTAGCTAAATTGAAAACTGCTTGACCAGCCCTAGAAAAGTGCTGAATGACTACCGCTTCAGAAGGAAAGCAAACTCCTCTACCCAGTGTTAAATTTTGTCTCCAAGTTTACACATGTCCTTTCCAAACATCTCTCTTACCACAAACAAAAGGAAATCTCACTCCTTATGTTCTTGTCACTTCTCTGTCTTTTACAACATGTTGAAGCCTTGCGGGGTGGTGTGGACTTCAGCTGACTAGGTGGTGGCTCTTGTCATTGTCCGGTCTCACAAGACCTTCAACTCGACTGGTCTTCAATATTTGTATAAGCGGAAGCTGTGGTCCTGAATGTTCTTTGATGGGTTGACTTATCCAGGATACATTTAATTTCAAAACATACTCTATAAATCTATTTTTGGAAAATTATTTTCCTTCTATTAACAAGGTATATGGAATCTTACATGTGGAGTTCATGGATATCTGTTATAGCAAATATTTGTTTTTCTTTCTGTTTCTGCTTGGGGTCTGCTAAGTCTGTCTCTAATGGTTCAAAAAAATGGGAAATGTAGGTAACCTCTCAAACCTAGAGTAAGCTTTGTTTTTGATCTGTTATATAATTTTTCCCCTGAGTCGTGGTTTCCTCATTGGTACAGGTAAAATCTCTCAGGCTCTAAGAATCTCATCGACTCTCAGGAAAGGATCTGAGCCTTCTCTTGATGTGACATCATGGAAAAGCAGGTAAACCTTGATAAACCCTCATTCTGGTCTTTGGCTAAGCTGGGACTTACCAGATACCTAACAGTAAGTTTAAGAATTGACATTTCCATCCTGATGTATATCCATGGGGACAATTCATGTGCTAAAGGATATGAGTCTAGTATTAGTCAGTGTGAAGAGTTCCATTATTAGTGGCCTCCTTGGATCAATCATCACAACATATTAAGCATCAGAAAGCAGCAGATTTTCCTCTGTGTCCTCTGTGGAAAGCATGAAGTCTAGAGAGATTCTGTAACTTTCCCAAGGTCATGCAGGAGGTGAGTAGTAATCCAGTGTTTGAACTTTCACTTCCTGTTTAGAGCGCTATTTAATAAGCTAGTATAAACACATTTCTAAAGACAAATGTGATTTTCACAGTATTTCATTTTCTCTGTTATTAAAAAAAAAACAAAAAACCTCCATTTTGACAAGCCCTCTGGCTATAGTCCACATTTCTCTATAGACAGCAGTCTCAGAAAGTGTGATTAAAAACTGAAATGTACTTTTGGGAAATGAGAATGTGCTCTGAAACTCTGTTTGGTGATTTTCTGTTTGGAAAACAGTTAAAAAGTGTTTTGATTTTTTTTTTTGTTGATGCTCATTCTTTCTCATAACTCTAATACAAAGAAGCTTAGAGTTATTATCACTCTGATTTGGCAATACCATTTCAATGACGGTCCCCGTAGCATCATGCAGTAGGTTAGTCGTCAAATGGAGGGAGGTTTTCAGAGCTGATATGCATGTATCATTGATGGTCCATATAGTCTAGTTCTTGTAACCTCTTTCTTACTTTCTCAATTCTAAGTTTCTGGACAGTTCTAGACTTTCAACTCTATTTCATATCATTTCCATTTTTAAAATATTACAAGATATTTAGGCACTGTTCTAAGAACTTTGTCTTTACAATCACCCTCTTATTGTCACCCCTATTTATGGATGAGGAAACTGAACCACAGGCTAATTCATTTGTTTAAAGTCACATAGCTACTAAGTATCAGTATCACCATTGGAACCTGGTCTGATCCTGGTTCCATGCTCTTGATCACTGCATCATGACATTGTTCTGGCCTCAATAGCTCTCCATTTCTTGGTCTGTAGTTTAGAAGGTCTTTCTTTTCCTTACCAGTGCTTTAAAATTTGTTCTGCAGATTAATCATAAAATGTTTGGATTAATGATGAAAGGGATTACCAAATTTCTTGTAAGTTCCCAGGCAGAAATATTTAACACCTGTCAGAAGAGTCTCTCTAGGCGGGTCTAATTTGGTAAGTGGAAGGTTATGCTTGTAGAAATTCCATGGTTGAAGCACTTCGATCAGTACTCTTTTGCCCTTCCAACCCTCTCCTGTCTGACTTGCACAGACAGCCAGTCAGCAAAGTGGAGACTGGGTCTTAGCAAAGCTGAATTCTGTAACGGATTTGACTGAAATGGGAAGTGACTTGAATCTTGATCCTGAACCTCAAAAATGTTCTTTTGAAAGGAAACACATTGAGAAGAAACTCATCTTTTTCTGAGATTTTGAGAAACCAATTTATATGAAAACCTTTTGTTTTTAATGCCTGAAATATCAACCTAGTTAAAGGCAAGAAACATAGAAAATCTTGTAAGAACTTCTCATATGAAACATTTAGATTATTCGGGAAGGTTGTATAATTTTTAGGTGCAAATGAATCAACCCTGAACACGAGGATTTGAGATTTAATTACCTATGGATATTTCTTGTGGGGAGTCCTGTGCTTGGGTTAAGGCTTTGTCGTAGGAAATGGGTGAGCCCAGTCATGGTTGAAGTCTAAGAGGCAATACCTGTGTTTGCTACTCAGCACTTGGGCAAAAATAAGAGACTGCTGTAAGCTCCTTCCCATGAGGGCAGTGTTATTGCTGTTGTAAATGTGACCCAAGGAAGACATAAGCTTCCATGTGGAAACTACCAGATGTTGTTGACAGCTGTACAGCTGCGGCCCACTTCCAGTAGTCATCAGATACAAAACCCCAGCTTTAAAAAAATGATCAGTTAGGGCGTATCTATTTGCATTTAAAAGCATTCTTTACTTCCTAAAAGGTCCAACAGGGAGCGCCTTTAAATAGCTAGTTCCCATAATGTGCTTAAAATAGAATTTGATTTATAAACAACTTCTCAGAAACACAACAACTACAATAGGGAAGTATAATTATAACTTTAAAAAGAGAATTACATGATTCTTTATATAGCACATTTAAATAGGAGATGGGTGCTTTTCCATTTCCTTTAAACCTCTATCCTCATTTCAAATGGCTTAAGGTCATTATTTCAAATGATAATATTCAAACAACCTGATAATATAAGTTATATTATTACCTGGTTTACAATTTATATTTCTTTCATAAATGCAGCCATTGTGACTGGAACCTCTCCATATCCCTGTGAGGTTGGTGAGGGAGGAAATAAGTAGCCCATTTAACAGATAGAGGTGAGCTTGATAATGTTCTGAAAGATTAGCACAAGCCTTTTTGGATTTTGCTAGAATACACTTTTCTTTAAAACATTTTGTAACTGACAAAAAAATTTATGTGTTTATCACATACAACATGATGTTTTGATATATGCGTATATTCTGGAATGCCTAAATCAATCTAATGAAGATATGTGTTACCTCACACTGTTTTCTGTTTTGTGTGTGTGTGTGTGTGTGTGTGTGTGTGTGTGTGTGTGTGTGTGTGGTAAGAACACATAAAATCTATTCTCTTAGATGTTTCCAAGAATATGATACAGTTATAACTATGATCGACATGTTATATAACAGATCTTTTGCACTTCTCCAAGATAAATCTTATACTCTTTGACCAACATCATCCTAGCTGGACTGTCCTCCAGCTCCTATTCCCCATTTAGCTGAGTTCAGTATTTGTTTTTTTGTTCCTGAATTATTTTACTTAACATAATGTCCTCCAGGTTCATCCATGTTGTTGCAAATGACAGAATTTCCTTCTTTTTAAGGCTTCTTTTTTATGAGTTCTGTTGTATGTATAGCCTTACATTCTTTATCTATTCATCCATTGATGGACACTTAAGTTATTTCCATTTCTTGGTTATTTCGAGTGACACTGCAATGAACAAGGGAGTGCAGCTGTCTCTTTTACATATTGATTTTGTTTCCTTGGATGTATACCTAGTAGCAGGATTGCTGGATCATATGGTAGTTCTATTTTTATTTTTTTGAGGAAACTTCAAACGGTGTTCCATAATGGTGGTACTAACTTACATTTCCATGAACAGTGGGAAATGATGCCCTTTTCTCCACATCTTCCCAAACACTTATCTTTTCTTTTTGATAATAGTTATTCTAACAGGTGTGAGGTGTTGTCTCACTGTGGTTTTGATTTTCATTTCCTGGATGATTATTGACTTTTAGGACCATTTCATATACTCTTTGGCTATTTGTATGTCTTTATTTGAGAAATGTCTACTTAATTCCTTTCTGCATTTTTTAGGTGGGTTATCTATTCTTTTTCTTAAGAGTTTCGTGAGTTCCATATACATTTGAAATGTTAACTCCTTATCAGATGTATGATTTGCAAATATTTTCTGCCATAATGTAGGTGGTCTTTTCATTGTTTATTCATTTGCCAGGCAAAGCCTTTTAGTTTGATGTAATTCCATTTGTCCATTTTTATTTTTGTTGCCTGTGCTTTAGGGCTTGTATAAGTCCACTTCACATTACTATGAGGAAATCACTGAAGAAATTAACTTATGAACAATTTATTTTGGTTCATGAATGATTCTGGAGGTTCTACTACAGGATCATGTGCCCTTTTTTGTTCTGGGCTTCTGGCAAGGGCAGCATGTCATGGTGGGAACATATGTTAGTCAAAGCCACTTACCTATGAACCGGAAATAAGAATGACAGAGAGACTTGGGTCCAACATTCCTTTTCAAGGGTATGACTCCAGTGACTTAAGAGCCTACCATTAGGCCCCACCCACTGAAGACCCACAGCACCTCCCAATATCACCAGCCTTTAATACATGGAACTTTTTTCAGTTTTCAGATGACAGATCATGAACCTTTTTAGCCTCCATAATTGCATGGATCAATACCTTATATAGAAAACATATATATTCTAATGACTCTGTTTCTCTTGAGAACTTTAGCAAATACAGCCCCCCAGAAGACTTTTAACATATACATGATTCATGAGTCTTAAGTTTAAAACAGCTAGACATTTTCTGTTTTATCAATAAAATGCAGGTAAAGTCTATTAATATAAAATGCCCATTAACACTAAGAATTCTCCAGGGTCTGCTTTTTATGTTTGGAAGAGAATGAAAATTCCTGATCATTTTAAATGACCGTTAACAAGATTAGATATTGAAATAAAGAGGGGGGAAATGAAAGGAAAGAACAAAGTGAAATTACCAATAAATCCATTAAAATTGATTACATCACATTAGATTGTCTAATAACTAACTAATTCTGACATAGAGTCTCCAATAGGACTGTCTTGGGAATTATAATTTTTTTTTAAAGAGTGAGATTGTTGAATAAAAGGAGTAAGAGTCTCAGTAGCAGTACAACTGAAGGCAAGAATTAGCACATATTACAAATTTATCTGAGGTAAAAGGGAGTTCTATGAGGGCCCCCTTTCTCTGTGTAACTTGAAGGCTAGTCATCTAGACTCTCAAACATCAATTGGAAGAGTAGCCTGAGCATCCTCATTGATATTCATGCTGCAAGATGGGAATCTATGACTCTTCTAGATTACCAAACATTTTGGTATGTTTATGAATGTCTTTCTTCTCTCTCATTTAAAAAATGTACTTATAATTTCACTATACCTTAAAATGTCAGTAATTTGATATTGCTTTTTCATTGATTAGCTATTAGAAACACTATGTTCGTGCATTTTATTTTACATCTTATCACTGTATAAAACCTTATTCTTTGTGTATAATTACAATATGAGAACTCAGGGTGAAGAGAATCAGAACAAAAATCCCTAAACTTCTTATTCTTGAAATTCATTAATGGTATCATTTTGGTACTTTTATAGAAGAACAGTGGATCTAATCACAACTTTATGACTGAAGAAGTAAAGAATATTTTTTCTTTCACAGATGACTTGCAAAGTCAATGAGCCTATAAGAGATGGACTACTTTATGGTCACAGATACACAGAGTATATACAACCTATGTCCCTTTATCTTTCTTGAGTGGCCTATTAAGAATTGCTGAAGCAGGCAATGATGTATAAAACATCCTGACATGTGCAATCTCTGAGACTGAAAGAGTATTCAGAAATTTAGTTAGGATTCATCTTTGTCTTTATTAAATAATGGCTTTTGACATGGAAATTAGTAGATGTAAGATAGAAGGTAACTTTATAGTTATCTTTTCTTTTCTGAAAATATTTTCTCCTTATTCTCTTTAAAAAACACCTAAATTTTATATGAAGGAAAAATTGTATACTTCTGTTGTTGTGGGATTTTGCTGTATTGTTTATTCCACTTGACATCTAACTGGTGCCTTACAGTCTTCATAGGCCAGGATTCATATGATTTTTTTCTCAGAGAAATTAAGGCCCATGTGGTTCTACTAGACCTGGCCTTTCTAGGGAAACACAATTTAGAATAAAAGGATGTGTTCACCATTCTCTTCATCTATGTAGAAGACTGTCTTTCTTACTCACTAAAATAGTACTAAATTTCAAATGTTACATGCAGTATCAGTTCCAAAGTTTGTTTTAACTTTTGATATAGTAATTACAGCTAACAATACACTAAGTGGAATCTGGTCATTTTTTGGGTCATGTTCAATCTATGTATATTGCACAGATGTTATGATAGTGTTTATTATGCAGTATTCTAGATCAATGACAAAGGATGAAAATGTCAATATCCAGGTTCACTGGGTCCCATTAGCTTTCCAACTAATTCTGATTGCTACAAAAATATTTTGGATAGTAAAAAAAAGAAGAAGAAAAAACCTCTAGGCTACGTAGCTTCTATGTAAGAAAGTTAGACCAGGAAACAAAAGATAAAATAACAGGATTAGTGAATGAGTTTGAAACAATGATTCAGTTATTTATTTTGAAAAATTATTCTAGTGTTTTTGAATGTCAAGGAGATTATTCCTCACAGGATAAATGTAGTAAGATTTTTATTCACACAATTGGGACGTATTTCATCCTGATTGCAAGCAACAACAACATATAATATCATTTAAATTTTTTATGGAGTGATATCTGAAAAGCCATTTGATAACAAAATAAGAAAAACCAAAGGCTGAATGTCTTCCCTGATAAGTGAATGATGATATACAATGGGAGTGAGGAAGCCGGGGATGGGTGAGAGAAGAATGGAGGAACTTTAGATTGTGTACAGGGAAATGAGAGGTGGGGTGGAGGTATGAAAAATGGTGGACTGAGACAGACATCATTACCCTATGTACATGTATGATTACACTAGTGGTATGAATCTACATCACGCACAACCATAGAAACAAAAAGATGTACCCCATTTGTATACAATGAATCAAAATGCAGCCTATAAAAATAAAAAAAAAATAAAAAAAGTCTCAAGAAGGTTTTAAGGACTAATTATAAAAAATACAAAGAAATACGGATAACTGAGTAAACAAAGATAGCAGTACGACCTTTTGAGTATGATAGCCTCTTGATATCACTTAGTGGATTCACAGATCATCTCATTTGATAGAAAAATCTCATGAGATTTTTCTTCTGGAACATACCTTGTAATCTAGTTTCAGAGATATATGGAAGTACATCTTTGGGCACTTATATATTTTAACCTCATTTAGTGCCCATGATTGCAAATCAGAGAGGAGGGTCTAATAATTAAGAGACCAACTCAGGGACACTTTGCTGCATGCCACTGTTGCTGTTTCTTCAGGTCTCTACAAACTTCTGACCTGGTTCCTTCTCTTTGCAGATGGAAAAGCCTTGAATACCAATACACGTTTTAGGAGAGTAACTGCTTTTCAAATGAAAATTGTAATCTGTATATTCTAGAGTGGGAAAGGGAGATGGTAGCAGAAAGGAGAGAAAAGGCATTTTTAATTTGCATATGTATGTTATTTAAAATACCCTTGAACATATATTTTTTTTTTTTTTTTTTTTTTTTTTTTTAGCTTTTAAAGGAAGAAAAAAAATCCTGTTTATAGTTAGCTGAGAGGGAGTTATCCACCAACTGTATAAGCGCATACTGTCAGAGCACCATACAGCATCTTGAAAGTATTCAATAGTTGTAGATATTCTGGAATCAATTTCACTGAGCATAGTTTTATAGTCCTGGCAGTTACAAATGAATCAGAAAAATTGACATTGTCTCACAGGTTGTACTACATGTTGCTGAGAACAGTTAGTATTTTTAAAGGGTTCTTTCTTTACCAAAGGACTCTCCAGCATCAGATATGCTGGCAGGATAATAGTGGGCTTTATTATCCTCAACACAAGACTGTCAGGATATAAGCAGAATCTTAGATGCTATTCCTACACATAAACACAGTTAGCTTTTTAAAGCAGTGTGATTCACTGCCTCATGTACAAACAGCAAGGGCATCCGCCATTTGCCAAACTTCATTCAGTTCACTGTAAACAGTACCAGCTTTCAAAGTGCTAAAAATACCCTGCACTAACTTATTGAAAGGCAGCGCTCCCTTCTGGAATCACAATTCCATGAACGAGTCACATGGAGAACATATGTCCTATTTAAACTATTTATATTTGAAAGGCATCCATGATTAAGTTCGCACATAGAGTTGAACGAAGTGACAAGAAGAATCATTCAAATATAAAAGTTTGTTTAAAAGAATTATGGTTATTCCTATTAGGACATCAATAAACAAAGAAAACAAATGCACATGTACAGTCAGGAGTGTTGCCTTCCTGGAACACAGCTTCATCATGTGAGGTCTCAACATTTTTATTTCTTTCAGCAAGAAATCATCTTTCCACTGTGCTTTATTCACATACGAAGACTCCATATCATTTTATTCCCACATCACTTTTATTCTTTTAAATTTAATAGAGTCTGGTCTGAAGCATACAGATACAATTTATAATTTTTCTGTGCATTATTTAGGATGTGAAATGCAAAATGCCTGTAAAATTGCCATTTTAACCACTTTTAATTTTACAATTCGGTGCATTAAGTGCATTCATGTTATTGTGCCTCTGTCACCACTGTCCATCTCTGGAACTTTTTAATCATCTGTATTATGGTTTGGATGTGAGGTGTCCCCCAAAAGCTAATGTGTGAGACAATGCAAGAAGGTTCAGAGGAGAAATAATTGTTACAAGAGTCTTAACTGAATCAGTGAATTAGTCACTTGAAAGGATGAACAGTGGTAACTGGAGGCAGGCTCTCTGGCTCTCTGCTTTCTGATCATCATGTGAGCTGCTTCCCTCTGCGGCATGCTTCCACCCTGACATGTAGCCCATCAGTTTAAACCCCGAGGAATGGAGCTTGCTGTCTACAGATTAAGACTTCTGAAACTATGAGTCCCCAAATAAGAATTTCCTCCTCTACAATTGTTCTGGTTGGGTCTTTTAGTCTCAGCAGCAAAAAAGCTGACTAAAACAATCTGACACTGAAATACTGTACCCACTGAACAATACCTCTTTATTTCCCTCATTCCTAGCCCTTGGTGACCACCATTCTACTTTCTGTCTTTATGAATCTAACTATGCTTAGTACCTCATACAAGTGGAATTTACCCTTTTGTGACTGGCTTATTTCACTTAGCGTAGTGTCCTCAAGGTTCACCTGTGCTATAGTATATATCAGAATGTCATTCCTTTTTTAAGGCTGAATAATATTTTATATATTATTAAATAATAATATGATGAGAAATATATATAATAAATATTAATAAAAATAATGTAATATTTTATGCATATGTCACATTGTGTTTATTCATTCATCATTGGACTTCTGGGTTGTTTTTGTCTTTTGGCTATTATGAATAATGCTGCTATAAAATCTCAGAGTGGTACATTTTCTTCCCCTCATTTTACCCATCATTTTCTGCATTATGTTTATTTAGATTCATAATACATGTTCTATAGTGAATTATAAGCTCCTTAATAATAGTGGACCTGCTGGTTTTAAATTTATAAACCCATAGTATCAAACACAGTTTTTAGACATATTGATATCAAATGCTATTGATCCGGTCACTAAACATATCTCAGATAAACCCTAGGCTTTATTGGATGTGGCTACCACCATCATCAAAATCAGAAAGGAAAATAAAGCACCTTTTTGAAAATGATCACAGATACACCCCCATGCCCCCCTCTGGGTCTCTAATTTCCTTTAAGAATGCTCAGAATAAGGAGTATATCCAGATCAGACATTCAGGTGTGATAAATTACATTCTAAGCTCTTTGAAGTGGCAGAAAATTATCTGAATGTTATCACTATAAATCTGAAAGGCATAATATTTAAGCTTTAACCTGATTCAATGAGTTAACAGCTTACTTTGTTACTGTGGCATAAAGACTCAGTAGATGACAGGACTTATTTCCCAGTCTTGTTGGGAAGCCTTATAAGCCAATTTAGCACCTAATTAGTCTATCAACACATGATCTTTTAGCTGATTTAATTTTCACCACCATATTTGTCCACATAACATAACTTCAGCAATATACTTTATCGAGATTGATGCATTCAATGATTCTGAATCTAGAAAAAGTGCTGAAGTTTAAAAAATGATAAAAATTTGATTCCTTGTGCGTTGCTATGGATTCAAATGCTATATTACATAGTTGGTATTCAGTATTTCACACGAGGAAGTTTCTGCTTTTACTTCTGATTTTTTTTTTTTTTTTTTGTAATTGAAGAGAAAACTAAGGAGCAGAGAAGTTATTTAATTTGGCAGTAGATTTGGCAGATGTTAGAATCCAATTTGGTTTGCACACCAAAATGCCATCTCCTTTCAGTTTTTAAAATGTTATTCGCAATAAAATTATTCATATATTTTTAAAGCTTTTTCATTTCCCCCCAGCTACATAATTAGGTAAAACTAAGAGACCACAAAAGGGACTGATTCTTTAAAAATTATTTTCAAATAAATACAAATTATTTGTTTTCCCTCTCCAGGAGGAACTGCCATTATTTATTTAGTTTGTACCATTCTGTGGACATCCTCTGAAAAATATGAGCTGTACTTCTTGAATTTGCTTTGCTTAAAACATCTTAGATATAATTTTATATCAATACATATAATACTGCCTCATTATTTTAATGGCTATATAAGATTCCACTTTGTGCTTTGAACCATAATTATTTGACCAGTCCAATACTGAACAACATCTAGATTGCTGCCTTTTTATCTTGCTATTGAAACTGAAATTGCAATATATAAACCTTTGTGTTATATCACTTTACACATTTGCTAAACTACTTTAAGGATAGTTCTCTAGAAGTGAAATGGCTAAAAATAATTATGTCAGTTCTTCATTTTAATAGATTTTAGATCTATATTCCTTAAATATTTTAAGGTCATTAAAAAATGAATTTCCTCTCAAAGTCCTTTATAAATTCCACTGAATTGACATCAAAATGTTGGGAGGAGGCAAGAGCAATTAATGCATTACAACTATAATTAAATTAAAAGAAAAACCAGAAGAAAACCAGCATCTAGTGGCACCTCCCATAATGTACTGTCATCATAGAGCTTATATATTCGTAAGGTTAGGGAGAATAGGAAAAAGTTAGGAGAGGAGAGTTTAGAGTGTGAGGAACAAGAGGAGGCGTGCAGGATAGATGCACCAGGGCACAGTAGGTCCACCCTCAGCTCTTGCCACTCCTCTTCCTCTGCATGCTTTTCCATTTTCAACTTCCATGACCAGACAACCAGAAGACTTTGAAGAAGTTACCACTGGTAAAAAAAAAGATGTCAAATTATGATTAAAAAGAAGCCAACAAAATGATTAAGAGGCTTTAGTAATATCAAGTAATTAAAAGAAGAGGGATTTCACTTAGAGAAAGCAGGCCTCAATATGACTGTGTAGTTTGAATGCTTGGAGTGTCCATGGACAGATTTAAATAAATCAAAGAGAATGGTTGTTTGCTTCTGCATTTTTCTTTAATACATCTGATAGCTCTTAGATCTATTCCATTTCTATCAGAAAGGTTGCCTAGAAACAGAAATCCTGATTCCAGGAACAACAGTACAGTACTATTGGAACCATTATGTGGAAGATGCCAAGACATAGCTCTTCGTTTTCTTGTCAAAGTTGCATTCCATGCTGATTTTCTCATGCTGAGGCCTTTGGCATGAAGTGTCACCAGAAAGTAGAGAAGATAATTGGCTTACCTATTTAGGTTGGTCCAGAGCCTGTGTCAAATTCTGTGCCTAGAAAGCTAGCAGAGAAAGATCAGGGCTAGGCTCATCTGACAGAGCTGGGTATTGAAGGAGAGATCATGTGCCTATGTATACCTCATAGGGATCCAAACCATTTCTTGGTCAGGAGCCATATTTCCAGTGTTTTGAGTTCTGACTCAAAGGGGATATGAATTATGATGCTTTTCCTAGGATAACCTAATCCATGAACTTCCATCAGAAAAACCTCTCCAGATTAATGCAAATAGAACCCAAAATTGATCAAACATGAAGCAGTCATGAATATGGCTGACTACCATGATTTTTATTTCTGATCTGGTTGGGGCTTGAAAAAAAGCAGCTAATTCTATAATTACCTTCAGAATAACCCAATCCACTTAGGAAGCCCAGGGTCAGCAACCAGTGTTGTAACTGGTTTTGCTTAAGTGCATTAACTGATGGTCCCCTAGATGGATTTATCAATGTTTTTTGTTTCTGAAACCTGCATCTCTGACTTGAAGTTTGTGTCCACATTCCTGGCCTAATTCTGACTTGAGTAATTTTTATTTGTTTCTTTACTAAAGTTTGCATGCCGTGCTTGTCTCCATTACATGATCCAAATCATTGATCTCTGACTAGATGTGATCCTCCCATAGCTATTGAACCTGCACATCTAGATTTTTGGCCTCTTTTTTTGCTTGCCTCTTTATTCACACTGTTTCTAGATCTCTCCACAATTAAGTTCTTTTCAATCCAAATGTAGGCCTTTATTAGAATAGCCAGGTGGAAACACAAAATGTTAAAGATTACTTTATTTAAATAAGGCATACATTTTAGAGCAAGAATATAACTAAATAAATCTATGATGTAGCTAAGGACCTTGATAACTAAAGTAACCTAGTTTTCCCTTAGTCTTCAGTGGAAATCTATCATTAGTCGGTTAAGAGCCTTTCTGTGGGTTGTGAGGTTCTGACTCTTGATTTTGAAAATTTCAGGGCAGATTAACAATAGCCCTTTACAGTTTTATGATAGCAGAGGTCAATAGCCAGCTTACAAATGACCAGGAAAGGGCTCTGCTTATTCCTAAGTTTCCCATTCTTAATTCTATCCTTTTTTTCTTTGCTTGGGGCTAATAAAAATTTTATAAAAAGAACATTTTGACACTTTTTGCTTTTTAAAATAATGATCTTTAGGCAAAAAAATACTCTTTATGTATTTCTTCTTTTTTAATTTACCAGTAATGCAAAGGAAGTTTATATACACAAGACCCATCTAAGTCACAATTTGGGAAAAGCCACATACCAAGATTTTAAAACTATGGAAGACTCAAATAGGAAAAAAAAAGTCAGTCATTTGCTTTTCATTTCTTGTTTCTCATTTCTTTGTGGCAAAATTGAATTTCTCCCAAATCTACTGTAAATGTGAGATACTACAATCCCTTTTACCCTTTAACTTATCTCTACATAACTGCCTATTTCATCTTCTCTTCTATAGCTGCCATTACTCAGTAGTTTTCTGCCCATATTCAATTTTTACTCCAACTCCATTACTGTTATTAGGTTTTCTAACAATTCACATATTATTTCCCTGAATTACCAACAAAGGTCCATGGCACATTAAGCTCATAAGCAATGGGAATTCTGTGAGGTGCCACTTCTCCTTATATCTCTTCTGCGTAAGAAAAAGATTTAGGAAAAACTGCATCCTAAACAATGCCATTTTTGTCAAAGTCTGATGTGAATGGTGATGTTTTCCCACCTTGAGGGATCTGACGAGAGAACTTTAAGAAGTGCCATTTCAAAGAACTTTAAGAAGTGCCATTTAAAATTGTCATTTCATCTAGGAAAAGGTTAACTCATGATGTAAGTCAGAACAAAGCTTCCAAGTGAGTACAACATTTCTCTTCTGAATGAAGAAATGAGTGCTTTCGTATTATATGTAATGGAAGGAAAGGAAAGGCATCTGAGTTTTAGGCCCGCAAAACCCACATTGCTGTTCAAGGCATGGGCAACTACCAATGGCGTAGATTGATGGTGTATCTCATCATTGTTTCACAGTCTGTTCTTTGTATGGGATGCATTACTGAAAGAGATCAAAAAGGCTGACATGGCAAATACATGGACCCAGGGTGGCAAACATGGGCATGTATTTATGGGAAACTCCTGGTACTTAAAATCTATTGTTTAACTAGAATGGATTCTTGGTACCATGAAAAACAAGCCAACAAATAAAAATGATAAAAACGTTCTAAGAGTTTATTTAGGCCAGAATAGAAAGTCTGATGTCTTTCTGCTTCTGCTGAATTATTCATCTGGAAAGGTTGTGAAATCTGCAATCAGGCTCTTTGAAAACTGTGATAGAAACAAATTACAAATGTGAATTTCTTTCCTCTTCTGCCTCTTCATTTTTATTTATTCATTTCTGAGCCATGGTCAGCTTATGATTTAGGGGTTAGTTTGTTTTCATATAGTCCATATGGGGAGTAACTCTTTACCGGTCTGCTTTCTCTAACACAAGATTTTAATGATAAAGTCCTGGGAGACTAAAATCATTAAATTTCCTATGATTCAAACTGCTCTGCCAAGGCATGTATCCTTACTACACTGGTGACCAAAAATTAAGAACATTACTGATTTCCAGTGTGCAGAAATTCAGATTCAGGACAGATTAATGTCAGATTAATGACAATTAATATGGCTGTCCTCATAGTCCAGTGCTCTCAGGTTCAACAAAATAATAGAATTTGAAGAACTAGAGTTTTCATTTGAAAATATGGTCATGTTATCAGGAGAAAATTCTAGTTTTTGTTATATAAATAATGCTTTAAGATATTTCATTTTTCTTACACCATAAAATTTAATATATGTTTGTGTTATTAAGTAAATGCCTTGTCCACATGACTTATACATGTGGCTAAAGGAACTGACCACTCTGAAAGCAACTGATATCTCCCCAGAGAATTTTGGCATAAAATAAATCTTCAACTATTGGCTACATATCTGGGTTTTATTACTTCTGGCATTATTCATTTGATGCACTGTTTTTGTGAAATTGCTAAGCTAAAATTAAGATGGTTAGAAGCTAAATCTGCCAGTGTTAGTTTTATGATATTCAATTCTTCAAGCCTCTGTTTCTTTGTGAAGTAGGTGCTTTTAAAAGCATAATAATAATTACTCTTAGGCTCTTAATACAGTTCATGGGCTAAAAAATTGTACAGTTTTACCAATAATAATGACAAATCAGAAAATATGGCAGAAAAACATTCCATTTACCAATACCAATAAAGATAACAATATCCAGATAAACTTTGCAAGAAATAAGTGTGAAGAAAGTTAAAAAAATTTTATGTATTAAAGAAATTCAGTTGGCTTGCTTGTAAGGGATTTTAATTACAAGGGTCTTATTTATTCAAAACAATATTAAGATTTTGTACCATTCTACTCAAAACCCTACATATATTTTTGGAAAAATACTTCATTGACTCCAAAAAGTATAGGATGTATTTATACTTGGAATTTTATAATAATGTGAGCTGTGTTTGATTCTCCAAAGTAGTTTAAACTTTGCTATTATTTGTATGAGAAAATATTGAGTACAAACTCAGTATTTGTTTAATGTAGTTATGTTGTTAGCACAGTTATGGTGTTTAAAAAAACTATTCATTTCCTCAATGTGTTATTATGATTCTCTTTGAGATATTTAAATGCTAAGCATGCACACATTGAAGTAAATTGTACAGAAATTTCAACAAAAGGGAAAATGGTTGGCTAAAAACAATAAAATGCAAAAATGCAATCAGAAAAGCAAATAAGAAATGTGGTGCTTTTAAGGTCACTATCAGAATTAACTAAATTTATTAAAGTGCAGAATTGCACATGCAGAAAAAAAAAACTTTGTTAGAAAATAGGCAGCTAAGAGGCAAGAATGAAATACTGAACTCCTAATTATAAATTTATAAGTCTACTGGAATAACTAACTGAGTGATTTGATTTGAACCAGGTTTAAGGTTTTTGGAAATACTGTGGTCATATTTATTGATTAGTATTTTACTTATGCAAAGCACATTAGTTTGAAACCTACTAAGTTTTATAGTTTGAAAAGAATTGTCCAATAAGATGTGAATTTTCAGCTGGGTGTGGTGTGGCATACCTGTAATTCCAGTGGCTCCCGAGGCTGAGGCAAGAGAATCTCAAGTTCAAAGCCAGCCTCAGCAACTTAGCAATACCCTGTCTCTAAATAAAATATAAAAAAGGGCTGGGATGTGGCTCAGTGGTTAAGTGGCCTTGGCTTCAATCCCTGGTGGAAAAAAAAAAAAAGGGAATTTTCAGAAAGAAGGTGATGAGTTAGAAAAAAAATATATTTGGAAATGTACACAGTTTGGGCCACAATATGTATAAAACCATAGAAATGACAACCTTAAGAGAAGCTATGGCTACCTTTATACCTTTGACTGTTTGCCACTTGGACTTCTCAGTATGTCTCTGATGGTCAAAGAAAGGTGATTAAGGAAATAAATGTGTAATGGTGTATGTAATGAGTCTACAGATTTGTGTACTCATTCATATGCTAACATAACTGAGTAGATTTGCTGTTCAAAATTTCCAAGACTGACTTTTATATTTTTCCTTATGGAGGTAAAAACGATCATGATAGGATAATTTGTAGCTCAGAGATGGGTGCATATTGCAGTTTTATAAGGTTTATCCTAATATTGTGTACAGCCACAATCACATGCAATCTTTAGATTCAACTCAGTGATTGAAAGAATTACAAAACTGGCTTTTTGGTTTCCCTTTTTCTCAAGGTTTAACCCTTCCAAAGGAATAATTGTGTGGCAAGTATTTGTACATTTTATTTGATAAAATCATTTTAATCAAAAAGAAACTTTGAGAATTGATTACACAAAATTGTGGACACATTGGGTAGTTGAAGACTCAATTGTGAAATATCAATGGTAAAATGAATAGACTTACATGATGCTGTCATCATCAAAAATGTCCTTTTATAAATTTTTTTTGTGATAACAAGGAAGACTGTAAATTGGATAGTTGGGTCCACCATTATCCAAATGTGTTGGCCATGGTAGCCTGAATTGTTGAGCAGGCTTCCCCTTTGGTCACATTTTAAGCATTCTACTCAGTGATTACCTTGATGTTCTACATAGCAAAACAAACCCTGCATTTTAATTCATAAGTACATTAGAAATTGGGGGCTCTTTAGGAGCAGACTTTCCCAATTCTTTATGGAAAGTTAACTTCCTTTATTGTGTCAATGCTGTAGTTGTGTAAGTTTTGTTTTCTTTAATGAAGAGACCAGTGTTCACACTTTTCAAGCATTATAGCAAAAGACTAATACATTTTATATTAATAACAGCTCAAAACCCTGAAATTGAACAAGGACCAAGTTTTGTTTTTTTCTTGTTTATTTATTTTTTTGGAAGGAAAAAACTGACATGAAAATGAAAGTGATTTATAGATTTATACTTTCATAGAATTCTGAAGCAAAAAAACTTGGGAATAGTCAAACCCAGATCTTTCTTTTCTTTTTATTTTTTTACCCTGGATTAGGAATTAAACTGTAGAAAGATGGTGAATGTCTTGGCTAGTGTTTGAGCCATGACACATAGTACTATCCTTACTCTATCCTTACTCTGTGCTAAGACCTCTAGAAAATTCTAGAGATGATCAGAGAAACTGCTAGTTGAATTAAGGTTTATGCAGCAGGTGATAACATTATAATCATTTTAAATGATTCATTGGAGCTCATTACTCTAGTAATTTTAGAGACTTCTTGGACAACTGTGTTCTTAGTTATTAGAAACCTGATTTAGTGCGTGATGGGAACATGAAAGCCCCTATATTGTTTAAATGTGTTATATAAATAGTAGCTATTGAGTTGTTCCCTGGCTTCATGGGAAGCCATTTAGAGACACATACTGGATTGCCTGTGGCTAAGGTCAGAAGACACCCTACAATTTCTGAATAGGAGGGGCTTCAGAGGTACAGTCTAGTTGAGAGTGTTATAGGTAACTACCCTTAAGCTAACTGTTTAACTACCCTGAACTTAGGTTTTATAATGAGTTGAGAGACTCTGACATTGAAAGAACTGATAAAGAGTACGAAGGACTTTGTTCCCTCTTCTAGCTGCCACTCCATACTGGCAATGGTGGCTGTACATATTCTTACCTTCAGTCAAAGTGTCACTTGTTATTGACTCACCAGTCCTCCTGGACTTTAGTTTAAGCAGCAGTTGTAGTATATCCTTAGGAATAAAATGTGTTAATGATTGTAATATAATAGTATGATATTATATTATTATAATATAACAATATGGCCAAGATCTCATCACAGAAAAAATATATGCCCTAATTGAATCAGCTGTGATCATTGCATAAAATAGTTCATTTTCATTGTGTGCTTAAGAAAGTGTCACACTCTCTTGTGAGGCCAGAGCCATGATAAGCAAGCTATCTAAATGGTTCTACCCATATAAGATTGCTTTTTACTGGACAGTGGAGGATAAACAGCATTTCTTACATCCTTTTTTGAAGATGTTGAGAAGATTCTATAGCTTTTTCTTTTGTTAGCCCGTTTTATCACAGGGATATGTTGAAACATCCTTTGGACTCTGGAATAGATCCCATTCGGTCATGGATGCATGATCCTTTGAAAGTGCTGCAGAATTCCATTTGCTATTATTTTACTAAGAATTTTTCATCAGGAAATTGACCTGTATTTTCTTTTCTCGTAGTGACTCTGCCTGGTTTCACTAACAAGGTGATGCTGGCCTCATAAAATGAGGTTGGAAATGGTTCTTTTTCTGCTTCTTGGAGGAGTTTAAAAATAATCAGTATAAATTCCTTTGACTATTTCTTAGAATTCATCCATGAAGCCATCAGGTACTGAGCCTTTTTTTGTTGAGAGATTTCTGATTATTGATTCAATTTCCTAACTTGTTATTTGTCAGTTAATTCTTCTGTTTCTTCCTGATTCAGTTTTGGTAGTATTTTGCTTCTAGGAATTATCCATTTCTTCTAGGTTATCCAGTTTGTTACCATGTAATTGTTCCCAATAGTCCTTGATAGTCCTTTTTTGTTTCTGAGGCATCCATTGTAATGTCTCCTCTTTCCTTTCTGATTTTCAAAATTTGAGTCCCTTCTTTTTCTTAGTCTAGCCAAAAGTTCATTGTTTTCATCCTTTCAAAAAATCAGCATACAAAATTGTTCATATTTCTATTAACAATGAATTATTTAGAAAGTAAATAAAGATAATAATTTCACTTACAACAGCAACAAAAAGAATAACATTTTTAGAACTAAAAGTGTTTAACCAGATCTGTGAAACACTTGTACACTGAAAAATTTTAAAACACTGATGAAATTAAAGCAAACATAATATACCATGTTTATATATTGAAAGAGTTAATATTATTTAAATGTCTGTACTATCCAAAGTACATAGTCTACATATGCAATGTAATCCCTATGAAAATTTCAGGGACATCATTAACAAAAGTAGAAAGTATCCTAAAAATTCATGTTAAGTTATGAAAGACTCCTAATAGACAAAGCAATCTTGAGAAAAAACAACAAAGCTGAAGGCATCATCCTGACTTCAAAATATATTACAAAGTTACAACAATCAAACCAGCATGGTATTAACAGAAAACAGAGATCTAGAACAACAAAACAGAATAGAGTCCAGAAATAAATCCACAGTCTGCAGTCAATTGATCTTCTACAGGATATTATGAATGCAGAATGAAAAAAAGGGTTAATTTCTTCAACAAATTCTTTCTGAGAAAACTGGCTATCCACATGCAGAAGAAAGCAATTTGACCCTTCTATCATAACATATACAAAAATCAACTACAATGAATTTAAAACTTGAAAGAAAGGAAACCCTAAAACTATTAGAAGAAAACATAGAAAACTATTAGAAGAAAAATCTTGTCATTGGTCTGGGCACTGACTCATTCTGGATGATACAAAGAGCACAACTGAGAAAAATATATAAATCAGATTAGATGAAATTGAAAGGCTTATGCACAACAAAGAAACATCTGCAGACTATAAAATTAATAAGGGGATGATATCCAAAATATATAAGAAATCCATACAGCTCTATAGCAAAGAAAAAATCAGAAAACCTGTTTTATAAAGTTGGCAAATAACTTAAAATATTATTAAAAAATACACCACACACACACACACACACACACATGGTCAGCAGATATGTGAAAAGGTATTCAGAAATCACCAATTATGATGAAAATAAAAACCAAAGTCACAACATATACATTACCTAATACCTTTCCCTTGTTAGAATAGCTATTATCAGAAAGATTAAAGATAGCTGTTGTTGAAGATGTAGAAAAAATGGGATCCATTATACACTCTTGGTGGAAATATAAATGGGTAAAGCCATTAAGGGAAACAGTATAGAGTTACCTCAAAAAGTTCTAAATAGAGCAGTATTATGATCCAACATTCCCACTTCTGAGCACATATTCAAAGGAAATAAAATCAGTATATCGGAGAGATATTGTACTCCCATGTTGATTGCAGATTACCCAAGGTATAAACAACTTATATTTTCACTCATAATGAATGGATAAAGAAAGTGTAATTATCTGTCTGTCTGTCTATCTATCTATACACACACAAAATAGAACATTATTTAGTCATAAGAAAACTGGCCAGGTGCAGTGGTGCATGCTGTAATCCCAGAGGTTTGGGAGGTTGAAGCAGGAGGATTATGAGTTCAAGGCCAGTCTCAGCAAAAGTAAGGTGCTAAGCAACTCAGTGAGACCCTGTCTCTAAATGAAATACAAAATAGGGCTGGGATGTGGCTCAGTGGTTAAGTGCCCTTGAGTTCAATTTCCAGTACCTCCCCTCCCAAAAAAGAAAAAGGGAAAGAAAGAAAACTTTGATCTTTATGAATATATGGGTGTACCATATGAACTTAACATTATGTGAAGTAAAATAAGCCAGATGCAGAAGACAAATACTGCAGATCTCATTTATATATGAAATACACAAAATCCAACTTACAGAAGCAGGGAATAGAATGGCAGTTGCCAGGGGTTGTCAGGAGAGAAAATGGGCAGATACTGGTCACAAAGTGCAAAGGCTTCGGTTATGCATGGTGAGAAAGTTCTGGAGATCTAGTGTGCAGCAAGGTGACTTTAACTTAACAAAATTTTTATTGTATACTCCACATTTGCTCATAGTTGACCTTAAGTGTTATTGCACACACACACACACACACACACACACACACACACACACACACACACACACAGGAAAGTAGTAACCATTTGAGATGATATATACTTTAAATAGTTTGAGGTGATTGTTTTGTAATGTGTATGTATATCAAATCATCAAATTGTATATGTTAAATATATAAAATCTTTTGTCAAATATACCTCAATTTAAAAAAGGGAAATGTAGTAAACAATTATTTAACATTAAAAAATACTAGCACAAAGCCTCAAATAAAGTATTTGCATCTTATTTGGTCAGGTAAACTATATGCCTTAATCATATACTACCTGACCCTTTGCAAGTAGTAGGAATGGAAAAGACCCCAAGGTAGAAATTGGGAGACATTTGGTTTGTTCTGCAGCATTCTTGAACTTGCCAAGATCAAGATTTAAGGCTCAGAGTCAGTTGCTGGGCTCCAACAGAAAGGTTTAGCTAAAATGCATGCCTTGATATATTGCTACATTCAGTTTATAAGTAACATACACCCACTTCACCATGAGAAGCTGTATGATAGGCCAAATATACCTTCCAGAGGTCACCTTATAGCCAAATATATCTTTTCCACAAAACATTTACAATTCCATCTGTAAAACAATGGTATTTTTTTCTGCACAAAGAATCTTGATTTATCTTTAAAAATAATTGCCTGTGCTTCCAAGTACTCAGTGATAAATGAGGTTGGATTGCAGATGTATATTCTTTTCTAAGTTAGATGCATCTTGTCAGAATTTTCTGTGGAATATCTTATATCACTATTTAAGGAAACTTAGGAATGTGCCTCCTTTTATTTTTAGAGATACAGCAGGGATTTCTTTGAGGTACCTTTCAGACATACTGACACTAAAGTTGCAATAATTTGAAAGCAGGGTTTGGAAAATGTTCAGAAGAGAGAACAAAAGCTGAGAAAAAAGTCTGGAAAATGCACACAATGGGAGCTATAGTTAATAATAGTATATTATATATTGAAAATTTGCTGAGAGTAAGTTTTAGGTGCCCTTACCATACACACAAAAAGGTGATTATCTAAGATGATGGATATGTTAATTTGCTTGAGTATAGGGATCATTTCATAAAGAACAAGTTTTTGACAAGTCATTATCATCATCCAAAAGTATCTTCATTAGTAATCACAGAAATAAAAATTAAAAGCATTTTTGGACCTACTGCTTTGATAAAGGCATAAACCCAAATGATACCCATTTTTATTGAAGAATTGGGCACCATCAAAATGTTCTGAATGACAATTTGGCAGTACTTAGCAATAATTTTAGAAATGTGCTTACTGTTTGAAAGACTTTATCCTAAGAAGAAAATTGAAATTGTGCAACAGTACTTCACTGCAAGGTTTTTCATTATAGTATTCACTGCATTGTTGACAAATACAAACTACCTGTCCTATGGTAAAGATTGACTAGATAAATTCTGATACAATGCATATAATGCACAAACTGACATTCTACTCAAGTAAAATTATAAAGAGGATTTTATAGACATAGAAAGTTATTTATATAATATTAATGATCAAAAAAAGTCACAAAGCAGTATAAATCAATAGAAAGTTTAAAATGATATACAATTTTTAAGTGAAATGTAGGTTTTATTCTAAATTCACCAATTTTTCTACTTCTTTTCTACTTTTTGTTTTCCAGGATAAAATCCAGATACTGCATTCAGTTGTCATGCTTCTTTAGGCCCCTCTGATACAGTTTCTTATTCTTTCTTGTTTTCCACAACCCTGAAACTTTTGAAGAGAAGGGTTCAGAGTTTCACAGATTATCTCTACCTTGGGAGTTTTGTGATGTTCTTTGATTATTAGGCAAGAGTTATGGTTTTGGAGAAAGTACATCATAGAGTACTCAGTTCACCACATAAATATGGACATGATAATAAACAGAACTTATTGCTTGTGATCTTCTTGACCATGTTTGCTAGGTGAGGATAGGCCACCTTTCTCAAGCAGCCTGCTAAAGGGCCTGTGTTCTTAATAATTTCTCCATAGCATTAATCCTCAAGTTCTTACTGTA
Source organism: Sciurus vulgaris (assembly GCF_902686455.1). NCBI lineage: Eukaryota > Metazoa > Chordata > Mammalia > Rodentia > Sciuridae > Sciurus > Sciurus vulgaris. The sequence goes on from NC_136475.1 coordinate 64,955,609, forward strand.
AGAAGAGATGTTTTCCAACTGGTTTTGGTTAGGAACTGAGAACTATAGAATTTTCTTCCTAGATAATGTTTTGGAGACAGAAGAATGGGCTTTTTCCCTGTACAGTAAGGTTTACTGGAAATGTGGTCACTTCACTCCTTCCAGACTCCCAACAGATTCCTCATGTACCAATGACTATACTTGGTTCATTCTCAGAAAAGAAAAGAAAACTGAAAATCTACTTCTAATTTACCACTTAAAAACTTTAAAAATATTGTGTTAAAGAGATTTGAAAATATTTTATACATCAAAAATGTTAATTTCTTGAATATAAAGAATTGCTGTAGATTTTTATCCCTAAAATTGGCAAGGGGTATATTCAGATAGTTCACATCAAAGGAAATACAAACATCTTTTAAACATTTGTAATGATGTTCAAGTTCAGTTTTAATCAGATAAATGCAAGTCAAAATTATAATGTGATAACATTTAAAAATTATGAGAGTAGCAAAGACTGGAATGCTTGATTACAAACTGTGTTGGCAATGGTCTGGGAAAACATACTTTCCATTGTTTATGGAAAAGTAAATTGGTAGGTTCATTACCGAGAGAGCAATTATACATTTCTCAAAAAAGAAATGCAATTTTTTTGGACCCAACAATTTCACTTCTATGTTAGATCTTTAATACGTACCAGCTAGTTACAGCAAACACTACAGTTATACCAGCATATTATAAAATAATTTACATATAAGAATTTAACAAGAGTTTAGTTTAAACTATTTTTCCATCAACCCACAGTGAAAAGCTAAGTATCTTTATGTGTAACAGTAATAGGAAATCTCCTCTAGGACATTTTGCAAAGATAAAAGAAGAACAAGGGGCAGAGTGGCATGTAAGGGTTGCTATTTAATTTGGATATAAAACTATAATCTAGCCAACTTGTTGTGCTCCTCATGTCTTTGAACCAACAGGCAAAGAGTTACTGTGCTGGCTTGGTCAATTGATCCTGACTAAAAGGATAAATTGAACTACTATTCTACTATTGCACATAGAGGTGAGAAAGATTATGTATGGAATATAAGCTATCCCTTAGGGTGTCTATTAGTATTACCATACCCTGTGCTTAAGGTTAATGGAAAACTATAGTAACCCATTCCAGGCAGGACTACTAAAGCCCTTTTTATTCAGGAATGAAAGCCTGGGTAACTACCAGGTACAGAACTTTGACTATCTGAGGCCTTTGTGGAAGGCAAAGGGAATCTTGAAAGGGTGGTAGAAGAAGGTAGTTATGAATAACTACAACTACAGGAGATTTTATGGAAGTGAGGATTGCTCAGGTCATGAATATTTTCCCCTTATTTTGTAATGAACGTAACTCTCTCTCTGTATAGTATACAAAGATAGATAGATAGATTAAATAGATAATACAGATACATACTTCTCTCTTTTATACCCTTATTGCATAACATAATTGACTCTGGGTCTCCAGCTTGCTCATTGCATTCCTGGGCCTTTACAGACTCATCACAATCATATAAGCCAATTCCTCATAATGAATCTTTCTGTATATATGTATATTTGTTGATATATACATATACTATATATGATACATAGGCCTATTAATATGCATATATATTTTATATATAATATGTGTGTATGGGTATATGTATGTGCACATATATTCTATCAGTTCTACTTGCTGAGGAACACTGATGAACACACTATGGAAAATTACCAGAGTAACAGACAACAATAGCCTCTTGGTGGTGGTCTGGTTTCCTCTGTATAAAATAAGGGACTTAAATTAGAGCTACTACATATTCCTATTTTAGCTATGATCTTCCATGTAATATAATGATTTCTCTATGGACGGTCCCTCAGTCTCTCTCCTGGGCTTGAGTTATATTTTTTTCTCTGCTTACTGGCTATTTTCCCCCGAAATATAGTATGCTTACTATATCCCAAATTGAACAAGTCTGTTATGAAAGTAATCTCCTCTCTTCTGCTGTTGTCTAAAGCAACAGATTCTTGTGGGGATGACCAAATTTGAGATTATCTCTTTTCTCTGGGAAAAGTGGTATTTTGATTCTTTGTGATGGCAATCAAGAAACATTGAAGAATAACAAGAGAAGAAGCATAGCAAAGGTTTTGCCCTAAGTTCTCTAGAAAGTATAATGCCAACATGCAACTACTACCTGGAATTCTTCAATAATGTGAATAGCTTTGGATTCTAGGGCTGATATCTGGCTCCAGGCAATTGGATGAATGCCCAAAGTTTTGCAAGAAGATCTGTGGAGACTACGGATCAACAACTGTGCTGCTAAGGAGAAGAAAAGTTTTCCCAGTCCTTTCTCTGTTTTACTCAGGAAAAAAAGGTGGACCCATAGAGTTCTGAAGAGTTGATAAGACTTTATTGTTGATCTTGTGTTTCCCATGAAAAGGACCTTTTTGATTCTTGATGCTTCCAGGTATCTCATTTCTTTGTGAAGGGTTTTCTAAGATTCTCCTGTGACAGGCTCACAATATTCAGATTTGTTTAATCCTTTTCCCTAGTGTGAAGTCAAATTCTAGGAATGTCCTTTTTGAGATGTTTCTGTCCTATGAATTCCCTACATTCCCCCACTGCCATTCTACACTGGACTCTTAACAGATCCTACCTCAATTTCTGCAACAGACATTCAGAAATGCCTCTAATTCTGATTATAAATCCATGCTCTGCACCCATGATTGCATGACTAATTTGGTCCAAATTCTGTGTTACTTTTCTTCTGTCATACTTTTGCTGAGAATATTACATTAATTCAAAGAGAGTCTAAAGTCACCTAAGCTTTAAGGAATGCTCATAATCTGTTCCAATTTCCATATTCTATAAATATCTCACTATTCCACCTAATCAACCACCAAGTCTTGCTACTTTTATTTCCCCAGTATTTCTTCTGTAAACAATTTTTATCTGCAGGAGAGACATTATTTAGATAGATAAATACATAGAAATGTAAATATACAACTTCATAAATATAGTCAACCTCATAAATATTTTATAAGTTAAAACTATATTCAGATGGACAAGAGTTTGATTCTGTTTGTGCCTCTTACTGAGCTATATACAATTGGACAAACTTTTCAGTCTCTCTGAACTTCAAATATTTAATCCTACTGAATTACTTCAAGTATTAAATAATATAAAATATTTAAGATGCCTAACATATTGTCTGGCATATACTACTTAATAAGTTAGTGAAATACTTCTTGATTTTAGATATTTTTCTTCCCCTGCCTTTTTTTCTCTTTTTTTAGCTACAGAAGATGAGGTCTAATTAAACAGAAATCACACAATATGTTAAACACGGGAAATTAACAAAGACATATTAACTATGATAATGAGAAACTATAGGATATAAGGAAGCTCTATAGAGCTGAGAGAGAGAGAATATCCAAGAAAAGCCAAATGTGGAAGTTGTCACAGAAGGCATAGTTCAATCCACGGGATAGCCTGGGATGCAACAAGGTTGCAGAAGGGTCGGATTCTAGGCTTGGGGCTGAGCCAGGCTCCACTAGATGTCCTTACCCACACAGCAGACCCCTGGGACTGCGCAGGAAATTTCCAAGTCTCTTCCTCCTTCAGTGTCTTTCCAGCACCCTCTACTGAGAATGCTTAACAAGTGCCCACTTTAAAGGAAAAGGCTTATAGGTGTTCACATGTTTCTCACATATCATGTAGTGAAGGATGAATTTGGAGTTGAAAAGCAATAAATTGATAACTGGCATGTAAGTTGTAAAATTAATTAGCTCTGTCTGATTAAGATGTAATTTTTTCGTGTTATATTTTGTCTGAAGAAGTGACAGGCTTTCCTTATGGGATCTGTTGTTTCCAACTGATTAACCATGAATAAGCAGGCATTGCTTCAATTTGTAATTGATGAGCATTTTGTAATATCGGAGTAAGTGTTTGCTATAGTTTGACCAAAGACTTATGTGTTGAAGTCTTGGTTCTTAGCCCATGGTGCCACTGGAAAGTGGGCCCTAGTGGAAAGATGTAAGGTCATAGGGGGCATGCCCCTGAAGGAGATTGTGGGATCTCAGCTCCTCTTCATCCTCTTTTTTACTTCCCAGTTGGCATGAAGTGAGCGACTTCTTCTACCATACACTCCTGCCATAATAAACTCCCTTACCATGGGTCTAAAAGTGATAGGGCCAACTAGTCTTGGACTGAAACCTCCAAAATTATGAACCAAAATAAACCTTTCTTCTTTTTAAGTTGATTATCTCAGGTATTTTGTTACAATAACAGAAGGCTGACAGACATAGAAAAGTGTTTAAATATAATTCTAAGTTTTATTCATGGAATCATATTTTAAATGTATTTAACAGCATTTTCTGTTGTTGGTTTATTCCAAAGCAGAAAGAACCTGCACTTTGCAAAGTTTGACATTAAGAATACATCAAACCATCTAGGTAATCTTTTTGTGGACTGCAATATTTTTTTAAATTCTCATTTATTGGTGTTTTGTGTCTTTGAAATTTTGAAGGATCCACTGTCCTTTCCTTATTAGTTAGTAAGAATGTTCCGATGGCAGGCGGCAATGCTTTAACACTTCTACATGATCTTGGATTTCTATTTCTTTAGAGCCCACAGTCTTTTTGTTTTTAAGATTTAGAAAAAAAATCTCATCCTTTTTTCCCACCTTTTCTTCTGTTGCTATGTCTGAGCAATGTGTCTTTGAATATCTCTACTTCTAACTGAAACATGCCAAGCCCAATTAGTAAACTTTAATTGCTAGTCTTTTCATCTTTTTAAAGGTATAGCAAATGCTTATTGCCAAGGGTGAACCAATATACTTTCATTCTTTATTGGAGTTACTCTCTGTGCCTTTGTATGGAGAGTTCCCTGTTCTATGAGGAGTCACAGCCTATGCATATTTGACCTTATAAGCCTGGTAGATGCAACCACTTCCCATCCTCATGTACATACCAGGTTGCTGTGAAGTGGAAGAATAGGCTTTAATCCTGGAACTGCACTGGGCTAATTTTTCAGTTTTCTATAAACCTAGGGACAATTTATGTGTGTGGAAATGATTTGCATAAATTATCATAATAAAATTATAAATGCTATGCAGGGATACTGAATAATTACATTGAAGGTGTCAGTGAAGATTTTGAAGGCTGAGATATTTTTGAATATAGTACAATATATCCAAAATATATTGACAATACCCTTCTTTGTTAATATATTCTGGAAAACTTCCACATTAAATGCATACTTTCTGTTGCCTAGAAAGAATAGCTCCAGGTTTTCCTTAGCTCCTCTTTCCTGCTGTTCTCCTTATTTATACGATGTCATCACTGTCATTGGTAACATTTTCATGGGATCTATATAAAACAGGAGCTAATACAGTTTTAGAATAGCTGGTTTCTGGGTCAACTCTGAAGTCTCTTTTTAGTAAGTTTCCAATGGAATAAGACAGAGTAAAATTTGTTTATATTGATTTTAAAAGAAGAGAACAAAATGAAAGTAGTTATAATTTAATAGTTCCAAGAACTATTGAAGAGAAAAACTACAAGTAGCTAGTTGAACCTGACATTGCTTCACTTGGAGATGAAATGAAGAGATATAAATGCATTTGAGAACATCTCATTTTTGTGTTGACTAAAGGGTTATCAACTTTTAATATACTAAATGTAGTTTATGGTAGGTTTTTTATGTAAGGGTAATAATTTCATCTTTGGTGAATTAACACTTATTGATCAAGCCCCTGCTGTGAGCTTGGTGTTCTTATTTCCAAAAGTATTTGAAGTAGATACAGTTATGTTCCATTTCCAGATGAGAAACTTATACATAAGCTAGCATTTTGTGCAAAGTGGCATGACCACAAAGACTACACCCAGATTTATTTTTATCTCTACTTCTTCTACCCTACCCATTATAATAAAAATAGTGATTATGGCTATAAATAACAAGAGTAGAAATAATGTTTAATTAAATGAGTAGAAATTGCCTTCTGTGAAGACAGTAATTATTGGGCAGTAATCCTCATACATAAATAATATACAGATTTCTTTTTAATAAAAAAAATAACTTATAGAATTCCAGTGTGGGTTTAAATCATTCTTATAATGTTAAAAATACACAAAGATAAAACTAGATATGAATTATTGGTTTTGGTTCTTATATCACTCAAAACAGAACCAAATGTATAAATTAAGTACTAACAAATTAAAAACCAGTAACCCCCAAATAAGAATGATAAAATTATGACATTTGCAGGCAAATGGATGAAATTGGAGAATATCATGCTAAGTGAGATAGGCCGATCTCAAAAAGCCAAAGGACGAATGATATCGCTGATAAGTGGAGGATGACACATAATGGGGGGGAGGGAAGGGTTAGAGTTAGGGTTAGGGAGGGGGGCAAGTATGGAGGAAGGAACTACTGTATAGAGGGTAAAGAGGGGTGGGAGGGGTGGGGGGAAGGGAAAAAAATAACAGAATGAATCAAACAACATTGCTCTATGTAAATTTATGATTACACAAATGGTATGCCTTTACGCCATGTACAGAGAAACAACATGTATCCCATTTGTTTACAATAAAAAAAAAAACAGAAATACTATATAATAATGCTAGATTTTGTGAAATCAAGTTACTCTTTTTCTTTTATTTTGTTTTATTATTTTTTCGTGGTCTTGGAGATTGGATTCGGGGCCTGAACATGCTAGGCAAGTGCTTTACTGTGCTACACCCTGGAATTTATAGTGTGACTATCATATTGCTGTTCTTTTAGATTAAGACTACCTACGTGCTTTGTGTTGACTCAGTTCTCCTTGTGCTGTTTGGAGCTTTGTGAGCCTTCCTTTGATTTCATTCTGTGATACTGTTTATCCTTCACTTGTCATGAATACATTCTTTCATACATTAAAGAGAATTCCATTCCTTAATTATTTTGATAATAATACATGATTATAGTTTAAAAATTCAGCTAGATTACAAGGATAATAACAAAAACACAACCTTCAATTATCTTCTTATCATTCCTTAGAATCAATTCCAAGTCATTTTCAACTATATTTTAACTGTTTTTGTCCTGGTATTTATGTCCTGGTATTTAATTAAATGAGAAGAAATTGCCTTCTGTGAAGACAGTAATTATTGGGCAGTAATCCTCAAACATAAATAATATACAGATTTCTTTTTAATAAAAAAATTAACTTATAGAATTCCAGTGTGTCAGACTGCAAATTTCCAACATAATATCTATTTTTCTTTCTTTTTTATTAATGAAATCTCAGTTCTGTTAAAGTTGAAAATATATCCAGCTAAAAATCTCCATTTTCTACCTTTCATTACAAACACAAATATCATAACATATACAAAAATGAGCTAAAGACCCAGAACAGCCAAAGCAATTCTAAGCCAAAAAAAAAAAAAAAAAAAAAAAAAAACCAAAAAACAAAAACAACAACAACAAAAAACCCAATGCTTGAGGCATTCTAATACCTGCTTCAAATTGTACTACAGAGTTATAGCAATAAAAACTGCATGGTACTGGCATAAAAACAGACACATAAACCAATGGTACAGAATAGAAGATAGAGAGAAAAACACACTCATTTACAGTCATCTGATTCTTGACAAAGGTGCCAAAAGCATGCATTGGAAAAAAGACAGCCTTTTTAACAAATGGCATTGGGAAAAATGGTTATCCATAAGTGGGTGAATAAGAATAGACCCTTACCTCTCCCCTTGCACAAAAATCAAATCAAAAGGAATCAAAGATCAAGAAATTAGACAAGAAACTATGCAACTCCTACAAGAAAACACAGGGTCAACACTTCAGCATATAGGCACAAGTAATGACTTCCTTGGCAGGACCTCTAAAGCTCAGGAAATAATTTGAAGAGTTAATAAATGGGATTGCATCAAATTAAAACTTCTGCACAGCAAAATAAACAAGAATGTGAAGAGAAAACCTACAGAATGGGAGAAAAATCTTTGCTAGCTACTCTCTGACAGAGGATTAATGTCTAGAATATATAAAGAACATAAAACTTAACACCAGAAGAACAAGTAACCCAATTAATGTAAATGGTCAAATGAACTAAATAGACTTCTCAAAAGAAGAAATACAAATGACTAACAAATGTATGAAAAAAATTCCAACATTATTAGCAATTAGGGAAATGCAAACAAAATATACACTGAGATTTCATCTCACACTAGTCAGAATGGCAGTTATCAAGAATACAAACAATAATAAAAGCTGGAGAAAATGGGGAGAAAAGGGAACACTTTTACACCATTGGTGGGATTGCAAATTAGCACAATTACTCTGGAGATCAGTATGGTGACTCCTCAAGAAATGAGGCATGGAACCACTTTATGACCCACCTCAGTATTTATCCTAAAGAAAATTCATCATACTATAGTGATACATGCATACCCATGTTTATAGCAGCACAATTCACAATAGCCAAACTATGGAACCGGCCTAAGTATCTATCAATGGATGAATAGATAAAGAAAATGTGGTATATATACTCAATGGAGTTTTATTCATCCATAAATAAAAGTGATATTGTGTAATTTTCAGGGAAATGGATGCAACTTAAGACCATTATATTAAGTGAAATAAGCCAAACTCAGAAGTTCAAGTATCAATGTGTTTTCTCTCATATGTGGAAACTATTAAGGAAAAAGTAAAGGAAAGTTGTTGAGAATCTCATGAAAATTAAAGGGAGAGCAGCAGAATAGAGGAAAAGAAGTAGGGGGAAGGAAGAGGGATGGGAAAGGGGAAGTGCTGGGGAATGATATTTACCCAATTATATTACACTGTGTTCATGTACAAATAGGTAACAACAAATCACACAACTATAATGCATTAATTAAAATGTGGAAAAAGACTTAAAAAATGGACTATAGGCCTACATGAAAAACCTAAAATTATAAACCAGTAAAACACAGGAAAGGGGCTGGAGAGATAGCTCAGTTGGTAGAGTGCTTGCTTTGCAAGCACAAGGCCCTGGGGGGACCACGGAAGATACCATGTTGGGTTACAAAAACAGTCCTTATAGATAACACTAAATGCATAAACTGTAAAATAAAAATTTGATAAATTCATCAACATTTTACATCTTTTCTTGGAAATATAACTTTAAGAGAATGAAAAAATAATAAGCCACAAACTTGAAGAAAATATTTGAAATCACTATATGAGAGGGAATTTAGATTCTGAATGTAAAAGAAGTTTCAAAATTCAATAATAAGAAAGTGAATCAACTGATTTAAAAAATTGAGAAAAGATGATTAGTTGACTTGAAGAGATTAGAGTTGTCAAAAAATTCACATAAAAATTATTAGCATTAAGGAAATGAGAATTAAAGTCAAAATATAATACTATTGAGTTTCTGTTTGAATATGTAAAGTTGAAAGACTGATGTACCAATTAAAAAGACTGATAGGACAATGCCAAATGTTGTTGAGGATGTGAAGCAATTTGAATTCTTATGACCTGCTTATGGGAATGTAAATTGGGACAACTTTTGAAAACTGTTTGAGAGTCTATTGAAAATTTAAGCATATGTTATTACATGACCCAGCTGTTATACTCCTAGTTATTTAACCAAAATAATTTAAACACATACTTATATGAATAGTTGCATATGAGTTTGCACAGAAGCTTAACTTATTCCCAGGAAAAGTATGGAAATAACTCAAATGATCATTTCATAGGTGAATGGATAAAAAAAAAAATTGTGGTATGTTCATTAAAGGGAGTATTCAAAGGTGGGGAGAGAGAAAAATAAACCACTTTTAGTTCCCCATTCTCAGACAATTACTGGTGTACTTTCTGACAGGATTGATTTGTTTACATGTTCTAGAATTTTATGTATCATGCATCTTATATTCATTTGTTTTCTGGATTCTTCGACTTAGCATAACTACTTGGGAAATTATTTTTTGATTCCAATCCTTCAAACCATGATCCTTCATCACTGGAAAGAGTCCAAAGTCATTGATCTATTGTACTGGGAAAGGGTCAAGGTATGCAAGGTTTCCCAGAATTATTTGATTAAGTTGTGCTTGTGATAATGCTAATAAATCCAAAGAAGAACCAGACATCTAATTTCTTTTAACCACAATCTATGCACTATCATTTAAATTTATGCTTCATCCAAATGGTATACAAATGACTTCATCCAGATGGTTAAGCTGCCATAGCAATCGATGCTAAAGCTATTCTAGGAGGTGCCTCAAGAATGTTGCAGGAAATATCAGAGCTGTGCAATGGGGATAATCTTCAAAGAGTACTTTAGGAACATTCTTCAGATTTTCTTTCCATAGTTGAAATAGTCTTGATGGTCCCTCCTTTCCCCAAACCACCTCTCCCACCCCACCAAAACAGATTTGCTTCAGTTAATTTCTACTTGATCCTTCTGTGGGAAATTGACTTTCTCTTGTTTAATGGCCTGTATTCTAACTCCACTGTCTACATTTGGATGCACATCCTCCTAGTGATTGCTAATCTTAGATTTCCTAAATAGTGAATCTTAGACAACCCCCCATAGAGTGAATCTTATTTAAAAAAGTAAAAGCCAACAAAACTGCTTACATAAATAGCCATGCTAATTAGGTTATAGAGGTGAATTTCAACTTGAGGAGAAAAAATTTCATTTGTTTAATAGATAAGTAGAGTATCACATTTTGGTATGCAGTGTGAATATCCTGAAAACCAGTAAGAAATTAGATCACTTTTTGAGGCTAGGATAAGTCTAAAAATACTTTGTAAATATATGGAGAGAGTATTATTCACAATAAACAAGATAGAAAACTACTTGAAGACCACATTCATTGGCTCCACTCAGTTGACACCAAGAGTCCGTGAAGGTGAAGTTTCTGTCCGTAGAAACATTTCTCATTCTCTTCTCCCTTCTTCTCTTCCTTCTTCTCCCCTTCCCTGCTTTCCACCTTCTTATCTTTCTTCCTTTTTTCTGCCTCCCTCCCTCCCTCCCTGCCTGCCGGTCTTCCTTTTTCCTTTCGTCCCATCTTTTTTCTCCTCCTTCCTCTCATCTACCCTCTATTTTGTTTGTGTACTAGTTTAGGTGATTAAGAATCAACCATTTAAGCTGGGCATGATGGTGCACACCTGTAATCCCAGCAGCCTGGGAGGTTAAGGCGGGAAGATGGTGAGTTCAAAGCCAGCCTTGCAAAACAAGGCACTAAGCAACTCAGTGAGATCCTGTCTTTAAATGAAATACAAAATAGGGCTAGGATGGGGCTCAGTGGTTGAGTGCCCTGGAGTTCAATCCCCAGAGTTAACTATTCAACAAACTAGGAATAAAGTTGTTCTGATTTTCTAGTTCTACTTAACAAATCATAAAAGACGTCGCTTAAAGCACTATCATCATTTATATTGCTCGGAATCTGTGGCTTTGTTTGGGATCACTGGAGGTTTGTCTTAGCTGAGGCATATTATTAGCTTCCAGATGACTCATTCACATGGCTAGAGTTGATGTTGGCTGTTGGCTTGTAGCTCTGCCGGGACCAGGACTTCTCCTCATGTCCCTCACCTCATACCTTAGTCTTCCTTCCACCATGGTAGGTGAGTTTCAAGGGAAAGAGCCTAAGAGAAAGAGTCAGGGGAAGCTCCAACACCTTTTTTGGACTCACCTTAGAAAACACATGTAGAATTATTTTCTTCTCTACTTTTTAAGTTGAGGTAGTCACAAAAACCCACCCAGATTTTAAAGGGAGAAAATGAAGACTTAACTTCTTGATGATGGTATAGTAAGGTTCTGGAAGAACCTTTGCCATAGGAATCATAGCTGTAGCCATATATTCTATGAAGGCAGATCTTATTATCTGCTGTCTACAGAAGGCAGAGCTTATTATCAAGGAGGGTGTTAGACATGATCATTCATTCACAGAACTTGTTCTACTGTGACAGGAGGCAAGCAGGGCTTTGTGGAATCCTTGCAATGAAGACTTCTTGAATTGGTATCTGCCAAACCAAGATAAAAGTGTAGGAGTGAAGGAGAGTTCCAGTTTGGATGATAAGGGGAAAATGTTCTAATACGTTTTTTTTTTTTTTTTTTTTTTTTTTTTTTTTTCCCTTCCATGACATCTTTCCACTAAAGGTTTTCCTGGAGCTTATAATTCTGACTACTGTATAAATGCTAATGCTTTTGTAGGTAAGAGCGATTCTTCAGGGCAACTCACCTTAGTAAAGCAATTCCCATGAGTTAGACATTGTGCTACCCACTTTATTTATATTCTTTATTTAAACACCGTAGGGCGGAACTATAGCTCAAGGGTAGAGCACTTGAGGGCCTGGATTTTGGTCCCCAGCACTAAAATAAATAAATAAAAATCATGGAAACTCCAGAAGGTAGTTACTGTTGATACTGAGGTTTAGATTTGAATGGCTGATTCATGATTCATGATCTAATCAAGATCTGCCTCCTCACTTCTTACATCCTTGTACTATCCTTTACTCATTCCTTTCCTCATCCTTTACTCTATTCTTGTCACTGACAAGTTATATGTTCAAAAATATGTACATCCCTCAGAAGAATAACATTTTAATAAGCATAATAATACTAATGGCAACAAAACCAACAGCTCTTATTAAGTGCTGACTCTATGTCAGGTACTATATTATGAACTTTTGATGTAGTAACTTATTTAATCTATTGATTAATCTTATTTTATCTATTGATTCTGTTTGGAATAATTCATCAGATACTTCACCAAAAGCACACTTTTGGTGTAGGGTAGGGAAAGATGATAAGAACAGTGGACAACTGAGGTAAAAGGATAAATATGGAGAACAGAGTTGGTGATAGTAGTGAGATAGCAGGGTATAGGAATAACACTGCCAACTTTACAATTTTGCCTTAAATTGTTATGAGTGTAATAAAGAACTAAAACTCCTCAATGACCAAAAGCAGCCATCTCAAGGTTGCAGCAGTAGCTATCCCAATAAATGCAACTTTTGCAAGAGGAGAGTGTAGGAGCAGAGTGCAGGAGGAGAGTGTGTGAAAGTCTCCTGCAGCTGATCCAGATCTTAACTGTGATTAATTTCCTTTCTGAGTCTGGTACAATATTCTGATGTCTGAATTATTTACAGTTATGAGCTTTCACTCTTACTGATAAGACAGCAAGGAACTTGGGACAATTTTTTTAGAAAGTCAAAAAGTCCTGGACTTTTTCCTTGTCCAGGATCAGCTATGTCATTTGTGGTGCTTGGAGCAACATAAAAATGTGGGCCCCTTGTTTAAAATTTATTAAGATTTTCAAGATGGTTACAGTAGAGTTTTAAACCAAATGTGGGGTCCTGTATACAAGTTTCAAACTTCTGCAGCTTCCTCTATTCTTGTCATTGACAAGTTTTATGTTCTACAGATATCCTGTGTGTATCAGTTGTACATGAAGAAATGCTGGGTCCTAGGTGCAGAGGCCACCTGTAAATTTGGATTTGAATGTTGACCTCAATACCTTCTGGGAGCTGTCTTGTGAAATAGCATCAGTCAGTCCTTATTGACTCAGTAAATTCCTTTTAATTAAGTGCACCACCTCCCTCCCAGGGATTTGATACTCCAGGTTATTGGGAAAGGCTTGTGACTCTGGAGGACTTGGCTTACTGGCCTATTTCTCATAACAGGTTGGAATACACCAGCCCAGCAAAGTGAATATACAGAAGTGTATGAATGCTAATAGCTTGAAACCTTCCACTCCTTAACTTCTGCTGACTGCTGGGTACCATTTTTTAGAGGCAATGCAGCTCTCTTCTAATAGCTGTGAGTTATAGTTCTCACTTCTTAATTTTGATGGCTATATTCCAGGTGACAACTCCAGCAATAAAAACTTCCTTTTGACTTGAGAACTAATTTAAAATAAAAGTGTTCTAATATTTTTAATCAGACCAGAGATTAGGGACTGAGGTAAATGGAGCCAAAGAACAAAAACAAAAACAAAAAAAAAATCTCCATATTAAACAATCCCCCTTCTAGGGACACATAGTGTGTCCAATTTGTTTAAAATAATTACCTTTCTGAATCTTATTTTCCATTGATTTTCTTTAAATATGACAGGGTAAAAAATTATAAGATTACCTGGGGCCTAATTACAATTCAGTGACCTGAATTGTATAACATCTTTAATCACTTAATTGGTATTCCTCTTACTTCTCAACTAGATTATATACTTTCCAAGCACCGTGTTGTATAAGAGCCTGTTTTCCTTATATAATACAGTGTTAGAATTGAATTACTTTAGAGGTCATTCATTGCCATTCTGTCCAAGAAACAGCTATAGAATTTGTTTTAAAAAAAAAAAAAAGCTGTGATGAATGCCAGGCTACCAAGATAAGTAGATCCCGGTTTCCCTCTTAAAGCATCGGCAACCCAGTGAAGGTGAAAGAACAAGACTCAGAGCAAAAATACGAGGAGGGCCTGCTTTGATATGTGTTAAGTGTTATGGGAACATAGGAAACTAATAGTCTCATTAATTTAGTTGTAATTATTGGGCTCTTGCTATATTCCTGGCAGTTCACTGGTATAGAAGAGAAAGCTGCAAAGATATATATGTACACACACACACACACACACACACACACACACACACATCCCTATTTGGGGAGAATGACAACAAATAGTTCTTCCCTTAGGAATGAGAAGCCTTCCTGGTGGAGGTTGAGAGTCCAACTCCAGGTCCTAAAGTGTAAATAAGCTCTTTGGGTAAGTAAGGGGGAAAGGACAGAAAGACAAAGAAGAGAGAGCTCTTATATTATAATTATTGTTATTATTATTATTTTTTTCCCACCTTTCACTCAGAGTAACTATTTCCCCAAAAATGTTTATAACGAAGGTGGGCATATAAGCTGACAAGTTCTCATGGATAATCAAGTTCTCAGTTAACTGGGTTTTAGGGAGTTGTAATTCCCTTCCATAGTATATCATTTATTTCCATCACCTCATATTTTCTCCATTTTTTAGCACACAGAATGACAAGATTTGAGCTCAATTTCCCTTTGTTTCATGGGAGGCTTGTTCATCCTCTTACATTCTTGATGGTGTGTTTAGTGACCTATTTTTAACCAGACAGAATCCTTGGAACTTGTAGGTGAGGTATGCTGAACAGGTTGTGGGCTGGAATCAGAATGGGAAACTCAGGGTGGCTTCTCTGCTTTGGAGTAAGTTCTCCCTGTGCAAAGCTAACAGGCCTACCAATCTCTGCCAGAATTTTTCCTGTTGCCAGAAAGATACTAAATATGTAGCTTCAGCAGCATAGATCAAGTAGATGAACTTTTGGGGGAAATGAGAGACTTTACATTTGTAATGTCAGCAAAGGAAAATGGGAGCTATAAAGTTCCTACTTGCCATTAGTGTCATGTTTCCAGCAGACTTCAGTAATGTGGTAGAGTCTGTGTCCCAGGGAGATTTGGAGTCTTGCTAGCTGTTAGATTTTACAGTTAAATGTTCCATTCTTTGAGCCAGCTGATGCAGCGACAGTGCCTGTAAGACGGACCACAAGGGAACTGCAGGGGAGCAATATGACTAGGGGTGTTGAGGATGTTTGCATGGATCCCCAAAGATTCACAGTAATTTGTAGCATCTTGGTTATCAATTAGACACAAAACAGGTGTCCTGTTTAGGAGGTTAATGAACCAAGAAGTCATGAGATTTTTTTGTTTTTTGTTTTAACTGAAAAAACACACAGGGTCTAGAATGATATTTGTGTTCAAATCTCAGTTCTGCCACCAAATAGCTGTGCTCACTTAGGCAAGCCATTTACCTTCTCAAGGCCTCATGTTCATATGCTAAAATGGAACTAATACGTTCATGAAGTGCTGTATAATGATAAATGGATCTAGGAGGCAAAACACTTCATCCACTTAACAGTGCTGTGCAAATCCTTTTCCCTCCTCACTTGCATCATAATTTGAGATGTTATAGGTAACCCACAGGTCCTCCTGCAAAAGGAGGAGATTTTAATTCTGTGTATCAATGGGAGATGGGTGGGCTGAGTTCTAGGAAATTAGAGATCTAATTATGTCTCTCTGCTACTTTGGATTAGACATTCATTTTTTTGCCCATTTATTTGCTATTTCATTTCATTAACCATTTGATGAGTTTTATGTAGATCACATGACCTTTCAGTACCTCAGTTACCTCAGTTTTCAAATCTATAAAAGGGCAATAATGCTAGTAGCTCAGTTATTCTGCAAATGGCTTAAGGGAACCGATTGGATGGAAACTTACCAAAAGGATGATCCTCACCCCAAACAAAAATAGCAAGATCAGTTCCAGAAAAATGAAGTTGAGGCTGCCAGTAGGATTCAGATAAAGGGAAAAGACCAGTGTCCGGGAAAGAGCAAGAGTCCCAGGAGGGCGTCAGCCTGTGTTTCTGTAAGGAGTTCATTCTCTCCTCTTCCCTGATTTCAATATACTGTCTGCTTTTGCCTAACTTTTAAGGGCTGTGTATGTGATAGTTTGGGAGCTTTGAGAGACTGAATTTTATAATAGTGTCAAAAATTTTAGAACTGCTCCAGATTTACTCTTACCTTTACAGTTTTCAGGCTGAGAGGAAACTTATATTTTATCATTGCATCCCTTCACATCCCTTGGACGAAGTTCGTGTTATATGTGTGATTTCAGACTGAGCAGGCCCTTATCTTTGAAAAGATAAGATTTTTCTATTTTGTCTCTTCCCAATTCTAGGGCTAAAACTTGCTCCTCCCTGTAGTTCTTGCCTTGGTATCTATTAAGGAACAGACACCTTGGATAGTAGTAGCACCAAGCAGAGGTTCTTCATTTATATTTCTGTGGGAGAACAAAATAATTCCACTTGGCTGGTAGGTGAAAGGCCTAAGTCAATTGTTGGCCTTTTCTTTGTCCCTCCCCTACCTCCTTGTGACTGGAAAACTTATTTTACAAACCAAATAAGAATGTTTCTGGAAGAGTGAATCTTTTTAAGATTGTTTCATCCCTGTTGACGTGATACCTATGCATGATGTTACACTGTCATGACCTTCTTCTAATATTTTAATTAATCAAAAACAGACAAAACAAAGTGAAACCTGGTCATAAATAATGCACAGAAAACAATGCTAATATATAATAACAAAGCACAACAGAAAATATGATCCAACATCCAGTAACAAATCAGAGTTCATGATAATACTGAGGCCAAAATTATAGGTGATCAGGTCCAATCAAGGAAATGGAAGTTGGAGACTTCCATTGTTGGAATGTCAGTGTCTCCAGAGGTCTTTGTTCACCAAGGTTACCTGCTTATAGTACCCCTCCCAAAAAGCTGCAGACAGAAAATTGCTAATTAATCTCCCCTGGGCACCTACCTGCCTGAATGACTCCATTTGGCCCTTCCCCCTACCCATCTGCTTCTCACCTTTTTGCCATCTCACCAGCACTTCCTGGACCTAGTCACTAGGCAGGAAGGAGAGAGAAGCAGGGAGAGAGCAGGAGAACAAAGGACACTTTAGTCTATAAGAGGGGCAGGGTGCTCTCACTTCTTGGGGTACCAGAACACCAGCCATGACCCCCTTCTCCCCTCTGGGAGAAATCTGTGTTACTACCTTTAAATAAAACCTGCTTCATATGCTTGCCTCGGAGTGCTTCTCTAATGTTCAAACTTCAACATTTGAGGAAGTGGAACTCGTCACTGATAACCAGTGGTATCAATACTACACGTAGATAGTGTCTACTTAAATATGTCCCTCAGCAGGGAAGTTGGCTTTTAGATTTTTATCATTAAAGAAATTTCCTGTTTAACCTTCCTCCTTTTAAAAACTTAACATTTTTTCACATCATTTTTATTCCAAAGCTAATTGACTTTTCTGAATTATTGATGCCCTGGAACATTTATATTTCTTTTCTGTTCTTCTGTGGTGGAAAAGTTGCAGCTAACTTTTAGATACATCAACATGTTATAGTACAGAGCTCTGAGATAGAAGAAAAGTTAGAGAGCTGGGCAAAGAGAACAAACATTCCTGATATTTCAATTTCGTATGATATCTAGAATTTTAAAAAATTTCATATCAGAATTCAAACGCATATTTTTAGTATTTTTATCTTCTAAAATTGATTAAAAAAGTTGTACATGTTTATGTGGTACAGGGTAAGAGAAACTCAGCTAATTTCATAGTTAAGACAAGGAGCCAATGTATTTTGCTCTTGCTTTGCTTTTTGCTTTTGAAATTTATGCTTCAAAGAAAAATCTTAAAATAAATGCACTCTAAAATTCATATGGAATTTCAAGGCACTGTGAATAGACAAAACAATCTTTACAACAAACAAACAAACAAACAAATCTTTATAAATCTTTACAAAAACCGGAGGCCTCACACTTTCTCATTTCAAAATGTATTACAAAGCTACAGTAATCCAAACAGAGTGGCCTGGCATAAAGACAGACTTATGAACAAATGTGAAAGAAGAGAAAGCTTATAAATAAACTCTTGCCTATATGGTCAAACGATTTTTGATAAGAGTGCCAATACCATTCAACAGGGAAAGCATGTATTTTTTAACAAATTATTTTGGGAAAAATGGGTATTAAAATACAAATGACTCTTACATCATAGACAAAAATTAACTAAAGCCCTAAATGGAAGATATAAAATTATAAAACTCTTAGGAGAAAGCTTCATGACACTGGATTTAGTAATGGTTATTTTGATATTGACCAGGAGAACAGGCAACAAAAGTAAAAATAATTTTTTTATTTTTATTTTTATTTTTATTTTTTTAAATTTTATTGTAAACAAATGGGATACATGTTGTTTCTCTGTAAATGGCGTAAAGGCATACCATTGTGTAATCATAAATTTACATAGAGCAATGTTGTCTGATTCATTCTATTATTTTTTCCCTTCCCCCCACCCCTCTTTTCCCTCTATACAGTGCTTCCTTCCTCCATACTTGCCCCCCTCCCTAACCCTAACTCTAACCCTAACACTAACCCTTCCCTCCCCCCCATTATATGTCATCATCCACTTATTAGCGATATCATTCGTCCTTTGGCTTTTTGAGATTGCCTTATCTCACTTAGCATGATATTCTCCAATTTCATCCATTTGCCTGCAAATGCCATCATTTTATCATTCTTTATGACTGAGTAATATTCCATTCTATATATATACCACAGTTTCTTTATCCACTCATCAATTGAAGGGCATCTAGGTTGGTTCCACAGTCTGGCTATTGTGAATTGAGCAGCTATGAACATTGATGTGGCTGTATCTCTGTAGTATGCTGATTTTAAGTCCTTTGGGTATAGGCCAAGGAGTGGGATAGCTGGGTCAAATGGAGGATCCATTCCAAGTTTTCTAAGGAATCTCCACACTGCTTTCCATAGTGGCTGCACTAATTTGCAGCCACACCAGCAATGCATGAGTGTACCTTTCTCCCCATATCCTCGCCAACACCTGTTGTTGCTTGTATTCTTGATAATCGCCATTCTGATTGGGGTGAGATGGAATCTTAGGGTGGTTTTGATTTGCATTTCTCTTATTACTAGAGATGTTGAGCATTTTTCCATATGTTTCTTGATTGCTTGTAGATCTTCTTCTGTGAAGTGTCTATTCATTTCCTTAGCCCATTTGTCGACTGGATTATTTGAATTCTTGGAGTAGAGTTTTTTGAGTTCTTTATAGATTCTGGAGATTAGTGCTCTATCTGAAGTATGATTGGCAAAGATATTCTCCCACTCTGTAGGCTCTTTCTTCGCATTGCTGATAGTTTCCTTTGCTGAGAGAAAGCTTTTTAGTTTGAATCTATCCCAGTTATTGTGCTATGGGAGTCCTGTTAAGGAAGTCTGGTCCTAAGCCGACATGTTGAAGATCTGGACCTACTTTTTCTTCTATAATCTGCAGGGTCTCTGGTCTGATTCCGAGATCCTTAATCCATTTTGAGTTTAGTTTCGTGCATGGTGAGAGATATGGGTTTAGTTTCATGCTGTTGCACATGGATTTCCAATTCTCCCAGCACCATTTGTTGAAGAGGCTATCTTTTCTCCATTGCATATTTTTGGCACCTTTGTCTAGTATGAGAAAATTGTATTTATTTGGGTTTGTATCCGTGCCCTCTATTCTGTACCATTGATCTACCTTTCTATTTTGGTACCAATACCATGCCATTTTTGTTACTATTGCTTTGGAGTAGAGTTGAAGATCTGGTATTGCAATACCCCCTGTTTCACTCTTCCTGCTAAGGATTGCTTTAGCTATTCTTGGTTTCTTATTCTTCCAGATGAATTTCATAATTGCTTGCTCTATTTCTGTAAGTTACGTCATTGGGATTTTAATAGGAATTGCATTGAATTTGTATAGCACTTTAGGTAGCATGGCCATTTTGACAATATTAATTCTTCCTATCCAAGAACATGGAAGATCTTTCCATCTTTTAAGGTGTTCTTTAACTTCTTTCTTTAGTGTTGTATAGTTCTCATTGTAGAGGTCTTTCACCTCTTTTGTGAGATTGATTCCCAAGTATTTTATTTTTTTCGAGGCTATTGTGAATGGTGTAGTTTTCCTAATTTCTCTTTCTGAAGATTCATCACTTATGTATAAAAATGTGTTGGGTTTATGAGCATTGATCTTGTAACCTGCTACTTTACTGAATTCACTTATGAGTTCTAAGAGTTTTCTGGTGGAATTTCCAGGTTCCTCTAAATATATAATCATATCATCAGCAAACAGGGATAGTTTGAGTTCTTCTTTTCCAATTCGTATCCCTTTAATTTCTTTGGTTTGTCTAATTGCTCTGGCTAGAGTCTCAAGAAGGATGTTGAATAGAAGTGGTGAAAGAGGGCATCCCTGCCTTGTTCCAATTTGTAGGGGGAATGCTTTCAGTTTTTCACCATTTAGAATGATATTAGCCATGGGCTTAGCATAGATGGCCTTTATAATGTTAAGGAGTGTTCCCACTATCCCTATTTTTTCTAGTGTTTTGAGCATGAAGGGGTGCTGTATTTTATCAAATGCTTTTTCTGCATCTATTGAAATAATCAAGTGATTCTTGACTTTAAGTCTATTGATATGGTGAATTACGTTTATTGATTTCCTGATGTTGAACCAACCTTGCATCCCTGGGATGAAACCCAATTGATTATGGTGCACTATCTTTTTAATATGTTTTTGTATGCGATTTGCTAAAATTTTGTTGAGAATTTTTGCATTGATGTTCATTAAGGATATTGGTCTGAAATTTTCTTTCCTTGATGAGTCTGTGTCTGGATTAGGTATCAGTGTGATATTGGCTTCATAGAATGAGTTTGGGAGGGTTCCCTCCTCTTCTATTTTATGGAATACTTTGAGAAGTATTGGAATGAGCTCTTTTTTAAAGGTTTTGTAGAACTCGGCTGAGAACCCATCTGGTCCTGGACTTTTCTTTTTTGGTAGGCTTTTGATGACTTCTTCTATTTCAGTACTTGAAATTGGTCTATTTAAATTGTGTATGTCCTTCTCGTTCAGTTTAGGCAATTCATATGTCTCTAGAAACCTGTAGATGTCTTTGAAATTTTCTATTTTGTTGGAGTATAGATTTTCTAAATAGCTTCTAATTATGTTTTGTATTTCACTTGTGTCTGTTGTGATATTTCCTTGTTCATTCCGAATTTTAGTGATGTGGGTTTTCTCTCGTCTTCTCTTTGTTAGTGTGGCTAAAGGTCTATCAATTTTGTTTATTTTTTTGAAGAACCAACTATGTATTTTGTCAATTTTTTGTATTGTTTCTTTTGTTTCAATTTCATTGATTTCAGCTCTGAGTTTAACTATTTCCTGTCTTCTACTACTTTTGGTGTTGGTCTGTTCTTCTTTCTCTAGGGCTTTGAGCTGTAGTGTTAGGTCGTTCATTTGTTGAGTTTTACTTCTTTTATTAAATGCGCTCCATGAAATAAATTTCCCTCTAAGTACTGCTTTCATAGTGTCCCAGAGATTTTGATATGATCTTTCTGTGTTCTCATTTACCTCTAAGATTTTTTTAATTTCCTTCCTAATATCTTCTGTTATCCATTCATCATATAATAGCATATTGTTTAATCTCCAGATGTTGGAATAGTTTCTGTGTTTTACTCTTTCATTTATTTCTGACTTCAATCCATTATGATCTGATAGAATACATGGTAGTGTCTCTATCTTCTTGTATTTGCTGACATTAGCTTTGTGGCATAATATATGTTCTATTTTAGAGAAGGATCCATGTGCTGCTGAGAAGAAAGTGTATTCGCTCTTGGTTAGATGGTATATTCTATAAATGTCCTTTAAGTCTAAATTATTGATTGTGTTATTGAGATCTATGGTTTCTTTGTTCAATTTTTGTCTGGAAGATCTGTCCAGTGGTGAGAGAGGCATGTTAAAATCACCTAGTATTATTGTGTTTTGGTCTATTTCGTTTCTGAAGTTGAGAAGGATTTGTTTGACATACATGGATGAGCCACTGTTTGGGGCATAGATGTTTATGATTGTTATATCTTGCGGATTTATGCTTCCCTTAAGCAGTATGAAATGACCTTCTTTATCCCTTCTGACTAACTTTGGGTGAAGTCCACATTATCTGAAATGAGGATGAATACTCCAGCTTTTTTGCTGAGTCCGTGTGCATGGTATGTTTTTCCCCATCCTTTCACCTTTAGTCCATGGGTATCTTTTTCTATGAGGTGAGTCTCTTGCAGGCAACATATTGTTGGATCTTTCTTTTTAATCCAATCTGCTAGTCTATGTCTTTTGATTGAAGAATTCAGGCCATTAACATTCAGGGTTATTATTGAGATATGATTTGGTTTCCCGGTCATTTGGTTCATTTTTTAAATTTCATTTATTTATTTGTTTGACACAACTTGGCTCCTCCTTTATTTGACAATTCCTTTAGGATAATTCCTCCCTTTGCTGATTTGCTTCTTTGTTTTTCATCTCTTCCTCATGGAATATTTTGCTGAGAATATTCTGTAATGCTGGCTTTCTTTTTGTAAATTCTTTTAGCTTTTGTTTATCATGGAAGGATTTTATTTCATCGTCAAATTTGAAGGTAAGTTTTGCTGGGTATAAGATTCTTGGTTGGCATCCATTTTCTTTCAGGGCTTGAAAATGTTGTTCCAGGCCCTTCTAGCTTTTAGGGTCTGGATTGAAAAATCTGCTGATATCCGTATTGGTTTCCCCCTGAATGTAATTTGGTTCTTTTCTCTCACAGCCTTTAAAATTCTGTCTTTATTTTGTATGTTAGGTATTTTCATTATAATGTGCCTTGGTGTGGGTCTGTTGTAATTTTGTGTATTTGGAGTCCTATAAGCCTCTTGAACTTGATTTTCCATTTCATTCTTCAGATTTGGGAAATTTTCTGATATTATTTCATTGAATAGATTGTTCATTCCTTTGGTTTGTTTCTCTAGGGCTTCCTCAATCCCAATTATTCTTAAATTTGGCCTTTTCATGATATCCCATAGTTCTTGTAGAGTCTGTTCATGATTTCTTACCATCTTCTCTGTTTGTTCAACTTTGTTTTCAAGGTTAAATATTTTGTCTTCAATGTGTGAGGTTCTGTCTTCCAGGTGTTCTATCCTCCTGGATATGCTTTCTATGGAGTTCTTATTTTGGTTTATCTTTTCCTTCATGATAAGGATTTCTGTTTTTTTTTTTTTTCAATATCTCTAACTCTTTATTGAAATGATCTTTTTCTTCCTGTATTCGCTCTTTTAACTGTCGATTGGTGCGATCAATCAATGCTTGCATTTGCTCTTTCATCTCATCATTCAGTGCGTGCATTTGCTCTTTCATCTCATCGTTTGCTTCCCTGATCATTTTAATTATGTACATTCTGAACTCCTTTTCTGTCATTTCTTCTGCCATGCTCTCATTGGGTTTTATTGATGTAACATCTAGATTTGTTTGCAGCATTTTCTTTCCTTGTTTTCTCATATTGTTCAGGTATCAGTGGACCGCTGAGATATTGCAGATTTCCTCTGTTGACTTACAATGTCCCTGAAGATTTCTATGTATTTCCCCCCTTAGCCTTCAGTAGGCTGAAGTCTTGGAGGAAGTTGATAATGCGGTGCTCCACAAGGAAGCTGCCTCTCTAGGAGTGGTGGCCTTCAGGTGGGGTATATTCCCTGCTAGTGGGCAGAGGTGCCTCTACTTGTTGACCAATGGTCATCCAAAGGCGAACTAGGCTGTGGGCTGAGGCAAGGCCTGTTTGGGCCTGTGTCTCTGGTTTTACCATCCTTGTGGGAAACCTCACCCAGCAGGGAAGACTCACCCATTGGGGAGGTCTCACTGGTCAGTTCCCTCCTAGAGGTTCCCCTCAATTTACAGCTACCGCCTGGGCTGGGCTGCTTCCTCTGCAAAATTCCCAGGGGCCCGGCCCTACCTCCTGGGCCTGGGAGCCTCACCCTTCGCAGATGAATCTCCTTAGGCTGCCCCTCCTCAGAGAATCTGCCCGTAGTCCTGGGCAATCACATCAAGTCGAAGTTACCCTCCCCGTTCCTCCTCCTCCTCCAGGTAACCCCCAGGTGTTCAGGAGCCGTCTCTCTGAGTGACTCTGAATCCACGTGACCCACTGCACGCGTCCTCTGGGCAACTGCCCGGAGCTCTGGTGCAGCCACTCGAGACCAAGTGACCCACCGCGCTTCTCCTCCAGGCAGCCCCCCTGTGTTCAGGAGCGGTCGCTTTAAGTTCAAACAACTCACCAATCGCCTCCTCCTCTGAGCAGCTGCCTGGAGCTCTAATGCAGTCAGTGCGAGTCCAAACGACTGGCCGTGCTCCTCCTTCTCCTCCTCCTACTCCTCCGGGCAGGCCCCGGTGTTCAGAAGCGGTCGCTCTAAGTCCAAACAGCTCGCCGCGCAGCTCCTCCTCTGGCAACCGCCTGTAGCTCTGGTGCAGTCACTCTGAATCCAAGCGGCCACGTTCCTCCTCCTCCTCCTCAGGGCAGGCCCCGGTGTTCTGAGTCCACACAGCTCTCCTCGCTGCTCCTCCCCTGGGCAGCCACCAGAGCACCAGTGGTTGCTCCCTTTCCCAGCGCTGTGCTGAGTGGCCTGCTCTATGACGCTCCCAGTTGTCCGAGTTCACTGCTCCAGCGGGGGGAGGGGTGTCTCGCCGGCAGCTCTACTTCACAAAGTTCCCTGCATTCCGGGACTACCGTTCCATCCGGGACGCCTCCCCAACGGGAGAGACTCACCGGCTGCTTTGAGTTGGAATCTTGACTCATGTTTAATAAAATACCCATTTATAAAAGAAATACTGTGTGATACAATTTATATGAAAATGTAGAGCAGTCAAATTCACAGAAATGGAACGTAGAATGGTAACTACCAGGGTTGCGGGAAGGGGCTAATGGAAATTTGTTGTTTAGTGGGTACAGAGTTTCAGTATTGCAAAATGACAAAGTTGTGCAAAATGCAAAAGGTCGGTTGCACAAAACTGTGAATATACTTAACATTATTGAACTGTCATTTCAAAATGGTTAAGATGGTAATTTTAGGTTATGTGTATTTTACCACAATTAAAAGTAAAGAGAAAGATCCTAAAATTCACTGTGTTCTATTACTTTTCAAAAAGTCAACACTTAGCCATTTTTCTATGGTTTATCAAGCACACATTGATCAATTATTATACACAAATTGGGCTGTTCTTCACAACTCATGGGAGACAAATAACTATTTGTTCTCTGAGGTGGGGGGAAAGAGGTACAAAAAGTATATTATTAGCCCAAGGTCCTTTGTTAGCGTTTCAGGGATGCCCAGTGATCTTATTTTGCGTGCCAGTGTTGATGGATAGGTGGGAGCTTCCTGCAGTGCTGTAATGAATGTAACGTGAGACACATCTGCACTCATATCTAAAATGATCCAATCTGCAGAAGGAAAGCAGGGAGGGGCAGTTGCAATTTTCATGTGAAGCATTTGCAATCTTTCACTACAGTTTAGATGGACAAGTCTTTTCATTATTATCAGCTGAAGTTTGACAGAGCAGCAATGTCAAGAGGCAGCATTAAAATCAACAGAGAAAGATTAGTTAGATCATTATTCTTCAAAAAGTTGCAAAAGAGTAAGATATTTAAATCTATAGGGCAAAAGTAGGTCACAGAATTACTCTAATAAGTCTAACAAAAGAGCTGTGTCTTATTCATTTTCCTTCTGGAGTGAAATGAATTTGCAGAAATAAGCACAATTTACTTGTTTGTTTTTACACATATAAAAAAGATAGCTTTTTATCCATCTGACAGCAAAACTGAGCACATATTTCAAGGTAATAGTTGAACTTAGTTGTTGAATCCAGTAATTCAGATATCCATCAAGTAGCCTCTGTACTGTGTTTTCAAACGTTGCTTTAGTGCTGACTCACATATCCCAGCTCTAGGCAGTATAATTTTTACCACTTGTATGGGGAATTATATATCTGTGAATTTAATTTGAAAAGCTATTTTAAAAAAAGAAAGCAAAAATACATCTATAGAAAAGGTCATATTTTTCTTAAAGTGTTATTTGAGAATTTTTCAGCTTTGGCAAAACCTGTCTTCTAGGCTATTGCGGAATTGACTGGGATATGTACATTAAATTATTTCTGAGACATATCTTAGACTGATATGGCTAATTACTTGAGCATGAAACTACAAAGACTTCCTTTAAAAAGTGATGCTACAGGGTTAATCTTGTGCTGACTTGACCATCAAAGAACCTCAGATTTGGTGAAAGCAGTAAATATGCTCATGTTGAGTGAGAAAACAGAATTACAGGATAAACATCATAATAATTTTATTTATAACATTTTGCATATTTGTTTATAAATAGGTAAAAATATTTAATAAACACGTGTAGCTCAAGATATATACAAAAGTTACTTCTGGTGAGGTAGTAAAGGCAGTAAGAATGAAGCAGGATAAACATTTTATAACATTTTATTGTTTGATTATTTAAAACACATTTATTAATTTGGTGGGTTTTGAAAGTAGAAGAAATTTATATGAGGGGCTGAGGAATATAGTTCAGTGGTAGAGGATTTATCCAGCATATGCAAGGCCCTGTGTTCAATCCCCAGTGCCACAAAGAAATTGAAAAGTAAAAATAAAATAAAATAATCAAAACTTACTTCAAAAAATATGTTTTGGAAATACTGTGTATATTTTGGTCTTTTAAGCCAACCATATCTGTTATTAAGAGGTCACATATTTCTCTTGTCACCAATTCTTCAAATCTGTGAGTCATTTGGTTTAGAGGATTGCTTTATAAACTTAATCAAAGTCCATCAATGGACTGATAAGTCAATGTAGTGGATCAATTCTGCTTCCTTCATTTCTTTTGACAATTTCTCTATCAGGTTGATTACCCTTTGTTTATTGATTTAAGGGAATTTTTTAATAACTATGTATATTGTTACTTTGGCAATTATGTTTTCTAGGTATGTGTGTGTGTATATTTCTTCCATTGTCTATGTTGTTGCCATTATTTCTTAGTCCAGTTTAAGCAATTCATCCTTATGTCACTGCCAGTTATAGATTTTTATAAAGACATAATTTTAAATTTTTCCCTAAATATTTGAGCTTCTAATTCAATTGTAATTTAATTATTTATGGAGTAAGATCCCACTTCATTAGTTCTGTATGTGAAAGCTATTTCCTAACAACATTTATTGAAAACACCATGTTTTTCCAATTGGTCTATGGTGCCAATTCTTTTGTAAATAAATTATGTCTTATATATGTATGAGTCTGCTTTGGGCCCTTTAAATTGCTCTATTATTTAATATACTTATCCCAAAGTCAAATCTCCAATGGCTTTTAGTGACCCATATGCCTATTGAGTAGTATTTTCCAACATATTATTTTCCTTCAGAAGAATTCCTGTTCTCTGCTAATTTTTTGCCTTCTTTTTTTTAATTAAAAACATTAGCTTGCTAACTCAGTAAAGCATATTATAGGAGTTTCATGGTATTGTATTTAACTCTATGGATTCATATGGAAAAAAGAAAACACTAACATGTTTTTGATATTTAGAATTCCTACTCCAGAATATGGCACATTACTCTAAGCTTTCATGATTTCCTGTTTTTCCAGTTTTATATCAATTTATTCAAGTCTTTCACCCACATGGAAGTGCTTTTATTACTGCATTATAATTATGTATAATATTTGATTGATTTTCACATAATCACACATGAATGGAATATAAAAAACTTTGTGCCCCATTTCAAATCTTACAGGTTTTACTTTTTATTCCAGCCATCGCTGTGCTGAACCATTCTGCAAAGGTTTCAATTGGCTTGATATGGGTGCATCAATGCCTTTCTAAGTTATGTAAAACATACTTTTTACTTTCTGATCATTTGAAGAGAGCAGCACGTATTTGCACCCAGGAAGTATGGTGCAAGTCATGTTCAGTGGAATCACCATGGACCAATGCAAACCACGGCCTGGAGATAAATGTTTCCTTCTTCCATTCATAAGAAACAGTTCAAAAAGTGAAGAGGTGGGCAAAATTATTTTCCCATAAAACAATTACAAAACTGGAAAAGATGATTTTTCACATAACCATGTTAGGGATCTGAAAATCAGTCTCATGCAAATAGCAAACAAAGAAGAGTCAGTTAATGAAATACTGATGAACTTTAGATAAAAAGTAGCGCTACAGTATTCTTTGCTAAGACTCCTTCCATTTTTTTTACCTCCTGCCCAGCTTAACAACATAGTGTTTCTGCCAGCTTAAGTAAGGCTGGATATAAAAACCAGAAACTTTGCTGCTAGAGGAAACTGGATTGGAGAGCAAAAAACCACACACTTTGTGGCAATACTAGCAAAAGTAGTAAAGTTTATGGAAACGGGAAAGATTATCATTCTGCTAGCCTTAGATTGAAGTTCTTTTTAATGAGCCTAAATCTAGCAGACTGGTCAGAAATTTAACAAAATTAGATCTCAAAAATGAATGACTCATAGAGGAGTTAGACAAGTTTTTCAACATATCACTCTGCCTTGGATGCTGCACACATGTAAAGAGAGAACTAAAGAGGGTACAAACTCCCCCTATTGCCTGGACTATTGAGGAGCTTATGAGCACATACAGGGGAGAGCTGAGTAAGTCTGCAGAAAGTAAAGGCTACATGAAACATGGAAACTGAATGTACTTCAGACATGCAGATTCACCAGTCAAACATGGAATCCTTACGAGGTCCAAGTTTTTGAGCTTAACCTTTGACCACTCACTGATGGACCCTAAGTTATGTGGACACAGAGATGACTCTTAGAAAACCAGGCCAAAATGATTTAAAAAAAAAAGGAATTAAGAAAGATGACCAGAGTCATCAGAAACCACATGCCAAGAGGATGAGTGATTCAGCAGATTATCCTTAAATATCTTAAGAAAAAAGAGCAACAGCAAAAACCTTAGGGGAAAAATAAAACCCAGAGCAGCAACAACAAAATATTGTTTGAAATGCTGTTTTAACAATAAGATTAACAGCAAAATATAAGACAGACAAGAAACAGGAAAGTCTGTCACACAACTAGGAAAGCAGGTAGTCACAGAAACTGGCTTTGAGCGGGCTGAGATGTTAGATTTATTATAGAAAAATTCAAAGCAGCTATTATAAACATGCTCAGAGAATTCAAGAAAACTTTGCTTATAAAATTTAAAGAAAATAATAAGAATGATTCAACAAAGAAGAAATTTCAATAAAGAAATAGAATGTAGAAAAAAAGAAGGAAATTCTAGTATTATAGAACAGTTGTAAAGCAACTGTTTAACAGAAGGTATGAAATGGTGGAAGAATGAACCAGACAATTGACAAAAACTTGGCAGTTTGTCAACTGAAATTACATACTGGGAAGAACAGTGAGGATGATTCAAGAAAATAAAAACAACCTCCGAGACCTACAGAATGACACCAACACGTGAGAGGGAAAGAAAACAGAAAGAAGGGGGAAAACTATCTGAAGACACTCTGACTGACAAATTCCCAGATTTGATGAACTTTAACCCCTATATTACTGAAACTCAGTGAAACCAAAGCAGAAAAAATACAGAATTCCACATTTTGATACATTTATAGGCAAAATTTTGAAATTCAAAGAGAAAAATCTTGACAGCAGGAAGAGAAAAATGAATCATCACATTTAGGGTAATGATGATATTATTAATGGCTGATTATTTTCATCAAAACGACAAATTCAGGAGGGAGTCAAATGACATATTGAGCACACTGATAGAAAGGAAGAAAAACTGTCAGGGAAGGTTTTATGTTATGATACTCTACTTCAAAAATGAGCATGAGCCAGGAGCAGTGGCATGTGCCTGTAATCCCAGAGGCCTGGGAGGCTGAGGCAGGAGGATTGCAAGTTCAAAGCCAGCCTCAGCAACTTAGTGAGACCCTGTCTCAAAATAAAAAAAAGGGCTGGGGATGTGGCTCAAGAGTTAAACGTGCTTGGGTTCAATCCCTGGCACCAAAAAACCAAAATTAAAAGAAAAAAATAATCATACACAACACACGTATAAAGAACTGGTGAAATTTGGATAGATGCACTGTGAATTTCCAGGGTTGGATATTATATTATAGATATGACAATATTTTTATTCCATTTATGTGAAAATTTCTGAAAGAACAAATCCGTGGATATTCAAAGCAGGTCAGTGGTTGGTGCCAGGAGTATAATCAGGAATTGGTTTGAAAGCACAGGAAGGTATTTCAGGGGTGGTACAAATGTAACACTAGATTGTGGTGATAGGTACACTACTGTAAAATCACAAAAATTATTTCCTTGCATGCTTATAATAAGTGAATTTTATTGTATGTATATTATACTTTAGTAAGGATTTTTTTTATTAGTGCATTTTAGTTACACAAAATTTTAGGGTTAATTTGGACATGATTACACAAATATGGAATAGTTTACTCTAATTCAGTCCCTAGTACTTCTTCTTTCCCTCCTCTCCTTCCTCCCCCTGTTCCCTTTCCTCTATTCTGCTTATCTTTCTTCTATTTATTTATAGTTTGTTTCTAAAAATTAGTGTCTGTGGATATACATAAAGGTGAGATTCACTGTGGAATATTCTTATATGAACATAAGAAAGATTGGTCAGATTCATTCCACCATTCTTCCCTTTTCCCATCCCTCCTCCCTCCCTCTCAATCTCCTCCCTCTATTCCACTGATCTCTCCTCTGTTTTCATGGAATTCTCACACCTATTTTTCTTTTATGCCCTTACTTTGGTCTAGCTTCCACATATCAAAGAAAGCATTTGACTTTGACTTTCTGGATCTGGCTTATTTCACTCAGTGCAATAGTCTTTAGTTCTATCCATTTACTACCAAATGCCATAACTTCATTCTTTTTCACAGTTGAATGATACTCCATGGTCTATATCTATGACTTTTTCTGTATTCATTCATCTGTTGAAGGCACCTAGGTTGGCTCTGTAGCTTAGCTATTGTGAATTCTGCTGCTATAAACATTGATATGGTTGCATTCCTATAGTATGCTGATTTTAGATCTTTTGGATATGTACCAAGGAGTAGGATAGCTGCATCATATATGATCAATAAATAATAAATGTTCGACATCTCTAGCAATCAGGGAAATGCAAATCAAAACTACATTGAGATTTTATCTCTTCAGTCAGAATGGTAATTATCAAGAAAATGATTAATAGTAAATGTTGGAGAGGATGTGGGGGAAAAGATACACTCATACATTGTTAGGGGAGATTGCAAGTTAGTGCAACCACTCTGGAAAGCAGTATGGAGATTCCTTAAAATGTATTTTTTTTAAACAAAAGGAAGCATAGAGTTAGATTTTCAAAAGTAAAATAGTTCATCTTGTATGTGGATGTTTTCTCTTCCCTGTTTCATTGTTTCTGTAACTCACACATGCTTCTTAAGATTATATCCCCCAAAATCTGTGACATGAGAACTTTTCTCAGACTCAACTTTGGGAAATATGTAGACTAAGACAGCCTTTTAAAAATTAGTTTTATTGAGGAATATTTTTAATTCACCCTTTTAGGTATATAATCTGATGGATCATAATAAAGTTATAGTCAGGCAGTTTCAATCAGAATCAAGAAAATTAATAATTCCATCACTCCAGAAAATTTCCATGTTCCACTTTGTTTTTAAGCCCCTATCCTCAACCCCAGTTCCTGGAAACCATGAATTTTACCTCATTCTTTATAGTTTTGCCTTTTTCAGAATGACCTATAAATACTATCATACATAAGCAGACTTTGGTGTCAATTTATCAGATTGGTTTATGTATCTGTCATCCTTTTTATTGATTGGTAGTATTCCATTGTATGGGTGTATTATAATTTGTTTAAGACACATTGGCTGAATATTTAGGCTGCTTTAAGTTTTTGAAATGCATAATTGTCACTAATGTAAACATTTAGGAATTTTTAAAAAGTAATAGATTTTTGTATATATTTTTGGGAAAAACCTAGAAACGGAATGACTCAGTCATACAGGGTGTATGCTTATAACTTTAAGAAACTGCCAAACTGTTTTTCAAGTTGTATTTTGCAATGTCTGAGAGTTGCAGTTGCTTCATATACTCATCTACACTTACTGTGGTTTTTAACTTGTCATTCTATTGTACGTACAGTAGAATCTCATTGTGCTTTTGGTTAGCATTTCCTTAATCAAAAATTATGAGAGAATCATTCCATGTGCTAATGTTTCATTCATGTGTCTTCCTTTGTGAAGTGTCTTTTCAAATAATTTTTCCTTTTAAAAAAATGTCCTTTTTTCCGTCTTATAAGTTGAAGAGTTATTTATACATGATGGATATAATCCTTTCATCATATATATGTTTTCTGACATATGTATTTCCTCCAATATATATTCTTCCAGCCTGTCTTGCCTTTTCATTTTATAATGGTTTTTTGAAGAACAAAGATTATTAAATTTGATGAAGACCAATTTGTTGATTTTTTTCCTTAAAGTTTGTAGCTTCCATTTCTTAAATTTTTGTTTACCTCAGGATTACTTAGATTCAAGATTAAACTTCTCTTCTAGAAGTTTTATGGTTTTATAGTCTCAGCTTTTACATTCAGGTCTGCAATACATTTGGATTACTTTTCCAGGTTGTGTTCTGCCTATTCTTATGTTGTGGTTCTTTTTTTGGACTTGAGTAGTTTCTTCACAAATGTGAGCTGATCAGTGTCTGCTGAAGAAATGAGGTGAACCTGAAGATCTCTAAGGCTTTTCTATGTAACTCATTTCCATCTGACACTGTGTCCTATTGATTCTAGCTGCTTCGTCTTCCAAAATTCTCCACTCCAATTTCCCAACTCAGGGAGAATGCCCTGCTGTTTGGCTTCCCTCTCCCTGTGCTATGGTCTGTAAACATTTTCTAGGCTGCGGTAAGAGGGGCAACCAAAGGGCACACCTAATTTTTCTTTGCTCAGTGATCACAATCCTATGCTATTTATTGTCTAATGCCTGAGACTTGTTTCCAATATTTTTTCCATTGTTTTTAGTTGTGTAAGATGGGAGGATAAATCCAGTGAGGATAAATCTAGTGACTGAAAAGGTGAAGTTTCCACATAAGGTTCTTATGCTTAAAATCTCAGCAATTAGGGCCTGAAAAATATGAAAGAGACAACATATACAAGAAAATGTGATGGAAATGGTGGAAACTTGCTTATTGTAATAAAAATTAGAGTTTGGACAAGAGAGAAATTGATGAGAAATATTCAAAGAACGTTTCAAGGAGTCTCTGAAACTTTAGGGTTAATGATGAATGATGTAGATAGAAACATTTTAGATTTTTTTAGCAAAAAGCTTTAAACCTGCAAAGCATAATGGAAAACACAAGGATATCCATGCATGAAAGATATGAGCAGAGCAGTAGAATTGGATTGAAGAAAATATAGCTATATACATTCATCAAATCTCAAAGCATTCTGGTATGGCATCGCCAGAGAAGAGACACTGGTTCTACCTGGCATCTTAAGTAGACTCATCTGGCAGTGGTGTGACGATGAAGTCAGAGATTTAAAATGAAGGAAGTATACTAAGATGTGTCTGCAGCAATTCAGGCACATATTTTAGTGTGTGACTGTCTAACAAAATCTACAAGAAAAATTTGAGACTTTTTGGAATTTGAGACATTTTGAAAGGATGAGATGAGATGGTTGGGTGACTGATAAAATGCAGTAGGTAAAGAAAAGTGATGGAGCTAATGTGCAAAGTATGTCGTGAGAGCATTCCATTTCAAATATGTCTCCTTAACTTTATTCTGAGGGTTTGTTAAAGCCAAGTTAGAGTAAACTAAAAAAAAAAAAAAAAAAAAAAAAAAATAGAATAATGTTTATAGCAAATCACATTATCATAGCCTATGACATTTCACTGAAATATGTATTTTTCTTGCTAAAACAAAACCCTTTCAAGTTTTTGCCAAGAATGTATTAAAATGCATCTCTAAAGACTGGGGAGAAGTTAAACTGAAAATGAATGAATGATCTCAGCTTCCTACTCACTGACTTTTGTGTTAATTTTATACAACTGAGAAAAATTTCTACTTTGTACAACAGAGAATCATAAAAGAAAACTAATCCAAACTTCTGAGGAAGAGGTATGTGAAAACATAAAGAACCATAACCCAAGGATGGAAATTTCCTGCAAATCTTCAATCCTGTTCACCGAGTCACAAGAACCCCTGACAACTGAAATGTACCCTTGAGCTCTGAGGGCGGCACCACTGGGTTGCATAACAGAATGGTGTTTTTCTCACTACATGTTAAAGTTAATGGAAATAAGATTTAGATTTGGTCTTATTTGAAAAAAGAAAAGAGAAAGAGGAAGTAATTGAGTTGAGATGGGTTTTAGCAATTATTCCAGTTTATGAGCCAAAGACATTGCTCTTCTTGGAGATGTCAGGCTTGGTGCCTGAGTGTTGAGCTGCAAGGCTAAGGCAGGCCTCATGGCTCTTGTATGTATAATGATACCTTTGTCCATTTTCTTTTCAAATCTGGATTTTTCTTTCCTTGACATCTTATTTATTCATCCTTCTGGGGACTCTTTCAAAGAAGAAAACTCACCCAGAGGAAAAATTCAAGCCAAGTCTAATTGACTAAACTTTCCTATGGCTCAATGCTGAGACACAAACCTTTTAAGGTTTTGCCAATTGGCAGGAGTTTTAATGACAGGCTTCCAGGATCAAAGCAAACCCTTTAACTTCTTTTCACAGTAAATTTATTGGTAACTATTGACATGTAAAATGCTCCCCAAGGAAGAAAGAGAAATCTGAAATTATTTGAACATTACCAAGTGTCCTAAGTAGAGAACCATTCAAAAATGTTCCCATTAATCTATAAACAAAGCATCAGGTCCAAAGAGAGATTGGGGCACATGCAATTGTTTTGCTATGAAATCTTGAGGAGCAAGCACTTTCAAATCTCACAGTTGGTATACAAATATAATGGGGAAGAATGTTTTTCAGTCCTTTGTTGAAATACCAACAATTTACAATAAAAAGGACCTACTGTGGGGATGAAACAAATCTACAATAAATGTGTTTGCTTCCCAAAGTCATAATTCCCTTTTGATTTCAAGAGAGATGACTCTGAGTGAGAGTAAAGGCTATGATAGTAGAAGGCAAAAGATTCATTGTCTAGCCCCTACTTGATTTATCAGTCAAGGTGCTATGACTTTAATCAAATCCCTTCTTTTTCTGAGTATCAGACCCTTAATCTGCAGAGTGAGGCAGCACATACTGCCTAGTTCTAAAAATACAAGTGCTGCTTTTCTTGCAGTCTAAAGTTTCTATAATTGGAAGAAGTAAAGTAAAAATTTCTATTACTGCAAGACAGGGTTTGCCAAATTTAACGTACATAGGAAGACATAGAAAACACACTTTGGGCTTCCATCCCAGCAATATTGATTAGATAGGTTTGGAACAGTTTATTGGTCAATGTTTTAAGTATCCAAGGTGATTCCTTGACATCTAAAGGTCATGTCAGCAACAAAGAATTTAGACAAAATCCTTCTTCCCTTTCACATTTAGTGTAGTTACAAAGATATTTTCTTATCAATTGAAATTGATGCTAAATTCCCAAAGCTGAATCAAGTAATGCCAAGTTCAAGAGAAACTGGAGTATAAAACTTAACATATCTCTACCACAGTTTTAGGAAGTGGAAGAATCCTCCAGAAATTGGTTCTACTCTCTCTCACTGTCAAATTTATACACGGAGAAGACTAGGAATGTGAGACTTGTTGTATCATGACTGTATGGAAAGAGGGAGAATGAGGGGGATGGTCCTTCACACTTTCATAAAACATGTTAGTTTTCTAACACGCCATAATCCTCTTCCCCCATCTTTAAAGCCCATATATAGGTTGAGACCTTCTCACATAATAGCAATCTGACTCTGACTCTTCTGTACCCTCAGATAACCTGGAATAATCTCCTTATATTAAAGTCAGTTGACTAGCAAGATTAATTGCATCTGTAACCTTAATTTCTTTGTCATGTGACATGACACAATTTTAGGTTCATGGAATTATGATGTTGACTTTTTGGGGGGAGGAGCATTCTATGTACCATACAAACCAAAAGAAGAGGATTCTAACAGAATCACCTTTTAAAGTTGGGGAGTCTATGAAAGGAGAGACTGGTTCTACCTTGACTAAAGATGTACCTTATTCTGAATACCCTGAACCTACCTAAGCTGTAGGAAATGGATGAATGGGGTGGCACAGATGAATGCGTTTCCCCTGGGACAAGGGACTTGAACATCTGTTTGGTACACTGCTCAAGGTATTTTTTGTGAGGATGTGGCTCTAAGATGTATGAGCTACTCCTGGTAGCTGTCTTGATTGAGGTTGGCATAACCCAGCACCAACCCCTATGCTTGGGAGTTAGCAATGCAGAAGTACCAGCTAATTTAACACAGCTTTTTGGTTTAGAGAGAAGCCTGTTTGTCACATTTCAGGAAATGTAGCCTTCAACTCTGATTTATTTTGTTCTCAATTCATAATCATATAGTTTTGCTAATCACACTTGAACTTGGTAAGGTAATGACTGAATTCTTCTTCCTCATTATTGCTTTCCAATAGGATCTGACTTATTGCCAGAAAAATATTCAAAACTCGAAAATAAGGCTGAAAGGTGAAAACCATATTCTGCCAATGTGATGCAGAGACAAAGGTCACCCAGAGATTATCTAGGAGTATGATTTCATTGTTTACAATTCATTAAAATTTCCAGACATAGTGGAGTTACTTGTGAACTTGCATATTTTTGTACAAGAGTGATATATATAATTTGTCTCTAATGAAACACATAATCCTAACAAATACTTCTGGAAAGATTTCTCTTTCATATCTCCTTTTGGGCTGTACCTCTTCTGCCCATGCCTGTGGAGAGACTCACTATACTTCCTCTTTCCTGTATGTTAGATAACCTTGGATTTAGTTGTGGTTAAATATTGACTTCCTAACCTCACATTGCAATTGGTTCCTTGATAGCCAGCATTAGTTCTTACTTATTTATACCCAGCATCTAGTACATTTTAAACATTATAGGTGCTCACACATGATTTTGGAATGTGATGAATTTTGAGGAGAAAAATCTGCTTTAGAAAAATAACTTACTGTATTGAAGAGAGATTACAGAGTGTTTGAAATGTTTAAAGATTCATCATGGTTGAATTGTATAGCATTTAGTGGAAAGGGATTAAAAGAGCCAATGTGAAGAACTGCAGTGGAGAATTGACAATAAGAGGACTATTTACATTTGAATAACCTTGGATTGGAGTACTTGTATTTGTGATGAGATACTAAAGGAAAATGAATTCCAATTAAGATAAGAAATCTTCACTGTCACAAGCTTAACAAAAACAGTCTAGAGATTTCTCTTTAAATGTTAACTTCACAGAAGTTAGTTATGACATCATAACATTTGAACTTCAAGGATAAATTTATTCAAAAGACTGTCATTTTAATCCAATTTTAGGCTTCAAGTAGGGTAGGCAGGATAAATTAAAATTCCTCAACAGCTATAAAAATTCAGTAATGGTTTAACATTAAATACTTTAGAGACAGAAATATATAGATAATATAGTCACTACTTTATCAAGTCATATTTTGAAATTTATTCATTCTTTCTAAAATATTAAATATTGTTATACATGGTGATAAGTGCCAATGAGTACAAAAAAGACTAGAACACTGTTTTACCTTGGAGTTTTGCCTTAATGGAGAGAACATTTCAGTTAGAAAGAGTGAAAGATATGGTATTTATTAAGGAAGTATACGCTAATAACAATTAATGATGATGAAGAAGACAACCCTGGGGGCTATGATGATAGTTATGCCCATTGAATAACTATGTTGTTTAAGGTAATTTGCATATTGAGTTCTCTTCATTCTGCAAGGAAAATATTTTTGATCTCCATTTTATAGTTGACAAATCTGAGTTTTAGTGAGACAGATAGAAATTGCAGAACTTTCTCTCAATTAATAGACAGCAGATTTTGGTTTCCCGCAAAATCTGTCTGATCAACTTTAGAGTCTGTTTTATTTATTTATTTATTTTTCCCCATTATGTCCTGAAATTTTAACCAGAAGAATCAAATATATTTTAAACCTTTTAGGTTAGAGAACTTAAACTTGTGCTGAATAGTATACTTTCGTGGACATTTCCATGTTGTTTTATGAGTATTTATAGTTTGATGACAACTTATATGAAATCTGTATAGTCCTCAGAATTGAAATGCAGGCAGTGGAGGATACTTCTTTTGGCTTCTGATAACATTTGTGTTTGTCACCTTCTCACTGCTATGACAAACACCTGAGAAAATCAACTTACAAAGAGCAAAGGAATATTTTAGCTTACGGTTTCAGAGGTTTAATTCCATGGTTGCATGTCTTTGTTGCTTTAGGCTTGTGGCAAGCAGTATATCATGGCAGGGGCATGTGGTGGAAGAGGACTGTTTACCCCATGGCAGCTGAGAAGCAAAAATAGAGAAGAAGGACTGGGGTCCTAATATCAGTTTCAAGGACATGTCTCCAATAACCTAACTTCCTCCAAATAAGCCCCACCTCTTAAATATTCCACCACCTTCCAATAGTGGGACATTCTATATCTAAACCTTTGAATCAATATTAAGTATAATTCATCATGTAATAGCATATTGTTTAATCTCCAGGTGTTGGAGTAGCTTCTGTTTTTTACTCTTTCATTTATTTCTAATTTCAATCCATTATGATCTGATAGAATACAAGGTAGTGTCTCTATCTTCTTGTATTTGCTTACATTACCTTTGTGGCATAATATATGGTCTATTTTAGAGAAGGATCCATGTGCTGCTGAGAAGAGAGTGTATTCGCTCTTGGTTGGATGGAATATTCTATAAATGTCCGTTAAGTCTAAATTATTGATTATGTTATTGAGGTCTATGGTTTCTTTGTTCAATTTTTGTTTGGAAGATCTGTCCAGTGGTGAGAGAGGTGTGTTAAAATCACCTAGTATTATTGTGTTATGGTCTATTTGGTTTCTGAAATTGAGAAGGATTTGTTTGACATACATGGATGAGCCACTGTTTGGGGCATAGATGTTTATGATTGTTATGTCTGGCTGATTTATGGTTCCCTTAAGCAATATGTAATGTCCTTCTCTCTCCCTTCTGACTAACTTTGACTTGAAGTCCACATTATCTGAAATGAGGATGGATACTCCAGCTTTTTTGCTGAGTCCATGTGCATAGTATGTTTTTCCCCATCCTTTCACCTTTAGTCTATGGGTATCTCTTTCTATGAGGTGAGTCTCTTGCAGGCAACATATTGTTGGATCTTTCTTTTTAATCCATTCTGTCAGTCTGTCTTTTGATTGATGAGTTCAGGCCATTAATATTCAGGGTTATTATTGAGATATGATTTGTATTCCCGGTCATTTGGCTCATTTTAATTATTTATTTTGACACGACTTGGTTCTTCCTTTATTTGACAATTCCTTTAGGATAGTTCATCCCATTGCTGATTTGCTTCTTTATTTTTCATCTCCTCCTCATGGAATATTTTGCTGAGAATGTTCTGTAATGCTGGCTTTCTTTCTGTAAATTCTTTTAGCTATTATTTATCATGGAAGCATTTTATTTCATCATCAAATTTGAAGGTAAGTTTTGCTGGATATAAGATTCTTGGTTGGCATCCATTTTCTTTCAGGGCTTGAAAAATGTTGTTCCAGGCCCTTCTAGCTTTTAGGGTCTGGATTGAAATCTGCTGATATCCTTATTGGTTTCCCCCTGAATGTAATTTGATTCCTCTCTCTTGCAGCCTTTAAAATTCTGTCTTTATTTTGTGTATTAGATATTTTCATTATAATGTGCCTTGGTGTCGGTCTGTTGTAATTTTGTGTATTTGGAGTCCTATAAGCCTCTTGTACCTGGTTTTCCATTTCATTCTTCAGATTTGGGAAATTTTCTGATATTATTTCATTGAACAGATTGTCCATTTCTTTGGTCTGTTTCTCTAAGCCTTCCTCAATCCCAATAATTCTTAAATTTGGCCTTTTCATGATATCCCATAGTTCTTGGAGATTCTGTTCATGATTTCTTACCATCTTCTCTGTTTGGTCCACTTTGTTTTCAAGGTTAAATATTTTGTCTTCAATATCTGATGTTCTGTCTTCCAGGTGTTCTATCCTATTGGCTATGCTTTCATGGAGCGCATTCAATAAAAGAAGTAAAAATCAACAAATAAATGACCTAACACTACAGCTCAAAGCCCTAGAAAAAGAACAGACCAACACCAAAAGTAGTAGAAGACAGGAAATAGTTAAACTCAGAGCTGAAATCAATGAAATTGAAACAAAAGAAACAATACAAAAAATTGACAAAATAAATAGTTGGTTCTTTGAAAAAATAAACAAAATTGATAAACCTTAGCTACTCTAACAAAGAGAAGATGAGAGAAAACCCAAATCACTAAAATTCGGAATGAACAAGGAAATATCACAACAGACACGATTGAAATACAAAACATAATTAGAAGCTATTTTGAAAATCTATACTCCAACAAAATAGAAAATTTCAAAGACATCAACAGGTTTCTAGAGACACATGGATTGCCTAAACTGAACGAGGAGGACATACACAATTTAAATAGACCAATTTCAAGTAATGAAATAGAAGAGGTCATCAAAAGCCTACCAACAAAGAAAAGTCCAGGACCAGATGGGTTCTCAGCCGAGTTCTACAAAACCTTTAAAGAAGAGCTCATTCCAATACTTCTCAAAGTATTCCATAAAATAGAAGAGGAGGGAACCCTCCCAAACTCATTCTATGAAGCCAATATTACCCTGATACCCAAACCAGACAGAGGCACATTGAGGAAAGAAAATTTCAGACCAATATCATTAATGAATATTGACGCAAAAATTCTCAACAAAATTTTAGCAAATCACATACAAAA
The DNA here is from genome assembly GCF_902686455.1 of Sciurus vulgaris. Taxonomy (NCBI): domain Eukaryota; kingdom Metazoa; phylum Chordata; class Mammalia; order Rodentia; family Sciuridae; genus Sciurus; species Sciurus vulgaris. The sequence continues at coordinate 64,996,993 of NC_136475.1, forward strand.
ATATATTAAAAAGATAGTGCACCATGATCAAGTGGGTTTTATCCCAGTGATGCAAGGTTGGTTCAACATCCGTAAATCAATAAATGTAATTCACCATATCAATAGACTTAAAGTCAAGAATCACATGATTATTTTAATAGATGCAGAAAAAGCATTTGATAAAATACAGCACCCCTTCATGCTCAAAACACTAGAAAAATTAGGGATAGTGGGAACATTCCTTAACATTATAAAAGCCATCTATGCTAAGCCCATGGCTAATATCATTCTAAATGGTGAAAAACTGAAAGCATTCCCTCTAAAAACTGGAACAAGGCAGGGATGCCCTCTTTCACCACTTCTATTCAACATCGTACTTGAAACGCTAGCCAGAGCAATTAGACAAACCAAAGAAATTAAAGGAATACGAATAGGAAAAGAAGAACTCAAACTATCCCTATTTGCGGATGATATGATTATATACTTAGAGGAGCCAGGAAATTCCACCAGAAAACTTTAAGAACTCACAAGTGAATTCAGTAAAGTAGCAGGTTATAAGATCAATGCTCATAAATCCAACACATTTTTATACATAATTGATGAATCTTCAGAAAGAGAAATTATGAAAACTACCCCATTCACGATAGCATCAAAAAAAATAAAATACTTGGGAATGAATCTCAGAAAAGAGGTGAAAGACCTCTACAATGAGATCTACAGTACACTAAAGAAAGAAATTAAAGAAAACCTTAGAAGATGGAAAGATCTCCCATGTTCTTGGATAGGCAGAATTAATATTGTCAAAATGGCCATACTACCAAAGTGCTATACAGATTCAGTGAAATTCCAATTAAAATCCCAATGATGTACCTTACAGAAATAGAGCAAGCAATCATGAAATTCATCTGGAAGAATAAGAAACCCAGAATAGCTAAAGCAATCCTTCGCAGGAAAAATGAAGCAGGGGGTATCACAATACCCGAACTTCAACTTTATTACAAAGCAATAGTAACAAAGACGGCATGGTATTGGTACCAAAATAGACAGGTAGATCAATGGTACAGAATAGAGGACATGGACACAAACCCAATTAAATACAACTTTCTCATACTAGACAAAGGTGCCAAAAATATGCAATGGAGAAAAGATAGCCTCTTCAACAAATGGTGCTGGGAGAATTGGAAATCCATATGCAACAGAATGAAACTAAACCCATATCTCTCACCATGCACGAAACTAAACTCAAAATGGATTAAGGACCCTCGGAATCAGACCAGAGACCCTGCAGATTATAGAAGAAAAAGTAGGTCCAGATCTTCAACATGTTGGCTTAGGACCCAGACTTCCTTAAACAGGACTCCCATAGCACAAGAAATAAAAGCAAGAATCAACCACTGGGATAGATTCAAACTAAAAAGCTTTCTCTCAGCAAAGGAGACTATCAGCAATGTGAAGAAAGAGCCTACAGAGTGGGAGAATATCTTTGCCAATCATACTTCAGATAGAGCACTAATCTCCAGAATCTATAAAGAACTCAAAAAACTCTACACCAACAATACAAATAATCCAATTGACAAATGGGCTAAGGAAATGAACAGACACTTCACAGAAGAAGATGTACAAGCAATCAACAAACATATGAAAAAATGTTCAACATCTCTAGTAATAATAGAAATGCAAATCAAAACCACCCTAAGATTCCATCTCACCCCAATTAGAATGGCGATTATCAAGAATACAAGCAACAGGTGTTGGCGAGGATGTGGGAAGAAAGGTACACTCATACATTGCTGGTGGGGCTGCAAATTAGTGCAGCCACTCTGGAAAGCAGTGTGGAGATTCCTTAGAAAACTTGGAATGGAACCACCATTTGACCCAGTTATCCCACTCCTTGGCCTATACCCAAAGGACTTAAAATCAGCATACTACAGAGATACAGCCATGTCAATGTTTATAGCTGCTCAATTCACAATAGCCAGATTGTGGAACCAACCTAGATGTCCTTCAATTGATGAGTGGATAAAGAAACTGTGGTATATATATACAATGGAATGTTACTCTGCCATAAAGAACGATAAAATTATGGCATTTGCAGGCAAAAGGATGAAATTGGAGACCATCAGGCTAAGTGAGATAAGCCAATCCCAAAAAACTAAAGGACGAATGATCTCACTGATAAGTGGATGTGACACATAAGGGGAGGGTGGGAGGAGTTAGTGTTAGGGTTAGGGTTAGGGAGGGGGGCAAGAATGGAGGAAGAAAGGACTGTTTAGAGGGAAAAGAAGGGTACGAGGGGTGGTGGGGAAGGGAAAAAAATAATAGAATGAATCAAACAACATTACCATATGTAAATTTATGATTATACAAATGGTATGCCTTTAACCTATGTACAAACAGACAAACAACATGTATCCCATTTGTTTACAATAAAAAAAAAAAAATAAGTCCACCAAAAAAAAAAAAAAAACAACAAAAAGTATACTTGGTTCTTTGAGGGAATAATTTTCTTGTAATTCTCTTGCCAGAGGAAGGAATTCCTTAACTATTCTAAATGTCATCAAAACAACATATCTGAAATTCTTAGAAAATGAGAAAATCCAATAACCCAAGACTTTCTGAGAAAAATCTGGAGAGCAATGGGACTCGTAGTTGCATTGTATTTAAAAACAAGACACAAGACCAAAGTGCAGACTCCCTTGCTTTCTCAAGGAAAAATTCAAAATTCAAACCCTAAAGCAGAAAGCCTTTGTAAATCAACAGAAGGAAAATAAAAAGACTATCAGAAGGGAATGCTCTTTACTGATCTATTCTGTCTCCAAATTTATCTCCACAAAAAGGACTATCTCCTTTAGACACAGGTGTTTTTACTTTCCTTGGTTGCTTCCTACAATTCTGACCGTAGGTATTTGGAAAGAGATAAATAAAAAAGGCCTTAAGCATTTAAATGAGTGGTTAGTATTGTGTCTGCCACAAATTAAAGTCCGTTATGCAACTACTTTATGATATATCACAAATGAGTGTTATTTGTTTTATTTACCAGACAATCATCTCATTTAGATTTAACTGTAAACTCTGTATTTTGGACAGCAGCTCCAATCTAAATTCAGACTTTTTGCCATTAGCTAAACTTGTTTGAATCTGTTTCTTACATGAGTGTCTTTGTAAACAATCAGAGATGTGGGTGTGTGGAATTTTGGAATTACTTCTCTTTCTTTCCTTTGATTGCTCCATTCTCCTGTGATCATGATTTCTCTGTCTGCAGTTTTCCATGGCACGGGTACCAAATCACATGTGAGCCTACAGCAGTTGGTCTTAGGTAGAAAACCAAGAAAATGGGAATTTCAATGTATTCAATGATCCTCTCCCAAAACAATACCTTAAGATTGCTGATATTTGTATCAGGTACACATTTTATAGTCGCTTTTTTGAAGGGGAATTATTTCATGTCCATTCTTGACAGAAGCAGAAACAAATTTTTAAAATTTTAACTAGTTGTTAAAATGCTAATGTTATACTAAAGAAACAGATTAAGTATCTTTATTGTATAAAATTTATCACTGGATAGCATAACCTAATAAATCAGCATATTTTGTAATTCTTTCTCTTTCATAAAAATCAAGCATCAAAATATCTTTCAGTTTTTAACATTATCTTTCGTACACTGCCACATTATTGTCATTGTATCTTTGTGATATAAAGATTTTCATGACCTTTTTTCATATTATTGCACAATAGTATAGTTTGCTTAATTTGAAAGATCTTGTTTTTATAAAATCACTCATATTAATTACATTTTTATAAATTTTACATATTCCTGGAATTTCAATAATCTTCTATAACACTTGGATAGAAATGCTTTGGTCAATGAATTTTGCATGGGGTGTTATGTCTATAGCACCTCAAGTAAAATAAAAAAACAACTAATTTTTTTTCCTTGAAGGTAAATCTGAAAAAATATCACAAACTGAGCCTTGTTGGAAGTATCAGTATGTTCATTTAATTATTAAAAAAAACTCACAATTTTTTTTCTAATACTTTTATTCTTCCATTAGCATTTACTGAGTCTTCAAACACTATTTGCTGGAATAGAAGGTATTTAGGTTATGTCCATTTTATCAATTTATGATTTCACCCAACTTTAATGTAGTATCAAGAACAAGTGTTTCCTCAGTAGTGTTCCATGTTTTAATAAGACATTAAAAACGTATAATAAGTTTGGTAAAACTCTGAATCATCACATTATATCAAACACTTCTGTGGAAAAAAAGTCATAAATTTTCTGTACGTCCTAGAAACTTGTATTAACTTTACTTGATGACTGCAACAATAGTCTTAAGAACAACCTTCACTGGAAATATTAACATTCTAAAAAGAAATAAAATCGATTCTTAAGTGAGTCTCTTTAGTAGATTTAAAAACTAACAGTTTTTCTGAGTGAATAGAATTCTTTTCTCCTAGTTTGATAATGATTCTATAAAACTTTTTTCCTTTATTTTAGAAAAAGTTATAAAATATACTTCAATGGAATAATCTTTAAGACAGTCCTTGTTTTTTCAAGTATAATAGAAATTCACATGGTTATAACTTTACCAATTGAACATTGTGTTAAATTTATCTAGAAGAAATGGTTTACCTGGTTTATCCTGACTTGGCAATGTATTTTTTCAAATATGTCTTGAATTCTGCCATTTTTTATATAATTGAATGTTTTGGGGAATCTAGGAATTTTGAAATGATAAGCATTTCAGACATTTTTAGGAAAGGCAATAATATCAGGTCTAGTACACATCAGTTGCCAATACAATTGTGACTTTTTTGGTAGGATTAAATGAAACTACTGTAGATTAATAGTATTTATAAAAAAAGTTTGCTACTCCAAATGAAGGAAATGAAATTTAAATGAAATTTAAATATGAGGAAAAGTTCCACATAAATTGAAGGAAAAGCAACTTATTTGAGTTTGGGGCTTAACTTCATTAGTAATAAATTCCTTTTTTGAAGATGCCATTTCCCATAAATTTGAAGTGGCTGTTACCTATAAATTTGATATTAGATAGTCAGGGTCTCATAATTGAAGCAGCATAATAAATAAAAGACAGTGTAAATGACTTAATGAAGTAACTATTTAGTAGAGGCATTGGAAGTGGAAGAAATCTGTTGCCAATATTTGGTTAAAAAGCTCTGATCAAAGAAGAGCTGTTGTGTTGTGAGCAGGGCCAAAGGTATTGTACAGGCTTTCAAACCAGGCCTGATAGGGAGGGAGAAGAAGGGAACTGGTAATCCATTCTCCGTCTTCTGTCTGTTTCTTCTAGGCTGAAGTGAATTAGAAACCCAGGTGTACAGGTGGTTGAGATTTGCCCTTGTAAAGCAGAGTAGCAAAGGGCAAATAATAGATAAAGGGTGAGGAGAGAATAGTTCACTGGGGTTAATTATGCTAAAATGAATGTATGGTAGATTTTTTAAAATATGACAGTTATCTAATATTTTCATATAGTAAAATAAAGATGATTATGGTGAAAGTATAGAGGTGAAAATGTCATGCAGTCCATAAAAGGAAAAAGAGTTCTTTCTGTACATGGGACAGATTGGTTCCACAATCTGGCTATTGTGAATTGAGCAACTATGAACATTGATGTGGCTGTATCTCTGTAGTATGTGGATTTTAAGTCCTTTGGGTATAGGCCAAGGAGTGGGATAGCTGGGTCAAATGGTGGTTCCATTCCAAGTTTTCTAAGGAATCTCCACACTGCTTTCCAGAGTGGCTGCACTAATATGCAACCCCACCAGCAATGTATGAGTGCACCTTTTTCCCCACATCCTCTCCAACACCTATTGTTGCTTGTATTCTTGATAATCTCCATTCTAATTGGGTGAGATGGAATCTTAGGGTGGTTTTGATTGCATTTCTCTTATTACTAGAGATGTTGAACATTTTTTCATATATCATGTTGATCACTTGTAGATCTTCTGTGAAGCATCTGTTTCATTTCCTTAGCCCATTTGTTGATTGGGTTATTTGTATTCTTGGTGTAGAGTTTTTTGAGTTCTTTATATATTCTGGAAATTAGTGCTCTATCTGAATTATAAAAATTAACAGAATAAATCAAAAGCTATACCCTAGGTAAATGTATGATTACACAAATGGTATGCTTCTGCTTCATGTACAGAAAAATAAGATGTATACCATTGTTTATAATACAAATGAATTTAAAAAAAAAACTATGATAAATCCACAAAGGAAAACCACTACACTAGTATGTGTTTTCCTCTATGGCCAATGTTCTATAAACAAAATGTTCTATTTGGGCCTGAGCTTCAAAATTGGTCACTGTTCTCATTTAGTCGTGAGGTCAACAGTCCTCACATTATACAACTTCAACCATCATGCTATAAGAAATCAGAACCAGAAATATAAAGTTAGCATTATTTTTTCAAATGAGCAAAAAAATTGCTAAAAATACATTATAACAAATGTAACAAGCCATAAGTTGATATACTACATTAACATTTGGTTTGTAAAAACTAAATAATTCATGAAAAAAATGATCAAATGCAATATTGAGGAATTAAAATTTATTTCATTTAGAAATAAGTAAATGTAATGTTGACAAGTGCTGTTATTCATAATATCTCTAATATACTTTCTCATGAATTTTCAAATCATGTATAATATATACATGTTAGAATTTTATATATTCCCCTATATTTAAATTGTATATAATTTGCATATCTATATGTGAGTTCTCAAATATATAAAATCTCAAAGGGCCATACACTATCAAAAGATGGCACAATTAACAGTTAGTTTTGAAACAAAGGAAACAGGGATGGTTTCTTAAAAATGAGGTAAAAACCAACATACTTGACACATATCTGATAGGGAACACTAGTAAACTAACCTTTTATAACTATATAAAATTATTTTAAAATCCCACCCCAAACATAGCATTCTTAAATTCAGATACCATCGGTGTATCTGAATTTTAATAAAGCAAAGATTTCTATAATGAACATACTAATTATAGAAGAGAATACTGAAAACAGCATATCAAAAATCATGTTTAATAAAATATCACTTTAAAATAACTGGTTCCCGTCTTTCTGAGGAAATGCTGAAGTAAACAATCATTTCATGCAGATCTGAGATCAGGGGGCAAGGCACTAAGATCTGAGGAACAGTGGGGAATCGCCAAGGAGTTAGAAGGTTGCCAGCTGCTGCCCTCCTGGGTCAAAGGCACTTTCAAAGGCAACTCATTGTCTGGCACCGATCTGGCCTGCGAGATTGAAAGCACTTCCCTGGAACCATATCTCTGCCTGGCATTAGCACCCTCTTGCACAAAGGCCTCAGCTTCACCCCAGGACTGGTTCTTTCCCACAGTGGTGAATCTGACTCTCCAGGGTGCTCAGATGCCTTCACTCATGGCAGAGCCTGCATTGGTGACTTCCTGCTCCTTCCTCCTGTAGTGTGCATGTCCTCAGAAGGAGGGCTGCCAGAGTCCCAGAAGAATAGGGCTGAAGCTTTATTGCCTAAATTCGTCGGTGTTCACTTAGAGTTGCAAATTTAGAATTAATAAAATTTAAGTTTTTACTTCTTAAAATTAAAAAAAAATTTCTCAATAAGTTAGGTATTCTTAAAAATGTGATGTTATTAATAATTGTTATGATTTTTCTACCTTCAATCTCAATACTTTACATTTTGAAATAAACTAGTTGCTAAATCAAAAAAAGATCTGTTGACTTGTGATTTAAAAATGGTTTCTAGCAAGATGTGGAATCATGCCAGGTGCCATTTTATGGGCCACCGTGGAGAACAGGGTGGTATTTTCAACTGTGGATATGCTGTATTCAAGAGTCATGATTTTATATTTTGGAAATGCTTTGTATCTTCCAAATCATAAACTGCCTTAAGATTTTTTTTTTTCAAATTTATAATTTATTGATAGGAATAAATAACTTTTTCACTGATTGGCATTGAAGTTGGTGAGCTCCATTCCTGGTTGTAAGCGTGTGATTATTTAAAAAATATTTTTAAATTTTTAAAAATAATTTTGAAGAACTTGAAAGTTGCAAAACTATTACAAGTATTTCCTTTATATTCTTTAACCCAGTTTCCCCTAGTGTGAAGTACTGTACACAAGTATACTTCATTTGCCAAAAATAAAAAATTAACAATGGCACACTGCTGTTAAATACAGACTACATTTGGGCCTATCCAGTTTTTTTTTTTTTTTTTTTCCTGGTAATGTCTCTTATATTTAAGATCCAATATGTGGGAAGGCTATTTGGGTTTCATCTTTTGAGAAATATTTGTTCTTTTACCTGCTTATTAGTTGGATCTTTTCGACATTGTTTTTCGAAGTGTTAAAATTTGTTTTCTTTTGGTACTGGGGATTGAACTCAGGGGCACTCAAGCCCTGAGCCACATCCCCAGCCCTATTTATATTTTATTTAGAGACAGGATCTCACTGAGTTACTTAGCACCTTGGTTTTGCTGAGGCTGGCTTTGAACTCATGATCCTACTTTCTCAGTCTCCTGAGCTGCTGGAATTACAGGCATGTGCCATCGTGCCCAACTTGACATTGTATTTTGAGTTCTTTTTGTATTGTGGATATTAATACCCTGTCAGAGAAGTAGCTGGCAAAGGTTTTTTGTTTGTTTGTTCGTTTATTTCCCCCATTCCTCAGGCTGTCTCTTCATTTTCAGTTGTTTCCTTTGCTGTTCAGGGACTTTTTATTTTGCTGGCATTCCCCTTATTGATTCTTGGTTTTATTTCTTGAGCTTTAGGAATCTTGTTCATGAAGTTGGTGCCCGTGATTTCATGATGAGCGTTGATCCCATGTTTTCTACTAGCAGTTGCAAGGTTTCAGGTCTAATTCCTAAGTCTTTGATCCATTTTTTCTTTACTTTTATGCAGAGTGAAAAAAGGGAACTCCTTGCATTTTTCTACAAACAGATATTCAGTTTTCCCAGCACTGTTTGTTTTAAAAGCTGTCTTGTCTACAACATATATTTTTGTCAAGTCGATGCCTGAGTATGTGGGTTCATCTCTGTGTCTGCTATTCCATTGTTCTTCCTGTCTGTTTTGATGCCAATAACAGTCTGTTTTTTTCTACTATAGCTCCATAGTATAATTTTAGGTCAGGTATCATGATGCCTCCTGCATCACTTTTCTTATTCAGAATTGCTCTGGCTACTTTGGTTCTCTGTTCTTCCAAATGAATTCAAGGACACTTTTTTCTTGTTCTGTGAAGAATGTGATTGGCATTTTGATTGGAATTGTGTTGAATCTATGTGCTTCTTTTGCTTTTGGTAATATGGCCATTTTCACAATATTAATCCTGCCCATCCCAAAGCATGGGAGGTCTTTCCATGTTCAATTTCTTACTTCGGTGTTTCTGTAGTTTTCATTTTAGAGAACTTTTACTTCCTTGGTTAAATTAATTCCCAGTTTCTTTCTTCTCTTCTGTTTTGTTTTTAAGTATATTGTGAAGGGGATGATTTTCCCTGATTTCTTTCTCAGCTGAATTGCTGTTGGAGTATAGAAAAGCTTTTGATTTATGAGTGTTGATCTTATATCCTGATACTTTGCTGAATTCATTTACTGGATATAGGAGTTTTCTGGTGGGAATTATTTTGGTCTCCTAGATATATACAGTATGTCCTCAGCAACAATGATATTTTGACTTACTCTTTTGTTGTTTGTATCCCTTTAATTGGCTCCTCTTGCCTGATTTGCTCTGGCAAGAATTTTAAGAACTATATTGAATAGAGTTGGTAAGAATGGACATGCTAGACTTTTTGCTGATTTTACAGAAAAAACTTTCCAGTCACTATGATGTTGACTTTGGGTTTGTGATATAAACCTTTATAATGTTCAGGTACATTCCTTCTAAGTCTAATTTTTCCAGTATTTTAAAATGAATCATTGTTGTATTTTATCCAAGGCCTTTTTCTGCATCTATTGAGATGATCATATCATTCTTTGTTCTTAATTCTATTTATGTGGTTGAATTAATTTATTAATTGATGTTAGCAAATTAATAAATAAATTAATTGATGAAACAACCTTGCATCCCTGGAATGAAGCCCCTCCTGATTATATTGTATTATTTTATTAATATGTTTTTTGAATGCAGCTAATATGTTTTTTTATTGTAAACAAATGGGTACAACTTGTTTCTCTATTTGTATATGAAGGAGAGGCATACCATATGTGTAATCATATATTTTATATAGGGTAATGGATTGATTCATTCCTGTTATTTTTTCTTACCCACCCTTTCCACCCCTCTTTTCCCTCTATACAGTCCCTCCTTCCTCCATTCTAGTCTCCCTCCCACCCCCCCATTATGTATCATCATTCCCTTATCAGCAAGATCACTTGTCCTTTGGTTTTTTGAGATTGGCTTATCTCACTTAGAATGATATTCTCCAATTTCATCCATTTGCTTGCATTGCCATAATTTTATTATTCTTAGGGCTGTGTAATTCTACTATATATATATATATATATATATATATATATATATATATATATAGTTGTATTTTATCCAAGGCCTTTTCTGCATCTATGAGATGATCATATCATTCTGTTCTTAATACAAGAATACATATATATATATATATATATATATATATATATATATATACACACACACACACACACCACAGTTTCTTTCTCCATTCATCAGTTGAGGGGCATTTAAGTTGGTTCCACAATCTGGCTATTGTGAATGAGCAGCTATGAACATTGATGTGACTGCATCACTGTAGCATGCTGATTTTAAGTACTTGGGTATAAACTGAAGAATGGGATCGCTGGGTCAAATGGTGGTTCCATTCCAAGTTTTCTAAAGAATCTCCACCACTACTTTCCAGAGTGGCTGCAGTAATTTGCAACCCCACCAGCAATGTATGAGTGTACCTTTTTCCCCACATCCTTGCCACACCTTTTGTTGCTTGTATTCTTGATAATCTCCATTCTAATTAGGTGAGATGGAATCTTAGGGTAGGTTTGATTTGCATTTCTCTTATTATTAGAGAGATATTGAACTTTTTTTCCAATATCTGTTGATTGCTTGTAAGATGTTCTTCTGTGAAGTGTTTGTTCATTTCCTTAGACCATTTGTTGATTGGGTTATTTGTATTCTGGGTGTAGAGCTTTTTGAGGTTCTTTATATATTCTGGAAATTAGTGCTCTATCTGAAATATGTGTGGCAAAGATTTTCTCCCACTCTGTAGACTCTCTCTTCACATTGCTGATAGTTCCTTTGCTGAGAGAAAGGTTTTTTAGTTTGAACCCCAGTTATGGATTCTTGCTTTTATTCTTGTGCTATGGGAGTCATGTTAAGGAAGTCTGATCGTAAGCTGACATGTTGCAAGATTTGGGACCTACTCTTCTTTCTATAAGCTGCAGGGTCCTTGGTCTGATTCAAGGACCTTGATCCACTTGAGTTGATTTTTGTGCAGAGTGAGAGATAGGGGTTTAATTTAATCCTGCTGCATATGGATTTCCAGTTTTCCCAGCACCATTTTGTTGAAGAGGCTATCTTTGCTCCATTTGCAATATTTTTGGCATCTTTGTCTAGTTATGAGAAATTGTACCCTTTCATTTGGATTTGTGTCCGTGTCCTCTATTCTGTACCATTGATCTGCCTGTCTATTTTGGTGCCAATACCATGCCGTTTTTGTTACTATTGCTTTGTAGTATACTTGAGTTTCTGGTATTGCAATACCCCTGCTTCACTCTTCCTGCTAAGGTTTGCTTTAGCTATTCATGATGAATTTCATGATTGCTTGCTCTATTTCTGTGAGGGACATCATGAAATTTTAATGTGGAATTGCATTGAATATTTATAGCACTTTTGGTAATATGGCCATTTTTGACAATATTAGTTATGTCTATTCAAGAACATGAGAGATCTTCCATCCTTTTAAGGTTTTCTTTAATTTGTCTTTTTAGTGTTCTGTAGTTCTCATTGTATAGGTCTTTCACCTCTTTTGTTAGATTGATTCCCAAGTATTGTATTTTTTCAAAGCTTATTGTGGAATGGGGTAGCTTTCCTAACTTCTCTTTTCTGAGGATTCATCACTTATGTATAAAAAGGCATTAGATTATGAGCATGACCTTATATCCTGCTACTTTACTGAATTGACTTATGATTTCTTTAAAGTTTTCTAGTGGATTTCCCGGTTCCTCTAAGTATCTAATTCTGTCATTAGCCAATAGGGATAGTTTGAGATTCTTCTTTTCCTATGGTGTCCCCTTTAATTTCTTTGGTTTGTTAATTGCTGTGGAATAGAAGTTTCGAGGACAATGTTGAATAGAAGTGGTGAAAGAGGGCATCCCTGCCTTGTTCTAGTTTTTAGGGGAATGCTTTCAGTTTTTCATCATTCATAATGATATTGGCCATGGGCTTAGCATAGTTGGCCTTACAATGTGAAGGAATGTTCCCACTATCCCTATTTTTCTAGTGTTTGAGCATGAAGGTGTGCTGTATCTTATCAAATGATTTTTCTGCATCTATGGCATTAATCATGTGATTCTTGACTTTTCAGGTCTGTTGTTATGATGAATTACATTTTTTTATTTTGAATGTTGAACCAACCTTGCATCCCTGGGATAAAACCCACTTGATTTTGGTGCACTATCTTTTTAATATATTTTTGTATGTGATTTGCTAAGATTTTGTTGAGAATTTTTGCATCCATGTTCATTAAGGATATTGGTCTGAAATTTTCTTTCCTCGATGTGTCTCTGTCTGGTTTAGGTATCAGGGTGATATCGGCGTCATAGAATGAGTTTGGGAGGGTTCCCTCCTCTTCTATTTCATGGTATACTTTGAGGAGTATTGGAATGACCTCTTCTTTAACGGTTTTGTAGAACTTGGCTGAGAACCCATCCTGTCCTGGACTTTTCTTTGTTGGTAAGCTTTGATGACTTTCTTGTATTTCATTATTTGAAATGTTCTATTTAAATTGTGTCGGTCCTCCTGGTTCAGTTTAGGTAATTCATATGTCTCTAGAAATCTGTTGATGTCTTTGAGATTTTTTTATTTTGTTGGAGTATAGAATTTTTGAAAATAGCTCCTAATTATGTTTTGTATTTTCACTCGTGTCGTTGTGATATTTCCTTGTTCATCCAATTTTAATAATTGAATTTTTTTCTCTCCTCTCTTTGTTGTGGCTGAGCGTTTATCAATTTTGTTTTATTTTTTCAAAGAACCAATTTTTATTTTGTCAATTATTTTTATTGTTTCTTTTGTTTTCAATTTCATTGATTTCATGTCTGATTTTAAACTATTTCCTGTCTTCCATTACTTTTGGTGTTTTGCTCTGTTCTCTTTTTTAGGGCTTGAGCTGGTAGTGTTAGGTTGTTTATTTGTTGATTTTTCTACTTTTATTGAATGCACTCCATGAAATAAATCTTCCTCTGATTACTGCTATCATAGTGTCCAAGAGATTTTGATATGGATGTATCTTTGTTCTCGTTACATCTAAGAATTTTTTTTTCCCCCTGATGTCTTATGTTATCTATCATTCAGTAGCATATTATTAATCTCCAGGTGTTGGAGTAGTTTCTGTTTTTTTATTCTATCATTTATTTCTAATTTCATTTCATTATGATCTGATATAATACAAGGTAGTATCTGTATCTTCTTGTATTTGCTAATAGTAGCTTTTGGCATAACGTGGTGGTTCTATTTTAGAGAAGGATTCATGTGCTGCTGAGAAGAAAGTGCATTCACTCTTTGTTGGATGGTATATTCTATCAATGTCCGTTAAGTCTAAATTATTGATTGTATTATTGAGATCTATGGTTTCTTTGTTCAATTTCTGTTTGGAAGGATTTGTCTAACGGTGAGAGAGGTGTGTTAAAATCACCTAGTATTATTGTGTTTTGTTCTATTTGATTCCTGGAATTGAGAAGGATTGTTTGAATTACATGGATGAGCCACTGTTTGGGGCATAGATATTATTGATTGTTATGTCTTGCTGATTTATGCTTCCCTTAAACAGTATGAAATGTCCTTCTTTATCACTCTGACTAACTTTGGCTTAAAGTCCACATTATCTGTTATGAGAATGGATACTCTGGCTTTTTTTGCTGTGTCCATGTGCATGGTATGTTTTTCCCATCCTTTCACCTTTAGTCTGTGGGTATCTCTTTCTATGAGATGAGTTTCTTGCAGGCAAGCATGTTGTTGGATCTTTCTTTTTAATCCAATCTGCCAGTCTATGTTTTTTGATTGATGAGTTCAGTCCATTAATATTCAGGGTTATTATTGAGATATGATTTGAATTCCCAGTCATTTGGCTCATTTTGTTTTTTGACATGACTTGGTTTCTCCTTTATTTGGCTATTCCTTTAGGGTAGTTCCTCCCTTTGCTGATTTACATCATTGTTTTTCATCTCTTCCTCATGGAATATTTTGCTGAGAATCTTCTGTAGTGCTGGCTTTCTTTTTTTTAAATTCTCTTAGCTGTTGTTTATCATGGAAGGATTTTATTTTGTCATTGAATCTGAAGGTAAGTTTTGCTGAGTATAAGATTCTTGGTTGGCATTTTTCTTTTTCAGAGCTTGAAAATATTGTTCCAGTCCCTTATAGCTTTTAGGGTTTGGGTTGAAAAATATGCTGATATCCATATTGGTTTACCCCAAATGTAATTTGATTGTTTTCTCTCGCAGCCTTTAAAATTCTGTCTTTGTTTTGTATGTTAGGTATTTTCATTATGATGTGCATTGGTGTGGGTCTGTTGTAATTTTGTGTATTTTGAGTCCTACAAGCCTCTTGACTTGATTTTTCATTTCATTCTTCAGATTTGGGCAATTTTCTAATATTATTTCATTGAATAGATTGTTCATTCCTTTGGTTTGTTTCTCTGTGCCTTCCTCAATCCCAATAATTCTTAAATTTGGACATTTCTTGAATCCCATAATTCTTGTAGATTCTGTTCATGATTTCTTACCATCTTCTCTGTTTGGTCAACTTTGTTTTTCAAGATTAAATATTTTGTCTACATTGTCTGATGTTCTGTCTTCCAGGTGTTCTGTCCTATTGGTTATGCTTTCTATGGAGTTTTTAATTTGGTTTATTGTTCCCTTCATTTCAAGGATTTCTATTTGTTTTTTTTTTTTTTTCAGGTATCTCTAACTCTTATGGAAATGATCTTTCACTTCCCGCATTTGCTCTTTGAAACTGTTGATTGGTGCCATCATTCAATGCATACATTTGCCCTTTCATCTCATCATTTGCTTCTCTGATCATTTTAATACGTACAGTCTGTACTCCCTTTCTGATATTTCTTCCGCCATGCAGTCATTAGGTTTTATTGTTGTAGCATCTAAGTTTGTTGGGGACATTTTCTTCCCTTGTTTTCTCATATTGGTCAGGTATCTACCCCTCTAGTAGTGAAACTCAGATATTTCAGATTTCCTCTATTGACTTACCGTGTCCCTGTAGATTTCCAATAACTCACCTCCTAGACTTCAGTAGCCTGATGTCTTGGAGTAACTTGATAATGTGATGCTCAGCAAGGAAGCTAGCCCTCTAGGGGTGGTGGCCTTCAGGTGGGGTATATTCCCTGCTGGTGGGCAGAGGCACCTCCACTTGTTGACCAATGGTCAGACAAAGTGGTACTAGACTGTGGGTTGAGGCATGGCTAGTCTGGGCCTGTGTTTCTGATTCTACCACCCTGGTGGGGAAGATTCACTTGGTGGGGAAATCTCACTGGGCAGCTCTCCTCTGAGAAGTTCCCTTCAGTCTAGAAGTACTGCCTGGGTTGGGCAGCCCTCCTCTGCGACATTCCCTGTGGTCCGGACCTACCGCCTCTGCCAGGGAGCCTCATCCTGCGAGTGAGTCTCTCGCTGGGCGGCCCTCCTCCGAGAAGCCACCTGGGGTTCTAATATCTTATTAAGGAATTTTTTGCATCTTTTTTCATACGCTAGACTGGTCTGTAGTTTTCTTTTTGAGATGGTTCTTTATCTGTTTTTGATATCAGGATTATACTGGCTTCATAGAATGTATTTGGGACTGTTCCTTCCCTTTCAATTTCATGGAATAATTTCAAAGAGACAGGTATTAGCTCTTGTTTAAAGGTTTAGAAGAACTCAGCTGAGACTCCATCTGGTTTTGGCCTTTTCTTTGATGGGTTTTTTTTTTTTTTTAAACAGGGATTGAACCCAGGGGCAGTTAACCACCGAAACACATCCCTAGCCATTTTTATAATTTATTTTGGAAGAGGGTCTTACTAATAAGCTTTTAATTGCTGTTCCAATTTCATTTTTTGATATTGGCCTGCTTAGGTTTCTTTATCTTTCTGTTTCAATTTAGATAGGTCACATGTGCCAATGTCTTCTAGATTTTTCAGTGTATTGGAGTATAAATTTTCAAAATTGTTTCCAGTGGTCCTCTGGATTTCAGAAGTTTCAGTAGTAATAATCTCCATTTTCATTTCTAATTTTGTTGACTTGGGGTTTCTTTCTCTTTTGGTTAGTTTGGTTAAGGGTTTGGGTTTATCAATCTTATTTATCATCTCAAAGAACCAACTCTGTTTCATCAATCCTGTGTATCATTTGTTTGTTCTGAATTTCATTAATTTTGGCTCTGATTTTTCCTTTTATTGATTTGGGGGTTAGTTTGTTCTTTTTCTAAGGCCTCAAGGTAGAGCAAAAGCTTATTTATTTGGGATTTTTCTATTTTTTTTTTTTAGGTAGACAATGCAGTAAATTTTCCTCTTAATATTGCTTTCATACTTTCCCAGAGATTTTGATATGTTGTATCTTTGTTTTTATTTTTTTCAAAGAATTCCTTGGTTTTCTCTCTTATTTCTTCTTCACTTAAAAGAGTATTGCTTAATTTCTGTGTGTTTTTGGTTTTTATTAATTTTCTTACTGTTAACTTCTAGTTTGATTCCATTATGATCCAATAGCATTATATTGAAAAGAAATTTTTTGGTATTTGCTGACTTGTATTGTGACCAAAATATTGTCTATTTTGGAAAAAGTTATATGTGCTGCTTAGAAGGCGGCAAATTCAGCTGTTTGGTGTTGAAATATTTGTTAGATGTCTATTAGGTACATTTGATTTATAGTATTGTTTAAGTTAGATATATCTTTGTTGATTTGATGCTTCGATTAACTTTCTATTATTGATAGGGGTATGTTGCCATCACTCAGCATTATTGTGTTGTGATCTCTCTGGAATTTAATGTCAAGAAATTTTTTTTTTTTTAAATACAGTTAGGTGTGCTGGTATTTGGGGCATATATATTTGTATTGTTATATCTTCTTGTTGGATTGTTCCTTTCACCAGGATGCAACGAGGTTCTTTGTGTCTTTTGATTAGTTTTTGCTTCAAATCAACTTTGTCAGACATAGAACAGCTACTCCAGCTTGTTTACAGACTCCATTTGTGTTAATATTTTTTCCATCCTTTTACCTACAGTCTATGAGTGCTTTTGCCTATGAGATCAGTGTTTTTGCATACAACATTTAGTTGGATCTTTTTTTTTTTGACCCATATTCTGCTAATCTATGTCTTTTAATGGAGGATTCAAGACCTTTTATATTCAGTGCTCTTATGAATATGTGTTTGTGGTTTAATGCCATTTGGATTTTTTGTTATGTTTAATTCTGTCTTGATTCTCATTTAGATGATTAATCTTCTATTCATCCTCATCTATTTGGGAATTGTTTTTGGGTTCCTCTATGTGCAAAATTTTTGATAACTTTTGTAGTACTGGTTTGGTTGTTGTGAATTCTTTTAGTTTATCCTTGTTATGGAAAGTTTTTTTATTTCCTCATGAAATATGAAAGAGAGCTTTGCTATGTATAGCAATTTGGTTGGCAATTGTTTTTTCTGTTAGAGCTTGAATATCTCATTATTTTAGTGTCTCTTTTTAGTATCTGTATTGAGAAGTCAGAATTGAGCCCTACTGGATTATCTATAAATGTGTCTTGATGTTTCTCTCTTGAAGCTTTTCATATTCTTTCCTTGTTTTCTATGTTAGGCATTTTGATTATGATATGTCTTGGAGTACTTCTCTTCAGATCAGGTCTATTTAGGGTCTTACATGCTTCCTGTATGTGGATGTCTATCTCCTTTATAATATGTGGAAATTTTTTTCTGTGACTCTCATTGAAAATATTCTTAATGCCTTTAGCTTGTATTACCATGTTCTTTTCTATACCAGTGATTCTGTGGTTTGGTCTCTCGATGTTGTCTGAGATTTCCTAGATATTCTGGTTGTGTTCTATTATTTCTTCCCCTTTATTGTATTCTGTATACTCAGATTCATGTATTCTTTCTTAAGTTTTTGAGGGTTCTGTCCTCAAGGACTGAAGTTCTATTTCTGTGCAATCTAATCTGTTGGTGATGCTCTCAAGCGAAGTTTTAATTTAATTCATTGTGTCTTCCATTTCCAGGAATTCTGACTGGTTCATTTTCAATCTTTCTATTTCTTCATTGAAATGATCTTTTGTCCCCTGTATGTTCTCTCTTGATTCATTCCTTAGGTCCTAATTAGTTCATTAAACATTTTAATAATCAATTTTTTCAATAATCTTTCTATGGAATTTCATCTTCTTCATATCTGTGGGATCCTATTTTGGGGGTTTGAATTCTGGAGGGATTTGTTTACTTGATTCCTCATGTTCTCAGAGTCCTAGAATTGTCCCCAGTTGAGTTGATTCCCCTTCCTCATATATATATGTATATATATATATATATTATATTTATATATATACGATCCTTTATTATTTCTAGGATTTTTGATATGTGAGTTGATTTTGAACAGTAGGACCTGAAATTCTCCCTTGACATTCCTTGGTTGAGGTCTAGTTTTTTTGGTTGGGTGGGTTTCGTCAATTCCATTAGTTGAAGTAATGTTTTGGCTCAGATGGGGATAGATCATGTATGGGATGAAATTTATTGTTGCTGTTGCTTGATTGTGAGTGTTTCTCAGCAGCAGGCTCTCTAGGTTGTTGATCATGAAGTGTCCTCATAATTTTCCAGCCCTCTCAGTAGAGATGGATTAGCACTAATATCAGCTGGATGTACAGTTCCTGGGATAAATGTCCAGTAGTCGACTTGACAGTCTCTAATGGTAATTTGTTGCCACCTATGTAGGAATGTGGTTCAGGAACTTATTATCAGTACCAGCAATACAAAACTGCTGCACTAGATACAGGCATTCAACATATATTATATATTTGTATTAATAATCATAGCAACATGAATGGTGTCTGGTTACATAAACTATATAATTATATTATTTGTGGATTGCAGTTTTTTAAGCAAAGAGAAAACAGGTGGGAATTTAGTGAAAGTTTGAAATATTTTCAAAAAGCAATTAGAGGAGAAGCAGTGGTAGATAGCAGATGTCAGTTGTAAGAAATAGGATAAAAGATTTACAGAGAGTAATAAAATAAGAGAGGATGTGGGAGCAGGAAAATTTGGTTGTAAGGGAGGAAGAGGGGAATGAAGGGGAGATAAGAGGCATGAGAAACAAAGTATGGACAAACTAGCAACTGTAAGATCAAAACAGCTTGAAACTGTATATAATTGATCCCCACATAAGGCAAATCAAAGTCAAATCATAAATAGGTGCAGAAGGAAGCAATTAATGTGGAAGTCAAATTATATGACTATACACACTTTTTTTTAGCTTTTCATGGCGTGAATACCGATGTATATATATGCAACAAAAATCATACTAATGGAAAAAAGTAAAAAGCAATACAACTCATCAAGTGATGTTTGAAAAAAACTCAAATAATAAAAAGAATAGATTAAACATGGGAGGATGAAGAAAACAAGAAATGAGGAAAGAAAAGAATAAACAATAAAACAACAAAGAGTAAGAAATGAAAAATCTTGCTAAAAAATAAAGGCCTTATTTCAACTAAGGTGGTCAAAACTCTTGGCAGAGACTGATGTTCATTCTTGGTATTTGTTTTTGGCTTTGCAACTGCTGGGTCCCGGAGTGGGAGTTATTAAGCCCAACATCTTTGTGTTCTCTCTGAGCTGCCAGCTTTTGTGGTGAGGAGGAAAGGCTGGTGTAGTAGATCTCAGCTTCTAGTCTCCCAGTATACAGTGGGGTGGTAAGTTTGGGTGTTGACAAATTGTGTGTTTCTGTGGTTGGTCCTTGCTGAGTTCTAAATCGGAAATTCCAGTAATTGGGGTTTGTTCTAGATCAAAGTTTGGAACTCTGTGAATGGGTCTGTGAGAATTTCTCTACACTCCCTATTGGGGGGGGGGGGGCGGCAGTCTCTGCATGATGTCTGCATCTCTTGGGTCTCTGGTAAAACTCGCTTTTAGAGTGTAGGGATAAAACCTCCACAGGTTTTGCCTTCCCTCCTGTGAATAAGAAATACTGGGTAACTGTCCTTGATTGCACATACTCCTCTGTAGCTATTATAGTGCCAGCCACAGTGAGCCACAGTAGACAGTTTCTCCCTTGACATCCAGAACCTGAATGGTCAAAGCAAACTTCTCTTTGTTCCTGTTTCAGTCTCTCTGGATTAGCACCAAGGAAATAGTTAAAATCAGAGCCAAAATCAACGAAACTGAAACGAAAGAAACAATTGGAAAAATTAACAAAATAAATAGTTGGTTCTTTGAAAAAATAAACAAAATTGATAAGCCCTTAGCCACACTTACAAAGAGAAAGAGGGAGAAAACTCAAATTACTAAAATTCAGAATGAACAAGGAAATATCACAACAGACACAAGTGAAATACAAAACATAATTATTTTGAAAACCTATACTCCAACAAAACAGAAAACCTCGAAGACATCAACAAGTTTCTAGAGACATATGAATTACCTAAACTGAATGAGGAGGACATACACAACTTAAATAAATCAATTTCAAGCAATGAAATAGAAGAGGTCATCCAAAGCCTACCAACAAAGAAAAGTCTGGGACCAGATGGGTTCTCAGCCGAGTTCTACAAAACCTTTAAAGAAGAGCTCATTCCAATACTCCTCAAAGTATTCCATGAACTAGAAGAGGAGGGAACCCTCCCAAACTCATTCTATGAAGCCAATATCACCCTGATACCTAAACCAGACAGAGACACATCGAGGAAAGAAAATTTCAGACCAATATTCTTAATGAACATGGATGCAAAAATTCTCAACAAAATTTTAGCAAATAGCATCCAAAAATATATTAAAAAGATAGTGCACCATGATCAAGTGGGTTTCATCCCAGGACTGCAAGGTTGGTTCAACTTCAGGAAATCAATAAATGTCATTCAATATATCAACAGACTTAAAGTTAAGAATCACATGATTATTTCAATAGATGCAGAAAAAGCATTTGATAAATACAGCATCCCTTCATGCTCAAAACACTAGAAAAAATTGGGGTAGTGGGAACATTCCTTCACATTGTAAAGGCCATCTATGCTAAGCCCATGGCCAATATCATTCTAAATGGTGAAAAACTGAAGGCATTCCCCCTAAAAACTGGAGCAAGGCAGGGATGCCCTCTTTCACCACTTCTATTCAACATCGACCTTGAAACTCTAGCCAGAGCAATTAGACAAACCAAAGAAATTAAAGGGATACGAATTGGAAAAGAAGAACTCAAACTATCCCTGTTCACTGATGACATGATTATATATTTAGAGGAACCTTGATATTCCACCAGAAAACTTTTAGAACTCATAAGTGAATTCAGTAAAGTAGCCGGTTACAAGATCAATGCTCATAAATCCAATGCATTTTTATACATAAGTGATGAATCTTCAGAAAGAAAAATTAGGAAAACTGCCCCATTCACAATAGCATTGAAAAAAATAAAATACTTGGGAATCCATCTCACAAAAGAGGTGAAAGACTTCTACAATGAGAACTACAGAACACTAAAGAAAGAAATTAAGGAAACCTTAGAAGATGGAAAGATCTCCCATGTTCTTGGATAGGAAGAATTAATATTGTCAAAATGGCCATACTACCAAAAGTGCTACACAGATTCAATGCAATTCCAATGAAAATCCCAATGATGTAACTTACAGAATAGAGAAAGCAATTATGAAATTCATCTGGAAGAATAAAAAACCCAGAATAGCTAAAGCAATCCTCAGTAGAAAGAGCGAAGCAGGGGGTATTGCAGTACCAGATCTTCAACTCTATAACTCTATTACAAAGCAATAGTAACAAAAACAGCATGGTATTGGTACCAAAATAGACAGGTAGATCAATGGTACAGAATAGAGGACATGGACACAAACCCAAATAAATACAATTTTCTCATACTAGACAAAGGTGCCAAAAATATGTAATGGAGAAAAGATACCCTCTTCAACAAATGGTGCTGGGAAAAATGGAAAACTGTATGCAATAGAATGAAATTAAACCCCTATCTCTCACCCTGCACAAAACTCAACGCAAAATGGATCAAGGACTTTGGAATCAGACCAGAGACCCTGCATCTTATAGAAGAAAAAGTAGGTCCAAATCTTCAACATGTTGGCTTAGGATTGGACTTCCTCAACAGGACTCCCATAGCACAAGAAATAAAAGCAAGAATCAACGAATGGAATAGATTCAAACTAAAAAGCTTTCTCTCAGCAAAGGAAACTATCAGTAATGTGAATAGAGAGCCTACAGAGTGGGAGAATATCTGTGCCACTCATACTTCAAATAGAGCACTAATTTCCAGAATATAAAGAATTCAAAAAACTCTACACCAAGAATACAAATAATCCAATCAACAAATGGGCTAAGGAAATGAACAGACACTTCACAAAAGAAAATCTACAAGCAATTAACAGATATATGAAAAAATGTTCAACATCTCTAGTAATAAGAGAAATGCAAATCAAAACTACCCTAAGATTCCATCTCACCCCAATTAGAATGGGCATTATCAAGAACATAACAACAATATGTGTTGGCGAGGATGTGGGGAAAAAGGTACACTCATACATTGCTGGTGGGGTTGCAAATTAGTGCAGCCACTCTGGAAAGCAGTGTGGAGATTCCTCAGAAAGCTTGGAATGGAACCACCATTTGACCCAGCTATTCCACTCCATGACCTATACCTAACAGACTTAAAATCAGCATACTACAGAGATACAGCCACATCAATGTTTATAGCTGCTCAGTTCACCATAGCCAGATTGTGGAACCAACCTAGATGCCCTTCCGTTGATGAATGGATAAAGAAACTGTGGCATATATATACAATGGAATATTACTCTGCCATGAAGAATGATAAAATTATGGCATTTGCAGGCAAATGGATGAAATTGGAGAATATCATGCGAAGTGAGATAAGCCAATCTCAAAAAACTGAAGGACGAATGATCTCGCTGTTAAGTGGATGAGGACATATATATGCGGGGTGGGAAGGGTTAGCATTAGGGTTAGGGTTTAGTTTAGGGTTTGGGATGAGGAGGGTGGTAAGAATGGAGGAAGGAAGGACTGCATAGAGGGAAAAGAGGGGTGGGAGGGGTGGGGGGAAGGGAAAATAATTAAAAAAAAGGAAATATCTAGTCCATCCTCAGTTCACAGAAATAGAAACACAGGGTCAGAAACAGAAGGGTAAGAAGCAAGCCTAGGACCTGAACCCTCAGGTTCATTTCAATGAAACATAGTTGATAGTCAGAAAACTTTACTCTAGAGGGAGCATCATGACCAAAAGTACAACTTTTAGACAGAACTGGTGTCACTTTTTAATTCTTCCACCTATGAAATGTAGACTTTCTTTTATTGCCAATATCTTAATTTGTGAAGTCAGAATACCAATTCTCTCCCTTTAGGGATGATAAAAGTTTTAGAGAAGGTACTATTGATGAAATGGATCATTTGGTAAATCACTTATTAAAGTCCTATATTAGTGCCATGTATACAGTAAATTAGTTATAGTTAGGAGTCTGGACTCTGGAATACCAAGAACACTGGTTTCAAATCATTATTATTTCATTAGAGCTAAGTGAGATGGGAAAATTTGACTTCTTTAGTCCTTGGTTTTTCTTATTTAAAAAAAAATAATGACAGTACCTATTTTATGTAACTCTGGGTGCATTCTATGAGTGAATACCCGAAAAAGCCAAGATTCTCAATGGATGTACAAATTCCATCATATTACCATGGTTTTCTCTTAATAAACACATGGATGTAAAAATGCTGGCAAAGGTAAGTGATTCAGTGGCACAATAGAAAGGTTTATGCACAAAATCTTACACTGGGCAGTTCTACATTTGATAGGACATACAATGTCAACAATTATCTTTGACAAATAAAGTATCCTTGTGAGAATTTTTAATTTGGATTAGGAAAATCAATATAATAAAAAATGCACCAATGAACAGATACAGCAAGTTGTGAATACTAATTATTATATAATTCATTTACTTGGGTGATTTTAAGCTCTTCAGATAATTACCAAGCATTGATGTTAAAGGATACCTTCCTTGTTACATTATGCACAAAGCAAAATGAGAATATTGGGAACAGTGTGCAAGAATGGATTATGTCTCATATTGTCAGAATATCTTCACCAACCTGATAAAAGGGCATCACCTTTTTTTAGCAAGAACATATTGCTCCATAAGTCACACAGCTAAAGAATGTTTCAGGGCAGATTATACTAAGTATAGAATAATACTGTCAACATTAACCCAAATGACTTATTGTAGAACTTATTAAATAGTACAACATATGGTAATGACATCACAAGACTTCACCTCTGATAATACTACTTGAGGTAATTAAAATCTCCCTGTTTCTGTATTTTTATAAATTACCAAACTAATCAGCATAGAGGAAATGAGCCTTGCATTTGGAAGTAATGCTGAGAGACAACAGTGAAATGATTTGACACAAACTATCAGAGATAAAATAAACAAATGCTATCATAGTATTGGGGAATGCTGATATTTGAGATGTGAGCTTTTGCTCAGTGAATTTGTTTACTCTGCTCTGAGGCACTATGTAACTAACACTCTGTGTGTTAGCATGCTTACCTACCATTTTAAAAATACTGCACATTAAGGTCACTAACCTCAAACTCAGTATTTATTTTCTATCTAATTAATCCTCACAGATAAAATTTCACAATTTTTAGGCAGAAGTGATCTTTAGGGTCTAAGATGACTTTTTACTCATAATATTCACAAAATAAGTACAAAGAAATTCAAGAAATAACAGGAAAACTGCTGGAAAGAAAGTAGTCATTTGATTATATCATTAAAGGCATGATTTACTTATTTATTCCATACATTGAGCATCTATAACACACCACACATTGCATGGGAAATAGGTCTGTGTTAGGAATGCAATTTTTAAAGATCAGTGTAAGAATTAGTTGACTGAATAATGATAGGATTTCATTTTCCTATTGAATATTTGTATTTACATTGTTAAAAACTCAGTGACTTTTGCTTCTGTCATAAGGCAGAATGGATACCTAGACCTATCTTCCAAATATAAACATCAAAATGCTGGATGGACACATTTTTAAATAGGTCAAAAGATGACAAAGAAGTAGAAATAACTTGAGGGTAGATAACTGAGTGAAAATGGAAGCAAAGAGACTAGATCTGAGCAGGAAGGCATTTGCAAAATCCTTTGAGCTTAATCCTCAATTTATGTGATTTGAGGACTGTGGAGATAGGGGTGAATGGGGAGCCCAATACGAAACTCTGCTTCATAAAGCTAAAGAGAGCCTAGAGAACATAAAGTAAGAGTATTTGTTTTAGAGGAACAGATCCAATAGAATGTATATATAATTATAAGTGTGAATTTATTAGTTCGACTCTCATGATCAGAGTTTGGATATTCCCACAATGGCCATATGCAGACTGGAAAGCTGGGGGAAACCAGGAGCTGCTCAGTGCAAAAGGCTGGAAGTCTCAGAACAATAAGGACTAATGATGCAGCCCCAGTGTGAAGTTGAAGGCCAGAAACTCCCTAGAGAGTGGTTGTACAAGCCCAGATTCCAAGGCTGAATAATATGGAATCTGGATGACCATATACTAAGTCATGAAAAATCATATAATTCACAATAAAAATTTCTGATCACAATGTAAGAAATCACTGAAAAAGTTCTAGAATAAAGTTGATATGTTGAGAATCAGAAAAAACTTCTAATTAATGTATATATCAACAAGAAGCCATAACAAAATTCTAAAATTGTGTAACTAACTAAATAGCAACAAAAAGAGAAAAATGATTTTAAAATGAGTGATGTAGTCAGTCATACTTAGGAAATTTTAGGCTATATTAGTTTTCTAGTGCTGCTGTTATAAATTACCATGATTTTATTGACTTAATCCAATGTGAATTTATTTTCTTACTATTCTATCGGTCAAAACACTTGTATGGTCTCACAAAACTAAAATTAAGATGCCATGCAGTCTTTTCATGCCAAACATCTTCTGCCTCTCTTTCACTTGTAAGAACTGCTGAATTAAATTGGATCATATCAGATAATCCAGGATAAAAACTCTTATGTGGGATGTTGACTTATGAGTATCCTTAATTCCACCTGCAACCTTAATGCCCTTTTCCCTCATGAGATGATATGTTCACAGGTTCTGAGAATTAGAATTAAGATATGCACATCTTGATAGAACCATTATCCTGCTTACCACACAACTTTAATTTATAGGAAAAAGAAAGGCTGAAAATAATGAGCTAAGCATTGGATATTTTTTAAAAATAGAAGATCCATAAATGAATTAAATGAGTTAGCATGGGACTCATAAAATAAATACAATAGTCAACAAAATCTGAGATTTAGTTTAATTAATATGTAAGATTAATATGTATACCACTAAGATTGAGTTAACAAAAGACCAAGTCTTGCAGTTAAAGAAACAATGATCAAATTGGCTAAAATAAAAAAAATCCAGATATTCAATGTTCATACAAATATTTAAAACTTTAGATAGAGAAACCTATATTTAAAAAAGAATAGAAAACAAAACAGGCAAGTCATAAACATAAAAAAAAGCATAGATATTTGAGTAAGAAAGACTATAACTGAAAATAATGTGAAAATTAAAAGATAAGAGTAGTATATGGACTTTTATGCATACACATTTGAAAATTAAGATGAAATAACAACCAATAAAAAATACAATTTATCAACACTAAGTCACAGTAAAAGAAAAGTGTTTAAATTATCCTGAAATCAAGAATAAATTGCATCAGTAGTTAAAGGGAGTGAGGGAAGAGAGGGGAGAAGGGAATAGGAAGACAGTAGAATGAATCAAGTATAACTTTCCTAGGTTCATATATGATACACAACCAGTGTAACTCCTATCATATTCAATCACAAAAATGGGAAGTTATGTCCATGTATGCATAATAAGTTAAAATACAATTCTACATGTATAACTAAAAAGAACAAAAAAATTTAAAAATCACCTTATAAATATAATTTCATGAGAGATGGTTTTATATGCAAATTCTCCAGTAATTTAAGAAACAGTAATTTCAGTCAATGACAAAATATTCCAAAGAATAGATAAGGAGATATCACTAACCAACACATTTTATGATTCTAGGAAACTTAACCACAAGAACTATCAAAGATAAAGAAGAATGTCATTGAGATTTTAATAGGTATTGCATTACATTTGCATAATGCATTTGGTGGTATGTCCATTTTGTCAATATTAATTCTGCCTATCCAAGAGCATGGGAGATCTTTCCATCTTCTAAGGTCTTCAATTTCTTTCTTTAGTGTTCCATAGTAGGTCTTCAATTTCTTTCTTCAGTGTTCTGTAGTAGGTCTTCAATTTCTCCTCTTTAGTGTTCCATAGTGTAGAGGTCTTTCACCTCTTATGTTAGATTGATTCCCAAGTTTTTTTTTTTTTTTTTTTTTTTTTTAATATCCTGTTACTTTGCTGAATTCATTTATAAGTTCTAGAAGTTTTCTGGTGGAATTGTTTTGGGTCTTCTAACTATAGAATCATGTCATGGGCAAACAGTGATAGTTTGAGTTCTTCTTTTCCTATTCATATACCTTCAGTTTCTTCTGCTAATTGTCCTGTATAAAGTTCAAGAACAATATTGAATAGAAGTGGTGAAAGAGAGTGTCCTGTTTTGTTCCAGTTTTTAGTGGAAATGCTTTCAATTTTTTTCCATTTAGAATGATGTTGACCTTGGGTTTAGTATATATAGCTTTGACAATGTTGAGGTATGTTCCTACTATTCCTAGTTTTTCTAATGTTTTGAACATGAAGGGGTACTGTATTTTGTCAAATGCTTTTTCTGCATCTATTGAAATTATAATGTGATTCTTGACTTAAGTCTGTTGATATGGTGAATTATATTTATTGATTTCCAGATGTTGATCCAACCTTGCAGCCCTGGGATAAAACCCACTTGATCGTGGTGCACTATCTTTTAAATATATTTTTGTCTGTGATTTGCTAAAATTTTATTGAGAATTTTTGCACCTATGTTCATCAGGGCTATTGGTCTGAAGTTTTCTTTCCTTGATGTGACTTTGATTTTGGTATCAGGGTGATATTAGCCTCATGGAATGAATTTGGATGGGTTCCCTCCTTTTCTATTTCATTGAATAATGTGTTAATTTTTATTTGAAGTTCTTCTAGAATTTGTCTGAGAATCCATATGGTTCTGGGCTTTTCTGGTTGGTAGTCTTTTTGATGGTATCTTCCATTCATTGTTGAAATTGAACTGTTTAAATTGTGTATGTCCTCCTGATTCAGTATGGATAGGTCGTATGTCTAGAACTTTGTCGAAATCTCTGAGATTTTCTGGATTTTGTAGTTTAAGTTTTCAAAACAGTTTCTAATTATCTTCTGTATTTCAGCAGTCCATCATGATGTTTCCTTTCTTATCACGTAAATTGGTAAATTTGAGTTTTCTCTCTTTCTCTTTGTTAGCCTAGCTATGGTTTATCAATTTTATTATTTTCTTCAAAGAACCAACTTTTTGTTTTGTAAAATTTCTTGAATTATTTATTTTGTTTCAATTTCATGGATTTAAGCTCTGATTTTAATATTTCTTTGTTTTCTACAACTTTTGAGTTTAATTTGTTCTTCTTTTGTCAAAGGCTTTGAGATGTATGTTAGGTCATTTATTCGTTGACCATTCTTTAGAGAATTAGAAAAAGCATTCATGAAATACATTTGGAGAAATAACGATCCAGAATAGCCAAAGCAATCCTTAGCAAGAAGAGTGAAGCAGGAGGTATCCCAATACCAGACCTTACACTATACTACAGAGCCAACAGTAACAAAAACAGCATGGTATTAGCACTAAAACAGACACGTAGGTCAGTGATACAGAATGAAGACACAGAGACAAGCCCACATAAATACACTTATTTCATATTGGACAAAGGTGCCGAAAACATTCAGTGGAGAAAAAAAGAAAAAGCCTCTTCAACAAATGATGCTGAGAGAACTCAAATCCATATGTAGAAAATGAAAATTAAATCCCTGTTTCTTACCCTGCACAAAATTCAAAGTGGATCCAGACTTATGCACTAGAACAGAGACCTTGCACCTAACAGAAAAAAAAAAAAAAAAAAAAATAGGCCCAAATCTCCACCATGTCAGCTTAGGATCTGACTTCCTAACAAGACTCCTAAAACACAAGAAGTAAAATCAAGAATCAATAAATGGGATGGATTCAAACTAAAAAGCTTCTTCTCTTCAAATGATATAATCAATAACATGAACAGAGAGCCTACAGAATGGGAGAAAAATATTATCATATGCACTTCAGATAAAGCATTAATCTCTAGGATATATAAAGAACTCAAAAAACTTAACACCAAAAAAACCAAATAACCCAGTCAATAAATGGGCAAAGGAACTGAACAGGCACTTCACAGAATAACAAATACTAATGCTTAAAATATATATGAAAAATGTTCAACATCTCTAGAAATTAGAGAAATGCAAATTAAAACAACCCTGAGATTCCATCTTACTCCAATCAGAATGGTAATTATCAAGAATACAAGTAAAAATAAAATGTTGGCAAGGATGTGGGGGAAAGGTACACTCATACATTGTTGGTGGGACTGCAAATTGGTGCAACCTGGAAAGCAGTGTGGATATGCCTCAGAAAAACTTGGAATGGAACTGCCATTTGACCCAGTTATCCCATTCCTCAGTGTATATCCAGTGGAGTTGAAATCAGCATACTACAGTGATGCAGCCACCTCAGTGTTTATAGCAGCTGAATTAACAATAGCCAAACTTTGCAATCAACCTAGGCGCCCTTCAACAGATAAATGAATAAAGAAAATGTGGGTATATATACACAATGGAATATTACTCAGCCTTAAAAATAATGAAATAATGGCATTTGCTGGCAAATGAACGGAGCTGGGGAATATCACACTAAATGAAATAAGCCAATCCCAAAAAACCAAAAGCTGAATTTTTTCTCTGATATGCAGATGCCAATTCACAATAAGGGGGGTTGGAACTAGGGAAGAATAGAAGTACTTTGGGTTAGACAGAAGGGATTAAAGGAGAGAAGGAGTATGGGGGTAGGAAGGATTATAGAATGAATTGGTCATTATTACCCTATATTCATATATGATTACCTAACCAGTGTGATTCTACATCATGTACAACTAGAAGAGTGAGAAGTTGTACTCTATTTATGAATGATGTGTCAAAATGTGTTCTACTATCATATATAATTAATTAGAACAAATTAAAAAAAAAGAAAATTCAGTGACACCCTAGTATCTGGCATCAAGCCTCACGAAAAGGAGAATAAATCTATATGCTCTCCTTGGGAAAAAAGAGATAAGAAGAAAAAAAATTAGAAATCAAAAACATTTGACGTGTCTGAGAAAAATCCTAAATAACATATTAGTAAATGACAAACATATAAAATAACATTATTAACAATGAATAGAAAAGTAATACATCACTACTTAAGATAAATTTTTCTCTGCAATGTGAAGTTCATTTTGCCATTAGAAAATTTAGAATTTAAATTAGAGAATGAATCAAATAATTTCAATATATTCAATATGATAAAATACAGCATGCATTCCTTCACAAATTAGTGAGATAAGACTCCTCTCTTAATCTGTTTAAAGATACTCACTTAAAAACCTACAGAAAATTCATATTCTTTAAGATTTGTAGAAGAAAAATTTTATACAAATGTAAATGTATATGTATATGTAAATGTTTATTTGTATAAGGTCTTTTTATCATCACTATTTTTAACAATATCCTCTCCTAAATAGGAAGGAAAAAAAAAAAGAAATTAAAAGCACATTAATTGGAAGATTCTTAAATCCCTTATTTTAGACGATGATTATTAAGTAGAAAAACTCAAAAGGTACCCAGATAATGCATTATTTTGAATGAGGGTGTGACTAATTTGATTAATATAGAAATTAATATACAAAATTAATTACATTTATGTATGCTAGGAATTTACTAGTAAGAATAACAATAAAGTATACCAATTAAATTTAAAAAACAGTGATTAAGCTAACAAATATGTGAAAGTCCTGTATGAGGAAATTATAAAACTTTGTTGTTTTAAAATATCTACATTCTAGCATTATGCTAATGACAGGAGAACTTCTTATAATAACTAGTTATACCAATTTGACCTATCTAATAAATAAAATTCCAGTCAAAATTGTAACAGTGTTCTGTGAAATGATTTTCAGCTTCATGTGGAAGATCGAAGGTAAAAATAATCAAAACATTCCTAAAAATGAAGAATAATTTGAAGTTACTTGCCTTATTTAATATCCAAAATTATTGCATGGTATAAAAACAGTATGATATTGATGCATATATAAATATAAATCATTGTCAGTGTGAGAGTTTAAAGATGGACACACATATGTATGAAATTTTGATTTATAAGAGTTGGTTTTTTGGATGTCTATATTCAAAAATCAATTCAGATGGAGTGAAGACAGACTGTGCTGATAAATGTTTAAAAACAGTGTATCCTACACATCCCCACCAAAACACCTAACAACCAACCAATCAAGCAACCCAACTCTGACTTTTTATGTTTGCCAATCTCCATATTATGAATATTTCCCCAAGATCAAGTTTAAGCAACCGATGTGCTCTTAACCAGCTACCTAAATTTCTGAAAATGTAATAATTGACTCTTAAAAAATCAGCAGGAGCTGATTTAGTATGTCAAACATACTATAGATTATGAAATGTTTAACTATGAAGGGGAAACTTGTAGAAGACAACATAAAAAATATATTTGTCTTTAAATTTGGGTTGGATGTCTTAAGACTAACATGAACAATAAAAGATAGTTTTGATTACATTAAAATATGAAGCATCTATAAGTAAAAAAATAAATAAATAAATAAAAGAAAAAAACTGAAGGTAAACTCTTTCCAAAATATGTGAACAACAAAATATCTTTTTCCAGAGACTATAGAGAACTCTCACAAATCAGTGAAAAATATGAACAAAACATGAAACTAATAAATAAATAAATAAATAAATAAATAAATAAATAAAAAAAACACAAATGTGCAATGGTATCTAAAAAGAATTCTGACATCATAAAATCACAGACATGCAAATTAAAATCATAACAAGGTGGTATTTTACTTGAACAATGGAGAAAAGAGAGACATCTGGGAGTATCAAATGCTAAAAGAAAAACAATGAAAACACTTAAATAGTATTGAGAGTATAAATTCAAAGGATAATTTGGAATCATTTAGTAAAATTACACCAACCTCCATGGACTCTCATGAAATACATGGTTTGGTTTCAGAGGGTCTATGCCATTAGATTGGAAAATGTTTCATCTTTATTTTCGCCTCATCATTTTTTTATTAGTGCATTATAGTTAGACATTAATTTCTAACTGAAATTTAGCATTTCCTTCAATTATGAAGGGAAAGACATAATAGTGATAACAATATCTAGGATTTATTATCAGAGAAATTACAGATGTAGTCAAATTGCATTATGACTATAATATTCCCAAATAATTGTGATAATAATTTCTTGGAAATTATGGCAGTAATTATGCTATTGCTATATTTTATTATCAATAGGTTAATGAATAAGAACACTTATCACTATAACACAAATTTAAGATAAGTATTTTTAATGTATTTTCAGAAAAATTGCTTTTTTAAATCTATGTATTTTATTTTACTTATTTAAAATGTTTAATTATTTTTACAATTATTATAAAAAGACCTCATAAATTTCTATGAATTAACAAAGGGCTTTATAATTGAAATATTTTAAGGAATCCTTTTAAAGTGTACACCAGGAATTTATACAAATATGGTTTATAATGGCAAGAACTGAGAAAAATTAAAATGCTTGTGAAATGTGGGAAGGATAAATAAATTTCAACTTCTTTGTGCAATAGAATACTATATGGTAATGAAAATAATTAGTTACTATTTTAATTTATTTTTGCATTGGACCTGGAGCCTCACACATGGTAAGCAGGTGATTTGACACTGATTTAGATTCTGAGCCCTTTTTACTTTTTGTCTTGTGACAGGGCTAAGTTGTCCAACCAGGCCTCAAACTTATCTTCCTGTTTTGGCCTCTTGAGTCTCTGGGATTACAGATGTGTACCATCACATCCACTTATTTTATTTTGTATAACAAAAGTGGATGTCTCTTGGGAACAACATATTCCAAAATAAATTGTAGACAGTGCGGTAAATGTGTATTTAAATACCTTATACATAAAAACTTTTAAAACTAAGGAATAATTTTTTTAGGGGCTCAAAAATGTGATAAAACAATTATTAAAAGCAAGGAGGAGATAATGTGTGATTTTGAGCTGAAAGAAGAGGGGTGTATAAAACTGTCCAAAGGTGAAGGCAGCACTCCATGTGAAATAGGGCTGTGGGTAGAGAGCTGCTCACTGCTGCTTCATCATGATAAAATGACAGTTACGATAAAATCATGACTATTGGTTTTGAATTAAGTCAATGTTTAAGAATTGTCAGCACCAGATCTGCTATTATTCTCCCTTCTCCACACCATTTTACAATCCGGATTGTCAGTCCATGAACATCTCAGCCAGCTATTGGTCCACTCATAGCCTGTGAACATTCTCGGCAGGCAGTCATTGGTCCAGATTGTCAGCCTGTGAACACTCTCATCAGTCATTGGTCTGTTATTAGTCTGCGAACTACTTAAGAATAGCTCCCCTGCCATTTTCTCTCTCTCTCCTCCTCGCTTTCCTTCTCTCTCCTCCTGCCTTTCACACTCTCTCTCTCTTTTCCTCTCATTTTCTCTCTCTCTCTCCCTGCAGGGAGACACTCTGCCTGTTTGCTTAATAAAATCTCTTGTGCGAGTTTTTGCATCTGAAGTGGTTTCTCGGTGCTTTCAATAATAACAATGATTCTCATTTTGTATGCCACTTTACATGGTTATGTGAAATATATAAAAATTATATTAGTATATTCACAATGGCATTGGAGTTTATGTTCCATGTCCTTATATGACCTCCATGTTGCAGATAAAGTATTTGGTGTGATCTATTAGATACATGAAGATGTTCCTTAACTTAGAGTTTCATTTTCTCAAAATATTTGGAAAATGAAGAAGAATGTGGCTTGAAAGAGAATTTGGCAACTATGAGAAAAAATGATGCAATAAAGTATAGCTAGACATTTTTACTTCTATCTAAGGATGAATGTTTTAAGGGCTGCTTTATGGCTTCTAGCTCCTACAAACAGATAAATTTTCTTGTTAAAATGTTGCAGAACTTTTAAAAACTATGTTCAGATAAGTTCTTGTTAAACTGGTAAACTCACTTTTTATTTATAAAGAAATGTTTACATTTCACTAACCATCTATTTTCTTAAATAAAGATGACAGTCTCTTAATTGCCTTGAATGACATGTAATATCACCAAGGCAAAGGTCCAAATAAACCTTTGAGAATGAAATAAGGCAAGATTACACATGAATAAAGAGTAAAAACTTCATTACGTTAATAGGGATGGCAACTGACTCCAAGGTGTTTCTGCTTAGGGATGTGATAATTTGGAATTTGGAATAATCATATTTCTCTGGACTTCTCAGATAGTTGAGTTTCTGATTAACATATAAGCAGAGAATCACAAAAAAGGTTAAAATGATGAAAATGTAGTGTATTTTGCTCTTTGTTATAGATGACATAATTAAAGAAACAAAAAACCAGATTCATTAATTATGTTTAAGAAATAAGGGCTGGGGAGATAGCTCAGCTGGTAGAGTGCTTGCCTCGCAAGCACAAGGCCCTGAGTTCAGTTCCCAGTACTGCAAAAAAAAAAAAAAAAAAAAAAAAAAGATTAAAAAAAATGAAATAAGGCAGACAATTTTTTCCCCAGTGGTAATAAGTCAGTGCTAGAAAAACAGAATATATTAGACTTAGAAGTTTTGTTTTACTTTTTTAAAGTCAAAATGGCAGATCATAACACCTGAGATAGAGGGCCTCATTGAGAAATCTAATAAACAGTTACACTCTTAAGAATCTGGTGTATTCTCAAAAAATATTTTTAGCGGTAGCTACATTTTTTGTTATCTGAAGCAGATGTATGTCTAAACATAGTTGTTCATTTTGTGTCATCAAAAATGTGATAAACATAATAATTATACAGTCAACCTTAATTTTCATATGTCCTAATTTTTGCTTTATTAAAAGCATTTTGGTCTTTCATCCCACAGTCTATGAAAATTCACATACACACCTGTGATAAAAATGTTGTTCTAATTTGGTGTTTGAATATAAACAGAATAAAATAAATACATAATCCACTGGAAGGAAGATGTCTTTTTTTCCTAACAGAACTGTCAGACTTATCATTTGTGCTAATTATTCATCTTAAAGAACATTTCAGGTATTTAGGTCATGGGTTTGTCTTTTCACTCTGAAATACTGAAATACTACCAAAGCTCATCTTGAGGTCTCTTTTTTTTTTTTTTTTTTTTTTTTATAATACACTAGAAACTGCTCTTTTCCCCAAACATCCTTAATTTTTAAGAAATTATCATACCAAGCCTGAATATTGTAATTGTGGAATAAGATGGAAACATTGAGCAGAAGAGGATGCAATTAATGATAACCTAAGTAATTCTTAAAATCACTTATGATTCTATTTATTATATTTGTCAATGTTGTTGTGGTATGAGTTGTCAAATCTACAAGAAGTACTATTTAAAACCAAATAATATTCTAGTTTTTGTTTAGAAAAACAAGGCAAGAAGGCAGACAAAATAGGTTAGCCTAAAGATTGTCCATATGATGAGAATTCAGACATGACTATGTTAAACTTAATGAAGCTTGAATCCTTGATCATAGGTAACAGAATTCAAAAGGCAACTTTGCTGAAATGAAAGAGTTGACTGTTCGAGCCAGAAGCTGAATGTGAAATGATTCAGAGCAATGTGCTCCACTGGTTTGAATTCTGTACAATCCTACAAATATAGCATAATCTTCATGCATTACCTTGTCAGATTTGTGACTCCAGATGTGTACAGAATGCTTTAGGGTAATAACTTTTAAAAATCTTAAAATTGTCAAGTTTACTCAGGAATCCATGAACCCAAAGAAAGTCCTCAGAAGAGTTCAATGCACTAGCTGACAGATTGCTACAATTGAGATAAAAAACATATTTATTGATTTCAGAAATAACAATGATTCTAGTAACTGTGATTATGGCCTTTTTTGCCACTTGTTATAAAGAAACGTGTAGCAATACTATAGTCCAGGGATTTGGAAACCTGTCATCGGGAAAAACCAAACCAAACCAAACTAAAACAAAACAAAAACACAAAATCAAAAAACTTTATGTTATCCAAAATAACACTGAAAGTCAAGAATTCTTTGAACAAAACCATGTTTATTATTTTTTACAGAGAAAAACAATTATATAGTCTATAAAAATCTCCAAATTTAATGTTCCTAATTATTAGGTCTACAAAGAAAGAATTCCCAAACTTCAGGGTTTAAGAATTCTATATGATTTTCACTGTTTGTCTCAATTTAATCAGATTTTGGAGATTTTCTTATAATTTTCCATCAGCATTTTCTAATGCTTATAGGATTAATACTCTAAAGAAATGATGATTATTTGGCTGATTCAGAAATATGCTCACTTATCTCCTAGATTTCAATTCTGGAGACTGCAGAGGAATAAATTAGAATAAGCTATCAACTCATCATAGTCTTTTGTTTGTTTCTTTTCTTTGTACCAGGGATTGAACTCAGAGGCACTTAACCACTGAGTCACATCCCCAGCCTTTTTTTTCTTTTTTTTTTTTTTTAATTTTGAGAAATGGTCTTATTAAGTTGCTGAGGGCCTTGCTAAGTTGCTGAGGATGGTTTTGAGCTTGTGATCCTCCAGCCTCAGCCTCTCAAACCACTGGGAACACAAGTGTGCACCACTGCACCCAACTCATCAGATTCTTTTAGTATGTATGAACCTTAAAGAGAAATAAAACTAACATTTTAATTTGCATCCAGGCAAATTATTGTTTCTCACTCCAGTAAAAATATAGTTTTTCATTTTAATATTTTAAGTGATACTCAAGAACAACCCCAATTTCATAACCTTAAATTTAACTTTGGTCTTTCTTATTTATTACCAATATTTAAACATCTTTAGAATACATGGAAATCAAGAATGAAAACATTGAAATCAGAATCAATATTTGTAAGACAAAATTTGTAGGGCTACTTACTGAAGTTCTCATGAAATTGTGCCTCTTCTGTCATGATGTGACTTATGTGAGTACTTTTAAAGGTACAGTATTTATTTTTTGCAAAAGTGATTGGGTCTAATTTATTGAAACAGTTTTGCTAGCCTTTGATTACATATACTTGCCTTTTTACTCTTAATTATATATAGTTTTACAGTTTCAGCTCATGTGGTTTAAAATTCAGCTAACTTATAAAGAAAATATAAGCTTTAACCACTGCATAAATAAAATGTTAATTGTAATTGGAAAGGAAACTGCTTACCTATCTCTTCAGGCCAGCCCATTATTTTTGTTTGCCAATGATCAATATATTCTATAATAATCATATATAAGTTTTGAGTGTTTCAGTCTCGGCGGAAAAATAGATCTCTGTGCAAAGCTTATACTTTCACTTTGGGAAAGAAATACTTGTTGCTCATTATTTCTACCTTATTTCATGTCCTATGGTCAATAAATTTTTCTTCTCTCACATTTCTTTAGGCTGCTGGAAATATAACTTCTTCATTCTTGCTGATGCTCTTACTTTATTTCATATGGAAGAAATTAATCTGTTTTTCATTTAACTTTTTATTCACTATAGGCCTCTAACAGACAATATTCTTTATCCCTTGGAGTAAAAGAAACAAATCAAATGCAGGGTGTTCTTTGGAAAGTTGCCCCTTGATTGTCAAAGGCAGTGGACAATACATTGACATTCTAATTTAGAGTCAGAGCCAAGGACCTCGCTCTTGAAAACGTCAGAAACTCTAAAGGTTAAAAAGCAAATTGGAAAAGGGATAAGTTTGTCAAAACACTTGGCAACCTACATTACAAATGTTACAATGTTGCTACAGTGTTTTTTTGTGGCAGCCACATTGGGAAAGGGAGGTATATCTCTCAAAACTTATCCTATACTTTCCTTTTCTTTTCTGACTGAAGAGGTGTTAACCAACCTTCCTTCCTTCAATTCAGCATGTATATATTGTATGCTTACTAAATCTCAAGTGCTATATTGTTTTAGTGTTGGTGAAACAATGATAAACCCTGTCTTCATTGAGTTTGTAGTATAGTAAGAATAACAATAAAATGATAACATAAAGGAATGATAGAAATTGAAATATAGAAGTAATTTTGTGATTGCACAAAAGATTACTTTGTGAAGTGAAATGTGAAATGTGTCATTTGTAAATGAAATCAAACTTGTCTCATCATCTGTGACATAAAAGAACTCATTGAAAGGAAGCACCTGGTCCTACTAGAGTTCAAGGTGGAAATTCACCTTTTGAGGATCTTACAGAACACACTCAAATTTCAGGCAAATGTCTTTAAGATATTGTTTTTGAAAGAGATCCCAATATAAGTATATGGGAATGTCCTGTGTTGTCTTGAATAAGAGGTATAAAATGATTTACACTGACAATCAAAAATGAAATTGCATCTCAAGGTACTCACCTTAAGTGAAGTTACATGGGACAAAAACACATAGAAGAAATAATAAGTTAAACACCTTAATAGATTCAAGCTCTTCCCCTTAGACTGGATATGCCATGGAATTACTGTGGCATGGGAAATCCATCTTTCCTTCTATTGATTTCAGTTCTGTCAAACTGTGAACATCTTGTCAGCCTAAGGGTGGCTCAAGTCCTTTAAAATAAATAGTTTTGTATCAGATGAATTCTAAATGCAAGCCAACCCACTCATGTATCATTATTATTATTATTATTTTATGAAGAAGAACAAGACCTTGTCACATCCTACCTGGGAGAAGACATGGGTGTGTCAGATTTAATAAAAGATGTGAGTTTCCCATCTGTGCTTGTCAGGGGTCGCTGTGACCATGCATAATATTTACCTTTCAAGTTAATTTTTAGAGCCTATTTCTCAGTGAATTTCTGTACTGACATGTCACAGGATGATACAGTTCTTGAGAAATTCTCAAGATTTCTTTAAGGATCACAGAATAGAAGACCACTATGAAAGGAGAAACCCTGTCAACTGGAAAGATGAATACCTTTTTTGCACTTTATTATTAGTAACATTCTGATAGTATACACCAAAACCACCATGTGGCAGCACTGTATTTGAGAACTACTGTCACAATAGAGATACACCATCTCTTCCTTCACCATGTTGGATTCAAGTCTGTTTTCAAAACTCCAAGCTTTTAGAAATTCGGGAAAGGAGGAGATTAATGTTAACATGGTTGTTCAGAGAAAATCAGTAACAAGAAGGTGATTTGAAGAATGGTGCTCATTTAAGTGACGATGACAATGGGCAACATGTTAATGGAATTCTATGAAGAAATATCTTACACCAATCCAGAATGTTATAACTAATATTTTTACTTTAGAAATAGAATCTGTATGTCAAGATTTATTTACAACCTTTGAAAATTACCGAGACTGATATTTGATTTTCAAACTGTTGCCAATTCCAGTAAAACCATGGGCATTTGTAAGCCAACTACAACAATAACAAATTGTTGTTAAAAAAGATTCAACAAAAAGAATGAAATGAGATATGAACACATGAGAATTCAAGGAACTTAACTGATTGGCTATGATAAATAAGGAAAGTCATTCAATTTCAGAACTCTTGGATGTTATCTGAAAACTGCATGATTTAAAACTATTACTTAGAATCAGATGTCTTTGAGCATAATTGTTAGGGAGCAGAGGGTGAGACTGAATAACAGTTATTCTAAAACTTTATTTTCAAGATTTACATAAATTTTTTTTTCATTTTTTCTCATTCATATGACTATATTAACTTGTAAAGTGAAATGCCCGTACCTAGATTCATGTATACTGTAATATTATGTTTTACATCATCAGCAAGTGACACCAGCTAACCATACATAGAAGACATCTCGTGCCTGATGGTAATAATATTTATCATTCAGATTAATTCTCACTAATGTAAAACTCTTGATCCTCTGAACTGCTGTTCAAAGAACCAGCCCTCTTTATACTCAGGTGAATAAGTAAGCTTCTGGGGACAAAACTTACTGGCAGAGTAGCAGTGAAGCCACAGTGACCATTACCATTCTTACTAAAAGGACACATTAGGTGCTGGAATAATACGGGCATCTAAAATCAGGTCTTTTGGAAAAGCACTTAAGAAAACCTAAGAGAAAATACAAAGATGACAGTGGCAATGTTCTTTCTGATGTTTTGTCTGTGCACAATTCAATTTATAACTGAAAAAGTTTTGGACAACTCTGGAATAAATGTAATATTTCATTTTTTCAATGGATTTTTTTTTTGCTTCATATCAGGCCATTGGGGATCATTAGAGGGTCATGTTTTATATAGTGAATGCACAATTACAGTCTAAGAAATACAAGTTAGTGCTATAGTTATGAACTGATTGTGACTGCCTTGTTTTTTATTTTTTTAATTTTACGGGAAATATACTAGAAGTACCAGAATATTTTAAAAGATTTCTTTTATGAAATTTTTCGGTTTTGTCTCATTTAAGGTGGAACAGTAGAGTAAATACACAAATAATTTTTAAAAAATAGCATTTCCTGTTTAAGCCTATTGTTTAATAAACATATGTTACCATGCAAAGATATTTATTGTAAGACTTTCAAGCTTGTCTTTGTGATAACTAAGATAGTTACAATTCTAGTCACTATTATGGAAACTGCCTAAGGTCACTGATGTGGCTATAGAATAGGCTAGAAACTGTATTTTGATTTCAGTAACCCTGATCATTGGTCTTTGAATATAAGTATATCCACTTAATGTATTATTCAACTGATTGCCTATAATTCAAAAGTTGTCAGGAAAAACTGGAGAAATATATGTTATGCTTAGTGTCCTTGGGGTGAGATTCTGCCTGAATTCTGAAACGGGAAAATGTAGTTGTGATGGTTCCAAATATGTAGTTGAAAACCTCCTTGGTCATCCTTAAAGAGAATATTTGCACTATATTGAATAGTAAGAAGCACTTTAAATTAACTTTTTAAATTATGTATTTGTTACAAAATGCAGTGTGGTTTTACTTTTAATTCCATCCATATAGGCTCTTCAACTTAGTTTCACCATTCAGAGGAAAGAAAAGCCCGTAGTTTTTTACAGTGGCTTTCCCTGTAGAAATCTACAAGATGGGGCTGCTTTTTTTTTTTTTTCTTATATGACATAAAAGCATCCAGAACCTTTTAGGTAGTTTGGTGGTATTTATTTTCTCTGGAATTGATTTAAAAAATGAGTATGTTTTGTTACAACACCTATAACTCTGCAATGATTCACTCAAAAGTCGACTTATCTGCTTCTCAAAAAAAAGGTAGATCACTTGGGTTTCAGATTAACTGAGTAAAAAACAATAATGGAAAATGTGTTTTTTTTTTTTTTTTTTTAATTAAATTAAAATGAGTCCAGACAATTCTAATTCTCCTTCAGACCTCAGTCCATGGTTTTCCTCAAAGGAGCTGCCTCGGAATGCCCTCTCGGCATTAGTTTTTATAACACCTGGGGCATAACTCTATTCAAGAACTTATTTCCCTTCTACATCCTAAGTTTCTCACATTTACAGACTATCCTCATTTCTTTTTACTTTTGTATCAAAATACCACAGAATGAATGGTTTAAACCAAACCACCTGATTATTTTAGAGTTCCGAAAGTGAAAATTGAGAAACGGGCCAAAAATCAAAACTTTGGCAAGGCCAATGGAAGCTCCAGGGAAGAACCCCTTCCTAGTACTTACAGCTTCCAGAGCTTCCTCTATTTCTTGCTTGTAGTCTCTTCCTCAATCGTCCAAGCCACTAAAATCTTTCAGTTTCTCTCCCAATCTGGTCCCTGCTTTTGATGTCATATCTCTTTCTCTGATCAGACTATTCAATTTCCTTCTATGTCTAATAGAGACCCTTTGTTAACCCACCTGAATAATCCAGGGTAATTTTTCCATTTCAAAGCGCTCAATCACATCTGCAAAGTCCCTTTTCCATGTAAAGTACCATATTCACAGAGTTCAGGGATCAGGATATAGGTATTTTTGTGGGAGGGCATTTTTCCTACCTACCTCAGGTACCATAGCAAATCTTTAATGAGATGTAAGGTCCAGTAGAATATATGGCATGTTGAAGCCATTCAATGAAGATTAGATGACTTACGAGGTAAAGGAAGTTTGATTAATGATGAATAATACAATACCACTCAAATGATAAATATCATAGAGGTTTGATTTAAAATTCCACCCAGTGTGTCACCTTCCCCATTCATTATTTTCAATACAATAAAAAGCTTTAGAGGATCAACAATGTCATGGGTTATGAACCCTCTCAAGAGAGGTAACTCCATACCGTGAAGGAGTACAGATATCTCATAATAGAGTTGTCCTGCAGG
The DNA here is from genome assembly GCF_902686455.1 of Sciurus vulgaris. Taxonomy (NCBI): domain Eukaryota; kingdom Metazoa; phylum Chordata; class Mammalia; order Rodentia; family Sciuridae; genus Sciurus; species Sciurus vulgaris. Next base: position 65,039,994 of record NC_136475.1, read on the forward strand.
AAATGAGCCATCGAATGACATCATATTTGGTCTACTCCACAGAGGAGTTATTTCTGTTTTAAATGATGCCAAGGATGTTTTAAAAGCTTTATGCCTCACACTTGCTGTTCCCACTATTTTCTTTGCCCCAGGGATTTCCTACCTATAGCTAGCTTTGTATCATGATTTTAAATTACAAACTGCAAGATTTTACAATTAAAATTATAAGTATTAGTATTTTCTACCACCATGATACTTTAGGTAACTTCTCTTCTTAGCAGGTGAAATTGTGTATTTCATTTTCCAACATGCCTGTCCTGAAATCGAACCAGAAGCTCCCTCTAACCTGCCAGCTCCCTGCCTTCAAGATCGCCTCATCACTAAGCCAGAAGATCTTGAGTTCTGTGGTGCAGTCAAGGACTTCCTGGAACTTAGGTGAAGGTTGCAGCAGGTGAAATTCCGTACATGACTAGGTGTTTTAAAAGCTTTATGCCTCATTCTGTCTGTCTGTGAACGTATGTTTATTTCCCAGTTGTTAAGGCAGAGGGTCGAGCTATTCCACAGCACACCATTGTCACCTTTCTGTGCAAGCCTGTCTGTACTTGACATTTTGACTCACCTTCTTGTTCATCATTCACACTTTCCTCGACTCCAATGTGCTTGATATGTGCTTTGAGTTTTTATATATCTTTTAAAATTATACCCTTTTAAATTATTATTATGGTTTATTATGTTTTGGCTACAAATGTTACTTATATTAAATAGTGTATTTTTATCTTTTTCATTAAAAGCTGGGTGTTTCCTAGTTTTCCATGTTACAGAGAATACATCTAGTTGTTCGATTCTACTTCCTGGATGGTACTCTATCATTTAAATTCACTATATTTTTCTTAGTTATTTACCTGGTTATTGGTTCAGATATTGCTTTCAACTACCTATTTATATAAATCACATGATAATACCCTGCCTTGATAATCTAGTAACTGAATTTTTGTGAGAATTTCCTGTCTCTGTCTCTGTCTGTCTATCTATCTATCTATCTATCTATCTATCTATCTATCTATCTATCTATCTATCTCAATTCTAGGGGTTGAAACCAGGGGCTTATTTATTTTTTATTTTGAGACAGGGTCTCATTAACTTACTGAGGCTGGCCTTGAACTGGCCACCTTCCTGCCTCAATCTCCTGAGTCACTGGGTTAGATGCATGCACCTTTGCATCCTGCAAGAATGTCTTTTCAAAATAAATCCCAGAGTAATTTTGCTGGGTCAGCAATCTTGGTAGAAGCACATACTCCCAGGGAGCCTTCCAGGATCCTGTACTAGGCTACCTCCCAGGAGCAGAGTATAAGCGTTCTTGCTTCATGTTCTCACCAACATGGAATTCTACCTTTTTCGAATCCATAAGGTATAGAGTAGTATCGAGCTGTTTTAATTTTTATTCCCCTAAATACCAATGAATTTGATCATTTCTTCATACTGTGGTATTAATCATTATGCTGTTTCTTTCTGTGGGTTGTTTTTTAACATCTTTTACCCATTTATCTATTGTGTTTATTGTTCTTTTTTGTTGATTCTCTGAATAGCTTTGTTTATCCTAAATATTAATCACTTATTAATGTTTGATGCTACCACTCACATTCTTCCATGCTAATATCCTGTGCTTGGTGGTTCCACAGTAGTCTTTAATGAGACATTGGTTACAACTAAATAAAGTTCAAATATACACATCTGCCAATAAGCAGATAATGGTTTACAGTAGCTCAAGGGAATATATTATGAATCAATCATCACCTTCATGTTCTGGCTACGAGAAGTGAAAGCCTAGATTCAGTCAAGCACTGTGTATGTGGTGGTTGGGGCCTGTATCGTCCAAACCAAATTGGAACTTACTGTTCCAGAATTCCCTTTGCTTTGGGTTAGGATTGACCACAGGAAAACAATGTAATGAAGTCAGGAGCAGTCATTTTGCATTTTAAAGGTTAGGTAGGGTGCCAGGCACAACCACAGGCACATTGCTGTTGTGGTCAGTTCACCTTGTTGACTTGCTACAAAGCCTGTGCCTTCAGGTCTTTCAGTCACAAGGGGTCCTTCTTCACCACTTATGGGTGTTAGATCTCCTTCTCACACTCTGATGTGTGTGCAGCTCTGTGGTGAAGGATACCAACCTCATCTTCAGTCACCTGCATTATGAGGGGTTAAGGTAATTTGAGAGAGATGTGGGTTCCAGCTGCTTCTTACTCTATAATACTTTTGCATCTAGATTTCCTTCCTATCTGTCAACCTGACATCTGAATCAGAGGAATAATTCTAAAGGATAGATCTATAGGATAGATCTCTTCATGAGTTTCTACCATTGAATGGAAGTCTGATCCCAATAATAAATCTCTTATTTTAAATTACTCACAATTCTTCTGTTGCTCTGTCAAAAGTCTGGTAGATATAGTGTATGTGCCATAGACGTGGAAATATACACTCATGTAAATCTATAGTCACAGAAAATTACTAATTGCAGAATCATCCTTGGGGCATAATTCTGAGCAGGCAAAATATAAAGTCTTATTTATGAAGACAGATCATTTACTAGAAAATAAAATCCACTATGTTAATGACATTCTCCAAGAGCAATCATTTTTAACCTATTTTGAGTAATGGGTCTTTTGGGAACTTGATTAAAAAAAACTATGGCTGTTTTCTCAAAAAAAAATTATGTTTTGCATGCTACTTTAGGATGTTGACATATCTCCTAGAGTCCACTGATAGGCCCCTAAACCATTGAGAGGCTTATGAATCCTAGGATTAAAAACTCATCTCCTAGACCAAACACATATTTTGTTTCTTGCCAGTTTCTTGCCAAATACATATTTTGTTTCAGGCACAGTTCTTAGTCTGTGCCTGGTGAGCTCATTTTGTTAGAACCTGGTCCTAATGGGGATGAGATCACATATTCAACCTATGCATAGTCCAGCTGTCTTAGCTCCTCCAACCAAGACAGATCAGATGTCTTTCACATGTGTGCTGTGAGTCACAAGTGGGATCCAGTAAGAACACAAGGATGGCTCTGAGGAAATTTCTCTCTCTTAGCGGTAATTCATAACTGAAGTTCCTGCCAAGGCATGGTTGGTGGTATTATCTTGTGCTCAAGGTGACAGACTTTGGATTTATGATCTGGATAATGCTTGCTTGATTTTGAAGCCAGTGGTTGATGATAAAAAGTTTAACTGTCCAACAGTCTAACAGCTTTCTCCTCTTTATGTTAGAATGTCTGCCAGAGCCCAGAAATACAGGAAGTTTCCATCCACTACTGTGAAACAGCAAGCAAACATGGCCAGTAGTGAGAATTTGGTAATATTCAGCAAAATTTGGTTAAGGCAGATCCAAATCTAAACTATTGCCTTTCCAATTGAAGAACAAATAGAAACCAGTCATGGATGTGGAGGGAAGCACAACTAATTAAAAAACTCCCCGAGGAACTCTCTTGACAGCATCGTATTCTTATTTATTTTTTAAAATGATGAGCAATCATTTCCAAAGAAAAAAGTGAATAAAATGAATACCCATAAATTAATTTAAAAAGAGACAACACAAAGTAAAGCTTTGAGCAACCTAATCATTCTAATCTCTAGCTTCATATATTGAGGTCTCCTAAACACAAGTTAATAAAGACTGATTACATAACCATGAATATACTTTCCAAACTTTTCATTACATCAGTTTTCCTACCAGGTTATTTCTTAACCTGGATTCTGGGAAACAGAATAAAAGATTTCCACTTAAAATACTTGGGTTGATCTTTCTATTTTCACTCTATGGCTGCATGAGATGCAACAAAAGAATACTAGCCCTGATACCTTCTGAGTTCTCTGTGTGTCCTGTTACTTACTCTTTCCTATTCTTTTAAAATATTAGGGGACAGGGACTGGGGAGAAACATTAGAGGTGCTTGCTAATGAGTATTTTTTGGGGAGTGATGAAAAGTTCTGAAATTTCATAACCATGGTGATTATTGTACAATCTGTGAGTACACTAACAGCCACTGAGTCCTTTGCTTTAAGTTGTAAGTTTTATGCTGTATCAATTGCATTTCAATTAAAAACATAAAAACCCACTATCATTAAGAAAACCAGGTAAAAATAAAATTCCCACTCAGTGAAACTGAAATCTAGACTGGTCTTCTTTTTTCAGCATCTGTCCCTTCCTCTGCTCTCCTGGTCCCATTCTGCCTTGCAGACGTAATCAGTGAAACCTGCCATAGTATGGCCAGCCATCTTACTTTGTCCAGGGCCCTCCGATTTTAGCACTGAAAATTTCTCGATCTCAAGTATATCTGTATGGTTTATCACTTTTTCTGCCAACAAGACAATCTTTACCTAGATTGGCAGCCCATGTTTCCTGTACTGTCAAAGCATCCCCATTTTCTCTATTGTCTGTATATTGTCCCTTTGCCCTCTTAACCCTTTGAAGGATTAAGCAGGACTTTTGTGAGTACCTGAGTTCATGTTCAATAGTTTGACTGAAGTCACACATCTCAGCTTTGACCTATAATCATTACCATGTCAGAATGCTTGAATATATTTAACTAACCAGTTAAAAATGCCATCCTTCACATTTCCTAAAAAGATGAGAAATGGGAATAAGTATTATTTTTCCTTAAAAGAAACTAAAGTTTTCCTTTCTATAGCCCCTGAAACTCAAGGTTCCTGTTTCCTACATTAACTTATGCTTGGCAAATAAACATTTAATGGAAATATCTCTACATCTTTTAGGTTGGGACTGTATCCTCTCAGGGCTACGTTGGGTCTGTGTCATGAATGCCAATTCATGCTTACCATGGGCTCTTCAGTGCCACACAGAGGTAAGTATGAGATGGTGGTAAGAGCTGGTCGGATGTCCACAGGACTCACTGGTGTTTTCATTTGTGTTGCAAGAAAGCAGAGAAGGAAGAATTGCCACCCCTGATTTTGTCTTGCATCCAGAAACATCCAGTGGGGAATTTCTATTTTTGAAGCCTCTGGACCTACTGTTGTGATTAATTTAATCATTCATCAGCCTTTACATTCACTTCTCTCTAACCTCCATCTTGGTCAATTCCCTTTCAGAGATGGAAGTGGAATGATGCCCAGATCTATCTTCAGACTGTAGTGTGAGGCGCATCCACTGGATACTGGAAGCTTAAATTAATTACTTGATTATATCTCCTATAAGCATGGGATGGCATTATATCCACAGCACACATAAAGAAAATGAAGTTTAAAGTGATTAAAATAATGTTCATAGTGGTTATAAGGTCAAACAGCTCTGAAGTGGATGCATAAAATTTAAGACTAGAAATGTGGCTACAATTTCTATATTCTTTTTGCTGACTGTGGTGATGCCTCACCATATGGGCAATGAACTCCTGGTTGGGATTTTGGAATTTCTATGAGTTGCATTATTAATCTTTTATTTAAATTCTTCCAACAATACTTCTTGATCTGTGCAATATCTAAATAAGACCCAAAACCGATTCATTTTAACTCCCTCAGCAGGTATATAGCATGCAAAGGAGTAGAAATCCTTTTTAATTAATAAATTAATGAATTTTGGGGGGGGAGGGGTGGCAGATATTGAACTCAGGAGTGCTTAACCACTGAGCCATATCCCTAGTCCCTTTTTATATTTTATTTGGAAATGGAATCTCACTAAGTTGCTTAGGGTCTCATTAAGTTGCTGAGGCTGGCTTTGAAATCTCAATCTTCCTGCCTCAGCCTCCAGAGCCACTGGATGAATGAATTCCTAAATGGGACAGAAGGATGAAATATACAGGAACTGCATCTCATGGGAAGTTAGGGTAGAAATTCCCTTAAGTATAGAGCATATGCCGAGAGACATTATTAATTATTAAATACAACATGTATTTTTTCCCTGAGAATTGAAGCAAACATTTCTTTCTTTGGTTGAGCACAATATTCAGCATTTGCCTTGCTAAAAGCATAATTACAGGTTAAGTAACCCTTATCTGAAATGACTGAGGAAGAAGAGTTTAAGAGTTTGAATTTTTTTCAGATTTTGAAATATTTGCATATGCATATTGAGATATCCTGGTATGGGCCACAAATCTAAATTCATTTATATTTCATATATACCTATACACATAACCTAAAGGTGATTTTACACAAAATTTTCAGTGCATCTATGTTTCATCTGGAATCCATTACTTAAAGTCAGTGAAATTTTCCACTTGTAAGCATCATGTCAGAAACTGGGGGACCATTTTGGATTTTGGATTTTCAGTTTAGGGATATTAAGTCTGTGCCACATTACATTGAATATGCTTGTTTCTAAACACCAGAATCACTAATAATTACAGAATTTCTACACACAACACCATATAACTAATGTGCCAAGAATTGTCTGGAGAAATGTTCCTTCCTAATTCAGCCAGACATCACTACAAGGTGATAAAATTCATCTGCCTCAAGCAGAGTGAAATAGAATGGTGATTCTTGCTAGTGAGGCATGAAATATGAACTTTTTAAAAAAATCTAAATTTCCTCCAGGATACTCCTTCACGTTCCGCTGGCATGGCCAGCAGCTCTCATGAGGTCTGGGGGTTGATGGCAGTGCCATGCTGCATTTTGCAGAGGTGGGAGGGAGAAGTGGCACTTTTTTTTTTTTTTTTTTTTTTTTTTTTTTTTTGTAATTCCTAGGGAATGGCACTGCCCTAACCACTCCCAGTTCAGCTAAAAGTTGGAAAGTATGTGGAAATTTTAAAAAAAGAGAAAAAGAAAAAAAATGGTCCCTCATATCCACACACTTCAGAGGGTTTTTTTTTTTTTTTTTTTTGGAACTGGGGATTGAATCCAGGGGTGCTTAACCAGTGAGTCACATCCCCTTTTTATTTTTTATTTTGAGACAGGGTCTTGCTAGGTTGCTTAGGGTATTACTAAGTTGCTGAGGCTGGCTTTGAATTTGCAATCCTCCTACCTCAGCCTCCCAAGTCACTGGGGTTACAGGCATGCACTACTGTTCCTGGCACAACCAAAGTCTGCTTTTAGTTTATTTCAGGTAAAATGAATAAATTGAGGAAACAAATTGTTGACATTTTGGTACCTCTTAAGATGATGTCTGAGTCAGGTGTGGTGGCACATGCTGGTAATCCCAGCAACTTGGGAGGTTGAGGTAGGAGGACTGCAAATTCAAGCCTGCCTCAGCAACTTAGTGAGACCTTGGACAGCTTAGAGAGATTCTGTCCCAGAATATGAAAATAATAATGAATGCAGCTCAGTAGTAAATAGCTCCTGAATTCAATCCCCAGTACTGGAAAAGCAAAACTATATCAAAAGTATATCAAAAGCAAAAGTCCATCTTTAGTCCTGTGTATCCACGATGGCTTAAAGAAGGTCTATAGGTGTGCATATATATCTGGATGGAAACAGACAAAGAGTGATATGGTAGGGGCAGGGTATCTAACCAGCCAGGTTTTCCTGAGACTGAAGTTTTTCCCAGAAGTTGGTCTTCTTTAGAGGTAAGACTGTGAAATCCCTAGGCAAGCCAGGATGTTTAGTCACACTAAAAGAGGAGAAGAAAGAACATGGTGGACATTATCACTGTGACACTCACAAGCAACTCTATTACTTATTCATTCCCAGAGTCAATGTTTTCTGAAAATATGAACCAAGAACTGTGCTAGTAATAGTGAATAGAAGCTCCCTGGTACACACAGCCCATACAGTGCTCTTGGCTCATGGAATTTGAGAGGCTAGTGCTGAACAATACCCTAAATGTCTTGTAGTAAAAAACCATCTTTTCCCCAATTCACAAGTAAGAATTCTCAGACTCAGAGGTTATGAATTGCCCATGCTTCTACAGTGTATTAGACCAGCAAGACCCTCAGTTTGCAAAGCGCTGAATTGGTCACTGGATCAAATCGTCTCCTTCCCTGAAGCTGCATTTCAGGCCAAGCTGAAGCAAGCCTGCCTCATATACCTTCAGTGCTTACTCAGCATGGAAGTTTGTATTCTGTCTCTATCTATATTGACTCTGGAGTGTCAGGTTAAATTACAACCCATTATTGAAGTGAGAACAATAATTTATAGAGGAATGCTGACTTAACACAATCACAAGAGAGGGCGATTTATTTATATAGAAATATATCACCAAATTTTTGTTTATGTGCACTCAGATGAAGCCTGCATGTTTTCATCTCTCAAGACACTTTCCATTTTCTATCTTTCATCATAATTATTTACAGGCATGTGGCATATCCTCTTGAGAGCGGGCCCCGCTCTTTCCATCCTCTCACTTCTAATCTCAGCACTTTTCTCTGTGCCTTGAACATTACAGCTTCTCTGTGACGCCTGCCTGGGAATAACTTCATGAGTAGAAACATACATGTTCTCAAAGTCCAAGTCAGTTGAGTTGGGTAACTGCTTTTTTGAGCTCAGGAACAGCTAGTTTGACCTTATCTTGATTGGAAGCAATCTCATTTAAAAAAAGCATTTAGTTGACTAAATGCCCTATGTTTTGAACCTTTGGACAGGATTTACTGCCACATATGCCACATATTTATCCCAATTTCAGTGGGAAATTGAAGACATCTTTTATGGATGTGGACCACCATCCAAAGTCATAAGAAATAAAGGAGCTGCAGGGAGCTGTTTTGAAGCTGATCTGACAGGTAAACTTATTTTCCCAGCATTTAGTCCCATGTCTGGCACATGGAAAGTTTTTAAGAAAAGTGTATTGGCGGGATAAACAGGTAAATAGGTATGTGGGATCCAAAGAAGGAAGAAGATCAGCTCAGAGGGTAGAGGTGTTTTAATTGAATCAAAAGGAAAAGTGATTTTAAAATGTTGGAAACACAAGATTTGTGAAGACGATAAATTCTTTTTGAACTTAGAAAAGGACAGCAATGACTATCTCAAGTGGCTTAAGTTTGGCCCAATCATGCATTTAAGTCCTAATTTACTTTTCTGTGTTCATTTCATTCATTAACTATTGCTCTACCTCAGTATACTGTCAGGTTCATCAACTCATAAAATTTAAACTTGTTTACAAGGTATCATTCAAATAAATCATTGTTACTCTTAATACTACTGTGAATTTTCTCTGCAACCTGATTTTTATTATATTCATTGATCTCAGGTTTCCAGGTTCACCTTGAACAAGGAATACTTGACTTCATGCTTTTCATTGCCAGTAGGGGCCGGAGATTGTCCCTTCAGTTGTACTTGAGACTGCTCCTAAGCTGTTTCTTCTCCATTTCCTCTACCCTCAGGCTTCCTCTGGCTGCTCAAACAGATGGCTTAAAGATTGAACTTTCTGTTGCACAACCTGCCTTTGGAGATCATTTCCCATTTAACTCATCCAGGACCCAGCTTTTCTTTGTAATGTGTCTTTTAATTTTTCAAATGAAATAGTACAGTAAAAGTGGATAGTTCTTGGTACATAGTTAGCAAACAGTACATGGAAACTTATTACAAATGTTTGTCCTTGTTGGGAGTTAGCAGTCTTGAGAGATAGAGTGGGTCTTTTCTCTGCCACATGTTTTTGACTTAGGCATGCTGCTGCCATAATTTAAATTAATAAAGTCTATCAGAATATTTTGCCCACAGTTCCCATGAGCATAGTGCCTATGAATTTACTTTCTTTCTCTAAATCTTGAAATCATTTGAATTAATTCTTCAGTGGAGTACTTCTAAAATTTTTGTCTATTGCTAAATAAACTCATTAAATTAATTTTGCATGATGAATGTTTATTCTTAACCAGAAGTAACATTTCAGTCCATTGTCTAGCCAGAATACATGAAAGAGTGCTTGTGATTCATAGTCCTTAATTGTAGTATTTTATTAATATCACAACAGATAGAAGCTTTGAATGAATTGTTTTCATCAGGTATAAACATGTCAGCCACCCAAATTATTCTAAAGCAATTCTCTAGAAACTATGCTTGGATGAACTGTTATTCAAGAATAATTTGAATGTTAATCTCCTCCTTCTGTTACTGGAATCCTAGGCCAGATGTCTGACTCTGGGGGGTCCCAACAAGTCAGGTCTGGCCACTCATATCAAAAACCTATTTGAATGAGTAATGGCAAGGGGCTGGGTGTAGCTCAGTGGTGGAGTGCTTGTGAGGCACTGAGTTTGCTCCTCAGTACCACATAAAAATAAATAAATAAAATAAAGGTATTGTGTCCATCTACAATTAAAAAAATTTTTTAAGTGTACTGAAATCTGCAAAGGAACTTTAATCAATATGGCCATATTAGGAAGGCAAAGTGAGATCAAGTACCTCAGCCTTATCTTCAGGGTACTGACATGAGCTTTAGGATTAAATAAAGGAAGAATTGGGGCAGGAGGTGAGAGACATGCATAATTAAATAATCTTGGTCAAACTGTTCTGGTTAGTCATTACTTCAGTTCAAGTTCTGTGAGCTGGCTCCAGAAGAATTCCTTATCGCTTAAGGGGCGATCTCCATTTGCTGCTCAGGGTGTTTATCTATCTGAACCAAGAGGGGGCAATCCAGTTCTCTCAAGACAATTATTCCTGCTTAGATAGGCAATCTCTGGAGGTGATCTGTCTGCAAGGTTCAAAAGTTTAGGGCAATGACTAGAGACTTCTATGTGCACCTCTAGGGGTCTGGAACAGAATGCTGGAGAAGCTCACACTTGAATGTCCCTGCAAATCTTGAAAACACCTTAGTTATGCTTGGTGTCTTTAGCTTTCAGAGGGGTAGATTACCAGCTTTAGATGAACACTCCTTAAATTATTAATATGACTATATGCAGAATTAAGTAGAAATCAGACCCAAATTAAGGTAATAAAGGAGACAGATAAAAATGAAGACAGAGATGCCAAGTCTTTCTCCTGCTCTTTCATCTTGCTTTTAGTTAAACTGAGCATCTGCAGTCTGAAGTGAAATCAGTGTTTTTAACAAAAGCAGCTTCTAATTCTCTGCTGTACTTCCTCAAACTTCAAACATTTCTATTGTATTTCAGTGTTGTAAGAGCTAGTATCAGTGGTCCAGTTTAAGACTATAAAAACTAAAATAGTTACTTAGCTTTTCAGTTATGGGGACATCAAAAGATGTCCAAATGGAGGAAAGCCTTGTGGGCAGTGGTTTTAAGTGAAAAGTTCAATGAAAGATCTCACCACAAGGAGCTAGGGTAGCATAAGTGATGGCCAATATCAGAACCAAAACCTCTGTGTAACATGAAAAAGTAAACATGGCATAAAACACCTGCATGCATTGGGTTTTATTTCCTTACAAGGAATGTTCCACGTTGCATGTTACTTTGTGCTTATAAAATAAAATGAAGACCATTGCACAGGATTAGGGACCTTATTTTTGTAACCAGACACCCTAAGTTTGAATACTGGTTCTGTCATTTTCAGGTGTAGTCCTTGTACAAGTCATTAAGTCTCTCTGAGCCTTATTTTCTGGAATACAATGATCTCAGATAAATATTATGGAGAATAAAAAGATTACACATATGAATACTTAGTATGGTAGATCCTTAAGGTAATTTTATCTGCCTTCACAAAAGAGTTTGAGAATGCAAGAAGTAACAATCTATTACCAATACTCCTAGTTCTTCAATAGTGCTATTCACTTAATCCAATAAGATTTTGATACTACATGACAAATTGCTTTTATTTGCCAACAAGTCATATAAAAACCTGATTTCAACTCCATCATACTGATTTCATTATGATCACGACTCTAAATCATTTCCCCTGCTTCTCTGTTTTGTTTCTTTTGTATATTTTAAGATAATTTCCATCTAAACATGGTCTGAACCACATCATTGAAACCTAATTAGAACATCACCTGCTCCAGCAGCATGTGCCTTTATCTCATTACTCCTCCCCTGTGAGCCATATGTCTGCCTCCAACATCAATCTTTCCACGTGATTATTGCAGCAAGGAATTTATGTGCTTTTGTAACAATTGTCTCTCCTCCTTGCAAGGCATTTCTTTTCATAAGTTTCCCAAGGTAGAAGTCCTGCAGTTGTCTTTCTCAGCCCCATGCTGTGAATATGATACCAGATAATATAATCCTTCTCTATTCTGTGTGCTGATTTTCCTACAGTTCGCTGTTACTGAAAGCCACCATGTTGTCATTGTTGGTTTTATTTGTTTATTCCTTTTGGGGCCTACCATTTTTTTTTTCTAAAAAGAATCATATTAACATCATACTGAACTTTGTGACTATTATGACTTAGATATGAGTTGTCTCTGAAAAACTCATGTGTGAAGCGATTCAAAAAAGTTTAGAGGTGAGATGATCGGGTTTTGAGAGCTTTAACCTAATCAGTGCATTGATCCTCTGATAGGGATTAACTGGGTGGTAAATGTAGGCAGGAAGGGTGTGGCTGGTGGAAGTGGGTCATTGGGGGCATGCCTTTGGGGTATATATTTTGTGAGCTGATTTATTGTCTCTTTGCCTTCTGGTGCCATGTCTTGAGCTGCTTTCCTCCACTACTCTCTTCCATCTTGATGTTCTGCCTCACCTGGGGACCAGACCAATGGAGCAGGCTATCAATTGAGACCTCTGAAACTGTGGGTGCCAAATGAATTTTTCTTCCTCGAAAATTTTTCTTCTCAGGTATTTTGGTCACAGCAGCAAAACAGTTGACTAAGTAAGTGATCAAGAGCTATGTTGTACCTAGATATAATATAGGGGGAAGCCAAAGAAGAAATCAGAAAAAAAAGTAGGGAGGAGGTTGAAAACAATGACCACAGTTGAAATTTTTGAAAAGTTGGAAATTGCCACTTTGAGTGCCTATCTTTCCTTTTTGAGGGGAAAAAAAAAATATTTTAGGGCTGGGGAAATAACTCAGTTGGTAGAGTGCTTGCCTTGCAAGCACAAGGCCCTGGGTTCGATTCCCAGCACTGCAAAAAAAAAAAAAAAAAAAAAAAAAAAAAAATTTTTTAGAGGAAAAGTTTGTTGCTTAAAGAACCCATGAAACTTCTGAGCTAAAATGAAAATTTTGCTCTGAATACTGTGTACTTTTCTGTATGAGCCATTATTTTCTTTTAATTCTTAACACAACATAATTCCTTCACTCAATATACTTTTAAAAATACTGAAGGAGTAAACAAAGCAAAGGATGATGGGGGTTGAGAGTACAGCTTCTTGCTGGATCCTGGGAAGCAGAATTGATTAGAAGTTCATATACTTCAGAAACATTTCACAAAATGTGAAATGATCTTAAGATATAAAAATCATTAAATGTAATTAGAGGAGAACCACTTCCAGAAGCTATTTATTTTGTATCCTTCTGTGGATTGCTTGAAAAAGGAAAAAATAAATCATTTCTCTTTCCATCAAATCTCATTACTTTATGCTTTCTTAGTCCACTATCGTGTCCTTTTAAAACCTTTATGCAGTAGTAAATTTTCTCAGAATTTTGTTCTGAAAAATAGTGAATATACATAGGCCTGAAATTAAAATTCTATAATTAACATTTGCTAGATTTGCTTTTGCATGTATCAGTTCATCTGTCCATCTCTATGTATTCATCAATTCATTCTTAAAATGAACTTTAAAAGAGTTGTAGACATCTGTCGTAGTTCGTATGTGAGGTGTGCCCCAAAGCTATGTGTGAGATAATGCAAGAGGGTTCAGAGGGGAAATGATGAGGTTGTGAGAGCCTTAAACTAATCAGTGAATTGATCCCTGATGGGATTAACTGAGTAGTAACTGGAGGCAGATGGGGTATGACTGGAGGAGGTGGTGGGGCATTGAGGGTAAGGCTTTGGGGTATATATTTGTATCCGTCAAGTGGAGTCTCCCTCTCTGCTCCCTGATCATCATGTGAGCTGCTTCCCTCCATCATACTCTTCTGCCATGTTGTTATGCCTCACCTCCAGCCCTCAAGCCTGATGTTCAAGGACTCAGACCTATGAAACGTGAGTCCCCAATAAACTTTTTCTCCTCCACAATTGTTCTGATTGGATCTTATAGTCACACCAATGAAAAATATGACTAAAACAACATCAGTACACTAAACCTCTCAGCATGCACATCATTAACTGGAGTTCAATATTTTTGTATCTGAGTATACATGTGTATGATAAATTTATTTTTATTTTTAAGTACAGTGTACCCAGAATAAAATATGAAAAACATAATTGCAATGTTTCATGCATCTTGAAAAATGCATGCATCTACGTAACCTAAATTTCTAGGAAGATACGGAACATTATTATCATCCCCAAAAGTGCCCTTATGCTCTCCCTAGGCACTCCAGAGGTAACCACTATTCTTACTTATGTACAGCATAGACTAATTTTACCTAATTTAGAACCTTCTATAAATTGATTCATGTAGCATAACTTCTGTGTAACACCTTTTTCACTTAGCAATTGATTTTGAGAGTTACCTATTTTGCTTATATTAATATTTTTCTCCTTTAAAATTGCTAAGTAATGAACATGGTATGAATATAAAGCAGTCTCATGAGACATTTTTTCTGATGTTACACCCTTTGCAATTCAGGGATATTATCAACTGGCATCTATGAAAATTCTTATGTAAGTCTTTTTTTGTACACTTGTGCTTTCATTTCTCATGATTGGATCCTAGAGTAGGTATAAGATTAAATATTATGGAAGCATGTTAAGTAAGGTATAAGTTATAAAGAAATTATTATATATATATATATATATATTTTTTTTTTTTTTAGAGTGGCTGTACTTTACGTTCCCACAAATAATAAATGAGATATCCAGTTGTTCCACATCCTGGTTAATTTGGGGCTTGTGAGTCTTTCATTTCATTCATGCTGGGCATATAAATGGTTTTTCATTATGGTTTTGGTTTGCATTTCCTTAATGATTTATGATGTTAAGCACTTTGTCTTGTGTTTGTCTTCAGTTGTGAGGTGTCTGTTTAACTCTTTGGACTTTTAAAGAATTGGGGTTTTTTTGTTTAATTATTAAATTGCAGAAATTCTTTATGCATTCAGGAGTTGAACTCTTTGTCAGATATATGCTTTGTGAATATTTTCTCTCAGTTTGTTACTTGATGATTCATTTTCTTAATAGTGGTTTTGAAAAATTTTTATTTTGATCATGAAATCAAGTTAATCACTTTCTTCTTTTATAATTGTACCCTTCTGTGACCTACATAGGGAACATTAATCTACTTCTAAATAGTGAAGATTTTTCATTTATGTATTCTTTTGAAAATTCTACAGCTTTAGCTTTTATGTTTAGGTCTCTGATTTACCTCAATTTAAAGTTTTGTATGCTGTGAGGCAGGGGTTGAGGTTCATGTTTTTCTGTGTGGGTACAAACATGTTTCTCTTTCCCATTGCATTGTTTTGGCACTTTCGTCAGAAATTAAATAAATCCAGACCTCAGCATCAGTCACATGGTGCCAATTCTTCAGGAATGCAGGGGTTCATGGAGGTTTCCACTAGGATTTCAAAGAAAGCAGCGTATACCAGAGTTCCTGAAGGCTGCCCCTGAGAGGGTGATGTGTGAAAATGTGAGAAGGAAGCTGAAGCTGCAGTGGAGACCCCTTAGATTAAGAGATGCCAGTAGCATGTAGTGAGTGCTGAGGAAAGCTGTAGGAATTGAGCAGAAACTAACCAAGAGAAAGGCCACGTGGGCTGCAACCAGGGAGGTCATAGGGCAGAGCTACACATGCCCTTTGGGGAGAACATCACAATGTTATTTGCCCAATACTGGAAGTGGAACTATAGGACTTGTTTGCCCAGCTGGATTTCATTCTTGTTTGATCCCATCCCTTCTTTCTCCGCACTATTTCTCCTTTGTGGAATAGAAATGTTTACTCTATGCCAGTGTATCTTGGATATATGAAACTTGCTTTTGATTTTTATAGGGGTTCCCACTGAGAGTTTGCATTGAGTCTCAGGAGACCTTGGACTTGGACTTTTGGGCAATGATGGAACTGCTAAGACAATGAGGACTCTTGAAAATGGACTGCGTGTATTTTGTGTTGTGAGATAAGCATGAGGTTTTAGGGGCCAGGGATAGAATGTTATGGTTTAGATATGAGGTGTCCCCCAAAAGTTCATGTGTGCAACCATGCAAGAATGCTCAGAGTGAAATGATCAGATTATGTAAATGATAACCTAATCAGTGAATAAATCCAGTGATATGGATTAACTGGGTAGTAACTCCAGGCATGTAGGCTATGGCTAGAGGAGGTGTATCACTGGGGGTGTGCCTTTGGTGTTTATATTTTGTCCTTGGTGAGTGAACCTCTGTCTTTCTCTGTTTCCTTGTTTCCATGTCCTGAGCTGCCTTTCTCCACCATGCCCTTCTGCCATAGTGTTCTGCCTCATCTTGGGCCTAGAGCAATGGAACTGGGCATCTATGGACTGAGACCTATGAAATCATGAACCCCAAAATAATTTTTTCCTTCTCTACATTGTTCCTGTCAGATCTTTTGGTCATAGTGATGAAAATGCTAACTAAAACAGAGCATAAGTTTACAGTAAGACAAATAAAATAATAACCATATATGTAGACATACATATATATTATACATATATATAATATGCATGATACATAGTTAAGAAATGCTAGTCACTCTTTTTCTAATTGGTACGTATTAATTATACAGAATGAGGAGTTTCATTGTGACATACCTAAAAACATGATTTGATGAATTTTACTTTCAGTACCTCCCCAACTTTCCCTTCCTCTCACCCCCAGATCCTCTTCGGCTAATGATTGCCCTTCTACTTTCATGACATCCCTGTTTTTCTTCCTGTTTTTTTCCTCTCTAGTTTTCACACAAGAGAGAAAACATGATAGTTTTCTGAATCTGACTTATTTTGCTCAAATTTACAGACTCTGGCTCCTTCCATTTTTCTGCAGATAGCATCACTTTGTTCTTTATGGCTGAATAAAGCTCCATATCCTGTATGTTTACCAATGGAAGTTCCTTCCTTCTCCCTCCCCCTTAATTTGCTTTCACTTCTGCATATGAAAGAAAACATTGCAACCTTAGCTCTCTGTTTGGCTTGTTTCACTTAGCATGATTTTCTCCATTTCCATTCATTTACCAGCAAATGTCATAATTTCATTCTTTTTTATGGCTGAGTAAATCTTCATTGTGTATATATACCACATTTTCTTTATCCATTTATCCACTGAAAAACACTTAGGCTGATTCCATCACTTAGCTATTGTGAATTATGCTGGGATAAATATGGGCATTTATGTATCTCTAAAGTATGCTGACTTTTGTGATTTTGGATAACTATTGATGAGTGGTATACCTGGATCCTATGGTAGTTCTATTTTTAACTTTGAGGAACCTCTGTACTGAATTCCATAGTGGCTGTGCTAATTTATATTCCCACCGACACCATAAAAGTGTTCCTTTTCCCGGATCCTCACCACCACTTATTTTTATTTGTATTCTTGATCATTGTCATTTTAACTGGAGTAAGAGGGAATCTCAATGTACTTTTGAATTGCATTTTCTTTCCTTTTTTTTTTTTGAGGTGGGGAGCAGTACCAGGGATTGAACTCAGGGTCACTCAACCACTGAGCCACATCCCCAAACCTATTTGGTATTTTATTTAGAGACAGGGTCTTACTGAGTTGCTTAGGGCCTCACTTTTGCTAAAACTGGCTTTGAACTTGCAATCCTCCTGCCTCAGCCTCCCAAGTCACTGGGATTACAGGTGTGCACCACCACACACAACTTTGAATTGCATTTTCTTGATGTTTAAAGATGTCGAACACTTATTTATAGACTTGTTGGACATTGTACTTCTTTTAAATATTTAACTCAGTTCCTTTGCCCTTTTATCATTGGGTTATTTGTTTTTCAAATGTTGAGTTTTGAGTTCTTTATTTATTCCATAAAAATATCATGCTTTTAAAATTTGTATAATCTTTATGAATATCCATTTTTGAACTGAGCCATGGGCAAGTGTGTAAGTCTGTTTGGGTCTAACGTAACAACACAGATGTCATAATATATTTGTTTCTTGCATTATTATTTTGTCCCTCAATTTCGAGCCATTAGTTTTACCCTTCCACTAGATGTCAATATGACTATATCGAGGAACATGATATTCTTTTTTTGTTTTGTTTTGTTTATAATCTTAAATGTGACAATGCTAGGATTTGCTCTCAAGTATTTACTAATTTTATAAAGCCTTTTCTAGTTTAAGAAATAGAAGCTTTGGTATTACTAATCCTGACTGTGAACGAGGGACAGTAAATTTAAAATTAAATTTTTTTGAGATAATCACAATATTCAAATGAATGCATTAATGGAATTAAGAAATGAATACTTACATGTTGCCTCTGTTCACTTTCAGATACTTGTCTCCTTACTTTTTCTGGACCCTTCTTCCTGGTTTCTGAATGAATGTGTTTTGTTTAATTCACTTGTTTTTCTTATTTTTGGTTTTAGTTATCTTTACCTCCACATATTTTTCTTATAGTTTTGGCATTCTTAAAATCTATTTAAGTTTGTTATAACAATGATATGGTGCATAATTCCCTTTCTTATTTTATTTTTTCAATCACCTGTTATCATAGAGTTTCTCCTTAAATTTAGATTTTGATCATCAATATTAAACTCTGTGCTTGAAATTGTCCAAATGTTGAAAACTACCTCTTTTGATACTTTATGAATTCCATGCTTCAATCCAACTTCTGTTCTCATGAAGACATTTCTTCTAGTTATTCCAGCCCAAGCCTTTGGTATTCAAGATACTACCTATGACTGGCTCAGTGCTCTGATCTATTGCTTCCTCTTGCCTCCTGCTTAACATTCTCTAGTTATTATCCCTTCCATTCCTGTTTTTCTGGCATGTGGGTATAAAGAATGAATACCTCAGCCAAATGTAATATAGTATGAATTATATTATTTATATTAGAAGCTAGAATTTTGACCCCTATCTTTCATCCTGTACAAACTGGTTCAAAGACCTTAATATAAGACTTAAAACTTTGAGACAACTAGAAGAAAGCACAGGGGAAATCTTCTAGATATTGGCACAAATAATGATTTTCTGTACTCCAATAGCTCAAGAAACAAAAGGAAGAATTGACAAATGGGATTATGTCAAATTAAAA
Organism: Sciurus vulgaris; assembly: GCF_902686455.1. Classification (NCBI taxonomy): domain Eukaryota; kingdom Metazoa; phylum Chordata; class Mammalia; order Rodentia; family Sciuridae; genus Sciurus; species Sciurus vulgaris. The sequence continues at coordinate 65,059,037 of NC_136475.1, forward strand.
ACTGAAGGAAATGAAGTCAGCATATAAAAGAGAGATCTGCATGTCCATATTTATTGCAGAACTATTCACAATAACCAAGATACAGATGAATGCTTAAAGAAAATATGATATATATATATATATCATATATATATATTATATATATATACACTATGGAATATTATTCAGTGATAAAGAAAAACAAAATCCTGTCATTTGCTGAAAAATGGATGGAACTAGAAGACACATGTTAAGTGAAATAAGCCTGATAGAAAGACAAGTATCACATATTTTTTTTCTCACATGTGAAAACAAACAAACAAAAGATCTGAAAGTAGAGAAAGGATTATTAGGAAATGGAAATGGGGACAGGAGAAAAGGGTAAGAGGAGGTTGTGAGGGGATTGGAGAAGGGATGATAAACATGATCAAAGCTTGATATATGCATGTTTGGGAATAGCACAGAAAACTCATTACTTTGTACAATTAATATGTGTTTACAATTATAATGTGAAAGATCAGTTGCTGACCTTATTAGCTGACTTTCACTTAGGGAAGCTAAAAATTATGGAAACATATTTTGTAAGTTATAGATTTTATATTGATTATTGATTTTTGTTCATTGTTTAATCCCTCACTATCCCTCATGAAGCACAACACCTAATCATTTTCATGTATTAATCCATTTTTAAAACTCCACTTAGCCGATTTGAAATGTTGTACCATTGAAATCCAAAGGAATGAGAGATCTTTCGAAAGAGGGCAAGTTTGGGTATTTTGTCATAACAGCAATGATGTTCATTAGTTGAGTTCTTTTCATGATTTTGAATAATACAGGAGAGAATTTCCCTGATGGTGTTCCTTAAAGTGGTCATAGGTAATAGTTCAAAAAGGTATTTTATTATATTAAATAATCTCAGAAAATTTGGGTTTAAGAGTTACTTTGTGTGTGTGTGTGTGTGTGTGTGTGTGTGTATGGTACTAGGGACTATTGAATCCATTGGCACTCTACCAGAAAGCTACATCCATAGCCCTTTTTATTCTATTTATTTTTGAAATTTTGAGACAGAGTCTCTCTAAGTCCACAATGCTGACCTCAAACTTGTGAACCTTCTGCCCTAGCCTCCTGAGTGGCTGAAATTACCAGCATGTGCCATTAGACCTAGCACAACGCTACTTTTTAGCCAAAAGACTTAAGCCATTAGTGTGCTAATGTGGATTATGAATCTCTATATGGTAGTTCAGAGTCTGTCGTGGGATAATCATTTCTCAAAGGCAGTGTAGAAAGTGCATAGAAACACAATACATTGAGCTAGTAGTGTGGGTTGTACAGACCTCAGCCTAGCTCTGTGTGTCCTCTGGCATAACAGCTGGCCTTACAACCTCTCAATTTTCTTATCTGTAAATTAAGATGACTGAATAAATAACCACTAAAATCTCTTGCAAGTTTGTTAATCTAAGAGGGGAAGAGTTAGAAATTTTTCCAAAAGAGATTTGGAAGCAAGGTGTTACTGAGGAACTGGGCTACAGGGATTTACTTGTAATAATGTCTCACTTGCCATGGATTCTCGCCTTCAGCCTTCTTACTCAACAGAGTTCCATTCCATGTTGAAGGAAAGCTTTGCATATGGCTTCATTTTCATTTCAAACTCAAAATGAAACTTTCTACTTATAGTGGTTTGGGGTTAGAGCCATAGACACCTAATTTGCAGGCACTGAGCCCTAGCTGCAAACTTCACTGGCTAAAAATATGCTCATTCAAACTTTGCAGTTATTTCCATTGTCTTAGCCAGACCTTGAGTCTTCAGATGCCAGTTCAAACTATAATTTCAAGAGAAAGATTAGTTATCAATAGTGAGTTTTATATATTCTCAAGTGAAACAAACGAGTATTGGGAAAGGATTAGTAATTTCTCAGTGGACTATTTAAATAATTGTCCTGGTTTCTAGAAATTATCCTTGTACAAATAATTTTCATTAATTAAAAATCATAGTTGTTTTTAGGTGGGCAAGCAGCCCATGCCCACAGTCCCAGAGACTGGGAGACTGAGGCAGGAGGACACAAGTGGAAAGCCAGCCTGTACAACTTAGTGAGATCCTCAATGACTTAGCAAGACCCTGTCTCAAAATAGAAAATATAAAAAGACTGGGGATGTGGCTCAGTGATAAAGCCCCTCTGGGTTCAAACCCCAGTACCGGTCAATCAGTCAACCAATCATAGTTATTTTGAATAATAAATATGTTAAGCACTGATGAGTTTTCTTGAGTCCAACAAGAAGTTAGAGAATGATGACTTTATGTATTCAAGTATATTAAATTTGAAAAATGCCTTTCCTATCCCATTTACTCAACATCATGGGAGAATAATCTCATAATGGCATTTACAATGTAAATATTATTTTGAAAAGATATAATAAATCATATGACCAAATTGTACAACAATGGTGTAATTTTAGAAAAACTACTTTAAAACATCTAATTTAAAAAACTTCATTTAATGTTTTTTCAGAGCACACAATCAAAATATATACCCTATTTGGCTTTAATTCCCTTACATTTATGTTTCACCTTAGAGGTCTACCTGAGAGGTAGATGAGATATGTGACCTGTTGAACATGAATAGAATTCCTTCATCAGGATTTTATATTGAAAATTTTATAAATGTTAAATTTCCAACTGAAGTCAGTCCTCTTTTCATCTACCTTCCCTTTTGATTTCCGTAAGTGGGCTTTTTTATATTAGGTTTCACAAAATGGTTAACTACACTTTTCAGTTTAGAATACTTTTACATTTCAGAAAAGTTGGAAAAATAATAAAGTTCTCATGTGCTTCAGATTTAATTTCCTTTATTATTAACATCTTGTAGTAATATGTCACAATTAATGAATTAATGCTGAAAACATTGTTATTAACCAGATTCCCATAAGATTTTCTAGATTTTAGTTAATGTCCTTGTTTCTGTTCCAATACTTCATCTAGAATAACACCATGGCATTTAGTATTCCTGGACTCTTAGCTCTTTTTAACTTGACAGTTTCTCAGCCTTTTCTTGTTTTTGATGACCTTGGAATATTGAGGAATGCTAGTCAAATATGCTGCAGAATGCCTTTCAGTTGGGAATTGTTTGATGGTTTTTGCTTTTGGTCAAACTAGGGTTACGTGCTTTGGGGAGGAAGACAGCAGAGGTAGTGTTATTTTCATTAACTCATATCAAGGCTATATATACTGTAAGCATAACTTGTTTACTGCTGATATTGACCCTAAACTGAGATAAAGCTTCTCAGCTTTCTCATTACTACATTCTTTCCTTTCTCCTTTTCCATGCCATGCTCTTTGTAAGGAAGTCCTTTTGTGCAGCTCAAACTTAAGGAATGAAGAAATGACTTGTTAAAAAGATATTTTAAGGAAAACATATAATGGGGATATACAGATTTGCATAACACTTTGCAATTTAGAAAATGAATTTATTTAATAAAAAAGATCTGTCATCAGAACTGTGTAGTAGACGAGGCAGATATCAAAGGGTAAGGTTAACTGATAAAGAATCAAGTAGATGAAAAAACATAAAGGAATGAGACAGATTCTTCCTTTTAGCAAAATCCTTCAAATGGTGTTGGTTGAACTCATGGTTCCCAGAATATTCAATTATTTCTTTTTCTTATCCTATGTCTTTTCCAAAGGGCACTTAGATATTGTCCTTTGAATGTCTTTCCATCACCCCAAAATGAATATTACAAATGAAAATCTATCATATTGCATTCCCCCCCACTGTTCTCAAATGTGTACACAGGTGTACACACCCCCCGCCCCCGCGACACACGCACACGCACATGCTCCACATCCCTGATAAAGAAACTCCTCATTCAGATTTTCCTGATTTTTAAAAACAGCTGTCATTTATTCTGTTACCTTAGTCAGGATACCATGAATCATCTTAAAGTCACTGTTTTATTTAGTTTGCCACACTCAATGGGTCAACGATTGTCTCCTTCAAAAAACTCTCATTTCTATCTTTTCCTCTTTGGTTTTGAATCCACAGCCCTAGTTAAACTTGTATTCCCTTATCCTTGGGTTACGACAAAGTTACTTTAATTATCTCTGTCCTTAGCAATTATTTCCCATCATTACCCATCAGTGCTAATGTGATCGCCTCATTTCCTTGCTTCAAAAAACTTAGTAACTTTCTGAATCTTATCTCTACATGTCTTCTGGATTCAATGTGCCAGACACAAAACAAACTTCCCACTACTGAATGACAAGTATGCAGGGATTCTAAACCAAATGATTCTGAGAGTGAACTTATTATTCCCCTTCCTCTAATGCTCTCTTGTCATTTCCATCAACCCACACCCTAATCATCCTTCAAAGACCAATTCAAATCCTATCTTCTCACTGAAGTGACTATGAGTTCATGGATTTGGAGCACACAGAGGTGATCAGACACTAGAGTATAAATAAACTGTATTATTTGATGTTGTCTTTCTAAGGAGGCAAAGCTCCTGGTTTCTCGTTTCTCTGTATTCCCCTCAACTCCCAGAATCATGATGGACGTTTTATAAATGCTTCATGTTGATTGATTATGAACTTGCTATTTCTCTCAGAGAAGTAGCCATTGAAGCTTGGCTGCTTTCCCTCTAGAATTTGTCTGCCAGCATTAAACATTAATTAGGTGATGTATTCCAATTTTCAAACATAAGACCTTCCGAAAAAAATAAATCTTCCTAAAATGTTTTCTCAAATTTTAACTACACTCTGCTGGCTATTTTCCAGACTTGAGATATTTTCTTTTTCTTTGGAAGCTATCCAGACAAAATGAATTTTTAAAATTTTCTTTTAAAATCATAGACTTATATAGCCATTATGATTTTGTTAATGATATGAAAAAAAGAAAAAAACCTCTTAACAAGAAAGAGGAGTTGAATAGAGAGTTGGTTTTTCTCAACCAAAAATGGAAAAAATGCTATTCAGAGAATTTATATTTGTTTTCCTACTGTGGAAATTTTTAAGAATTATTTTTAAGGTCATATTAGAAACAGTTCCAAGTAAATGCAGTAAAGGCCTCCCTAGTGAGTCGGAGTGGTTTCCAAATCAATCCCTTCAAAAGGGATTGTAGTTAGAAGTTTCAGAACGAATTCAAAATGCCCCTGTCCTGTGCTTCCCAACAAGAATGAAACAGGACAAATTAGAGAGAAAAGTGGCTCTAGAGGGTTGTTTGCTAAAGATGAAAACAACTCAGGATACTGAACTGAAGGAAATTATTATTTTCATCATCTAAGTTTATTTCAGTAGAGTCTTTAAATGGAAGCAGAATTGCTTTAGAAACTGCTGGGGGATGGTGGGGAGTGGGAACAGGAGGCCTAAAGCAGCAAATTAATTCAATTGGCAGAGGAGAGGCACCCAGCCCAGCAGACTCTGTAGGGATTGTCCATTCATTCATTAACAATGAAATATAACGACTTCAACACAGCTGAAAACCAACACATCCATTTATGTTACCCATGATTAGTATAAATTATTAAAGCCAATGGGAAGAGGAAGATATTTCTTTTTAATCACTATATCAAATGAGCTCCCTTGAGGGCAACTCATATTTATTGTACCATCACATTTGACATCAGTCTTGCTTTCTGAAAAGTATTTTGCTGAAAAGTTGTAATAAATTTCCCTCTCTCTCATCATTTATTATCTTACAAAGACCAATAAAGCCACTATTTGGTTAGCCATGCTTCCTGCATTTGCAGAAGCAAAATTCTAAAAGAGGTAAGACTAGTAGGAACACAGAAACACACAGAAGTCCCAAATTCTGTGGTTTCACTTTTTTCCTTTCTCTTTCCACCCATTATCTCTATTTCTTTAAGGACTATTTGCCTTTCTGTTTGGGAACTCGCCAAATTAAGTCAAAGCAATAGCCTCAGCTTTTGGCAGACCTTATTCGGCAGTGACCTCAAGCCTGTCAGGAGGTGTATGGAACTTGTCTGAGTAAAGCAAAGGACTCATGGCTTATGGCCCCTGGCAGTTTCTTTAGGTTATCAGTAGTGGAGGTCAGGAGTCTCAGTTAGGCATTTTTCACAATTAGAACTTTACTATAATTGCTCTTTCAATTCAGTAGTCCTTTCTTGTTGGAAATATGGATTTCATGAGGAAGTGAGAGATGATTTTAAACTATTAATTTATTTAAATTTTCTCCCTCTCTTGTTTCAGGAAATAAAAATAATAGAATGATGACATGTTTTTGTGACAGTCTTTCATGGTGTGAAATAAGATTATCAAAGATTCTGGGAGCTGAAGGAATAGCTCCTATTGGAGAGCGCTTGCCTAGCAAGCGCAGAGTCAGTGGTTCGAGTCCCTGGCCTCCTCAGACGAAGGGAAAAATAACTCTTGAGCTGAAGAAATAGCTCCTTTCAGGGAGCGCTTGCCTAGCATGCACAAGGACTGTCGTTCGAATCCCCGGCCCCTCAAGAGGGGAAAAAAAAAAAAAAAAAAACCCAACAAAGATTCTGGAAAATGAGAACATTCCAAATTGACCACTTGAGAAAAACATACAAATAAACAGAATATAACCACTGGGAATCTCAAGCTTAAATAATATTAATCAGTAGGTTTTATTTTGCATTAAAAATAATTTCATGTGTGTTATATAAATGGACATCAGATAATCCTTTGAATAGATTTACATTTATTAATGAGCTAGGTGAGTTTTCATTTTCAAAGGAACTAACTGGCCAGTTGTAATAGAGGCAAGTTGGAGAAGTGAGGTAGCACTCTCTATTTCTGTCATTGGGGAATATTTTCTTTCCTTTTATTTTCTTAATATGTTTCTTGGAGTTGAATGTCTAGGAAAAGAAAAGCTGTCATTATTCAAGGATAAAGTAATTATTTCTGTAGAAAATTCTGTCTTGCATACAAAAAGTTATCATAACTAATAGGTGAATTTTGCAACATCTTACAATACTAGTTTAGCATAAAATTAATTATATATGCATTAAAGAATAAAAATTGAAAGAAATAATAATATCAATAAGAAACATTTGAGATAAATTTGATGGAGTATATATATGTGTGTGTATACAGAGAAACTTAAGTAAAATATCCTTGACAAAAATTACAGAGCTAAGTTAGTGGAAAGACATGCTACAGATGCACAAAAAGACTCAATCTTTTTAAAGATGTTTGTTCTCAACTAATCAATCTATGGATTCAAAGTAACACCAATAAAAAAAAAAAACTAGCAGATATCTTTGTAGTAATTGACAAGACAATTTAAAAATGTATATAAAAATTAAAAAGACTGAAAATATCCAAAAACATCTGAAAAGAACAAAATTGATTTTAAAGCTTGTCACAAACTGCAGTAATAAGAATCTGTAGTATTAGAACAAATATGGATGTACCAATCAATGAAACACACAAGAGTACTAAAATGGTAACACATGCATTGTCAATAGATACTTGATTAAGGTGACAAAATAATTCAATGGGAAAATATTGCCAACAAATAATACTGAAACATTTGAATGGCCATATTCAATGAAATTATCTTCCACCTGTACACTACATGATCTATAAAAATGAACTCAAAATGGATATATAGATTCATATAAGAGCTAAAATAAAATATTTTAGAATGAAACACTGAAAGTGATTCTCTGGGAATGTTGGTAAGTAAGGAGGAAAGGAGTGATAATAAGCCAATGAGGATACTTAGGGGTGTGCTTGAATATGTTCATTATCTTGACTATGCTGATGGTTTCATGACTATATGTGTGTGTGTGTGTGCATATATATTTATAAACATATATATCAAATCTCAAAAAAATAACATTTACATATATGAAGTTTATGGTATATTTACTTTTAATGTTTATATTAAATATAAAATTAAAGTAAAAGAAAAATAACAATATATTCTTCTTTCCTCTCCATTATATGAATATACACTGATGTAACTAGCCACCCTGCTATTGTGACACTTTAATGTTGTTTTCTTTTCTTTTTCTTTTTCTTTTTTTTTCCCCTTATAGAGAGTGCTGTGTCTTAAATGCATCCAGTTTACATCCTTAAATATTTACTTAGGATAAATTCCTAGAGTCATGGTTTCTCAGTTTTAAAAATAAACACATTCTCAAATGTTTTTTGATATGCATTATCTAAAGTTTTGATAAAACAGTTTCCGATTTCCATAGGGAGTAGTCAAATATCTATATAGAAATTGCAGACAAAAGTCCACCACCTAGAAGTTTAGTATGTATAGGACTGATAATTTAACAGCATTTTATTTTTACACTCTGATGTCAGGGAATCCGCTTTAGAATAAGAGAATGAAATTCAGCCATAATTATGACTATTAATATTAGAGATGATTGATGCCTTGATTTAATGCCAATTGGTTGACTGTCAATTCTTTGTGATTTTCCCTGCACTTGACATATTTGCAAACGTCTAAGGTCTTGTTTTCCACTTCTTCTGGAAGAACACCATTAAAACACGTAAAACAAATAGCAGCAACAATTAGCAAAGAGGATGGTGGGGGTGGAATGATACAGTGGTAATAACACTTAAATTTGTGTATTGTTCTACAGCTTTCAAACTTTATTTTAAAAGTTTAAAAGACTATTGTGTCTCTTATATATATATATGGAAATGCCAGCAGAGAAGTTTGGAAATAGTAAAGGGCAATTACAGAGGTCACAATAAAGAGGGCAAAATTTAGGTCTTTGAACCTGGAGTCAAAATTTGCCTTTTTCCAAGTGGGATAGCCTCAGGAAATGAAAAACATACGTTGGTGCTAGGAATGCTACTAATTCTCTTTTGCTAGAGTGATATCCATGGAAGTGTAGAACTATATATGTATGTGTAGTATATAGAGTGGATATGAGAGAAAGGGAGAGAGATTAAAGCCTCTCTGTAGGCTGACTTATGTCCTCTCAATATTGGAAGAAATACCATATAAGTCTTTGACAGTATCTCTTTACATTTACTTCCCTTCAAGGCCAAGGACTTGGTTCCCATAGGTGCTCTGGTATTGAACTGCTTAATACCCATTGCCAAATGACTTGTGGCAAAGCCTAAGTCCTCCTCATATAAAATGGTACTTCTATAAGTGACAGTATAATTACAGACGTCCAAATCTTGGCTCCAGCATTAACTAACTCTGTGACCATAGGCAACTACCTTACCTTTCAGTTTTCTCAATTGTATAATAGAAATATATCATCTGTGCATGAGACATACAATAATTCCACAATAACATTCCATGACATGTTATTAAAATTCTACAATGTCCCATTCAGCATGCTGTATACCAGAGGTATAATGCTAAGTAAATGTGAATAGAGATTTCTGCCTTCCTGGAGCTTTAGATCAATTGTGGGTTACAAACCTTAATTAGCAATTATTGAAAATTAAGTTGTAGCAAAGAAAAGTCATAAGATACTAAATAAGGAAATGTGAGCTATTCTAAGAAAACTAAGTTTCCCTGAGGATATTGTGTTTAAAACGGGACCCAAGAGAATGCAGGGATTAGATGAAGGGTCACAGAGTAGCCTAAGCCACAGGAAGGACAGGAGCAAAGGAGAATATAAGGATTCAATCAAACAATGTATGTGTGTAAGTGAATTGTCGGTGCGTGGCACGGCAATAAGTCACAGTGGATTATTAGGTTTTAAAAGAATAAATTTCAAACCTAGACATCTATCTGGCCTATATAAATTATACTGTGATGCCTGCCTATGCTAAGCTTGGCATCAAGCCTATTTCAATAGAAAAATAAATCTGTCTTTATTAATTTTTTAGCATATGGCCTTGAACCAAAGTTTAAGTTGACCACAATTTTAATTTTAAATTACTCTTATGATTTTTCATTTAAAAACATTTCCTTCATTATAAGCAAATGACTTAATGACTTTGCTTTTGTACAATACGGAGTGATTAGTGGAGTTCTTTGGGGTACCTGAATAATGATGCCTGAGTCTTTTCATCTTTGCTTTTAAACAGCAGTCAACGCAATTCCAGGACAGAGAGTCCAGGCCATAGTTGTGTGCAAGTCAGTCATTTGGCAGGACAAGCACCTGGAATCACAATGGTCTCACCATGAGGAAAGGGCTGGTCCCAACTTAACTGGTGTAAAGGGAAGAGATTGTTTGTTAAATAATGTAAAATACACGTATTTCCCTCCTGTGTATGTTGCCTTGAGATCAAGCTCTAATGTGGTAATACAGGTCCAAATGGGCAAACCTGCTTCTACATTAAAGCAAAACCAAACCAAAAACTGCCTAATTTCACTAATGCCATTCTCTCTTATCATTTTGAAATTTAGGCCCAAACCAGTGATGCTCTCTGAAAAAAAAAAAAAAAATTTTTTAACTACTTAAGATGTTTAATTTCCAGACCAAGAAGCAGATAGTGAAACAGAATATACTCAAGGAGAACTATGGGAGAAGTTTTCCTCTGAATAGATAGGCTCTTGTATGTCTGATTTTCTTTGTCACTTATCTGTCCCATTTAAGCAAGCTGTGGCATGATTCTTCAATTCTTTCTTGAAACCTCATGGTTTGGACTCTAAAGACTTTGAGTACTGGTATACATCGATTAGTTCTATCACAGAGTTATTTTTCATCTGTAAGTACCATTCTTGGAATATATGAAAAAGTTAATTTGGCAATGTTGTGTTCTGTGGGTCCATGAAAAGACTATCGTTATAGTAAAGGGTCCTAATGTTGGGGTGATGGACTAACCAAAACTACTGTCTTTCTCCCTAGGAAAAAAATAGTATAATGTGCATATACTATCAGAGGGTTCAAAGTAGTTACACATCTGAAATTAGCTTTGGATATATTTTTTTTTTTTGGTAATAGAAAAAGATTTGCTTGTTTTGGTCTTGGCATTTATAAAGTCAAATAACTGAAAGGTCACTTTGACATTATTACTGGTACCTGGTGATCTAGAAAATGTAGGGCCAACAAACTTTCCCTATAAAGGACCGATAGTAAGTATTTTAGACTTTTTTGGCCAAGAGTTAAAGTTGAGTATTTTATATAAATACTTATATAATCATTTAAAATGCAAACATTAAAAATTTTTGATCATTCTAAAGTTTATTTTATGAAAAATAAAAACAGAAGATTGGTCAGATTTTTCCCTGGAGCAGCAGTTTGCTGATCCCTGCCATGTAGTTCATAATTAATCATACTATGAATAATAATAACAAGGCTGCCATCTTATCCAATCAGTGCATTGTACAAAATTAACAAGTGACAGAAAGAAATTGAAATATGAATGAAATATATGAACATACTACCTTGAAGTATTAAGCATATTACATGCAGTGAATGAAATTTTCCTTCTCTGCTTTCTATGCTGAAATTTAATCATTTGAAATGTGAGAATATATTTATTATTATTATTACATCATGTACATAATGACTGCATGACCAATGTGATCCTACAATATGTATAATCAGAAAAATGAGAAATTACACTCCATTTATGTATGATCTAGCAAAATGTACAAATGCATTCTACTGTCATGTACAACAAATTAGAACAAATAAAAAAAATTAAAAAGAATAAAATGATTAATTAATTATGAAAGGGAATAATTTTGTTTATAAAAGCAATTATTAAGGGCTTGTACATAGCTACTCAGTACCACACTAGCAATTAGTTAGTTAATGTTTTAAAGCCTGCATAGCCTCCAAACCAAAAATATTAACAATATTATAGAATTCAAAGCAAAATACTAGAGATATTGTGTCCTAAATATAATTTTATTGAATTGTTGCTATTTTATGATTAATGATGATTTTAAAATAATCTAAATATACTATATTTATTGAATTGTTTGATATTTATGATTACTAATAATTTTTAAATAACCTAAAGAAGTTATATTGAATTTTTATGATTTTTCCCAATTACTTTCAACAAAAATATTTCTATTTCTATTTCTTATTATCCAAAGATGAACTAGAAGCAGAAATTCTACTTCAAATTTTTATGAGGGAAAAAAGCTCTCCCAAATAACATTAAATGAAAATTTTCATGTTAAATAATTTTTGATCCAAGAACAAAAATGAATTCAAAATGTGAAGAAAAATAGTTGTTAGAGAAAATGAAGTACTCAAAATGGTTTTGTTTTCATAAACCACATTTCAAGACAACACACTTTTCAAGAATGCTTTAAGAAGTTAATCCCATGTAGTTTTATGTGCACAGTGGCAAAAATTTAAGTGGCATGTTGAAATGACTGTATACCAACCATTTTTAATAAACACAAAGAAGTTTTAAAATCTGTTCACAGTATGAATGAATTGGAGGTAAAGTTTTCCGTCTAGAAATTTATTAGCAAAAGGTTTCCTGAATTATGTTCATCTGTATAACTGAATATTAGCTATATCAATAATTTAACTATTTCTGTTTTTATTTTTATTTTTGCATATTTGAATACATCAAAACAATTAAGAAAATATTTTTAATCTAAAATCCCAGTAGATAATGTCAATTGAATTCAATCTTGCTTCTACTTGACTTGCTGGCCAGATTTCTTGGTCTCAAACAGCTAGTAATATAGTGAATTTAACTGAAGAAATATTTATAGAAGTGAAAATAAAAAGTGTCTTGCAGTTTCATTGACATTGAACAAATATGGTGAGGGTTTTGAATGATTTATGGACTATAGGCACATAATATTGTATTCCCATCCTACAGTTGTGTGTTCAGAAAGAAATGTTAGGACCGTGTAACGTGATGGAATTACAAGGCACAGGCAGAAAAATTGTGTGCCTATTTTATCAGTCTTCTTCAGCCAGGAACAAACTATATGGTGTATAAAAGATTTTGGAACCAGTTCTTCCATCCTGTGCTTGTGATGTTTATTATCACAAGTTAAAAGTCTGCTTGAACAAAATGGCAGATAATAATACCAACATTGAGCCAGGCATGTAATCCCAGGGATTTGAGAGGCTGAGGCAGGAGGATCACAATTTCCAAACAACTCTCAGCAACTTAGTGAGACCCTGTCTCAAAATTTAAAAAAAAAAAAAAAATTAAAAAGAGTTAGGGATATAGCTCAGCGGAAGCACCGTTGGGTTCAATCCCCAGTATCAAAGCTAAACACACAGGCGTGTACTTATGTGCTCACACACACATCAACATACATTTACCAGTGTTAGCTTACTGAGATAGTAATGTGTTTCTAGAAATTTGTCAACGAACTAGCCAAATTCAAGTGGTTTGAGAGAGTAAAAATTCTTATATGATACCCTAAAGATCCCCTAACCTTTCTTCTCTAGAGGAGATACTAAGAGCAGACAAGCAAACCGATTTTAAGGGATCATTGTTATGCTGAAAACCAATTGCTTTGCTTTGATGCCACATCTCTAGAAAAAAAGTAGAAAAAAACAATATTTTTTTCCCTCAAGTAATATTTTGGAGCAGCAAGTATGCTAACAAGTGTTGGAAACAAAATATCTATGAGGAAGTCGATTTAAAATTTCTTCCCCAAAATACTTAGAAAGTTTCTTCAAGCTTAAATTTATAAGATGAGGAAATTATTACAGCTTCATGAAAATCTTTAGTATAGGAGCTGAAGGGATAATATTACTTTAGCCATTTTCTACTAGACAAGTAGAAAAATGTAGCTTCTCTTCAATGTTACCCTAAGCATGGGCAGTAAGATAAAATCCAAAACTCATTTCACTACAAATCTCATTTTAAAGTGCATATAAATGTGCAATATAATGACTGTAGAAGCAATCTAGAAACTGAAGTTGTTGAGAATTTATTGTTCATGTCTCCTAGGTAAAAAAAAAAAAAATAAATTTTGACTTCACATTTTTCATACAGAAGTGTTAACAATAATTGAACATTGAAGAATATTTCAGATTTGGTTTTCCCTAGAGAAGTTTCGGCTCACCTGAATACTAGTTTTTAGTATTTCATTATTATTTGGAAAAACTTTTATTTTGAGAACCTCTAGGAAACAAAATCCTCACATCAAAAACTTAGCGTAAAACACATATTGCATTATTAAATCCTTATAAGATCATAGGAAGAAAATACCATTACTCTTCCCAGTTTCAAATGAGGAAACTGAGGTAATGTAAATAAAATAACTTGAACAAATTCACAGTCAGTTTATAGAACTGGGTTTCAAATACTCCAGCAATGGTATTTGAGAAGTGGTTTCACACTTAGGAGATTAGCAAAAATAGTAGTGAGAATTCCTGTGTATTTTTCACGCAACTATCCCATCATATATTATCATATATATGTATATATATGATATATAATTGATACATCATATAATTAATATGAAAACTAGAGGATTATCCTTGGAATAATGTTATTAACTAAACCCCAGAATTCTTTCAGATTTTGCCAGTTTTTCCACTAATGTGGAACTTGCTGTGCCAAGATCCAGTGCAGGATGTGATGCCACCATTGCATTTAGTTGCCCCATCTCCAAGCTCTCCTCTAATCTGATAGTTCCTCAGTCATCCCTGGTTTTTCACAAAGACAAACTTTGACAACTTCGATGGGTCCTGTCAGTTAGTTGTAGAGTGTATTTAGTTGGCGTGGTCTGACATTTTTGTGATATGCTGAGGACATGCATTGTTGGGGTGGAAAGCACAGAAGTGAAATGCTCTCCTCAGCACATCCTATCAGGAGTTAAATGATAATTGCTGTGTACTGCTGGTGACATTAGTATTGGTCCTGTGTTTAAGATGATATCTACACATACTCTGCATTGTAAAGTTACTATTTTTCTTTTATAATTGACAGCAATTTTGAGGGAGATACTTTGAAACTGTAAACATTCTGCTTTAAACTGAAGTCCACTCTTTTTAGCACCTAGAGGTGTTTCTCTTGCTCTACTTTCCTTTTTTTTTTTTTTAATTTGTAGTTGTACATGGACAGAATGCCTTTATTTTATTTGTTTATTTTATTTTTTTTTTAATTTGGTACTAAGGATGGAACCCAGTGCCTCACACATGCTAGGCAATGCTCTACTACTGAGCCCCAGCCCCAGACCTTGCTCTATTTTCTTGACGTTGTAAATTAACTTTTCCCACATTTTTAGTTTACTATCTCCCATTCTAAAACAACTTCACTCTCATCAAGAGTGAAGATAATTTAAGTCTATTAGTTTAATGCTATGTCCCAAGGTCTATTACAGTACCTGGTTTATGATAGGCACTTTACAAATATTTTTAACTAAAGAATGAATTCTGGGGGTTGGGGTGATAGCTCAGTTGGTAGAGTGCTTGCCTTGCAAGGATGAGACCCTGGGTTTGATCCCCAGCACCGCCAAAAAAAAAAAAAAAAAAAAAAAAAAAGAAGAAGAAGAATGAATTCTGTATGAGGAGAAATAAATAAAAATCAAATAAAAAACAAAAGTTCTTATGGAGTTCATGTAAATACTGTGAAGGAAATAAAAAGGATGCCCCATAAGAAAGTAATCAAAAAGTGGTCTGCTTTTGGGCAGGTGATCAGGACAGTCTCTTTTAAGCTGAGATTTAAACCATGAAGAAGACCCAGTTATATGAATATTAATTCAAACAACTTGCACAAAATTCCTCAAGTGAGAAAGTGCCTGGCATGTTCAAGCAATAAAGAAGCCACTGATATTGGAGATATAAGATGTGACTATCATGGGAAGGAATATGAATTTTATTGTAGTCATTGATGGTGATAATATTTTATTATAGTCAATGGCAATAATATTCCTTAACAGTACACATCTAACATGTGATTAAGTATTTGTTTAGGTATCTTCCTCTCCTTCCAACAAAGAGCACATCTGTGGGTGCTCATCTTTTAAACAATACCTGGTGTATGGCTTACACTTAAAAAAGAGATTGATTGCATGAGGCATGGATCAACCTTATACAATAATGTTCTTTTCCAGTGCCAGCCTTAGTAAACATCTTGGAAAGGCCTGATTATTTAATCTCAGCTATTGCTCTGTTGAATCTGTGAGCATCATTCTCTAAGATCTTATCAGGGAGTCTTTACAAAGCTGAAGAATTATTATCTAGAAGTAATAAACTTGTCTTCTTTGTTTGGCTTGCTTTTTTTCTCCCCCAAAGTATGATAAAGGGTAGAAATTTGCATTTTTGGGAGTTACAAGTTTCCTTTCACTGGGAATGTTTACACAAAATCTGACAGCTTACCATTTGTTCAACAGAAAGTAATTTACAATGGAAGGGTCTGGACAACTGGGGATCTATAGCATTTTCTTCTAGGTTCAGAACAGTGTATCTCATGGTTCTTATCCTAAGTACCTTTCCAATAATGCAATAAAGAGATTATAATAGGTTAATTTGATAAAAAGTTTTATCTTGCCTCAGCAGATCTTAATTTGGTGTTTGACCTGGGGTGGGGGATAGTTTTTGCCACTGGTTACACTTATGCTGTACTTACAGTTAATAAAATGCTAATAACAATCTTATAAATAAGTATGCAATCATTGAATAATAATAAAGAATTGGAGATGCAGCCAAACATTACATACCCAGCATAGAAATTTGATATGAGGCCAAAATGCTTCTTACACTATAATTGAATTCACCTGAATATATCCCATATGCTCTCCCTGACTTACTTTTGGAAAAAAAGGTTAAAATGCTTTCAGTTGTAGTCTTTTGAAGTTTCTTCCTACAATGGAGATAAAAACCAAGTAACATGTGATACATTTCTTATGTTCTGGTGATTTTTTAATTGTTTCAATAGAGTCTGAAAAACTGTCACAGAATTAAATGTGAAGTAACCTGATTTAGACTCACATTTTTGTATGCAAATCTCAAGGCTTATATCACAATATTTTGGATAAAATGATTTTTATCCAAAAAATCCTTATTATTAAGTATGATAATAGAATATTTTTCTGCTTCTTTCTCCCAGTTGAGAGGCTAATGGCAGTTCTATGCTAGTGGTTTCATTGTTAGCTTTCCATTGTTAAATTTTTCTGACTCCTTTAGTGCTGCTCCTATTTTTTCTTCTTCCTTACAAATATTAGTTTTTTAACTGCTGTGAAAATAAGCAAGGCATTAATCATAGCCTAATTAGCAATCTCACCATAAAAGAAAAAAAAAAAAAAAGCTTACTGAATACAAATATACTCAGCAGCTTGATCACAACCATATTTCCATGTAAAATAGGCTGTATTAGATTTTTTGACTGCAATGACCAAAATATCCGACAGGAACAACTTAGAGGAGAAAAAGTTTATTTTGGCTCATGGTTTCAGAGGTTCAGTCTGTGGTTGGCCAACTCCATTGTTCTGGGTCCAACATAATGGAGTAAGGGTGTGGTGAAAGAGGGCTGCTGCACTCATGATGGCCAGGAAGAAGAGAAAGGAAGGAGTAAAGGCTGCAGGGAACGTGTTCCAGTGAACCACCTCCTCCAGCCATACTGCTCCTGTCTACCACGGGTTAGTCCATTCAAACTAGGATGGACAAATTAGATTGCAGGTCTCATAACCTAATCATATGTTTTATATAAACCAAAAATGTCCACAAGGATACAGAGTTTAGTATATTCCCAATATGAGGTGCTTTAATGCTTATGTAAAATGTGATGAAGTACAAAACAAAAGAAACCTCATTAGTATTTAAATATAGCAATTAATTCTTGTTGTTTTTTATTGGCCAATTATATTAGAAATTATAGTGTTTAACAGAGGACAATCAGCTTTATAAGAACTGTAATTTTGCCTGCAGTGGGTAGAAGACAAACACATGCTCAGAGCAATAGTAGTCACTGTTTCCCCCATTCTTTCTTAAATGTATCTTATATTATAAATAAGAAATGTTGATGTGCTAAAGTACATTTTCTCAATTTTTATATTGAAGTTTTGGTGATTTAGAGTAATTTTTAGTCTTTCTCCTGACTGCTTTTCTCCCTTTGCCTTTTCTGGGACTATGCATATGATAACACTGAGTTTCTTAAAAGGTGTAGATTTGGTTAAAATTCTTTTTATAATAAATTTTCAAAATATATTGCACTTTGTTTTACTATTATGATAAAAATAAGCATCACCTTGATGTTTTCAAATTTACACAGGTTCTTATCATAAATAAATTCTTATTTATCATAAACTAAACTGCCTTTAAAGTAAACACTATTTTATATATTGATAAAACCCAAAAAGCAGTGACCTCTTAATTATGCCTGTACCTATGAAAATCCTTTTCATTCTTAAAATTTCATTGCATAAGTTATCTCTTTCAAAGAGTCTTCCCTGAACAATTGGCCAGGAATAATCTCTTTCTTTGCTCAACTTTCACAACATTATGTTAAGAGTTCTTTTATGTCATTTAACCATATTTCATTTTTTGTGATTTTGGAATATAACTATAATATGTGAATATAATTTTGAAACAAATTACAAGATAAGGCTAGTGTTATAATTGGCAGTGATAGTCATCATGATGAACAGCTAGTGTCTCTAAGATACATATGATTTCCAAATAATATGGTTAAAATATGAATGTCTTATTTCATGACAATTTTTCCCTTCCAAATTAAATTATTGTTATTTGGGGAGTTAAAATTATGGATAGTGAGATAAATTTTGGGGTGGAGGTTTCTTCAGATGACACAATTCAGAGTGTAGCACTCTTCATGGATAGTAGGTGACACTGCGTATATGTGTATGAAGGCATCACTGCCCCTAAATGGAGCAGGTACAGGGGGATAAAGAAAGTGACATGGAGGACATTCTAATGACACTTCACAATCTGGTTCCAAATGGCTCCAATAAAGAGGATAATTACAAATATCATAGCACCAATAAGTGGCAGAACAGGAAATTTGACTGATGTATCAGAGTCCAATATTTCATTGACTAAATATTAGATTTCTGTCTAATAAAACTCTTCCTGCAAAATACTATTGCTGGGAAGACTTCAGATCAACACTGATTTTGCAACAAATGACAAGTAAAGAGACATTTAACATGCCTCCACATCATCGGTCTATAATAGTGCTACTTAAATTACTTGACAGAACTATTTGTTTCCCAGTTCACACTGGGATAAAGAATTTCATCCAGATTGAAATTAATTAATCACATCACTAATTATCATCTCTCTCTCTCTCTCTCTCTCTAGCAGGTCTCTCTTTATACAAGAATCTGTGTCTTGATTCCCTCTGGCACAAGCTCTTCAGCTCATGTCAGGACAGGCACTGATCATGGTTGTTATGGTTCAAATAGGAAATGTCCCCCAAAAGTTCATGTGTGAGACATTACAAGAAAGTTCAGAGGTGAAATGATTGGGTTATGATAGCCTTAACCCAATCAGTGCATTAATCCACTTGATTAAAGGGTGCTAACTGCAGGCAGGTAGGATAAGACTGGAGGAGGTAGGTCACTGAGGGCGTGTCTTTGGGATTTATATTTTGTCCCTGGTGAGTCGCATGTTCTTTCTGCTTTCTGTTGGCCGTGTCCTGAGCTCTTTTCCTCTGCTACCCTCTTCTTCCGTGATGTTCTGTCTCACCTCTGGCCCAGGGCAATGGAGTTGGCCATCTATGAACAAAGACCTCTGAAACCAGGAGCCAAATAAAATTTTTCTCCTCTAAAATTGTTCTCAGGCCTTTTGGTCACAGCAGTGAAAAAGCTGACTGAAACACTGATTTACATGTTGAGCAACACTGAATCTTAGGTCCCATCCTGGACTTACTGAGCCAGAACATGAAGGATATCTATATGTGCTTGAAATACTCAAAAGTACTGGTACAGAGACAGTTTCAAAGATCACTTTAATATGTTCTATATAAATATCAAGCAAAAACTTCCAGAAGAATTTTTTGGATCTGTTTTATGTGATCTCCAACATTGGGATTCAATCTTTGAAGATGCCAATAAATAATCACACATGAAAGATGCTTGAAAATTTAAAAGAATTTCACATAGGTGACTTCTTTGGATTCTCAACATAATCTTGTGTATTATCATTTATATCTTACATTATAAGGTAATTGAGGCTTGACACAAGTAGGAACTTGCTCCATATCACAAGCCAATAAGTTGTGCATCCAGAATTTATTCTCAGCTTTCCAGGTTCCACCTTTTAAATTAATTTCTTTGTGATTTTCCTTTTCCTTTTTTTTGCTCACTAAGGATGGGAGAAATTCCCTACAATAGATATGCAATATAAATGTGCTTGGAAGAAAATTATAGATTTTACTATAGGAATTATTTTATGCAATATTTATACAAGTTATCACCATATTTTGATATATACACAATTGCACATATTCAGTTTGTAAGGCAGTCAGTGGAAGTAGTATGAGATTGAAAATTTCAAAGCCTAACCTTCACATGGAGGGGGGCAGAGAAAAAATATGAGTTCAATTATGTTGCAAACGAACATCTTGCAACATATAAATAGCTAAAAACTCATTATGCCACAATGCTCTAATAAAAAATATTAAAACAAGAAAATAACCTGTCACAAAACCTGAATGTACTAAAAGCCAATAAAAAAGATGTGAATAAGATTCTCCAGAGAGACTGGGAACTTTGTAGGTTATTCTCCTGGATGGTGAAGTTTGTAAAGAGAGGAAAATTTGAATGAAAATTGGTTTAGGATTAACAGTGTTGAAGGCCATTTGCTGACATCTGCTCTTATTTTTCAGGGCTTTTAAAATTTTTATTTCATCAGTTCCTCATTCTTTGTACTATAATGAAAACAAACACCTGCTTGTCAAAGAATGCAGTTTATTATTTGGTAATGGAATTCTGCATAAAAAGACAGATAGGAGGACATTAAATGGGCATTTTTTCATTCTTATCATTCATCACAAATGTTCAGCTTGAAATAAGAGAACATGTGGGAAAGAATCAAAAACCCAAACTATCATAAATGTTCCCCAAACAACAAAATCCTGACATTCTGCAGTGGAAATCATGCATGATTTTGAGTTTATCACTGACAAGCTATGGATCTCATAGGTACATTTGAGGGCTCCTTACTAACTACAAACATTGTGGAGTTCTGATACAAGAGTCATTTTAAATGCAGTGATCACTGATGACATCACCCAGGTGAATGGATTACTAGAATTACCCTGTGCAAAATGATAGTCAAACATTGTGTTTACACTGTGCTCTGTATCAGATGGTCTGGAGCACACTGCCAAGCTCAGGTAAGTTTTTGGATGGTGGCAGCTTTGGGTGGGTCAGATTGCTTTCCCTGAGTTTTGCTTTTGTTGTCATGGAAGTCCCTGGGATCTGAAAAGTAGTGGCCTTGAGTAATGGAGTTACCAACAGTAGCAGAAAATTGCATCTCCCCCTTATTGTGGATACTGCTGATGACAATGGGCTAAGTGTTTCAGGTGCAGGGGCATCTGGAGTCTCTATGGAAATACTGGCAGCCTCAACAGCCAAGACAAAAGAAGTGGCTATTGATATCTATTGTGTTCCATGAAATTGTGCAAAAAGATTTGCTTAAATGACTATGAAATTTACATACAAAGCCTTTGAATAGTTATTATTGTAGAAGGAACTTTTCTGAACAAAGAGGAATGCAACATTTCTTATTGCTCCCACTTGTAGGGAGCAGAATTAAGACTCTCAGCTGATAGGAGAATGCTTGATCCCAGTGATTTAGTTACTGCTTCAGGAGGCCCCAGCTAATTTAATGTTTTTCTCTCTTTTACATAAAGACAGGTTACTGGCAAAGCACTGTACATACTTTGAGTCAGTTTTCTAGATTTTTAACTGTCTTCTTTGACTTCAGAATGGATTTGGGAATAATGGGGCAGAATTAAAGCAGAGACTGTAGGCACAGAAGAGAGAACACACGCAGTCGAGCTGAAAGGCTTTGTGAGGTCCTTGTTCTTCTCCTCCCTTGGGCCCCATTTAACACGTTTCAAAGGCTGGTGACCTGGATGACTGCTCCTTCTTTTTCCCCTTCAGTTATTCCCACTGGAACAATTGCTGGACCCTAAAGAATGAGTTAATCTGGTCAATTCTTTCCCCACCACTATAAAAGTAAAATAGTGACATTAATTTCCTTTGAGGGTAATTAGGAGAAATGAATTGGAAATTAGGAACACAGAGAATTCTCTGTGGGAGGGTTTTGTGGGAGAAGTGGAACAGCTCTTTCTTTAAATTTTCTGCCAGAACAGCAAATCATTTCCTCTTGTTGCTGCCTCAAAAAAAAAAATTTTTTTTTTTTTTGGTGACTTACATACATATTGTTCACATAATTGGAATCACCTGGTAGAGATGTATGTCTTAATCATTTTTGCCATAAAGGATGAAGGCTATAGCATTGGCACAGGTAATGTTTCTGTTTAGGCACATTATCAACTGGTAGCTGTTTAGATATGCTATTAATAGGTAACTGAGCCCTAATGACTTGGGCCATCCAATGTGCAATTAATTGCCTCCCCCCCATTGCAGCTGTATATTTTAATATTTTAAGAACACAGTAAAAGCTAGCATGTTTATGTTTCTGTCACTATGTTTGTATTAATGCCATTGAGTAGTTTTCTTTCTCAGATATATAACTTTCTAATTGTAGAGAAAGCCAGTCACTTGCCTTGAGGTAAAGCAGGAAAATGCTCAGTTTGCCTCTTATAAAATGCAAAACTCATTATGCAAGGACTCTGCTTACCATAGAAGTATTTTATGCACTGGCAGGACATGAGAAAAGGAAAAATGAGGGAAATTTGACATTTATTGATTACAGTGAAAATACATTAATCTTACCACCATAAAAATAAAATTTGTGTGGAAATATTCGCAAGTAACCTTTCCTGATAGAAACATGATTTCAAAACCTATGGCCTAAAAACAATCTCAAACTACTTTAAGCTACTTTATTTTGGGGAAAGTTAATTAGAAACTTGTGGCAAAAAAAAGAAAATATATGTAACTAAATAAATGCCCAGATGTAGTTCCCCTATGGAACGTAGTATCCAAATTGTAACTTTTTGAAAAATAAAAAAACTAATGGAGAACAATTCCTACTAGAAATAGCCAGTCATATATTGTTCTGTCTTATATTTTGTAAAATGTTCATTTAGAATGCAGAAAATATTCTGTGTACATTAAGACCTTATTGCAGGATCAAATGATAGATTTTTCTGAGTTTGGTTGTAAAATGAAAATTTAAAAACATAAAGAAAGAAACTAGAAGACTCTATGCTAATAAAGACAGACAAATATTTCCTTCTGAATTATAGTGGTTGAGGATGGTGATCTTTGCACTTAGAACATTCATGGTGATAGAATATTTGCTGGGCAACAAAATTTGCCTCAAGAAATTGCAAGAGATCAGAATTATGAAGAACATATTCTCTGATCACTCTTCTTATGAAGAGTGTAGATTCTAATGAGGTGTCTACAGAGCACTTGAATTTTGAAAATTGGTCAACACACTTCTGTATAAACAATCCTTTGGTCAAAATGAAATTAAAAGAGGACTTAGAAAATATTTAAATTTGAATGTTAATGAAAACACAGACCAAACATTGTGGGCCGAGTTAAAGCAGAGCTTAGAGGAAAATAAGTACCTTTATATGTGTATATTGCAAAAGATTTCTATACTTCAATAACCTAAGTTTCTACTTTAAGAAATAAATGAAGAACATATTAAAGTCAAGTTGGTAGAAAAAAGAAAAAATTTGAATAGTGGCGGTCAATGATAGAGAAATGTAAAGAGAGAAAACCGAAAATCAATAAAGGCAAAAACTGGTTTAAAAAGATTGTTAAAAGTGACAACCTTGTAGCCAGAATGATCCTGAAAAAGAGAGAAAACTGAATTATCAGGAACACAGAATTCATATTAATATATATCATTAAATTTTAGTGAAGGGCCTGTACTGTTTGGAATGCATAGTAAAGAAGTTGTATTTTCCCAAATAAATGTAAACTTTTCCATTAATACTCTCAAGAGAAGTTGTGGGGATGTGTGTTGAGATGAAAATGTAACAAGCATTTATAGAATATTTTAGGAGAAAAAATGATTGGGACTAGAGAAAACATAAAGAATGATGGAGGATGGTTTTCCTCATTAGTTATTAAAACTTTCCATAAAGGAATAGATATTGGAATAATATGGTCCTTTTAAAAAATAAACAGTAGATTTAAATAGTAATCCCCAAGGAAGACTCATACTAATTAAATATATGATAAAAATTATTTTTAAAAAACCAATGGAAAAAGTTTATCAAATGAAAATTTAAATAAGATTGATAAAGATTATAAATTAGACTCACAGATGATACATCATACTAAAACAAATTTCAGATAAAATAATTTTAAAATATAACAAAAATATGGACTTTTTATTACTGTTGCTACTGTTATTTAACAAGTACCTATATATAATATATATATCATATACATAATATATATATATATATATAATTTTTTTATCTAAACCAAAATGAAAATTTCGCATAGTGGATCCAATGTTTATAATTAATTGTTCACCTCCTGACCAGGCTTGGTGGCATACTCCTGTAATCCCAACATACTCAGGGAGGCTGAGGTAGGAGGATCTCAAGTTTGAGTCCAGCCTCAGCAACTTAGAGAAAAAGACTCTGTCTCAAAATAAAAATAATAAAAATGGGTGGGGATGTAGCTCAGCAGTAAAGCACCCCTGGGTTCAATTTCTGGTAACACACACACACACACACACACACACACGCATTGTTCACTCCCTTTGAACCAGAAGCATAACCTTCAGGATTGTGTACTGAGGAAAACATCAGATACCAGCATTAAAGATTGATGTCTGAAGTTGATCATTACAACATCATCTACATCAAGCAACAAACACATTCACCTAATACTGCCCAAATTACTGAGTTTTTACATTGTTGTGTATCTATGGCATGAAATATTCTGTGGCCAATACAAACTATATTTTCAGTATTTATCAAGAACATATTTTCATTTTATATAGTTAAATTTAAGTTGGAATACAAAAGTATATATGAAATATTATTCAAGATTTTTGTTGAGGAAAAAGTGCATTTTCTGAAAGTTAGACTTTATTTTTCTTTTTATCACGATTAAACATAAATATGATTTAGAGACACACAGGCTACACTGAGACAAGTTCTGATAAAGCAGAAAAGGAAAGAGTATGAATTTTGATTGCATATCCACTGGAACTTCAGACAACTAGAAATATGTATATATATTTATATACATATATATAATATATATATATTATATATATATTATATATATATATATATATACACACATACATACATACATGAGGGAAAAGACCTTAAGCAGTAGAAGGTATGTGGTGCCAGAATTTGTGTGAAAGAAAAAAATTATGAGTATTTGATAGCCTCAGTTTTTGTCTTAGAGCAGTTCTTCTATCATCTGTATTATTTCATATGTCCATTATAACACATTATCACAAACTAGGTGGCTTAAAAAAACAGAAATTAGACCAGGTGAGGTGCCACATGCCTACAACCCCAGCAGCTCCAGAGGCTGAGGCAGGAGGATCATGAGTTCAAAGTCAGCTTTAGCACTTAGTGAGGCCCTAAGCACTCACTAAGACAGTGAGGTCCTGTCTTTAAATAACATACAAAATAAATGGGGCTGGGGATGTGGTTCAGTGGTTAAGGGCCACTGGGTTCAATCCCTGGTACCAAACACACACACAAAACAAACAAACAAACAAACAACAATAAAAAATAGATATTATTCTCCTCTGGTTCAGAAGTCCAGCGGTTCAAGGTCTGAGCAGGGCTGGTTCCCTCTGGAGGTCCAAGGGAGATCCCTGACTCTATCTAATCTTTGGCTGCCGGCAGTCTGGTGTCCCTTAGTTTGACACCAAAACACTCCAATCTCTGCCCTATGGTGGCCTTCCTCCTTGTGTGTCTTTCTGTGCATTCTGTCCTTTTCTTATGTAGAAAATAGTCATTGGACTTAGGAGTTACCCCAATCCATCATTACCTCATCTTACTTTAACTAATTATGTCTCAAATGATCCTATTTCTAAGTAAGTTCACACTCTGAAATGCCAAATGGACATGGGTTTTGGAGGTGTTTGGAGGACACAGTTCAACCCACTAGGCCTGCTCTCTCCCTTTTCCTTTTCTCATTTTGCTCAACAAGGAATGGAGAAAGAAAAGAGGAGTATGAAATTAGACATATGGACAGTAAACAACTTGAACGTGCTTGATGAAGAAACCCTGGGAAGGGAGTTAAGTCAGGTCTAGATTCTTGGGCAAATAAAAGATGGAGCTGTGTAGAAAGACCATGCTGTAGACGCCTGGAAACAAACTCAAAGTGATAAGAGTCACACTTGAAATGACTATTGACTCTGGGAATGAAGGCTCTCATCAATGAATTTCCTCTTGTAAAATACAAGACTTGCTTTACAATTTTTAATTAGGACAGTTTCTGTTGCATTTGGGGGAGACACAGTTTAAATATGGGCAAGTATTTCTCCATGTTGGGCATAGTTCATTGCTTTTGATTTCTACCTAAGCAATACTTTTCCTAGTCAGAGTTTAGGAATAAGGCAGATCATTAAATTCAGTGTAAACACATGTTGGATCACAGTAACCTTACAACTATCTACGTGTGGTATTTTGCAGAAACCAATTTATTTTATAACTGTCTATGTGATACCTTCACTAACTTTCCTCACTCTTGTTTTGGTAGCTAACAAATTCTTTTGCATTTAGATAATTGGTGGATAATAACATTAGCTAATTATACAGTGCTATTGAGCTTGCTCTCTCAAAGTCGACTTAACAATCATTCACTGGAAAATGTTTTTAGTTGTTTGATGACATTTTCAAATATAACTCCTGTTTTTATTTCCTACCATTGCTGCATAATCCCTTATTAGGCATGCTAATCTCAAAACATAAAAACCAGGCAGCTTTCTGTTATCCTAATAACAGCTACTCCAGATGTTTAGTCATTACAAATCCAGCTTCAGCATTGCTTAATTCTTTGGACAATTACTCAGAGCTGAGACCTTAGCACTTGGATGCTCTGAGGGGAACTGGCAGCTTTATCACTGCAGTATTCATAGTTATGATGTCTGCATGAAGTGTTAGCAATGAAATACTACCAGAAAACAAAAAGGAATATCTGGCCAAAAAATTGAATTTTTATTTTATTTTTTCCATAAAAATAGTTAGACGTGATCACTTATGAACCAAATAGGATATAATCCCAAAGATTTTTTCTAATATTGTATTTTAGAAATATTTTAAAGAGTGTTACATTAGTTTCAATGAACTTATTTCAATTATCATGTCAAATTAGGAGGAATTATAAAAGTGTTATTTAATTTTGATGCTGTCAATCAATCTGCCTTACAGGAATCCTTTGATCAGATTTGTTGGCCTATTTTGCAAATTCAGGTTAGATATTCTTTTTATTCACCTTTTTTTTTACGTAAAGGATCACAAAAGGAAAATGTTCAAAAGACAAGCAGTTGATGGGAGAAGATAAGTATAAGAATCTAAGACTACATCAATTTATAATTTGATGTGAGTCTCTTGATTTTCATAGATGATTGAAAGAGGAACATGTCCGGAATGTTGTGCATTCTTTACTTACACTCCGTTAAATGCATCCTGCTTTAATTGCTTGGTTTTCCCTATTTAAGAATTGGTATGACATTTATTCTTTTTTAATTTAGTGACAGAGAATGTTTTCTACTTCAAAACACTGATAAATTTTCTTCAAATTTGAAGAATTTTATAACAATTTGCTTTTGTGAATTATACTACAGCGAAGATTATTAGAATTAAATCATTGTACACATCTTTATTTACTTCCCTTATTTCTTATTTATTTTTAATGTGTGTGTGTGTGTGTGTGTGTGTGTGTGTGTGTGTGTGTGTGTGTGTTTGCAGACACCTGCTTAGAATTAAACCCAGGGTGTTGCACATGCTAAACAAGCATTCTACCACTGAAGTACACCCTCAGTTCTGTATGTACTTTCTTAAAGGTAAGTTTCCAAGCATGAAATTACTGATACAAAATACATACATGTTTTAAAGTCTTTTGATAAGTATAATGTATAAAAGTTGTATCAACTTGTGACAAGTTTTCTATTTTGGCATATAAAAGTGCACATTTTCATGTAGCTAATTCTGGATACTATTCATTATTATCTTTACTTATTTGGTAAGCATTTTAATTTTATGTTACTATAATAAAATACCTGATTCTGGGTGCTTTATAAGTAAAGAAGTTTCCTTGGCTCATGATTCTGGTGGTTGCAGGGTCCAAATAGCACGGTACAAGCATCATGAGGATACCCTTGGCTGCACAAAAACATGGCAGACGAATGGAAAGGGAATTTGCTGGGCATAGAAGTGGTCACATGGTGAGACAGGAAAACAAAGAGGGAATATTCAGGGGCCTGGCTTGCTCCTTTATAACAACTTGTTCTTGCAAGGACTAACTCACTCCACAGTATCAACATTAATCCTCTCAGAGAATGACTCCCTTATTATTAAATCCAACTCTGTCTGCTAGGTCAATTAAGTGGAAAGAGAAGGTGTGGACTTAAGGAAAATTATTTTCTTTGAATATATGCTTTTTAGATTATTAATGGCATTATACTTTTATGGGCCTTTTGAAGGGCTTTGTAAATTTTATATGCTATATTTTATGTATAGTATATATAAAGTATTTTTTGTTTATATATATTTATAAATATTTATATATACATATATATATATAAAATTTGTCACTTCCACTATACCTTGTTTAATGTTTTTCACAATAAGAAATAGTTAATGCTTATGCAGTGAAATTTATGAATATTTTTCTTTATATCATACTGAAGCTAGCTAGCCTCTACCATCTGAAAAGAGGATACTAATCTTTGTTTTTGTAATATTAATATTTTATTGTATATGTTAAAACATTTATGGTATATGTTAAATAATTTGCAAGTTGTATGAGTAGTAATAATGATAGCCAACATGGATAGGGTGCATTTTATGGCCAAACCCTCAAATGCTTTCCCTATATTCTTAATTAACCCTCACATGTTAACTATTATGTCCTCTTCTTTAATAGTTAGAGTTTGGTGTTACAGGATTTATTGCAGATGTTAATGTGACTTACATAGAATTTTTCTCAGAAACTTCTGGAAACAAACTCAGAGATGCCCTGCAAAAAGTGACATGGCAAGGGTACTTCTATTTCTGCCTCTGTGGCTGACTGAAGGACAGCTCTCTCTTCCTTTCTCAGGAGAGCTGTGGACTAGGAACATCTCAGTCTGGTTTTTTATCACTCACAGAGTTTGGGTTGCTGTGTCCTAGAGAGCATGCCACAGCTGCCATTGGAAAGTTACTTCACTTGTGCATTTGTGGTTCCAGAGAAGCCTTTCTGCTGCCTCTTCACAATGTTACTTCCCAGATTTATGAAGGTGAAGCTACTTGGTGGAAGCTGGGTCAAGCGCAAAAATATTAGCTTCAGGTTAGCCTGAAAAATGGAGACTTTAATTAATTTTCTGTTTCCATTGTGCAGAGAAAATCATGCCAGGAGAATATTGAGTGGTCCTGCTCCGAGCAGGCCGTTTTAAATCCTATTATATTAGAGAAGACACAATAAGCTTAGGTTCTACTGTAAGATATGTACCATGTAGGATTTCTGGTATAATAAAAAGCATATGTTTGATATATTTTGTGTGGTCCACCTTTTATGGCATTTACATGTAACTGTGCCTTAGATTAACATTTAGCTCTTATATTTAAATGTCAGACTGTTTTTTGTGATAAGATATTCTCATTTCTTTCCCTGGAGAGGAGATATTAGTCCAACTGGTTCTTCACAGCTAGGTATAATGTGTACCTAACCCAAGACACTTCCAATATACCATGGCAATCTTCAAATTAGGCCCCAGTCCTTGTCTCCCTGTCCATTAGTCATGAAGAATTCTCTCATGAGGGCACAAAGTGACCTGTGAGACAAACATTGGTGAGATAAAAGGAGTTGACTCAGGACCCTGAATCTTCATTTCATAAAACATTCATTCTTTCTGTATTTTATTTAGCTTGTCTTACCGGTATTAAGAGGTGCTTACTCATCCAAACTTTTTATTTTCTTCTCAATCCTTCATTTGCCCCTGCCTCTAGAACTGGTGTACACATCTTTATCTCATTATCTTTGGATTTAACCTTTTGAGTTGCTTTGGCAAGTGGTACAGAAACCAAAACAACCACATGTCAGCTATGAGTCAAAGCTTTAAGGAGAATCGTGTGTTTCCATCTGTCTCCACTTCCCCTTGAAACTTCTATTATTTATTATTGGACGAGGAAGTCTTGGGTCTCAGAATGAGTGACATGTCAATTTCCAACCTGGAGTTATTTGAGCCAACTTAAAACCCCTGGATGGGAAATAAATGTTTGCTGTTGCAAGGTATTGGGATTTTCTTGCTGTTTGTTGTGCAGGATGATTGCACAGCCTGACTGACACATACCACTCTCCATAGCAGAGTGCTGCCTCACTTGCTTGTAGAAAATCTGGTGGATTTGTTTCTACATACCCTAACATGCAGTTGAGAATTCATAGTTGCTTATAGTCCCAGATCAGACATGCAGCCTTCCCTAGAGCACACCAGGACTCCTACTTCAAATGAAGATCAATTCTTTGCTGTGGAGGGGTTGACCTTCTCTAGAAATATAGAATTATGGGCTGAATTTCACTACTGTCTCCTAAATGCTCCATTCAGCATCCTTATCCACTTCCAGTAAACCTCAGGTCTATTATATTGTACAGGTCTAGTGACAGGGATGCTTGAGGGTCTCAGGACTTAGAATTGCCAATTGTTTGTGTTAAAAATGTGCTGATTATGTCAGTATGTCTAATAGCATAGATTATAATCATTAATTTGCATTGTCTTTAGAAATTCTTGAATAACTGATAGAATAGGCTAGGTTAGTAGCTGAAGCCAGAATTGGGGACAGGCAGTAAATTACAATTTTTAATGTATAAAGGACTAATGAAAAAGATGTACCAATATGAATGACTCTATGGGGAATTTGAACAGGTGGAAGAAATAAGAAAAAAAAATCCAATGAAGATGTTAGAAGAAAACAAATGATATAGATAAAGAATACTTTCTGTGTGCTTTGGTAAGCTCTCAACTCAGTACACTCCACTCAGCTGATGAGCTATTGAATTTGACGGAAGTTCATTAGATCTCTAAACTCAAACATTAAAAAAATAGAAAACAATTCAGACTAGTGCAGTCAAGAACTATGAGATAATAGTAAGTGTTATGGCATAACTTTAGTTGGAATCTCAGAAGGAGAAGAAAGATTCAACAGAGAAGAAACAATATTTTAAAGGAATACTTATTTATAACTTGCCCAAAATAATGAAAGATATTAGACCAGGGGTCAAAAAACAATACGAAAAACAATAATGATAAAATTTATTTTTTGAAAGACATTGTAAAAATGATAAATATCTGGCCTCCACAACTGAGTCAGAGAGGGAAAAGGATATATATTACCAATATCAGGAATAATAGGAAAAAAATCTAACTAAATACCCATATACATTAAAAGAATAAGAACCAAAATGTATTAACAACTTTATGCACATAAATGATAAATAAATGAATATATTTCTTAAAAGACAAACTTTTGAAGGTCACTCAAAGAGAGAACACAAATACTTTTAATCAATTAATAAATTAAAATTAGTTGAAATCTTTCCATCAGACATAATTATAGTCCCACTAATTCACTGTCGAATTATTCTACATATTTAAGAAAAAAATGCCAAATCTAGAAAAATTGTTCAACAAAACAAGAGTAAATATTTTCTAATAAATTTTATGAACCACCATTATCTGATAACAAAACTAGAATAATATGTTATAAGAAAACAGATTAATTCACCTCATGAACAATCCTCTCCAAAAATTTTTAACAAAATATTTCTAAGTTATATTTAAAGTGAATAAAACATGAACATGATGATAAGGAGGTAGAGACCTGCTTAAGAGCATACATTAACATATTTAGTTAATTAATGCTGCTACTGAGCAGAAATCTGTATCCCTTACCGCAACATTTTCTTTACTTACTTTGTCCAGTAGTATTTGGATCAACCACTTTATTTCATTAATGTTTGCAAGTACCATATTTTGTACACTTTTAAGAGATTGATTTAAGATACTGTGATTGTTGAGCTTCTAACAGTACTATTTTGAATACCTCTTTTGAGAGATCAAACCATGGACTATCAATGTTCGCTTTAGTACTGGGAGTAGAGTCATTAGCATCTTTAAGTCTAGTTAGATTACAGAATCTATTCAGAACAAATTCAGAAAACTCATCCTTAATATTCTATTCCTCTAGCGCCACTTTGGCAATAAAGTCTGAAATGGTTAGGGTTCTCCACATAATAGGATGTATATGTCTATGGAAGACATTTATTACAAGGAATTGGTTCACATAATTATGAAAGCTGTCAAGACCTGAGATCTGCAGTCAGTAAACTGGAAGCCCAGAACAGTCAATGTTGTAACTGCAGTCTATGTCCAAAGACCTGAGAGCCAGGAGAGGGGATGGTGTAGCTCCAACCTCAAGGATGGCTGGCTCAAGATTCAGGAAGTCTTAATGCTTCAGTTCAAGTCCAAAGGCAGATAAAATAAAAGTGTCCCAAATGGAAGGCTATCTGGGAGGAGGGATTTCCTCTTATTTAGGGGAGGATCAACATTTTTGTTCAAGTCTTTAACTGATATGATGAGAGTTACCCATATTAGGGAGAATAATCTATCAATTTAGATGTCAAATTCATCCAAAAACACATTTGAAGAAACACCCAGAATAATGTTTGACCAAGTATTAAACCGAATTTATCATATGAATGTGATTCCATATGATAAATTGATTTTTGAAGAATGTACAAGCTATCTTGATAGTAAAGGATAACTTTCCCAACAAATAATGTTTGAATAATTGAACATCCATATGCACAAAATGAACTGCAACCCATATCTTATACCTTTTTAAACATAACATATATACATCATAAATATAATTATTAAATAGAAGATTATAATAATGCTAGAAAAAATTTCTCTGATCTGTACTTCTTAGACATGATAACAAAAACACAATCAATAAAATAAAAAAATTAATGATTTAGTTTTGACAAAATTAAAAATTTCTACTTGTCAGAAGAGATTGTTAAGAGAATTAAAATACAAGGTAGAGTAAGAGAAAACAAATGCCAAATACTTATAAGAAGAAAAATAAATCCTGCACCTTGAACACATTTAAAACACAAAACTCAACAATAAGGAAATTAAAATACCCAATAAAATAATGGGCAATAATTTTCAACAAACAGGTAACCAGAGATGATATATGGAAGGCAAGGAAGCATGTGAAAAGGTGCTTACCATCATTAATCATTAGGGAATGCAAAATATTACCACAATGAGATAACTACACACTAATTTAGAATGATCATTGAAAAAATAAATAGAAAAATGGATAATAACAAGTGTCGACAAAGGTTTAGAGAAGCCAGACTTTGATACAGTGCTGGACATTATATAAAATGTCATATCAGCTTGGAAGAAAAGTTTGCCAATTTCTTATAAAGTTAAAGCAATTCTGCTTCTAAGTATTTACTCAATGACAATGAACCCTTAATCACACAAACAAATCTATACACAAATATTTAGAGATATTTATATATACTTATCCCAAACTGGAAAGTCTTACCAAAGTCTTTCCTTAGGTATAGATAAATAAGCAAACTAAGGGACATCCACACTATTAACTGTTTGTTCAGCAATTTAAATAAATGAACTACTGATCCATAAAAGATGACTGAATCTCACATTCATTATGTTAACTGAAAGGAGTCAGACTCAGATGGATGTGTAAAGTACCTCTCCATTTACATGACATTCAGAAATAAGAAAAATGATGAGGAGGAATACTGATCAAACATTTCCAGCAGCTGAAGCTGCACCAAGATCTACTACACAGGGACACAGGGACACAAGGAAACTTTTTTGATGCTGATGAAACATAATACCTTGATTGTGGTATATCCCAACCACACCTGTTTTTTAAGCTTGCAGAACTGTACACTGAAAGGGTGAATTTGCTGAATGGCAATTTGCATATTATACAGTATATGATTTACCTTAAATATATTTTTTGTTTAAAAAAACTCCCATGAAATAGAAAAAAAAAAAAAAACATAAATGAATCAAAATGCAGTCTGTAAAAAATAAAAAAAAATTTAAAAATAATGCATCAAACTATTTTATGAACTCTTGGATAGTTTTCATATTAAAAATATTAAGGAAGAACACAAAGACCTACAAGTTAACAATGTTCTATATTTTCTTTGCATCCTTAATTTTTTTCTTGGAATAAATAATCTTATTGATAATATGAAATATGGCCAAGTTAACTTTGTGTGCCTGGGGAATCTCTAGATATCTGGAGTAAATACAAATAGACCAGGTTGCTTTATTATTTAGTTAGCTTAGTTTAATTATATTTCCTGCCACTCATGATTCTTAATATAATATATAAGAAAATATTATTAAAACTTCTTATTTATTTTATAGTCTCCTCTTAAATCAGTTATGGGCCCTTAACCAGCTCTGTCCTGGTCCACATGAATTGCAAAGAACAAGCCATTTTCTTCCTTAGGGATTTGAAATTTCATTGCCTTGGTGTCATATCACACAGAGTGATTTTGTTTCAGATCCTTTTGAAGACAGAAGAATAAATACTAAATTCTCCTAATATTAGTGAGTCTTTCATCACATTAATAAAGTTCTACTTTTCCATAAGATGGAAAAGAGTTCTGCCAAATGGGGTATGACAATATCATTAATTAATTATATTGTTTATAAGTCTAAGATATCACTAAGGGCTGGCATTTATATATTTGTAAAGAATATATTTATATTATACTTAATAGTAGTCATTTGTAAAATATGTAAATTTTGCATCTTTGCTAGTGCTTTTGACACATAACTAGTTACTGGATTTAATAGATGTTAACAACATGAACAAAAGAAATTTATCCTTATGCACTTTGAATATGCCCCTACAAATGCACTGTTACTGAGAGGCATCATTCTATATCAATGTTATATGAACAAAATATTCTGTGTGGCCAGAATTAAAGGCTCCTTGTTAACTTTGTCTTGTTGATAATTAAATGAGGTCATCTTAAAAGTCCTCCCTAACTAGGTATAAACCTTACTAAAAATAAGTAAAGAAAACAAGACCATCTGGCTCAACTTTTAGTGTTATACTTCACAATAAGAATGAAGTGATTGTGTCACTGTGTAGGTGTGTGTTCCAATTATCGGTAATTTTAAATATTCACTAATGAAAAAGGGGTTATTAAATATTTATACAAGTCCCTTTATGTTGATAAACTGGTATAGTTACTTTTTCAAATACTGTTTCACATCAAGAAAGAGAGGAGTCCATGAGCTGTATTTTCAACATGGGGATAACAATCAACAGATCAAGAGAACATTATTTTTGATTAGCCACAGATGGGATAATTATGTGTGATTTCAGAAGTAGTTTCAGGAAGAGAAATATCAAAGTATCAAAAAGTTGAGAAATTTATCAGCTGAGTTTCTTTAGCATATAATTTCCACTAATATTATATTTAATATCATGTTACAGTGACTAACAAATACATAGTTCATGACTCAATAGGATCCCATTTAGGTAAGAACTGTCAAAAACAGGCTAAGTTTTCTTCTTGATGAGACGGTGAAAAATTCAATGGGAGTTAGGCATTTTTCTCATCGCCCTTCTAAGAGCTCAAAGTGTAACTCTTTGAAACCCAGCGTGGTACTGAAAGTGTTGGAAAAAACTGAACCGGAGCCAACTGCTGCCTCCAGGGTGCAATGCTTCTATTGGCACTATGTGACCAGAACAGCAAAGGGGAAGCAGGAAATTCTTTTTCTCCTTCTCTTGCCTTTCCATCTCCCTGTACTGATGGCATCTATTGGCAGGTCCTATTAAGATGGTCAAATGATAAAAGAAAAATGTAATTTGCAGAGTCCTAACAGGTATACTGACAGATGCTTCATAATTTCTGTTTGAAAAGAAAAAGCCTTTCTTTATTTACAACTTGGCTATTTTTTATAGTG
Organism: Sciurus vulgaris; assembly: GCF_902686455.1. NCBI lineage: Eukaryota > Metazoa > Chordata > Mammalia > Rodentia > Sciuridae > Sciurus > Sciurus vulgaris. The sequence goes on from NC_136475.1 coordinate 65,095,148, forward strand.
TAAATATTTCCACCATAGTTATTTTAATGATATCAAGATGATGAAACAGCATCAAGGTATTAGATGCAATACAGATGCAACTGATGCAATTACCTCAATGTAGATAGAAGTATAATGTAGTAAAGATATTAAGTAGTGATGTTTTGAGTATTTACTTCCTTTTTATTTAGTATAATTTATTTAATATCAAGTTTATATATATATATATATATACACACATGTATAATGACTATTTAAAAACAAGCTCTAAAAATTGCTGAAAATTTAACAATCGGCTCTTGTGTGCTGGTATGAGTTGGCTTTAGTATGCTACTGGATCCCAGCCCAGCATTACAATGTGAGGACAGAGAATAGATTTGGACCAGAGACAAGAGCTTATAAACAGGAGCAGTTCACTCTTTAGTTATTCAGCCTCCATATACACTTATTTGAACAATGTTATGCTCCTCTCTAACAGGTATCAACTGACCCTTTTTACAGAGATGTACCCACCCTACATATTACAAAATCCCAAGTGTCTCAATCTCTGGGCAATGATAATGCTCTCCTTATTCAGTCATAGCTCTACCTGAACATGGGAGGGGCTAAAGAACAAATTGCAATAGCAAAAACTACTCTCAATCCTTATACGAAATAATAAGAGGAAAGGGGGAATAAAAAGAGAATTAGTTAACAGACAACATAAATGGGTACAACAAAGAAGCATATGTGCACCGTTGCTATGATCATTTTTTCTGTAAATGACCGTGAAATTTTAGTTGATATTTATAATTTTCTTATTTCACTGACCATTGATTTCCCCCTGCACATCAACATCTTAAATGGTTGTGACTCTACCTGGCGATCACCAGGAGATTTGAAATCTCCAATGACTCTTTCTTCAGTGGTTTTTCTATTAAATTTTATAATTGGATATGGAAGTAATAAGTATCTCAGAGAATCCCTAGTGTTTCAGACAAAGTCATTGTATAGCAAAAACTCATTTTATCCTCAGTAATCATGAACAATTTTCTCCTTTGTCTCCTTATCTACCTATTGATTCACTGACATAAAGAATCTCAAGTGGACAAGTGACAGTCTCAACTTTAAAATGAGTGGAGCTATGTCAAGTCTTCTGTAAAAACTTTACTCCCCTGAAAATTAAGACCCCAAGCCATTGGCACCTAAAATTTCTGAGTCAGGAAAAATAATTTCCTGAATATATTCTTAGGTGCAAAAGCAGAGAGAGTCACCCCTACTTCTTGATAGCTGTGCCTGTGTATTCTGGTATAGAAGAAATGGCACTTTGTACAGGTTACTGCTGTAATAGGTAATCTGTATTCTGAATGAATACATGTCAGTATGTCAGGACATTTATTTTATGACCAACACCATGACTGAGTCTTTGACTATTGGCTACTTTTTCTAGTTCTCTCAAACCAGGGTGAGGTGGTGAGGTGTTACATGTAAGACCAGTGATTCTGTGGATCTGACCATCTCCCCCTCTTTTTCAGTAAAATGAGATCCTTGATCATAAGAACCATTATAGGGACTATATAGGCTAGGGCCTTCCTTATATTCACAAATAATAATGTTAATAGGGAAAGCAAATTCATATCTAAAATTCATGGTTATTCTATTGGCCTGTGAGCTGAAAGCATAAACACAAAAATTTTCTAAGAATATATATCTTATGCTAATTATTTGTACCACAAAAGGAAAAAGAAGAGGCAAGAAATAATGTGGGAGAAAATTTTAGGAAGTGATGGATATGTTTATGGCATAGACAGTTTAACAGTGTATACTTACCTAAAAACACATCATTTTGCATAAATTAAATATCTATAGCACTTTGTATTATGTCAATTATCTCTCAATAAAAGCAATTAAAAGGAAAAAAAAAAAAAAAAAAAGCTAACAGGCCTCTCCCCTCCTCATGACTTCCAATTTTCCTTCAGATCCCCCTATGGCATGCCAGGAAACTGGTTTGCAAAGGAAGTCTGGTTTGCAGAGTCTAACTTTGGCAATAACACAAAGCTGGTTATAGTAGAGTGGATTTGAATGTGAGAATCTGGCCTAAATCCAGAACATTCTGACTATTAACTACTCAGCACTTATATTCCACTTGAGTAAAAATTACCATTTTATTTATAAAACAAATAAAATATATTACTAAGTACAGATTAGATGCTAGAATTCATGCTAGATGCTTAGGATAAATTGGTGACCTAAAACAGATGCCTGGACAGCCATGAAGCTTGCGTTGAGATATTAGTCAGGCTGTCACCTTGGCTTTGTTACTTGCAAAATTAGAGGAAAATGGGTTTACAAAATACATTGCAAATAATCTGGAAGTGATGAAGGAAGTATTTCCCTGAGGAACTATCATTTAGCTGGGAGGTAAAGGATCAGTAAGAGTTGACTAGATAGAGTATCAGGGGGTGTGCCAGGCAGCCCAATTACAGACGGGAGGAAGCAGAGGCCTTCTGGAGGGAACCCGCACGGTCTTACCATGAAAAACTGAAAAGTGCCCTGTCTGGGCTACAGAGCTTTAAAGGCAAATGATAAGAGGGAAGCTTGACAGGAAAACAGGAAGTAGACCCAGTGTTCTATAGGATTTTATTTTATTTTTTTATTTTTATTTTTTTCACAATTCTTTTTTCTTTTTTTTCTTATTTTATTGTAAACAAATGGGATACATGTTGTTTCTCTGTTTGTACATGGACTAAAGGCATATCATTTGTGTAATCATAAATTTACATATGGTAATGTTGTTTGATTCATTCTATTATTTTTCCCTTCCCCCCACGCCCTCACGCCTCTTTTCCCTCTATACAGTACTTCCTTCCTCCATTCTTGTCCCCCAACCCTAACCCTAACCCTAACCCTAACACTAAACCCTCCCACCCCCCATTATGTGTCATCATCCGCTTATCAGCGAGATCATTCGTCTTTTGGTTTTGTGAGATTGGCTTATCTCACTTAGCATGATATTCGCCAATTGCATCCATTTGCCTACAAATGCCATAATTTTATCATTCTTTATGGCTGAGTAATATTCCATTGTATATATATATATATATATATATATATATACCACAGTTTCTTTATCCATTCATCAATTGAAGGACATCTAGGTTGTTTCCACAATCTGGCTATTGTGAATTGAGCAGCCATGAATATTGATGTGGCTGTATCTCTGTAGTATGCTGATTTTAAGTCCGTTAGGTATAGGTCATGGAGTGGAATATCTGGGTCAAATGGTGGTTCCATTCCAAGCTTTCTGAGGAATCTCCATGCTGCTTTCCAGAGTGGCTGCACTAATTTGCAACCCCACCAGCAATGTATGAGTGTACCCTTTTTCCCCACATCCTCGCCAACACCTATTGTTGTGTTCTTGATAATCCCCATTCTAATTGGGGTGAGAAGGAATCTTAGGGAAGTTTTGATTTGCATTTCTCTTATTAGTAGAGATGTTGAACATTTTTTCATATATCTGTTGATTGCTTGCAGATTTTCTTCTGTGAAGTGTCTGTTCATTTCCTTAGTCCATTGTTGATTGGATTATTTGTATTCTTGGTGTAGAGTTTTTTGAGTTCTTTATTTATTCTGGAAATTAGTGCTCTATCTGAAGTATGAGTGGCAAAGATTTTCCCCCACTCTGTAGGCTCTCTCTTCACATTACTGATAGTTTCCTTTGTTCAGAGAAAGCTTTTTAGTTTGAATCTATCCCAGTTGTTGATTCTTGCTTTTATTTCTTGTTCTATCAGAGTCCTGTTAAGGAAGTCCAATCCTAAGCTGACATGTTGAATATTTGGACCTACTTTTTCTTCTATAAGATGAAAGGTCTCTGGTTTCATTCCAAGGTCCTTGATCCATTTTGAGTTGATTTTTGTGCAGGGTGAGAGAGAGGGGTTTAATTTCATTCTGTTCCATATGGATTTCCAGTTTTCCCAGCACCATTTGTTGAAGAGGCTATCTTTTCTCCATTGCATATTTTTGTCACCTTTGTCTAGTATGAGAAAATTGTATTTATTTGGGTTTGTGTCCATGTCCTCTATTCTGTACCACTGATCTACCTTTCTATTTTGGTACCAATACCATGCCGTTTTTGTTACTATTGCTTTGTAGTAGAGTTGAAGTTCTGGTATTGCGATACCCCCTGCTTTACTCTTTCTGCTAAGGATTGCTTTAGCTATACTGGATTTCTTATTTTTCCAGATGAATTTCATAATTGCTTGTTCTATTTCTGTAAGGTACATCATTGGGATTTTAACTGGAATCACATTGAATCTGTGTAGCACTTTTTGTAGTATGGCCATTTTGACAATATTAATTCTGCCTATCCAAGAACATGGGAGATCTTTCCATCTTCTAAGATTTTCTTTAATTTCTTTCTTTAGTGTTCAGTACTTCTCATTGTAGAGGTCTTTCACCTCTTTTGTGAGATTGATTCCCAAGTATTTTATTTTTTTCGATGCTATTGTGAATGGGGTAGTTTTCCTAACTTCTCTTTGTGAAGATTCATCACTTATGTATAAAAATGCATTGGATTTATGAGCATTGATCTTGTAACCTGCTAATTTACCGAATTCACAAATGAGTTATAAAAGTTTTCTGGTGGAATATCCAGGTTCCTCTAAATATATAATCATGTCATCAGCGAACAGGGATAGTTTGAGTTCTTCTTTTCCTTTTGTGGACCTTTAATTTCCCTGGTCTGTCTAATTGCTCTGGCTAGATTTTCAAGGATGATGTTGAATAGAAGTGGTAAAAGAGGGCATCCCTGCCTTGTTCCATGTTTTAGGGGGAATGCTTTCAGTTTTTCACCATTTAGAATGACACTGGCCATGGGATTAGCGTAGATGGCCTTTACAATGTTAAGGAATGTTCCCACTACCCCAATTTTCTCTAGTGTTTTGAGCATGAAGAGATGCTGTATTTTATCAAATGCTTTTTCTGCATCTATTGAAATAATCATGTGATTCTTAACTTTTAGTCTGTTGATATGGTGAATGACATTTATTGATTTCTGGATGTTGAATCAACCTTGCATCCCTGGAATAAAACCCACTTGATCATGGCGCACTGTCTTTTTAATATATTTTTTATGCGATATGCTAAAATTTTGTTGAGAATTTTTGCGTCGATGTTCATTAAGGATATTGGTCTGAAATTTTCTTTCCTTGATGTGTCTCTGTCTGGTTTAGGTATCAGGGCGATATTGGCTTCATAGAATGAGTTTGGGAGGGTTTCCTCCTCTTCTAGTTCATGGAATACTTTGAAGAGTATTGGAATGACCTCTCCTTTAAAGGTTTTGTAGAACTCGGCTGAGAACCCATCTGGTCCCGGACTTTTCTTTATTGGTAGGCTTTTGATGACCTCTTCTATTTCATTGCTTGAAATTGATTTATATAAGTTGTGTATGTCCTCCTCGTTCAGTTTAGGTAATTCATGTCTCTAGAAACTTGTTGATGTCTTCGATGTTTTCTGTTTTGTTGGAGTATAGATTTTTCGAAATAGCTTCTAATTATGTTTTGTATTTCACTCGTGTCTGTCTTGATAATTCCTTGTTCATTCCAAATTTTAGTAATTTGAGTTTTCTCCTTTCTCTTTGTTAATGTGGCTAAGGGTTTATCAATTTTGTTTATTTTTTCAAAGAACCAACTCTTTATTTTGTTAATTTTTTGTTGTTTCTTTTGTTTCAATTTTGTTGATTTCAGCTCTGATTTTAACTATTTCCTGTCTTCTACTACTTTTGGTGTTGGTCTGCTCCTCTTTTTCTAGGGCTTTGAGCTGTAGTGTTAAGTCATTTATATATTGATTTTTACTTCTTTTGTTGAATGTGCTCCATGAAATAAATCTTCCTCTAAGTACTGCTTTCATAGTGTCCCAGCGATTTTGATATGATGTGTTTGTTCTCGTTTACTTCTAAGAACTTTTTTATTTCCCTCCTGATGTCTTCTGGACATATATAATATAATATATATTATATATATGTATTATATAATTCATCATATAATCATATATAATAGCGTATTATTTAATCATATAATAGCATATTATTTAATCTCCAGGTATTGGAGAAGTTTCTGTTTTTTATTCTGTCATTTATTTCTAATTTCAATCCATTATGATCTGATAGAATACAAGGTAGTTTCTCTGTCTTCTTGTATTTGCTAACATTAGCTTCATAGAATAAAGTATGGTCTATTTTAGAGAAGGATCCATATGTTGCTGAGAAGAGAGTGTATTCATTCTTTGTTGGATGGTATATTCTATATATGCCTGTTAAGTCTAAATTGTTGATTGTGTTATTGAGATCTATTGTTTCTTTATTCAATTTTTGTTTGGAAGATCTATCCAGTGGTGAGAGAGGTGTGTTAAAATCGCCTAGTATTATTGTGCTGTGGTCTATTTGATTTTTGGAATTGAGAAGGATTTGTTTGATATACATGGACGAGCCAATGTTTGGGGCATCGATATTTATGATTGTTATGTCTTGCTGATTTATGCTTCCCTTAAGCAGTATGTAATGTCCTTCTTTATCCCTTCTGAGAAGTTTTGGCTTGAAGTCCACATTATCTGAAATGAGGATGGATACTCCAGTTATTTTGCTGTGTCCGTGTGCATGGTATGTTTTTTCCCATCCTTTCACCTTTAGTCTATGGGTATGTCTTATGAGATGAGTCTCTTGCAGACAGCATATTGTTGGATTTTTCTTTTTAATACAATCTGCCAGTTTATGTCTTTTGATTGATGAGTTCAGGCCATTAACATTTAGGGTTATTATTGTGATATGACTTGTATTCCCAGTCATTTGACTCATTTTTGTTTTTTTGACATGATTTTGTTTCTCCTTTATTTGGCTATTCCTTTAGGCTAGTTCCTCCTGTTGCTGATTTGCATCGTTGTTTTTCATCTCTTCCTCATGGAATATTTTGCTGAGAATGTTCTGTAATGCTGGCTTTCATTTTGTAAATTCTTTTAGCTTTTGTTTATCATGGAAGGATTTTATTTCGTTGTGAAACCTGAAGGTAAGTTTTGCTGGGTATAAGATTCTTGGTTGGCATCTGTTTTCTTTCAGGGCTTGAAAAATGTTGTTCCAGGCCCTTGTAGCTCTTAGGGTCTGAATTGAAAAATCTGCTGATATTCTTTTTTTTTTTTTTTTTTTTTTTTTTTTTGCGGTGCTGACTATTGACCCCAGGCCCCAGGGCCTTGTGCTTGCAAGGCAAGCACTCTACCAACTGAGCTATATCTCCAAACCAAAATCCATGATATTCTTATTGGTTTCCTACTGAATGTAATTTTATTCTTTTCTCTCACAGCCTTTATAATTCTGTCGTTATTTTGTATGTTAGTATTTTCATAATAATGTGCCTTCATGTGGTCTGTTGTAATTTTGTATATTTGGAGTCCTATAAGTCTCTTGTACCTGGTTTTCCATTTCATTCTTCAGATTTGGGATATTTTCTGATATTATTTCATTGAATAGAGTATTCATTCCTTTGGTTTGTTTCTCTAAGCCTTCCTCAATCCCAATAATTCTTAAATTTGGCCTTTTCATGATATCCCATAATTCTTGTAGATTCTATTTATGATTTCTTACTATCTTCTCTGTTTGGTCAAATTTGTTTTCAAGATTAAATATTTTGTCTTCAATATCTGAGGTTCTGTCTTCTAGGTGTTCTATCCTATTCTCATGCTTTCTATGGAGTTTTTAACTTGGTTTATTGTTTCCTTCATTTCAAGGATTTCTATTTTTTTTTTTTCATTATCTCTAACTCTTTATTGAAGTGATCTTTTGCTTTCCATATTTGCTCTTTTAACTGTTGATTGGTGTGATCATTTAATGCCTACATTTACTCTTTCATCTCCTCATTTGCTTCCCTGATTGTTTTAATTATGTACATTCTGAACTCCCTTTCTGACATTGCTTCTGCTGTGCTGTCATTGGGTTTTATTGATATAGTATCTAGGTTTGTTTGGGACATTTTCTTTCCTTGTTTTCTCATATTGGTCAGATATCAATGGGACTCTGAGATATTGCAGATTTCCTCTATTGGCTTATAGTGTCCCTGTAGATTTCCAGTATATCACCTCCGAGCCTTCAGTAGCCTGAAATCTTGGAGGAACTTGATAATGCAATGCTTCCGAAGAAATCTGCCCCTAGCCCGCTACTGGGTCCAGGGCTGGGGGCTGGTTCTTCGTGGAGATGCTCTCACTGGGCGGGCCTGCTCCTAGAAGTTGGCAATAGACAAGGCCTGCCCCCACCTGAGGGAGCTGGGCTGCTTGGGAAAGCCTCTTGCTAGCTGTCCTCCCCTGGTCCCAGAAGCCCCCTGAGGGCTGGGGCCCACTGGTGGGTCCGGGGCTTGGGGTTGGCTCTGTGCAGAAAAGTTCTCACTGGGCTGATCTGTGGACCCCGCCTGCCGTTGGAGGGAGCAGGACTACTCGGGAAATCCTCTCGTGGCCCTGCCCTGGTCCTAGAAGCCACCTGTGGGCCGGCTCCCACTGCTGGGTCTAGGGCTTGGGGTTGGCTCTGTCTCTATAGGATTTTAGTTCATACAAAAAGTGACTGGAGACTTAAGAGAGATATTTCGGTTTTGACAATTTGAAAATAAATGTTCTATAATTTGTGCGGGTCTGATCTGATAAATGGAGATCAGTTAATAATTGGCAGTGGAGATGGACAGAAGTGCAGAACCTTAATATAAACTTAGAAAGTAAAATCAAAATGTATAGTTGACAAACTGTTTATAAGACAAATGAGGATGTCAAGAATGCCTCTTACATTCCTGGCTTGAATAACTTTTTTAAAATGTCAGTAGCATTGACTGATTGCAAATAATAATAGAAGAGAATATCCTGATACCCCTTGATATATTGAATCAGCTAAGTGAAGATATCTAAAAAGCATATTATCAGATTTTCTGCAAAAAGCACATTTAAAGTAAATAAATCAAACTAAACATATAAACAGAATTTTATTTAAAATGATACAGATATCTGTTCATGACAGCTGGATTTTAAAATTTGTTCTTTGTTATTAATGTATCACTATCCTTCTCATTTACCAAATTCTTAACACCTCCATTTAAAACTACTATTCTAAGCAAATATTCTTAAACATTTTTTTTTCACTTTTGTTTCCCTGAATCATAAAGTGGAAATGAGGAAGAAATTCAGAGATAAGAGTTGTTTGGTAAGACACACACACATACACACACACACAACACACACACACACAATGTATGTGTGTATATACATATATATATGTGTATATATGTGTGTGTGTGTGTGTGTGTGTATATATATATACACAGAGAGAGAGAGAGAGAGAGAGAGAGAGAGAGAGAGAGAGAGATTTTGTTTGTTTGTTTGTTGGTACCAGGGATTGAACCCAGGTGCTTAATCTCAGAGCCACATCCTCAACTGATTTTATTTTTTATTTTGAGACAGTGTCTCAGCAAGTTCCTCAGGGCCTCACCAAATTTCTGAGGCTGGTTTTGAACTTGCAATCCTGCCTCAGCCTCTTGAGCTGCTGGGATTACAGGGGTGCACCACTATACTCAGCTCGGTAAGACCTATTATCCTGAATAAGCAGCGGGTTGTTGTGCTAGTTTTCCTCTTTTCCCCTTCCTCACATTTGAAGCAGTTTCTGTCCTTTTGCACCACGTTTGTGTTTCCATAGACTCAATCCTGAGCACTACCTCCTAAGCTCCCTCTTCACCCATTCTGCCAATGAATATCAACAGCTGGAGAACAGAGCTGAATGATGGAGGGGTATTAACTTCCCACTCTCTCCAATTTGGGCAGTGTTCATGCCTTTTCATGATGAAGTTCCTGCTGGGAATATCTTATTTTCTGTCTCCTAGGCTCTTTGGATTCTAAAAACATTCTTTCCTCCCTTGTCCTTCAGACCTAGAGGTGGTGATGGGTTTTCACTGTTGCTAGGAGAAAGTTGCTTCAATCTCCTTTGTTGAGTCACCTCTGCTAATGGTTTCTGCATTCAGATTAGATTTTTAAAGCATGAGTGGAATTATTCTGTCTCCTTCTAGGATATTCAATGGTTTTATATTTCAGCTTTATTTGAGCTGAAAAGTATAACATTTTCTTTCCCAATCATTCCCTTTCCATTCTGTTCACCATACTTTAAATTAGGGCTTAGGAAACTTGCTCTGCAAAGGGTCAAATGGCATTTGAACACTACAGATCTTACAGCCTTTGACACAAATATTGGTGTCTGCCATTGTATGAAAGCAGGCATAGACAATATGAAAAGGAATGAGCATGGCTGTGTTTCAATAAATCTTTATTTACAAAAACAAGTGCCTAGGTTCAATTTGACCTGATGACAGCATCAGCTTCTGCTAATATTTAAATAAAAACACACATACATACATTTACTTACCCTGCAGACATTGCCTTTTGCCTACAGTTTACTACTGTGGTTTTCTGTATTTAATTAATTTCTCAGTTTTGACAGATATGGTTTCTGAAATGAACTGTGTAGAGATACTGATAAACCCAAAATTATAGGTGATTTAGTAAAACCTTATGATCTAATGCAAAATCATAAGTAAAGTACTTTGATTTTTTTTTTTTTTTTTTTTTTTTTTTGGTTACTGGGGATTGAATTCAGGGGTGCTTTACCACTAAGCTACATCCCCAGTCCTTTTTATTTTTTGTTTTGAGACAGGATCTCACTAAGTTGCTGAATGTTTTGCTAAGTTGTTGAAGCTGGCTGCAAACTTGCAATCCTCCTGCTTCCTGCCTCAGCCTCCAGAAGCTGGAATTACCTGGAATTACAGGCATACATCACTGTGCCTGGCTAAAAGTGAAGTACTTTGAAAACATTTAATGGACCACACATATGTAAGATATTAATGATTCTTCTAGGACTCCTGGATTTTTTTTTGTTTGTTTTTGGTACTAGGGATTGAACCCAGGGGTCCTTTACCACTGAATTACATCTCCAGCCTTTTAATTTTGAGATAGGGTTTTACTATTTTGCTGATGCTGAACTTAAATTTGCAATCTTCCTGCCTAGACCTCCTGAGGCACTAGGATTACAGGAGAGGCCTCTGCACCCTGCAACTCCAAAATTATTATAGGCATAAATTAAGTACATAACATGCTAAGTTACAACCAACTCTGCAGTTATCTAGATGAGAAACAGTCATGTAATATTATATTTGTAGCAAATCTGGAGGGATTAACAATTCAAAATTCTTAGTCAATATTGAGAGTCATCACTCTGTCCAGGAAATATGATTTTATTTTAATATTAGCCTGTAGAAGAAAAAAGTTACAAGATAAAGCATCAACAGTTTTTGAAATTTCGAAACAAAACACAAATGAGCATGAGAGTTCCTGCCTTTTGCAATAGCCATTTGCTCCTACCTTAATTTTTTTATCATGTACCAATATCCCACGTCTTTCTGTAAACCTATCCTACTCTATCCTCCTTTCTGTAGTGTTTGTTTTAAAAATCTGAAAAATATAAATAGTATTATTATTTGATGGGGAACCACATAAAATGGGAAAAAAAATCAAAATCAATGTTACATGTCCCTCTGCCCCACCAAAAATGATGGCTTTAGCACATGGCATCTTGGAGCAATAGCTCACAGATAGAATCTACTTTATGCAACCTGGTGGAAATATTTTAATAGATGGTAATGATCATGGATGATTGCTTAACTACTCACATATTGTACATAGAGAACTATAAATATCACTCTAAATAAATCAAGATAAGACAGTTTTTAATATTAAGGACAGGAGCATATGGTCTTTTGCAAAGTCTGAAAATATCCCACTGGAGTCTAGAGAAAAACATGAAGAATAAAAAGGGACTCAAAAGGCAAGCTTCTCTCTGTGATCTTATGTGTATCTCTCTGTTTTCTTTCTATTTAGAACAACTGCTATTTTCCAACTAGGAGTTATTTCATTAACTTATTAAATAACAGCAATAGCTAGTTAGTCAACAACAATTATACCTTTTTTTTTTTTTTTTTTTTTTACCTAACAGCCCTCTCCATCCCACACCATCTCAGAGAAAACTCCTGAAGGGCAAGGTGAAAATGCAGAGGAGAACCCTGTAGATGGTAGAGAAAATGTCTCCAACACTTAGAATCCTGATTGTATTAGTGACTTCAATCCTTCTCCTTTCCCAGATGCACCGTTTGGGCCACTGGTATTTCCATGACCCTTTGGGTTGGGCCGTGTGTATAGCCTGAACAACAGGACAAAGTGTCAGCAGTAGTGTGCCATTTCCCAGCAGAGTGACTTTCTTGTGCTCCCTTTGTGGCATTGCTGCCATTTCCATGAGAACAGATCTCCCTGAAACTGTTGATTGGTGGGGGGATGACAGCCTCTTGGAGCAGAGTCTTCGCAGCCCAATTCAGGTCTGCTTAACTGCAGATAAACAAGCTGTATAGATGCTTCCTGAGCATCCCGTGTTTACCACGCTGTGGTTTTTTGGCACTAGCTGACTCACATAAATTTAATGAGAGCTTCATGTTTGAAATTATTCCACTGGAATATAAGGTAAGACAACAGAACAGAAGAAAACTTATCTTGAAAAACAAATAATCTACTTCAAAGAGGACACCACAGTGATAGGGGTAACGCACCTGTGCGGGAAGGTTCCCAGGGCTCTTTTGGTAGCTAATGCCCTTCAGAAGTTCTTCTGTCCAAACTGTTGTGCACCCAGTCAGAGGTGTTTCCATTTATACCATCTCCTTGCCCTCAAGGATTTTAAGTCAGAATAACTAAAACTCTTACATTAGAAGCTGTTTCCATTTTCTGAGGGAAAGTTATTTTAATGAAAAAACAAACTCAAATTGTTTTTCGAGAACCTGGAAAACTTTGTGTGGAAAGTTCATTAAAAGCTGACATTCAATTTAATTTAGAAAGTATTTATTGAACTTCTGTTTTTGAAAAGAATTTACTTCTGGCAATCACAGCTTACAAATGAGAAAACTGAGGACTGGTAAAGGTTAAGTCATGAACTAAAGTTGCCGAGTAGGTGACAAATTGGAATTTGGACTTAATTTTATTACTTCAGTCTACTTCTTAGGCACCCTTTTGTAGGGTGGAGCAATGGCTTTCTTTAACCCTACATTCTTTATCCTTCAAGTAGTCTTTACACAGCAGATAAATGTGAGCAAATCCACTTATCAGAATAGCACAGGGTTATCTGTTGATCCCAAAGGTAACTATGTAATCTAATCTTAACAAAGTATGAAAAAAAAAGAAAAAATTTTTGTGATTTGAGAAACTTTTACCCTGGTTTCCTTCCAGAAAAAAAGAAAATCTCAGTTTTGTACATAAGGGTTATTTAAAAGAAACTAAAATTAATTTTTTTTTTTAAAGCATGCCAGGCATGGTGGCACATACCTGTAATCCCAGTGGCTTGGGAGGCTGAGGCAGGAGGATTCTAGTTCAAAGTCAACGTCAGCAACTCAGTGAGGCCCTAAGCAAATTGGTGATACCCTTTCTCAAAATAAAATATAAAAAAAGGGCTGGGGATGTGGCTCAGTGGCAGTGGTTAAGCACCCCTTGGTTCAGTCACCAGTACAAAAATAATTGCAGCAAATGTAATTATTATTTATCCATCACATTAGTGTATGTCAGATGCTATGCCAAGTACATTAGTTGTATTCTCATAATTAATTCTCATTATATCTCTAAGATTATGACCGTCATCCCACTCTCCATTTTAAAGGTAGAAAAAGTAAAACCTAGAGAGGGAAAGCACCTTCTCAAATGCACAGGGCATACAAGTAGGAACCTTTCACTTGAACCATAAAAACTTAATCAGTATTACATGCTTTAAACCACTATCCTACCTTTTAAAGAGAATGCATCTTAGTATCTGACTATTTGCCCATGAATGACTGTTCAATTTAAGGACACTGAAATCAAGTTAATTCTTCTGCATAATAAAATCTACTATAAATTCAAAATATTAGGCAGCTGTGAGGGAGTTAGGCCAACAGAGTGGCCTAAGAGTGTCAGATGTTTCTGGAGGAATGGTTTTGAAGAACATCCTTAGTAGCCTATCTGGGAAGATTTGGGAAAGGACTCAGTCAAGTGTTTATGATTTTCTGTACTCTGTTACATACAGTCTAGAATTTTCTGTCTCTACTGGAAGTGCTTTAATAAAAATCCATGTATCTGTAAATCTTTGGTAAAGTGAAAAAATATAATTGGTGGGGAGGGGATAAAAAGAATTTTAGTATTCTAACTAGCTCAAGACCTACACAAAAAGAACCCACAGGGATATTTAGAAAACTATGTGGGTTTTTATGTAGTAAAACCCCTGGGCTAAAGTTGTCTGCTTGAAGTGTAAGGAAACATCTTCCTCTTGAGCTTTTGGTCTATTTTTATCTTTTTGGCACTATTAAATGTAGAATGCGTCTGGTTTCCATTTCTTTAGTTGATTGCTACAAATTTCAAAGTCAGCCTTCTGGTACTATTCTTTTTTCTACAGTGTCCAAAGTGAACTTTGAAAACCTTAAGTAACATCCTGTCTTTCTCATGTTGCAAACATTTTTATCTTCCTGTTGATCTTAGAATGAAATTGAACACCTTCACAAAAGGTTAGGCATTGCCCCCACTTCCCTCATTTTATCTTGGGTCATGCTTCCTCTGTTCCAGTCACTATAGCCTGATGACTATCCATAGAAGTACACAAACCGTGGGCTCCTCTGTAAGTACATTTCCTGCTACTGATACTGACTTTCCTGGTATAGATAGTGACAGTGATAGTTATGATATAATGAAGTATACACATCATAGCTACAGTTTAAATAGCACTTAACATAGTGTAATGTTCTGTTTATCCTATATTCATTCATTTAATCCTTAATCATTCAAGAAGTTGCTATTATTACTCTCATATTATGGAAAAAATGTTGATATCACAGAGCCATAATTTGATTATATGGTCTCTTTATATAATCAAAAGTCTATGTACTTAATTACTACATACTGGGAGGCCTACTCTTTTGTTAAATAAATCCCTAAGGTTGTCTGAACTAGCTGTGACTCTTCACTCTTTGAGGTATTCCCTAAGACACCCAGTCAACACCAGGGAAAGTGGGCAATGAAAATGGGCATGTTTCATGATGTCACTTTATCCATAGCAAAAGATGCTAGGAGATATCCTTCCCCACTGTGAACCAGCTGTCAGCTTCATTCCCAAGGAATTTCCTCCTCTCTCTGGCACGGAAGTTCTTGTCTGTCTAGGTTTGATATGTTCTAGAAATTAGCAATGCATTTATTTCCCATTCCTCCTTATTGGGATAGGAATTACTATTTAAATAGTAGTTTCCTCTGTTTTTTCTACACTATTGTATCTCGGTGTGTTGGTATGCATGAAATAATGGACTAGACAAGGAAAGGTCCACTGTGATAGATAGCACATGGTTCTGTACAGGCTGATGAATTCTTAACTTCCTCTTGCAATGAAAGTGAACATTCTCCAATGTTGGACATGAGGAGGTAAAAATTCCAGTTAGTTTCCTAATGTCATTGTAAAATTCTGGACTAGCAGCATTTCTTATTTTTGCAAAGGAGAAATGATAACACTATTTGTTTCTTTATCATCTTTCTTTATGCTGTTGTGTTGACTCATCTGTGTAATAGCTGTGTATACAGAGTATCATACTTTTGGAGGCTGTGACTTCTGTCATACTAACTAGCAATGCTTGACAGTTTGACAGGTTAGTGGGGCAAGAGAAAATTTGCAAATTCTGTCCGCTGAAAATTCTTTCTTCTGCTCTTTGCTTTAATAAGGATCAGGAGCAATCATCCATCAATCCTTCTATGGGGGTCTTACAGGGAAGTGATATTTCAAAGAAGGAGAATCCTCCTTCTCACACTCTTGTAATTGAGGCAGGACTTTCAGGAGTGGCAGGGGAAACATAATGTTTTTCCCATTGGGAAACTACAGGTTAACATTAGAATTCTTGACAGACCTCAGAGTTCAATCCAAAGTGGGCAGACCCTACTGACAGAAGGTAGTAGATATTAATGTTCAGAGAAAGTCTTTCTTTCCAGGCAGCTTTCCTAAAAGCACTTTATTTTTATATTGACTATTTTTGTCTGAATGCTGGCACCAAGTTGACAGATCTATGGTAGTTGTTATTCGCTCAAGGAAATCCGTCGCTGTCAAAGATTTCCAGAAGGTTGACCTAGGAGAGATAGAGTTATAATAGACCAAATTCCCATTGCCCACTGAAGCCTGAAAAATTCTTTCCTGAAGATGATAATCTAGACTATTATTTATACTCCAACAACCCTTTCTTATTTCCCAGATGCCTCATTCTCTTGCTTGAAAAATATTCTCATCCTTCCTACTTTTCTATGACTATTTCATCCTAATTTCTTTCTCATTCTTCCTCTGAGATTTTCTTCTCACTTGACTTGTTAAATTGGTGTTCTCTGATCTGTGGAGACTTAAGATAATCTCCAAGCAGGGTCATATTTTCTCCCTTCAACTCTTTGCCTTCTTTCTGATCTACCTCTTTTTTTTCTGCCTTCTGTATGGTTTCTTATAAAGATTTTACCTGATATTGAAAATAAAAATGTTCAAAGGCTTTCAAATAGTCTAGGAAATAATGTTTTTCTTAATGTTTTTATCAAGGTCTCATGTATAATCACCCAATTTGCTCAAAACAGTTGCTGAAATAAACATTTTAAATCTAATACAGTAAAATATTGACTAAATTTTAAAAGCATTTTCTGCGTTCAAAGATATACCTTGCCTTCTAGCCAGTTGTTCCTTGGTAAACATATTAAAATTGAGTTCATGGAGATCTCAAAGGGAATTTAGCTTACATTTATTACAAAGACAAGCAAACTTTGCTCATAGTGTTAGATGTCTTCTCCAAGTGCACATAAATTTCTTATTTGTATAATCTGTACCAGAGCTGATGTATTTCTATTCTTGAATGTGATTTCTGTCACAGAGTGCTGTTTTGGGTGAGTTTTATTGGTAATTTCATAAATTATTTCTGAATTACTTTTGAATTAATTTTTAAACATAAGCTGGGCATTTAAAATGATTATCTATAGCCAAGTCCAGTGCAATAAATATTTGATTCATTCAATATGGGGAACTTTTCCATTTATAGTCATCAGTAACTGGTTAGTGTTCATTACATTCCCTAAGAATACTGGATTATAATATTAGTTAATTCCTGCTTCATTGAAAAGTCTTTGTCTGCCATGTCCTTTGTATGCTCAAAATGATTCCTAAAGTTATTTAATTTGATATACAACTTGTCTTGCTCATAGGACATGGATGTATGTTACCATATTGCCTGAAAATATCCCATAGATAGGGCCAGGGATATAATTACGGCATACTGGTTATGCAGCATAACAAAATATCACAACACTAGGGACTTAATATAACATTTATTAGCTCATAGTTTTGTCCTTCAGAAATACAGATAGGCTTGGAAGGTACTGTTATTTCAGCCTTGAAATAACAGTACAGACCAGCCTGAGCTTTTATCTGCAGGTTTTGAAACGAATTTCCTTCTAAACTCATTCTGGTTGTCAGAAGAATTAATTTATTCAGGGTTGTAGAACTAAGGTCCCATTTCCTTGCCAGTGTTGGCTGGAGAGTGTTCAGTTTCTTCAAGCTGCCTGCGTTCCTTGTCCTGTGGCTCTCTCCATCTTTCAGCCAGCAATAGCATGCCAAATCTTTCCTGTACTTTGCATTGTTCTGACTTTCTTTTAGGCCAGGAAGAAGCCTCTCATTTTAAAGGAACTGTGATTACATTAGGGCCACCCCCCCAAAAAATCCAAGTAATCTCCCTGTTTTAAGGACAACAGATTAGTGATTTAACTACATCTGCAAAGTCTTCTTGACTGTGTGAAGTGACACGAATCCCATTTTGCTGCAGTCACTGCTAGAAACTTCTCTACTACTCTTAAAATCCTTCCTAATGATTTGTTAAACCTAGAACAGCTGTATCTAGGCAGAGAGTTGGCCATATTTCCCAAATAGTTAAATGCTCCTGGAAAACTGTTAACCACATCTTCCCTATGGCAGGATGGGAATTAAATTAGTGACAGAATTAAAATTCAAATATATATTCTCTAGGTTACATACTAATAAAGTTGATCACTGTTCTCAAGACAACTCATTGTTTGCTTGTTTGTTTTAGTAATACTGTCTTCTGTATTGACTTTTTATCCTGAAGAATATGAGTTGCAATCTTAACTCTGGTCAATTCTTCATACTCCTATTCATTCAGATATTTAATTTACAAGATTTTGAAGCTCAGGTAGATATACTTACTTTTAGAGATTTGGATTGCTGTAAATATTTCTTTCAGGCTCATCTCAATTTAATCATTGAGGATCTATTTCATTCATTTTATATACCCTTTCCATACTCAATATATGCAAACTACTAAGGAGTATCTGTAATTATCTCATGCGATGAGTAATTTCTAAAAACTGATCCTTTATTAAAAGCCGTCTTCGTACTTCGAAATTGCTGATATGTCACTTCCCCTCTATTGTACATTCCTCCAAGCCCTGGTAAATGATAGTAGAGGTAAAAAAGAAAGAACTGTTTAATTTCTTCTTCACTGCTCTTCTTCTTAGCATCTTCCTCTTGTTTTAGAATGCCTTGTTTTTCACATAACTTAGAGGCAGTGCTACTATTCAGATCTTTCTATTCAATGAGACAACCCACATAATTCTTTAAAAGTCTTCCCTCAGTGTCATCTGTAATATCATCTATCTTCATCTACCTTTTGTCACTTTCCTTTAATTCTTGTCACTTGAATAAATCTTTGAAAAGGCAGGTGCCCCTGAAAATTCATAATGCTAAATTTGGTATTTTCATATTTACATGCTATAGTTCTTGTTTATCTCACTGAATTAGAATGTATACACACGCACATTGAAGTTTTGCTATTACATTTTCATTCTCCACTATTTTTTTCTGTGATTTACTTATATTGCATTTACACATTCAGTTCATTTCTTCTAACTTCTAAACTATGTTCCTTTGTTTGCATGTATCACATTTGACTTAATGAGGCTTCTAATATTTTTCTTTTATAGAGTTATGGCTAATTCTAACAGATTCATTGACAGATGTGCTAACTTACTGCTACTGTTTTCTTCTCTCTTTTTTTAAAAAAAATACTCCTGGTTTCTGGTACTCCTAGTAAAAAGGATGAGTCAGAAGGGTGTACCTTCTGGTGGAACAAGTTACTCTTGCTACATGGTTGTTGGAACAAACTACCTTTCATTTTCGCTACAGTACTCTGATATATACTAGAGTTCATACTATAGGTTTGATAGTAACCTTCATTTTGTTTTTTGGGGGAGGTATTAGGTAGTTCCACATTTCTTAGTGTAGTCAATAGACTATATCCTTTAAAAATCTAGGAGGTTGTGGTTGGTGGTTTTGGAAATCTCTGACAGAACTTGTGAACAAAATTCCCATGAACACTTTAAAACTTATAAATGACAGGAGAGTAATTACATTTTGAGGTATAAATTCATGGAAATTGAATTTGTTCATAGACAAGTTCTTAATTATAATGAAGGCAACTATAAATATTTTATTGGTGCATTTAGTTTTATATGAGGATTCACATCTAGAACTCAAAAATTCAATAGAGAAGAAATTAAATGAAATATAATATTTATCATTTTGGATAATTACATAGGGCTTTACTGTGGCTCTTAGTTCCATATCACAACCTAAAGCCGTTTAGTAAGAATGTGTTCACAAAATAGCACCTGAACATTTTAGAAAGAACAAGTGCATATAGGTACAGGCTGGTGTCATTTACTCACAGAACCAGCAGGAACAAAGGCATATCTTATTCAGACAGTTGGTTAAATATTCTGTCCCAGAGAGGGAGGTTTGGATTTTATATAACTGGTGACCTTTGAGTCTGTTGAAATGGCCTTAGAGTCACATTTCTTACCTTTGCTTCTGTGCGTGCATTTTGATTGGTGATGGCATTGTCTAAGCACAAATTTTAAAGGTGATTCGTGACAAAGCATGGGGAATTTGTAAATAGCAATCTCCCAAGATATGTGAATAAATATTCTCTTTCTAAAGAGTCTTGTTTAATTTTGTATAAACAGCAGATTAACTTTATCAGTGCATTATTCTGCACAACAGGAGACTTAGGTTAGAGTTTTGGATAATTTTTTGAATCACAGATTCTAAAAACCCAATGAAAGTCTTGGAAATAAAATGGACATATGTACTTAAATAATTTTAAAAATAAACGTTAGGGAAACAATACACATGTAATAAATCTTCCTTTCCTAAAGTTCTGTGATTTTTATTAGGAGTGCTGACATGTTCATACTGAAATCTTGGTTAATATGTTCTAATATGTACTAATACAAAAGTTTTCCAGGGAGAGAAATATTCTGATATGTGAAGTCAAACACTAATAAATATTGCACCGATGCTTGGAGATACTTTTCTTGAATAAAATAAATTCTAATATCAACATGAATCATGAAAACTACTGGGGAATGATATTGGCCAACCTATTGGTATATCATGTACATGTGCACATATGCAACAATAAATCCCACATTACATATAATTTTAATACATCAACAAAACATGGAAGAACTGTTTAAAAATAAATGCTTTTGGTGAAAAAATAAAGAGTGATGGTTCTAGACACTTTATTCATTGTAAGGTGTGAAGTCTGAAACAAGGTACAAAACATTTTACCTCACTGAATTAGAATGTATACACCCAGACACACATTTGAAGTTTTGGTTTTACTCTTTTATTACTTATTTGTGTTTTCCCCCTTACATGATTAAACACTGTAGTGTCTTGTACAGGTTCTGGTACTATGGTTAGAATCATAAAAAAATTGTTTTATAAATGTTTGCACTGTTACCTTGTGGATGGGAACCATTGTGCTTCAATGGATCTGAACTGATAAAGTAGGAGAGAGTTGGTAAATTAGCACTGTTATTTCCTAATAGAAACCTAGTTATATGGTTAATATATTCTCTAGTCTTATTGTGCCCCAGAAAATTAGCAATTTGAATACTCGCACAATCCCCTAGGGAATGCTACTTATTTTTGAATTCTCAAATGGTTTGTGATTTATCTTTCTCTTGTCACATCTGTCATCCACTTTCAAGAAAAGTGTCTGTATTCACAATGAGAAACACCCTATCTAGTTTGCTTACTGTTACTATAACACATTACCTGAGACTGGATGACTTATAAAGAATAGAAGGTTTATTTTGGTCACAGGTCTGGAGGCTGGCAAGTACAAGAACATGGCACCAGCATCTGATTAGCTTCTGGTGAGGGCCTCATGCTGTATCATAACAAGGCAAGAGGTGAAAATTTAAGTGAATCTGTGTGAAAGAGATACAGCATAAGGAAGCCTTCTTGCTTTATAATAATTCATTATGATGTTAACTAATCCAGTCTCATGAGAACAAGGTTTCATCCATTCTCTTAATTTTTAAAATGATCATACAAGACTGAAATTAATTCCTTCACAGGAGGGGAAACCTTCATAAGTCATACACCTCTTAAAGGTAATACCATTTCTTAACACTGTTACATCAGGAATCAAATTTCAACACATTTTATAGGGAACCATAGCACATCTTTTATTGGAATTAATGTGCACATGCATTTCTACTAGCTATTAAAACAGATTATACTGAATTCAATCCAATTGATCATGAGGGAACCCAGCCATGACAATTGTGTTCATTTCTCTATGAAAAACTGAATTTTAAGTCAGAAGATCTAATTAATGGAACAGTCATGAATTGAGGCAAATGGACCTAATTGTATAGACTGATGTTAAATATGTAAAAAGTGCCCTGTTTCTTGTGTTAGCTTTCTGTTGTTTTATCGTCTAGATATGAGTTTCCCCCAAAAGCTCATGTGTTAGACAATGCAAGAAAGTTCAGTGGTGAAATGATTATGAAAGCCTTAATCTCATCAGTGTGCTAATCCACCCACAGGGATTAACTGGGTCTAACAGTAGGTAGGTAGGGTGTGACTGGAGCAGGTGGGTCCCTGGGGACATGCCTTTGGAGTACATATTTTGTCCTTGGTGAGCAGAATCTCCCTCTGCTTCCTGATTGTCATGTCCCCATTTGGTGGTGCTACTGGAAAGTTGTGGAAATTTTAGAAGGTTGGACCTAGTTAAAGATGTAGGTCACTTTAAAGCATTTATTTTGTCCCTAGCTTTCCTCCACCATACTCTTCTGCCATGATGTTCTGCCTCACCTTGGGTCCAAAGCAATAACTTCAGCCACCTATGGGACTGAGACCTCTGAACTCATAGCCCCAAATAAACTCTTGCTCCTTTGAAATTGTTCTTGCCAGGTCTTTTGGTCACAGCAATGAAAAGTCTGACTAAAATAGCTGCTGTGACAAAATAACTAAGAAAAGCAATTTAAAGGAGAAAATATTTATTTTGGCTCATGGTTTCAGAGGTATCATTCTATGTTCACTTGATCTCATTGACTCTGGGCCTGTGGTGAGGCAGAATATCATGGTGGGAAACATGCGGCAGAGCAAAATTGCTCATGTCATGGTGGCCTGGAAACAGAGAGAGATTGAGCAAGCAGCAGCATCTAGGGACAAAATAAATGCTTTAAAGTGACCTACATCTTTAACTAGGCCCAACCTTCTAAAATTTCCACAACTTTCCAGTAGCACCACCAAATGGGGACAAAGCTTCCAACACATGAGCCTTTAGGTAACATTAGATACAAACTATAACATTTTGTATGTCACCAATGCCTCAATCAAACAAAGAACCCTGAAATATTTGGGTCTTTCCATCACTGTGCTCAGAAAGCAGTACATTTGTTGGCAAGAACTGGCTTCTCCTGGATTAAGTCTGGAATCACTACTTACCAGTTCAACTGTTTTAGGGCAGTGACTTGAATTTCTTAAGAACCAGTTCAGACCAGGGAATTTTACAAGAATCAAATGAGATATTGTGCATGAAAGTGCTTTACCAACTCTCAGTCTCTATAGTAATGCTACTTTGCTATATATTTTTAGATTGCAAATAATGAAATCCCAAAAGAGGGAAGGCGGGGTAAAGACAGGAGAGAGACACAGAGAAAGAGACAGATAGAAACACAGACAGAGAGAGAACCATGAGGATATAGGACCACTTCATCAAACTTAGTGAAAGAAAAAACAATTGAAGTTCTTGAGGAATCAAAATTGGAAATGGAAATGCACCAGTAAGTAAGAGCTTTCTCTATTTATGTACCTATTCCTGTTTTTCTTTTTTCCCTTAGTAATTCTGTATAGCTGTAAGAACTGTTCCTTAATCCAAATCAACACAACGTAATTAACATCTCTGATTGTCACTACACATTTAATAGGAGTATGATCTGACAGAGTTGGGTTGGATAACACATCCCATTTGATACATAAATTAGATCAGAGGAAGAATATTCATGTGATACATCAGGGATTGGGATGGAGTACAGTTCTCAAAAAAGTAGAAGTTCCTAAGTGGGTATGAATTAAATCAGATAATGTGAAAATTATAAAATGTCATAAATAAGAAAATCTTATTTGTGTATCATTTGTATGTTCTTGTGGCCACTGTAAACATCATCAAAAATTCATCAAGCACTCTAGATTTGTACTTCTACCACCTCCAAGATTGCTAGTGACCTTCATTCTACTAATTCTAATGGTCAATGTCTGTCTTCATCACTCCCATCAGTAGCATTTGACAGAGATGATTCTTTCTTCCTCATTCTCATTATTTGCATTACTTGCAGAAACACCATGAACTATTGATTTTCCTCCTGACTCATGAATTGCTCCTTGTCACTCTGCTGCTACATCTTCTTTTTCCTGATTTCTTAATATTGGAGAGCCCTAGGACAGTTCATATCAACACTTCATTATTGACATTTAATCCCTTGATGGTCTCCTTTGGTCTCACAGTTTTTTTTTTTAATTTTTTTAAGTTTTAAATTTTGATTCATTGTACAAAATGGGGTTCAACTTTCGTTTCTCTGGTTTAAATATTATGATACAGAGGATAACAACATCTAAATTTATATGTCCAAATCTGACTGCTCTCTCATACCACATATATAAATATATCTACTTAGTAGTTTAAATATCTCAAACTCAAAGTGCTCAATATCAATCTCTTGATTAGGTTCCTCAAAACTACTTTATATGAGGACTTCCTCATCTTTAACTATTCAAGAAAACAATAGGGTTATCTTGAAATAATATAGTTCTATAACATAGATGAAGGAAAGCCATTTTCAGATAAACAAATACTAAGGAAGTTCTGCAAGTTGAAGAGAAATCATATTAGATGGAAAACCAGAATTTCAGAAAGAAATACGAATTGTTAGAAATGAAAAATGCTTAAGAAAATGTAAAAGACAAGTGTACTTTTTAAAATACACATGATTGTTTAATGCAAACATATTTTATCATGTTTCCAATGCATGTAAATATCACACGTATGGCAAAATAGCATAAAAGACTGAGGGAGAGGACAAGTGAGCCAAAATGTTTGCAAACTTTCTATGACTTATTTGGAGTAAAAAGCTATTAATACTATGAGTCTCAAAAATTGAAGATATACATTCTAATCTATGGAGCAACCAGTAAAAATTATGCAGTCAGGAAATAACAAAAAAAAATAAACAATTAAAAATGAATTATAAAGCCTATTCAATTAATTCAAAAATATAAAAAAGTAGTAGAACAAAAGAAAAGGGGGGGGGAACAATAATAAATATAACCAAATTAATTTAATGGGAATACTTCAATCAAAAGGCAAGTCTTGCCAGATTGAATGAAAAAGCAAAATTCCATTATATGTATGTATAGAGAAAAATAGTATATAAATTATTAGAATAATAAGGTAGAATATTTTCATGTTCTATAATGATGAAAAAATGACACATTATGTCCACAATAACAAAGGTTGAAATGAGTACAATCTTCTCATTGGAACACATGCAAGATGAAAAGTAAAGAACAGGAAAAGATATATAATGAATAAAACTTATCCTAAAATATCAGGTGACCCTATTGAAGTGTTCAACAACAAGGGAAAAGGATGATTCCACAATTTTATATTTGGCAACAAAGTGACATTAAAAGATCTTTCTATAACGAATCCTGGAAGAAGTTGTGACTATCAGGAATGTAAAAGGAAGTTCATTAGAAAGAAGAAGAACAACATGAAAAAGAAGCCTGGATCCACATAGGGGAGTGAAGAGCTCTCGGAATGGCCAATATGTGGATAAATACAAAAGATTTTTTTTTTCTCCTCTCATCTCTTTATTGTTAAAAAATGAGAGGGAAGGGGTATGAAAAATGGTGGAATGAGACAGACATCATTACCCTACATACATGTATGATTACACAAATGGTATGAATCTACATCATGCAAAACCATAGAAATGAAATGATGAACCCCATTTGTGTGCAATGAATCAAAATGCGGCCTGTAAAAAGTTAAAAAATAAATAATTTTTAAAAATGATCTGTTTATTAGGCAAATATTATAATGCCATATTGAAAAATAGGAAAAGATATCAATGAAAAGAAATTAAGCCTAAGTAGTAGGGGTGCCTTTATTCCAGCATTTAATGAAAACAGTAACACAGAAAACAAGAAGTGGGAATTAAAGCGTATTGTTGTACATTTCTGCATGATTACGTAAAATGAAACAGTATTATTTTAAGGTAAGCTAGAGTTACACATTAAAAAGTCTAAAGTTATGACCAAAAGTAAGACAAAGAGTTACAGGTAATGATCCAGTTGTGCAGATAAAATGGAATACTAAAAGACCTGATGAAGAGAATACTGCTCTGCTCCAGCCGTGAAGGACTAGTTACCCTCTATTCAAACCAACTTGAAAACTGACGAGATGTATAAAACAACTGTTTTGGAACATTGAAGGACAGTCAGGGTTGTCATCCATGAGGGAAGGAACCCACAGAAAGCAACCTACGCTTTACCCAACTTCCTGCCTGGGAAGCAGGTTCTAGATTGCACTGTGGTGGGTGGTCAAATGATTGTTTTGAACATATTTGGGTGAGTTGAAGATACAGAAATGGAAGTTCAGGGAGTCTGAACTTAATGTGTTTTTCAGGGCAAAATATGAATGGGCAGCAGCTGCATAGAGAGAGCATCAAAGATGTGTGGAGTAGGGAAGGACCCCCATAGTTTGACTGAGTTCTGATTTTTATGATCTTCATTAAATGCCATCAAATTAGGAAAACATTGGCAGGAAAGCACTCTTCTGAATAAGCCCCAGAGTTTGTGTTCTGGAAATATTTGCATTCCCACCAGCACGAGGAGAGAACTTGGTAGTAAGTGAAGCCACTGGTACAGTCTTCTGAGGGGCATTGCTTCACTAATGGGGTCACACCCTGGATCTAATTTACTCTGATCGAATGTAGCAAGACTTAAAAGGATCAAACTAATTGCGTGCTATCCACAGTCTTCCTCAATGATGAGAGCCTCAAAAATAGGTCATATAGAGGAGGATCTAGTTGGGCTAACTAACTTCTAGTACCATCTTCAAGACTTGTAAGTGAGGCCATGTTGGACTCCCCAGCTCCAACCAAGTTCCCCACCTAATTTAGTCATATGAATAAACCTAGACAACAGCCTATGAAGTAGGAAAACCACTCTGCTAAACTGAAGTAGTCGATGGATTTGCAAGAAATATTAATTTTTGAACTTTATAGCCACTGAATTTTGAGGTGCTTTTTCACACAGAAATAAATGATTGAAACAGAAAGTATGGGATTTCTTTTGAAGTGGTTTCAGAGGATTTTGAAACATAGAATCATCCAGAAATGGAAACAGAGCCATAGAGAACAGTGTACCAAGGGACTCTTCATAAAGAGTAGAACTAGCACTTATACAGAATGGTCTGCATTTTTCAGGATGGATGTCTGAGTATCATTTTCCCATTGGGATTTTCCTTTATATGGGGAAGTATTTTCTGGAATTATTGTGTCACTTTTTCACTATAAAGTGCTGCATCTATAAGGCAGATAAGTTTTTCTTTTTAATTAATAGGTCTCTGCAGCACAAGAAGTTACATATGGCCTTCAAACATAATGCAAAATTTGGATAAGACTTTGGGGAGATCTGGGGAATTCTTGGAATGGTAGTAAGCATTCTGCAAGTGAGAGGAGAATATGAACATTTTAAAGTAAGAGTGTAGACTGTGTTAGATTTGTAGTAGTTTTCAACGTCTATTCACCTCTTGTGCTCCTCCCTTCCATTTCAGGAATATACTTCCTTGATCCATTGATATCGTGTCAGGCCAACAGACATGAATTACTCAGAAGTCTATAGGGACAGCATTCAAGACTGAGACTGAGCCTTCAGAGAATCACATAGTTTGGCTTGCCCTTGGGAGATTCAGAGCTCTTCCATGAGAAGAATATACCCCAGGTAGCTACTTGCCTTCAGCCTTGGCTCTCCCAAGAACTCTGAGGAACAAAGTCCAATAACTCTAAAGATGCTCATGCTGTGGTGGCACCATACTTGCAGGCATGCAGATCAAATGATAAATCAACACTCACAGCTGGTTGCTCCTGAGATTTTGTGGTTGTTACAGTTTGGAAATGTTCCCCCAAAGCTCACATGAGACACAATGCAAGAAGGTTCAGAGGAGAAATGATTGAGTTGTAAGAGTCTTAACCCAATCATTTGATTTAATTCCCAGATAGGGATTAACTGAGTGGTAACCGAAGTGGTAGGGTGTGGCTGGAGGAGATTGGAATGGGGGTGTGACTTTGGGGTATATATTTTGTATCTGGAGAGTGGAGACTCTCTCTGCTTCCCTCTGCTGTACTCTTCCGCCATGAGTTCTGCCTCAGCTTGAGCCCTGAGGAATGGAACTTGCTGTCTATGGATTGAGACCTCTGAAACTGTGAGCCCTCAAATAAACTTTTCCTTCTTTAAAATTGTTTTGGTCAGATCATTCAGTCACTGAAGTGAAATAGCTGACTAAAACAGTGGTTATCACTCAGGGCTCTTGCAACACTATTTGACTGGTATATCATACTTCTTTGCATCCCCATCCTAAGATAGATGCAAAAATTCAAATGATTTTTCCTGAAAAAGCTCATAATCTCAACTGTACATGGTGAGACTAAAAATAAATACAATTAGACAAAACTCACATGCATGTGGAATAAATTTAGTAACTAAATTTATACATAGTCCTTGGCTCCAGCAAGCTTTGTCCTTGTGGTTAAATACATTGCCAGATAAGATGTGAATGTACCTTTTCTCTGATAATTACTTTTATTTGAGGTGAGTTTGGAAAAGGTTTGGGCTGAGTTGGGGTTTCAGAAAGGCCTTGAATGATAGGAGAGGGCTGAGTAGTTTATGGGAAATACCATATGTCAACATAAATTACAGATTGTCTTTTAATTTTATAACATATTGCAATTTGTGGTTATTTGGAGGCTCTCTTGACATCCTCTTGAAGGTTCAGTAGCAGCTTATTTAGAGTGAGTTTTGTAAGCTACATTCAGGGATATAACTTCTGTGATGCTTTACTTTATAGTAATGCCACTTTCTGCAAGTTTGGTCCTCAAATTAGTGAGTTCCAAAACCATTCCTGAGTCTTCTCATTAGAAGTGAGAGAGACACAGAATGCTGACACATAGTCAAAGAACATGACAGAAAGAGGAGGGTAAGTCTGAGAGGGGCCACAGGCTGGCCACAAACCTGAAGGATTGAAGAAGAAAAAATGCTCACTGATCCAAATCTTATTAAGTATAGCTGTGTATAATCTTTCACTTTCTGTTTCTACAGTTTAAGACTTTATCTCCTATCCTTTATCTCCTTGTTCAGTAGATACCACGTGCCCAGGACAGTGAAGAAGCATATCAGTGTGATTTAAAGAAGAAAGAAAATAGCAATTCCTTGCACCAGTGTCTGCCCTTAAAAACTGTGCAGCCTAGCTTTTGAGATCACTCAGGCTAAGAACTGTTATTTTCTTCCTTTACAAACTTTCTCCTAGTTCATCTGAATTTGAATTCAAATAGTTTTTCTTTAAGAAGGCTTCATTAAGCCAGAGGGACTATTACTTTGCACATGGTTATGTCCCTAGCTTGGAACAGACCATGATTGATGTTTTCTATTACATTACATTAGTATTCACTATGGTACTGGGGTAGTTGTTGAGACTGAAAGTCTGGAACAAACAAACCCAAGAATTTTATAAACTTGAGTGTGTTAGAAATACTTAGCCCGTTTCCTTTCCCCTTGTTGCTCAGAGTTGGCACAAAATAATGATTTTAAAGGTATTTTAAGAGAGGTAAAAGCAAATGTAATCCTGTATGCATATATGAACACACAGAGAAAAACTTTAGGTAAAATAAATCAGGTTCAGTACCAATAGTGCATACCCAGTAATAGTTTTTAAAGGATCCAAAGTGAAATGGCCCCAGCTCATTTATTCCTTTCTGATGCTGAAATATTTCTACTTATTATTGGAATATATAGTTATGGAGCTCAAGGCCTATTCATTTCAAAATGAGAATAAGAAGGAGCTGAAGACTTCTCCTCTATTCCATGAAGAACAGAAGAAATATTATTTAAATTTCATTGATTTCTTTTTTTGTATGTCTGTCACATGAGGCTTTAATTATGCTTTGCTTCTGCTGCACAAGTAATCATTTCAAATAATATGGGGGTTCGTGTTAAGGAAATGATTCATCTTCTTAATGTATTTGAAGCTATGGTTTGCAACTATTTTAGACACTAGATTATAATTCTGTGTTATGCAAAACATTCTTAGAGGCTAAAATTAATGTCGATAAGCAGCTTATGCAACAGGAAAAATGAACACAGGGCAAAGTGAAGCAAAACAAACCCCTCCTTTCTGACTCTTCTACAGTCAATAAGACTGCACATTCAACTTCTTCATGAATTCCCAGACACTGTAAAGTCCCTTACACATCAAAAAAAGGAGAGGAAAATAAAACCCCAAATTCACTAGAAAAGTCTTTTACTTCTTATTTTCCTTCCCTAACTCCTTCAACAAATTCTGTTTGTGTGATATTGGGATTGTTGCATCTTAAAAAGATGAAGAAAGAATAATAAATTCATACTAATTTTATTTAATTTTTTTTTTTTAACTAGTCATGGTGGCACATGCCTGTAATCCCAGTGGGTGAGGAGGCTGACCCACAGAAGGATCTGAGTTCAGAGCCAGCCTCAGCAGCAGGGAGACGCTAAGCAACTTAGTGAGACCCTGTCTCTAAATAAAATACAAAATATGGCTGGTGATGTGGCTCAGTAGCCGAGTGCCCCTGAGTTCAATCCCAGGTACCATTCCCCCTGCCCAAACACCAAAATACAATAAAATTTAATTTTAACCATTTTGTCAAATCATAATCTCTAAGTCAATAAGAATGAAATGTGAAAAAGTAGTATCAGAAATCTGTAGGCCTTTGAAAAAAGAATAACATATATTTATTGAATTAATGAATTCTATTCACATAGTCCAAAAGAGCAAGTGTATGGAAGTCCAGAAACTGAAGAAGAAGCCACATTAGTGAGCACCGTACTAGTTTTTATCTGAAGTGATGACAAGATAGTGGAATAGTAGGTCAAAACACCCCCCAACTCATTTATTCTCACAGCAACACAAATTTCACAGCCACTCACAGATAGAAGTACTTTTATGGGAGCTCAAGGACTTGGGTAGGAGCCTGCTGGAGCCTGAGACCTAGGAGGGACCATTTGAGAAGGCAAAACTAAAACCAGGTTGCAACTTGATGATCGTGGTCCCACCTCTAGACCCAGAGATGGCCCTATTGATTTTGAATTCAGTGTAGCCCTGCTAGGCATTGACCAGGACCATTTTCCAAAGAAGCCAGTCCCCCCTGTACCTTGGGTCACAGGGCTACTGGCCATGGCTCCAGTTGTGGCTTCTGAAATGGCCCTGTAACTAAGCTCCAGCTTCCCTCAGCTGTGGTATGAGGGCGGTGCTGTCTTCCTAGGGCCTGGGAAAGAGATGCACCTATTTAATTCTGAAATGACCCACTGGAGATTCTGAAATGAATCTGCAACTTGGCTCCATTTATGGTTTCGGTATTAAGTGTCCCGAAAAAACTCATGTGTGAGACAATGCAAAAAGTTTAGAGGCGAGGTGGTTGGGTGGTGAGAAACTTAACCTAATTCCTGCTTTAATCCACTGATAAGAATTAACTGGGTGGTAACTGTGGGCAGGTAGGGTATGGCTGCAGTGGTGGGTCATTGGGGGTATGACTTTGGGGTTTATATTTTGTCCATGGAGAGGAGATTCTCTTTCTTTATGCATTCTCATGTCACAAGCTGCTTTCTTCTACCACACTCTTCCATCATGATGTCCTGCCTTATTTAGTCCTTGAGGAATGGAATTGACCATCTATGGATCAAGAGCTCTCAAACGGTGAGTGCCAAATAAACTTTTCCTCCTCTAAAATTGTTCTTATCATGTCTTTGGTCACAGCAGTGAAAAAGCTGACTAAAACAGCTTCGGTCTTTCTCAGCTATAGTTTGAGAACTGTCAAATAAAACTAATATTTTGGATTTTGAAATTTTTTTAAATTTTGAAACTTTAATCAAAACTTGGTCATGGAGACATTGCCATCTGTACTCCAGAAGGTGGTTCTGTAGACATTAGTCTTTGCTGTGGAACCTGAAGCAAACCTGTGACTTAGTTTTAGCTCCTCTCAGCTTTGGTCCAGGGCCAGGACTACCTGCCCAGGGACCTAATCAATGACTTTGAAAGATCCTCCCAGGAATCTTGGGGAAGTCATATGCACCTGTAATATTTAGTAAGAGGCCTGCTATCTGCACACATTTAGGAGGGTCCTCCTACCAGCACTGTCTCCCTCATGAAGGTCCTGGAGGTACTTGTGTCTACCTAGGGACCAGAGAGAATCACACCCGCTTAAAACCCTGGTAACAGGCCTGTTCACTACAGATACCCCTGTGGACCTTGCAGTAGCAATATGACTGGGCTATAACCTGGTAGCCTGTAATACTAAAGGCAACCACATCAGTCCACGGACCAAGAAAAGTAAGTTTTTTGCCAGGGTCCAACCCTAGCAGTGGTAGGGGATCCTAGGTGGATGGGAGGTGTTGGCACGATGGAGGAACAGCAGAGACACCAAGTGTTCTGAGGCTGAATCTCTATCTTTATTTTTCTGCCAGCCTTTTTATACATTTTTTCTTTAGTAATGATTATATCACTTTATGGTTAGTTTAAAATAAGAAAAACCTTCAAAAATACAATCTATGCTTCTTCTCAAAGTACACCTTCCCTCTGTATGACAGCCCAGGCCAAAATAATTTCCCAGGCAGACCAAAACAACCCCGTCCCCCCCGTCAAGGGCACCACGATCTGCCACTCTTCAACCTCCAGAACAAACAGGTCACTAGATTTTCTGAGAAACCACCCCCACCATGAACTCCAGTGTTTAACAGTGAAAAGGTTTTACTATTATTAACAGAGGGCAAAGAAATCAACTTATAGTTAATATTTAGTCCATTCTATTTCATTTAATGGCGGACTACAATCTTACTTTGATTCTCAAAGAATTAGACTAAACATAGGAAAAACACAAATTATATTTATGACTAACCTAAATATTTTTATTATGTAAAGTATCTCTAGAATCAATTATTAAAACTAGGAAAGCAACAAAGGCTAAACACTGCATCCAAGCTCAGAGGAATACCTCTTTATCCATCTATATTTAGAAATTATTTTACTAAAGTAATCACAGGCTCCTTTTAACTTGAGTATAACTACAATTGTTTATTCTCATATATTTTATCTATGTATTAATACTAAATTTTATCGTGTACTATTTGTGTCCCAGTAAAACCTTCCCAATGTTTTTCCAATAAGTTTCTAATGATATATTGATTATTAATATTAAAAAGCAACTACACATGGAGACATGCCATGCTATGGCCCCCAAGAGGGAGGATGATCTTTCAATAGAACCATGTCAAGTGTTGAGTCCTCTACTCCAACAGAACCGTGTCAAATGTCGGAGTGGTAGGAAATAGATGCAGCAGTTTTTATTTGCTGAAATCAGTGGCAAAGAATGGAAAAGGTGTTTGCTTCTTCAAATGTACATATGCTAATGCAAGGATACAAGCATAATTTGCTATTTTATCTTATTTATTTTTCATTGGCAGAAGCTGTCTTGCCCATTTGTTCAGTGACTTTTGCAAATTATTTTTTGCCAAACCTATGTGTTAGCTTTTCACTTTCACTAAATACCAGACACACACGACATTTATTTAAGTCACTGGTGTAGTGCAAGCTGAGTGAATGTCACCCCTTGACTGCATCACCCCATGGCAGGAGCATGCTCAGGAGCAAGATAGTGATTATACCTCTAACAAGGAAGAGAGAGAGGTTGGGGTCAAACAATCCCCTTTGAGGTCACACCCAAGGACCTCCCCATGGAATCTATCGCCCCTCTTCTATTTACATTATAGTTACATGAAGTATTTCATTTGTCTGTTTTGTTCTTTTGCCCATTACACAAATCATTCATGTGTGAAATTTGATTCATTTCATTTCAGTCCCTGTTGCTCCCTCTTTCTATCTTCCCTCCTCCCATTCTCCTTCCTGTACCGTGCTGGTCTTCCTTTCACAAATTTATTTATTTATTTATCATTGGTATTTTATACAGATAAACATAAATGTGGAATTTACTGTTTCACATTTTTATATGTACGTAGTGTAATTTTATTAATTCATTCTGCATTTTCTCTCCTTTCTCATCCCTTCTCCCTCATTCTGGATGTCCTTCTTCTATTCCACTGGTCTTCCCTTTATCTTTATGATGTCTAATCTCCCTGACACTTTTCCCCTTATTTTGCTCTGTATTCTGCATGTAAAAGAAAACATTCGACCCTTGATTTTCTGAATCTTGTTTATTTCATTTAGCATGATGTTCTCCAGCAAATGTTATAGTTTCATTCTTCTTTATGACTGAATTAAACTCCATTGTGTATATATACCACATTTTCTTAATCCATTCATCTATTGTGGGCATCTGGCTGGTTTCATAACTTGGCTATTGGTAACTGTATTGCTATAAACATTGACGTGACCGTATCACTATTGCAGGCTGATTTTAGTTATTTTAAATACCAAGGAGTGGGATAGCTGGATTATATGGTGGTTTGATTCCTAGTTTTTTGAGAATCTTCATACTGCTTTCCAAAGTGATTGTAGCAGTTTGCTGTCCAACCAGCAATGTATGAGTTTTGTTTCCCCTACCAACCTCACCAGCATTTATTTTCTTTGTATTCTTGATCACTGCCATCATTCTGACTAGTGAGATGAAATCTTAGTGCAGTTTTGATTTGCATCTCCCTGATAGATCTACATTGAACATTTTTTCATGTATTTCTTGGCCATTTGTTTATCTTCTTGTAAGAGACACCTACTTTATTCTTTTACCCATGTACTGATTAAGTTATTTGAAAATCCCATTGACATTCTTCACAGAACTAGACGAAACAGTCTTAAAATTTATTTGAGAGAATCAGAGGCCTAGAATAGCCAAAGAATCCTGAAACATCACAATGCCTGATCTCAAATTATACTACAGAGCTGTGGTAACAAAAACAGCATGGAACTAGTATCAAAATAGACATGAAGACCAATGGAATAGAATAACGGACACAGAGACATACCCACATACTTATCTTTCTGATGATACTTAACAATGTTATCTGATACTTTACCAAGTACTAAAAAATATTTTGGAGGAAAGATACTTTTTTAACAAATGGTGCTGGAAAAATGGATATCCATAGGTAGAAAAATGAAACTAGGTCCCTATCTCTCACCCTGCACAGAAATCAACTCAAAGTAGATCAAAAACTTAGGAAATTAGTCCAGAAACTTTGCAATTTTGGATGAAAACATAGGGTCAATACTATTAATATTTGCGTAGGCATCAACTTCCTTAGCAAGATGTCTAAAGCTCAAGAAATTAACCCAAGAATCAATATGTGAGATGCCATCAAATTAAAAAGCTTCTGTACAGCAAAGGAAGCAATTGAGAGCATAAAGAGAGAATCCACAGAATGGGTAAAAATCTTTGCCAGTTACTCTTAGAACAGGGAAATAATAAACAATATATATATAATTTTTAAAAACCTCAAGAAGCTTAACACCAACAAACAAACAATCCAATCAATAAATGGAATTCACCTTTTAAGGGTTCTGCCACCTCCCAGTATCACCACCATAGGAACCAAGTTCCCAGCACATGAACTTTGGGGTAAGCACAAACTATATTCAGACCATTGCAGCCTGTATTCTTCATTTTGTGTGGTCATTGAAGTTGCTGTGTTTTTCTATACCGTGGATAGCCAGTATTTGACAACGATTTCCTTGAATGCCAATAGATACAAAATAAAATCCAAAACTAAGGCAAAACCTTTCTGAGTCATTTCAGATTGGCTCTCTGCAGGGACTCCTTTCCCACAGTTATCTAGGTTTGCATCAGGTGCCATAATAGTCATCATCTCTGGTCTTTCCTGAGAGTGCATCTTGCCCTGGGCATGCATGTGCCTTTCTAAATACTCCAGTATACACTGGTGCTTTTGTGTATCCCAATTTTCCAAAGAAATTCTCCCGTGCTTTACACTGCAAACCTTCAGTGGTCAATTGCATGTCTCATCTGTAATATTTTTCCTCAGGTGGATGTGGGTTGTTAGGTAACCTTAGGGTATTGTGAGGAAAATCTTGCTGCTATTTCACCCTGATTGATTTTTGTTTAAGGAGAAACAGAGGCAATGCTGTCAGCCCTTCCTATAGGCTGAGACAGGTTAGAATGGAGAAACACTTGTGAATACAGTCTGTTCACTCTTTAGAACCAGGGAACACACAGGGTCCCACACTGTAGACATGGTCTGCAGGCTTCAAAAAGGCCACTGTGCTGGGGAGCTGCACAAGGATGATTAAAAGTCCCTCAAAACTTTCTAACCTTTTTTTTTAAAGCTTCTCTTTTATTCCTTCAGTGTTTGCTGGGTTGATTAAAAAAACAAAACAAAACAAAAAAACAAAAGAAAACTCTGATTGTTTTTCTGAGTTCTGACCATATTGGTGCTGATCATTTGATGGTTTCTACATTTTTTCTTAATGCTCCTGTGGAGAGGCAGGAGTTTGAAACTGCCTACTTCTACATTATTGATTCTGGTAATTATTAATCTCCCTCCCTGGGTCAGGCTAGCTAGAGATTTATCAGTTTTGTTGATCTCAAAGATTCAGCTTTTGTTTTCATTGATTTTCTCATCATATTTCTTCATTTCATCGATGACTATACTGATCATTATTTCTTCCTTTTTTCTGTTTATGTTGGTTCTAATCTTTTTTTTTTCTAGTTTGTAGAAGAGGAACATATTTTTTTTTCTTTCCAATCCTTTGTTTTTGAATACAGTCATATTTTACTATAATTTTCTTTATGAATCCTGCCTTGGCAGAATTTCACAAGTTTTAACACGTGTCTTTGCATATTAATTCAGTTGAAAATATATTGTAATTTTCCTTATTTGACTTATGGGTTGCTTAAATATTAATAAGTCACAAAAATTTCTTTTATTTTTTAAAAAATTTCTTTCTTGTTTCAGTGTTTGCTTGGTTAATGAAATACCAGTTTCTAAATACATATATATTTTTAATTTTTAGAGATCTTTCTGTTATTTTTTAAAAATTTTATTTCACTATTATGGTCAGAGAATGTGCCATAATGAAATGTAAACAGAGAATGAAATACAGAGATTGTATTTTTTGAGATCTGTATATAGTCCCAAATATAGTCTATCTGGATAAATGTTTTATGTGCACTAGAAAGAAAAGTATGTGTGTTCTGCTGTTGTTGATTGGAGTGTTTACATTATACCTATTTAATTTGTTACACACTTGAAGTGATACTACATCACTTAGCATATTACATGGACTTTATGGAAGTGTACTTCCATCTCTTCTCCCCAGTCTTTGCATTCTTATCATAGATTTTTAGCTTTCTTATGTTATAAACCCAACCTTGCCCTAGTATTTTCATTTGTGGTCAATTATATTTTAACAATATTTAAATAACATAAGAATATCCTGTACATTTACCCATGTCTAAATCACTTTCAGTGCTCTTCATAACTTAGTATAAGTGCATATTTCCATTGGGCATTATTTTCTTTTGCCGCAGGTCTTTCTCTAATACTATTTTAGGAAAGGTGTGCTCCTGACAAATTTTTTTCAACTCATGAGCATCTTAAGATAACTTGACTTCATGTTAAAGATAAACATATTTTTGTTGATCATAGAGTTCCAGGTATACAGTTTCTTTTTCTTTCCCTGTAGGCTTAGTCATGGTATTGGTGGGTTCTTTCTTATACCATTTCTCATGAGAGGTTCATTCTCATCCTTACCTTTGCCCCCTATGGATGTAACATGACTTTCACACATACATACTCTCTTCAGATGACTTTTTTTAAAATGTTTTTTTAAAAATATTTTTTACTTTTACAGACAAATTTTGATTCATTGTACACAAATGGGGTAAAACTTTTCATTTCTATGATTTATACAATGTATATTCATACCATTTATGTAATCATATATATATATATATATATATATATGGTAATACTGTTTCATTCTACTGTTTTTCTATCTCCACCCCCCTCCCACCCCCTTTTCCTCTACACTCTCCAAAGTTCCTTCATTCTTCACTTCCCCCACTACCCTACATCATTATATATTGTCACGCACTTATCAGAGAAAACATTCGGCCTTTGGTTTTTTGGGCTTGGCTTATTTCACTAAGTATGATATTTTCCAACTTCATCCATTTACCAGCAAATGTCACAATTTTATTGTTCTTTATGGCTGAGTAATATTCCATTGTGTATATATACCAGAGTTTCTTTATCCATTCATCAATTGAAGGGCATCTAGGTTGGTTCCACAATCTAGCAATTGTGAATTGATCTGCTATGAACATTGATGTGGCTGCATCACTGTAGTATGCTGATTTTAAGTCCTTTGGGTATAAACCAAGGACTGGGATAGCTGGGTCAAATGGTGGTTCCATTGCAAGCTTTCTGAGGAATCTCCATACTGCTTTCCAGAGTGGCTGCACTAATTTGCAACTCCACCAGCAATGTATGAGTGTGTCCTTTCCCCCACATCCATGCCAACACTTATTATTGCTTGTGTTCTTGATAATAGCCATTCTAATTAGAGTTAGATGAAATCTTAGGGTGGTTTTAATTTGCATTTCTCTAATTACCACGGATGCTAAGCACTTTTTCATATATTTATTGATCACCTGTATATATTCTGTGAAGTGTCTGCCCAGTTCCTTAGCCCATTTATTGATTGGGTTCTTTGTACTTTGGGTGTAAAGTTTTTTAAGTTCTTTATAAACTTTGAGGATGAGTGCCCTGTCTGAAGTGTGTGTGGAAAAGATTTTCTCCAACTCTGTAGGCTCACTTTTCACATTGTTGATTGTTTCCTGTGCTGAGAAAAAAATTTTTAGTTTGAATCTATCCCATTTATTGACTCTTGCTTTTATTTCTTGCCCTATGGGGGTCTTGTTAAGGAAGTCTGGTCCTAAGCCAACATGATGGAGATTTGGGCCTACTTTTTCTTCTATTTGGTGAAGGGTTTCAGGTCCAATTCCTAGATCCTTGATCCATTTTGAGTTGAGTTTTGTACAGGGTGAGAGGTAGGGGTTTAGTTTCATTTTACTGCATATGGATTTCCAATTTTCCCAGCACCATTTGTTGAAGAGGCTATCTTTTCACCATTGCAAGTTTTTGGCACCCTTGTCTAGTATGAGGTAACTGTACTAATGTGGGTATGTCTCCATGCCTTCTACCCTGTAGCATTGGTCTACCTGTCTATTTTGGTGCCAACACCATGCCGTTTTGTTACTATTGCCCTATAGTAGAGTTTAAGATCTGGTATAGTGATACCTCTGCATCATTCTTCCTGCCCAGGATTGCTTTGGCTATTCTGGGTCTTTTGTTCTTCCAGATGAATTTCATGATTGCTTTTTCTTTTTCCATGAGAAATTTCATAGGGATTTTAATTGGAATTGCGTTAAATCTGTATAGCACCTTTGGAACAATGGCCATTTTGACAATATTAATTCTGCCTATCCGAGAACATAGGAGATCTTTCCATCTTCTAAGGTCTTCCTCAATTTCTTTCTTCAGTGTTTTGTAGTTTCCATTGTAGAGATTTTTTACCTCTTTGATTAGATTGATTCCCAAGTATTTTTTTTTTTAAGGCTATTGCAAATGGAGTTGTTTTCTTCATTTCCCTTTCAGATGTTCCATCGCTTGTTTATAAAAATATTTTAGATTTATGCATGTTGATTTTATAGCCTGCTATTTTGCTGAAGTCATTGATGAGGTCTAGAAGTTTTCTGGAGGAGGTTTTTGGATCCTCTAAATATAGAATCATGTCATCAGCAAAGAGTGACAGCTTAAGTTCCTCTTTTCCTATTCGTATCCCTTTAATTTCTTTAGTCTGTGTAATTGCTCTGGCTAGTATTTCAAGGACAATGTTGAATAGAAGTGGTGAAAGAGGACATCCCTGTCTCATTCCATTTTTAAAGGGAGTGCTTTTAGTTTTTCTCCATTAAGAATGATGTTGGTCATGGGCTTAGCATAAATAGCCTTTACAATGTCCAGGTATGTTTCTACTATACCTATTTTTTCTAGTGTTTTGAGCATGAAGGGGTGTTGTATTTTGTCAAACACTTTTTCTGCGTCAATTGAAATAACCATATGCTTCTTATCCTTAAGTCTATTGACATGATGGATTACGTTTATTGATTTCAGATGTTAAACCATCCTTGCATTCCAGGGATGAATCCCACTTGATTATGGTGCACAATTTTCTTAATGTTTTTGGATACGGTTTGCCAATATTTTGTTAAGGATCTTTGCATCTATATTCATCAAGGATATTGGTCTAAATTTTCTTTCCTTGATATGTCTTTGCCTGTTTTGGGTATGAGGATGATATTAGCTTCATAGAATGAGTTTGGTAGGGTTCCTTCCTTTTCTATTTCCTGGAATACTGTGAGAAGTATTGGAATGAGTTCGCTTTTGAAGGTCTTGTAGAACTCGGCTAAGAATCTGTCTGGTCTTGGGCTTTTCATGGATGGTAGGCTTTTGATGGCTTCTTCTATTTCATTGCTTGATATTGATCTGTTTAAATTGTGAATGTCCTCCTGGTTCAGTTTGGGAGGAGCATATGTCTCTAGAAATTTGTCAATGTCTTTGGTATTTTCTATTTTGTTGGAATATAGATTTTCAAACTAGCTTCTCATTATGTATGTATCTCAGTGGTGTCTGTCGTGATATTTCCTTTATCATCACGAATTTTAGTAATTTGAGTTTTCTCTCTTCTTCTCTTTGTTAGTGTGGCTAAGGGTTTGTCTATTTTGTTTACTTTTTCAAAGAACCAACTTTCTGTTTTGTCAATTTTTTTGAATTGTTTCTTTTGTTTCAATTTCATTGATTTCAGCTCTGATTTTAATTATTTCCTGTCTTCTACTTTTGTCGTTATTCTGTTCTTTTTCTGGAACTTTGAGCTGAAATGTTAGGTCACTTAGTTATTGACTTTTCATTCTTTTCTTGAATGCACTCCATGCAATGAAGTTTTCTCTTAGAACTGCTTTCATAGTGTCCCAGAGATTTTGAAATGTTGTATCATCATTCTCATTGATCTCTAAGAATTTTTTTTTTTATCTCCTCCCTGCTATTTTCTGTTATCCATGTTTCATTCAATAGCATATTATTTAGTCTCCAGGTGTTGGAGTAATTTCTATTTTTTATTTTGTCATTGATTCCTAATTTCATTCCCATTATGATCTGATAGAACACAAGGCAGTATCTCTATTTTTTTATATTTCCTAAGGACTGTTTTGTGGCATAACATATGGTCTATTTTCGAGAAGCTTCTATGTGCTGCTGAGAAGAAAGTGAATTCGCTTGTTGATGGATGGACTATTCTATATATGTCTATTAAGTCTAGGTTATTGATTGTGTTATTGAGTTCTATGGTTTCTTTGTTTAGTTTTTGTTTGGAAGATCTATCCAGTGGTGACAGTGTTGCGTTAAAGTCACCCAGAATTATTGTGTTGTGGTCTATTTGATTCCTAGAATTTAGAAGGATTTGTTTGATGTACAGGATGCACCATTGTTTGGGGCATAAATATTTACTATTGTTATGTCTTCCTGATTTATGGTTCCCTTAAGCAGTATGAAATGTCCTTCTTTATCCCTTCTGACTAACTTTGGCTTGAAGTCCACTTTATCTGAAATAAGGATGGAAACCCCCGCTTTTTTACTGAGTCTGTGTGTAGGTTTTTTCCCATCCTTTCACCTTTAGTCTGTGGAAGTCTTTTCCTATGAGATGAGTCTCTTGCAGGCAGCATATTGTTGGGTCTTCCTTTTTAATCCATTCTGCCAGTTTATGTCTTTTGATTGATGAGTTTAGGCCATTAATGTTCAGGGTTATTATTGAGATGTGATTTATATTCCCAGTCATTTGGGCTCATTTTTGGTTTTTAACTTGACCTGGTTTCTCCTTTGAATGGATTTTTCTTTAAGGTAGGTTGTTGTTTTTCATTTCCTCCTCATGGAATATTTTGTTAAGAATATTCTGTAGTGCAGGCTTTCTATTTGTAAATTCTTTTAACTTTTGTTAATCATGGAAGGATTTTATTTCATCTTCAAATCCGAAGGTTAATTTTGCTGGGTATAGGATTCTTGGTTGGCAACCATGTTCTTTCAGAGCTTGAAATACGTTGTTCCAGACCCTTCTAGCTTTTAGAGTCTGGGTTGAGAAGTCTGCTGCTATCCTTATTGGTTTCCCCCTATATGTAATCTGATGCTTTTCTCTCGTGGCCTTCAAAATCCTATCTTTATTTTGAATGTTAGGCATTTTCATTAAAATATGCCTTGGTGTGGATCTGTTGTGATTTTGTGCATTTGGTGTTCTGAAAGCCTCTTGTAATTGATTTTCCATTTCATTCTTCAGGCTTGGGAAATTTTCTGATATTATTTCATTGAATAGGTTGTTCATTCCTTTGGTTTGTATCTCTGTGCCTTCCTCAATCCCAATAATTCTTAACTTTGGTCTTTTCATAATGTCCCATATTCTTGGAGATTCTGTATATGATTTCTTACCATCTTCTCTGGGGAACACTATTTTCAAGATTAAATATTTTATCTTCATTGTCTGAGGTTCTCTTCCAAGTGGTCTAGTCTTTTGGTGATGCTTTCCATTGAGTTTTTTATTTGGTTTATTTTTTCTTTCATTTCAAGGATTTCCATTTTTTTTTTTTTTTAAGAATCTCTACCTCTTTGTTGAAATGGTCTTTTGCTTCCTGCAGTTGTTCTTTCAACTGCTTATTGGTATGATCATTCATTGCCTGCATTTGCTCTCTTATCTCATCCTTTGCTTCCCGAATCATCTTAATCATGTATGATCTGAAGTCCTTTTCTGACATTTCTTCTAACGTACTGTCATTGGATTCTATTAATATAGAATCTAGATTTGTTTGGATCATTTTATTCCCTTGTTTTTTTATGTTGTTCATGTATCTTCCCCTCTAGCAGTGCAGATCTGGGTTTTTGCAGATTCCCCCCTATAGGCTTATAGTGACCCTATAGTTTTCCAAAACCTTTTCTTTAAGCGGAGATCAATATTAGCAGTGCCCACTTCAGACACCTATGCAATCCTAGACCAAATAGCCCCTATGGAGGACATTAACAATATTGGCATAATAAACAAAATGAGTTCAATTATTATCTTCAGTATAATAAACAGATTTGCAATAAGGTCTGTAGTTTCTAATGGAAGACAAAGAGGATGCAGAGGGATGTAGGATGTAGCTGTTAATGGGATAAGAAAAGAATAAATAAAAGTTATAGATAATAGAAAGAGTGAGTATAATCAAAAGAAATTGGTTGTTAGCATGCAAAGAGGGAGAAAGAGACTCTGAGGGAACAGGTAAGCATAAGGAAAAGAGAGCAAGAAAAGTAAAGAAATAAAAACTTAAAATTGTTCAATAAGGAGAAAAAAGAAAATCTACACTATAACAGTCATATAGTATTCAAACCTCCCTGTTTTCAGTAGCCTGATGTATGAGAGGTACCTGACAATGAGCTTCAAGTCTCCAGCAGGCATCTTAGGATGGGATTTGCCTCACCTAAAGATCAGAACTACATCTTCCAGGATAATCCAAGATGGCCACTCTGGCTTCCAAATGTGTTGGCAAATGGTGAACTGCAGCTTGGGGTGTGGGTGTGGTTGACTGGAGGTCCTGGAGGTGGGGTGCAGTTGGTCAGGCAGGGGTCCTGGATGTGGGGTGTGTTTGGTGTGGTTGTGGGATCCTGGAGGTGGGGTGCAGTCAGTTGGTCTGGGGGTCCTAGTGGCAGGGAGCAGCCAGTTGATGTGAAGGCCGCAGAGGCAGGGAGTGATCGGTCCAGCTGAGGGATCCTGGAGAAGGGGCTCAGTCAGTCTGGCCAGGGGTCCTATGGGGCCTGGCTGTTGTCTCAAAATGGCAGCAGCCATGTGTAATCAGACCTGCAGGTACTGTGACAGTGAACTTCCAGGCAACAGCAGGCAACTGGCACTCCACTGGCTGTGGGCGATCAGTTTGCTGACTGTTATCGGACCATCGGAAGGTGAACCTTGGTGGTGGATGATAGGTGAAAAGCAGGTGATGGACAGGCAAGAGGCAGGCAGATGGCGGATGATAGGCATCTGACAGTGAGAAATTTGCACTCAAAAAGGTGTTGATATGCTGACTGACTGCAGGTGATCATAGTAGAAAAATGGGGTAAACAGCAGGGGATCGATAATCAGGAAAAACTGCCTCACCAAGAAACAGATATCCTCTGCTTGAAACCCGAGTTACAGAGTGACCAGGAACACAGCTTCCCTCTAGTCCACCATCTTGGATCCCTGTTAGGATGACTTTTGATATTTTCTCTTTATCATTAATCTTAGGCAATTTGATTATGATGTGCCTTGGTATAGTATTCTTCATCTATCCTGGATTTGAGAAATTTAGATTTGTAGATTTCTAGATGTCATTATATTTTGAAAGTTTTTAACTTTTTTTTATCTTCCCAATGAATTATTGAAGACTAACATTTAATATTAGCAAATATTTTTCTGTCTCTGCTACATCCTTCTCTCCAGAATTTCCAAGTACTATCTTCATTTGATTGCTCCAGTCCTAGCATTTTAATTATTCTTTTCTCTATATAGCTTTTCTGCATGGAATCATACACATACTATGTTTGTCACATGCATATGTGGCTAC
Organism: Sciurus vulgaris; assembly: GCF_902686455.1. Lineage (NCBI taxonomy): Eukaryota > Metazoa > Chordata > Mammalia > Rodentia > Sciuridae > Sciurus > Sciurus vulgaris. The sequence goes on from NC_136475.1 coordinate 65,139,563, forward strand.
TTGAAGTTGTTCACAGTTCACTGATAATATGTTATTCTATTTTTAAATTAATTTTCCTGTGTTTTTTCCTTTTTGGTTCATTTCTGTTTATTCGAGTTTACAACCTTTACCACTGCAACACCTAATCTTCCATTAATCCCATCAAGTATGTTTTTTTTTTTTTTAATCTCACCTACTGCAGTTTTTATTTTATAAATCTGATATAAGTGTTCTAAGGTATTCCTTTTCTACTTAATTTTTGAACAATGTTAATAGAGTTATAATAATTATTTTTAAGTCCCTTTTTTTTTTAATCTAGTACTGATGATAGAACCCAGTGTCTTGCGTATACTAAGCAAGAACTCTATCACTGAATTACACTCCCAATCCTAAAGGCCCTGTTAATTCTAATCTCTTTGTAAGACCTGAATTGGTGTTGCTTTTTTATTCTTTTCATTATCATCCATTGTTTTCTCTTTCTTAACATAGCTGGCATTATCTATTTGAAGTCAGAGGTTGCAGATATTAACTTGTGTGTATTAATTTAATGAAAACAATTTGAACTTAACTGTGGGCCTCAGAATGTCAAGGGTTAAGTGTTTTATTTCATATGTGGAAATCAGAGAGGAAAAAAGAGAAAGAATAAAAAACTGACCTCAAAAAGATAGGAGGGAGACCAGCAGAGTAAAGGAAGGGAATCAAGAAGGAGGGAGGAAGGGAGAGCAAGGGGAGGTACAGGGGAATAAAACAGGTCAAATAATGCTTTGCCTATGTGCAAATATACCACAATGAATCCTACCTTTATATATAATTTTACTTTACAAGTTAAAAATCATATAGTAGAAGAAGGGGATTGGGCGAGGAAGAAGGGGAAGGAATGAGATTATTGGGGAATGAGATCGATCCAATTATATCATGTACATATCAAACAAATTCCATTATAGGTTATAATTATAATGTACCAATCAACAAACCAAAGCAAAAATAAACAAACCTTACCATATATATAAATTTTCCATAATCAAGATGTGTACTTATTTGCTTAGAGTGATATTGGAAAAATTCACCTGAACTTTATGGAAAGTGGTTATCTGGATAGTTTATAGTTATTCGGATTGTATAGTAAAACTGAGAAGAAATTGCTTGGACTTGGAGATGTCTCCATAGTAAAATAATCAAAGTACATATCCATATGAAAATTCAGTTTTTAAAGAGTTAATTGTTATAAGGACTATTCTTTTGCCTAGGGAGATATCCTAATTGGTTTAGTGAATGTTTTGATGATTCCACTAAAAGGCAAAGAATCTTGGAGTTTGCTAGAATGGTAGAATATTGGATTATGAAGCATTTTGTATTAGAGGAAGGAATGACTTCTTCTTTTTTTTTTTTTTTTTAATAAAAGAAAAGGAAGGATCCTGAAGAGAACAAGAAACTTTGGAGTGGGTCAAAGAAATGGGGAAGATAAAGAATTTTGTAGAGAAGAGAAAGATTTAATATGCATCTATTAAGTCATTCACTGTTTACTGGGCAAAATAATTCCTTCCTTCTAGTAGAGTCAACCCAACTCGCTGGAGATTCCATCAGATTTTCTTTTCTGGGAGATCAGATGAAATGCAGATTCTGGGTTAAGGTTTGGACTGAAACAACCTCAGGGACTTCCCCAGGGAGTATAATTTTTATAGGGGAAGTATAGTTTTGCAGAGATACTGAAGATTTAGATGCTGTGTCTATCATCATGGATTTTTGGCTAAGTTACTAATGAGACAAAATTTCTGTGACATGTTTTTCACATTAGTGTAGAAAGCCTCTGATTCCATATTATATACAGTATTACAAGTAGCATAGATCACTTTGCTAGTCTGTATGATTCTTTCAGTCATATTTTGACAAAAGATATTTTCCTTCCTTCCTAGGACTATTTTGAAGTTTGTATTGTAAGGTTATTTCAAAGTATTTCTAAAAAGAAATGTCTTTGGAGCCTGTGTAGCTCAGAGACTAAGGTCATATTAACATCTGACAATTTCACTTATGTTTTTGAGATGATTCTCCTTTTCAGCAAAGTTGATGCCATCTAAAGATTTTTTCAGTTGACAAGAGTTCAAAGAGATATAGTCTTTTCTCCAAAGAATAAAGAAAGATGAGATAATAGAAAAGCAGGGTTGTTTCTTAGAGGTGGACTCCCTATTGTTAAACTGCAATGAATTGTGAAGTTGTCATAGTTCTTTTTAAAGACTTTATTATTTCTATGAGTTTTCGGTTGACAGCAAAATTAAGAAAATGGTAGAGAGATTTCCTGTGTACCCATCTACCCCTTGCCTCCACACACACACAGCTTCCACTATTAACATCCTGCACCAGAGTGGTACATTTGTTAGAACCGATGAATTTACATTAACACTTCAAATGGACTAGAAGTACGTAACTTGTGTTAGGGTCCTTAGTGTTGTGTCATAGTGTTTTTAGATAAATGGGAAAACATACCATTGCTTTCAAATAAAGGTGAGTGAAAAGTAATTTTCTACAAAAGTTTTAAAATGAGAAAAGATGGCATTACACATTGAATTCTGTACTGCTTCAGAAGTTGGTTCAGGCTGGACCAATATATGATAATTACCTATGCCATTTCATGACTTGCTGAGAAACTTGATACTTAAAAGTATAGTGGAAAGCAATTTGCTATTTATCCCCAAAGAGTGAAGTTTGAGAACTTGAAGCATGGGAAGTATGTTTACAGATGGATGTTTAGGATCTTAATGAACTTCTCCAGAGGGGTTGTTCCTACTGAACGTACTGGGATAGGTTCTATGTAGACAACAGAACTTGTTCTTCACCTTTGTTGTGTGTACTCTTTAGAGCTGCAATAAAATCTTTATTTCTTTGTGTACAATATTTCCTAGCAGATTAGGAGACTCTGAGATCATGTAATACTAGTTCTTAACCCTTTGCTAAGGTACTAAATAGAAGAGCAATGAGCGATTAGACAAAGACTTTGAATTTGCTGGATTCATGAGAATGAGAGTGAGAGAAATTCCATAACCTGTGTGCTGCAGTCCCTATGGGAATGGAATGATATTCCAGAAGAGGGTGTGTAATGATGATAATGACAGGAAACAGTGCAAGAGTTGGATGTGACGTTTCAAAGGAGGGGATTGGACATCTTGGCAGGAAGATTACAAGTATTATAAAGACAGTAGTGAATATAATGAATGAAAATTGATGAGATATTGTTAGCTCTTTCTAGTTAATGGAGAAGAGTTGTAGTGCTTCAGAATGACTTTCCATATTCAAAATACATTACATAATTTTCAAATGGAATAGAAAATCTAATACTGGGGACTTTAGAACATCAGCCATGGCCCCCTTCTCCCTCCCGGGAGAAGTCTGTATTATTACCTTTAAATAAAACCTGCTTCATATGCTTGCCTTGGCGTGCTTCTCTAGTGTTCAAACTTCAACATTAGAGGGAGCAGAACTCGTCACCGGTAAACAGCGGTATCAGATTCTGAGGCCCCACCGAGATTTACACCAGGTAAGTGAGCTTCTCTCTCCATGCACCCCACATCTGTTTGAGGTGCATCTTTCTGTCTCTTTATTTTTGGAGGGTAAAATGGGCATCCGTCGGCTACTTAAAGGCAGTTAGTGTAGCTGCCATTCTTCAAGACTTGGGTGAGAGGTTTCTGGCCTAGGCAGTTTTCAGTCACCTGCTCTGTACAGAACAGGCATGTTAGACTCTGCCAAAGCCATTTCCTACTTTTCTGTCCAGGCCTGGAGTGCAATTGCCATCAGTACACAATGTCCCTAGTCCTGACCTACCTAGGATGTGTGGAGGAGGAGGAAAGGTTTGAACAACTGCAGGGTTCTCTGGCCCGGGCTACTCTTGGGCGGACCCCAAAGGTTCCTTCTCCAGACTCCCCCTTCCGACCATCCTAAGGGGTATCCAGGGTGGTCGGTAGACGAATGGCACTGAGGGAAAGTGCCAATTACCTTTGCCTCCATATGGGCTGCACGACACTCCCGCACATCCACTCCCTCCTGCTCCCCTGCTCCCCTTCCCTTGCCGGTCAGACATTAGGAATTCAAACTGTAGGATTAAGGCCTGGGATGATTAGTATGAAAATGCTCAGGTTCCCTTTGTTCACATAGTTAGCCTTCACTAGTCTATCTAGAGTCTCCCCATTACTGTTCCTATGCTTAAATGTGCTCACTGTGCTCTCTTTAAGCTGCAAGAGGGAGGCATTTAAAAAAAAAAAAAAAAAAAAAAAAACAAAAAAACAACCCTCCTGTGAGACTCTCCAGGGTCTCCAAGGTGTTATACGCCTAAGAACCAATAGATGTCCCCTCACCCTCTGGAGAGTCCTTTAGTCTACCATGAGAGGAGAAAGCCTTGAGGAATCACCTACTAAGGGAGGAAAATCAAGGGGACCCTCCCAACTTAAGACAGACAAAAATAAATTTAGGGAGGTTTTTGGAGGATACTAATAAATATTAAGATGTTTCAAAACTTACGCCAGGTATTTGACTTCACCTGGAAAATTATGCTATTAACCATCTAGAGCACAGGCAGTTCCCAGAAACCATCCTAACTGGGATTCGAATGATGAATAGGGTGACTTAAAAACTATTACGAGACCTTCAGGAAAGTCCTGCTATTTTCATGGAGAGACTCAGGAAGGCAATAAGAAAACACAGCACCCTGAATCCTGAATCCATAAAGGGCCACCTACTTTTAAGGTACAAATTTATCATTCAGTCAGCCCCAAACATTTAGAGGAAATTACAAAAATTGGCATGTGGTCCTGATGAATCCTTAGATGATCTTCTCCAGCTTGCATCTTCCATTTTTTAATAGATGTCAAAAAGAAAGAAAAAGGAGCATAAAGATAAGAAAAAGGCTTATTAAAGATCATTCAAATCGATAGAAAATCTAATACTACTGTTTAAAACAAAAACATTGGGCCCCTGGCTGAAAAACCAGATTCCCTGAAATATTACTTTAAATATTACATTTTATACTGCCAGTTGTGAAGTTAAGAATGCCTAAAGAAGTGCTATGTGATCTTTTAAAAAGAAAATGACATATTTATGGGATTTCTTTATTATGAAACTAGGAACCTAGAATTTATGATATCCTATGGTTCATTGTGACAACTATTTATTCTTTAAATGCTTTTCTTACTCTAAATTTAAATCTTTTCCAAAACCCTAAGTTTGTTCTGATGCTTCCATTTATTGCTAAATGTATTCTTTCTCAGACATTTTTGGGGATGCGCTGGTTTATCTCATTGCCAGAAGGCATCACTAATAGAGAAGTTTTAATCATTCTGCCATAAGGATATCTATTTTTCTAATTTAGCGTAATGAATAAATCAATCATTTAAATAGCACTCATTAAATAACCAGAAGATTTCTGCCTCTCTCTGTAGCATTAGGATACATATTAATTCAGATTTATTAATATAGTTAAATATTTATCTAGCACTCATGTTTTCATAGACTCTATCAGGAAGGAAAGAGAAAAGGTAAAATGATATAAAGTGTTTATAGTTCCTACCTTCATGGAGTTTGCTATCAAGCAGAAGAGAAATTTATTAAATTATTTTGTAAGTAATAATTTAGATATAATTACAAAATGCCTAATGAATACATTACGAGTATACCTGATAAAACATATGCAAGATATACCGCAATATACCTGTATATTATAACAGATTTCTCTCCAAAATTAACAAATTAAAACACTAAGGACTTACTACCTCACAAATTTAATGTGTCCAACATTGGAGTATGGCCTACCTAGATTCTGACTCAGAACTTCTCAGAAGATTGTAGTCAGGTACCAGTTGGTGATGTTGTCAAGGGTGGCTGGACTAGGACTAGGTTCTGGGTTAAAGATGGTTCACTCACATGGTGATTGGCAGGAGCCCTAAGTTCATCACTGCATTGTCCTCTCTGTAGAACTGCTTATGTGTCCTCATGGTAAGGCCTTTGGTTTCCCCTAGAGTGAATGATCCAATGGAGGTAGCAAGAAGGAAGCTATGAGACTTTTTATGATCTAGTTTCCTAAGTCATGTTGAGTAACATGACTTCCACTACAGTCAATGAGTTAGAAAAAAGTCAGTAAATACAGCCTACATTCAAGAGAAAAGAGTATTATTACTGCACACTGTGAAAAGAAGAGTACCTCATGATCTGTGCATATAGTTTAAAGTCATTGTATGTATCTGTTTTAATCTGGGTCATTAAAAAATGTTTTCCTTATAAGATGACATTATGTTAAGAACTGAAGAATGAATACAAGATTTATCACCACATAACAGATAAATGGTGAAAAATCACAATAGTTTTAGATGTATGAAGCATACACAGATGTCCTAAGGCAGAAAAGTTCACATTTTAAAAATGTAATAAGGAAAGAAAGAAGAGTGGTGTGTCTATAGAGACAGAAGTGAGTAGGAGAGACAGGAGTTGAGCTGGCTGGAGCAGCACTAGAGAGAAGCTAGGATATAGTCTATAGATCAGAGTAAGATTTTCATATTCATCCTAAGGCAGTGGAAAAACTTTGGAGGGTTTCAAGCAGAGAAGGGACATAATTAAGTCTACATTTAGCAACAAAATACAGTACTCTGCTATAGTGTGGAGAATGGACAGAAGGGAATAGGGTGAATGTAGGGAAAAAGGGTCAAAGCCATTGCCTGGGGATTGAGATTTGAACCAGGTGGTTACAGTTCATTGTAAATAAAGAGGCTGTGTTTTAAGTACATTTAAAGAATGAAGCAGACAGAACTTGGAAATTAATTGGATGTGGTAGGAAAGAGGGACAAGGGAACTAAGAAGATTCCTAGTTTTATGGTTCAGGTAATGAGTGGATAGTGGTAATATCATTTATTTAATAAAAGGAAACAGAGAAGAAAAATGAATTGCGGGACAAGGAGAAGAATTACAACTGAGATTCTTAGGATTTAGTAGAAATGGATGAGCCTGAAAAATTATGGATTCAACTTCCCCAAAATCACAAAGTTAGTTATTGGCTAGACCCATACCCTCTTATATTTAGAATCATGAAATTTCTACCACATTATGATTCCCTTCTGTGGTTGTTTTCCTCTTTTATTTCCATAGAGACAGAGAAAAAAAGAGAATGACTGGTAGTTTTCCCTGGTAAACCCTTTTAAGTTTCTTGACCTATCTGCATTTTTAAGACTTTTAAGACTTTGGATATGTGTGACTGGTGAAGGTAAAAGAAAATTAAAAAGCAAGATTTCAGTTTGAACACTCTTCGTACTATGGGGCTGATGTTTGGGTACAATTTAACTGGATTTTACTGTACATGGATAAATAGAAAATTTTGGGGGAATAGCTCTAGGCGTTAGGTAGAAGACAGAAACAATGCCATCATTCAGATATTTGGATGGATCTTATGAGGCAAGAAAGCAGCAGAGAAGAGAGAGGGTATGCATAGTGTTATTGTGAAGAATAGAATGAGGATTAATAAAAGGTTTATTAAAATTATTTTACAGAAGTATTTTAGTACAATCATAACTGCACTAATATGCTGAGTTATTCTGTGCATCCTGGACATATTCAAGTAGACAATAAATTATGACCTATCAGTGTTGCTAAAGAAAAGGATAACACCTGTGAGAGGCACGCTGGAAGTCATTTGAGAGTCATACTACTTTTAATTTTATCAGTTTAGGCAAAGGTGGTTAGCACTGAAGAGCTTGAGTCAGAAAGAAGAGTTTAGATTTGTGAATACATGGAATAAATAAAGAATTAGTGTGATTAATGACTGGGGGCTCAGGATGCTTTTCTGTAGAAGGAAGATGGACCTAGAGAGGTTCTGTCACTCTGAAATAGGTATAGGTGTTTTGTTAGATTTGTGTTTTATGGACATTAAAGTATGGTTTCCGTAAGAGGCAATCCAGAGTGGTGTGGGAGAAGTTATTGTAGAAGTGAGATGAATTCTGGTCTAAGACTTAATTATACAACTTGTCATGCAAACAACATTGGACAAGCTAACCAACCTCTGTCAATCTTACCTTTTTCTCTCCAGTGTAGGAAAAATGACCTTCATTAGGGTCTCTGCTGTTCTGTGTTCTGCACTTTCAGCCTTCTTCAGGATCTTCTCGTACTGCTCTGTTCTGCTACTTTGGATGTGTTGCTTAGATGTACTTTATTGGGCTGTACATGCTAAGTCATAGTAGGTAATATTCATAGGACATCACCACTGACTTAAGAACAAGCAGATTATTGCTGATCAATGGATATTTAGAGGTCAGTCCTTTAGGGAAAAATCTGAACAAAATCTTGATAGCAAAAGCCCAGTCTAAAAGGAGAGGAAGTCAGAAAGACCCAATTAATGGGAAAGTTTATCTGAACATTAATGGTACATATGTTCTATATTTGTCTCTGATTTCAAAAACATACTAGGAAGTAAAGTCAAATTTACCTAATCAAAAAGTACAATTTCTTGGTCTGGTCGTGGGGTGACTGAAGTCATTACAGGCTGTCATCATAGTGGTTATTATACCATGTCCTAGAGTAAGACCACTTGGGCACAGATAATAACTCTTAGATCCTGCATGCAATTGGAAAATGAATTACACCCCCTTTAATTTCATTATCTGCAAAATGTAGATAATTGTAGGACTGTATTCAAAAGATATTTTGAACTTCAAATTAAATGAAACTTCTTAGCTCACTGTTTGGCAATTGCATATGATCAATAAATGTTTTATGCTAGATAATGTGATTATTACCTCCAACAACAAATATGTGGCTTCCTACTGTAATATACTAGAGTATTGCCCAGAAATATTCTTTCACCTTAACCTCATTTTTGGAGCAGAGTACACTTGCTTATTCAATTGACCATGTCATTAATTTTCATGTGATTTATTTGAGTAGCATGCTGTGAATAGAGAGTTTAAGTGTTCCTGCATGCTTTAGTTTGTCTTTTTTGCTAGGAGACATGCCTTGAGAACAAACCCTGGGTAGTGCTGGTTTAGAATGTAGAACATTTATGATTATGGAATCAAAATTAAACTTGAAGCTAAGCCCAGTCAATGCACAGCCCACATAACGGCTGTCCAAGCTGACCCATACACAGTGGGTAAGGAATATTTCTTATATTCTAAGTCACTGACTTTTTAGGTGTTTTTTATACAGAGTTCAAGTGGCATCATCTGTCTTGCCTTTTGTACAATAGTGATTCATTATTAATAAAACAAGTTTCGGGTAGATATTGCCCCTTTATCTGATCAAATGGAAGCAGTGTCATCAACCAAATCCTGATTAGATGACCAAACTAATTGCTATCTGAGTTTATGAATGTATGTTTTACCTGATACATGACAACATAAAATTATATATATCATTGGAGAAGTTGTTTTTACTATAAAAGCAACTGCTTGATACCCCTATTTTTTGCCAGGCATAGGGAAGATAAGATAAATCACTAGACATTCTAGTGAACATTTGTTTATAAGGAGTCCTAAATGCAGGCCATATGCTCTTGGTCTGGACCATAATGTTTTATACAACATGATACGGTTTGCCTTTTCTTATCTTCCACCAAAATATGAAGATAAAATATAAACTTCTAAACCCATAAGTGAGAAGATAAACCCTTGAATGTGTTACAAAGGGAATTGTATAATATCCTCCCTGAAGAGTTTGAAGTTTAGAATAGTCAGCCTTTTGGTTAGAACATTGTTATCTACCCATTTGTAGGCAGGGAACTGAACGCAAAACCTCTGAAAGTGTTCTGATTTATGATTTTCTGATAAATAAGTTAATCAGCCAACCTGATTTCCAAGGTAGCCAGGCATTTTCTAAATAGTTAACGATGATAAAGCAATACACACACACACTTTTCTTTTCATTCCAATCCAGGTAAACAATTTCAGAGGTCAGAAGAATTTGCTCATGAGTTGAAAGTGTAGTGATCAGTTTGATGCAGTTACTAGTGCTGGATACTCAAGTTTTTAGCTGTTGTACAATTTCAGATTCCACTCAATTTGTCAAAACTGAATGGTATATTGATATTCAGACACACCCTTATCTGAATGCTTACATATACCTTGTTAGAATTCTTGTATTTTTCTTTAAAAGGAACTTTGAAACAGGGAAGTTCAAGCTAGAAATCAATGAGCTGTGATGTTTAAAATTTTTGCACTAATACCTTATAATGCAGGGCTTCTGCTTAGCTACTCCGTTTGAAAGTACCAACCTTTTTGGCCTTTATGTTTGAAAATATACAGGATAATTTATGCATGAGGATAAAGTTTTTTAATATAGATGACCACTTTAGAAAAATCTTAAAGAGGATTTTTAAGTTTAAAGATTTTATCATCTATTTACTATTTCAGATGAATTGGATAATTGTCTTTAAATTCTCTAAATGATTAACTAATTTGAGAAAATGAAAACCTTGGGTGTCCTGAAATACTGGGTTAGAAAAGCATAGACAAATACAGGTGTCTCAGATTACCAAATGCTAGGAAAAATTCATAATGTGAATTCATATTTCTGAGTAAAAGCAGTTGAGAACAAGGGGGAAATGGCAGTATATTTAAAATAAATGAATTCATTCAAAGATTTAGAAACTAGTAGACATTTGTTATGTGTTTCCTATGGATAGTATATAGAAATTCAAAAGAATGCTGCTTATGCCTTTTAAAAATTATCTATAATTGACAAAAATAATTACATATATTTATGGGGTACAATGTAACTTTTACATATCTATATGTAATAGAATAATCATATTGAGTTAATTGACATATCTATCACATCATATACCTAACTTGTTTGTAGTGAGATCACTTAAATTCTCTTCTTTCAGTGATTTAAAAATGTATCATATATTTTATTAACTATTATCAATACACTGAACCTGATCTTGAAAACTTATTCCTTCTAACTGAAACTTTATATCCTTTGTTTAACATCTCACATTCCCCAGTCCACATTCCCACCAACCCTGATAACCACTGTTTTCTTTACTTCATAACTATGACTTTAGATTTCACATATAAGCGGGATGGTATTTGTCTTTATTGGCTCCACCTCTTGATTTTCTTTCCTTTTTTTGGTCTATGGACTATGCTACAAGAAATATTAAAGGAAGTTCTTCAGGCAGAAGAACAGAATAACAAATTGTGACCAAAAGAAAATGAAGTACTCTATAAACAGTACAAATAAAGGTGAGAAATATTACTCTAATGTACCTGACAAAGCAAAAATAGTCACATAGTGTTATGGACTTTATACTATATATAAAATTAAAATGTATGACAACAAATTGTGGAAGGAAGGAAATGGAAATAAATTAATGTAAGTTTCTTAATTTATACTTGAAAGTAATAACGTGATTTGAAATGGGATTAAATAAATATGTATTTTGAAACCCTTAAAAAACCAATAAAATTGTAAAAAGATACATATATACACTCAATTCAAAAAAAGTAGAAAAAGAAAAAAATGAATGAAAAATGATAGGTGGACTTATATAAAACAACTAATGAGTAAATTTAGAACCAAAAATATCTATAATTCCTTAAAAGTAAAGCCTGTATGCCACAATTTAAAGACAAAGGTGGACATATTTGGTGGAAAATTAAGACCAAGTGATATACTTTCGACCAGAAATGTACTGAAAGACAATAAGTTAAAATACAGAAACGGATAATTCATAAAAATGTGAAAAAAAAAAAAAGCGATTCTGGAGTGTCTCTATTATTGTCAGATGTTATAGCCATTAGAACAGAACTTCCTTTGGGTGTCCCATCATAAGACTTAAAATCAAGGCTAGGCAGACCAAAGAAAGATTCGATGATAAGACCTTTTGATTTTCCCACAGTCAGCTGATAGTACCTATCAGAAACCATTATCAATTTTTTTTCCATATCTGCACATTCTTACTGGCTGCAATTGGTTTCTTGCAATTGCAAGGCAGAGGTCCCAGCTAGTTGCTAGCCTGGGGAAATGGTAAGGCCATCCCTCCCCATCAGTAGACCACAGCATGGGTGCTTGCTTTCTCTAGGTCTGCAGGACTTCACCAAGCCTGGGATCTCTGTTCATATCCTGATCAGGCTGGCCTCCTTCAATATACGGCCCCTATTTTATATTTCTCCCATCTGTCTTCTGTATCTTCAGATATGGCAGTGAAAATGTTATATAATAGAAATAATTTATATTGTTGTGATATTAAGAAATATGAAAGCACATCCTATATCTGTTAGTTCTGTTAAAAATTTAAATGATCGTGCTCACAGGGAAATGATCTTTTGGGAAGGGACTTGGAGGAGAGTTCTTTCTTGAGTTCTTACTAACATATCAAATAAGAAAACACCTAGATATGTCAAATGGTATGACTCCTTCCTATAGGCATGTGAGTATGCTCACACAAAAACCTACTCTCAACCTTGCTGACCCTATGTTAAGGACAGGCAAGTCAGGGCACCATGCTGCATATGCCCCTTCGTGACTTTTCAATCCAAATTGTACTTCTTTCATTAAGGAATGTGGTTAATCTTAATGAAGCCACATTCCCTATTGGGATGAATTGTGTGTGTGTGTGTGTGTGTGTGTGTGTGTGTGTAAATTTCAAAATGGTTAAACTCGGTAATTATTTTTCATTTTGTTCTTTTTTTTTTATTTTTTTTTTTAATTTATTTTATTTTTTTATTGTAAACAAATGGGATACATGTTGTTTCTCTGTACATGGCGTAAAGGCATACCATTTGTGTAATCATAAATTTACATAGAGCAATGTTGTTTGATTCATTCTGTTATTTTTTTCCCTTCCCCCCACCCCTCCCACCCCTCTTTACCCTCTATACAGTAGTTCCTTCCTCCATACTTGCCCCCCTCCCTAACCCTAACTCTAACCCTTCCCTCCCCCCCATTATGTGTCAACCTCCACTTATTAGCGATATCATTCGTCCTTTGACTTTTTGAGATTGGCTTATCTCACTTAACATGATATTCTCCAATTTCATCCATTTGCCTGCAAATGTCATAATTTTATCATTCTTTATGGCTGAGTAATATTCCATAGTATATATATCCCACAGTTTCTTTATCCACTCATCAATTGAAGGGCATCTAGGTTGGTTCCACAGTCTGGCTATTGTGAATTGAGCAGCTATGAACATTGATGTGGCTGTATTTCTGTAGTATGCAGATTTTAAGTCCTTTGGGTATAGGCCAAGGAGTGGGATAGCTGGGTCAAATGGTGGTTCCATTCCAAGTTTTCTAAGGAATCTCCACACTGCTTTCCATAGTGGCTGCACTAATTTGCAGCCCCACCAGCAGTGTATGAGTGTACCTTTCTCCCCACATCCTCGCCAACACCTGTTGTTGCTCGTATTCTTGATAATCGCCATTCTAATTGGGGTGAGATGGAATCTTAGGGTGGTTTTGATTTGCATTTCTCTTATTACTAGAGATGTTGAACATTTTTCCATATGTTTGTTGATTGCTTGTAGATCTTCTTCTGTGAAGTGTCTATTCATTTCCTTAGCCCATTTGTTGACTGGACTGTTTGAATTCTTGGAGTAGAGTTTTTTGAGTTCTTTATAGATTCTGGAGATTAGTGCTCTATCTGAAGTATGATTGGCAAAGATATTCTCCCACTCTGTAGGCTCTTTCTTTGCATTGCTGATAGTTTCCTTTGCTGAGAGAAAGCTTTTTAGTTTGAATCTATCCCAGTGGTTGATTCTAGCTTTTATTTCTTGTGCTATGGGAGTCCTGTTAAGGAAGTCTGGTCCTAGACCAACAAGGTGAAGATTTGGACCTACTTTTTCTTCTATAATCTTCAGGGTCTCTGGTCTGATTCCGAGGTCCTTAATCCATTTTGAGTTTAGTTTCGTGCATGGTGAGAGATATGGGTTTAGTTTCATTCTGTTGCATATGGAATCAATCTCACAAAAGAGGTGAAAGACCTCTACAATGAGAACTATACAACACTAAAGAAAGAAATTAAAGAACACCTTAGAAGATGGAAAGATCTTCCATGTTCTTGGATAGGAAGAATTAATATTGTCAAAATGGCCATACTACCTAAAGTGCTATACAAATTCAATGCAATTCCAATTAAAATCCCAATGACGTACCTTACAGAAATAGAGCAGGCAATTATGAAATTCATCTGGAAGAATAAGAAACCCAGAATAGCTAAAGCAATCCTTAGCAGGAAGAGTGAAACAGGGGGTATTGCAATACCAGATCTTCAACTCTACTACAAAGCAATAGTAACAAAAACGGCATGGTATTGGTACCAAAATAGAAAGGTAGATCAATGGTACAGAATAGAGGACACGGACACAAACCCAAATAAATACAATTTTCTCATACTAGACAAAGGGGCCAAAAATATGCAATGGAGAAAAGATAGCCTCTTCAACAAATGGTGCTGGGAGAATTGGAAATTCATTTTGTTCTAATAACATAAAATTATTTCACACTCAGAGACATTGACCCTGTTAAGACTAACGTGTCTAAGCAGAACTCTTCTTTAACAGACACAAAACTAAAGTGCTACATAGAGGAAGTAATACTATTGGCAAGGTGCAGTTGAGCTTCTTAATGAAAATAATAGGTTGGTGTTACTGGAGAACTGGAAGGATCCCTTCAGTATTCCTTTTGGTATTTCTGTTATCTTTGTCACAGAACAATGCTCAATGATTATTTCCTGCATGTCTAGGCTGTCAGAGAGAAGACCTTTAAATGTCTTAAAAATAGATTAAACATTTAGTGAGAGGGCCTGAAAGAAATCTAGTATCTCCCTATTTTTTGAAGAAGAAATCACTTAGCAACACATTATGATCTGATTCTGTTCTTGGAACACTTAACAGATTTTCTGACTTAAATGTTATGTACCTATGTTGCATGTCTTTCTTTTTTCTCCCTTAGCAGTAAAGATAATTTAACCAAAAATTTAATTTGCACATATTTGTGTATAGTTTTACCCCCTGTGCATGTGCATGAGGGTGGGCACACACACAACACACATTTTGTTTCAATTATAGTGTGTGATTTAAGTTTTTAAATTATATTCTGATCATTTTTTTTCTTGCCTCCCTAATTTCTAGGGTTTGAATAAGCATCTTGCATAGGCCCAGCTATTTAAGGCTTGGTCCTCGGCAATGCTATTGGGAGGTGGTGGAAACTTTAAGAGGTGGGGTCTCGTTGGAAGTTTTCTGATCATATAGAGGCATGCCTTGAAAGATGTATTGGGATCCCGTCTCCTCTCTTTCTCATCTTTCTTGCTTCCTGGCTTCTATGAGGTGAGAAGTTTCCTTCATCTTATGCTCCCATCATGATGTACTGTCTTGCGACAGGCCGCAAGGAAAGGGGCCAACTGATAGCCTTTATAATTCCCATTCTCATGATTTACTTATTTTTTTTTTTTTTACCAGTACAGGTAATTTGACTATGGAAATCTGGGAATCTTTAAATATATCCAAAATATATCCAAAGTCCTATGTCAGGAAGCAGTTCTAGAGAGGGGGGAATAAATAATTGTTTAGGTCAGATTGGCTTTTAATTAGAGATCCAGTGGGAAGGCCCATTGAGTTACAAAATATATGTGTTTGAAATTCAAAGGAAAAATTAGAACAGAGGCAAGAGAAAGGATGGGCTTATTTATTCAGCATACTAAGAAAAGGCATTGAGGTCACTGGGGGGATTTTTAACAAGCTATCTTTTTGGTTCATGTCCTAGTTCTTCCACTTCTTAACTTTATTATCTTGGAGGACAGGGGATATTATGACTCCATTTTGGTCATAAGTTTCTTAACTTTTAATTGGTACAAAAATGATAATTAGCTAAATGAAAACATTTTAAATTTTAAATCCTTGGAACATGTAAAGTATCAGACCACTAAATAATATAGATTGTTACCTTTTAACTTTAAAACACTTTTAACTCTTCTTTTATTTGTTCTTTTTAATTCTACATGTCAGTAGAATGTATTTTGACATAGTACACATACATCGAGTGCAACTTCCCATTGTTGTTGTTGTACATGATGTGGAATTACATTGGTTGTGTATTCATATAAGAACAAAGGAAAGTAATGTGCTATTCATTCTACTCTTTCCTATTCCCATTTTCCCCTCCCTTCTCTTCCTTCCCCTTTGCCTAATCCAAAGTACTGGTCTGCTTAAGGCCATGATACTGCTTTATTTGAAGTGTGGAGCTTTATTTGAAGTGTGACCATTCACACTTCAAATAAGCATTCTGTGCATGTTTGATTATTTCTGTTGATTTTAATACATCACCAGGAGAATGAGTTTCCAAAAGTAGGAGATTCTACTCCTGTACATAGTTATTATACAATTGTAATAAAAATCCACCAAAGTACTAAATATGTAATTTTATGTAATAAATGACATTTGGTTGTATTTTTAGAATCAACCCATTCCCTGGTGTCATTAATCACTTCTATGCATGATCAATCATCAAGATTAAGTCTCTTCTGTAAAGAAGATTTGACCTATAACTAGGGTGGAGTAATTATCATTAAAATATTCTCTTTGTTAAATAAGATTTCCACTACATAATTAAAGATATGCATGCCTGGACCTAAAACTGGAAATAAAAAAGACCATCTTCTTTATTCTTATTAAGATAGGTTACTTTATTATTTGTCCCCTTTTCCTAATCACCATGATATTGTATTCCTCAGCACATACACACCATGCATGTGTGCATGCAAAGGAGCACACGTACCTCCTACCCCTGTAGAACCGTGACCCATGGGCACATTAACTGAGTGCATTCACTTGCTCCAGTCTCAGTTATGGCAGATGGTGCGCCTGGGGGTGGAGTTAAGGAGGGTAGGAACCAGTATGATCTTACTGTACCAGCTTATCCTGTGCAGGCTGTGACAGACATGCCATTTCCTCCTGTGTTTCATAGGGTCAGGACCATCTCTGATTCACTGTCTCTGCCAACTGATCAAAGTTCAAGCCACTGTCATCCTTTCCCCAAGAATAAGTCTTCTCTTGTCTTTTTACATTAAGAAGTGGCAGTCTTACCCATGAGTATTTCCTAGCTTTGGTCAGAAAAGAATTTCCATCTTTCCTCAGAAAAAAGCATTTACTTAGAAGCCTCATAGCTCAGAATGCATTTGAAACTTTCCTGTGTTATCACTGAGACTGTATTTTGTTTCTGAATTCTCCATGGGAAATATTTGACTGAATGATTGAATTTGGAAACTAATGTTGGCAATTCATCAGTTTTAGTGCTCTAAAGATGTGGTTTTATTAGATATTTTGGAAACTACCTTCTCAAAAAAGTATTTCCCTATCTTATTTTGAGTCTGTCAATTTATTTCTGTAGGTAATTGCTTCTTTTCCCGCTTGATATGGCAACTCTAGATTTAGTAGATAAAGGTTATATGTTTAAAGTATGTTTATGTATTAGAATTTAATTTTAATCTTAATAATTTATTAATGACCCAATATTGTTTCAAGTGGTCTGATTAATGTATTGCCAATTCAATTTTCACATAGAATTTCATCCAATGGCAGAAAACCACTTGGATAGACTATAATAGATTATGGTCCTAAAAGTGTCATATCTGCCTAAAGCCTGCATTTCAAAATGGTCTGTAACTGTGACTTCCACAAGGATTTTCCAGATGCATGCTCCCAGATTTGCATATAATTTGTATGTTTTTAGTGGCACTGAAATCTAGCCTTAGGCATTGTCCTCATTAAAGTTTCATCACTGTTCTTCTCAAGGTCATTTCTTGATTTGTTGTTCTTTATTTCTTTTCATAACCTTTCAAAATAATTGGTCTAAATACACTAAGCAGTGATTCTCACATTTACTAGCTAACTGTGTGTACCAGATGAGACACCCTCAATAGCACTGCCTTACTATCACATTAATACACGGACAAGAAGAGACAGAAACTGTCAAAAGTATGTAGACTATGAGTTCACTTTGGTCAAAGTATTTGGGGTCCTGATATTTGTTTTTTTTTTTTTTAATTTCTAAATACACTCTGAATCCCAGTCTCCCCTATTTAAAAGAAAATTATCTTGACATAGATATCAATGATATTCTTCATATTGCATCATGAGTTTTAGTAAAGTATAAAATCTTGGGAGCTAGACCTTGCTTCTGTAATTTATACTCCTCTTCAGATCCTACATAGTGCCTGGATTGCGCTTGATAACTATTCATTGGTAATTTAATAATGTAAATCTCATCTGGAGAATTACTGGCTGTGGCATATCATCAGGAGCTGGGATTTGAGAATCAGAAATCCTAGATTCAAACACCAACCCTTCCATTTATAGACTACTGCATGCAGCAAATTATTTAAGTCTGAGACTCAGTGCTTCCTTCAAGCAAACCCACCCCAGGCATAAATCACAGTTATGTACTGCCATGTATTTGTTCTTTCTCTGCATTCATTCTTCCGCTAACTAGTGTCCTATTCTTCCCTAGGATAATACACTATATTCTGTTCAATGGGTTTTCAATGGTTTTATGCATTCAGGGAAAGATGAAGCTTCCCCTCCATACCTACTAAACATCCTTGCCTTGAAAAATTATTATTCTAGTCCAGTTCTACCACTTGACAGTTCAATGAAAAAAGGCAATTGAAGAAAAAATGAACTATGAAAAGAGTTTTGCAACATTACACAAGTAATATTATATGGTTCTAGCAGGGAGACAGATAAGCTGGTAGTTATACCATGTCCACCAAGTCATCTTGGGGTCATTAACAGCTTTCAGAATGAGTTTTTGCTTATTTTTGGAACATCTATTAATGACACTATTCTAGTGGTTTCGTTTGCCAAACTGGAAAATTTTGAGTCCATTATAAATATAATTTTAAGTGATAGAAGCAATGATGTGAATCCTGATGGAAGCAGGCTGGAGGGTTGGGGCAGGCCAGAGCCTCAAGGAGAAAGAATGGAAGAGAGAGTCAAAGTTTTTCTCTCAAAGATGGAAACTGAGAGTGTTTGAGGCTCTAAATGGCAAGATAATGGGACGTTTTGGAGAGGTCACTGTAAGTCACAACCTCGGAGTAGTGTGGAAAGGAGCTGGCAGAGGCAAATGACAAACATCAGGTGCCTGAAACCTTGCCTGGGTCCACCCAGTGCACCTGATTCCTATTCCCCAGAATTCCTCAACTAGGTAACTGAACGAAAAGAAGACCTGGCCCACTCTTCCTCAAATCAGCTAACCCTCTGGATTGTAAATGAAAATACTTCAGCTATGACAACTGTCCAACTGCCAGGATTAGTGACATAAAGTTGGCAAAGCCTCCTTGAGCCCTGAGAAATTAACATGCAGATATGAGGTATTTGAAACTGACAGAAGTGCTATATTTTGCTGTAGGATTTTAAAGTTCTTCCTGAAGCCAGTAATGCGACACATTTCTTGTACAATCTGCTTATGATTCAAATTCAGAGGTGTGAATTTTTTCTGATTTCTAATGCATAATGTGCAGATTGGGTAGTAGGAAGAGATTCATAAGGGATTTTTTTCCTCCCTCCACAAAGTTATATTTGTTTACTATGGATGCTTAGATCATGGAGTTAGTAAGATACTGTTTTACTGGAGGAGGACGAAAATTCTTGTTTGATATTTAACTTTGTTATGTCAGTTGCAATGTAATTGAGCACAGCTGAGCAATTAACTGGCCATATTGATCTAAAACTGTAGCTCAAGTCAAAATAAAAACGCTGGTCACGGGCGTTTATCCTCAGGCTTATATTCTGGAAGAAGAAATTCTTCCAAGATTCCACATGCTTCTTTTTCTTTCTAAAGTATTTAGTGGGTTACTTTTCAAAGTTTGTTTTATTTCCTTTAGTTAATCCTTCTTTTCCCTCTCCAATTTTTAATGTTTTGTCTTAGCTGATGAATTTTTAGATAAGAAATCAACCATGGCTGGTAATCTTCCTAACTTTGTGTAAAGTTCCCAGAGCTGATGATGTGAATGAGACCTGTGACTGCTGAGGCGATATAGCTGTACCTTCAAATGTGTCATACACTTTTATCATTTCTTTATGGTGAGTACATTCAACATCCTCTCCTCTAACTTTTGAGGTATACAATGCATTATTAACTATGTTCACTTTGGTGTGCCAGAGAACAAAGAACTAATTCTTCCTAATTCCAACATTGCACCTATTGACTAACTTCTCCTCATCCCCACCCTGACCACCACTCCCTCCTAGTACAAAACAAGACAAACAAAAACCATATATATTAGGTAAACAATATTTGATGGCTAAGACTGAATATGAGTAAGAATAGCACTTTACCTTTTTGTACATGAATCATTTAGTGAAGAAAATAGTCAACCTCCCTAGGACCGTAATATTTTTGTGAAGTAAAATCAGCTACATATTCATCACGTCAAATTACTCATCATTTAGTTTTTATCTTCTTTACGTGGCTATTTTTAATCTAGCATGATTATTTTAAGTACCTTTGCAAAAAGTAAAAAACAATCTTTACTCTCAGTTTTGTGTTTTATCTGATAGCTTCCAATAGGCAGACACCACAATGTATTTGTGTCTTACGGGATAAGCAATAAAATTCCCATAGCTAAGAACCAAAATGTTGCTACATAAATTTCCTTATATTCAATAAATAAAAGATTGTACATAAAATTTAATTTTAATAACAAATGAAAGAAGGTTCTTTTACTTTATCTATATGGAAGGCCAGTGTTCATTGTCTAGGTTAAATGAAAATTTTTGGCATCACAAAAATGAATGATCATAAATGAGCATCATCCCATGTTTTGAACATCATAAAATAAAGACATTTTAGGAAAGGTGTCAGTCTTATTGACTTTGGTGGTGGTTCTGGTGGTAGGGGGTGAGGCATTGGAATCCATTACCATTGGTTTGTTGCAGTTCCATATAGGATAGAAAGTCTTTAAAATGTTTAATAACTAAATTTAAAACAGAAAATTTTGAAATGAAATAGCTATTAAGTCAAGGGGATCATACAAACCCTAATCTTTAGACTCTACATTAAAATTACATACTAGCACTAAAAGATAAATAAAATTTTCATGAAGCAAAGATTAGAAAATATATGTATATAGTATCTGTATTGCTTAGTCTGAGATTGTAGCTTTAATTTGAATGGAAAATTATGTTCATGTGGCAATAGTGGCAGCAAGATAAGCTCAGTATAAGAGAGTGAATATACCTGAAATCATTTCTCTATGTGGATAAAATATTTCAGGAAAATTATAAAGCACAAATCCTCTACATCATATCCAACCAGAGAAATGAAAAGTTGTACTCCATTTGTGCACAATGAATCAAAATGCATTCTGGCTGTCATGTATAACTAAATAGAACAAACAATAAAATATCTTTCTGAGAGAGTACTGAACTGAGACTTTTCCTATGTTACCTCCCTCATGATTCCATTAATAAAAGACTGTGAAAATTTAAAATTCTCAGATTCGGATTCTACTTCAGAAAATAAATGTAAATTTTAGGAGCAAAATATCACAAACAAAAACTCACCACATTGAAAAATCACCATTAAACACCTTAAATGAAAATGACTGTTCACCCTTTGTGATCAAATTAATTGATACATAGTATATGCCCAGGGAATGTTTGTGGTTTATGATTAGTGCAAAAATAACTCTCAGGGCAAATGTCTAATTCACTGGTGTAGTCCCAATGCTTTTCATGAAGTTATTATGACATAGGAGATGGTTTAAAAATCGTTGCTAAATGAATTGAGGGCTACTGCACCTTTTTCTCATCTTATGAGCCATTGAAGGGGTAGGAGGTAGATGGAAAAGATGTGAGTTTTCCGTATTGGGAAGTTAGTGGTTGCTTAAACTACAGAATTATAAGCCCCCAGTTTGCCTCATTTCTCCAAGTTTCAGTGGAAAACAGCCAAAAGTCAGCCAGAGGACCCAGGGCAAGGAAGAGGTACTTGGTCCCTGTGTTGAACAAACAATCTCTCCTGGAGGTAGATTGGGAACTGGGAGGAGATGCAGAATATTCTTCATTCTAGTCCTTCTTTGTGGATGTTCTGTTCATGGAAGCGATAGGCATGGTGCTGGTCAGGAGATAGGTATACCATTAAAACTCCCTCATGGTTTTCTTACTTGATCCTGAGTTTTCAATATTGCTACAACAGACCCAGAAAAATTTCTGTTTACTTATTTGTCTGGGAAATATTTACTTATATTTAAAAAGTAAAATAAAATGCAGGAGTCCTTTGAAGTCAAATTCCAACACCATCCATTTCATTAATTCTGAAATTCTAAACAAAATCAGTGGGGGAAAAATCACTAGGTTAGTAAATGAAGGGTATAGATGCTGCAAAGGCTGTGTATTTGAGGGATCTAGGTAAGTTTTGACACTAATTAATTGCTAAAATTTCAACAAAAGATTTATTTTTATGATAAATTTAAAATCACCTTGTTATTTTTTTATTTACTTTTTATTGTAAACAAATGGGATACATGTTGTTTCTCTTTGTACATGAAGTAACAGCATACCATTTGCATAATCATACATTCACATAGGGTAATGAGGTTTGATTCAATCTCTTATTTTTTCCATCTCCCCCACCCCTCCCACCCCTCTTTTCCCTCTATACAGTCCCTCCTTCCTCCATTCTTGCCCCCCTCCCACCTCCCATTATGTGTCATCATCTGCTTATCAGTGAGATCATTCGTCTTTTGGATTGTTGAGAATGGTTTATCTCACTTAAAATGATATTCTCCAATTTCATCCATTTGCCTGCAAATGCCATAATTTTATTATTCTTTATAGCTGAGTAATATTCCATTGTGTGTATATATATATATATATATATATATATATATATATATATATCACAATTTCTTTATCCATTCATCAATTGAAGGACATCTAGGTTGGTTCCACAGTCTGGCTATTGTGAATTGAGCAGCTATGAACATTGATGTGGCTGTATCTCTGTAGTATGCTGATTTTTAAGTCCTTTGGGTATAGGTCAAGGAGTGGGATAGCTGGGTCAAATGGAGGGTCCATTCCAAGTTTTCTAAGGAATCTCCACACTGCTTTCCAGAGTTGCTGCACTAATTTGCAGCCCCACCAGCAATGTATGAGTGTACCTTTTTCCCCACATCCTCTCCAACACCTATTGTTGCTAGTATTCTTGATAATCGCCATTCTAATTGGGGTGAGATGAAATCTTAGGGTAGTTTTGATTTGCATTTCTCTTATTACTAAATATGGTGAACATTTTTTCATATGTTTGTTGATTGCTTGTAGATCTTCTATGAAATGTCTGTTCATATCCTTAGCCCATTTGTTGATTGGGTTATTTGTATTCTTGGTGTAGAGTTTTTTGAGTTCTTTACATATTCTGGAAATTAGTGCTCTATCTGAAGTATGAGTGGCAAAGATATTCTCCCACTCTGTAGGCTCTCTCTTCACATTGCTGATAATTTCCTTTGCTGAGAGAAACCTTTTTAGTTTGAATCTATCCCAGCTATTGATTCTTGCTTTTATTTCTTGTGCTGTGGGAGTCCTGTTAAGGAAGTCTGATCCTAAGCCAACAAGTTGAAGATTTGGACGTACTTTTTCTTCTATAAGATGCAGGGTCCCTGATCTGATTTCAAGGGAAATTGTGAGTTGTGAGTTGTGTTTTGTGCAAGGTGAGAGATAGGGGTTTAGTTTATTCTGTTGCATATGGATTTCCAGTTTTCCCAGCACCATTTGTTGAAGAGGCTATCTTTTCTCCATTGCATATTTTTGGCACCTTTGACTAGTATGAGAAAATTGTATTTATTTGGGTTTGTGTCCATGTCCTCTATTCTGTACCATTGATCTACCTGTCTATTTTGGTGCCAATACCATGCCATTTTTGTTACTATTGCTTTGTAGTATAGTTGAAGTTCTGGTATTGCGATACCCCCTGTTTCATTCTTCCTGCTAAGGTTTGCTTTAGCTATTCTGGGTTTCTTATTCTTCCAGATGAATTTCATGATTGCTTGCTCTATTTCTGTGAGGTACATCATTGGGATTTTAACTGGAATTGTATTGAATCTGTATAGCACTTTTGGTAGTATGGCTATTTTGACAATATTAATTCTGCCTATCTAAGAACATGGGAGATCTTTCCATCTTCTAAGGTCTTCCTCAATTTCTTCTTCTTCAATGTTTTGTAGTTTTCATTGTAGAGATCTGTTACCTTTTTGGTTAGATTGATTCCCAAGTATTTTATTTTATTTTATTTTATTTTTTGAGGCTATTGCAAATGGAGTTGTTTTCCTCATTTCCCTTTCATATGTTTCGTTGCTTGCGTATACAAATGCTTTAGATTTATGTGTGTTGATTTTATAGCCTGCTATTTTGCTGAAGTCATTGATGAGGTCTAGAAGTTTTCTGGAGGAGGTTTTTGGATCCTCTAAATATAGAATCATGTCATCAGCAAAGAGTGACAGCTTAATTTTCTCTTTTCCTATTCATATCCCTTTAATTTCTTTGGTCTGCCTAATTGCTCTGGCTAGAGTTTCGAGGACAATGTTGAATAGAAGTGGTGAAAGAGGACATCCCTGTCTTGTTCCCTTTTTTATAGGGAATGGTTTCAGTTTTTCTCCATTAAGAATGATGTTGGCCATGGGCTTAGCATAAATAACCTTTACAGTGTTCAGGTATGTTCCTACTATCCCTATTTTTTCTAGTGTTTTGAGCATGAAGGGGTGTTGTCTTTTGTCAAACACTTTTTCTGTGTCAATTGAAATAACCATATAATTCTTATCCTTAAGTCTATTGACATGATGGATTACGTTTATTGATTTATGGATGTTAAACCATCCTTGAATTCCAGGGATGAACCCCACTTGATCATGGTGCACAATTTTCTTAATATGTTTTTGGATACATTTTGCTAATATTTTGTTAGGAATCTTTGCATCTATATTCATGAAGGATATTGGTCTAGAATTTTCTTTCCTTGATGTGTCTTTGCCTGGTTTGGGTATGAGGCTTCATAGAATGAGTTTGGTAGGGTACCCTCCTTTTCTATTTCCTGGAATACGGTGAGAAGTATTGGAATGAGTTCGCCTTTGAAGGTCTTGTAGAACTCGGCTGAGAATCTGTCTGGTCCTGGGCTTTTCTCGGATGGTAGATTTTTAATGGCTTCTTCTATTTCATTGCTTGATATTGATCTGTTTAAATTGTGTATGTCCTCCTGGTTCAGTTTGGGAGGAGCATATGTCTCTAGAAATTTGTCAATGTCTTTGGTAGTTTCTATTTTGTTGGAATACAGATTTTCAAAGTAGCTTCTCATTATGTTCTGTATCTCAGTGGTGTCTGTCATGATATTTCCTTTTGCATCAGCCTTTTTGTTCTTCACTGTAGGATTTCCTGCAAGGAAAACCTGCTGCCAACTCATTCCACATTAAGGTGATTCATTAAAATCATACATGTGAAGATCTTGTGCAAAGCAGAAAAGTGCTAGCTCAGTCAAATCTCTTTTGGGAATGAAGTTCAGTGTTCATGCCAATCTCCATAATGGTCACATGCTCTGTTTTCATCTGTATTAAATTCTCCATCAATTTATGTTACTTCCTATTCTTGTCAGAAAAACCATAGTCTCCAAAGATCTTAAAATAAAAACAATATTTTGCAAGATTATATTGTAATAAAAACTAGTAAGGATGTGACCATTAAACCAGATTCTTAAATAAAACTATTTAGAGAAAAAGTTAATGGTTAATGCCAGTTTTTTTTAACTAACAATTATAATATTAAAGAATTAGACTTTAAAATTTTCTAAGCATGAAATTTTTCTTTCTTTTCTTCCCTTTTCTGGTTTCATCTATATGTGAGTACTTGTTTTTTTTTTTTTTTTTTTTTTCTTTTCTTTTTGAAGACACTGTTGGTGTATCTTTATAATTTGGTATAATTTGACTTGATTTTAAATAATAGCAATTTTAAGGCATAAGAAAATTTGTAGGGCCTGGAAAATTGTTTGCAAATGCATCACTCCCAATGGCTTTTCCTGATGTAGAAATGTAGAGCATTGCCTTAATCAATTAACATATTTTGCTTACTATCCTAAAATGTTTGGTAAGTCTACAGAAGTCTGAGGGGATAGGGCCACAAGGAGAAGAGACACCTAATATTTTTCAGCTAAAGGGTAAGCAAAGCAAGGACATTCTTTCTTTAATTTAGAAGTTTTCTGAAGAGTGAGTCCATTTTAAGACATGATCAAAGATGACATGAAGCATGACAGAGAGTTGGAAAATATGATAAAAAGTGAGGCTTGCTTAATTTTTGCCTCTTGACACTTCCCATTTATATTTTATAAAGGTCAGTTGCATAAGCTAACATATTTTTAGTATAGGAAAATTAGGATCTGCACTAAAAGATGAAAAACAAAAATTAGGGTCCTTCATCAGCTCACTCAGAGATTATCACTGTTAATAATTTGGTGATTTTACTTCTCATCTTTGGTGTATGTTTTTATATAATATGCATTTACAGAGTCAGATTTGTATAGTTGGCATATTTGTATTTCTTGATTTTAACTTTGCCTTTTTCATGATCTTTATCCATGTTGTTTCAGTAAGTTTCTTTTTAATGAATGTATAATACCATATGGATGTTTCCTAGTTCTGAAGAATTTATATTGTTTCAGCTTCTTGACTATCAACTTACAGTTAGACCAAAAACAGCTGTGAGCTTGAAGTGCTACTGAATTCTTTCATCTGAATCAATGATTAATATAGTATCCTATTGACACTGATATTGGAAAAGACGCTTAGAAACCTGTTTCATATACCTCATATAAAAGGAGGAACATGTTTTCCATTTGATCTTATAGAAATGTTTTATGGATAAAATAAGATATAAAATATTCTCTAAAAAACATAAAGGGCCACACGAAGGCAAGATGTTTTGCTTGATGCCAAGTTGTGATGAATTTAGATTAGATATCCTACCTCTTTTCCTGAGACCATTTCTAAGGTGCAGTATAGGAACCAAGTGGATGCACTACTGTGTTATAACTGCTTCATCCAGTCAGCACCATGGATAGGTCCTTCAGAAGTCCATGTGTGTTCCATCTATAGGTCAATAGGAGTTAAATCCAGAGCAGTTGTTAAGTAAGATTTCTTCGAAACTTTAAACTCATTCAGAGAAAATATCTGGACATAGAAACACAAAATATCACAGAAAGATAAACACTAAATTTATAGACCAGAATCTGTACCATACAAGAATGGTTCTCCCCAGTGCAAAATAAACATCTTGTATAAATTAAGGTGTTATCATGTTGTTTTAAAATATTATAGAAAAGATACAGATATTATGACATATAATATTAATTGACTGGGTATGACCCTTTTCTATATTCTTTTCTGGCCAAGTTTGTTGGTAGCAACAATTTTCTCAGTGCCAAGGGAGGAATCATGATTCTCCTAAGCAAGTAACGTTGTCCATATTCCTCTGTGCCAGATATAAGTGTTCCTACCTTTCTTTATGACTGATATTTATAGAGAAGAGCTATGCTTCTGTTAACATTTTAAGTCTACATCCAGTCTTATTGTAATAATTGAATGTCTTTATTATTTAGTCTTGTGTTCTTCCCTTATTAACTTCTTATTATTGTAGGGATTCTTAAGTTATAGATAATATAGAGATAAATGGGGTAAAGCTAAATGGAACTTCATCTATTGTGTTCTTAAGTCCTTATTACCTAAAATAATGCTTTACACATGAAGGGTGCTAATAAATATGGCATGGTTAAAATGGAAACTAAATACACAGACACAAATTTATTCAGGACTTGGCATCACATGCAGAAATTTGTTAAACTAGACAATGTGACATTAGGGATATTATCTATTTTATTCAGAATTTTCTCTGAGCTCCTCATACTTTATTTGGTTTGGTTATATCAGGTTCTCATACACACACACACACACACACACACACATATGTTAGTGAACAAATTAAATAAATGGTAAAGCAAAACATTAACCTGTGATGACCACAATAATCCTACAAAACATATCTGCCAAGTTTGAAACTATTTCTGACTGAGGAAACTGATGGTCCAAAACAGCTAACTGGTTCACTCAAGGTCATATTACTATTACGAGAGAATGTTAGACCAGGAGCTGAAACTCAGATATCCTCATCTGCATGGCTAACACTATGCATGTTACCATAGCTGGCTGCTTATTTAATGGGTCACTAATTAAAAGTCTTGGTGATATAGAATAATGATGTAGGCATAGAGTCCATCTTCAGTGAGTTGGTGGTTTAAAACAGGGGCCAAATTAACCAATAGTTGTAGAATAAAGTAAACCTTAATTTCTTAAATCACAATATGCATTGGAAGGGTACTTCATCAAGTCCTTATATATCTCAGTAATCCCCGATCTTTTCAATCTCTTATGATCTACACAAGGTTTTGTTGCACCATATGATTTAGCACTTAATGATAGTCTCTTATGTTTTTCAATATTGTTTCAGAAACAGAAAGTGGAGAAACTTGTTCACTAGATTCCCCCTAGGGAAGAAAATTGTATTTTTAAAACAATGTTTTGATAAGTACCTTTGAGTAGATATTGAAATATGATGGCATACATATCTAACTGAATTTTTTTGATCAGGAAATTAGGAATCACATTGTTCCAAAAAAAAAAAAAAAAAAAAAAGACTGATTAAGGGAGAGAAAGAAAGGACAGAGATAATAAGGGAGACAGAGAGAGTGGGAATTCATGTAATGTGTGGTGTGACTCCTCATTATCAGTGTAAACCTCCAGGATTGTGGCTAAGCTACCAAAATTTATGATGCAATTGTGTGTGCGTACGTGTATGTGGTGGGGGCACTAGTGAAGGTGACTGCTTTGTTCCTCATTTTGGGCAAAACGGAGTTAATATTGGTAAACAAAAGGTTGCAGCAGCACTTAGAGGGTACGGATATCATCCATAGGAAACCTGCGTTAGTGCTGGTATTCCACATAGATCATAACCTTTCTTAAATCAGGAGCATCTAATTTTTTAAAACAAATTCTGTAGTTTCCAACAAAAAAAAATTAATGTTTGAAGCTAGAGCTGTATGTGGTGGAAGGTGACAGAGACAGAAGGGGATGACATTTCTGGAAGTGATTTTATGTCCATTAAATAAGCAGCCAGCTATGAACATTGCTTCTTGCAAAGGAGTTCCACTGAACAGCAGCACAGACTTTCTGTCTTTCTGATATTCTGAATGACGTTCAGCTCCAGACCTGCTGAATGTGATTAAACACCATGAGTAACAGCTCGCCTCGGGAGAACAGTGTGCGGTCATCTGTGCCATGTGGTTGGAGGGACTGGCTCTGTGCCACCTGTCAAAATGCATAACCTTATGGGCCATAAAGGTCACAGCCATTTCCTGTATAGATACAGCGAAGCTACCAAATGAATTCTTGACCAGAAAATGTCCTTCGTCAATATACACCTGGGGGAAAATGAACCCTGTGCTATAATGCGATTTACTTCCAATGACTTCAGGTTTTAAGGAGAATCAACTCTGGCAAAAATACAATGTGAAAGAAGCTGCCATACTATTCATCCTAGTAACACTCACTGATAATAGCTTTGATATTCTATTCCAAAATCCTTATATTTTATTTTATTTTATTTTATTTTATTTTATTTTATTTTATTTTATTTTATGTGCTATTGGGACTTTCTGACATTCACAGCAAAACTGCTGTGGCAGCCAATTCTCATCTATTGTCCACTCTGTTTACCAAAGAATTTTAATTTGTCTCAATTATGGTGGTATTTCACCAGCCTGGTTTCGGACTCTCTCGGACTAGAGTTTTTGTCTCATCTACAACTTTTAGAATCAAAGTCTCTGGAGGCTAAGACCTATCCATGAATTTTCTAATGAATTACAGGTTATTTTGATGATCAATTTAATCTCCAGATTTTTGTTTAAAGCAGATAGTATGTTGTTCTCCACCACCCTGAATTAATAAATTGAAAAGTTGAGGTAAAGGCCCTAAAATCTCCATTTATAGCAGGGATTTCTGGACGGTTTATACACCATCCTTGAAATTAGTCATGTGAAAGACATAAACTATACAAAATTATCCCTGAGCGTTTTATATAATGATGACCAAACAACATAACAGTTTCATGGATGTTGTTGGACAAACCTGCAGAATCTCAGGTTCATGCATTACACACATTGAAACCCAAATAGGAAATGAAAGAGAAATTAAAGTTATTGCCATTTCATAAGTTTATAAGGTGAACTGGAAGAATATTGTCAAACAGTAGGTATAAGCTGAAATACATTAAAAAAGTAACCATGATATTATGTATTATACTTTAATATGAAAAAAAATAATAAAACACATTGCTCTAAATATAATCGTCACTAAGGGCCTTCTTTATTCCAGGAAATAACAGATCCTTCTTAAGAGACAGTTCCTTTTAACTCTTACCTTACTGAAAAATTGGGGAATAGTCCAGAAATCATCTCTGTAGCTGTGAAATGGATACAATGCTCCCTATGGGATCTCATATTTGGGGACGACTCTAAAGAAGATTTAGGAATACTATTGATAGGCAAGAAACTTTTGTCAAATATCATTAGAAAACATGAAAAATATGAATTGATTGTTCAGAGAAAGCGATAATTTTTTTAAATATTCCTTATAGAAACTTTTATTTTACAACAGGAAAAAAATCTGTGGTTCCTATGGTAAAATGAATGCAAGTTGGAGAAATTGATGGCTTAACTTTATCATACTGATCAAACCATTAAACCTCTCTGTGACCTTATCTATAAAATGGGCATTGCAATCCCTCTTCGATTTGCCAAATGGACTGTCAATCAATCTATGAATCTTTTATTCATTCAACAACTATTTTATTGATGATTAGCTGTCTTCTAGGCATCAGGAATATAAGCAATGTCAAAGTCGCACAAAACTTAGAAACTTGTTTTAGATCATAGCAAAATTTTAGATGGCAGCCTGTTGAGGAGCTTCAAATGTATTTGGGGATACTAGGAATCTGGGAAGTGAGATGTCATACAAAGTTACTGGAAAAGAACCTTAATGTCTACATTGCAGGCAGGTGTGTGTGTGTGTGTGTGTGTGTGTGTGTGAATAAAAGATAAGTGATTGGAGGAACTCAGAACACAAACTCACTGTTCTATGCGTTTAGTCCTTGGCTAATCTAGACCTTCTCTAAATCAGTGACCTGGTAAAAATATAGTATCCACTACAATTCTGTTTCATATGACCTGCTACCAGCAAGACTTGTAAAATGACTGATGTGTGCAGAATTGCTGCACCTTCGAGAACCTTATAAGGGTCACAGCTGTAATTAGAGAGGACATTTCCTGGGCGGGGAGTGGGGGAGTACTCTATCTGCTGTCATGGTCTGACTCATGCCATTAACTCTATTTCCCTTTCTCCTTTTGCCAAGCCTTTGATGAAGTCTTCAGGACAAAAGTTGGCTCTTCCTATTGAAATTCCTAGAGGACAGTGCCTGTGTTTCACCTTGATACCTACCAGCAACACTTTTGTATTGTTTGTGCAAGCACGAGGTCCTTATGAGAATTATGTCTCATGTATAATCTACCATAAATATTAAGCAATCTGAAATTGTATGTTGAATTGGAAATTGGATTTTTCTTTATGGTCTTGTAGTTTGTTATTTACCCATTTTGTGAATGGAGCTTTCAAATTTGACATATAAATTCTATAAGTTCCTATGTCAAAAATAGCAACTTTAAAGTCAAACTTTTATTCTAATCTGGAGAAAAGGAGAAACAACAGTAGATCATTAGAAGATAAATCATATCCTTAAGAAAACTACCATGTTATAGGTTGCCTTTGGAAGCTCAGATGCCTCTGCAATTGACTATTCTACTTGATGTGTTGCTGAGTTCCTGCATTATAGATGACCCAAATTGTCCGATCTTTTATTAAGAGAAGCTATTTCTCCCAAGAGTACAGGGAGTTTAAAATCCTGAAATGGGTGAATGACAATAAAAACAACTCTGTTGTAAACTGGCAAAGACCCCTAATATATAAGTTCAGAAGAATTTTCAATATTGCAGACACTATATTGAGGGTAGCATTTGCTGAGGAGATAATTAATGAAAGAGTCTTTGGCAGATAATGTTATTCAAACTGAACTTATATTGCATGCATTTTTGACAATTATTACATTGAAACTATTTTTGTTTAATAAATACATGACTGCTAAAATTTTTCTATATCTTCTACCTCATAACACCTTTTATTTTTAACCTAGGAGTACCAAATACTCTTAAGTAAATGGGAAACACATTTTTGGATCTAGAGATGCAAAATACATTAAAGTGAAAATGTGTAAGCTCATGATTTTGACATGTCACTAGGTCTTGAATAGGAACAACAAAAGGCTGAAAAGAAGCAGAAACCTTAGAAATAAGAAGGTAAACATTATAAAAATGAAATTACAGCAAAGAAGAAATAAAGGTAAGAACAGAGCTGCAAAGCTGAGAGGGAGGTTGGAGAGTGTTTGGTAAAGGTCATTACCAGGACTTTTGTCTCTGAACTCAAGGATGAAATAAAACATGTACATTCAGATAGAAGAAAAAGCCACAGATAAGGGGAAACCCAGCTGGTCTCAGACTTCTTCACGGTAACCTAATACTAATATCCTCCCAACTGCCTCCATGTCAAAAGGAATTGGAAAGACATTTTTAAGTAAACTAGAACTGTACAAAGAAAATAAAAATAATTCTAAAACTAACAAAACTACCTGATAGCAACATGTAGCATAAAAAGGATATAAACCCATATAGGAATATCAGAAATAGGGAACTCTGAGAAGAGTGGGGTGGAGTGTCTAGCCACTTTAAGTGGAGAACTAATTTTTAATGGTTCTAATATTTTCACCATGTTAATTGTGCATGACTCTAGATTGATTTCAGAAAAATTTTCACACACAAAATAATCTGTGGTCAAGAAATATCTAATGAAGCAAATTTTTAGTTTTCTTCTAAATATGGGAGAAATAACTTAATATCTCCTTTAAAAATAATATCATGCTCCACAGCTGCTTTCCCACCTTTTGTCTTCATTATTTTTGTCTTTGTCCTTAGGCATATAGGCATGTCTGAGATCTGATATTGGTTCATCTTAAACTTTCTTTGTGTGGCTCTTTATATTTTTTAGTATTAAGTGTGTATCATTTTTACAACCAAGTCTTTGTTTTTTAAAGGAGAGTTTCTTCGTACATTATTTTCACGTTCAAAGGATATATAAGCCAATCTCAAAAAGCCAAAGGACGAATGATATCGCTAATAAGTGGAGGATGACACATAATGGGGGGAAGGGAAGGGTTAGTGTTAGGGTTAGAGTTAGGGTTAGGGAGGGGGGCAAGTATGGAGGAAGGAAGTACTGTATAGAGGGTAAAGAGGGGTGGGAGGGGTGGGGGAAAGGGAAAAAATAACAGAATGAATCAAACAACATTACTCTATGTAAATTTATGATTACACAAATGGTATGCCTTTACGCCATGTACAAACAGAGAAACAACATGTATCCCATTTGTTTACAATAAAAAAAAATAAAAAAATAAAAAAAAATGTTAAAAAAAAAAAAAGGATATGGATAAAGTCCAAAGAAATTGTTGTTGTTGTTTTACAAAAAATACACAGTACATTTTAGTGTGCCAAGTAGTTGTTGGAATGAAACTTGTGCTTTTAAAAAAACTTTTTGAAACTGTCTACTTAGTTAAATCTTCCATCTTGTAGGTACCACATGTCTATAAAATAAATGATTGTCCTGTGAGCACAAAATCCTCTAAAGGGTGTTGGGTTCTATCTTGCTATGTAACAGCCTAAATACCCATGAGAATTTTGTCTCAAATGGAATCCAGAAAATCTCTCCTTCTGCCACATTACAAGCTTTTTTAATAATCAACTTAACTTTCATATATAAAAGTAATAATTAAGCAATAATTTGTATTTATTTTCCTTCAATAAGGAAACTTTTTACTGTTTTTCAAGTTTCAGGAATGATGGTTATAAAACTTTTGATATATTACAACCTCTTTTATTATTTAATTTATTATTGGCAACAAATGTGATCCCTTCCTGATCTTTGCTGGTTCATTTGGCATTTCTCTAGGTTTAAAATTTTCCTAGGTTAGTGGTGTTTCCAAGTTTTGGGGCAGTATGGTCTTGAGGAAGAGTACATGCTATTATTACCTTATTCCTCCAACATTGGATCAAGGACAACATATGCATTACACTAAGCATTACACTTAGGAGATATGAAGATCTGCTAAGATCATTTTTTTTTAATCTGTAGAAACAGAATGTATTAAGCCATTGAATTCTAGCAAATAATTATATATCTCTATGTCATGCTGCCTTCAAAAATGTCAAGAAGCCTTCAAAAACTTTAGAGGCCTAAATCCTAGTTGTCCTAGTGACAGCATCAATCTCTTACATGGCCTACAGAGAGGTATAGAGTCTGTTAATATCTTTACAGAGGGGAACATATCTAATTATGACAAGCATTCCTGTAAATCGGTTTATAAAGATGAAGAAATTCTGAGGTTAAGTAACTGACCTAATGTCACAAGGTTGGTAAGTTTCAGTATCATGAGTTGAGTCCAGGAAGACTGGCTTCACAGCTTATTCACACTGCTTACTTAACATCCTGGAAGGTAAATTGCCTAGCTAATTAATATTCATATTCCTAGACTCATAATAGGATGGAATGATCCTATGAATAGCACTACCATGAAGAATATACTAACAAAGATTAATTGATGAACATCCTTAAAAACAGACTGTTCCCAAATGGGGAAAGTACTTACTGATCAGTGTGCTGATCAGCACATGCATATACTTACTGTTTACTACTGAAAACTGAATGTGTAGGGGTGGGAGGGATTTGTAAGTAAATGAGTGTGAGAAGAGAAGGGAAATGGATGCTATTGCTGTATGCTCCTTTGGGGTCACAGTGACAGTGCTAACGTTCCAATGGTTATGAGAATAGATGTTCTTGTGGGTCACAGGAGGTAAGGAAGCAAACAGACAAAGAGAAGAACATATATCTCACCAATAAAAATGCTATCAACCAGTGCAACCAATGTGGATGGAGAAATAATAGTCTCTGTAAAGAAGAGGGCAAGGATATTTGCTTTTATTGTGCTATATTTAGGATTATTGTGAGGAAATGCAACTTGGGTTTCTGTGACCAACAGCATTTGTAAAATTGACAGTTTTACAGGGAGGATTGTGA
Source organism: Sciurus vulgaris (assembly GCF_902686455.1). NCBI lineage: Eukaryota > Metazoa > Chordata > Mammalia > Rodentia > Sciuridae > Sciurus > Sciurus vulgaris. The sequence goes on from NC_136475.1 coordinate 65,174,823, forward strand.
GCAGCTGTAAAAATATTATTTCCCTACAGATAAAAGTTAATTCCCATTTCTATCAACTCATGTAACATGATCTAGGGAGTCAATCAAGAGTCAGGTATATGGAGTCTGGAATTTCATCTCAGCTGTTGAGTCCTTAAGAACATGCAAGTGTTAACTTGTGTTTTCTTTGATCCCAAGTCCCTCTCTGACAGGAGGCTAAAAACCTGAAGATAATTTATTCTCTAAGTCCTTTAGGGGGACATTTATTTCATCCCTGTAGCCAGGAAGGTTTAAGAACACGAATTCTATCAACTTCCAGTGAACAGCACAAAAAATAGCATTTTACAGTGGGTATTTTGAAGGTGAAAGGAAGCATAGGGCATTGTATTATGTTTATGCCAAATGTGCTCCTGGAAGCCATCATAAAATATATGTTATGTGTCTGCCTCATTAATATGGCTACCAATGATGTTTTATATATGCAACTTTACCTTCTTAGATAGAAAAGCACTTTGAAGAAGTTTGAAGATTTCTATCATCTATATATTCTAGATGATTAGAGAGGATAAAAGAATTCATAAGAAAATTGTAGGAAGAATGAAAGGGTTTGGAGAGTGATAAAACTTGTGTGTGTCTTTGATAAGCATGCACTACTTTCTTCTGTCATCCAGAACAGGAGGTCAATGTGAAAACAGAAAATCAGCTTTAGAATTTGTCAAGGAGGATAAAGTAAAGTAGGGGAGAAAGGGAGGGAAAGAAAAAAAAGCAGAAGAAGAGGGAATTATATGCCATTACATTAAACAAGGTACTATTTATTGACTGACTCATTTAAAAATGTGTATGAAGACCCTATTTTATACTAGATGTATTTTAGATGCTTGAAGCATATCAGTGGGAAAATCTAAGTAAAAATTAAAATTTTTGTGAGTTTTTATTTCAGCAAGAGGAATACAAAATAATAATTAAATGTAATATAAACAGTAGGAGGTGATAAACATTATGAGGAAAATGGAGGAAGGCAAGGGGTATGGAGGGATTAGGAAGTTAAATACTTTGATTTTGAATCCAGATTATATGACAGAGTAGTGAGTGAATAAAAGTTAAAGAAGAGCATTCACAGTATGATACCACTGATCTAAGAAATGTGGATGCAAACACATCTGCACATATTTGTTTATAGTAAAAGTACAATGGAGGGATGAACTCTAACTAAAAAATAAAATAGTAACATATAAAGAGAGAGAGGAAATAGAGTAGTGGTACAGCAGGGGAGCCAGTTGTTTTTTAATAGAGCTTGGTTTTGGGATTTGACTTTGAAGCCATGTGAATATTTTATGTAATTATAAAATGTAATAAAAATTTTAAAGGCAAGCCCTAAAATTCTAAATAAAACAAAACAAATAAATCCAAATTATATCCAGTTGGTGACATAACCATGCTGCAAGAAAACTGTTTCAAGTGACTTACTGCAATTGTCTGTATATCATTAGTGGGGAAAACAGAAATGCAAAAATGGTTCTCAATGATTGTTATTGGTAGCAACATTGGCATTATTATTCTGAGACTCTTGTTTTTGTTCTATGGTACAAAGAATGAATAACTATGTTGATATCCTTGAAAGTGCATTTATTGTCATGGGAGAAATTAGATACAACTGTAAGATTAATGAGTCCAAGTTAAAAAAAAACTGAATTTACAATAAAATAATCAGTAAGAACTCATAATGCATTTTATCTTCAAGAAACACAGATATCTTATTTCTGACTACAAAAAAGGCACAAAATATAATATCAAACCCAGAAATAATGAGCTCATCTGTTGTCCAGTATGAAGGAAATAACATTGGATGGAGATGAAATTTGATAAATACTGATAAAAGCAGAGATGTCTTACATTGACTCTTGAGTGAGAATATTATTTGACCTGAGGAGTGTGATGAATTCGAAATTTCTCAATTATGTTTCAAAGAACAAAATAAATGAAACAAAGCAAAAATAAAATCACATAGACTCTGTTTCTCTCGCTTTCTCCTTGATAGCACTCTTTTATGTACTAGGTGGTAAACTCTTGATGTCAGCAAATGTAGGCCCAGCCACCCCTTTATGTAGAGGTGGCCAGGTAACTTAGTTTGGAGAATATGTCCTTTTGAGGGTAGCAGGACAAAAGAGTCTTTCTATCTAGAATAAAATTACAGTAGTTTTAGGACAAAGTCCTTATTCAGGGTCACATGTCATTTGCTTTATTATTTTGAAGGAAGTTGTGTGAGAATATAATGATAGGAAAGGCTGCAACCATTTTGGGGCCCCGATTATTAGGCTTGGAGAACTGCATGACACCAATCCTAAATTCTTGATACTGGCTCAACAAACGACCACAAAAGCTTATTTGTATGTTTGTTCAACAAAGAGAAAAGAGAAGTCAGTCCTCTGGTTCAGGCAGCTATTGCTTGGTTATCATCTTACTTGAAACTAAAACCTTTCCCATCTATTTAGAAAATATCTGGGTCAAAATAAAAACTCCAAACACTACCTTTTGGTTTATAGCACTACCAAAGCCAATACCATAGTAATGAATATTTTGAAATTCTGTATATCTGTGTTTTTCACTGCTGTGAAATTTGTCTTCTCTGACTGCTTGACTCTCTTATGTGAACCAGAAAAATCATTAGATTGTGTGTATGTGTGTGTGTTTGTGTGTATTTATGTATGTGTGTATGGGGAGTGGTGTTCTGATGCAAACCAACTAGATTGTCCTCAATACCAGTCAATTAAAAACTAAACTTTCTTTGTTTTCACATTATTTGAGCATCCCCTCCCCCATTCCCAATAATATGCTCTATTTGCATGAGGGAAAGAAACCCCTAATTCCTAGGGATTTGAAAAGAGAAGCTCTGATGAGACCTTTGAAGTAATAAAATAGATTAACTACTGTTATGGACTCTTGGAAACATTTGCCCTGAAAAGTGTTTAAGTAATTCCTCAGGGATGATCAAGACATTTCAGGGGGAAAAATAGCCTTAATTTTAACAAATGAAAGCCACTTGGTTGAGTCTAAGAGTAATTTGCTAAGTAATAACCTGAAGGCATCAAAGAAATAATTTTCCTTATAAATATCCTGAATTCCTCTCAAAAGGGTGTTCAGACAGACTCTCTCAACTGAAGTAATAGCTCTTAACCTTTTATGGGGTCACCTTTTAGGATTTCATTAAAATGTGAATGTCTTCTCAGAAATAATCATGCACATTTATAAAAATATTGCATAAAATTTCAGTAGAATGCACAAGTCCACCGAAAATGCACCACAGACTCCAAGACCATCCATTTTCATTCCTTCCATCTTACGGATTAGTCATGCTAATTACTCAATGATTATCATACATTGGGAAGTCTATGACCCCCAACTTTCCTGCAATCATTCACCAATTACTAGATCCAGAGTTATATTCTGATGAACTAAGATTATTTGGTAAATGCTCCACTGGTTATGGAATTACTCAGATTAAGCTACAGTAGACCTACTGAAGCATCAAAGCTACAGTGATGGCTCTGCAATGGCAATAAGACTCATGAGATACAAACCAACAAGCTTTAATCTAATACTATTGTTAATTAACTTTATAGAAAGATGCAAAGCAGGAAATACAGAAAGTATGTCTTCATCCAATTAGGAGACTTGGAAGATACCTACATATGTCTCCTCATATAGGGTGTGTCTGGTTGCATGGCTGAGAACCAAACAAGATGTGGATCACTTTGACCCACAGAAAGCTATATAATTCCTTTGCCAGTCAACTTTATTTACTTTTATTTTTGGTATCAGAGATTGAACACAGAGGCCCTTAACCACTGAGCCACATCCCCAGCCCTTTTCATTTTTTATTTTGAGACAGGGTCTCACTCAGTTGCTTAGGGCCTCACACAGTTGCTGGCTTCAAACTTGTAATCATCCTGCCCAGTCTTCCAATCATCCTGCTAAGATTACAGGTATGTACTACCACCTTGACCTGCCCCCCAACTTTATATATCATTGTAGCTGAACGCTTTCATACCAAACCGCATTTCCTCCAATACAGTGCAGGGTCACACAACAAAGGAGGCACTTACAACATTCTCCATTTGTTCTGACTACTGTTTACAATGAAAACTTCTCAATCAGCCCTGCATCAGTCCAAACATGGTGTTAACTCTTTTACTACACTGTCCTTTGACCTCAAATAGATTCTAATGTTAGATTGGCACACCAGCATGGAACAACACCAAAGTTCCAGGCTTAATTTCACAAAAGTTTACAATGCATGCAGATTATGATGAAATAACATGATTTAGTAATATAGAATGCAATCAGTGGCATAAGAAATGTCGAAATCAAATGCTTCAGTTTTATTCTGCTGAGATTGAGAAGACATCATTAAACTTTCTTGGATAAGATAGCATTTAAGTGGGGCTCATAAAAGAGCCTACATTTGTCTGATTTTTATGCTACAGTGAGCAAATGTTTGAGGAGGTGTTATGGTTTCAATATGAGGTGTTCCCAAAGGCTCCTGTATCCATGCAGAAATGTTTGGAGGTGAAATGATGGAATGGATTATGAGAGCTGTAACCTATTCCATCCATCCTTGTTTGAATGGCCTGGGTGGTAACTATGTCTTCATCCAATTAGGAGACTTGGAAGATACCTACATATGTCTCCTCATATAGGGTGTGTCTGGTTGCATGGCTGAGAACCAAACAAGATGTGGGCCTGGCTAGAGGACATGGGTCACTGGGGAAGTGCCCTGGTCTGGTTCATCTTCAACATGGCCCCTTCCTGACTCTCTTGTTCTGTTTCCTTGCTGCTGTGAGGGGAGCAGTTTCTCTCCACTGTACCCCTTGCTATGCTGCCTCACCTTGAGTCCAGAGCAATGGAGCTGTGTATGGACTGAGGCCTCTGAAACTATGAGCCCCAGGTAAACTTTTCCTCTTCCAGGTTGTGTTTGTTGAACATTTGGGTCACAGCCATGAAAAACTAACTAAAACAGGAGGTGCAACATCTTAAATAGAAAGGTCATCTTCCATTTATTAATATCAAAACAAATCAGTCATGCAAAATTGTCTGATCTTCTGAGCAAGTATTGCATTTTCAAGTGTCTTCAGTATGTGTGAGGGTATGAGGTCTGACATTAAAGTAGGTTCAGTTTTATGGGAGAACACTGAAAAGAAAACAATCATTTCTTATGGAGAGATTAGGCAATGGGTTAAGTGATTTACTAATGACGTCTTAATTCTTTCCCCAACTTCATAACAATTTTGCGAGGTTGCTATTATTATGTACATTTAAAAAGGAGAACCTTTGAGTCAGGTCATTAAACAAATCTGCCCATTCACTTCCATCTGGCAACCAGTAGAACCAAGAATGCTAACCAAAGCCTAACTGAATTCAATTAAAAGAAAATTTCCCCAACATCCTGTGATGCTACAAGGCCACATTATAAGAGGTGTTGAAAGAGAATATTCAGAAATGAATAATTGTGTTATTGGTGAATAAGGACAGTATGTAAAAAAAAAAAAAAAAAAAAGGAACCAGGGAATATTAGGGAAGAGTTGGCCAGATATAAATAATACCCCTGCTTATCCTAGGATCTGGGACAACAGGGATGCAGTGTAAGAATTTGGGTAAAGAATAAATGCCAACCAGTCACGGTGGCGCAGGCCTGTAATCCCAGTGGCTTGGGAGGCTGAGGCAGAAGATGGAGAGTTCAAAGCCAGCCTCAGCAAAAGTAAGGCACTAAGCAACTCAGTGAGACTCTGTCTCTAAATGAAATACAAAATATGACTGGAGATGTGACTCAGTGGTTGAGTGCCCCTCATTTCAATCCCCAGTATCCCAAAAGAAAGAATAGAATGTATCTAATATCAAATTTATTATTTAAAGTTCATAGCTTACTGTTAAAGTTGAATGTTAAAATGTGGCTTGGACCTAAGGTTGAAGAGAGACTTTGCATACTTTATAAGTTGAACTCCATTCTCCATCCATTTGTAGACCAAGGAGTCGTATAATGTCATCTCATAATTAGGGGGATTGGAAAGGTCTTTTATGGTGAATTTACCGCATAGAATTTCTCAATTTCTTTTCTCACAAAGGTCTGTTTTTTGTTTTAGGTTTTACTGTGATCTGAGACATAAAATGCTGATAGATTGATACATAAGTATCAGTCACTTCTCGAATGTTAACTCAGAAAATTAGAGGAGAATGGAAATTTTAGGTCTTACCCTGTAAAAATCTGAGTGCAAAGGAGAAGAGGGATTGGGTAGATGAAGTGCATGGAGAATTCAAATGGTGTTTCTAAAACATTCCTCTTGGAAAAAGAAATAAAATTATCCTTATGTTACCCTATGAATGAACTAATACTCTGCTTCCCTGCACCCACAACACACAAATGCTGCAAATAAGAATCAGGTGAGGGAAAAATGATAGCTGCTTTGGAATGTCGAAAGGCAAAAGAGAAGTCCTCATTTAGAAGAGAATTGCTCATTCCATGTTGTAGATACACTTTAGAACATCATGTCATACTTGGAATACATGTAATTTTGTCTATTGATGCAAAAGATAAATTAAGTTGAAAAGGACAAATATTGATAAGGCAAGTCAGAATTGTGCTTATGCAAAGAAAAAACTTTCCACGAATTAAAGCCAACCATTAGTAAAATGGCCTGATTCCATGTTGCTGTAGCAATGATGTTTGCCGGATTGCTCATAATTAATGTTTCTATGACCCACAAAATTCTAGGAGGCTTTATTCTATTCAAAACCTTGAATCCTTGTTTATATTCAATACTTGAGATAAAACTCTTTCCACTTTGATATTTGGGTAGCTTTTTTTTTTTTTTTTTTTTTTTTTTTTTTTTTTTTTTTTTTTGTCTTTTTAAACACCAGAAGAGACATTTTTATTAGAATTATTAAGGCAAAAACTGGATGACTACATTTCCAGGGACTCTGGAGTTGTACTTCAACCGGTTTTATGCACAGGCCACATGGAAGGTGGCTATTCACTTGCAGGAACTGCTTAGAGGAAAGGAGCTTGTGAAAATCCTGAACAACTGTCTAAAACCTAACCCTTTCCTATGTGAGGAAAAAAGAGCACATGTTTTTAGACAGCAATTGAGGAAGTTAGAGCAGGAAGAGGAATGTAGGTGAAGCAGTCATCTTACTATAAGGATTAACTTAAATCCATTCTGATCTAGTAAATCTAATTCTTTGCAAGCATTAGAACTTAACTGTTAGTAAAATATAATTTGTAAAACACTTTATCACTTGCACTGTGAATTGGGAAAATGTTGTACCATTGTGACTTCTATACTCTTTCCATTTCCAGGTCTTCATGAAGTAGTTCTCCAACTGTGCAGAAAGAAACTACGTAAGAAGTTTTGACTTAGAGTAACAGGAAACTTAACTCAAATTAAACAATAAGAAAGTTATTGTCTCGTAAAAGAGCAAGGTCACAGGCTGGTTGAAGAATGTGTTATTTCAATGACTCAATAATGTGATTCTCTGCTTTTCCATGTTGTGATCAACTTTATCCTTGGGCTGCTTCTCTCCACGGCTTGCAGAGGACTGAGGCAGGTCCAGATGATGAATGCACTCTTAACATACAGAAGAAGGGATCCCTTTTTGCAGCAGTGCCTCTTCCACCACACTCACAGACATTTGTAGTTCACAAGCCTGTAGAAATACTCTCAAGGGCTCATCAGGAAGAAGGAGAAAAATCTAGATCTGAGTAGATAAAGGTCTAGATCTTTTTCTGTTTCATGTATTATTTTCTTCAGATTCAGTACACATTCTTTGTATTCTATAGTTTGACCTTAAAAAAATGCACTGAAGGGCTAGGGATATAGCTCAGTTGGTTGAGTGCTCACCTCGGAAGCACAAGGCCCTGGGTTCAATCCCCAGCACTGCAAAAAAAACAAACAAACAAACAAACAAACAAAAAAAAAATGCACAATGCACTGAAGAAAGTTCAGCCATTAAAAAAAAATTATGAAGGCTATTTTTCCCCAGTATATGGGAAGAAATAGCTTTTGGTTTAATGAACCAGCTCAATTCTATGACTAAAATTAACTGACTTTCAATTATTAGTTTTAAGTGGAAGCACAGGGTTTGAAATGGATCAAGCTATGTTATATGCCCTTGAAAATATGTCAAAATGAACTCCACTATTAGGTAAAACTATTATATACTAATAAGAAAATTTAATTTTTAATTTCCAGTATTCACATCTGAAATATCTACCACTAAAAGTGAAACCCACTGTAAAAAAATGGTTTTGTTATTTCTTCTTTTAAAATTTAATTCAGGGATATTTATCATTATTTGAAAAATGTTTCATTGGTAAAAAATATTCAAGACCTGTTTATGCAGTGAGTTTAATTCTTACTATGAAATGAAATTGTGAATGCTATTTGAATTTTATTTCAGAATATAATTATTTGCATTTACTTTTTGAATAATTTTACTTTTTTTAAATTACATTTCCCTTTAAATGTACTGCAATATACTTAATTGATATTATTGTAATGTTGCTTTATATTTGTAATAATTTTTGTCTAAGTCAATAACACAAATATTATCTTGGGTGAGCATATATATATGTGCATGTGTCTGTTATATCTATCTACCTACCTCTCTCTCTCTCTTAAATAAATTGAAATTATGCTTCCTCAAATAAAGAGGTTGAACTTTTAAAGGAGATATTTGCTAAATGATAAGGTAGAGTCTTATCTTGTTCCTCTCTCTCTCTTTCTCATTTATTTATTTATTTATTAGTTGTTTTGGTACTAGGTATAGAACCCAGGGTCTTGTGCATGCTAGACTCCACCACTGAGCTAAACTCCCAGTCTTCAACTGGTTATTTGATTCAGGTATATGATAAAATATATAGGATTTTTTTTTTTTTTTTCTGTAAAAAAGTAAACTGAAGGGCTGGGGAGATAGCTCAGTTGGTAGAGTGCTTGCCTCGCAAGCACAAGGCCCTGGGTTCAATCTCTGGCACCGCAAAAAAATAAATAAATAAAATAAAAAAATAAACTGGACAATTGCAAGCAAAGGTTTCCTTTTCATTTTGGAAACCTATCTAAAAGGTGAGAGTAACAATGACTTTAAGCAACTCAGGAAAATATGTAGCACATTGTATAATACAAAGAAACTCTTAAGTGTCTGTCTGTTTTACAACCTTATGCATTTTAATAGGTGGTTTTGTGCGGTCTTCTCTCCTGTACTTAAGCTTACTGATAGGAAGGAATGTCTTGCTACATACATATTGCCAAGAACAATGCCTGGCTAATGATGATTATTTCATTACCATAAAACACGTACCATTAAACAAATGATGCTACCCTTTGTGCTAAGCTTTTAAATATCGCCTCATCCTTACAGAATTTCAGTTATTTGATTATCTCAATTTTATGGCTTAGAAAACAAAACCCAAACTAAAGTTTAGAGCTCTTGCCTTTACCTAGCAAATGCAGAAGGCACTCACCCCTATATATTTCACATGTGGTATCCCTACAAAGCTTAGCCTTCATTATTCACTTTGCCAACGTTTGCTGGACTTAAATTCTACCAGGGATGTGGGATAAAAGCCAATGTCTTAGTGAGTTCCCAATCCAATGAGGGAAAAGGCAGAAAATCTAGTAAGTCAGAAATTCTGATTAGTGGGGTATGCAGTACATTTTTAAAATGCTTGCCAAGCCACGCTGATATGCACAAGGTGAGACAGTCACAGGTAGACTGCATTGACAATCAACCAGAATCCCCCAGAATGCACACTGACAGTCAATCAGCGCTTCCTTTAGGCATGTGGTACTCCTGGAATATTTAATTGTCTTGTTCCTCACTCCACCCCACGGAAAAGTTTTGGAAAGTAAAGGAGCCTTAAACAGCCTTTCTGTTCAAAACTCATATTTTCATATAAGGAAATTAATGAACAAAGAGGCAAGGTGACCAAGACAATCATGGTACTACTATATAGTACTCATTCCCATGTGCAGACCAATCCTGGTATCATCATCATTATGTTATTTATAAGAACAATGATCCTTTTTGGCAAAAATATTTCCCATTGTACGTATACTCCTTCAATTTTACTATTTTATCTTCAAAATCTTTACATATTGTTTTGCAAATCTCGGGAGAAACGCCTGAAAATGCCCAGTTTTCGTGCTAGTAGTATGTTTTATTATCACAATCACTTTCTGGCATTATTATTTTTCCCTACCATACCAGATACACAAAGATATATTTCAAAATATGATAGTCAGCTGGGCACAGTTATACATGCTTGTAATTTCAGTGGCTCAGGAGACTGAGACAGGAGGATCACAAGTTTGAGGCCAGACTCAGCAACTTAGCGAGGCCCTGAGCAACTTAGTCTCTGTCTCAAAATAAAACAAAAAGAACTCTTGATGTAGCTCAGTGGTAAAGTGCCTCTGACTTCAATCCGCAGTACCTAAATGAATAAGTAAACAAACACAAACAAAAGAAAAATATGATTGTCAGATCAGACTGTACTTTGGAAGAGTTGCTCAAGAGCAAGAATTTACCTAGCTCAATGATGTAGCTCAGTGATAGAGTGCTTGCTTAGGATGTGCAAAACCCTGGGTTCCATCCCCAGCACCATTAAAGAAAAACAAAAAAGGAATATTCCTCTATATCTTTCCAATTTCTCCCAGTGGTTGCAAAGTCACTGACAATGGATATCTGTATCTGTAGTGCTCTGTGATTTATGCAATACTTCTGCATACAGTCTCTCATTTGATTGTCACAAGTACTTTTATAGGGGGAAAAATATTCTCAGGAAAAAAAAAAAAAGTGACTTTCTCTAAGGCACACTGCTAGTAAGTTACCAATCAGGAATGTAATCCTACTAAAATTTATGAAACCCAGGTTACATTACAGGACCCCTGAGGAATCAGAGGGCATATGTGAATATGGTTTTGGTTGTTGTTCTTTAGAGAGAACCACTCTAAAGAGTGGGTGGTAAAACTTTCATAAAAGATTAAAATTCATCGTAAAGTACTAAAGTCATATAAAACTCCTCAATGAGGAAGCAGACTAATCATTATGCATTGATGGATTGTTTTCATCTTAGGAGTAGTGCTGGCATCAAATTTGTAATAATTTCAAACACATTAGTTTTGTGGTCATGTTAAATTATTACTAAAGATATATGGATCTTGACTATATCTCACTGGTTTCTGCATTGACATACAGATAAGTATAATTGCATTATTTTTTAATGGTTTTGTTTTGCTGAAGATGTACCAATTCACTTGGAATCACCCAGCATTTCTAATATCTAGTCATACAATAACAATAGTAAAGAGTCACCAAATCAAAGCTAAAATAGCACAAAAAGAAATAGAAAAAACCTTGCCTGGCTTGGAGGAAATATGCCTAATTTATTGTCCTGTTGTCATATATATACAAATGACTATGCATATATTCCTATATATGTATATATTTTATTATATCACTATACCACTACATATATTACAGATCAGATCCTTTTGTATAAATAATGGCACACCGATGTATTTATATACATAGTAAGTCATATGTAGATGTGTGTTTTGATTCTAAAGAACATGAAAGAGAAGCGAAGAGGGTGACTTAACACAAGTTACAGCCTCTGTCCAATTAGTGTGGTATTTCAGGAAATGCATTATGCTGAGGTAAAGAAGTTATATGTTCAAATTTCAGTGCTGTTGATTTCTAGTTAGGTGTCTATTGCAAATCAGTGTAAACCTTTGGATCACAGTTTCTGCAAATAGAAATCAGAAATGTATATGAGATCAGAAATGTTCAACTTCTCTGTCATCTATTTACCATCTATCACCCATGAATTGCATACCTATCTGCTGGACTGTCAATGAAACCTTTCTAAAATGAAATTTTACATGTAGCCCCAAACTGTAAAATAACTGTCATCCCAGCTACTCAGGAAGCAGAAGTAGGAGAATCCCAAGTTTAAGGTAAGCCTCAGCAACTTAGTGAGGATGTGTTTCATAATTTAAAAGGGCTGAAGAGGTGGCTTAGTGGTAACTTACCACTGGGTTCAATCTCCAATGCTAAAAATAAAAAATAAAACAAAAAATTGTAAAACAAATTAATACTGAGTTATTGTTGTTGAAACTAGGAGTTTGCTTTACAGACTCAGTTTCCCTTTCTCCTTTAAAAAAATCCATCATTATCCCCATCCTATATTTAGGTCTCCTTTTCTTCCTAGGTCATCTCTTCAGGATGTGAGTACATTGGGAAACATAATTTGAAAAAAAAATGTAGAAGATGATCTCTCAGTTTTCCTTAGACTCAACACTCAATGAATGAATAAAAGTGTGGGGGCTTAAAATGAATATGAATTTAATATTAAAGTCTCTTTTACTCCTTCCCTTCCCTACCTTTGAAATCTGCTTAGTATAGTGAATGGCATGAGGCAAATTCTTTGTTTTCTTATAAACCTGCATGCAATGCAAGTCTTTACTTATTTATTTATTTATTTATTTATTTATTATTGTAAACAAATGAGATACATGCTGTTTCTCTGTTTGTACATGGTGTAAAGGCATATCATTTGTGTAATCATAAATTTACATAGGGTAATGTTGTTTGATTCATTCTGTTATTTTTTCCCTTCCCCCCACCCCTCCCACCCCTCTTTTCCCTCTATACGGTCCTTCCTTCCTCCATACTTGCCCCCCTCCCTAACCCTAACTCTAACCCTAACACTAACCCCTCCCTCCCCCCTTTATGTGTCCTCATCCACTTATTAGCGATATCATTCAACCTTTGGTTTTTTGAGATTGGCTTATCTCACTTAGCATGATATTCTCCAATTTCATCCATGCAAGTCTTTAAGTAAACATATTGTACTGTATTTTTTGAGTTGTTGCACTAAAGCCATCCTGTTACATACTCTTACTCAACTATCTTTATTGAATTATGTAAGTAAGTACACAATTACTTTTGTTGCTGAAGTATTTTAGCTATTCTTTCACATTATATATACTATATAACCAGATAAAACTCTAATCAGTTTGTAATCCATATACACTTTAATATGAATTTGTAATTTTCTATTGTGTATCATTGCACTTTTGATTGTGATTTTATTGCCTTCATATATTTAACTGAAGAGAGCTGATTTTTCAGTAAGACTGTAGCACATCTTCCCTTTAATTATATCTTATTTATGTACCTCACTAAAGTTTCTTAATTTTTTCATATGATGCATATATTTCTTGTCGAATGCTTTCCTAATTATATTTTAAAATATATGATTTTATTATTTTTATAATGGGATGCTTTTTATTATAGCTTCATAACTGATAAATCCTAATGTTCTGAAAAGTTGCTTTTGAAGATGTTGAACTTTAAACCATAAATTTTTATTGGGTTTAAATCATTTTATGATTATTTTATTAGTATTCAATCATATCCCTCACCTAAAAATGATTGGTTTATCTTTCCTTTCAAACACTTAAATCTGCTGGGAATAGAAGATGATGCTTTTGGCAAAAGGGTTGACCATTTTATATGAAATTAAAACCATCTAGTATTTTACCCAGTAATATCTTTCCTAGAGATTGATATGGGAGAAAGAATGTGCACAAAAGAAGAATTGTAGTTGGATTGTCATAGCAGATTATTCATGATAACTAGTTCCCATTAACCCAAGTTCCCATTAACAAGATACTTGGTGAATAAAGTGTCCTTAATTCTTCAATGAAATTCATCACGGCTGCACAGCAATACAAAAGAAGGAACTGCAAATTGAATCGTCTTTCACAGACATGTTAAGTATAAGGATCCTTTGGTTCTAAGGATAGCAACATAAACTCTTAAGTAGATCATTTACTTTCAATCTTATTTGTTTTCTTTAAACATATTTACAGGTACAATTTTAGCACCAACTTCTGCAGTCGCATCTGAATTATAGAAATTTTGACATGTAGTACTTTTGTGTGTACTCAGATATACATATTTTGTTAATTCTGGTTACCTTCTTTCTAAACCTTGAATTAAAAAGGAACACAAAAAGTGGGATGCATGCAGTAGTCAAAGGACCACATGAGTTTGCAAATCCTGCTAGGCTGATGCTACCTGGTCCTCCTACTCCAGATTCAGTTAACTAGACCTAGTTTTGCTCCCTGAGAACATGACTTAAGTCCATTGCAGTGTCCAGTTCTTGACCTCAATTTTGAGATGTTCCTTTTCTTCAGTTATACTCCTTGACTGCATTTTGCAGAGTTAGAATTGGAATGTATGCCATTCCTGGTAGCCAAGATTTTCCAGTCTTCTCTCTTCTTTTACAAAGTTGGGGACCAGATGTATTTTCGCATCTTGAGTAATTTGATCATTTAGACCTGGCCTGATTGACTGTCTTCTTTTTTTTGTACATCTCTTTTACAAAAATTGATGAATTCATTTTACAAAAGTTATCTTCATAATTCTTTTTGAGATATAACTCTTTATAATCAATTTCAGGTAATCTGGGAACAAGTTTCTATGAAACAAAACATTTAATCTCTCTGAATGCATTTGTGTCTAGGAGAAAGGTCTACTAGACACTTACTTCAACTTACAGAAATGTTAACAGATGGAGTTGCTTGGTCTTTTTCTTACAGTTTGAATGCGGGATTTCGTCTTTCCCCCGTGGCTATGTTTAAATGACACACATTTGATTTGGTGAAAAATACTTCTATATTCTGACTCCAAAATTTTTAAGTTCTTTATTTTCCATCTAAATTATCTTGTATATCTGCCAATTTTATTCTAGGCTAATCAACTTCTTATATCACTTTAACAAATGTAGCTGCAGATGCCAACTTTAACTTCACACTTTGAACTTTCCTCGAAATCCTCATCATCCAATTATACAAATTTACTGGGTACATTTCCTGTTTTCAGGTATTGGGGGCAGCATTTTAACAAATATTTCACTGGCATGTAATATGAGTCACTGTTTTCCAGTCTTCTGTTTTCTCACCTCCTGGCCCACAGTCTCAAGTCAATACCAGATATTTTAGATTTTTTTTTTAAGTAATACACAAAGACATAACAATCATGCATATTCATGGATACCGTGTGCTGTTTCAATACATGTTTTCATTATGTACTGTTCAAGTCAGAGTAAATATTTTATATTTTTATTACAGCAGTGTAACTTTTGGTACTAAGTTTTAGGCAGACAGTTTTTTATACAATAATGTTCCACATCACAAATAACCACAAAAGATTAGTGGCATTCAAACATAAGCATTTGTGTATCTCCCTATCATCTGTGGGTTGCCTTGGAGTTAGGTGATCTATGCTGAGCTCTTCTGAACTTGATTCTAAACATCAGGCTAGATCCAATTCTGTTCATTTGCCTTAAACTTCTTACCCAGTGACTGCCTAAGATGTGTTCCTCTCATGGCAAAAGGCAAGAGTACAAAATACCTAGCTCAATTGAACAGGCATATTTCAAGTCTCACCCATGTTACCATCTGATAGACCAATGCCAGTCTAGATCCTAATTCAATGTTATGAAATGTACAGTCTTCCCATGTAGATGGTGTTCATGAGGAGTGAATGTTTTCTGAACACAAATTTTTATTTACTATGCTTCTCAACTGCTGTTGATGTAGGACAGAGGAGACTGGACACCTGTGGAATTAATAGGAAGCAGGTTTATTGGCTGCAGCCAATTCAGAGTGCCTGAAATTTCCTCCTCTGGATCATGAGTCTAGAAATTCTTTTCACTTTCTACCAATGGCAGAGTGGGGCAGGGCTTGGAGATTTAAATATTTGCAGGAATCTACATAAAAGTAATTTTTTTTCCTTTGAGTTCTCAGAAAGTGCTTTTTGTCTCATTTTTTAGAATAGTCAGAGGTTTTACACATTTTACCACAAAAGCAGGAGTAACATCATCAAGTCCACAGTTAAACTTAACTTTCGCAAGACAAGCAACAGCAAATAGGAAGTTCTAACCAACTGAGCTCTTTTGCTGAAAGTTTTGCTTATATTCTGTTAACAAGAACAATTATGGTGAATGTCTCTAGAGAAGCTTAATTAAAATGCGTTGGTGGAGGAGGGGGAGCCACTACATTATTATCATATATTAAAAAGTTGCCTAACTATGCAAAAAGATAACTATAGAGAATATTTAAGTATTAATCTTTGGATTTTCAAACAGGCATTTGTTTTACATATATAGAGATCTTGCCATTTCATGAATGCCACATAAATATTTTAGTACATTGACCATGCATTCTGGCTTAAAAGGATATTCGCATTCACAGGACACTGTTGACATCTCATTATTTCTATTTTCCTATCACAGAAAATTTACAACCACTTCTCTCTACACATAGTGAATACAGACTACAATGAAAAGTTCCATCTGCAAAAGTTTATTATTCTCATTCTTCCATATACTTGTGTCTTCCACAAAGAAAAAAGTTCATGTTGTCTATGGTTATTCTCCTTCTCTAAAGGCAGAGAAGGATATTTGCAACCAGGAACATATGGCCAACAAGCCTAACAGAGAGAAGGTTGCACATATTAACATAATTCTAATAGATTACTCATTTTAGAGAAACATAATTTCTGAGATTTATATTTTCTAGAAAAAAGATCCCCCTTACTAAAAAATAATAAGCCTCTTTTGGAAAAATTTTTAAAAACTACGTAAGGATGATCTAAATTTTTTTATTTTGTGTGCTTCTTAGAATCATGATTATAAGGGTTCATGGATCTGGGGTCTAGCCAAGGTAAAGGAGATGTCCATGATAGGCAGCAGTATGGCTAGTTTATTGAGTAGTTCCTTGACAGGTTTGTTGGTTGGAAAAGTCCTTCTCAGCAGGATTCTATCCAGAGACTATGATGTGGGATCTGATTCTCAGAATAGGAGGGGCAAAGTGGATCAGGGAGCTCCTGTACACATGTGTGCTCTCTGTCACTTGCCATATGAGGACTCAAGCCACCTTGGGATCCTACTGCAAGAATGCCATCACCTCATGTGTACTTTTGACTTGGGACAGAACTATAAACCAAAATAAATATATTTTCTTCATAACTTATCCAGTCTGTGGTATTGTGTCATTAGCAACAGAAAATGGACTAAGAGAGGTTCTCAGTCTGCATGAAGAAATGAAGAACCTGGAGACCTAGCCACAGACACCATGTTTGACTCCTTTATACAACAACAATGTAATTTTAAAAATGTTAGGTTAGGATACATAGAACTTTGGCTTTGCATTTAGGAACTTTGGCTAAACATATCACTTAATATTTCTGAAATTCATTTTTTTCCTTCCATAAAATAAAGAAATTCTAATAGACTTGGGGTCTGCAATCTGTGAGCCACCCCTTGAGGTTATAAATACAATATTATCGGAACACAGTTATATCCATTCATTTGCATGTTGTCTATGGTTATTCTCCTTCTCTAAAGGCAGAGAAGGGTATTTGCAACCAGAAACATATGGCCAACAAACCTAACATGGTCACTATGTGACCCTTTACTGAAAGGTTTGCCAAATGCTAGTCTGGACTATGTCATAGGCTCTCTTCAGCTTCAAACTTTTTTGATTAAATATTTTAAAAAGACAGTCTCTTATAATCTTGCTCAGAGTTCATAATTCCTATTTTACTTACTTTTCAAACAGTCAATATTTCAGCTTTGCAGTCTATTTGTAAGTTTCATACCAAACACGATAGACATTATTTTTCCTAAAGAGGAAATGATACTGCTCCTCTCCTTGAATGAAATGGGAGCTATTTAATTTTCACATTAAATCTGAAATGGAAATGGAAAGAGAAGACAAAAATAGTGCAACAAAATGGAAAAACTATAATATTCAATTGACGTAATATGGGTATTTTTCACTGAAAAAATGTAATTACCTAATGGACTTTAGCAAGCACCTGAGACCCAGCTCTGTCTTGGCCTGAGTATCCACCATTGTTCCATCTCAACAGAGATTCAGGGCTATAGTTTCATATTTTGTCTGGCAATGGGCAAAAATTGGTCAGACGCAATCCATTCATTAAGTCACTTAGGTTTTTACTTGGCAAACAATGTTTTTAAGTGTTAATTCAATACTTTAAGTAGTGTTTTAGTCAGGTTTTTCACTGCTGTGAGTAAATGATCTGGCAGCACAATTATAGAGGAGGAAAAGTTTATGTAGAGCTCACGGTTTCAGAGGTATTAGTCCATAGAAGTCAGGCTCCATTCCATGGGGATCAAGGCAAGGCTGAACATCATGGTGGAGAAGTGTGGCAGAAGGAAGCAACTTATATGGTGATCAAGAAGCAGAGAAAGTCTCCACTCTCCAGATACAAAATATATACCCCAAATCTATGCCCCAATTCCAGTCTCCTCTAACCATACCCTACCCTACCACTTCAGTTGCCACTCAGTTAATCCCCATTAGGGGATTAAATCACTGATTGGATTAAGACTCTTAGAACCCAATCATTTCTCCTCTGAACCTTCTTGCATTTTCTCATACATGAGCTTTTGGAGGACACCTATATCCAAGCCATAACAACTAGCAATCAATAGTTACCACAAGGAGCTTAAGAATTGTCAGAGAGTGAACCTTTCAGAAATCATTATGCCTTCCTTTTCAATAAAAGTGGAGGTTGTTTGGTACGTGATGAATAAAATTTTATACAGAACTTCATTATATTTCCAGCTAACAAAAAGCAAAACACATTAATCACTGTGCATCACATATTTTTAAAATAATTTAAAGCATGAGAATTTTTATGTAAAAGAGGACGCTTCTTCTTCTTTGAAAGTTTTTGTCATATATATTCAAAATGATTCCTTCATAAAGACCCACTTGAATGCAATTGAAATCACAATTCATTTAAATTCAACAGTACTATGTATGTCATGGCAAAGGCCCAGAGGATGCAGTAAAAACATAGTGGCCACAGAGGTTCAAATGGAAAATTGATTTTCAAATAGAAAGTGCAAGATGGGAATTTAGAACTTTAAAACACACTTTCTGCTTACATAAAAAGTGCAGTATTTGGTCAAGTTTTCCAATTTCAATATATTGTGTTATTGTCCATGTAAAGACTTTAACAAACTGTACTCACACCTAGCTGATATAAGCTGAGTTGGTACACTGTTTCAAACACCACCATTGGTGCATTCAGAACTATTTTTTTAAAAATTTCTTACTGACTACTGTCTACTGTGGGAGGTGGTTGTTTGATGTTTTACCTTTTTATTTCTTATTTGTTTCCATTGAATAGTTGAGGATACCATAGCTCAGAAAACAAAGCATATACTGGACAATAAAAGCAGCGGAGTCTGGTTTCAAATCCAAGTCTCCTGGCTTTTGATGTCTATATAGAATAAGGACAAAAGTATTCCACCAAGCCAAGTTCACACTAATTCTGGTACTGATTTTTGACATTTATATTCATAATAAGAAATGAAATCTCAGGCTCAAACAATAAGAATTTAAAATCCTTTATAGTGCTTTGTTAAGAACTTCTCAAGGCAAATAGCAAATACCATCACACACAAAAAAAATGGTAGAATGTGGGCAAAGAAAAAAAAATACAAGCTTGGATGGAAATATTAACTAGTGGCAAAATCAAATTGTGGTTTTAATGGCCATTGTTGTTTAAATCAGGCATTTCTGTAATGTGTTTTTCCTTTGTTGCCCTGCTGCTGCCCATGCTTTAGCACTTGTAATTTTTCCTGTGCTCTACTTCCTGCAGTAGTTGGGAACTAGCCCTGCAGCCTGCCTACTTGGGCCTCTTTCAATAAGTGACATGGAAAGATCAGCATGTCATACCAACATGTCCACTGATTAGTGGGAGATGATGGCTCTTATGGCAGCAACCAGGCCAGATGATCAGGCTTCTCTAGCACAATACATCAGTTGCCCACAGGCTGCAGCTTTTGTTGGTGCTGTGCATGTCTCCCAAACAGTGTGATTTTGACAGGAATTTTAGTTCCTGCGGCTGAATAGAACATACTCAACACCTCCTCAGTTTGCAGCAGGCAGTAAAAGAACCCTTAGCCCAGTTTCCATTATGTAAAGCTGTTGGCAGTAGTAGAGAGCTGTGTGCACAGCTGGATACATGTTCAAAAAGGCTTGTATTTTCAGACCCATCTCAAATTCCAGACTACATGCACTATAAAGCAAATGCCTATCAAGTGAATGATTTCTTCCCACAGAATTCCATTACAGAACGTACAGATCAGGTTTTCTGATTGCAAACTTAAAATTTAAGTCTCAGTTGAATGCATTTTCACCATGAAGGGGTTAATAAGTTTATAACCAAACATTGTAGCTTGATATTTTGTGGCAAAATTATCATCATTTTGAGAAAATTTCCTATACCTATTTTCTGTAGACATCCCACATCCCTCAGATAATTATTCTTTCTTAGAGGGTGTTACTTTCTTCCTTGGCCAGAGATTCTCTGTCACTATTAATTCCTATGTGACTGCTAAGTAACAAGTTTGTGATAAGTTCATTAAAGCATGTTCTCTAAAAACCTGTTTGATATCCCTAGTAGTTCCTTAAATACTTGTGGTCATTTTGCATCTTCTGAACATTCATCCTGTATTAGAGACATTTTTTCTTCAATTAGATTTCAAATCAATGACCAAAACCTCTGTATCAGTCAACAAACACACATGGCAGTCTGATTCTACAGAGAGTGATGTGAGGAAGAGAACATGTGGTAGAATGTATTTAGGAAAATATCTTGCAGAGACTGACTGAGCATCCTGTGGCCAGAAACTGGCAGTGGGAGTCTGGGATTTGAGCACAAGAGGATTTGAGCACAGAGGCAGCCTGGAGCAGTCTCCACCAGAGCAACCTGCAGTGTAATCTAGGTGTTGAATCTTAACCACATGCCTCTAGTCCTAGCAAGTCTCAGGGTCTTCTCACAGACTCTGTGTGCTGCCTGTATCCATTAATATACCACTGGGGAGGTATAATACAGCTAAGGTGGCACCCTTGAAAGCCCCTTACTAATCATTCACCAAACTTGCAATACTGCCCTTGAATATCTTTCTTACTTTGATATCTATCAACTCCTAATAGAGAGAATTATAGCAAATGTGTTCCATTGGGTGCTAACAATTGAATTGATTTGTTCTCTCTTTTTTTTTTTTTTTTTTTAAACCTGTGTAATCATGCTGTGACCTGCATGGTGTGACCTGCACAGTGGTTAATTCAGGTCCCTGGACTGGGTAATGAGGGGTGGAGAAAAGACAGACACACAAATGGAGATGAAGCTGGGTCTCAATGGTTGACTACTTTGGGTAGGAAGGTAGTGACATACAACAAGCTCAGCACAGTTATTATATAGTCATAAACATCAAAAGGATTTATGTGAGAAAGTTTCTTCAAGTAAGCAGAACCTAGATATCAGGAGTATGAGAAGCCCAGTTATGATTATCAGCTTGTACCTGTAAACTTTCTACCACACAAGAAGCTGGCATCTGAACCTCAAGGTCAAAAACTGAATAGCTCCGTGGCTGGCATAGAACCTCCTATTGTAAACAGGGCATCATCATAGCAATAGGCCTGTCTCAAATTGACAACCTTTGCACCCAGAGTTCCCAAGAGAGGCATCGCCTCTGTCCCAGGAACAGTTCAAGACCCATAATTCAGTCCCCAATCCCGACATAACTAGTCATCACATATTTATATATTTATCTATTGACTCAAGATTGTAAGAACCTGAGTGATGTAAAAAACAAGTTGTATTTTTCATATATATCCTGGTACCTTTCATATGGTGGATGCCACAAATGTTGAATATATAAATTTTCCTATGCAAAACATTGTAAAATGAAGTCCAGCTTAAAGGTCAAGTGTCATCGTGTCTATCATGATTAGAACATGAGGGAATAAAGGGGATGTGAGGGAAGAAGATGATAAGATGAAAAGAAGGAAGGTAGCTGGTAGGGACAAAGAGAAAAAGAGTAAAAATATACTTATGATGTACATATTTTCTTTATTTCTGGACAAAGAGCAGTAAATTTTTTTTCAAGAGAAATTAGAAAATAAATAGTCATTCAAAATTGATTCTATAAGAACAAAGAGGTAGTTACAAAATTGAATAACAAAATAGTCCAGAATGTTCCTTTTTATGATAAAGTATGATTGTGATAATGAAGGACAAAGTAATAAATAAAACTTCCAGTATGATAAAACACTGTTATAGAGTAATGTCACATTAGGCTGGACTCTTGTTTTCCCCCGGTAGAGACTAATAGAGTTAGTCTAGAGAAAAAAGAGGCAATAAATGATTACAACAACTTCAGCGGTAGGAAAGAGAATCTAGTAAAACAAAGCAAAGAATGAAATGTGTTATTTTTCCAGAAGCAAAAATCACACTCTTTGGTTTGTTTGGGACAAGGCTCTAAGGTTAGATCACCTCCTTCTTTAATTTTTGAAGTGACAGTGAATTTCACTATGTCAACAATTAAATTTTCAGAGTGCCAGTTACCACAAACATCTGTCTACCTTAAGAAAAATATAATGATCCTTCCAAATTGAAAGAAGAACCTGGGTGAGAATGCTACTGTTTTGAATTGCAGTCTTCTCCTATAGCAGGGTAAAAAATCAGCAAGGCATGTGAGACACAAGTTTCAATTTATTGAAGAGGTAATGCTCAAGTTATTTTAGAGGTCAAAAGGATTTTATAGGTCATATTTGGCAATTTTCTGCTCTTACAGGATTTTTTCAGAAATGTCTCTGACAGATGACCATCTAGCTCCTGCTTAAATAAAACAGTAGTGATAGAAACTGTTTCCTCCTGTATCATCCCTAATAAAGGGAGATGGTAAAACATCAAGTCTCCGTGTGATCCCCTATCTGTTGCCAAAATCTTAGCCAAGTTAAGGGACCATAAGAGCAAACCTGGATCATAAAGGCCAGATAATATATTATTTTAAGGGATGTTGACTTTCTCTTATGGCACACTGGAAACATAGTTAATATAATCTGTAAAAAAATCTACTTTTTTTTTTTTTTTTTTTTTTTTTTTTTTGGTACTAGGGATTGAGTCTCAGGGCACTCAACCACTAAGCCACATTCCCAGTCCTATTTTGTATTTTTATTTAGAGACAGGGTCTCACTGAGTTGCTTAGCATCTCACTTTTGCTGAGGTTGGCTAGAACTCACAATCCTACCTACTTCAGCCTCCCTAGCCACTGGGATTACAGGCATGTGCTGCCATACCAGGCCAAAAGTTACTTTCTTGCATGTATGCCAGGATATTTGCTCCTTGGAATGCTGGAATGCTGGTCATATAATCAAGTGAATACTGATGATGTCACCACTTCTGCAACTCAGCATTTAAGACCCCTCTCTGAAACTTGGGTGTGGCGGTGCCCCCTGTAATCCCAGTGACCTGGGAAGCTGAAGCAGGAAGATTGTGAGTTTCTAAACCACCCTCAGCAAAAGCAAGGCGCTAAGCAACTCAGTGAGACCCTGCCACTAAATAAAAATACAAAATAGGGCTGGGGATGTGGCTCAGTGGACAAGCGCCCCTGAGTTCAATCCCCAGTACCCACCCCCACCAAAAAGAAGACCCCTTTCTGAGCGGGGACTGGTGGAGAACTAAGGACACTGTTGGAAGGATACATGCCACTCTTTCAGTCGGCTGTCACTGGACATAAGACCATGAACCAGAGCGGGAACTGCTTGCCAAAGTGCCGTGAGGGAGAGAGATGCTGTCTGATCAGCCTGTGGCCACAGAACTCTTTTTGGACCAGTCACTAATCTCTTGTGAACTTTCCCCAGTAAATTATTTGTCTCCCAAACTTTCTCCAACCATCTTCCTTTGGCCTTTCTGCAACCTAGCCCACTTCCCTGGCATATTTGGACTGTAGACCGTGACAATCTTTAGAGTTATCCATTTGTTTAATTATCGAGATAATTATGATCACTTTGCCTGTTATAGGCACTAAACTAGGAGGAGATAGCTAGCAAATAGGTGCTAGATGTTGTGGAGGCTTGCCCTTTAGAATGCTATTCCCACTATATAATGATCTTACTTTATCTATAAAAATCTTACTTTACTTCTGATTAATAGTACACGTTCATTTGAAATTAATCAAATAATGAAGGCATCTATCAAAATGACTAAATCTAATTGGTAGAGAAATTGGGTTTATTTCACTTAATATACTTTTTGAGCAGAAGAGTACTCCTCATCAAAATATGAAGGCTTACTAATCTAAATAAGCACACATTTATAAAAGGCTATATATATATTGAGATCAAAAGTAGTTTCTAGGAACAGTTAATATTCTCATTTATAACTGTTTGAAACAATGTGCTCTGTCAATCTTACTCCAGTAGATGGAGAATGTTTAGTCTATATGTTAGTCAAAATATAGCACCTTAGCTTGAAATTAAAAAGTCCTTCTTGAATTTAAAGACATCTTGGTATAGTGCTTTTGAAAAATCTACCACTTTCAAACAAATTGCCGTTTTGGGCATGGTGTAAATGTGTCTTCCCAGGGATTGTGTGTTGGAGGCTTGGGTCCTTTTGTGGTGAGATTAAGAGGTGGTGGAACCTTTAAGAGGAGGGGCCTAATGGTAGGTGGTTAAGGCACTGGGGGTGCTATCCTAGAAAGCATTAGGCAATTCTTCTAGGATACTGGTTTCTAGGTTTCTATGAGTCAGTTGTCATAAAAAAGTGAGCTGGCCTCTTCCTCCTTCTCTGAGTTCCTGTCTGACAATGTGATCTCTCTTTATACACATTCCCATGACATTTGCCATGAAGCAACTTAGCCAGGAGGGCCCTCACTGGAACAAAACAGATGTCGATGCCATATCTTGGACTTCCAAAATCCATTAAACTTTTTCCTTGCAAGGACCCAGCTCTCTGGCATTTTTGTTACAGCAATGGAAAATGCACTACTTCCAGAATTCATGCTTAATCATTCACAGAGATTTTTAAAATACTGAGAACACTGATAAAAACACACCACACATCCTGATTCAGGGTGATTTTCGTGAGACCCAAGTGTTGTTAGGATTTAATCTTTCCGAGGGTTCTAATGGATAGCCCAGTTTTAGAATGATTGTTTAAAGGAAATCCTGAAATATCTTAATGAGTCTTTCTATATTCCTGTATATGAATAATCAGAAACGTCTTACTTTCTTTTCCAACTCAATTTTCTGAATGCCTCTTTCCTTGTACAGATCATCTGCATGAAAAAAAAAATAAGAAATGAACAACCAAGTTAAAATGAGTGTCAAACATTTGGACAGCTCACAAAATAAAATATATGATGGAAAACAAACTCCTTGACAGGTGCTCAACATCAGTCATAGGGGCAGGTAGTTTAAAACCTTAGAATAACCTATTAGAATGGTTAGATTAAATAAATCACAAAGCTGAACACTACTAAGTCTGGGACAAAATATGCAACAATGGGAACATCTCATACATTTTTGGCAGATTGTAAATAGATTGCACGCAGACACCACAAATTAAAACTTAAAAATACCTTAATCTTTTTTGAAAGATTCTGTTTTAAGCAGAAAAAGATCAATACTTTATAGTCATATTACCAACATATGTAGAAAATATGGTAAGGAAAGCACAAAGGGCAGGAAATTTTAAAATGGAAATTTCATCGGGTTGTTTGAATGTAACTGCCAATCTTTAAGATGCGTATTGTAATGTCTTGGGCGATCAAAGAAAGGAATAATACAAAGAAGTTTATCTCAAAGTTCAGTGAAGAAAATAAAAATAAAAAAACACAAGAAAAGTATCCAAGGATTATTAAATAAAAAGGTACAGACTGTGTTAAGATAAAAAGCTGAACCAGGTGCAATGGTGCATAATTTCAATCCCAGAGGCTAGGGAGGCTGAGGCAGAAGGATTGCAAGTTCAAAGCTGGTATCACGAGGCCCTAAGCAAACTTAGCAAGACCCTTTCTCAAAATAAAATATAAAAAGGACTTGGAGTGTGGCTCAGTGGTTAAGCACTTCTTGGGTTTAATACTTGATACCAAAAGAAAAGTCGAGGAAGCACGCTTTAACATTATGCTAAGAAAGTAGAGGTTGGTATAATAGTAATCCAATTATAGTTGTCCTTCAATGACCCAAAAGATATTATCAAGAAATCTATATAGGTACAATACAAAAATATCAAAATACGAAAAAGCAAAATTGTCCAATTTTAAAGAAAAAACTAAAGCCACAATCCATATTGGGAAAATTTTAACCACTGCCTTTCAATAACTGATAGACTAATAAAACCATCAGTAAATATATAGAATTTCTGAACAACCCTATTAGAACCTTGAATTAATGAACCTTGACAGGATACTGTCTTTAACCAATTGAATAATATACATTATTTTCAAGTGCACCTAAAGTATTCACCAAGATAGAGAAAAATACTGGGCCATCAAATATAATTCAAGAAGTGTTAAAGGATAAAAATAATAGATGTGTTTCTTCAACAAAACATGTACCTCGAGTATCTGAAATAACCTGACATTCAGAGAAGAAAACCCTAAAAGGACATGAGAAAATCCTTCTAAGATTCTGCTAAACTGCCATTTAGGTTTCAGTGTCTGTATTAGCAAAAGAAATGAAAGTGAATAAACTAATGATCCAAGCACCCACCATCAGAAAGTAGAAAAAGAAGGTTAAGGAAACAGTAAGCCATAACATAATGAATCAATGAAATAGAAAGTGGACAAAAAGTAAGAAATTTTGTAAAAGAAATGTTGTTTCCTGAGAAAAACTGATAAAACTCTACAGAGATTGATTAAAATGAGAGAGTGAGAGTGAGGTGGGGGGGAAGATAGGCAAGAAAATTCAAATGCCAACCTTATGATAAAATAAATAAGGATCATCACTGCAGACTATGAGTATATTTAAAACAATGCTGAAGAAAATTATAAAATTAGATAAAATAGGCAAATCATTTGAGTACAGTTTTCAAAACTGGGTTTTTATCTCTAAAACAATGCTTCTGAAACTCTACAATCACTTTGGGGATCTGGATAAAATGCAGATTCTGAATTAAGAGATCTTCAGTCAGACCTGGGATTGTGCAGTTCCAATAAATTCTCAGTTGAATGCTGATTTTTGATAAGATAAATGTGGTTTGAAAGGAAGATATTATGCTATTAAAAACCTTGTAGTGTACTGAGCAAATCTATGAAGTATCCAGGACTGGTGTTGTTGCAGTTGGAATTTAGGGAAGAAGATCCGCATACATGGAGTTAGTATTGCCTCAGATGAGGGATCTCTGAACAGCTACTAGGTTGAAATGGCACCTAGAAGAATCCTCACATGGAGAAATGCAGAAAATAAAATAAAACCACTTCACAACCTTCAAGAGTCCTTTAGAATTGGGTCCTGCTGATCTAAGCTCATGGAGTGATGATACTGATACTAGAATTGGCAGTGATAAAATAATTTTGAATATTGCCAGTGATAATGAATACAGTGAAAACGACATCTCTATTCTGTCTTTACTGCTTTTATAATGGAAAGAATGTTCAAAGAAGATGTTTAAATTATCAAAAATGGTAAAATTAATTAAGAAGCATAAAAAGCTCTTGATTATAAGATAAATCAAGCATGAACATTTTTAATGATATAATGATCTTTCTAGCCTACAATGGTTTAGTGAAGAATTCAATTAGACTACTTTAAAGGAGAATCACTCATCTTCAAAGATAGATAACTCTTCAAAATTAAAAATAAGACACTTTTCCATTTAAGAGTTTGTTACAGGGGTCAATACAGTGTATTTTTCCTTCTGTTAACACCTGTATCTTCAACACTCAGCATAAGTAAAACATGTTCATATCAGCAATTTTGTCCTTGACTAACATTTTAATTTCAGTAATTCATGACTTTCCATTCAGATTGATTTTAAATAAGCATTGACTTCTACGTTAGGATCATATTGCTGAAGACGTTCTTAGAGGTTTAGTAAGAAGTAAAATAGGAGACTAAACAACAACAACCAAAAAAACCCAACCCAGCTGATTAACATCTCAGAGGTTTTTATAACTAGTTGCTGTTTCTTGGGGATAACTTTAGTCAGAGTCTGGTCTCAGGATTACAGTTGTAAAAGATTGCCTTTGTGAAGCAGACCTCAATTAAAGAGGGCTTTCCATTTTATAGGAGGTGGGTGCACAAGGCAGGAGATAAATACATGGTGATGGCAGGTGTTCATTTCCCCTATTTCACTCTCTGACAAGGCACATTCCTTTCCTGGAGTCATGGTTGTATAGGAACCTGAATTCAATGCCTGGAAATTATAATGTTGAAATAAGAGCAAAGAGAATGTGGCTGAGGGGTATGTTCTTTTGGCCAAGAAAAAACCTGGTGATTGCTCATGATAATCTGTGCCTCTATCATAATTAGAGAGTCTGTATCACAGTGGTCCAGTCCCTCTACCTATAGTCCGTGGTGAGTTAAAATTGATGATTCCTCCACTGCTGTTACTCAGTTTTTTATGTTCCATTTAGGCTAAACACTTCTCTTTCACTCACTTATCTGAAATGTTCCCCAAGGCTCATGTGGCGAAGACTTGGCCCTTAAGGCAGTGATGATGAAAGGTGAGGCTTTTGGAAATTGACTGAGTTTTGAGGGCTCCAACCTCACTGCTGGACTAATCCATTAATGGATTCATAGCTGAATGGATTATTGAAGGTGGTGGAATTGTTGGAGAAGATAATTGAAGGGAATGAGTCCTGGGGGACATGCCCTTGGGGACTCTATCTTGTACTTGGTTTCTCTCTCTCTCTCTCTCTCTTTCTTGCTGTCATGAGGTGAGCAGCTTTGCTCTGCCGTGCACTTCCACCATGATGTTGCCTTACCTTACACCCAAAGCAATGGAGCCAGCCAACAATGGACTGAAATTTCTGAAACCATGAGCCAAAATAAACCTTTCTTCCTCTAAGTTGATTTTTCTCTGACATTTTTTCTCACCGATGGGAACTTGACTAACCTCATGTACAATATTATAATTTGTACTATTTATGCTGAACGAGTGATATAAACAGTGATGATGGAGTAATTCTGAATTAAAAGAAATATCTGTTTCTTTAAATGTTAAGACCTCATTCAATGATCTGAAGGATAAGAATACAAAGAATAATGGAGTTAGATATAATGTAACAGAAAGTATGAAGGCTGTGTCATTTTGTTAGTTTAGCTTGTTAGTTAGTTTGTTAGTTCAGGCAACTAATAAACTCCCCTAAATTCATTTAAAGTTCTAGGCCTCAGTGAGTTGAAATTCTGCTGAAGATTAGATAATGCAGATTTGATCGCAGATGTATTCAAGACATCTAAATGAGATAATAAATGTTCTTTTAAATGTTTGTTATGTGTGTGTATTTAAGCATGTACATTTGTGTATATTTAGGTAGGATAACTGCCAAGTTTCTCTTGATATCTTGTAGGCAATATGGAATTAAATGATCCTTACATTTGGCTAATTCATAACTGACTGAATATGTCTGATCCAATTATTAAATAATGAATAAATTTCAACTAGAATGAAGTCTTTATTACAAGGTCTCTACCTTGTCTCTGTTTTTGGCCATATTTGTATCAATGACCTGAATGTAGCTTCAAATAAAGTACAGTTACAAAGTTTGTGGCTGAGGCTATATAAAGTGGTTATTACATATACAAGATGATAGAATCAAGATTCCAAAGATAATGGGTAGAAATACTAATCATATTTTATTAATGGCATTCTGCTATGGCACCTTAATAGATTACATCTCATGTGATTATAAAAACTACTCAGAAAATTCATATTATTACCCTCAATTTTAAAATAAAGCACATGAAAATTAAACCACCTGCTCAGTGACCGAGGAAAAATTTATTCTAGCTCTGTCTTAATAGCTTATACTATATGATTGAAACACTAAGGTTTATAAAATTTATGAATAAGAAAATTAATAGATCCCCATATTTACTTCTTTTGAGGTACTAGGGAGCAAATCCAGGGCTCCATGCATATGAGGCGAGGGCTCTACTGCTGAGTTTTACTCCTAGCCCCACAGATTTCCATACTTACATACATGAGAGTCATTTCCTTAATGATGGAAAGAGATAACTGAGTTATAAAACTTCCTTTCTTTTCTTTTTACTTTTTTTGCATTTCTAATATTCTTAACTAAAACATAAAAACAAATTGGTACATATTTATGGGGTATCATCTAATATTTTGTACGTTTAAATCAGGTTAAATGTATCTATCACCATAAATAGTTATCATTTATTTATGGTGAAATATTCAAAATCCTTTTTTAGCTTTGTGAAATATACAGTATATTGTTATCTAAAGTCACTGTACAGTGCAATAGCACATAGAATGTCTGAGTCCTAACTAGCTGTAACTTAGTATGCATAGATCAACCTTTCCCCATCCTTACTCTTCCCTGCTTGCTACTCTTCCTAGCCTCTCTGATCAACAGTCTTCCCTTGACTTCTGTAAGGTTGACTTTGAGTGACGTCATGTGGTACTTGATTTACTGTGCCTGGCTTACTTCAAATAATATGATGAGCTCCAGTTGTACCTATGTTGTTACAAATGACATGATTTCATTTTTATGGCTGAATAGTATTCCAATGTGTATATGTATCATATTTTCTTTATCAGTTTATCAGTTGAACACTTAGGTTGTTTCTATTTCTGCTTGCTGTTGAATAATGTTGCAACAAAGAGGGGAGTCCAGCTGTCACTTCTACCACATGATCCAGAATACTACTGCATGTATCCAAAGAAAACAACTTCTAATGGAAGATTTTTGCTGAATATGAGTGAAGATTTTTTTTTTCATTAGCTAATAAAG
Organism: Sciurus vulgaris; assembly: GCF_902686455.1. NCBI lineage: Eukaryota > Metazoa > Chordata > Mammalia > Rodentia > Sciuridae > Sciurus > Sciurus vulgaris. Next base: position 65,205,667 of record NC_136475.1, read on the forward strand.
TCATTACAATCTTAAGTCTTAGGCTGCATGGAAAATGTTATACAAAACATAATTGTTTTATTCTGTTCCTCTTTAATTAGATCACATCTGAACAACTGTATCTAATTGTTACGTAGTCCCCAAATAATTATATTGATAAATGAAGGAGATACTTTTGGAGTATGAATAATTATAACCATAGGACCTTGAACACATTCCTTGTTCATCTATTGTTATACCTAAAGTGAGTTTTGGAAAATGTCCTAAATTTCTAGAAAATACATATAATTACAGAATACTTTCCTACAAATAAATGATTATCTCCAATATAGATAGTTAGAGAAATGTATGAAGTTTAAACTCATGCAAGCTTTTGGGCTGCACAGGAGCTCTGAGTGACTCACAAAAGCAACTTAAAGTACTTTTAGATCAAGCAAAAAACAATACAAACAAAATATCATATCCTATCACACTAAGAAAGTTTTGCTCCCATAAAACTTCAACAGAGCAAAGTCATAATGAGATTTTCTAGTTATATTACAATATCATAGGATATATTTATAAGTATATGTGTTTATGCCAACCAAATCTGCTTTTTCTATAAGTTCCACTATTACAAAAGATGCTTTATATTGTAATAATTTTTGTCTAAGCAATAACACAATAATTATCTTGGGTGAGCATATATATATGTGCATGTGTCTGTTATATCTATCTACCTACCTACCTCTCTCTCTCTCTTAAATAAATTGAAATTATGCTTCCTCAAATAAAGAGGTTGAACTTTTAAAGGAGATATTTGCTAAATGATAAGGTAGAGTCTTATCTTGTTCCTCTCTCTCTCTTTCTCATTTATTTATTTATTTATTAGTTGTTTTGGTACTAGGTATAGAACCCAGGGTCTTGTGCATGCTAGACTCCACCACTGAGCTAAACTCCCAGTCTTCAACTGGTTATTGATTCAGGTATATGATAAAATATATAGGATTTTTTTTTTTTTTTTCTGTAAAAAAGTAAACTGAAGGGCTGGGGAGATAGCTCAGTTGGTAGAGTGCTTGCCTCGCAAGCACAAGGCCCTGGGTTCAATCTCTGGCACCGCAAAAAAATAAATAAATAAAATAAAAAAATAAACTGGACAATTGCAAGCAAAGGTTTCCTTTTCATTTTGGAAACCTATCTAAAAGGTGAGAGTAACAATGACTTTAAGCAACTCAGGAAAATATGTAGCACATTGTATAATACAAAGAAACTCTTAAGTGTCTGTCTGTTTTACAACCTTATGCATTTTAATAGGTGGTTTTGTGCGGTCTTCTCTCCTGTACTTAAGCTTACTGATAGGAAGGAATGTCTTGCTACATACATATTGCCAAGAACAATGCCTGGCTAATGATGATTATTTCATTACCATAAAACACGTACCATTAAACAAATGATGCTACCCTTTGTGCTAAGCTTTTAAATATCGCCTCATCCTTACAGAATTTCAGTTATTTGATTATCTCAATTTTATGGCTTAGAAAACAAAACCCAAACTAAAGTTTAGAGCTCTTGCCTTTACCTAGCAAATGCAGAAGCACTCACCCCTATATATTTCACATGTGGTATCCCTACAAAGCTTAGCCTTCATTATTCACTTTGCCAACGTTTGCTGGACTTAAATTCTACCAGGGATGTGGGATAAAAGCCAATGTCTTAGTGAGTTCCCATCCAATGAGGGAAAAGGCAGAAAATCTAGTAAGTCAGAAATTCTGATTAGTGGGGTATGCAGTACATTTTTAAAATGCTTGCCAAGCTACGCTGATATGCACAAGGTGAGACAGTCACAGGTAGACTGCATTGACAATCAACCAGAATCCCCCAAATGCACACTGACAGTCAATCAGCGCTTCCTTTAGGCATGTGGTACTCCTGGAATATTTAATTGTCTTGTTCCTCACTCCACCCCACGGAAAAGTTTTGGAAAGTAAAGGAGCCTTAAACAGCCTTTCTGTTCAAAACTCATATTTTCATATAAGGAAATTAATGAACAAAGAGGCAAGGTGACCAAGACAATCATGGTACTACTATATAGTACTCATTCCCATGTGCAGACCAATCCTGGTATCATCATCATTATGTTATTTATAAGAACAATGATCCTTTTTGGCAAAAATATTTCCCATTGTACGTATACTCCTTCAATTTTACTATTTTATCTTCAAAATCTTTACATATTGTTTTGCAAATCTCGGAGAAACGCCTGAAAATGCCCAGTTTTCGTGCTAGTAGTATGTTTTATTATCACAATCACTTTCTGGCATTATTATTTTTCCCTACCATACCAGATACACAAAGATATATTTCAAAATATGATAGTCAGCTGGGCACAGTTATACATGCTGTAATTTCAGTGGCTCAGGAGACTGAGACAGGAGGATCACAAGTTTGAGGCCAGACTCAGCAACTTAGCGAGGCCCTGAGCAACTTAGTCTCTGTCTCAAAATAAAACAAAAAGAACTCTTGATGTAGCTCAGTGGTAAAGTGCCTCTGACTTCAATCCGCAGTACCTAAATGAATAAGTAAACAAACACAAACAAAAGAAAAATATGATTGTCAGATCAGACTGTACTTTGGAAGAGTTGCTCAAGAGCAAGAATTTACCTAGCTCAATGATGTAGCTCAGTGATAGAGTGCTTGCTTAGGATGTGCAAAACCCTGGGTTCCATCCCCAGCACCATTAAAGAAAAACAAAAAAGGAATATTCCTCTATATCTTTCCAATTTCTCCCAGTGGTTGCAAAGTCACTGACAATGGATATCTGTATCTGTAGTGCTCTGTGATTTATGCAATACTTCTGCATACAGTCTCTCATTTGATTGTCACAAGTACTTTTATAGGGGGAAAAATATTCTCAGGAAAAAAAAAAAAGTGACTTTCTCTAAGGCACACTGCTAGTAATTACCAATCAGGAATGTAATCCTACTAAAATTTATGAACCCAGGTTACATTACAGGACCCCTGAGGAATCAGAGGGCATATGTGAATATGGTTTTGGTTGTTGTTCTTTAGAGAGAACCACTCTAAAGAGTGGGTGGTAAAACTTTCATAAAAGATTAAAATTCATCGTAAAGTACTAAAGTCATATAAAACTCCTCAATGAGGAAGCAGACTAATCATTATGCATTGATGGATTGTTTTCATCTTAGGAGTAGTGCTGGCATCAAATTTGTAATAATTTCAAACACATTAGTTTTGTGGTCATGTTAAATTATTACTAAAGATATATGGATCTTGACTATATCTCACTGGTTTCTGCATTGACATACAGATAAGTATAATTGCATTATTTTTTAATGGTTTTGTTTTGCTGAAGATGTACCAATTCACTTGGAATCACCCAGCATTTCTAATATCTAGTCATACAATAACAATAGTAAAGAGTCACCAAATCAAAGCTAAAATAGCACAAAAGAAATAGAAAAAACCTTGCCTGGCTTGGAGGAAATATGCCTAATTTATTGTCCTGTTGTCGTATATATACAAATGACTATGCATATATTCCTATATATGTATATATTTTTATATATCACTATACCACTACATATATTACAGATCAGATCATTTTGTATAAATAATGGCACACCGATGTATTTATATACATAGTAAGTCATATGTAGATGTGTGTTTTGATTCTAAAGAACATGAAAGAGAAGCGAAGAGGGTGACTTAACACAAGTTTACAGCCTCTGTTCCAATTAGTGTGGTATTTCAGGAAATGCATTATCGGAGGTAAAGAAGTTATATGTTCAAATTTCAGTGCTGTTGATTTCTAGTTAGGTGTCTATTGCAATCAGTGTAAACCTTTGGATCACAGTTTCTGCAAATAGAAATCAGAAATGTATATGAGATCAGAAATGTTCAACTTCTCTGTCATCTATTTACCATCTATCACCCATGAATTGCATACCTATCTGCTGGACTGTCAATGAAAACCTTTCTAAAATGAAATTTTACATGTAGCCCCAAACTGTAAAATAACTGTCATCCAGCACTCAGGAAGCAGAAGTAGGAGAATCCAAGTTTAAGGTAAGCCTCAGCAACTTAGTGAGGATTGTGTTTCATAATTTAAAGGGCTGAAGAGGTGGCTTAGTGGTAACTACCACTGGGTTCAATCTCCAATGCTAAAAATAAAAAATAAACAAAAAATTGTAAAACAAATTAATACTGAGTATTGTTGTTGAAACTAGGAGTTTGCTTTACAGACTCAGTTTCCCTTTCTCCTTTAAAAAAATCCATCATTATCCCATCCTATATTTAGGTCTCCTTTTCTTCCTAGGTCATCTCTTCAGGATGTGAGTACATTGGGAAACTAATTTGAAAAAAAAATGTAGAAGATGATCTCTCAGTTTTCCTTAGACTCAACACTCAATGAATGAATAAAAGTGTGGGGGCTTAAAATGATATGAATTTAATATTAAAGTCTCTTTACTCCTTCCCTTCCCTACCTTTGAAATCTGCTTAGTATAGTGAATGGCATGAGGCAAATTCTTTGTTTTCTTATAAACCTGCATGCAATGCAAGTCTTTACTTATTTATTTATTTATTTATTTATTTATTATTGTAAACAAATGAGATACATGCTGTTTCTCTGTTTGTACATGGTGTAAAGGCATATCATTTGTGTAATCATAAATTTACATAGGGTAATGTTGTTTGATTCATTCTGTTATTTTTCCCTTCCCCCCACCCCCCCCCCCCCCCCTTTTCCCTCTATACGGTCCTTCCTTCCTCCATACTTGCCCCCCCCCCTAACCCTAACTCTAACCCTAACACTAACCCCTCCCTCCCCCCTTTATGTGTCCTCATCCACTTATTAGCGATATCATTCAACCTTTGGTTTTTTGAGATTGGCTTATCTCACTTAGCATGATATTCTCCAATTTCATCCATGCAAGTCTTTAAGTAAACATATTGTACTGTATTTTTTGAGTTGTTGCACTAAAGCCATCCTGTTACATACTCTTACTCAACTATCTTTATTGAATTATGTAAGTAAGTACACAATTACTTTGTTGCTGAAGTATTTTAGCTATTCTTTCACATTATATATACTATATAACCAGATAAAACTCTAATCAGTTTGTAATCCATATACACTTTAATATGAATTTGTAATTTTCTATTGTGTATCATTGCACTTTTGATTGTGATTTTATTGCCTTCATATATTTAACTGAAGAGAGCTGATTTTTCAGTAGACTGTAGCACATCTTCCCTTTAATTATATCTTATTTATGTACCTCACTAAAGTTTCTTAATTTTTTCATATGATGCATATATTTCTTGTCGAATGCTTTCCCTAATTATATTTTAAAATATATGATTTTATTATTTTTATAAATGGGATGCTTTTTATTATGCTTCATAAATGATAAATCCTAATGTTCTGAAAAAGTTGCTTTTGAAGATGTGAACTTTATTAACCCTAAATTTTTATGGGTTTTAAATCATTTTTATGATTATTTTATTAGTATTCAATCATATCCCTCACCTAAAAATGATTGGTTTATCTTTCCTTTCAAACACTTAAATCTGCTGGGAATAGAAGATGATGCTTTTGCAAAGGGTTGACCATTTTATATGAAATTAAAACCATCTAGTAATTTTACCCAGTAATATCTTTCCTAGAGATTGATATGGGAGAAAGAATGTGCACAAAAGAAGAATTGTAGTGGATTGTCATAGCAGATTATTCATGATAACTAGTTCCCATTAACCCAAGTTCCCATTAACAAGATACTTGGTGAATAAAGTGTCCTTAATTCTTCAATGAAATTCATCACGGCCTGCACAGCAATACAAAAGAAGGAACTGCAAATTGAATCGTCTTTCACAGACATGTTAAGTATAAGGCTCCTTTGGTTCTAAGGATAGCAACATAAACTCTTAAGTAGATCATTACTTTCAATCTTATTTGTTTTCTTTAAACATATTTACAGGTACAATTTTAGCACCAACTTCTGCAAGTCGCATCTGAATTATAGAAATTTTGACATGTAGTACTTTTGTGTGTAACTCAGATATACATATTTTGTTAATTCTGGTTACCTTCTTTCTAAACCTTGAATTAAAAAGGAACACAAAAAGTGGGATGCATGCAGTAGTCAAAGGACCACATGAGTTTGCAAATCCTGCTAGGCTGATGCTACCTGGTCCTCCTACTCCAGATTCAGTTAACTAGACCTAGTTTTGCTCCCTGAGAACATGACTTAAGTCCATTGCAGTGTCCAGTTCTTGACCTCAATTTTGAGATGTTCCTTTTCTTCAGTTATACTCCTTGACTGCATTTTGCAGAGTTAGAATTGGAATGTATGCCATTCCTGGTAGCCAAGATTTTCCAGTCTTCTCTCTTCTTTTACAAAGTTGGGGACCAGATGTATTTCGCATCTTGAGTAATTTGATCATTTAGACCTGGCCTGATTGACTGTCTTCTTTTTTTTGTACATCTCTTTTACAAAATTGATGAATTCATTTTACAAAAGTTATCTTCATAATTCTTTTTGAGATATAACTCTTTATAATCAATTTCAGGTAATCTGGGAACAAGTTTCTATGAAACAAAACATTTAATCTCTCTGAATGCATTGTGTCTAGGAGAAAGGTCTACTAGACACTTACTTCAACTTACAGAAATGTTAACAGATGGAGTTGCTTGGTCTTTTTCTTACAGTTTGAATGCGGGATTTCGTCTTTCCCCCGTGGCTATGTTTAAATGACACACATTTGATTTGGTGAAAAATACTTCTATATTCTGACTCCAAAATTTTTAAGTTCTTTATTTTCCATCTAAATTATCTTGTACTATCTGCCAATTTATTCTAGGCTAATCAACTTCTTATATCACTTTAACAAATGTAGCTGCAGATGCCAACTTTAACTTCACACTTTGAACTTTCCTCGAAATCCTCATCATCCAATTATACAAATTACTGGGTACATTTCCTGTTTTCAGGTATTGGGGGCAGCATTTTAACAAATATTTCACTGGCATGTAATATGAGTCACTGTTTTCCAGTCTTCTGTTTTCTCACCTCCTGGCCCACAGTCTCAAGTCAATACCAGATATTTTAGATTTTTTTTTAAGTAATACACAAAGACATAACAATCATGCATATTCATGGATACCGTGTGCTGTTTCAATACATGTTTTCATTATGTACTGTTCAAGTCAGAGTAAATATTTTATATTTTTATTACAGCAGTGTAACTTTTGGTACTAAGTTTTAGGCAGACAGTTTTTTATACAATAATGTTCCACATCACAATAACACAAAAGATTAGTGGCATTCAAACATAAGCATTTGTGTATCTCCCTATCATCTGTGGGTTGCCTTGGAGTTAGGTGATCTATGCTGAGCTCTTCTGAACTTGATTCTAAACATCAGGCTAGATCCAATTCTGTTCATTTGCCTTAAACTTCTTACCCAGGTGACTGCCTAAGATGTGTTCCTCTCATGGCAAAAGGCAAGAGTACAAAATACCTAGCTCAATTGAACAGGCATAATTTCAAGTCATCACCCATGTTACCATCTGATAGACCAATGCCAGTCTAGATCCTAATTCAATGTTATGAAATGTACAGTCTTCCCATGTAGATGGTGTTCATGAGGAGTGAATGTTTTCTAACACAAATTTTTATTTACTATGCTTCTCAACTGCTGTTGATGTAGGACAGAGGAGACTGGACACCTGTGGAATTAATAGGAAGCAGGTTTATTGGCTGCAGCCAATTCAGAGTGCCTGAAATTTCCTCCTCTGGATCATGAGTCTAGAAATTCTTTTCACCTTTCTACCAATGGCAGAGTGGGGCAGGGGCTTGGAGATTTAAATATTTGCAGGAATCTACATAAAAGTAATTTTTTTTCCTTTGAGTTCTCAGAAAGTGCTTTTGTCTCATTTTTTAGAATAGTCAGAGGTTTTACACATTTTACCACAAAAGCAGGAGTAACATCATCAAGTCCACAGTTAAACTTAAACTTTCGCAAGACAAGCAACAGCAAATAGGAAGTTCTAACCAACTGAGCTCTTTTGCTGAAAGTTTTGCTTATATTCTGTTAACAAGAACAATTATGGTGAATGTCTCTAGAGAAGCTTAATTAAAATGCGTTGGTGGAGGAGGGGAGCCACTACATTATTATCATATATTAAAAAGTTGCCTAACTATGCAAAAGATAACTATAGAGAATATTTAAGTATTAATCTTTGGATTTTCAAACAGGCATTTGTTTTAACATATATAGAGATCTTGCCATTTCATGAATGCCACATAAATATTTTAGTACATTGACCATGCATTCTGGCTTAAAAGGATATTCGCATTCACAGGACACTGTTGACATCTCATTATTTCTATTTTCCTATCACAGAAAATTTACAAACCACTTCTCTCTACACATAGTGAATACAGACTACAATGAAAAGTTCCATCTGCAAAAGTTTATTATTCTCATTCTTCCATATACTTGTGTCTTCCACAAGAAAAAAGTTCATGTTGTCTATGGTTATTCTCCTTCTCTAAAGGCAGAGAAGGATATTGGCAACCAGGAACATATGGCCAACAAGCCTAACAGAGAGAAGTTGCACATATTAACATAATTCTAATAGATTACTCATTTTAGAGAAACATAATTTCTGAGATTTATATTTTCTAGAAAAAAGATCCCCCTTACTAAAAAATAATAAGCCTCTTTTGGAAAAATTTTTAAAAACTACGTAAGGATGATCTAAATTTTTTATTTTGTGTGCTTCTTAGAATCATGATTATAAGGGTTCATGGATCTGGGGTCTAGCCAAGGTAAAGGAGATGTCCATGATAGGCAGCAGTATGGCTAGTTTATTGAGTAGTCCTTGACAGGTTTGTTGGTTGGAAAAGTCCTTCTCAGCAGGATTCTATCCAGAGACTATGATGTGGGATCTGATTCTCAGAATAGGAGGGGCAAAGTGGATCAGGGAGCTCCTGTACACATGTGTGCTCTCTGTCACTTGCCATATGAGGACTCAAGCCACCTTGGGATCCTACTGCAAGAATGCCATCACCTCATGTGTACTTTTGACTTGGGACAGAACTATAAACCAAAATAAATATATTTTCTTCATAACTTATCCAGTCTGTGGTATTGTGTCATTAGCAACAGAAAATGGACTAAGAGAGGTTCTCAGTCTGCATGAAGAAATGAAGAACCTGGAGACCTAGCCACAGACACCATGTTTGACTCCTTTATACAACAACAATGTAATTTTAAAAATGTTAGGTTAGGATACATAGAACTTTGGCTTTGCATTTAGGAACTTTGGCTAAACATATCACTTAATATTTCTGAAATTCATTTTTTTCCTTCCATAAAATAAAGAAATTCTAATAGACTTGGGGTCTGCAATCTGTGAGCCACCCCTTGAGGTTATAAATACAATATTATCGGAACACAGTTATATCCATTCATTGCATGTTGTCTATGGTTATTCTCCTTCTCTAAAGGCAGAGAAGGGTATTGCAACCAGAAACATATGGCCAACAAACCTAACATGGTCACTATGTGACCCTTTACTGAAAGGTTGCCAAATGCTAGTCTGGACTATGTCATAGGCTCTCTTCAGCTTCAACTTTTTGATTAAATATTTTAAAAAGACAGTCTCTTATAATCTTGCTCAGAGTTCATAATTCCTATTTTACTTACTTTTCAAACAGTCAATATTTCAGCTTTGCAGTCTATTTGTAAGTTTCATACCAAACACGATAGACATTATTTTTCCTAAAGAGGAAATGATACTGCTCCTCTCCTGAATGAAATGGAGCTATTTAATTTTCACATTAAATCTGAAATGGGAAATGGAAAGAGAAGACAAAAATAGTGCAACAAAATGGAAAAACTATAATATTCAATTGACGTAATATGGGTATTTTTCACTGAAAAAATGTAATTACCTAATGGACTTTAGCAAGCACCTGAGACCCAGCTCTGTCTTGGCCTGAGTATCCACCATTGTTCCATCTCAACAGAGATTCAGGGCTATAGTTTCATATTTTGTCTGGCAATGGGCAAAAATTGGTCAGACGCAATCCATTCATTTAAGTCACTTAGGTTTTTACTTGGCAAACAATGTTTTTAAGTGTTAATTCAATACTTTAAGTAGTGTTTTAGTCAGGTTTTTCACTGCTGTGAGTAAATGATCTGGCAGCACAATTATAGAGGAGGAAAAGTTTATGTAGAGCTCACGGTTTCAGAGGTATTAGTCCATAGAAGTCAGGCTCCATTCCATGGGATCAAGGCAAGGCTGAACATCATGGTGGAGAAGTGTGGCAGAAGGAAGCAACTTATATGGTGATCAAGAAGCAGAGAAAGTCTCCACTCTCCAGATACAAAATATATACCCCAAATCTATGCCCCAATTCCAGTCTCCTCTAACCATACCCTACCACTTCAGTTGCCACTCAGTTAATCCCCATTAGGGGATTAAATCACTGATTGGATTAAGACTCTTAGAACCCAATCATTTCTCCTCTGAACCTTCTTGCATTTTCTCATACATGAGCTTTTGGAGGACACCTATATCCAAGCCATAACAACTAGCAATCAATAGTTACCACAAGGAGCTTAAGAATTGTCAGAGAGTGAACCTTTCAGAAATCATTATGCCTTCCTTTTCAATAAAAGTGGAGGTTGTTTTGGTACGTGATGAATAAAATTTTATACAGAACTTCATTATATTTCCAGCTAACAAAAAGCAAAACACATTAATCACTGTGCATCACATATTTTTAAAATAATTTAAAGCATGAGAATTTTTATGTAAAAGAGGACGCTTCTTCTTCTTTGAAAGTTTTTGTCATATATATTCAAAATGATTCCTTCATAAAGACCCACTTGAATGCAATTGAAATCACAATTCATTTAAATTCAACAGTACTATGTATGTCATGGCAAAGGCCCAGAGGATGCAGTAAAAACATAGTGGCCACAGAGGTTCAAATGGAAAATTGATTTTCAAATAGAAAGTGCAAGATGGGAATTTAGAACTTTAAAACACACTTTCTGCTTACATAAAAAGTGCAGTATTTGGTCAAGTTTTCCAATTTCAATATATTGTGTTTATTGTCCATGTAAAGACTTTAACAAACTGTACTCACACCTAGCTGATATAAGCTGAGTTGGTACACTGTTTCAAACACCACCATTGGTGCATTCAGAACTATTTTTTTAAAAATTTCTTACTGACTACTGTCTACTGTGGGAGGTGGTTGTTTGATGTTTTACCTTTTTTATTTCTTATTTGTTTCCATTGAATAGTTGAGGATACCATAGCTCAGAAAACAAAGCATATACTGGACAATAAAAGCAGCGGAGTCTGGTTTCAAATCCAAGTCTCCTGGCTTTTGATGTCTATATAGAATAAGGACAAAAGTATTCCACCAAGCCAAGTTCACACTAATTCTGGTACTGATTTTTGACATTTATATTCATAATAAGAAATGAAATCTCAGGCTCAAACAATAAGAATTTAAATCCTTTATAGTGCTTTGTTAAGAACTTCTCAAGGCAAATAGCAAATACCATCACACACAAAAAAATGGTAGAATGTGGGCAAAGAAAAAAAAATACAAGCTTGGATGGAAATATTAACTAGTGGCAAAATCAAATTGTGGTTTTAATGGCCATTGTTGTTTAAATCAGGCATTTCTGTAATGTGTTTTTCCTTTGTTGCCCTGCTGCTGCCCATGCTTTAGCACTTGTAATTTTTCCTGTGCTCTACTTCCTGCAGTAGTTGGGAACTAGCCCTGCAGCCTGCCTACTTGGGCCTCTTTCAATAAGTGACATGGAAAGATCAGCATGTCATACCAACATGTCCACTGATTAGTGGGAGATGATGGCTCTTTATGGCAGCAACCAGGCCAGATGATCAGGCTTCTCTAGCACAATACATCAGTTGCCCACAGGCTGCAGCTTTTGTTGGTGCTGTGCATGTCTCCCAAACAGTGTGATTTTGACAGGAATTTTAGTTCCTGCTGCTGAATAGAACATACTCAACACCTCCTCAGTTTGCAGCAGCAGTTAAAAGAACCCTTAGCCCAGTTTCCATTATGTAAAGCTGTTGGCAGGTAGTAGAGAGCTGTGTGCACAGCTGGATACATGTTCAAAAAGGCTTGTATTTTCAGACCCATCTCAAATTCCAGACTACATGCACTATAAAGCAAATGCCTATCAAGTGAATGATTTCTTCCCACAGAATTCCATTACAGAAGTACAGTCAGGTTTTCTGATTGCAAACTTTAAGTCTCAGTTGAATGCATTTCACCATGAAGGGGTTAATAAGTTATAACCAAACATTGTACTTGATATTTTTGTGGCAAAATTATCATCATTTTGAGAAAATTTCCTATACCTATTTTCTGTAGACTCCCACATCCCTCAGATAATTATTCTTTCTTAGAGGGTGTTACTTTCTTCCTTGGCCAGAGATTCTCTGTCACTATTAATTCCTATGTGACTGCTAAGTAACAAGTTTGTGATAAGTTCATTAAAGCATGTTCTCTAAAACCTGTTTGATATCCCTAGTAGTTCCTTAAATACTTGTGGTCATTTTGCATCTTCTGAACATTCATCCTGTATTAGAGACATTTTTTCTTTCAATTAGATTTCAAATCAATGACCAAAACCTCTGTCAGTCAGACAAACACACATGGCAGTCTGATTCTACAGAGAGTGATGTGAGGAAGAGAACATGTGGTAGAATGTATTTAGGAAAATATCTTGCAGAGACTGACTGAGCATCCTGTGGCCAGAACTGGCAGTGGGAGTCTGGGATTTGAGCACAGAGGATTTGAGCACAGAGGCAGCTGGAGCAGTCTCCACCAGAGCAACCTGCAGTGTAATCTAGGTGTTGAATCTTAACCACATGCCTCTAGTCCTAGCAAGTCTCAGGTCTTCTCACAGACTCTGTGTGCTGCCTGTATCCATTAATATACCACTGGGGAGGTATAATACAGCTAAGGTGGGCACCCTTGAAAGCCCCTTACTAATCATTCACCAAACTTGCAAATACTGCCCTTGAATATCTTTCTTACTTTGATATCTTATCAACTCCTAATAGAGAGAATTATAGCAAATGTGTTCCATTGGGTGCTAACAATTGAATTGATTTGTTCTCTCTTTTTTTTTTTTTTTTTTTTTTAAACCTGTGTAACTATGCTGTGACCTGCATGGTGTGACCTGCACAGTGGTTAATTCAGGTCCCTGGACTGGGTAATGAGGGGTGGAGAAAAGACAGACACACAAATGGAGATGAAGCTGGGTCTCAATGGTTGACTACTTTGGTAGGAAGGTAGTGACATACAACAAGCTCAGCACATTTATTATATAGTCATAAACATCAAAAGGATTTATTGTGAGAAAGTTTCTTCAGAGTAAGCAGAACCTAGATCAGGAGTATGAGAAGCCCAGTTATGATTATCAGCTTGTACCTGTAACTTTCTACCCACAAGAAGCTGGCATCTGAACCTCAAGGTCAAAAACTGAATAGCTCCGTGGCTGGCATAGAACCTCCTATTTAACAGGGCATCATCATAGCAATAGGCTGTCTCAAATTGACACCTTTGCACCCAGAGTTCCCAAGAGAGGCATCGCCTCTGTCCCAGGACAGTTCAAGACCCATAATTCAGTCCCCAATCCCGACATAACTAGTCATCACATATTTATATATTTATCTATTGACTCAAGATTGTAAGAACCTGAGTGATGTAAAAACAAGTTTGTATTTTTCATATATATCCTGGTACCTTTCATATGGTGGATGCCACAAATGTTGAATATATAAATTTTCCTATGCAAACATTGTAAAATGAAGTCCAGCTTAAAGGTCAAGTGTCATCGTGTCTATCATGATTAGAACATGAGGGAATAAAGGGGATGTGAGGGAAGAAGATGATAAGATGAAAAGAAGGAAGGTAGCTGGTAGGACAAAGAGAAAAAGAGTAAAAATATACTTATGATGTACATATTTTCTTTATTTCTGGACAAAGAGCAGTAAATTTTTTTTCAAGAGAAATTAGAAAATAAATAGTCATTCAAATTGATTCTATAAGAACAAAGAGGTAGTTACAAAATTGAATAACAAAATAGTCCAGAATGTTCCTTTTTTATGATAAAGTATGATTGTGATAATGAAGGACAAAGTAATAAATAAAACTTCCAGTATGATAAAACACTGTTATAGAGTAATGTCACATTTAGGCTGGACTCTTGTTTTCCCCGGTAGAGACTAATAGAGTTAGTCTAGAGAAAAAGAGGCAATAAATGATTACAACAACTTCAGCGGTAGGAAAGAGAATCTAGTAAAACAAAGCAAAGAATGAAATGTGTTATTTTCAGAAGCAAAAATCACACTCTTTGGTTTGTTTGGGACAATGCTCTAAGTTAGTCACCTCCTTCTTTAATTTTTGAAGTGACAGTGAATTTCACTATGTCAACAATTAAATTTTCAGAGTGCCAGTTACCACAAACATCTGTCTACCTTAAGAAAAATATAATGATCCTTCCAAATTGAAAGAAGAACTGGGTGAGAATGCTACTGTTTTGAATTGCATTCTTCTCCTATAGCAGGTAAAAAATCAGCAAGGCATGTGAGACACAAGTTTCAATTTATTGAAGATGTATGCTCAAGTTATTTTAGAGGTCAAAAGGATTTTATAGGTCATATTTGGCAATTTTCTGCTCTTACAGGATTTTTCAGAAATGTCTCTGACAGATGACCATCTAGCTCCTGCTTAAATAAACAGTAGTGATAGAAACTGTTTCCTCCTGTATCATCCCTAAATAAAGGGAGATGGTAAAACATCAAGTCTCCGTGTGTCCCCTATCTGTTGCCAAAATCTTAGCCAAGTTAAGGGACCAATAAGAGCAAACCTGGATCATAAAGGCCAGATATATATTATTTTAAGGGATGTTGACTTTCTCTTATGCACACTGGAAACTAGTTAATATAATCTGTAAAAAAATCTACTTTTTTTTTTTTTTTTTTTTTTTTTTTTTTGGTACTAGGGATTGAGCTCAGGGGCACTCAACCACTAAGCCACATTCCCAGTCCTATTTTGTATTTTTATTTAGAGACAGGGTCTCACTGAGTTGCTTAGCATCTCACTTTTGCTGAGGTTGGCTTAGAACTCACAATCCTCCTACTTCAGCCTCCCTAGCCACTGGGATTACAGGCATGTGCTGCCATACCAGGCAAAAGTTACTTTCTTGCATGTATGCCAGGATATTTGCTCCTTGGAATGCTGGAATGCTGGTCATATAATCAAGTGAATACTGATGATGTCACCACTTCTGCAACTCAGCATTTAAGACCCCTCTCTGAAACTGGGTGTGGCGGTGCCCCCTGTAATCCCAGTGACCTGGGAAGCTGAAGCAGGAAGATTGTGATTTCTAAACCACCCTCAGCAAAAGCAAGGCGCTAAGCAACTCAGTGAGACCCTGCCACTAAATAAAAATACAAAATAGGGCTGGGGATGTGGCTCAGTGGACAAGCGCCCCTGAGTTCAATCCCCAGTACCCACCCCCACCAAAAAGAAGACCCCTTTCTGAGCGGGGACTGGTGGAGAACTAAGGACACTGTTGGAAGGATACATGCCACTCTTTCAGTCGGCTGTCACTGGACATAAGACCATGAACCAGAGCGGGAACTGCTTGCCAAAGTGCCGTGAGGGAGAGAGATGCTGTCTGATCAGCCTGTGGCCACAGAACTCTTTTTGGACCAGTCACTAATCTCTTGTGAACTTTCCCCAGTAAATTATTTGTCTCCCAAACTTTCTCCAACCACTTCCTTTGGCCTTTCTGCAACCTAGCCCACTTCCCTGGCATATTTGGACTGTAGACGTGACATCTTTAGAGTTATCCATTTGTTTAATTATCGAGATAATTATTGATCACTTTGCCTGTTATAGGCACTAAACTAGGAGGAGATAGCTAGCAAATAGGTGCTAGATGTTGTGGAGGCTTGCCTTTAGAATGCTATTCCCACTATATAATGATCTTACTTTATCTATAAAAATCTTACTTTACTTCTGATTAATAGTACACGTTCATTTGAAATTAATCAATAATGAAGGCATCTATCAAAATGACTAAATCTAATTGGTAGAGAAATTGGTTTATTTCCACTTAATATACTTTTTGAGCAGAAGAGTACTCCTCATCAAAATATGAAGGCTTACTAATCTAAATAAGCACACATTTATAAAAGGCTATATATATATTGAGATCAAAAGTAGTTTCTAGGAACAGTTAATATTCTCATTTATAACTGTTTGAAACAATGTGCTCTGTCAATCTTACTCCAGTAGATGGAGAATGTTTAGTCTATATGTTAGTCAAAATATAGCACCTTAGCTTGAAATTAAAAGTCCTTCTTGAATTTAAAGACATCTTGGTATAGTGCTTTTGAAAAATCTACCACTTTCAAACAAATTGCCGTTTTTGGGCATGGTGTAAATGTGTCTCCCAGGGATTGTGTGTTGGAGGCTTGGTCCTTTTGTGGTGAGATTAAGAGGTGGTGGAACCTTTAAGAGGAGGGGCCTAATGGTAGGTGGTTAAGGCACTGGGGGTGCTATCCTAGAAAGCATTAAGGCAATTCTTCTAGGATACTGGTTTCTAGGTTTCTATGAGTCAGTTGTCATAAAAAAGTGAGCCTGGCCTCTCCTCCTTCTCTGAGTTCCTGTCTGACAATGTGATCTCTCTTTATACACATTCCCATGACATTTGCCATGAAGCAACTTAGCCAGGAGGGCCCTCACTGGAACAAAACAGATGTCGATGCCATATCTTGGACTTCCAAAATCCATTAAACTTTTTCCTTGCAAGGACCCAGCTTCTGGCATTTTGTTACAGCAATGGAAAATGCACTACTCCAGAATTCATGCTTAATCATTCACAGAGATTTTTAAAATACTGAGAACACTGATAAAACACCACACATCCTGATTCAGGGTGATTTTCGTGAGACCCAAGTGTTGTTAGGATTTAATCTTTCCGAGGGTTCTAATGGATAGCCAAGTTTTAGAATGATTGTTTAAAGGAAATCCTGAAATATCTTAATGAGTCTTTCTTATTCCTGTATATTAATAATCAGAAACGTCTTACTTTCTTTTCCAACTCCATTTTCTGAATGCCTCTTTCCTTGTACATATCATCTGCATGAAAAAAAAAATAAGAAAATGAACAACCAAGTTAAAAATGAGTCAAACATTTGGACAGCTCACAAAATAAAATATATGAATGGACAACAAACTCCTGACAGGTGCTCAACATCAGTCATAGGGGCAGGTAGTTAAAACCCTTAGAATAACCTATTAGAATGGTTAGATTTAAATAATCACAAAGCTGACACTACTAAGTCTGGGACAAAATATGCAACAATGGGAACTCTCATACATTTTTGGCAGATTGTAAATAGATTGCACGCAGACACACAAAATTAAACTTTAAAAATACCTTGAATCTTTTTTGAAAGATTCTTGTTTAAAGCAGAAAAGTATCAATACTTTATAGTCATATTACCAACATATGTAGAAAATAGGTAAGGAAAGCACAAAGGGCAGGATAATTTTAAAATGGAAATTTCATGGGTTGTTTGAATGTAACTGCAATCTGTTAAGATGCGTATTGTAATGTCTTGGGCGATCAAAGAAAGAAATAATACAAAGAAGTTTATCTCAAAGTTCAGTGAAGAAAATAAAAATAAAACACAAGAAAAGTATCCAAGGATTATTAAATAAAAAGGTACAGACTGTGTTAAGATAAAAAGCTGAACCAGGTGCAATGGTGCATAATTTCAATCCCAGAGGCTAGGGAGGCTGAGGCAGAAGGATTGCAAGTTCAAAGCTGGTATCAGCGAGGCCCTAAGCAACTTAGCAAGACCCTTTCTCAAAATAAAATATAAAAAGGACTTGGATGTGGCTCAGTGGTTAAGCACTTCTTGGTTTAATACTTGATACCAAAAGAAAAGTCGAGGAAGCACGCTTTAACATTATGCATAAGAAAGTAGAGGTTGGTATAATAGTATCCAATTATATTGTCCTTCATGACCAAAAATATTATCAAAGAAAAATCTATATAGGTACAATAAAAATATCAAAATACGAAAAAGCAAAATTGTCAATTTTAAAGAAAAAAACTAAAGCCACAAACCATTTGGAAATTTTAACACTGCCTTTTCAATAACTGATAGGACTAATAAAACATCAGTAAATATATAGAATTTCTGAACAACCCTATTAGAAACCTTTAATTAATGAACCTTGACAGGATACTGTCTTTAACAATTGAATAATATACATTATTTTCAAGTGCACCTAAAGTATTCACCAAGATAGAGAAAATACTGGGCCATCAAATATAATTCAAGAAGTGTTAAAGGATAAAAATAATAGATGTGTTCTTCAACAAAACATGTACCTCGAGTATCTGAAATAACCTGACATTTCAGAGAAGAAACCTAAAAGGACATTAGAAAATCCTTCTAAGATTCTGCTAAACTGCCATTTTAGGTTTCAGTGTCTGTATTAGCAAAAGAAAATGAGTGAAAAACTAATGATCCAAGCACCCACCATCAGAAAGTAGAAAAAGAAGGTTAAGGAAACAGTAAGCCATAACATAATGAATCAATGAAATAGAAAGTGGACAAAAAGTAGAGAAATTTTGTAAAAGAAATGTTGTTTCCTGAGAAAAACTGATAAACTCTACAGAGATTGATTAAAATGAGAGAGTGAGAGTGAGGTGGGGGGGAAATAGCAAGAAAATTCAAAATGCCAACCTTTAGGATAAAATAAATAAGATCATCACTGCAGACTAATGAGTATTTTAAACAATGCTGAAGAAAATTATAAAAATTAGATAAAATAGGCAAATCATTTGAGTACAGTTTCAAAACTGGGTTTTTATCTCTAAAACAATGCTTCTGAAACTCTACAATCACTTTGGGGATCTGGATAAAATGCAGATTCTGATTAAGAGATCTTCAGTCAGACCTGGGATTGTGCAGTTCCAATAAATTCTCAGTTGATGCTGATTTTTGATAAGATAAATGTGGTTTGAAAGGAAGATATTATGCTATTAAAACCTTGTAGTGTACTGAGCAAATCTATGAAGTATCCAGGACTGGTGTGTTTGCAGTTGGAATTTAGGGAAGAAGATCCGCATACATGGAGTATTGCCTCAGATGAGGGATCTCTGAACAGCTACTAGGTTGAAATGGCACCTAGAAGAATCCTCACATGGAGAAATGCAGAAAATAAAATAAAACCACTTCACAACCTTCAAGAGTCCTTTAGAATTGGGTCCTGCTGATCTAAGCTCATGGAGTGATGATACTGATACTAGAATTGCAGTGATAAAATAATTTTGAATATTGCCAGTGATAATGAATACAGTGAAAACGACATCTCTTTCTGTCTTTACTGGCTTTTATAATGGAAAGAAATGTTCAAAGAAGATGTTTAAATTATCAAAAATGGTAAAATTAATTAAAGAGCATAAAAAGCTCTTGATTATAAGATAAAATCAAGCATGAACATTTTTAATGATATAATGATCTTTCTAGCCTACATGGTTTAAGTGAAGAATTCAATTAGACTACTTTAAAAGGAGAATCACTCATCTTCAAAGATAGATAATCTTCAAAATTAAAAATAAGACACTTTTCTCATTTAAGAGTTTGTTACAGGGTCAATACAGGTGTATTTTTCCTTCTGTTAACACCTGTATCTTCAACACTCAGCATAAGTAAAACATGTTCATATCAGCAGATTTTGTCCTTGACTAACATTTTAATTTCAGTAATTCATGACTTTCCATTCAGATTGATTTTAAATAAGCATTGACTTCTAAGTTAGGATCATATTGCTGAAGACGTTCTTAGAGGTTTAGTAAGAAGTAAATAGGAGACTAAACAACAACAACCAAAAAACCCAACCCAGCTGATTAACATCTCAGAGGTTTTTATACTATGCTGTTTCTTGGGGGATAACTTTAGTTCAGAGTCTGGTCTCAGGATTACAGTTGTAAAGATTGCCTTTGTGAAGCAGACCTCAAATTAAAGAGGCTTTCCATTTTATAGGAGGTGGGTGCACAAGGCAGGAGATAAATACATGGTGATGGCAGGTGTTCATTTCCCCTATTTCACTCTCTGACAAGGCACATTCCTTTCCTGGAGTCATGGTTGTATAGGAACCTGAATTCAATGCCTGGAAATTATATAATGTTGAAATAAGAGCAAAGAGAATGTGGCTGAGGGGTATGTTCTTTTGGCCAAGAAAAAACCTGGTGATTGCTCATGATAATCTGTGCCTCTATCATAATTAGAGAGTCTGTATCACAGTGGTCCAGTCCCTCTACCTATAGTCCGTGGTGAGTTAAAATTGATGATTCCTCCACTGCTGTTACTCAGTTTTTATGGATTCCATTTAGGCTAAACACTTCTCTTTCACTCACTTATCTGAAATGTTCCCCAAGGCTCATGTGGCGAAGACTTGGCCCTTAAGGCAGTGATGATGAAAGGTGAGGCTTTTGGAAATTGACTGAGTTTTGAGGGCTCCAACCTCACTGCTGGACTAATCCATTAATGGATTCATAGCTGAATGGATTATTGAAGGTGGTGGAATTGTTGGAGAAGATAATTGAAGGGAATGAGTCCTGGGGGACATGCCCTTGGGGACTCTATCTTGTACTTGGTTTCTCTCTCTCTCTCTCTCTCTTTCTTGCTGTCATGAGGTGAGCAGCTTTGCTCTGCCGTGCACTTCCACCATGATGTTGCCTTACCTTACACCCAAAGCAATGGAGCCAGCCAACAATGGACTGAAATTTCTGAAACCATGAGCCAAAATAAACCTTTCTTCCTCTAAGTTGATTTTTCTCTGACATTTTTTCTCACCGATGGGAACTTGACTAACCTCATGTACAATATTATAATTTGTACTATTTATGCTGAACGAGTGATATAAACAGTGATGATGGAGTAATTCTGAATTAAAAGAAATATCTGTTTCTTTAAATGTTAAGACCTCATTCAATGATCTGAAGGATAAGAATACAAAGAATAATGGAGTTAGATATAATGTAACAGAAAGTATGAAGGCTGTGTCATTTTGTTAGTTTAGCTTGTTAGTTAGTTTGTTAGTTCAGGCAACTAATAAACTCCCCTAAATTCATTTAAAGTTCTAGGCCTCAGTGAGTTGAAATTCTGCTGAAGATTAGATAATGCAGATTTGATCGCAGATGTATTCAAGACATCTAAATGAGATAATAAAATGTTCTTTTAAATGTTTGTTATGTGTGTGTATTTAAGCATGTACATTTGTGTATATTTAGGTAGGATAACTGCCAAGTTTCTCTTGATATCTTGTAGGCAATATGGAATTAAATGATCCTTACATTTGGCTAATTCATAACTGACTGAATATGTCTGATCCAATTATTAAATAATGAATAAATTTCAACTAGAATGAAGTCTTTATTACAAGGTCTCTACCTTGTCTCTGTTTTTGGCCATATTTGTATCAATGACCTGAATGTAGCTTCAAATAAAGTACAGTTACAAAGTTTGTGGCTGAGGCTATATAAAGTGGTTATTACATATACAAGATGATAGAATCAAGATTCCAAAGATAATGGGTAGAAATACTAATCATATTTTATTAATGGCATTCTGCTATGGCACCTTAATAGATTACATCTCATGTGATTATAAAAACTACTCAGAAAATTCATATTATTACCCTCAATTTTAAAATAAAGCACATGAAAATTAAACCACCTGCTCAGTGACCGAGGAAAAATTTTATTCTAGCTCTGTCTTAATAGCTTATACTATATGATTGAAACACTAAGGTTTATAAAATTTATGAATAAGAAAATTAATAGATCCCCATATTTACTTCTTTTGAGGTACTAGGGAGCAAATCCAGGGCTCCATGCATATGAGGCGAGGGCTCTACTGCTGAGTTTTACTCCTAGCCCCACAGATTTCCATACTTACATACATGAGAGTCATTTCCTTAATGATGGAAAGAGATAACTTGAGTTATAAAACTTCCTTTCTTTTTCTTTTTACTTTTTTTGCATTTCTAATATTCTTAACTAAAACATAAAAACAAAATTGGTACATATTTATGGGGTATCATCTAATATTTTGTACGTTTAAATCAGGTTAAATGTATCTATCACCATAAATAGTTATCATTTATTTATGGTGAAATATTCAAAATCCTTTTTTAGCTTTGTGAAATATACAGTATATTGTTATCTAAAGTCACTGTACAGTGCAATAGCACATAGAATGTCTGAGTCCTAACTAGCTGTAACTTAGTATGCATAGATCAACCTTTCCCCATCCTTACTCTTCCCTGCTTGCTACTCTTCCTAGCCTCTCTGATCAACAGTCTTCCCTTGACTTCTGTAAGGTTGACTTTGAGTGACGTCATGTGGTACTTGATTTACTGTGCCTGGCTTACTTCAAATAATATGATGAGCTCCAGTTGTACCTATGTTGTTACAAATGACATGATTTCATTTTTATGGCTGAATAGTATTCCAATGTGTATATGTATCATATTTTCTTTATCAGTTTATCAGTTGAACACTTAGGTTGTTTCTATTTCTTGCTGTTGTGAATAATGTTGCAACAAAGAGGGGAGTCCAGCTGTCACTTCTACCACATGATCCAGAAATACTACTGCATGTATCCAAAGAAAACAACTTCTAATGGAAGATTTTTGCTGAATATGAGTGAAGATTTTTTTTTTCATTAGCTAATAAAGTCATTACAATCTTAAGTCTTAGGCTGCATGGAAAATGTTATACAAAACATAATTGTTTTATTCTGTTCCTCTTTAATTAGATCACATCTGAACAACTGTATCTAATTGTTATGTAGTCCCCAAATAATTATATTGATAAATGAAGGAGATACTTTTGGAGTATGAATAATTATAACCATAGGACCTTGAACACATTCCTTGTTCATCTATTGTTATACCTAAAGTGAGTTGTTATGGAAAATGTCCTAAATTTCTAGAAAATACATATAATTACAGAATACTTTGTCCTACAAATAAATGATTATCTCCAAATATAGATAGTTAGAGAAATGTATGAAGTTTAAACTCATGCAAGCTTTTGGGCTGCACAGGAGCTCTGAGTGACTCACAAAAGCAACTTAAAGTACTTTTAGATCAAGCAAAAAAACAATACAAACAAAATATCATATCCTATCACACTAAGAAAGTTTTGCTCCCATAAAAACTTCAACAGAGCAAAGTCATAATGAGATTTTCTAGTTATATTACAAATATCATAGGATATATTTATAAGTATATGTGTTTATGCCAACCAAAGATCTGCTTTTTCTATAAGTTCCACTATTACAAAAGATACCATAAAACATTTTATAGTCAGTAAGCATAAGAGATAATGTAAAGCATTTTATTTATTGCAGTATATCCTGCCTGGGTAATTTGACCAACTTACATGAAAAATTACACTAGTGTCCATCACACGTTGTTAGACTTTCTGACAGTTCATTTGGTCTTTGATTTGTGGAGTATATAAACTTCAATTTAAGATTCCAAACCAGTTCCAAATGATTTGACAGGAACATAGGGGACTTCTGCTTTCAATTTAAAGACTATGAGCAAAGAAATGATGAAACAGATTTTTATATTTGCAACACTATTTTTCCTGAATGCCTTTAGCTGTGATGCATTTATTGTTATTTGAGGAAGAGTAAGGTAAGGCTAATTTAGTAGAGATATCTTGAGCTGTAGAGTTTTATAGAAATACTTGTGGAGACACAAAGAGGCTTCTCTGTATCATTTCAGGAATTTTTATCAATTAAAAGGGAGCAGAGCAACAAAAATTGATATGACCATGAAATGTTGATTTTGCTTCCACTAAGAAAAATGCAGAAAATTGACCAAATGAAAAAATGATTTAAATCTTTGTAAGTTTTGTTACTCAATTATATTAGCAAAAGGTCATAAAGGAAAAAGTCACAAATGTTTTCACAAATACAGAAAGGATTATCAAGATTATTTTATTTGTGTAATATTAATGCTTCATGTTAAGGTTCATAAAGCATTTTCATTTATCTACTAGTAAACATT
The DNA here is from genome assembly GCF_902686455.1 of Sciurus vulgaris. Lineage (NCBI taxonomy): Eukaryota > Metazoa > Chordata > Mammalia > Rodentia > Sciuridae > Sciurus > Sciurus vulgaris. The sequence goes on from NC_136475.1 coordinate 65,229,830, forward strand.
GTTTATGGACATATCTCTGATCTACATCAGATGAGATTGCCTCCGGTGACATTTCATGATCTGCAAGTTAGGACTGTGTTCACTGAAGAGAAAACACTACATGAAAAATATTACCTTTCCTCAGTGTTTTCCTTTATATAAATGCCAACGTGATCAATAATATTATTATCTATGCAGGAAACAGATGGAGCTATATTTATGGCTTAGCATTGTAAGGTCACTTGAATTTGAATAACATGCCTTTGGAATTTGAACATCAAGCCTTTGCACTACAGAATAAGCACAAGTTTAGTGTGAAGCTTTCAAAGAGGTTGGTTGATGAGTTTTAAAAATTACTACATTATTCAGTTGACTGGCCTAGTAATTTATTGCTTAGCACAACAGAATAATTAGAATGTCATTTTCAAGCTTATTTTTGATAACTTTATCCTTCTTTTCTCTGTGCTTCATGGACAAAGAAAAATAAAGAAAACATGGAAACTTCCAAAACATTAAAAGGAAATCGAGCTTGAACTGATTTTTTACATTATCCAAATTGGTTTTTGGCCAAAAGTTCAAATTAGTTAAAAGCACTGGATCTTTTGCTTATGTCATTGCTTGATTTCTGCACTTTGTTATACAAAGCAGAGAAAAATAATATAAAAAGCCTTTCATGTGGATATGGACATGGGTCAGTAGCACTGAACCCAGTCTCACAGGAAATGGCAATATAAGTCAGAAAATAAGTCATGGCTTAGAAATTTACATTCAGATTCACACAATAGATGTTAAATAAAAGCCAAATTTTAACACATCTTTTACAAAGATAGGGTCATGACAAGATTTGTATGAGTAATCATGGAAATGGACAAACAGGAAACTAATTTGAAATGTCTTTGAAGTGATCCATCAGGGGATGATGGGGATCTAAAATAAATAGAACAGATGTGTAAAAAAAGAATGAAAAAAGAGATAACGTTGAGTCAGGTGATAAAAATAGAATCTATATGATCGTTGAATACAGAAAGTGAGAGAAAGAGTCACTGATGATTACCAGGCTTCTAGATTAAAGGCATTGTTATATCCCTAAAGAGGAAATAGAAGATAAACAAAAAATGTTGTTTGAAGTATTTGGCTTTCTCTGAAGTCTCCTATGTCTTAAACTTAGACATATAATTCAGTGAACAATCATTTTATAAAGACTTTCTACCATGTAATTTATATTCATAAATGAATTTTCAAATTTTCTAGGCACAGGGTCAATATAAAACATAAATACACTTACATGTGCCAGTAGCAATTTAGAAAAATAAATTTAACAAATGTACTGTTTATATGAATATCAATAAGATCAAATGTGTATGAATAAGTTGAACAAACATTATGCAAGATATCTTCATCAAAAATATTCCATTTTGAGATTAATTAAAGATCTAAATAAGTGTATGATATACCATGTTCATAGATTGGACAAGTCATATTGAAAGATAACAATTACCAAAAATTGTTTATAGATTCTTTTCAATACTATTCATACGCTCTACATGTATTTTGTGAAAATCAATAATCTCTTTCTAAAATTCAAAATTCAGAAATTCAAGGATCCAAAATTAGTTAAAACAATTTTGAGGAGCATAGTTGATTGACATAAATTTCCAGAGCTGACAAAGTATTATAAAACTACATTCATATGACAGTATAAAATTATATTAGCACTATACAGCAAAGTGAATACTAGAACTCAATTGAAACCTAAGAAATAGATCCACATGTATACAGTAAGCCAATTTACAATTTATAACAACAGTGCATTGTAAGACAGATGAAATAATATCTTTTTAGTAAATGATACTGGGCCAACTGGATATAATATGGGTAATTATTGAAATTTGAGTCTCATGTACACTTGTACTTCACACACAAAAATAAGTGTTACTTGGATAATAGAAAAATAAATGAAAGATTTTTAAAATATGCTTCTACAAGGTTACATGCAAATTAAGTCACTGTGGCAGGTAAAGATTTGGTAAACCAGATACAGAAAGCAATAACAATAAAGAGATAAACTTATGAAGTATTTTCAATAAAATTAAGAACTTCCCTTCATTAAAAGACAGTACTGCACGATCCAAGATGGCGGACTAGAGGGTGACTGCATCTCCAGTGGCTCCAGAACCCAGGATTCAAGAAGGGGAGGCATTGAGAGACTCGGACTAAAATAGAACCACGGGGTGAGTCTCCCCCACCTGGTGAAGCTCGGCCCCGGGCGGCAGGCCCAGATTCGGGTGGCTTATTAGAGTAGGGCAGGGCAGATAGAGTCTCCCCTAGGCAGCCCTGAGCACTCCGGCGGTGGGCTCCTCCCACAGGGCCAGATACTCCAGCTTCTCGGAGCAGGTCCCCCAGTGAGAGCCTTTCTGCACACAACCAGCTCCAAGTCCCTGATCCAGCATGCAGTGAGCTCCGGCCCGCCCACATGCTGCTTCAGAGACGAGGACAAGGCAGCCAGGGACTTCCCCAAGCAGCCTGGCTCCCTCTGGCGGGAAGTGCCTTTCGAGGCTAGCTTTTCGGAGCAGACCACCCAGTGAGAGCCTTTCTACACAAAGCCAGCCACAAGTCCCCAAGCCAGTGGAGACCTCCGACCCGCAAACAGCCTCTGGGACCAGGGCAGGGCAGCCAGAGACCTCTCCAGGCGGCCCTGCCCCCCTCTGGCCAGCAAGCTTTTTCAACGGGGCGATTCAAGATGGCGGACTACAGGGTGACTACATCTCCAGTCACTCCAGAACCCAGGATTCAAGAAGGGGAGGCATTGAGAAACTCAGACTAAAATAGAACCACAGGGTGAGTCTCCCCCACCCAGCTCGGCCCGGGTGGCAGGCCTGGATTCGGGCGGTTTATTACAGTAGGGCACGGCAGCTAGAGTCTTCCCCAGGCTGCCCTGGGCACTCCAGGAGTGGGCTCCTCCCACATGGCCAGCTTCTTGGAGCAGGCCCACCCAGTGAGAGCCTTTCCACACAAAGCCGGCTCCAAGCCCTGGAACCAGTAGCAGGATAGGGACAGCTTTCTTCAGAACTACTGCATTATCAAGTTATTCCAAGACTTCAGGCTACTGAAGGCTGGGAGGTGAAACACTGGAAATCTACAGGAACACTATAATAAAATAGAAGAAATCTGCAATATGACAGAGTCCTACTGACATCTGACCAATATGAGAAAACAAGGGAAGAAAATGTTCCAAACAAACCTAGATACTATATCAATAAAACTCAATGACAGCACAGCAGAAGAAATATCAGAAAGGGAGTTCAGAATGTACATAATTAAAACAATCAGGGAAGCAAACGAGGAGATGAAAGAGCAAATGCAGGCACTGAAGGAGGAGATGAAAGAGCAAATGCAGGCATTAAATGATCTCACCAATCAACAGTTAAAAGAGCAAATACGGAAAGCAAGAGATCGTTTTAATAAAGAGTTAGAGATACTGAAAAAAACCTAACAGAAATCCTTGAAATGAAGGAAACGATAAACCAAGTTAAAAACTCCATAGAAAGCATAACCAATAGGATAGAACACCTGTAAGCAAAACCTCAGATATTGAAGACAAAATATTTAAACTTGAAAACAAAGTTGACCAAACAGAAAAGATGGTAAGAAATCATGAACAGAATCTACAAGAATTATGGGATATCATGAAAAGGCCAAATTTAAGAATTATTGGGATTGAGGAAGGCTTAGAGAAACAAACCAAAGGAATGAACAATCAATTCAATGAAATAATATCAGAAAATTTTCCAAATCTGATGAAATGGAAAACCAAGTACAAGAGGCTTATAGGACTCCAAATATACAAAATTACAACAGACCCACACCAAGGCACATTAATATGAAAATACCTAACATACAAAATAAAGACAGAATTTTAAAGACAGTGAGAGAAAAGAATCAGATTACATTCAGGGGGAAACCAATAAGAATATCAGCAGATTTTTCAATCCAGACCCTAAAAGCTAGAAGGGCCTGGAACAACATTTTTCAAGCCCTGAAAGAAAACGGATGCCAACCAAGAATCTTATACCCAGGAAAACTTACTTTCAGATTTGACGATGAAATAAGATACTTCCATGATAAACAAAAGCTAAAGGAAGTTACAAAAAGAAAGCCAGCATTACAGAACATTCTCAGCAAAATATTCCATGAGGAAGAGATGAAAAACAACTATGCAAATCAGCAACAGGAGGAACTAGCCTAAAGGAATAGCCAAATAAAGGAGAAACAAAATCATGTCAAAAAAACAAAAATGAGTCAAATGACTGGGAATACAGTTCATATCACAATAATAACCCTGAATGTTAATGGCCTGAACTCATCAATCAAAAGACATAAACTGGCAGATTGTATTAAAAAGAAAAATCCAACAATATGCTGTCTGCAAGAGACTCATCTCATAAGACATACTCATAGACTAAAGGTGAAAGGATGGGAAAAAACATACCATGCACACGGACACAGCAAAATAGCTGGAGTATCCATCCTCATTTCAGATAATATGGACTTCAAGCCAAAACTACTCAGAAGGGATAAAGAAGGACATTACATACTGCTTAAGGGAAGCATAAATCAGCAAGACATAACAATCATAAATACCTATGCCCCGAACATTGGCTCATCCATGTATGTCAAACAAATCCTTCTCAATTCCAGAAATCAAATAGACCACAACACAATAATACTAGGTGATTTTAACACACCTCTCTCACCGCTGGATAGATTGTCCGAACAAAAATTGAACAAAGAAACCGTAGATCTCAATAACACAATCAACAATTTAGACTTAACTGACATATATAGAATATACCATCCAACAAAGAACAAATACACTTTATTCTCAGCAGCATATGGATCCTTCTCTAAAATAGACCATATTTTATGCCACAAAGCTACTGTTAGCAAATAAAAGAAGATAGAGATACTACCTTGTACTCTATCAGATCATAATGGATTGAAATTAGAAATAAATGACAGAATAAAAAACAGAAACTTCTCCAATACCTGGAGATTAAATAATACACTATTATATGATGAATGGATAACAGAAGATATCAGGAGGGAAATTAAAAAATTCTTAGAAGTAAACGAGAACAAAGACACATCATATCAACACCTCTGGGACACTATGAAAGCAGTACTTAGAGGAAGATTTATTTCATGGGGCGCATTCAACAAAAGAAGTAGAAATCAACAAATAAATGACTTAACACTATAGCTCAAAGCCCTAGAAAAAGAGGAGCAGACCAACACCAAAAGTAGTAGAAGACAGGAAAGAGTTAAAATCAGAGCCAAAATCAACAAAATTGAAACAAAAGAAACAATCGGAAAAATTAACAAAATAAATAGTTGGTTCTTTGAAAAAATAAACAAAATTGATAAACCCTTAGCCACACTAACAAAGAGAAAGAGGGAGAAAACTCAAATTACTAAAATTCAGAATGAACAAGGAAATATCACAACAGACACGAGTGAAATACAAAACATAATTAGAAGCTATTTTGAAAATCTATACTCCAACAAAACAGAAAACCTCGAAGACATCAACAAGTTTCTAGAGACATATGAATTACCTAAACTGAACGAGGAGGACATACACAACTTGAATAAATCAGTTTCAAGCAATGAAATAGAAGAGGTCATCAAAAGCCTACCAACAAAGAAAAGTCCGGGACCAGATGGGTTCTCAGTCGAGTTCTACAAAACCTTTAAAGAAGAGCTCATTCCAATACTTCTCAAAGTATTCCATAAAATAGAAGAGGAGGGAACCCTCCCAAACTCATTCTATGAAGCCAATATCACTCTGATACCTAAACCAGACAGAGACACATCGAGGAAAGAAAATTTCAGACCAATATCCTTAATGAACATTGACGCAAAAATTCTCAACAAAAGTTTTGCAAATCGCATACAAAAATTTATTGAAAAGATAGTGCACCACGATCAAGTGGGTTTTATCCAGGGATGCAAGGTTGGTTCAATATCCGGAAATCAATAAATGTCATTCACCATATCAACAAGTCAAGAATCACATGATTATTTCAATAGATGAAGAAAAAGCATTCGATAAAATACAGCATCCCTTCATGCTCAAAACACTAGAAAAAATCGGGGTAGTGGGAACATTCCTTAACATTGTAAAGGCCATCGAGGCTACACCCATGGCCAATATCATTCTAAATGGTGAAAAACTGAAAGCATTCCCCCTAAAATCTGGAACAAGGCAGGGATGCCCTCTTTCACCACTTCTATTCAACATTGTTCTTGAGACTCTAGCCAGAGCAATTAGACAGACCAAAGAAATTAAAGGGATACGAATTGGAAAAGAAGAACTCAAACTATCCCTGTTCGCTGATGACATGATTATATATTTAGAGGAACCTGGAAATTCCACCAGAAAACTCTTAGAACTCATAAGTGAATTCAGTAAACTAGCAGGTTACAATATCAATACTCATAAATCCAATGCATTTTTATACATAAGTATTGAATCATCAGAAAGAGAAATTAGGAAAACTACCCCATTCACAATAGCATCGAAAAAAATAAAATACTTGGGAATCAATCTCACAAAAGAGGTGAAAGACCTCTACAATGAGAACTAAAGAACACTAAAGAAAGAAATTAAAGAAAACCTTAGAAGATGGAAAGATCTCCCATGTTCTTGGATAGGCAGAATTAATACTGTCAAAATGGCCATACTACCAAAAGTGCTATACAGATTCAATGCAATTCCAATTAAAATCCCAATGACGTACCTTACAGAAATAGAGCAAACAATCATGGAATTCATCTGGAAGAATAAGAAACCCAGAATAGCTAAAGCAATCCTCAGTAGAAAGAGCGAAGCAGGGGGTATCGCAATACCAGATCTTCAACTCTATTACAAAGCAATAGTAACAAAAACGGCATGGTATTGGTACCAAAATAGATAGGTAGATCAATGGTACAGAATAGAGGACATGGACACAAACCCAAATAAATACAATTTTCTCATACTAGACAAAGGGGCCAAAAATACGCAATGGAGAAAAGATAGCCTCTTCAACAAATGGTGCTGAGAAAACTGGAAATCCATATGCAACAGAATGAAACTAAATCCCTATCTCTCATCCTGCACAAAAATCAACTCAAAATGGATCAAGGACCTTGGAATCGGACCAGAGACCCTTCATCCTATAGACGAAAAAGTAGGCCCAAATCTTCAACCTGTTGGCCCAGGATCAGACTTCCTTAACAGGACTCCCATAGCACAAGAAATAAAAGCTAGAATCAACCACTGGGATAGATTCAAACTGAAAAGCTTTCTCTCAGCAAAGGAAACTATCAGTAATGTGAAGAGAGAGCCTACAGAGTGGGAGAATATCTTTGCACTCATACTTCAGATAGAGCGCTAATTTCCAGAATCTATAAAGAACTCAAAAAACCCTACACCAAGAATACAAATAACCCAATCAACAAATGGGCTAAGGAAATGAACAGACACTTCACAGAAGAAGATGTACAAGCAATCAACAGATATATGAAAAAATGTTCAACTTCTCTAGTAATAAGAGAAATGCAAATCAAAACTACACTAAAATTTCATCTCACCCCAATTAGAATGCCGATTATCAAGAACACAAGCAACAATAGGTGTTTGCAAGGATGTGGGGAAAAAGGTACACTCATACATTGCTGGTGGGGTTGCAAATTAGTGCAGCCACTCTGGAAAGCAGTATGGAGATTCCTCAGAAAACTTGGAATGCAACCACCGTTTGACCCAGTTATCCCACTACTTGGCCTATACCCAAAGGACTTAAACTCAGCATACTACAGATATACAGCAATGTCAATGTTCATAGCTGCTCAGTTCACCATAGCCAGATTGTGGAACCAACCCAGATGCCCTTCAATTGATGAATGGATAAAAAAACTGTGGCATATATATACAATGGAATATTACTCTGCCATGAAGAATGATAAAATTATGGCATTTGCAGGCAAATGGATGAAATTGGAGGATATCATGCTAGGTGAGATAAGCCAATCTCAAAATACTAAAGGACAAATGATCTCGCTAATAAGCGGATGAGGACATATAACGTGTGGTAGGAGGGGTTAGTGTTAGGGTTAGGGTTAGGTTTAGGGTTAGGGTAAGGAGGGTGGTAAGAATGGAGGAAGGAAGGACTGTATAGAGGGAAAAGAGGGGACTGTATAGAGGGGAGGGGGGGAAAGGGAAAAATACAACAGAATGGATCAAACAACATTGCCCTATGTAAATTTATGATTTCAATAAAAAAAAAACAGTACTGAGAGAATAGAAATGAAAAACACAGAATTGGAAGAGATTATTTGCAATACACATTTTTTTAAAAAGTGCTCATACTAAGTATAGGTAAGGAACTCACAGAAATCAATAAGAAAAGACAACTCACTATTTGAAAACAGGCAAAATTCTTGAATGTAGTGATTACAAAAAAAAGTCTATTTCAACTCACAGGGAAAAAGTCTTCTCCATATATATATGAGCTGCAAAACCTGTTGAAGATTTCTAACAGGCTAATAAGGATTACAAATTTTTTCCAAATTCTGAATAATTCTGAAAAATAATTTCAAATTATTTTTGCAATTCTGATTTGTTTTGTATCCTATGTCCCAAAAAACAGAGAGGCTACTGAGTTTTCTGTGCATTGCCTAGTAGAAAAGGCAGAATTCACACTGCCTTTTCTAATGTCAGTTTGTCTTTGATATATGGTTGTCATAGCTGATTGACCATTTTCTCCTGAAATGAATGGGTTTTAATGTTTTCTCAACTGTCTGAAATAATAGCAATTCTCTACTTGGGTTGATGCTTAAAGAAAATTTGTTTATAGACTACTAATTGGTCAAGAATCAAATTTATGTTTAAAAAATACAGACAAATGACTCAATATTGAAAATTAGAGAATGGATTAAAGTTAATTTTTCCCTCTAATTGCTACCAAATGAATGTTGTGCAGAATTAAAATCTACTTTAGCCATGGGGGACTGATTTTCATAAAACAAATATTGACTATGTGTGGCTTAAAGATAAAAGTTATAGACATTGTTCCAGCTCTGGTTTATAATCAATTCTTTGTTTTTTTAGAAATTTTTTAAAATTTTCTTATTTTTTGTGTAGAACATATTTTTCATATTGATAAAAAAAAACACGAAAATTACAGGGTAAAAATCTGTGTAAGAAAATACTAGGTATTTCTTCTGCTCCTTCTTTATCTTATTATTACTATTAACACTTTCAAATAAAACACTCATCGCTCTAACTGATGCTCTCATGTTGTATGGACCATTTAAACTGCTTTCTAATTTGCCAATTACCCTTCAGTTTAGCTCCATTCAATTTATAGTACATCATGATGGGAGATACTTTTCCAAATGAACAGTTTGGGGTCCATCACTTAATGTTGACACCAAATGATTACAGGTGTTCAGACCTGTAATCTAATCTCCATCAAAGGAGGAAAGAGTTTGAAGAATGAGATCTGTAGTGTTAGCTGCTAGAGAGAGATCTACCCAGTGAGCATTGTAATGAGTCATTGCATTATTGATTTTTAGTTCACTGGTGATTTTAGAAAGGGCAATCTCAAAATTAATGAAAAAATATAAATTGAAGTTAATTGAAGAGTAAAAGGAGCTAAAGAAGTGTAATATAATTGAGGTTTAGCTGGTTAAAGCTTGAGATCTATTGAATTTATAATATATCACACACTATAATAAATGCAGGTCTCTGATCTCCTGGATCCTATCTTGTAGTGCAGTGAAAACAGAGAGTAAGCAACAGGTATGATAATAAATATGTAAATTACATATCATATGGAGAGTTGAAAAGTGTTCTAAGAAAGTAGAACAGGTTAAGAGGAATCAGGAGTTCTGTGCTGTACAAATGCACAGATCAGGGTAGATTCACTGCAGAAGTGGAGTTTGAGCAAACACTTGAAGGCAGTGAAGTAGTAAGCCAAGCTCTTGTTGCACTGCCTGTCAGAATGTGTTTCTAAGCCCTGGTTAGAAGCTCAGGCATTAAATGTGAGAAAAAGAGCTTCAGTCATGGAGTGAGAAGATAGGATTCCTGATATTTATGTCTCTTCTTGCATGCATAATTATACTGCTCAAATAATTTAAATTTTATTGACTTTTAATTTTCTTACCTGTAAAATAAGCATAATAATACTAATTTCGCCATGCAAGAAAAAAATAACAAGTATCACATTTAAAAACCTTTCCTTTAGAACAGATTTAGATTGAAACAAAAGTTGCAAAGATAACACCAGAATTCCTTTATATATATATATATATATATAAATATATATATATATATATATAAAATCCAGTTTCTGTTATTATTAATATCTTACATTCATAGGATACATTTGCCTATGAATATAGATTTATCATCATTCATAGGATACATTTGCCTATAAATATAGATTTATCATCACTTACAAAAGTCCACAATTTATTTAAATGTCTTTAGTTCTTAGCTCATATTCTTCTGTCTCAGAATTCCATCCAGAATATATCATTACATTTACCTTAGGTCCTCTGGGGTTCCTCTTGGCTGTGACAGTTTTCAAACTTTCCTTGTTTTCCATGACCTTGACAGTTTTGAAGAGTAATGATCAGGTATTTTGTGGAATGACACTCAACTGGGATTCATCTAGGTTTTTTTTTTTCCCCCCTCATGATTCAACTGAGGCTATGGATCTGGAGAGTCAGATTTCCATTCTCACCACATCATGTTAAGGGCACTTGCTGGCAACATGATCTGTCAAGCTGATGTCAATCTTGATCAGCAGATGGACACAGTGTTTTGCTGTCACATTTAAATGGGAGTTTCTAGTGCAGGGAACCCACTGATGTGTTCCTCTGACCACTGCACCAACTTGGGATTTAGACAATTTGTGGCCAGGCTGACTCATGGCTAAGATAGCAGTTTGTACCCAAAGGGATGGCTGGTGATAGACAAACATCCTTACTTTCTTTTCTACTGTTTTCTTCTTTACTCTACCTGTCTTCTGTCTATCCTTGTTACCTTTCCTGTCCACCTACACCTGCCTCAGGCCCCTCACTTGTCAAGGGCTACCCAGCAACAAAGGAGCTTCTGACTCTGACCTTGTCTGAAGGTGAATCCCCAAGGCTGAATTTTCTGAACAATGTGCATTTTAAATTAAGTCCAGAATTGTATCTTTTCCATCAAGATCCGTAATAAACTCATATGCACAAACATTAAAAAAATAAATAAAATGAATAAATGGGAGTTTCTTAGAGACCAATAAACTAAAATCATTTGATATTTGTTGAGTTCAACTGGCCAGGAAATCTACACCCATTAAATGTGCACTATAGGAATATTGTGCTCCAGAGTATTGAAATGCCTTGATTCCACAAAGCAACAGAGCTCTCTCGTGAAATAAAGTAATTTCTGAATTATTTTCTCTATGATACATTTTGTGGTGAGGACAAGAGTTTTACCGTGTACTTCCTTGTAGCTCTATATAGCCTTTGGTTGTATTTTCCTTCATTTCTACTTTAACCTCAAAGGGGTAAAAATACACATTTCTTTCAACTGGTGACATGTCAAATGTGTATGTTGCTTTGGAATTTAATTGTACTTCTGTCCAACAATTTCTGTTTGAGAATAGAAAATACATTTCCTAGTGACAAGAGCATATTTCAAGTGAAGTAGCAAGTTGGTTACAAGGCCCTGGGTTATATTTCAGAAAATGAAAAGCAAGCCAATCAAACAGGGAGATAGACAGGCCTCTCAGGCTAACCACAGCCTTCATCTCTTTTCTAATTTTGATTCCATGATTCCCACAGAGCAAATTATTTTGCTCAGAGTGAAATGCAGTATTTTTGTGTATCTTTCTAAAGATGCCAGACCCAGATCAAGCCCAAATTTTAGAGCCACCCTGTCAACACCAGTGACAAAACCGATTGCATTGTGCATTGCCATTTCTCTTTAAATGGAACTCATTTCCATCAAAAGCAGTCCTGGGAAGGCACAGCACAAGAGCTCGGGGTGGTTCGTTACAGGGTGTTTTCTTCCTGATTTTGATCTGTAAAAGGGCAGCAAGCAGCCACTGCAGTCACCCTTCTGTTGCTGGAGGGTCAGCTCTCTCTCTAGGGAGTGTTCTGATCCTTGCCCAGCTGTGAAGCACATTAGTTTTGGCTTGTCCTCCATTGCCTTTGGTGTCCAGGGTCTCTACTGCCCTGCATTCTCCCCATTAATACAGAGCTTTGATTTGGTGAGATGTAAGCCCTAAGGAGTTATGTAATTTGACATAACTTTGAAAAATAAAACCTATTCTAGACCAAAGCGGATATATTTCTAATATTGGAATATTAGAGGTTTTCTTAGTTTGCTTTCTGTTGCTCTAACTGAATGCCACAGACTGCGTGATTTATTTAGAATAAAGGTTTATTTAGCTCATGGTTCTGGAGGCTGAGAAGTCCAAAGTCAAGGGACCAAAACAGGTGAGGATCTTCTTGCTGATGGGGATTCTGCAGAATCTCAAGGAAGCACAGGACACTATGTGGGGAGACAGAGAATGGTTGTTAGCTTGGAAGTTTCCTTTTCTTATAAGCCCACTAATGCAATTGGGGTGACTTCACAGTCATGATCTCCTGTAATCCTATTTACCTCTCAAAGCCCCTACCTTCAAATATCATTAACATATGACTTGTACATTAAGCTTCAACATGATTCTTGGAGGGGATAAATACCCAGTGCATAGTAAAGGGCATCTCCCTCCCTCAGGGAACTCTGCTTCATAGATCTCATCCTATTAAATAGTATGACTAGGAGCAGCTATAAACTCATTTATTGCTGGAGTCATTTTAACACTTAGCTTCCCCTCTCATTCTTGCTTTAATAGTTTAGTACCACATTTAACCATCTTTCACCCTTTTCCCTATAACTCAATCAATCATTCTCATTCTAAGCTGCATGTCATATCAGCTATAAAGAGGGGAAAGGTAACTAATGATTGGAGGAAAGTGTTTTTTCTTTAACATTTCTTAAGTTCCTTTATATATAACTGAATTCTACTATTTACATTCACATTAACTCCTGCCCTACATTCCCAGTCTGCCTAATCCATGTTCTTTATACTTGTATCAAGAACTGCTGTATCTTTCTTCCTGGATACTTCATATAGTTTATCTCCCTAATTTATTTAAATCCTGTGAAATATCATTTCTTAGTCAAGGGATAAAATTCTTTGCATGGGTTATGGAAAAAGTGTCTAGGAATAAGTAGTGAAAACAATCTGTCAGCAAATGGGCATGCTATATGAGAGTATAACACTAATAACACTTGTAAATTGCAATGACAGAAGACTTAGAACAGTGTCAATCTGCTGTTCATGGCAAGGATGAGTGAGTATGAAGGAATCATTCAGCACATGGGGCAGAGGAAATGAAGCTTTCCTCTTGGAACTTCTGAAAGAATACTTCAGAACGTCAAAATTCTTAATAATTAAATAACTATTTTGATCTTGGCTTGCTTGGTTCTTGTTAAGAATTGTGCCATTTAGATGCTCTCTGAGAAATAAACAATTTTAAAAAAATGACTACAAGAAACAAATATCTGAGATTTTCTCTTCAAACTATCTTAGACTTTAGGCAGCAATTAGTGTTGCCAGATTAACGTGGGAAGGTATTTTGGTGACAGTGTTGTTCCTCCTGAGTTATTAACTACCAGCACCACATTCATAATATGAGAGCACTGATACTAAGATTAATTAAATTGTTATTACATCCAAGAAAATCAAGCAGAGGTATTCTTTACTGTGGGTGTTCCCTAAATTCATTCATTAATGCTAATTAAAAGTACTTAAATTAATAAGTGTGCCCATGTTACGCCTAAATAACATGTGCTAGTTTCAAAACCCATTAAGATTTTTAAACAAATATCTGAATTCCACAAGGAATAGTAGTTTTAAACCTAATTTTTTATTACTGAATCTTTCTCGGCACATGAATCCACAGATACAAACACAAACACACATACAAACTGAAACAACTCTCTATTCTCCATATGAAATGTTGGAGGAATCACATAACTGAAACAGAATAAAATTTATGTGATTTTGGAATATAAGTCTTTTAATGTTAGCTGTATTAAATTCAATTTTTGTGTATGTATATTTGGATAATATACAAATGAGTTAGCCTTACCAATTCAGATGCATACTTAGGGGAGAATGTAAATAAGTCTTGATTTCTCACCAATGCCGATAGCAAACACACAGCACACACTCACAAACCATAATCATTCTAGAGAGCACTTAAGTCTACTCTCATGGTCTCTGATTAAAGGAGATTAGAAATCTTGTTTCGTTCTGATACTCACTAGAGTTGAAGAAATTAAAATATTAAAAAGAAAAAATATGCTGTTTAATTCACATGAATTAACATGTATTCAAAATGAATGGTTCGAGGAATTCTTTCTAGGAAAAGTATTCAAATTTTGCTTATTTGTTCTAGATGTTGAATATAGCAATATTTTGAGGAGAATTCATATCATGGTAAAAAATATGGGGATTGACCATCAAAAGGGCTTCAGTTACTATGTCACCTTCTGTTTTGTGTCATGACCTTCACATTTAAAGGAGCCATGACATTGCTGACAAAGATCTGTGCTGTGCTGAATTTTATTGTCAGTAGAAATTACACATGAATTGCTTACACTCTGAGGCAAGATGTTCCTAGTCTGAGGGTCATAGCTTTGATTATGATCATATTACTTTTAGTTTGCAAACACATTCACTTTCTGGTTTACAAAAATACAACAACAAAATTTTGTCAGGAGTGCAAAACTGCATTCTATTCATACTGAATTCTCTTCTGTTCTTACGGAATTAACCTCTAGAATAAATTATTGGATTAGTATGGTATAGAATTTTTCTCTTTGAAAGCAGTTTTGACTCTGATTTTTCTATGGGTGATAGTCCATATTCTATTGATAATCAGAAAATCCATTAAGATTTTGGTCTTAAAGCTATTCTTTATTTTATTTTATTTTTTAGTACTGAGGATTGAACACAGGGGGCTCTTAACCACTGGGTCACATCCTCAGTCCTTTTAAATATTTTATTTACAGACAGGGTCTCACTGAGTTGCTTAGGGCCTTGCTAAGTTGCTGAGGCTTGTTTGAATTCTTGATCCTCCTGCCCCAGCCTCCAGAGTCACTGGGATTACAGGTGTGCACCACCAGAAACTGTTTTTCTAAAACACAAATAGCAGCCTGACTTAGAAAAAGCAGATTTCCTTCTCTTCTTATCAGCATCCTACTTTGATGATTTCAGCTGTTTGTGCTTCTTGGGTTTAAATGTTATTGCTACCAGTATTCTCTGTTTCTAAGAAGAGTTCGTTTTTAAGCATATGTTCTACTTCTGCATCTACTAAAATAGACTTTTATTTTCATAACTGCTTTCAAAAGATAATGTAGGAAAGTATAGAGGCTAGTTGAGAGGATATCAGTAGTTCAATCAAAAAGTTAATCTTTTTGACAAGGCTAATTGTGAAAGTAAATAAGAAAGACTATCTGCTAATATGGGTGAATTCCCATAATGAAGTTAAATTATTAGTTTCAACTATTTATCAGACATTAGGAAAATAGCCATTTGTGAAATAGTGACCCCATAGCTGAGCAAATAGTGAATATTTTGTACTATCCGGCTTACCTCCAAACCAATTTTTGTTCATTCCAAATCTAAGAAACACAATGTAGGAATAAGATTAAAACATCACCAAATATGGATCAAGAATCCTGAGAGCTCAAGCTGGAATTAGAAGGTATCTTGTGTCTAATGATTTGTAGTGATATTTGTATTTTAACTTAGTAATATATTGCATTTATAATGATGAAATCTGGGGATACTATTATGAATTATAAATATTTAACACGTGAGGGAGAATTTTGGGAATTTTCTCGTAGAAGGGGGTTCCATCTTGGATATAGCAGGTTGAAACACGAGGCTCTGACCACCCTTGCCCTGTTGTAGAAGGTGTTGGGATCCATGAGAGGTAAACCGAGAATACACGATGTTTCTTTCTCCACCCTCCACCAAGTACTCATCTCCTAGTGCAGGGTTGCCACTAAGATATTAGTGCACCATTGCCTCAATTCCCATCTCCAGAGCTTTGACTTTGAGATTTTTCTTGCAGGGAGGAGATGGCCACAGAAGATACAGTTCCTAATCTCTTTCCAAAGGAACTAAATTCATCTATCACACAGCATGGAGAAGTTCAGACCTAAGGATATTACCAAGAAAAATGGAAATAAAAGGAAATTGGGAGGAGATTTGTGGATTTAGTGAAGATACATCCCAGACTACGAGCCAGCTAGTTTTCAGGAGAGAACTGGGAATAAGATTGCTTAGAATAACCTTTAGTGAATAAAAACCACTATCATAGATGAATCTCATAACCTGATCCTTGGAAGGAGTTTGTAGAACAATATGTCCAGAGTATTTTTAGGAAGAATAGAGCAAGAAGATGGTGATAAGTGGAGTTTCATGTATGAGTGTGGTCAGGGAAAGAGTGGGAGAGAATCCACTGAAAACCACTGCCATCCCGGGTGACTATGGTCAAACCCAAAGCTATGGCTTCTGAAGAGAATAAACTGTGGAAAGTGCAAAGCTCTATACATACTATGTTTTTACCTTTAAATGCATTACCTGTGCTAAAATTAAATTAATAAATTAGATACAATACAAGATTTACTATAATAACCAATAATAAAAATAGAAAAATTCTAATAATACACAGTGACAAAAAATTACATAAGTTCTCTTTTCCCCAAAATATATGTCTTAGGAACCTCAGAATACAATTTTTTTTCTTTCCTTATTAAGTTGAGAATTTTTACCTTTTCAGTTAAAGGAAAAACTTCACATCTTCTCTTTGGCATATCTGAAATGCTAACATCATTACTCTTATGTTTTGGGAACACTTGTTCAGTGAAACAAGGGTTATTTTAGCACAAGCATTGTGATGTTGTGACAGTTGATCTGATGACCAAGATGGCTGCTAATGTCCACTGGACAGAGGAAGTGTGAAGCATGGACAGGTTAGACAAAGGAATGAGTCAAGTCCCAGGTGTGATGGAGTTGAGTGGCCTGAGATTCTATCATGCTACTTAGAATGGTGCATGAATTAAAACTCATGAATTATTATTTCTAGAATTTTCTATTTAGTATTTTCATACTTTAGAACTAAAATCACAGAAAAGTTAAACTACAGAGATGGGGGACTCCTCTGTATCTTATTTGTGTATAATAAATTTTACATTTATGTCTTATAATTATAAATATATATTATATTGACCTTAGGAGGGAGGTCCTCATGGGAAAATTCTCTCCTTTTATATCAGAAGGACTACAACTGTTTAAAAGAATTCTCAGATTAGGGTTAATCTTTCTCATTCTTCAGAGACCACCTAATACATTCCATTTTCCCATTTTAGTACCTTAACTTTTCTTACAACACCCTCCTTCCTTCCATATCCTCTATCACTACCTATCATGATTAAGATTTGTATTAGATACTGGAGTGAAAACAAAACAAAACTGGGACCACAAAGAGCTTTCAGTTTGGTGAAGGAGACAGAAAAACAAATTACTATTTCACTGTAAGATACATTATAATAGCTCTGGAAATACCATGAGAACATGCTGACTCTACTCAGGTCTCTGGTGACATTTGGCTGAAGTCAGATCAGAGTTACACTCTGAGGAAGAACTAGGAGACAAAGCAGACAGTGAGAGCATCCTCAAAGGAAAGGAAATGTTCTTGGCCCAAGAAATGCAGGTTATTTGTTGCAGCTGGTGTTCTTGCAGATATATATTCTCATTTTGTAACTCTTGCTCAGGCCACCAGGGTTAGAGACGTCTCTAATGAGAACATCCTGCCAAGACAATCTGGAAGTATTGATTTGTATCTACTCATCATTCTAGTTTGAAACAAGTTTAATAAAAAAGCTTTTTGGTCTCACCAAATGTGCCTCTACTTTCGTCTCTTTTTGTATTAGCAGTATTTTGGTGTCTAAGGACTCTGTGATTGATTTCAAGACTTGCCCTTTCCCTCCTTGTCCTCAGGCACTTCAGTTCTTGCAGAGGAAAAACTAAGAAGACATTTGCCCATATCTATGTAGTGATTTAAGGGATAAAATGGAATTAAATATACTAAGTTCCTTTCATTTCAAAACTATTATCTATCCCATTTCGAAACTATTATATATCCCATTGAGTTTCATTTTCTGTTAGTTAATTTATTTTTACCAATTATGCCTTGGTATATAGCTCATTAGAGATGAAGCAACCTGTTCTGGAAAACATTTACATCTGCATCAAAATCCCATCTACCATTTTCCCTCTTTAAAAGTTTCATTTAAATGTCTATTTGTCTTTTTAATGTTAGCATTTAATTATATCAATCATAAGGCCATAAGAGACTCCTGAATTCAAGATTAGAAGTATTTGAAGATATTACTCTATTGTTCCATGCTATATCTAGGAACACAGAGGAAAAAAATCAGAGGAAAAAAACCCTATTAGGTCTTCAAAATCTTCTCATGTGTTTCAACTTTAGAAGTGATTCCATGGATTTGAGACCTTTCAGAAATAGAGCTAATTCAGTAGTCAAGTTAGTTTCTTCTCTGACACACAGTGCTTCTGATATCTGTACTAAAATATACAGATGCATTTTCTGTCCAAAATAGACATTGATTTATTCAGGGATAGTTTAGTATGGAGAAATTAAAAAGAAAAGAAAAAAAAAAACTTTCATCAAATTTCTTATGACCCCAGCTATCTTTATCAGTCCCCAAGATTGGAGAAATGCCCCAAGAGAAAGGTTCAGAATGACCTCCAACAGACTGCACTGTGCTCAGAGTGCAGAAGCAAACTTGAAGCAAGAAATATACACAAAGATATTAACATTGCTGTGGAAAGTTGATAAAATTCTGTTTGTATTCACTTCAGAGTTGAAAGACCAGGAGCTATTTGAATACATAGGGAAAATTCTTTGAAGTAGATGAACATAAATATCATAAATCCGGCCACAATTTTTTCTCTATTTCCATAAAGGGGTACTTATTCTCACACACAACAGAATGTCACACTGAATGTAGCTGTTAACACATTTAAAACTAGCCTCAAAGATAGCAATTTAAAATATGAACTCTGGTCTTATTTATGTATACTGATCATGCAATACTCAATTTAAAAGAATTATTTGAGATACAAAAATATGGCAGAGTAGTAATAGACACATGTTTTAGAACTGTATAGACCAGGGTTGAAATTACCTGCCACTTACTGACTATGTAAGATTAGGCAAATTAGGCAAATTACTTTGTCTTCCAAAGTCTCTATTTCCTCATCCATAAAATAGAAATAGAAATAGAATATATAAGGGACATATGATAAGTGAATTCATTATATAAAGTATTTAATAAAGTGGTTGTCAAATCAAATGCCAAAGAAATAAATGGTGCATTTATTATTAGGCCGGTAGTAGTTATACTGTAGCATTTCAGCACATGCTTTGTATTTCTTGTGCAGAACTTACTTTGGGAGAGTAAATTAGATGTATGAACATTTTCAGTCGCTAAGATATCACAAATATAGTATTTCAACATTTTATTAACAATAGGTTGGAAGACGAAATGAGCTTCTAATGCAGCTTTTGGATCAGTTTAGTTAATTACAACAAGATGAATGTACTAGCAGTTTTCTTAGTTGTTATATTAACATGCAAATACATACACAGAAGGTCATACACATATAACCTTCTGCATTGGTAATGTTTTAATTATTCAATCTTTGGGAAACGATCATATAGGAATTCCAGTTCTAGGCAATCTCTGGAGTTTGGTTGGTTAATATGCAGGAGAATCAGCAGTCAGCAGTGAGGAGCAGGTAGAGCAAATCCTCTACGAGAACCATGAAGCACCTGCACCCTTTATAGAGGAACAAAAAGCAGTGGAGAGATGCCTAAGGCATACACATTGTGTGCGTTCATGCCCATGTGCTTTCTCAGTGCGGGGTCTGCCTCTTTTTCCTTCTGGTTCTTGGAATTATAGTAATACATATTTTAATCCTGCTACTTTTACCTTTTCCTTTTGGCATGATTTTCTCCATCTCATTGAGAAAAGAAGTCAATCAAGTTTCACTGAGTTTATTTCACTGAGTTTCAGTTTACTATCCATCTAACCCTGAATGTGATTTTACTTTATGTTATATTTGAAGTCAGTATTATTAAAGTACCAAAAGAGTTAGTGACATACGTTTGGATGAGATTAACAGCCACACAGCTGGAAGATTGGATTGCCAACTCATGTACACAAGCTGAGAGTCTGTATTTATTACTCTTTCGCATTGTGAGAACTTTTCAAAGAGATAGAGTCTAAAATCTGCTCTGGAGTTCAGAAGGTGATAGGAGCCTGTTTCTGGGAAACAGAAGAGGGTTGGAGATGTAACTGGGGAGTATGGCAGTGGCTTGGAATCATCAGCCATGTGCAAAACAAGGTAGGTGCTTATTTCAACCATGACCTTTGGAAATTTCTCAGTGATAGCGTAGGAGGCTTTTTTAGGAACAGCCTTGGAACAAGATGTGCTTCTTCCCACGAGTAAACTACAAAATGAGTCTTTTAAATGATTTTTAATTGCAATTTCTGAGCCCAGCGTGAAGGTGCCAGTCGAGCTGAAAAGCAATGTTGTTTATTTCACTTGTCAGGGTGAATGTATGATGAGAAAGAGTCACCAACTTACTCTGGAAACATTTTAAACATGCTGAGGAAAAAAACAAAAACTTTTCTGCTTCACAGTTTTTAAGTAAAATGTTTTCTTTGAATTGAGTTTGAGAATAACTTAGATCATCTCTAAGAAATTTCTGTCACTAACAAAGTCATTTTATAGTTTTATTTAATATACTTAGCAATAAGTAGGAAAGTTGTTTTGTAGATCAATTTTAAAAATAAAGTTATTTTTAATGAGTTTATAAATATGGGAAACAATAATTTCGCCATAATTTGTTTTGTTCTTATGCCTTTTATCGACACATTATAGTTGTAATGGTGGGATTTGTTGCGACATATTAGTGCATGCACATAATATAATAATACAATTTAATCAATCAATTTTGCCATCATTAATGTTTACCTTACTTTACATTTGCATTTTCTTTTAAAATTAAGCCAGTGACAAAAGAAAAAAAAATAACGAGTTAAAAATTAAATATATTGTGATGCACGTCTGTAATCCCAGTGGCTGGGGAGGCTGAGGCAGGAGGTTCTTAAGTTCAAAGTCAAGCTCAGCAACTTATCAAGGCCCTAACCCACTTAGTGAGACACTGTCTCAATATACAAATCAGACAAGCACCCATGAGAGTCTGATTCAGCACAGAGTGATGTGAGGAAGAGAACATGTGGTAGAATGTATTTAGGAGGATACACAGGTAACTTGAAGAGACTGGCCGAGCATCCTGTGGCCAGAACTGGCAGTGGGAGTCTGGGATTTGAGCACAGAGGATTTGAGCACAGAGGATTTGAGCACAGAGGCAGCTGGAGCAGTCTCCACCAGAGCAACCTGCAGTGTAATCTAGGTGTTGAATCTTAACCACATGCCTCTAGTCCTAGCAAGTCTCAGGTCTTCTCACAGACTCTGTGTGCTGCCTGTATCCATTAATATACCACTGGGGAGGCATAATACAGCTAAGGTGGGCACCCTTGAAAGCCCCTTACTAATCATTCACCAAACTTGCAAATACTGCCCTTGAATATCTTTCTTACTTTGATATCTTATACAACTCCTAATAGAGAGAATTATAACAGATGTGTTCCCTTGGATGCTAACAATTAAATTAACCTGCTCTCAAAATAAAAAAGGGCTGGGGAAGTGACTCAGTGGTTATGTGCCCCTGGGATTAAATCCCCAGTACCCCCAACAAAAAAGATACATGTCAACAAAGTGACACAAATGAGTTTTGACCTCTAGATTCTGAGTCTTACATAATAGTGAGACTTTAACCTGGCAACATTGCTTGTTACTCATATATGATTTGATATCAAGAATCTACCCGGGGCAAAACAAACAAAAAACAAGACAAGTGCACCAGTAGGTAATGGATATTTTGAACTAAAAGTTTCAATAAAGGATAGGTATAGTAGCTTATGAGACCAAAAATAGTGAGATGGCCTGTCAGAATGATTCAGATTCAGAACGATATATAGAATTCTTTGGCAAATGACATTTAATAACTCTTGGGATCCTTGTCAGTTAAGTCTACCTTATTTTACCTCATATTTGGATTTTTGTGAACTACCCTTCAAACAGACTAGAGAAATAAGCAACTTAACAAAATCATTCATTAAGCCTTTTCATAATGTAATCTGTCAATAGAAGACAATGTACCCTCCAATTCTTATTATGTCTATTAATTAACTGATAAAAATTAAAACACAACCTTGTATACTGTATTTCACCAGTTCTAACATGCATGTTTTTAAACATTTTCATATTTTCAAAATCAGGATGTGTTTCATAATTATAGCCAGCCCACTATTGATAATTATATCAAATATATGGAAAAATATATCAAGTTATTATCTGTCTTGATGGAGTAAGCATATTGAGTTCAACTGTCATTTACAAGTCTCCAAAATGATTGTTTTGGGTTTGGACATTTAAAGAAAAAAAGAAAAAGACATAGTGTCATCAACCAGGCATAACAGCAGGGTAGCAGAGCAGAAATCTAACATAAGTGCAACAAACATTTCTGTTTGGAAGAATAGCTTCAATTCTACATTTTTCTGCAAAACAACAAAATACATTATGCAAACTTAGGAAAATGAGCACAAGAAAGTAAATCTGTATCACTCTCTTTTTCAATAAAAATATTATAAATACCAAGTAATGCAACTGCTGACAGCCAAAAAAAGCATAAATATCTTAAAGTAGATGAAGAAAATTCCAAATAATGAGACTGTTGTGACCCATCGATGTGTCGTTTTGGACACTCTTTAAAAATCATGTGTCATATAACTTTTTCCAACATGTTTTTCTTTCATAATGTTACAGAAGATGGTAAACTTTATGGTAAATAACATGTTCATGAGTGATACACAAAGGCTACTTGCCTGTTTTACGTTAGCTGGCTTGAGTGGTTTGTATTCGTTGTTGTGCAGTATATATATATGTATGTATTTTATATGCACACATATTGTGTTGGTCAACGTTTCATCACTGTAACCAAAATACCTGACAAGAACAACTTGGAGGAGGAAATGTTTATTTGGTTCACAGTTTCAGAGCTTCAGTCCAAGGTCAACCAGTTGGTTCCATTGCTCTAGGCCTGAGGTAAGGCAGAGCCTCATGGTTGCAGGACCTGTTGGAGGAAAGCAGCTCAGCTCATGATGGCTAGGAAATAAAGAGCAAGGGGAAAGGGGGTCAGAGAAGATGAAGCCTTCCAGGGCAAACCCCAGTGACTTACCTCTTTCAGCTATACCCCCACCTGCCTGCAGTTACCACCCAATTAGTCCATTCAACTAGGATGGATGGATTAGGTTATAGCTCTGATAAACTAATAATTTCACCTCTGAACATTCCTGCACTAACAGAATCTTTTAGGGAACATCTTAGATCCAAATTATAACACAGATGCACTCATATTTTCTTTCTGAATGACCAGTGGACATTACCTGTACTCCGGAGTACATATACCATCCTTTGAAGAACATTGGTGTAATCAAAGCCCCACTAACAAGAAAATTTTATGTACTTCAGAATAAATTCCTTACTTTTTATTTCCAAAAAATTTGGCTTCCTTAAAAAATGTCATTGTTAATGTACATACCTACTTATTTTCAAGGCCAACACACCCATCTTCTGACTGTCGTGAATATCAGCTACTGACCACTCTCAACTTTGTCCCTTCCTGTAACACATCCCTTGACACACGTAAATGCTTGTCCCAAGGTTTTCAGGTGATCAATAGATGACAGAGAAATCCAAAGGTTGCTTTGCCTCAATTTTGTGCAGCAAATGGCCGCCCCAGTTCCACAGCTCCCTCTAGGACCTGGGCTAACCTTTAGTTGCTGCCACACTGTGGGTCAGCTTCTGTCTCTGCTCAGTCCTGCCTTACTCACTTCCTTCCAGGTTGTATTTCTCAAGAGCACTTCCCTAAACCTTCTGCATACAACTCCTATCTGAATCTGACTTCAGGAAACCCAACCTAAGACACTACATTGTCTTCTAGTTTCAGTGTGGAAAGAATGCTATTCATGGAAATTTGAATGATGATTCATCTCTAAATGCTTAAAAACAAATTTCACTTCTAATTACAAGCATGGTCTTTTGTATTAAAGTTAGAGAATTAAAAAGTAGCATTAGTAAGGGAGACTGATCTGTAGTTTAAAAAGTAATGATCTGACACATGAAACACAGTGTAAGAGTTCAATTTCTGCCATGGAACAAGAGATAGTGGGTCTTCTTATGGTGATTTAATTTTCCTCTCGTAGTGCCGCTCTCCCATCTGCTTGGGTGTTATCGTGACCTGTATCCTGGGGACAGGAGAATAAGAAAGCAAGCAGGGAGAGGAAGATATCCATTTCCCAAAAGCCTTGGCCTAAAAGTTGCAAAGGTCACTTTAGTTCATAGTGGCCTGAACTCGGTTACCCACATAGGAGATCAGAAAAGGTAGTCTAGGTTAGGGTCCAGAAAGAATAGGAAATGGAGTTTGGTAAATTGCCAGCAGCCTTTACTGTCGATCTCTAAATTTTGCAGAATGCAAATGAATGGCCTCTCAAGGAAGGTGATTAAGTAAATGTGTATTTACTTAACTTTGCTCAATCACATTGAAATGAACATAAATGAACCAAGTTCAGGAAAGAATGAGATTTTGAATTGAAAATAAGGACCCTCATACTGGTGTCATGTAGCTGGAAACCACACAGTTTTGAAAATGTTGGAGAAAGGACTCCACAATACACTACACATCTTCCTAATGTAAGAACACAGTGAAAATAAATTCCACAGTTCCCAATAACAACTCCTGCTTTGAAGGGATGAAAGCTAGGAATTTCTTTGAATCTTCTAGGAAACTAACTGTGCTTGGAGTCCAAATAAATTTCCAAAAGCAATTTTGAAATTGACAAAAATGACTCTTCATTTAGAATGATACCCTAGCTAGTAAAATAATAAAAATGAAATATAGTTAAGAATTTTTTCTTTCAGATAAATACGCTACCATATAATTAAAACACTGCAGTACTGTTACAATAACTGACAGACAAATCAGCACCAAAAAGAGTGACTCAAACATAGGTACCTGAGAAATATCTCTTTGTGAATGAATAGATTAAGTGATGAATAATAAAAGCCAGAAACTGATAAAATTATAAATATTTATTTTATCATGAATATGGCATTTCAAATATGTGAGGAAAAGATGTGTTGCTTAGTAAATATTGAGGATAGAAAATATTAGTTATCTGGAAAAAAATAAAGACTCTTGTATTAGAAGCAAACAACTCCAATACATGTAATTTGTGACTGTTTTAGTTTTACCCAACAAAATCACAAATTATTGAAAAGAACCAGAAAGATTTTATTATTTATCTTTACCAGCTCACATTACAAGAAAACAGAGGTCAACTTCATCAAATGGCTAAACAGTTAATTGGAGAGCCATCATAAGGATTTAATTCAATGCTTGTTCTCTATATGTTAAGCATTTTCTAGCAGAGTTGAATACATATAGGTATTTGATACAGCTCAGATTTAATTCTTTTATGTTCTCATGTGCAGAGAGATAAATAAAGAATGGAATCAGAAGGTAATTAGGCTTGCAATCTTGAAAGCGTAGATAGTTCCTATTTTCAAAAAAATCCTTAATAACAGAAATTCTACAACATTTTTTACCAGAGTGAGAAAGTCCTGGAATTTTACAATATATTGGTTTCCTTTCCAAACATCTAAAATCTAATCTCATTTGCTGTAGTTTAGGCCTATCCCCCATGTTCTTCTTAGAGCAATTCAAGACAAATTCTATAAAGATGATTTTCCTAGGGTTTTATTTTAATGGGAATTTAGAGTTGGCAAAAGTGCGCATTTTCAAATAACATTATATTAGTTTGACTCTTTCCCCCCCAAAAAAGTTTCAAATATAAGAGATGACACTGTCAAAGGAATTAACCCTATTCAAGTATCATATTGCTCTTATGTTTAAATCATTCTCTGAATAGTTGGCATAGCTCTGAAACAAGTACTTGTTTCTGGGGTTTAGGAGTATAGATGTGTGGAGTGCCCTATTCCACTCCTCTTCCCTAGCTGGTGCACTCCTGTCCCAGCTGCTGAGAGTTCTGGTTACTAACAGCTCAAATTCACCTATCTCCTGAGAATTACTACTTGACCTGGAATTGATTGGAAAATGACACCTTTTTTGCACAGGCTATTCTACAGCTAATGACTGACCAGTGGTTGGCTCCTTGTGCAGTGGGGCATTGCATTGATATCCATGCTTCAATGGTCACCCCAGACCAGGTTGACTGCGGCTTCTGCTGGGCCTTTGTCCAGGTACCTGTATCCTTCACCCATTGCATGTTGTACTTGAGTCCTCCATTGGATACAAGGGGATGCAACCCAGAGAAACATGTCCCCCAGAGAGAAACTGTTTTATTTTGAACCATAAAAAAGAGGGGGGGAAAAAGAAACCCGTTAATTGAATATATGATGTCCCTCTTTTAATATCCTGTTATCATATGTCCTAGTTTATTTAATCCTTAACTGCTTCCTGAATTTCTTCTCTTATTTCTCCTAGCATGTGATGTATGGAAATAGACAATCTGCTACCCATCTATTTCTTCAAACTACTTACCTATTGGTTTTGGCTCTAGTTATCTTTTCTTTTTACCATCAATTTATCATAGAGATGTGAGTTATAGCCAAAGCATGGCTTTATGACCCACTTCACTGGGTAGCAAGTGGAGAGACAATCATAGCACATGGCAAGTAAACCAAGAAGTAGGTCTCTGTAGTCTCTGGGAACAGGAGTACTGTATTACAGGGACCATATGAAAGAAAGCATTGAGGCTGTCCATCATTCACTCCTCCGATCATACACTCACCAAATATGTGTCAAGGATCTGCTATGTGCCATGCACTGGACTAGACTTGGAAATGCAATGTGTCTGGACCTAATAGGAGTACACTTTGCCCTCAAAGAACTTAAATCCTTTTGGAAAATGAAAGAGAACATTTATCTAGTAATTTCAATAAATGTTAACAGGATTATAATGGTAACAGTAGAAAGTTCTCAGTGGCTCCATCTAACTCAACATTGAATGCATAGCTTCCCAGGGGAAGAAATACCCAAATGGAGATGTGAAGTTTGGGTCACAGATAGACAGAGAATGTGAGAAGTGGAAAGAGAACTTCAGACAGATAAAAGTTCATATACGAAGTTCCAGAAACATAAGATGTCTAGAATACTTGAGAACATGAAGTTCAGTGTGACCAGACTAGGAAAAGGAAAGTGAGAATAAAATAAATTATGCTCAGTACATATATGAATATACCCCAGTGAATTTCACCTTTATGTATCTATAAAGCACCAATTTAAAGAACTGTAAACAAATAGAAGGAAGACCAGTTGAGTAGAGAAAAGGGAATGGGGGAAGAAGGAGAGGAGGGAAAGAGAATGTACTGGGGATTAAAGTAGAGTAAATTATATTCCATGCATGTATGATTGTGACAAAATGAACCCCAATATTATCTATAACTATAATGTACTAATTATATAATTTAAAATGAGATGGAGACTAGAAAGGAAAAGAGGGGACCAGGGGCCTTTTGCCATTTATAACTGTGAGAATAAGAGCCTTCTTCCCTACCTTGTCTTGAATCAGGCCAGCAAGAACTCTTCTTTGTTCATGATTATATGGCTTTCAGGAAACAAGTTCACTAGAAGGTTTGTATTCATATTTTGGTCAGTGGCAAAGCAGGAGATATGAAGTTAGCAGCATTTGGGGAAGCTGTGCAGATATAACCATTCCTGTGGTATCTCAACCCAGCCATCCTTGGCAAATATGCCGCCACAGTATTGCAGCATCCTGCTAATAACTCACATGGATGGGGGTCCCTTGGCATGTGCAGACGTTCATTTGCTTTTCCTGAACTAGTCCATACTTTTCTTTTAGTGCTAAAAACTACAGGTTGATTCCACTGACATTTCCTAACAGATTGGTCAGATAAGATTATCACAATCATTTAGAGAGAAGGGGAAGTGAGACTAAATACCTTTAAAACTAAGTGACCTTTATGATGACCTTTATAAATAAGTAGATTAAGAACAGGCTGGATTTTAGACATCACAGGTCTCTAGAGTCTGTGCCCAAAGCTCATTCAATAGCACTGTGTCCTTTACATGTCTTTCTCTAGCCCCTCCATGGCTTCGGGTCTTCACAAAGTGGAGGACTGCACTACGACTAAAACTCTGTTTAACATTATCAGCATGGCATGTACCTTTATACCCTGTTAGAGGAGAATGCTTAACGAATGTATGCTTTTTTGTTTTGTTTTGTTTTTTAACAGGGGACTGCATCCAGGGGTGCTTCAGGGGTGCTTAACCACTGAGCTACATCCCCAGCTCTTTGTATTTTTTATTTAGAGACAGGGCCTTGCTAAGTTACAGGCTGGCTTTGAAATCCTAATCCTCCTGCCTCAGCCTCTCAAGCCACAGGGATTATAGGCATGTGCCACCACACCCAACTCTACATGGTCCTTTCTTGAGAAATTTTTAAAATTGGAGATCCTTTCATGATTTTGAATGCTCAATTTTGAAATTTTCATTTTTTTAGTCATTAGCAATATACAAATGGCACAAAGAAATAACTGGATCATTTCAAATATGGAGATTACTGTACAAAGAAAACTTATGATGTTTGTCATCTGGGTTATGTAAATGATGACCATGTGTCTATTATTAGCACAACTGAATTATCAATCAATATGCTAAAAATGCAAGAGGAGGGGAAATCAATCCAGTTAAGTTCTGCATGTTCTGGCAAACATGCTGTTTTCTAGGAGACCAAATAATCAGGAATTATCTTTCTTTGTATTGTTTTATTCATATTCTGTAGGAAATTAAAGATGTTATTTGGGAAAGCATTTAAAGGCCTCAGATTTTATACATATTGCCTAGTTTATTTCAGAGCATGATCTATTTAGACACATGGATATTTTGAATCTACTTCCTTTGTAGTAATAAAAAGTCAATTACTTTGTGCAAGTCCACCACGGAATGTTGATGTTCTCTGTAATAGCATGGCTTTTTCTGAATGCAGAAAAAAATAGTAGAGGCGTGAACCAACATGTTATCAGGGGCATTCTTTTCAGTAGCCCATAGAGGACACATGAAATTAAAAAGCTTCCTCCCAAGTCCTCCATCATCCGATACCAATACCCACTTTAACTCCTCATGGTCCCCATCCTTTCCTATAGTTCCACAATCCACTATTCCTGTGACTAAGTCAAACTTAGCTTCTAGATATATGACCACTGTTTTTTGAGTTATTGTCTCTCCCCCTGACAATACTTTTACTTTCTATTTTATGTACTGCTTGGAAATTTTGTGAGTATTGAGTTTTAGAATGAGAAAAATGAAAATATATTTTCATTTTGTGAAAATGAGATATTTGTGGCTGAACTTTTAATAACCAAATTACAGAAAAGATCAGTGGGAAAAGTCATGGGAAAAACTACTTCCTTATTCTGTTCCACCCCAATCTATGTATCTCTGGAGAGTGACAGAAAGGAGTAGGTATTTTTGACAGAGGAAATTTAATGTTGGGGTTTGGTTACATGATAGAGGAATTCAGAAGCCAAATATGAGCAATTAAGATAGAATGGTGATTAAAAATGGCAAAAAAGTCACATCCATTCTGCAGCTGAAGATAAAAGGGAGGAGTTGGTATTATCTGAGCCTAGAAACTGGAATAGTCCAGGATGTATTGGTCATTCAATCCCAGTCTGTTTCTTGATACTTGGGTTCAGAAATATTGTTTTGGTGAGATTGCTAAATATCTCACCAAATCATGGCAAGTATAGGTCTAGTCTGCAAACAAACTACATGTGGGGTAGTAAGAAATGCCCAGATATGAGTGAAGATTCAGAGTCCATAGCAGCTGCACCAAGACTTCCAAATAGAAAAAGACGTGTTTTTCCACCCTTAAACTCCAGTGATTTTTCACATGTCAAAGTCAATTTTAATCCAGATGTCACTGAAGTCTTCAAAATTCATCTTTGAGGGGTCAAGATGTATATTATGTAAAAGAACATGGAAAGAGTGAATATCTTAGGTCTTATGTCTGATAATGTAGAAACGAAGCCTGGTATGAGGACCCTTGTTGATGAGTTCTCTTAAAGGAGAGTGAGAGAATAGGGCAAAGCAAGGAAAACCTGAGCAAGAATATAGTCATAACTGGGTGCTAACTTTTCTGTGATTCCCTACAAAAGGGTTGGAACACAGTCCCACCTCAAGGCAGGGGCTATACCTTCACCCCTGTCCATCTGTCATTGGCTGAGATTTGTGCAAGAGTTATAGCAGCTCCCATTTGACTAACAGGAATGTCCAAGGAAGGGGCAAGTTGGGAGTCACCAGGCAACACTCACAGTAAGAGGCACATGCTTGCACTGCCCAGAGAGGGGATCTGGACAGGATTTTCAAAGCATCCAGAGAAGAGCTGGGGCAAACTGTCAAATAACTGGCAGCATCGGGACTGAAATCACAATAGTATAAAATCAAGGGAGATATAAAAACTTTGAGAATACATGAGGTGAGAGGAGTTTGGATAGCATTAAAATATTAGTAGTAAAATACATTAGAAAGGAAAGAGATTTCATTGAAAAGTCATTACTTACAGTAAAGAAAACATAATGATTTATTGAAAAAAGTTTTTCATGTTCTTCTTTTCTGCAAAGAAATTCTTTGCTGCCAAATTGTTTTACTTCTGAGTTTGCCTCTATCCAGCCAAAAATATAAATATCATCATAGATATCATTGCTCATGAGACCTGTAAGTAATTTTAAAGTCATAAATCTTAGTGTATTTGTTTCCCATATTGCTGATATATAGTAACTTGTGATTAAAAACAACACAAATTTATTATTTTGCAATTGAGGTCAAGGTCTGACACAGGTCATACTGGGCTGATGTCATGAAGTCTGGTTCTTTTGAAGGCTACATGGAAAAATTCATTTCCTCACTTAACCCAGCTCCTAGAGATCACATGCATTGGGTGATGGCCTCTTTCCTCCTTCAGTTAATAGCATAACATCTTTCTGATCTTTTATCTATTGTCAATCTTTTTCTCACACATACCACAGTTGGAAAAGGTGCTCTCTTAAGGACCCACAAGATGACACTGGGTTTACCTAGATAATCTAGGGCAATTCCCCTATTGGAGGTTGGCTGACTAGCAACCTCAATTACATCTTTAGTCGCAATTCCCTTTCACCCTGTTCACAAGTTTTGTTGGTGTCCTTGGGACTGGGGGCCCTTATTTAGCTTACTACTCAGAGGTAGTAGTGTCCAGCTATAACTGATATTCTCCAGATATTCAGACATAACTGAATTTAAAACAAACTTACTGGGTTTTTTTCAATTGCTTTCCCAACTGAAAATTTATTAAACATTCTAAAAATCTCAGAAAAGTGTCTAATGTTTGTAACCACTAACTTTTAAATTACAATCTCTCTGCTGCTACTCTTTACAAGAAGTGTGAATCAAATGTGCTTCTAAAAATTTCTGGATGTAAAATATGACGTGAACACTTTTTTCTTTCACATTACTTTCTCATTTATTTTGTAGCACATGCTTTAGGTGGGTATTATTTTTATTCTTAACATTCAGATAGAGAACTTGTGTTACGTTTTTAATTAATTTACCCAATAATTTATATTTTGGGAATTCTAATCTTTTTTTTTTACTAATTCTTGACTTTCCCTCCATTCTCCTTGTAACCTCTGTGATGCCATCAATAAGGCTATTTTGTTCAAGTTCTGTTTTGTTCCACTAGAAGATAAAGAATGAGGCTTTCATGCTGTTATTGTTACACCTTGTGTTTGCTGCTGTTCCCACCAGCACCTGGAACAAGCTCAGTTGCCTTTTTCTTTGCTACAACCTGATACTCAAAGATGGCAAACAAGCAAAAAGACTGAAGATGCTATTTGGTTGAAGAAATCAAGTAAGTAAAGATGCTTTCTCTGCACTGAAGATGAGCCAGGGAAACTGCTTTGTGGCACTGTCACTCATGAAACAAGAAGGGGAAGCCAATGGTCCACAGTTCAGCCTGACACGAGGACCCCTATTTTAACACCTAAACCAGAACCTGTTGAAGGTGTAAATGTAGGTATAGGAACATGCTCACATGTATGTGACTAGTGAAAGGTTTGTGGACTGAGAAACACTTTAAACAATTTTTATAAGATAAATGATTATGACCTAAATCTATCTATTCCATTATGGTGAACTATTTCCTAATCACTATTTCCTAAGGAGTCCTTAATAAGTATATCATTTAAAACTTGATAAGTCCTACTAGCCATTAGTTCACAAATATTTAACAAAGGCCTGGCATGAGAAGGAAGCAACTCAGTCCGTTCTCACTTTAATATGATTTCTAAGGAATGTCTCCCTTCTGTTACTCCAGGTTCTTGAGAAAATCAGAAGCCATGAAAGATACAGATATAGACTGATGTAACTATATATAGAAATTAAATGTACAGATCTGAGAGATGGAATTTACTAGGGAAAATGGTGCACATGATTATAGAGGTAGAGAAATCCCATGATAGGCTGTCTGAAAGCTGGAGACCCAGGGAAACTAGTAGTATGGTTTATTTAGTCCAAATTGGAAAGCCCTGGAACCAGCTAGATCAAAGGCATAGTAATCAGAGACCTGGGGAGCTGGTGGGCCAGTGCAAGTTCTGGAAATCAAGGCTGGACAACCTGAGGTTCTGAGGTTCCAGGGCAGGAGGAGAAGGAGTTTCCAATTCCAGAAGAGAGAAAATTCACCTTTCCTTTGCTTTGTTTTTCTAATCAGGTCCTCGGCAATTTGATGGAGCCTGTCTACAGGGTAAGGGAAATTCTTCCTTCCTAGTCCACTGATTCAAATGCTAAACACTTTCATGGACATACCCAGAAATAATGCTTTATTAAGCTTTACCAGCTATGTGGGTATCCCTTAATCCAGACAAGTTGACTCCTAAAATTAACAATCACATACGGCAATGAATTTTAGCAATGGCACCACCCCCCCAACACACATACAGGGAAACGAGAAAACTAGTCAGTTCTCCTCACTGGCTCCGAAATTCCTTTAAGTGTGAGATCATTAAAAAAAAAAAAAAAAAAAGTAAGCAATATTTTCACCGACTCAGCAAGAACATTTGCCAAGTTGATGACAATGACTGATACATTACAATTAGAACTTGCTCTGGGAACCTCATGCCTTTCTAGTCATCAGCCAAGGTATCACATCTCAGTCCACCCATTTGAGGATCCCTGAGTGTTATGGCTTGGATATGAGGTGTCCCCCAAAAGCTCATGTGTGAGATAATGTAAGAAGGTTCAGGAGAGAAATGATTGGGTTTTGGGAGTCTTAATCTAATTAGTGAATTAATGCCCTGATAGGGATTAACTCAGTGATAACCAGAGTCAGGTAGGGTGTGGCTGGAGGAGGTGGGGATTGGGGGGGTGGCTTTGGGATGTATATATAAATATATATTCATATCAGGCGAGTAAACTCTCTCTGCTTCCTGATGATGCAAGTTGTTTCCCTCTGTAACACTCTTCCACCATGATATTCTGCCTCACCTGGAGCCCAGAGGAATGGAACTGGCCTTCTATGGACTAAGACCTCTGAAACCAAGAGCTCTCAAATAAACTTTTCCTCTTCTATAATTTGCTGGTCAGATAATTTAGTCACAGCAACAATATAGCTGACTAAAACAGTGGGAAAAAGGGAAAAATGATGGGAGCTATCTATAATATGATCTATTCTTCTAAGGGCTTTAAACTAACAATTTGATGACTCATATTCTAATGGTAGGAGGCTCCTATTCCCTTTCTGATCTCACCTGCTACTGCTACTGCCTTATCCATGGCTCTCCAACCAGACTGGCTTCCTTGCTGTCTTTAAACAAGCTCCATCTCAGACTCTGAGCACTTCCTGTTCTGTTTTCCTGAAGTTCTGTCTCCCAAGATACCCACCCATGTCACTCCCTCTCCTTTTCCAGAACATTACTTAGATGCCCCCTCATGAGAAAGGTCCTTTCTGCCTGCCCTTCATAAAATTTCAATGCCACCTTTCATCTTAAATTCTGCATCCTTTTCTTGCTTTTTGTTTTCTTTCTAATATTTAGTATCTGAATTATTTGTCTTGCCCTGCTAGAATGTGAGATCTTGAAATCGTGAATGTTGTCTGATGATCCAGTGTTGTATTCCAGTGTGTAGAACACTCCCGGGCACTCCATAAATGTTTGTTAAAGGATTTCAATGATATCTAACCTAATTTCAGAATTCCAGTGGGCTTTAGTAGCACTAGACAGTGAATTCTTAAGACTAGGATCTGGGGTAGAATCTGAATCTCTCTCCACTTCCTTTCCTCTTGTACATGTGTGTTTTGGTTTGTTTTGCTTTTACTTTGTGACTCCATAGTATCTGGCAGAAGTAGTCATCTAAATGTTTGCTAAATTTAAAATTAGTTTAAAACTCTGGAAGGCATGAGAAAAATTAGAGGTAACTTTGGAGGAATCTATTATCATAAAGCAGCTCTGAGTCTGGGGCCTTTTTGTTTTTTATGTACTAATTTGTAAAATGAGATGCCTTATTTTTTATTACAGTGATTTTGCAGGGAGGAGATAATTGGGAAGAGGGTTAAGTTTTTCCTAATAAGAGAGAATTAACTACACTTTCTTGCATTTCAAATAGCTTCACTCTACTCAAAATAGAGAAAAATATGCCAAAAGGGAACCATAAATACTAAGAAAATACTATTTTTCTTCAGGAAGAAGCAAAGTACATGGGGGGACATTCTGGCCAAATGGTCAGTAGTTTAATTCAGCCAAAATCTTGATGATTTAAGCAGAAAAGATAGAGATGTTTTTAAAAATCATGCCCCAGAATAGCAAGCTTAAAGGTTGCTTGAGTTTCATTATAGCGGTTCACTGACCTTTCTGACTGCCTAAGGAAGGCTGTTGCCTGTTGGTTACCCTTCACATGGAAACAGCACTTGAAGCAGCACTTTGCATTCTCTCTCTGGTACGCTAGTTAAAGGTTTGTCAAATGTTGAACTGTCTTGCCCAATTTTGATCATATTCTACTTTTTACATTTTTTTCCACATTTCCTGTATACCAACATGATCTTATACATCAAAAATAAAAAAGCAAAAAAAAAAAAAATGTGGAAATTTCTTCAAAGAATTGTATGTAAGACAATAGTACTTGGGGGAAATGGTGGAATTTTTTTCTTATTTTTCTTCTTGATTTATCTCTTTTATTCTGGACACTGCAATCACACACATAAATCTAATCCATTGTTGTCATCTATTAGCAAGGAGAATATAAATTTTCCAGCTTCTTGAATGTATGGTTCAATGTGTGACCATATTGGACTTTTTCCTTGGGCATTTTCATCTGGTGCTTCTCTAAGATCTTTGAATTTCGAATTCTTACCTATTTTTTAATTTGTGGATTTCCACTGCTCAAATCAAATTTCATCTCCCTTGCCTGATTGAAGTATTAAGTAGTTGAGTAGCAAATCTGTAAAGACAAGGAACACCAGATTTTGAAAACCCAAATAGGTGAGGTTTACTAAGTCAGCTTTCCCTCCAGAAAATGACCCAACACAAAATAATGATGTAATGTTCTCAGTAAGGAAGCTTTGAAAGAAGCTGCATTAGCTTTCTGATTTTATCCAAATTTTCAGACTCAATGGCCAAGAATAATGCCCACGTTTTCTCAGAGAATTTGTGTCACAATTAGGAAAAGCAATTAAAGTGAATTTGGTAGAATTCAATCACAGGTACTAGAACATACAAACATAGGCAAAGCACCTTGATTCTCACTGATGAAAGAATTTGTGGAGATGGACTGGCTAATTTTTTGTGTGTGCATTTCCGTAATATTAAAGTGGGTAAAAGAGACAAACATGATCTCAACCAGACAATCCAGGTTAATTTCAACAGTGCTGTCATGTTGATAGAATGCACTCTTGATATGATGTGAAGGGCATGAAAGTTCACCTTCCTGGTCCTTCTTCCACTAACCTGTAACCCCTGTCTTACGTTAGAAAAACATAAGACGACCTCTAACTGCAACATTCAATGACATGCCTAAGCAATGTTCCTCAAACCAAGAGAAGCCCACGGAGACCAGATGACTAATAGTAATGTGGACTCCTGGATGGGATCCTTGGACAGAGAAAGGACATTAGGTGAAAACTAAGGCTTTCCAATGAAGAATGGACTTCACCATGAGAACAACAATAGTGCATCAATGATAATGAATAGTTATGACAATTGTAAAACACTATCACAAAATGCTAATCATGAGGGAGACTGGGTGTGGAGTACCTTGTTATGCTCTGTACTGTATTTGAAACTTTTCTATAAATCTAAAATTATGATTAAAATATAAAAATCCATCAAGTGTATTCATAAATTTTTTTTTTACAACATGCACTAATGAATAGTAAATAAAATTAAAATGGCAAAAATTGCTTTCTCAACTCACCCCTCCTGTCTTGTTCTTTTTTTCATGGTTTATGAGGTGAGTGGTTTGCTCCCCCATGCACTGCTCCCATGATGCCCCATCCTCATCAGTGGCCCCAAGTCCTGGATCCATCTGATTGTAGACTAAAAGCTGAAAATAAACTTTTAAACTGTAGGCCAAAATAGCCTTTTTTCTTTTTATAAGTCAAATGCTTCAGATAGTTCATCATATTAATGGAAAGCTATCTAAAACATCTGCCAAATAAGTTATTACTTTAAGGAATTTTAACTTGCAATTCTAGAATGCCCAATGGATTCTTTTTTGTATATTTCAATTTTATGTTGACATTTTCTGTCTTTTTCATCTTTTTGTCCTTATTTTCCTGATACATAATAACATAGTTGTTTTAAAGTTCTTGGGGACTAATGCCAATGTCTTAGACATATATTTGCTTCCTTTCCTCTTTGTTATCAATCATGTTGTTCTTTCTTTTTACATGTATGGTAATTTTAATTAGTTTATTTTGTATGTTGCATATAAAGTAACCATTGAAAATGAGTCGTTTTACTTGAAAATAACAATCCCACTAAAGATCTAGACAAATACATCTTGTGTTTTCTTTGACACATTGTGAAAGTTTTATCACCTTCTCAAGAAGGAAAAATGGGAAAAGAAAGGGAAGGAGAAAACCAAGAATCAGGGAGAAAAAGGAAAAGTTGAGGGGAACTCTGGGGGCTGTGGGGAGAGAGAATAAAATAAAATATCTGAAAACCACATCACTGAATGGTGCCCAAATGATTTTCATCTATAACTGTGCCAACTTCCTCACAAGTGGTAAAATTGTTCCTTAGAGAAAAGTTAAGACATTTAAATGTGTATTCATTAAATATAAAATTTTAAATTTCTATTTCATATTGTTCTACTTTTGTAGCACACAGCAAGGTAAATATTAGGCCAATTTTGTCAGGTATATGAATTAAAATTGTATCTTGACTCAATTTTGAACATTAATCAAATTTTAGCATTTGGTATCTAATCTCACATTTAATCCAAAAATAGTGTTAACACTCTGAAAGTAACTTCTTCTTGATGAGATAGTGGCCTTCTCAGATATAAATTATATTTAACCCTTTGGCAATCAGTTTTTCAAAATAACCAGGTAGAAATAAACAATATGTCCAAAGGTATATTTTGAAGTTGCACATTCTAGTCCATGGAGTCATATTTTGGGCTTGTGTGTCCTGAGTCCTAATATGTGCATTTGGAAAGATTTTCCCTATGTTCTTGCTAGCACCTACACATTTTTGAAGAGAAGAGTTTTTCATTATCTACTTCCTATGTTGCCTGAAATGAAAAACTGCTACCTTAACATAATAAGATCCAAGTTGACAGGAAATTTCAGTGTCTATTAATTACCAACTATGGACTCTAATCTGCTGTTATTTTCCTTCGTAGGGTTTACGTTTAAATGACAACTCTTTTCATACCACACTGTGCATGTGGTAGAAGAGAATTGACAAGATCACTTCATTTTGTCTGAAGTGGATGAATGAGGGAGATCCAGATCTCCATGGGAAAGCATCATGAGTAAACCTTCAGAACGAAGTAGTCTGGTTAAATCAAGTCCTAAGGTGTATGGATGAAATGCTGAGCAATGAAAGAAAGTAGCACAATCAGCCATACCACATAGCTTCATTGTGGAAAGGACAGCTTTCTGAAATCTTTTCCTTTATTCATGCATGTTCACACAGCTCAAAATTCACAACTAAGAAAGTTAGATAAAGGAAAACTTGAAGGGGTTAAGGCAGCAGTAAAAAGACTATTCAGCACATACTGTGCAAACTGTGAATTCCTTTATGCTATTTTGTGATTGAGACAATGAGATGTAAACTTTCTTAATGAACCCAACGCATATTTAGACAAAAAATAATTAAACTGTTGGTGTATGCTGCGGCTATAGAGCTCTTTGTTGACTCAGTAGTCTAAGATGAAAAATTCTGTACCATTGTTATGCTAGACGTAAGGAAAAGGAATAAATACACTGATACAGTAATAGTACCCACTGGTATAGTATTTCTAGTAATTCCAGGTCAATGTTTCTATAGTTATGATTGCAGTGAATTGTATCATGTCCCCCTCAAAAGATACAGTCTTACTCCTAGTTCTTGTCAGTGTGACTTTATGTTGAAATAGGCTATTTGCAGATGTAATCAAGTTAAGATGAGATCATTAAGGTGGGTCTTAATCCAACATGACTCACATCTTTATAAGAGAAGAGGTACAGATAGACATGCAGGAAGAATACCATGTGATGAGAGAGGCAGAGATTGGAGTGATGTGTCCACAAGCAAGAAATGCAAACATTCTGGCAACACCAGAAGCTAAAAGAAAGGCAAACGATGAATTCTCCCCTAAGGCACATAGGCAGAGCACATCCATGCCAAAACTGATTTCAGCATTCAAGCCTTCAGAACTGTGGGAAAATATATTTCTGTTGTTTTAAGTCTTTTGGTTTGTGTACCTTGTTAGACACATTAGGCAATGTGGAAACCAGACTAATGAACTCAAATCCAAAATAGAACACAAAGAAAATATAATATAATAATAAAAAGCATGAATGAGGTAGAAGAGGAAGAGAAAGAGGAGGAAGAGGGAGGAGGGAGTAACAGTGATCTGTGTTATGAGGTCAAGTGAACAAATATATGTGCAAATGGGCTCATGAAAGAGCAAAGAGGGAGGGATAGATCCTTAATCCTATCAAGGACTTCAGTTCTGGGTCAGTGTTGATGGCATAGTTTATGTTTTCTTATGGGCTGTATTTTCCTGCTTCATTTTGTAGTTCATATTGTTTTGATTGGATGGTAGACACTGTGGATTTTACTGTTAGGTAAAAATGTCCTTTTGTTTTCTCTAAGCATGCTTGAACTTTTTTTTTTTTTGGTCATAATTAAATTACTTGAAAATTACTTAGCTGTGCTATGTTTTGCTTTTAAAATTAAGGTTTTTTTAAGTGGGACCAGAATAGGGTTTAGTCTAAGAATCATCATTTGCCAGTCCTAAGCAGGAAACTGCTGTGTAATTTATTCAATGCTTAGTGAATCTAAGTGAATCTATAGTCTGGTGGAAATAGGCACAATAATTGACCCTACGTGAGCTATAGGCACTATGATTTCTAGTCCTCTTTGTAGACTCCTTCCCTGGCCTTATAAAGTTACCTTAGATCTTGTACCATGGGTACTCAGTTGACCACCAAATGAGTACCCTCTGAAAATCTTGAGATTACTCTTTTGAAAACCCTTTACTCTTACCTGAGAATCGAGGCTGCTTCAGTCTCTTTAGACTCACAATTCTAAGGTGTTAAGGCATTGATTTGTAGCAATCATAGGTTCAATTTGTTTTCATTTCCTGGTCACTTTGTGACAGGAATTACTGT
This sequence comes from Sciurus vulgaris, assembly GCF_902686455.1. Classification (NCBI taxonomy): domain Eukaryota; kingdom Metazoa; phylum Chordata; class Mammalia; order Rodentia; family Sciuridae; genus Sciurus; species Sciurus vulgaris. The sequence goes on from NC_136475.1 coordinate 65,270,082, forward strand.
CCTTTGTTGCCTCATGTTCAGTGACTACAAACCATTTTTCCACACTTTTTTGTTCTTTGTTATTCTGGCTGTTTCAAGTGGGATAGTAAATCTGATCCTTCTTACCTTATTTTGAAAAGGACTGGAATTCTCTCTCTTGCTTCTTTGTTGACTCTTTTCTGTTTAATAAATCAAAGGATCCATAAAACACAAAATAGAAAATGTTGGGCAGAATTTAAATGAAAAAAGCTAATGTTAAAAAGAAGGGTGGAAGGAATTACAGGATAGATAGGATCTTCACTGAAACTTGAGTTTTATTTCTGAGGAAGTCTGACCTATTGGAATTTCCAATTTGACCTATTGGCATTAGCCTGGGAAGAGAAGACCATGGATCATCATAATTTTTCCAAATCTGAAATAAACTAACACAAAGTAACAGGGAGAAATCATGCTTGTAAAAAATATCAGAGATATAAAATGTACCCACATTGTACATGAAAGCATCTTTAATAAATTCAATTCCGAAAGGCTGTATTCATGTTGTTTTCTTAGTTTTGCTTATTTTGATTTTCATATCTCCAAATCCAACTCGATCATGAAAGATTACTTTAAGTCCTACCTTTATAAGAAAGCCTTTCAAACAGCTCTAGACTTTTTTAAATTGTAGAATTTCTGACATGAAAACTAAGGTGGAGTGCCTTATGCTACTTATCATGCATTATCTGTGACAATAGAAAGCAACACCTTTCTCTGCATTCTTAGATGTTTGCATGCGTTTCTTTTCCTTACTTATTTTTCCTTTCAGTTCTTGGACCTACACTAATTTACTGGGTATCATAATAACAATTCCTTATTCATTACAAGCTACACAGTGCTACTCTTTAATTCAAGTTTTAAATTTTGATCTGTCTTCATAGATGAGGTTATAGTCAAGGGAAATGGACTTGTATTACTCCACCATTTTAAATATATACATTTTTAATAAAAACTGCCTGTAAAAGGCCAGTAATTTGTAAAAATCCAGAGTGAAGAAGACTTGTAAGAGAAATCTAATATAAAAGATTTTAAATAGATCCAATCACCAACAAAAAAGGAAAGAAACACAAGGGGATCATCAAATGTTCTCACCAGTCATAGGAAAGCAGCTGTGATATAAAACCAAGATTCAGGAACAAACTGAAATCTGAACTGAAGCAGAGATACTGGCAGAGTGTGAAGAAAGGCATAGAAAATTTTCTTAATCTCTCCAACTCTGAGTTCACTGGATGATTTCATGACAAGCATGTGACAGGATGAAGGTTTTCCTCCCAATATGAATATCCAATGGAGTCAGCATATTTGATTGAGAAGACACTCCTTTCCTCAGTGAATTGCCATAGGACCTGGTCATTAAGCTAGTGATCAATTATGTAAGTCAGTTTCTAATTTCCAGTCTTTTACATTTGGCTATCCTTGAAAATATGTATTTGCACGTCCTTAAGACTAGATTGCTAATTTCCACATAATAAAAACTCATGGTATTTCGATCTGGCTTTATTGAATCTGTAGTTCAGTTTTGGAGAATTGATATTACCCTAGTGATTTTCCAGTCCATGAACATGGTTTATCATTTCATTTACTTAAGTCTCTGTTTCTGTTTCACTATGATTTGTAATTTCCTGTGTAAATAAATGCTATGATTTAGACATTAGGAGCCCCCCAAAAGCTCAAGTGTGAGACAATGCAAGAAGGGTTAGAGGTGAAATGATTGGGTCATGAGTGTCTTAACCCAATCAGTGAATTAATCCCCTCATGGGGATTAACTGAGTGGTAACTGAAGGCAGGTAAGGGTGTGTGTGACTAAAGAAGGTAAGGTGTTGGGGGTTTACCTTTGGGGTATATCTTTTGTATCTGGCAAGTGGGGTCTCTTTCTGTTATCTGATCATCATGTGAGCTGCTTCCTTCCACCACTCTCTTCCACCATGATGTTCCTGCCTCACCTCAAGCCTGAAGGAATGGAACTGACTGTCTATGGACTGAGACATCTGAAACTGTGATCCCCAAATAAAATTTTCTTTCTCTAAAATTAGTTTCACAGCAGTGAAAAAGTTAACTAAAACAACACACATTTTATGAAATTATCAGAATCATTTTCAATTTTTATAATTTTCTCCTTAATATCATTACTATTTGTACATTCTTTTCCTTTGAATTATGCCAAACTTAAAAAAAAATCTTCTGTAACTCCAGAAAATTCCTATGACTTTTTCCATTTCATACTAAAACCCACCCCAACCAGGTATCGTATTTTTAAAAATTTCTATCATCATATAGTAGTATTTTTTCCTTAAACCTCATATAAATGGAATGAGACAATGTGTACTCTGTTGTTTTTGGCTTCTTCATTCAACATACCATTATTGAGAATCAATCATGTTTAATATGTAAGTATTTTTTTCTCTTTTCACTGATGAGTAATCTGTGGTTTGACTACTCTATAATTTTTAAATCCATTCTCTCACTGACATTTGGTTTACTTATAGCTTCTTATGATTAGAAATAGAGCACATCTGAGTATTCTTTTATAAGTTTTCCTGTAGACATATGTTTTCATTTAATTTTACTATCTCTGAGAAGGATAGGTGAGTCACAACAATTTCATGCTTATATTTATTAGAAGTTCACAATTTTCCAAAGTTATTTTCTATGTTACATTTTTATCGGAACTGTATGAGAGTACAAGGGGCTTCACATCCTTGTCAACACGTGGTATCATCAATCTTAAATTTGACCATTCTGGTGACTATGCAGTTTTACCTCATTGTGGTTTTATTTTGCATTGCCCTGATGACTGATTATTTTGATAAGATTATGGCCACTTATACATGATTTTTGTGAAGGTTATCCTCAAGAACATTTTTAAAGAGGTTTTGTCATTTTATTATTGTTCTTTATGTACTTTAGATACAAATCTTTTGTCAGGTACATGTAAGTATTTTTCTAGTCTGGCTCATGTTTTTCACTTCTTTAACATTGTGTTCTCCTTATTTTAACTTTTTATTTTGAAAAATATCTAGACTCATCAAAAGTTCCAAACAATGCACAGTCAAGTTCCATATATTCTTCATCTAATTCTCTCTAATAGTGACAACTTGCATAACCATAGGACAAAATAAAAACCTTTATAATAACATTGATAAAATTTATAAAGTTTATTCAGATCCCACTAGTTTGTGTGTGTGTGTGTGTGTGTGTGTGTGTGTGTGTGTGTGTGTGTGCACTTTAAAAATTATGCAATTTTATCACAAGTATAGATTCAGGAAACCACATCCACAATGAAGAGGTAAAATTGTTCCATACTTTAAGGTATAAGACATGGTACATATGTATTTTTGGCACTTAAATTGTTTCATCCATGAGTAATGCAAGAATTATAATTACACCCGCCTATCTCTCAGTTTTCTTCTTTGCCTTATTAATATCACTTTTGCATTTTGAGCGATTTCATATATCCAGCTAAGATATCCACATTAAAACACATGTTCTTGTTGTTCATTTATGCCAGTAAAAATATCAAAATGCAACTGCAGTTGTTATGATCATGATTTGGATCTTTAATATCCCCTGAAAAGATCATGTGCAGGAATGCTCAGAGGTGAGATGATTAGATTATGAGAGCTGCAAACCCATCAGTTGATCATTTCATTTAATGGATTTACGATTTTCACGGACTACTGGAGGGTAATTGTAGGCAGGTGAAGCATGGCTGAGGGGAATAGGTCATGGCAACATGGCCTGGACTCTATCTGTCCATGACCTCTTCCCACTTCTCTCTTCTTCTGTCTTCTCTCTTGTCTCTTGTCTCTTCTCTCCTCTCTCCTCTCTCTCTCTTCCCCTCTCCATCTTCCATTCCTGACCCTCATGAAATGAGAAGCTTTTCCTCCACCATACTCTTGTCATACCCTGCCATGATGTTCTGTCTCACTGGACAGAGCAAGATGTGAGACTGACCATGGATGGAACCTCTGAAACTGAGTCCCAACAATGTACAACTAACCAACACAGATATCAACCATTATTTATTCACTTAGCGCCTTTAGCTCTAATATTCAAAAATGTAGTGTATTTAAAGTGATCATAAGATAACAAAAACTTTTGTTTCTATATTACACACTGCAAAGTAGTATTCCTTTAAATAGGAGCATATTCTATTTAAAATAATGTATCAGAGTAACTATTAGAAGATGACCAATGGCACACAAAGTTTGGAAAAGAGCCAACAGAACAAAAGACTACCATTCATTTCTCATTACTTACCAATCATTTATTGGTCTGACAATGTAGCCTTGAAATAAAAAACCTTTCTTCCATGACACATGAATTAGGTCTTTAGTACCCATTTATGATCTACCTGAGGGACAGCAAGATGAGGGAGATATGAGTGGGGGAACCTTGAGGAATTAGCTCTCCACTAGCCCACATAGAGCAAAATAATCTTTTTCTGAGATGATCCCTAATTCATTCTAATGGCATAATGCCATCATCTGACTAAAGTGCTCATGATCTCTCAAATTATTTTTTTGATGATGGTAGAACCTCTTTTCCTGGAGATCAAGACCTATTTTATAAGGTCAGCATACCTTAATGCAACTTTAGGGATATTGAACCGAACCCGAGAAAACCAAACTATTTGTCCCAACTTGAGAACTTCTTTAAACTCCAAAAATCTAGGACTAAGTTCTATTCCTTTGTTCTTTCTGTGCCATTCCAGGTGGAATAAAGAAATGGTTTTCAATCACTCTTCTCTGCCTGTGGAAAAGGCCAGAGGACCCCTTGTGCCCATGTTCAAACCTGTAGTTGAACTTATCTTGACCAGTCCATGAGCCTGGTGATGGAAGTTCTTATTCCAGCCTTGTTACTCTCTTTTTGATATTTCAGAATGCATGTTCACTTCCTTCCAAATTTTCAAAATCTTCTTCAAATCTTCATTCCATGGTAAAACCCAGACCCAAGACATTTTTTGTTTTTGATGTTGAGCAGGCAAAAATAATTCTTTTGGCTAATACATATACAAACAAAAAGTTAGTCTTTGAACTATTTTTCAAAAATTCTACCTTCCTTTTCTACTTGTGTAGTACATTATACTTTAAATGTGTTCTATAAGTTATTAATAGAGGAAAAATAGTGATTTTTTCTTTTCTAAAAAATACGTTTATCAAATCTTAATTTGTTAGGATACCATAAATAATTAATTTTGAGATAGACACAGGCTTTTGGATTCTTGTGGGTTGTTTGTTGTTGCTGTTGTTGATTTTGTACCAAGGATTTAACCCAGGAGTGCTTGACCACTGAGCCAAACCCCCCAATCCTTATTATTATTATTATTATTATTATTATTTAAAACATTAGTTGTAGATGGATTCCTTTATTTTGTTTATTTATTTTTATGTGGTACTGAGGATTGAACCCAGTGCCTCACATATGCCAGGCAAGCACTCCGCCACCGAGCCACAACCCCAGTCCTCCTTATTATTTTTTATTTTGAGACAGGGTCTTGCTAAGGCTGGCCTCAAACTTGGGATCCTCCTGTATCAGACTCCCAAACTGCTGAGATTACAGGCAAGCACCACTGCACCCTATGGTCATTTTGTTTGGAGAAGATAAATGAGCTTACCCAGATGAACATTTCACAATTCATACGTGATTCTAACATGTCAATAAGAAGGCTGGTATTTTGAGACTGAAATTACATTAATGAATGTACCTTCATGTTAGAGGAGTTCCCTCCTTGTTTCCTGAGACTTTCAGAGAAATCCCTCTTGGTTTTCCTGAGACTTTCAGAGAAATCCCAAATCCATTATGCTTCACCCTGAAGGAGTGCCTGTCTCCAAGGGACTTTATTATGATAAATACTTGAAAATGGGTCTAACAAATAAAATAAATGTATGTTGATGACAGATCACACCCAGCAGGTAGCTCAGAATGACACCAAAGGAAACCCTGAAGAACAAGGAATTATAGACAGACTTGCCCTCTCTTGATTCACAGATTCCTTAAAACCTAGCTCTTATAAACTATTTCATAGTCACCCATTTTTTAAAGATTGTTAATTGAGAAAAATTTTCACATTTTTTTTTTTCTTTTTTGTGGTGCTGGGAATCGAACCCATGACCTTGTGCTTGCAAGGCAAGCACTTTACCAACTGAGCTATCTCCCCAGCAAATTTTCACATTTTTTTCAGCATGATCCCCTATTCAAAACCTAATATTAAAAAACTAAAAACCTTTGTTTGGGAATGGGAAATTTCAGAAACCCAAATTCTTCTCAGCTGAATAGCATTAATTTGTTGGTCTCTTCTTAAAGACCCAGAATAGGTGGTTAAAACTCAATGTGAAAAATAAAATCTTTTCTGGAGGAAATCACTTTTTATTGTTCTAATTTCTTCTGTGTATTCATCGTTATTTAATGTGCACCTTCCATGCAAACCTTCTTGAATATCACCTATGATTCTTCTCTGTGAAATTTTATTGATAAACAACAGATGCTGAGTGGGCAATTGTAAGGATCTGAAGTCACAGGAAGGCAGTGCTTTCTAAGTACACGTTTGCAACCAGAGTGTCAGTTACACTCCCCATTTTCCAGATTCATGACCTATGGAAGACACCCTAGGGCCCTGCTTTCCTAGGAGTTCTTTTAGGGTGAGTATTACCTTCTGTGTCATTTCAATCTGAGTCACTTGATTACCTTTTTTTCTTTTGAATAGTATTATGTTCTTTTGTGGGATAACATTTTAAAATTTATTTTCTAACATCTGCCTTCTCTTGTACATATTTGAGGGCATTTTTGATTCCTGTAACACCTACAGCTCTTTTGCCAATGGCAGGTGCTCTCTGAATGTTTATGGAGCAAGGAAGTGGGATTTAAAGTCTAAGATTGTGTTTGAATATAGTGGCAGCAAAATTTAGCTGCATAACACTGGGCAAATGAATCCAGTTCCTTGTTCTTCAGTGCCTATGAGGATAGTGATACTGAAGTTGGGCAGGTGGTATGAAGATCATAAATAATTTTTATATAACACCTAATGTTGTGGTTTAGCTGAGGTTTCCCCCTAAATTTTATGTGTAAGGTAATAAAGAAAGTTCAGAGGTAAAAGGATTGAATTATGACAGCCTTAACCTAATCACTGCGTTAATCCCTTGATAGGGATTAACTGGGTGATGACTAGCCAAGTAGGGTGTGGCTGGAGGAGGTGGGTCATTGCGGGAATGCTTTGGGAGTATATATTTTGTCCTTGGTGAGAGGAACTGTCTCTCTCTCGCTTCCTGATGCAATATCCTGAGCCACTTTCCTTCACCACTCTCTTCTGCAAGATCTTCTGCTTCACCTTAGGCCCCAAAGAATGGAGTTGGCCATCTATTGATTGAGATATCTGAAAACATGAACCCCCAAATCAACTTTTCCTCCTCTAATTGTTCTTTTCAGGTCTTTTGGTCACAGCAGCAAGAGAGCTGACTAAAACAGACATATAGTAACTCTGAAATGCCAGTTGTTTTATTTTTAAAGGCTATCGTTAAGGTCATTGATGAGTTGCCTTATTGAACCTAACTTGGCTTAGTAAATACTCACTTGAAGTGTCTTCAGTTTTAGATTTGAGAGGTTTCTGAGAATAATTCCTTTATGATTTAGTTAACTTCATTTGTGCAAAAGAAAAAATGGTGCATGGTGAAATTCTAGAAAAAATTTAATTCCATGAAGCCTTAGAAATACTTCAAAGGAACTAAGCAATACACAGCCATGTATAGTGTCACCATTTGCTCCCTTGTGTTAAACAATATATTGGTCAAAAATAACACCTGACAAATTCTCAAAGACAAGCCACCTTTTATTTTAAAATAGGAATCAGTGAGGAATATCAAACACAATGTCGATTCTAATGTTCTGATTTATGGTTATGTTACCCTGAAGTAGGAGCTAAAGTTTAAGCTTGCTAATTCAGTGTGCTAAACTGTATTAAACTGTTTTAACACCAATTATATCCCAGACAGTTTTATCAAAATAACTTTCAAGCAAATTTTCAATTGTGCACTAACACTAGCCATTAATGAATATAACTGAAATATAGAATCAGTTAAGCAGTGCTAATATGTTATTTGCTAAAGTGATAGATGATGAATCTGTATTACATTAGACTTTCAACCCAATTGGTAGAGACAGTGCTATGCATTATAATTAGACCTCCCAACTTATCCAGATATACCTGAAATCTTAGGTCATCTGAAGCTTTGATAAGTTTATCATTTTATACCATTATCAGTACATCACATTATAACACATATAGCGTGGGCACAGAGCTCCACCACTGCTCTGAGATTGTCCTGACATTGAGATATCAATCCACTCCTGCTGAATTTAACTATTTTGAGGTGATTCAGAGAAAATTCAAATCCAACTGTTGACCTCTGTGGTACATTCTAACTTCATATGCTAACTTGTGTAAGTTGGCAAAACAGAAACAACCTTTCCATCCTGAATGTTCTATAAATTATATGATTTGTGTCATACAGAGGAACTTTTCAGGGTGTGCTTGCTATCTAAATTTAAATTTAGTTCTACAGCTCCAGCAAAAAACATTCAGTATTCAAGTTTCTTTCGGCTCTCACAAGGCCTCTCAAACCAAGTGCAATTTGTTCTTGGATTGGGAAAGGGGCTCCATTTTACAAGAATTGCCATATCCTCCTCCTCCTGTTGCTTCATTCACACAACATCTGTTAGCAACAGTATATGTTGGGATTTTTGTTATCAGAACATAATAAACAACATCATTCTTTTGTAAACCCCAGGAAGTGGTGCGAGAGTTTCATTCCCTTCAGTGTGAGGATAGACGGGTGGGAGGTGTGGAAGGGTCTTCTACAGCTATGGGTCATTGCCAGTGAGTGCACTGGGCCACCTTCTAGGAAGGTAGACACTCATAACTGTGAACTTAGAAACAAGCACCACAAGAACAAGCTTTATATGACCTGGCTAAGAGAGAGGAGCACTGAGGGGGAAACAGAAAAGTCAGATTTCAGCTGGGACATCAAATTCAATGGGACTTCAAAGTAACTGGTTTTCTAAATGAGATGATTTGTAGGAAGAAGGGGTAAATTATATGTCCAAACTGCAGTAGTGATAGAACAACAAAGACGGAGAGGCAAGACAGGGTGAGGGTGGTCCTGTCAACACAGCAGGGCACTCAGGCAAGGTGTATATATCCAACAATGGTGGATAAATAAGGTAGGGATGGAGGTTACTGATGAATTCAGAGTAGCATATGAGGAGGTCAAAACTAACATTTACTTGAAAATAATATGAATATGAAATGTTATCACATAAATGACTTCCTAGAATAAAATAATGCAGAGGTTAAAAATGCAATTAAGAAGAGGATAATACCAAATTTGAAGTGAATGTCACTTAAGCAGTACTGCAGAGGAACATGCTACCATGAAATACAGCAGGATTAAAGACTTGAAAATGAACTCTCTTTAGCTAAAGGACGACAGATTAGGATACATGGATTTTAATACTAGTCAGGAACCTAACAATGTGAATAGAGGCAAGCCAATTTAATGCCTTTTAATTGAAAAACATTTTTATATTAGTCTAACAATATCTACTATTTTGATTAACTGAATAATATTAACTGAACATCCAGATCAGAATTCTCAGGTTGGGTAATATATGTGGAATATTCATGGGAACAAGGAAAATAAAGGATCAAAATAGACTGAACTTACTGAGCATGGTGGTGCATATAATCCCAGTGATGTGGGAATAGACTTGGCAACTTATTGAGACCCTATCTCTAAATAGGAAGTAAAAGGGACTGGGGATGTGACTCAGTGGTAGAGTGCTCAGTGATGGAGAAAGAAAAGGATAGTGAGCTTGTCAAATTGTTGTGAGTTTACAATAGGTCATTTATCTCTCTGAGCTTTTATCTCCTAGCTGTAAAACAGGCATAGTATGATTCTTTATAGAGTTGTTTTGTAATTAAATCAGTTAATGCATTTAGAACACTCAGCTCTATGCCTGAAACCTAATAAACATTAAATAAATATCAATATTCTCATTTATTAGTGTGCATTTAATAGTAAAAGTAGAAACAAACAGTATGACTGCCTTATATTTTAACCTATTGAATTCTTTCACTCTTTTAATCTGAATTGAACTAATTCAATTTTTTTTGTAAAAAAGAAAAAGTCACATTAAATGAGGTAGTGAAAGTCTGCCTGCTATATACTCATATTTAAAAATTCATATTTTCCAGTCAACTACTAGATATACAACATTTGTGACTTTTTGTATGAAAAAGTTTTTAGTCAAGTCAGTTAATTGAATCAACTCATACTTGTTTTATCTAATTTTAATAAAATGATAGTGATCAAGAAAAAATTTTACTTTTATAAGCATCTCACTTCCATGTATTGTCACTACCCCACACTCATTTCTAAGGAACTATGAAATTAAAACAGGAATATTATAAAGCCGAAAGGATTACTTAACAACACTTTGACACTCAGATTATTTATATATTTATTTATCCTCATTTTAAATCATTTTCTATCTATTTAGTCTTTTTTATCTCTTTTTCCCCGAATCATTGTGTTGAGGAGAATTAACTTTCTATTTCTCTCACCAACAGGATCAGATTGAGGTACAGGGGCTTCTACAGGTCCTGTAAAGTACTCTGGCTAAGGTCACATCTCACACATGCATTGATTTCACTGAACTAGCAAGAAGTCTGTCCAAATATCTCTCCTGCCTCTCTCAAAATTTCAAGAACTCAGGGGAGGCTGTGGGAACACAGTTGTCCACACTGAGTTGGGGACACAATCCTCAAAATCAAGAGAGTTGATCATGCTTGGTTTGCTGTGAGGATCTGACACGGCCCATCCTGGTGACAGCAAGTCTTGACCTCACTTCATAGAAAACTACCGCATCCTCCACGGGGCAGTTTGTTTACATTTCTTTCAGATGTCCCCACTCAGGTGAAGAATGAAAAGCTGTCAGAGCCCAGCTTATCGCTCACCCATCTGCCAATGACTTCTATTGGGGAAGAATTTGTTGAATCTTCTTCTCCACTTGTTTTTCTTCACACCCCAGCTATCAGGAGTCCATGCGACTGAGAGCACAGGTTTAGAAACTTAAAGAACCAATCAGTTTGAATCTATCCCAGTGGTTGATTCTAGATTTTATTTCTTGTGCTATGGGAGTCCTGTTAAGGAAGTCTGATCCTAAAGCTTTCTCTCAGCAAAGGAAACTATCAGTAATGTGAAGAGAGAGCCTACAGAGTGGGAGAATATCTTTGCCACTCATACTTCAGATAGAGCGCTAATTTCCAGAATCTATAAAAAACTCAAAAAACTCTACACCAAGAATACAAATAATCCAATCAACAAATGGGCTAAGGAAATGAACAGACACTTCACAGAAGAAGATGTACAAGCAATCAACAGATATATGAAAAAATGTTCAACATCTCTAGTAATAAGAGAAATGCAAATCAAAACTACACTAAAATTTCATCTCACCCCAATTAGAATGCCAATTATCAAGAACACAAGCAACAATAGGTGTTTGCAAGGATGTGGGGAGAAAGGTACACTCATACATTGCTGGTGGGGTTGCAAATTAGTGCAGCCACTCTGGAAAGCAGTATGGAGATTCCTCAGAAAGCTTGGAATGGAACCACCATTTGACCCAGCTATCCCACTCCTTGGCCTGTACCCAAAGGACTTAAAATCAGCATACTACAGAGATACAGCCACATCAATGTTCATAGCTGCTCAATTCACAATAGCCAGACTGTGGAACCAACCTAGATGTCCCTCAATTGATGAATGGATAAAGAAACTGTGGCATATATATACAATGGAATATTACTCTGCCATGAAGAATGATAAAATTATGGCATTTGCAGGCAAATGGATGAAATTGGAGGATATCATGCTAAGTGAGATAAGCCAATCTCAAGAAACTAAAGGACAAATGATCTCGCTGATAAGCGGATGAGGACATATAAGGGGGGGTAGGAGGGGTTAGCGTTAGGGGTAGGGTTAGGTTTAGGGTTAGGGATAGGAGGGTGGTAAGAATGGAGAAAGGAAGGACTGTATAGAGGGAAAAGAGGGGTTGGAGGGGTGCGGGGGAAGGGAAAAATAACAGAATGAATCAAACAATATTGCCCTATGTAAATTTTTGATTTTCAATTTTAATAAAAAAAAGAGATGCAATGATTTATATGAAAGTTAAAAAAAAAAAAAACCAATCAGATCTCAAGCTATACTATTTAGTTGCTGTAAAAAATGTGTCTTGAAAATGTCTAACTCATGGAGTTATTGTATATATTGAATTTGAATAGATAGGTATATTCAATATATAAGATTCTATAAGATATATAATATATGATTATATATATATTAGCACAATACTTTGCACACAGAAAATAACATTCATAATGAGGATGATGAGGAGGATGAGGACATTTGATTTGTAATAAGAACTCTAGACATATGATATATTTTGGAATAGGTAAACCATAATAAAGTCAGTGTAAGTGTGTGTGTGTGTATACAAATATATACATATACATATATATATGGCTATACTAATTCATGATTTCAAATATTCAAATAGTACAAGGATTAACAAATAGTTTCTTTTTTTAAAGCAACTTACTTTATTTTTGGTACTTTAAAAATCCATGTGAGATAAACATGGATGTTTACCAAGAACTACACAAAATTTAATTCTTTTCATAATATTATGTATTATATAAACATTTCCCTTATAGAATTATACACATAAAAGGTAACTATTTTAATGACTGCATTATTGACCACTACATGACTACAAGAACTATTGCCTATTTCTCCAATGTTATTTGAATATAACTTATGTTGTAGTGAAAATCCTTATATATAATTTATAAACTTGGTTTTATTTATGTATTCAGTTGTTTATTTTTAGTTTCTATTGGTACATATTAATTATACAGAATAGTGGTTCATTGGGGCTTATTCTACATGCACATAACATAATCTGATCAGTTTCACTCCCAGTATCTCCCCTTGCTCTTTCCTCCTCCCTCCACCTGATCCCCTTCCACTATTCTAATGACCTCCCTTCTATTTTTATAAGAATCACTTTTTTTTTTCTCCCTAGCTTCCACATGTGAGAGAAAACATACGACACTTGTCTTTCTGAGTTTGGCTTATTTTGCTTAGCATAATGCTCTCCAGTTCTGTCCAAGCAAATATTTTCTTAAAAGGTCAGATATTAAATAATTTTGACTTTGGAAACCATACAGTCTCTGTAGCCAAGTACTCACATAAAAAGCAGCACAAAGGCATTCATGGAGAATACCCAGTGGATGTGTGTGGCCCTGCTCCAGGAAGACTTACTTTATGAAACTCGGCAGCCAGCACATGTTTGATATTCCTGATATACACTATCATACAGTTATTTGGTACTTTCAAAGTAAGGCAAATCTTATGAATTTGACATCAAGTATCTGGCCTCTTCTTTTGTACTGTATCATTATTTAATTACAGATAAGTGAAGCATTAATTCTACTTGTACATGCCTTCTTTTGTTTACATCTTAATTTATTTGACAGATACTTATAAAATAACAGTCAAGTCCCAGACACAAGACTTCATGCCAAGACAACAAACAATAAAGGATAACCCCTTTCCAAATTGGACATGAGCAAACGAAGATGTATCCTCTTCATGGTATGTCTGTGTTCAAGTGCGAGGAGAGCAGGATTAACATTATGAATCCATAAAGGAATAAGGGGCTTTCAGAGGCCATGGCTGTGGAAATTGCAATAATTGTCACATTATTTGGCAGGTCTCCCCACCTCAGGAGAAAGAATCTATTTCTCCAGCCTTTGAATCAGTCCTTGGCTATGGGATTTGCTCTAAGGAGAGCACATTGACAACTCTGATGTCAGCAGAGGTTGAAATCTTAAACCTTGGGGCTTGAACTTTCTTTCAGCCTTTTGGGATCCAGAGACCATCATGAGAAAAGTTCAGGCCAGACTACTGGCAGATAAGAGTTCGTGTGGAGTAGAAATGAGATATCACAGCCAAGACTCCCTGGATTAACCCAACTGCTAACAACAGATGATAGAATGAGACTATCCTAAACCATCCAGCATCAGCTGAGATTCCTGTTAATCGTAAATATCAGACAGGCTGGCACAGGTCAGATGAACCATCCAAATAACCTACAGAAACATGAAAACTAATAATGGCTTTCACTTTAAGTCATTAGGTTTTGCCATGGCTCTTACTGCATCTAAAGCTAACAAATAATAGATACTCTTCTCTCACTTGGAACACATATGAATACATTGGCAGGGCCACACATATGTGTGTACATGTGTGTGAGGTGTACACATTTATATAACAAGCACACTCACAGTCTGCTATGATTTTATAACTCTTTAGTGAATACCCCAGTTATATTATTACATTGGGATGTTTTATAAAGGATGCCAATTAATTTAAGATTATATTGACATCCTTTAATTGACATTCTTTAGTTACTGAGAGAAGATCTGTTTTAAAGGAAAGGTGGGGGGGGGGGAATGAAGAAACAGGCACTGCAATGAACTTTTGCCCAAAATTAAAATGTGTAACATTTAAAAATATGCCATGTACCATATGCCACCTTGGCTTCGACTACTACAGTAATTCATAACGTTTTGAGATGCCAGCAAAATTTAGTAGTCTGTACAATATGGTCTTCACTTCACTGGCATTTGTCGTTGCTTTATATTATAACTGTTAGTAGAGGGATGAAATTTCTGACCATTTTGAGGGTTATTAATTCCTATAGTTCATTTAGTAACAATTCCTATGGTAAGGATTAATACAGCTCAAGGGCCTGTAGCAGATAATGTTCCCATAAGACTTGAACAACTAACTCTCCCTTTACCCAGAAGCAGAAAAAGGCAGGAGAAGCATCGGACCTAGTTTCACCTTGCAATAAATGCTAAATCTGGAGTTCTTGAATATCCAAATAAAAAATCTACCCTAGAATCAGAGACTAAAGAAAGGAAGTGCTCATTTGCATGATAAAGTCAGCCAGCGTCTAGGAGCCTGCTCTTTCCTCTGTTCCCTCATCCCATTTTCAAAATGGAGCCTCCTTTCTTTAGTTCCTCCACCGATGAGCCCAGATTATCCCAAGACAGTGGCCTACAGAAAGACTAGTCATTTTCTGTGACTCTCTGATTTTATTTTATTTTTTTGTACTTGAAAAGGTAGTATATTTGAGTCACTGAAAAGAAGACGTAAATAGTTTACAATAATAGAATGCTTCTCCTCAGCTTCCTGTCATTTCTGTAAAAACACAAATATCCAAATGAACCTAACAGAACCATGACCCTATTTCTGCTTTGCAAACTGGTAGAATTTCAGAATGTGAAAAAACCACAATTTTATAAGTGTTTTTTTTCCTTGAGTGACCATTGTTATCAGTTATACAACTTAGTAACTTAAGACACTTAAAATTATCATTGCTTAAGATTAGTGAGTTGGATGGTGGTAGGGTGGACTTTTTGGGTTTCACCTAGACTCATGCCAATGCATTTGGTTGGTGGGTCAGCTTATTTAGATGGTCAAAGATACTCTCACTTACATTTTATTATTCTGTACTGGCTTCCTTGTATATGAACTTCAGGGCCTTATTTCAAGTAGACAAGGTAGGAGGCTGCAAGTTCTCTTAAAACCTATGCTCTGGAATTTATATCATGTTACACATGTCAGATTATTCTAGTGGCTAAAATGAAAGATGGACAAACCCAGATATAAGACAGAAGGCTCCATCTTTGGATGGGAGAAATGACAAAGGGTAATAGCAAGGGGACATGCATATTTGAATGGGAGGAATTTTTGATCATTAAAGAACCCACAAATACCAACTTTATAGCATAACCACTTAATAAACACTGCTTATATTGTAGTGAAAATTAATAACGCCACCCTGGGTTATGTTTGCTATCATTCCAGAATGGTTAAGCACAGCATTTATCAACTGATGTTCCTGGGAGTATAATTTTTCTGAAAAGCCACAAGAATTGTTCTTTGCCTCATTGAGGTTAAGATAAGTCACATATTATATTCCACTTCAATATTATGAACCTTGGTACAATAAAGGTTGTACATTAAGGGCTGGAAAAGAGAAACTATTGAGCAGTTTTGCTTAGTATTTAGCCACTACCCTTAATGTACTCTGACCTAAAAGATTATTCTCATTTGAAAAATGATAGGATGGATGAACCGGAAATTCTAACAGAACTGGACAAGGAGTTTAACAGGTACAATTATTATTATCACTCTTGTCTGTAATGGAAAAAAATCAAATATCAATAACTATAGGTATAATTATAAATAAATTATTGAAGGTATCCATTTCCTACTCTGTTTCCTAACAGAATACAAACATCTTCTCCTTGTTTTCATTTCCTCCTCTGTTTATAATATTTGAATAAGGTGGCTGAAGAAGATCCAGTGAATTAAAATACCTTGCTATTCCAATATCTCTGAAACCAACTCTGAGGCAGCACATAGAACAATTAGTTGGATCAAATTATTCTCAAGTGTTTAAAGACTCTATCTCTATAGGGAGGAGACATGTCTTGTTCAAACATGTTAGCAATAGGCTCCTCTATAATGTTTATATCCACATAAATTATGAATATTTATAAGTCCTCAAAACCAGAAATTTTCTCAAATGAGCTTTCAAAGAACTCTCACAGTTAGCTATCATTTCCTTTTGTACACAAGAAGTAAGTGTGAGTTCAGCAATGGAGTAACTACTGGGGCAATTGGCATCCATAATACTACTTAGACATAACACACATTGATGATTGTTCAGGCATCCATAAATTTAACAAATGAATACATATGGTCACATGTAGCATTTGGTTGCCTATGTAGGGCTTGAAATAATATTGTGGGACTATGTAGCTAGAAATTTTATAATACAAACTGGATTTTCTTAATTGGACAGAAAATATCTTTTGGAGAAAACTCAAAAATTGCCTCCAGTAATTTTCATCGATTTGAGGTCTTTTTTAAAACAGCTTCACAGTTTAAGATTTCACTTTCCTATTAAACAAAATAGGAAGTGGAAATACATATTCCCTACTAAGGGGATTTGAATTTAGAGACAAGGTGAAATGAAGTCTGTCATCCCTTAGCAATATCACAAGATCCCTATTGCAATTATAATGTCATTGAAGGGTTCCAAAGTAGAAAGACACCAATTAATCTCTAGATGTGTTTAGGTCATATTCATTATCTTCTGTGCTTTCTACATTAATGATATGTTGTCTCTAAACAACAACAAAATCTTATAAAACATTATACACATTATAAAACAATATAAGGATATCAGTTTAGCCTGGTGATACAATACAGGTTTAGTTTCAGAGCTAATATTTTCCACTGGAGAAGTGTATTTTCGGGAAGCTTAAATGGGAAGATTGCAGTAAACTTCTGCTATATTTTATACTCAAGACTAAGAGAGAGAGGAAAGTAAATTACATGTCTGATCATTGTGGAGTAACTGGGCCTATCCTCCCCCATCTTCAAAACACTGGGAAAATATATAAAACAGTAATTTTTAGACATGACACACAATTCAGCACAGTACTATAAGAGGAGAAAGAAGGGAAAGTTGTAAGGTGAGCCATTGGTGGTACCAACTTACTCTTTCAGGTGAGTTTCTTGGCCACAGAACAGAGAGGAAAAAGTTAAAAATTAGTGGAGTCACAGGAACCTCAATGCAGCAGAGCATACAGGCGTGAGAGCAGAGTGGGTGAGTGCTATGCACTAGAGAAGTCTGGAGTGCTGCAGACTCCCCTCCTGTCTTCAGCTAAGTGCTGAGTAGCCATAGAGAATGAGAAAAAGTGCCACTTGATAGAAGCAGGTAAAACAATCTCTGGGGCCACAGAAGCCTATGGATAGTTAATATCCTCACAGGTTCACCTGTGAAACCTTGCTATACCTAGGGCTGCAGGTAAGGTAAACACATTATCTTTGCTGATATTCTTCCCCATAATTCTCGGCAAGAATCAATAAAAATCCTAAGCATTACATGTTAAACATCAGGAAAGTGGCACACTGGAGAGAAGGTGGTAGACTAGCTGGAGACCTATGGTAAAATTGCCTAAGATTTGGTAAAATTGCCTAAGATTTTTTTGTTTTTTGTTTTTGCTTTCAGGGTTTTGTAGGTTTTTTTTCCTTATAGCTCTTGGGTTGCATGCTTGGGAAGCCATAACCTTGGAAACACCAGTGGGCACTGACAAAACAAAGTCCCAACATAAGTTAAAAAATCAGGAAAGGGGCAGTCTAGTTAGACAAATAAAATCTGCTGCATTGCAGCTGAAAGCGATAGAAAAACTGTACTCCCCAAATCCTAAACAGTGATGGTTAAAGGAGATTCTAAACTTCCAGCCTTGTCAGGCTACAAGGACAAGCCACAACCATTTCCTGGGATGCCCTCAGAGGAGGCTGAGGAGGGAGCTAGAGGTTTATCCTCCAGGAGCAGCAAATGAGTCCCCTTCCATGGTGTCAGTGGAGACCAGGGAGCCTGGACATACTCAGTGTGTTGATAGGGAGGCATCCCACCAGCTACCTGCTGGGTGTTGTAAGAGGAGATCTAGTGGAGATTCAGAGTTTTCTCTGCCATCTAGAGGTAATGACCCTACAGTGTCAGCAAAGGTCATGTGGGTACAGGCTTAGTAGGGAATGTGTATTTCTACTTCGTTTTCCATATAACAGGAGTGGGAGAGCCTCTCCTTCCCTTGCTGGAGTGGTGTCCAAGGAAGCACTTGGGATGCAACATAGCAAGAAACTCTCAAAAGAAAAAAAAAAAAAAAAAAAAAAATGCAGCATGAAGCAGGCTGTGGAAGGAAGGCATCCAGAGTACTCAGGCATCACAGGGAAGAAAGGTGTAATGTACCTGAGCCACCCGGCTGTAGTGTAGAATCCCCCATCAAAATTTAGAAATGACCACTCAGACCTTCAGAAAGTAGTAATAATCTGAGTCTATTTTAATTTTTTTCTTGGAACTTCTAGTGAATAAAAAGGCAAACCTCAGACTTCCATCAGTTTCAGTATTCTCCATGTAGACCATCTGTCTAATTTGAGGTTATAGAAAAAAAACTTGGTCTGACAAAAAGAAAGAGTGACCAATATGTATCATAATATACTCGGCCAAATTGATATGTGGTTATAGTGTCGAGGTTTTTGTTTTCATGCTTTTTAAATTGATTTTTTTAGCAAAAGTAAAAGAGATATCACTTCTACAAATATTTTGAAAAGTATAAAAACCTTAAGTAATACATTATTTCTCACTTCGCTATATCAGATTTGATGTCAGAATCGCTTTTTATTATGTACTTCTAGGTCTTGTCATCTCCCTTCTCCCTCTTTCATCTTTCTGAGAGCTCATTTAATAGCACTGGAATTGCTCCCAGATTGTACAGTAAGAAGAACCACAAAGCCAGCTCTTTCAGGAGAGAAACTTCTGGTACCATTGAACCAATGGAAAAATGCTGAGACTCATTGAATTAAAAATCCAAACCAATCTGAGTCAACACTATATATAACTCCCAGGAAGGAATCCAAGGATGCTGAAGCCTTTGGTCATATTGCATATGTTTTGCACAAATAGAGTGATTGGAAGTTCAGTTTGCCTCAAAGGTCCTCCTTTCAGTACTTTCGTTTAAGGCTGCTTAAGGCTGCTGCATATACTAATTTACAAAGAAAATAGACAAAAGCAAACCAAGAATCATAAAACAATCAATACCATCCTAACACTGAGCTATTTCTTTTTAGTCTCCCTACGGGGGAAATAACAATCACACACACACACACACACACACACACACACACACACACACACTTTTTACCTTGATTGACTAAGCTGTATTTGATTTTATGAGCAAGTTATAGTGAATATGCCATTCTTTGATTCTAGAGCGTTTCCTCAGTGTTCTGTTTACTGTTCTGTTTGAGAAGCTAAACTCTCTACGGCAAATTTTATGGTTGCTCATAAATAATGACTTGAAAACCTAAGGAAAATTAGCTTCACCAAGGAGAAAAGCCTAGTGAAATATGAGCTATAAATATTAGGCAATTCAGTCAAATTATCCTGATATGGTATTATAATTATCCAATCTGTTTAAAATGCAGAAGTGATATAAAACATGCACTGCATGAAATGAAAGCATCTTTATTATTATTTACAGCAACCAAATGGAAGTCTACATGACTTACTTCTTTCTTTCTTTTCTTTTCTACTCACTATCCTCCTGCCTCAGCCTCTGGAGCCACTGGGATTATAGGGCTATGCCACTGTGCCCAGCCATGACTATATTTTTTGATGTTGCTTTACAACCTTCTGGTCCCTCTATTATATCTAAAATAAAAACTCAATTAAAGGGTTTAATAAAACTGAAATCAAAAGAGTCCTTGAAATTGTCTTTTAAAAATTTCGTAATTCAGAGCTATATGACCATATGCAAAGGAATCTCTTGATTCCTCGTCTGCTTGCTTTTATTCACAGAGCATCACATAGGGTCACTGGAAATTAATGATACTGAATCTTTTTGTTGCTTTAAGATTATGGAGCTATAGTTTGAAAGATAGCTTAGTTCACACTGTGACTTTCTAAATAGTTTTCTTGAAAAAGTGGACTTGCAAGGACTTTTTCAAACTCACAGAACATGGACTAATATTTTCTTTCCTCACTCCTAATGCTGAATTGGGAACCTAAAGTTTCAATACTAGATATATATATAGTTTAGTAAATATAGTTAATATAAATGTACTAGATATTTTGGTTAAAATATAAATATTTCAGACAGGATTTAATGTTTTAAAAATCAAATTATGAATTGTTTGCAAAAAGCACATATTAGTATGAAAATACTAGAAAAATTTGGTGGAAAAGAAATACTTTACAAACTATATCCAAAAAAATCCATTGTATAGCTATGGCAATATCAGGCATGCTGAGCTTTAATGCAGAAAAAATTAATAGAGGTAAGAAGAGGCATGCCTAATGTTAGTTTCACAAAGGAAGTACTACCATTTAAAATCTGTATATGCCCCAAATAGTCACAAAATGTAGAAAGCAAACAATAAACCAAAAAAAAAAAAAAACAAAAATAAAAAAATAGTTCTATGAGATGAAATTATGAACCCTATAATTGCAGTGAGAGGTTTGAACCAGTCTCTGTCAATACTTAATACAGGGAGATAGAAAAGTCAATCTAGTATGAGACCAATATACAAGAAAATTTGCTATTACTAGTGATAGAGTTCCCTCAAAAATTCCTGGTGCAATAAATGTCTACGAAAAAGAAAGTATTTTATTATTTACTCTATAAGATATTTACTTGCATTTAAAGTTTTAGGATAAATACTCAAGATCCAGTATATTACACATGAGACATCAATCCTGAGTTTGGAGTAGTGAAGTATCATTCACTAAGATTAGTTAACAATACCTGAAAATGGAGATTCCATTCCTTCTGTTCTTTCTGTACTTTTGCTCACTCTGCATACACTGGCATTCAACTTCCCTGCATTCTATTAGTAACTCACCAAAGTCAGAGTCATTAGCTTAGCACAGTCTTTAATAAAAGAACATTAGTTATTCCTTCCCCTGCTGCTTCTTAGGGCAAGATTCCATCAACGATGGACTATTCCATTTTCTGGTTTTCAGCTTTATTAGTTTCCAGCCAAAACTTAATCTAAAGATTTAAGGT
The DNA here is from genome assembly GCF_902686455.1 of Sciurus vulgaris. Taxonomy (NCBI): domain Eukaryota; kingdom Metazoa; phylum Chordata; class Mammalia; order Rodentia; family Sciuridae; genus Sciurus; species Sciurus vulgaris. Next base: position 65,291,869 of record NC_136475.1, read on the forward strand.
CAATGAATACAGAGTCAGTCTGACCCTGAAGGGATTGATAGCAAAAGATAAATGTAACTTGGGAAGATTTTTATCTCTGCCTTTAGGAGTATAGAAAATAAAATAATAACTAGCTGTTTAAAGACTTTAACACTTCAATGGTCTGCCTTGCCTATAATTTGGAAACGTAAACTCAGCTAGGGCCAATCAATGTAATTACAAATAAAAAGGAAAGCTTGATTGTTTTTCCATGCATGAAAACATTGAGAAAATTAAGTCTTTCCCTTTTTGTCCAAGGGTTGACTGTAATTATAGATAGCAGGGATTCTCGGTTACTATAAAATATGGAAGTGATTTTACATTGCTGCTAACTGTATAGCTGATTATTAGAGGATTATAGGAAAGCTGTGGTTTAATGAGCACAGTTTTGGGAAAAAGAAAAAAACAGTGGAAGTTGAGGAGCCATGACTGCATGACAGTGCTGTTCTTTCATGGTTAGTTCAAAAGTAAAGAAAGAGGAAAAAAAGCCAGAGAAGACTTCGCATGGCAAGCAAGTCATGTTTAAACCAGCCCAGCTACTGTTCTAATAATTTCCCATGAGGGGTCTGTCACTACCTGCTCGTTCTTAACAGACAGGGGAGTGCAGCTATTTAGTGCTGTATCTTAAAAGCTGTTGGACTACTATTTTCTTGTATTGAAGTTTAAAATATTCTCAGCCTAGTAGACAACACAGAAACTCTTTCTTCATGTTAAAGTAAGTTTAGAAACAAAATGGAAACTTGAGAACAAAAGTAGAAACTAGATGTGTGTGTGTGTGTGTGTGTGTGTGTGTGTGTGTGAGAGAGAGAGAGAGAGAGAGAGAGAGAGAGAGAGAGAGAGAGAGAGAGAGAGAGAGATTGGAAAGAAAGAAAAAAAAAAGTATTGATGATGCTGTAGGCCATCCAAGCAACTTCCATACACTCGGTGATGATTATTACTAGTTTTTCAATAGTGTACTGTCATCTACTGGACATGCAGAACTACTCAGAGGAATGCCATCAGAGAACAATCTGTCTTTCATAAGCCCTTTAAATCTACTCTCTGGGACCAAGGTTCCCCTGCTCCTGGAGAGAAGAAGCAGAGCCTGAATGGCTTTTCTGGTTCAAGGAAACTAGTACAAGCCATTCTCCTTCACCTTCAATTCACACAACACAGTCCCAGGTTCGTAACCAATTGTTTAGCTCTGTGTAAGAGATAATGTCAATCTTGGTTTCAAGTCAAAACTTCTTCCCTGATTCGCTTAATTTAAGTGAGAATCTGGAAGATGGGAAAGGACCTGGTGTTTCCTTATCCCATTTCCACCACATGCCTCCCTTCCTCCTTACCCATCTTGTTGATTACAGTTTCTGGCCCCTTGTGGTTGGAGCAGTGGAAGGCAGGAGAGGATGGAAGCAGGGTATTTCTGCTGACTGTGCCATTGTGGAGGAATCCAACACCTTCTGAACCTGGCAGATGTGTGTAAGCTCTTTCTCTGAAAACTTCCTATCACTAGACTGAAATCCCATAAGTGTTAAATTTGTCTCATTCTTACTTTTCTTACTTTTCCCTTGTGACTTCTTTCACAGTCTCCAAGTATCTGATGTTATGTCCAGCTTCTTTCTGCTGAGAACTTGAATATGTTCTAGTTCAGACACTTAATGCTGGTTTTATTATTTATTTGATTTTTTTGTTTTCATGCATGTATGACACAGGAAATTCTCCTGTGCCTACCACCCTGTAAAAATTGCCAGTGCTGGCTAATTCTTGGAATTAATAGTTGTTTTTCTTCTTTATCATTAGAGCAACTGATGAATCACTAAATCTGCTTTCAGATTTTGTGACTTCTGAGACACCAGTCCATGACATTCAATAAGCCAGAGTGGAACCATGCAGGTTGTTCGTAGAGTCTGCAAATAAAGCCCCTTTCCTTAGACCTGAGGTGCCTTAGGAAAAATACTTCCTATAACCCTTCTCTACAGGAAGTGTCATAGATGTCACGCTGATATCTGTAAGCCAAAATCATATCCTCATTTCTAAACATCACAAACTCTTCATCTCAAAAAGGAATGAAGAGTTTGGAAGTTGTCACTGGATGACAAACACTTTTGGACTCATGGCTTTTCACCTGTCTTTGGAATGTGGTATTATATTGTCATTGTCAACCACAGCTTCCATGTTATGTTGTGCTATGTTAATACCGATTGTCTACTTGGAGACAGTAAGGAGACAACTCGGTCATAACTAATTTTATTTGCAAGGTCATTACTGAGCAAATTTATCAAATGAATCTCAAGAGAAGAATAGAGAAACTTTGGATTATGTAGAAGGAAATGAGGTGGGGTATGAAAAATGGTGGAATGAGACAGACATCATTACCCTGTGTACATGTATGATTACACAAATGGTATGAATCTACATCTTGTACAACCATAGAAACGAAATGATGTACCCCATTTGTGTACAATGAATCAAAATGCAGTCTGTAAAAAATTTTAAAATAAATAAATAATTTTAAAAAAAGGAAATTTAGTCAACAAAAATATATAGGGTACACTGCTATTGTTCTTACCCTCTTTAGTTGTAGCAGTGATCTGAAAAACAAAGAATACTACTGTGGATTTTACTAGGATTTATAATCACAGAACTTTTACTAGCACTCTTACACTTTTTCCATATTCTCATTGCTTTTCAGAGAATGAACAGAGTTAGAGATATGCTAAGTAAAAAACTGGTCACTAAGAAATAGGAATCCTGGTCTTAGTGAATGTGGGAGCACTAAATCCCTAGGCTCTTTCTTGCCTCTAAACAATGGCCTTTATTGTGCCTCCCCAATAATTTCATCACGTTTTTCAGGTTTTGCACGAAGCAGAGTAGCAGAATCAGATTCAAGATGAGTTTTCACAATGATTAGTGCACAATATGAGGTCCTTTTGCCAAGGACAGTTTTGCTCCTTTGGTGGTAGGAGTTGCTGAATATCACACTCTAATTGAGTCCCTGAGCAACAGTGTGTTCAGAAATTCCTTACAAGTTTATTAATGTATTTTCCAGAAAAGCTTGGTTAAAAAAAAAAAAAAAAAAGTGTCCAGATCATTCTTTTAGTCACAAGAGAAACTAGTTAAAGAAAATTGCTGACAGTAAAGACTGCAGGACTAAGTCCAAGAAACCTGGATTTTCCACTTCATGAAAGTGTCATCTCACACAAGATATTTAATTTCCTTGGACTTTGTTTCTCTTGTTTTCCAAAATGTTTAAAAATCCTGCACAGTCTGCTTCACAAATTACAAAATAAGTACCATGCATAAAAGCGCTTTGAAATTTTAACAAAACATTAAATCATTTATTTTTCAGTTGTTATGATTCTTCAGGCTTTTTAAAATTGAAATCTTACTGTGGGACATTGTAGTTTAAGTATTCTGAAATTTTATGAATGGAGTTTTAAAAACAATATTCTAAATTTCTTAAAATTTGTTGTATGAGATTAGCTGGGAATATCGACGTTTACATTTACATACACACACACACACACACACACACATATGTCCTCTAATATCATGCTGAGATTGGAGGAGGTGTGAGAGATCAAAACTTAATGATTTGATAATGTGTGCATCACAGATAGAGATATCACCATTTTGATGGACCCATAAAAATTTGTCATTCTCATTCTTTAAAGGTCATCAAGACAAAAGTTACTTATCTGTGAATGAAGAGTCGAATAAATTTCTGCATGAGTAGAACTTTTAGTTGCGTGGGCAACTCATAATAAATCTATTTTGACAGGAAACTCAATGCATTGAAAGAATGATTTTGGATTAAACTAGAGCAGGTCACCTAAAGCAAGTGCTAAAAAAAGTCATAAATCAACAACACTCAATAAAGCAGTAAAGTTAGTACATTTCCTCTAGTTTTCAATGTCTAAATTGAAAACAGCTGTAACATTAGAAAAGGATCCAATCCCAATTGTTCAAGTAGTGCCAAACCTCAAAACCACCAAAGGTACAAAACCACGTCCTATTTAATTGAGGCTGGATGAAGAATGATAGTGAACTATTGCTTGAGGTTTTAGCATAGAGCTTTCCCCAAGCCAGGAGGAAAAACAATCTCCAGATGTTCAGATGTTGTGCACATGTTCCTTTTCTCATGTTTTCATGTGGCCTTCAAGTTAATTGTTTATAGCAGTTCTAACCAGAAAAAAACATTTTATTTTAGAGCATTTTCTCAAAGATGGATGTTTGGATGTAGAAATCAGTCAAACTTTGAATCTAACAGGATTAAAGGGATGTAACTTCCTGGAACCACAACATGAAACTAATTCTTAAACCGTTGCAATATGCTGTCTGGCTAAGGAAACCACTTGAGCAGCTGCTTGTCCCAAACTTCAACTAAAAGTGGTCAAACTGAATATAAGATAATATTTAAATTATATGACAGATGGGGTCTCCTTAGCGGTACATGCTCAACCAGAATCTGCTTCATGGAATTCTGTAATGTCCTTGCTCTCTAAGCAATCTGTGTGAAGGTGGAGCTGGGTGTAATGGTGTAGTTATTTATTTTATCAAATGTAGTGAAGTGTCTATTGCTTCATGAAAATTCTGAATATTATCATTGCATAGAAACCAACTTACTATTTTTTGTTTAATTTATGAACTTGCAATCATAAAAGCATAGACATTGTCAAAAATTATAAGATGAATTAACATGATATATTAATTTTTATGAAGATATATGTTTGTAGGATTTTCCTTCATGGAGATGTAGGCTGATAATAAAACCAAAGATAAAAAGACATGACTTTTCTCTTGTTTTAAAACCTCTGGAGTTGTTATTGCATTAGGACCCATTCAACACTTGTGTGTGTTGAGAGTTGCTTTGTTGTTTAAAGAAAACTTTTTTTTTTCCAGAAATATATTTTCTCAAACTTGATTCTACCTCCTTGAAAAGGTAAGTAAAAAAAATCCCAATTTTAAATAGTTTTCTGCTGGTTTTTTTTTTTTTTTTTTTTTTTTTAATAATCTGGAACTCTGAAAAATCCATCATCATTCCCTGGAGAAAATTCAACCATTACCCTTCTGTTTATTTATTTTACCAAGAGATTTTACCAAAAGGATAACTTGAAATGGAGGTTGTGTTACTTTTGTATTGCTACAATAAAAATGTAGGATGAACTTAGTGATTTAATTAATTCAAACATTCTTTGACAGTTGTGAGAATCAGTCTGAATTAGTGTGTTCAGGGACCAGTCCCACTCTAGTGGCTCTTTATTCACCTTTTCATCACTGTGACCAAAATAATGGACAAGAACAACTTAGAGGAGGAAAAGTTCATTTTGGCTTATGGTTTAAGCGGTTCCATCTATGGTCAGCAAGTTTTATCATTCTGGAACCAAGGTGAGGCATAATGTCATGGTGGATTGCTGTGGTTAAAGAAAAGTTGCTCACCTCATGTTGGCCAAGAAGCAGAGAAAGGAGGAGTCAAAGGTCAAGATGCAGTCCCCGAAGATACACCTTCTCTAGTCATGCCTCACCTGCCCAGTTACCATCCAGCACAGCAGTCCTTTCAAATTATTAATCCACCAAATGGATTAATCCATTACTTAATCCACCAGTTAAGTTGCAACTCTCCTAATTTAATCAATTCACCTCTGAACATTCCTGCATTGTCTCACACATGAGCTTTCCAGGGACTCCTCATATCCAAAGCATAACAAGGCTATAGAAAATAATCTATAACCTGATTTTTCCATCTTCTAGAGGTACATGCTTTCCTTGGCTCATAGTCCCTTCTCTCATTTTCAAAAGTAATATATTAAATTTTCAGAGAACAAGACATGGGTGTCTTTGAGCATGAGAGATGGAGGGAAGTATTATTCTCCCTACCACAAAACATTCCTAAAATGGTTACTTCCAGAGACATGTCTCACATGAGAATTCTCTGAGTTCTGCTCATTACTTTATGTTATTGTTATACCTAATGGGAATTGGATTTGGATGTTCTATTTCATATGTGAATCCCTGTTTTAAGGTTACAACTTTTCAAAGTAATAACATAGTAATTATTATTATCATTTTAATTTATTAATGTTAAAAGGTATAAAACAAAGGCAATAAGGGGATCTTTTACATTTTGTTTGAAGTATCTTCTATTTAACATTGTGGTAATGTCAACATTCTTTGGCATGTTTCGGGTGTTGAGAGCTAAAAGGAACTATATTGCACAGCAGGCTGCCTTCTCTTAGGGACCCTCCTGAAGTGATAGAGCATGCAAACTCCTTGTGTAGACAAGAGGTCTAATCTGGTACTCCTGAGAATTCATCATCATTCCCTGGAATGCAAAAAAATCTTGTAATTTTTTTTGTGTTAACTTGGGCTGGTGAACTGACTTGTCTTGAGTTCCACTGGGTAAATAAGCAACTTTCATTTGTGCCTTTAAATCACCTTTCTGTTATTTTTTTTTTTAATTATTAATGTTTTTGAGATGAGGTCTTACTATGTTTTCCAGATGGGCCTCAAACTTGTGAGTTCAAGTGATATTCCTGTCTCAGTCTCCTAAGTAGCTGGGACTGCCGTCACTTGCCACTGGCCTGGCTCTAAACAATTTTCCATAGATGATGCTATTGAGGCTCAGAGATATTAGAACATTTGGAAAAGATTATACACAACCAATATGTGCTGTAATTGAAATTAAATGTGGTTCAGTTTGAGATAATTACCAAACCAATAATTCACTGTAGCAAGGTCAAGGAAAAAAGATAACTGCAATTATGGGGAGAAGTTGATCAAGAGAAAAGTGCAAGTTTTGAGAATTGGGTGTTCAACATTGTATTCATGGCAAGAATGGGGAATTAGTAGCGATTACAAGAAGACTATTTAATTAGCCTTGACCTACATAAAAGAGGTGTGGAATATTAGCCTGGTGAGGGTTGGATGGCAAATGAAGAGAGTTCAACAGTGTTAGGAAATACAGAAAGAGATTTTAAAAAGTTCAATGGTGAAGATGAAGTAAACAAAAGAATGGAGAACAGCTAGAAGAATGAAAGGAAAAGATCAGCTAATGCTATATGTTATAACTTGGATGTTGAATGTCCTACCAAAGATCTATGGGTGAAAAACCTGGTCCCAGGATGGTGCTATTGGGAAGTGGTGCAGTCTTTAGGAGGTAGGTCCTAGTGGGAGGTTCTTTTGTCATTCGAAGCATCCCCTGAAAGCAGATTGGGACCCTGGCCCCCTCTTCTTCTTTTTCTTCTTGGTCATGAGGTAAGCAGTTTACTCTGCCACACAGTCCCTGCCATGGCCATGTGGCTCCCCAACTAGAGACTCAAAGCAAAAAGGATCTGCCTGATCTTGGACTGGAAACTCCAAAACTGTGAGCCAAAATAAACCTTTTATCTTTTTAAGCTAATTATCTCAGGTATTTTGTTATAATGGTGGAATGCTGATTGACATACTGTACAAAGAACTGGGAATAGAATTAAAAAGATATGAGCTTGAACCTTGATTCTACCATTTAGTTGCCATAATTTAGGCCATTTAATTAGCCTGTTTGGGCTACAATTTTCCATCTGAAAAATGGGTAATAATAGCTCATTAATGTTGCAAGGATAAAGTACAGTTATTAACTGTTGAGGAGTTAAGTGGTGAAAAACAATGGGCTTTCTTGAAGTCAAAGGACAGAGCAGAGAGGAAAAGAAAGAAGTCATGCAAATGTAGGTCTGTGAAGAAATTTAGACGTAAAGGAATCTAGAAATGAGGGAAAGGTTGCCCGCAGTCAAAGATCTAGATTGCATTCGTCTTTTTGAGTAAATCCATAAAGGAATTCCATAGCAATGAGACTGTTACCATGAAGAGAACTCGGAACAGGAGGGAAAAGGCTCTCGTACCACCCTTCAGCTCTCCAGAGTCCCATCAGCTCCCGTCTGAAGCCTCGGCTAAGGAAGCGAGGAAGTCCTCAGAAATGCTTCTCAAGCACCAACCATGATTATTAGGCTTCTGTTTTGCTTCCTAGATGAGTCGTATTAGTAGGTGGCGTAGCAATGTGAAGGTGAGGACTGGCCCCACGGAAATGGCGGTCCTTCTGGAGAATCACGGTAAGTTAGGCTCCTGTACAGCTGGACACTCTTGGGAACAGGTCAGTGCCACAAGTGCAGCCTAAGAGGGAAGGTGATAATCGACTCTATATTTGAACTGTAGTCAGGTAAAGCTATGAAGTTGTCCTTTCTCTCGCTTTTTCCCCCCTTTCTCTTTTTTTTTCTGGAAGAAGTCATTGCAACCCAGAGATCAGCATGACTACTCAGTGCCTGTTCATATTTAGCCTCATAAAAAGTGTCATAACTTTCCATTCGATTGGTGCCAGGGAAACTTGAGTGCTTCTGTTTACATCATATGATCCTTTTTATCAAACATGGGCAAAAATAGAGTGCAGCCGGTGGTGCCTCTTTTTTTTTTTTTTTTTTCTATTCTTACAGAAAACTCAAAACTAAGCAAAATACTAAGTGAAGTAACTGTTATTTTGGGTCCTTTGTGGGATTTTGTTTTTAAAATTCATATGACAATGCTCAGTTTAAAAAAAAAGCATACTTATATATGCTACATAATTATAATTTTAGAAAAGATACTCAGAAAAGAACTACAGGGAATCAGCAAATGTGAATACGAACTGTGCTTGAATGATGGGGTAATAGGTATGCGTTTCTTTTTTCTACTTGTCTTCAATTATTTGAGTAGTTTGAACTTTTAGTATAAAGGAACACAAAAGGACTTAATTCTGTATGACCTCAAATCTCTCATCACATTTTAATTTACACATTTGTTCGCTTTGTTATTTTGTTGGCATATCCTGTGTCATCTCAAACTGATCATTCTTTGGAAACGATCAGGAAATACACAATATTTTATAAAACACAGAATGCTTTATTATGGAAGTAATTTTATACAGATCAAAGACCTATCATTTAGTTCTATCTTAATGCTTTTCTAAGTTGGTTTTAATTGTAAAGAATGTCACATTGTATTTGAGGATTCTGAGTGGGAAAATCAGAGAAAGCAAGTGAACAGTCAGCAGTCAAATCAAAGAAAATCCGGATCTAGTGGGAGAGACTTTAAATTCTAGACAACTCAGCCTGTGGTATTTGTTCTATTCAAAAGTGGTATTAAAAAAACAACCAAAAACAGAAATGTGACCGCAGGGAAGCCTTGAGGGGAGTCAGAGAACCACTCTGTGCTGTGGCTGGGAAGGTCAGGAAATAGGGGTGTCCTGCTTCCATTAGTTGACATTCTGGTTTGTTCTACTGGGGTGTGTGTGTGTGGGGGGGGGGTGTTGAAAGGAAACACAATAGAAGAGAAGGGAAGGGAGAGCTCTATAGCCCCTCACTTAGTGGAAAGAATGAAGAGTCATATAATTATTTTTTAAGGATAAAAGGAAGTGGGACCTGTTAATTTTGGACATGGAGGAAGAAAAATGGGGCCCAAAATGGACTGTTTTGTCTTCTTCATTCTATAGCTTTTATTTTATTTTTAAAGAATTTGTCAGTATTCTGAATTTACTCTGAAGGCAATAGAAAATGTACAACTTCTGCTGAATAGCTGAGTGATTATGTAGAAAGCATTCTTAATACAATGAGTCAATGGATTTGTATGTGAGTTTGAAAGCCTGGACATTGAACAGGGTTCCAACTTTGTCTTCCAGTGTATTCCATATTTTTTCCACTTCATGTTATCACTAGATGTGAGGAATATTCCATTTATGTCTTTGCTCAAGATAATTTAAACAATTGAGTAGGAAAGGGTTCTTAAATTTCCATATGTGATATTATTTAGACTTAGATAAAACCTAGTCATCAGTTGTTTTTTTTGGCCAATCCACGGCTGATACTTCTAAGTATATAATCACTTACCCCATGAGTGTTTTGCTGCTGTTGCAGATTATTGACTTCTTACTGTAGAACCATGATCCCTGCCCTCAAGAAAACTGGAATTCAGCTAAGGAGATAAGATGATATTTAATATGATTTCCCTTGTAAAGTTTATGTGACACGAACAAATTTAGAGGTATGAGAATCCAGTATAGGAAGAACTCTGACTTTTCATACTTGATCCAGAGAAGCAAATAATTGACTTGAAGATGCAGTGGCTTTGGGTAAGTAGAAATAAAGGAGTGAACATTCAGATAGAGGATTGCTACAGCTGGAACCTGAGGTAGTGGAAGTGAAGACTTTCAGGGAAGATCAGATCAGAAAAGGAAAGTCAGTTAAGTAATTTTAACAAGGTCGGTAAGCAAGTTGTAGCCAGTTTTTGTATTATTTGCCTTGAACCCAAACCTACACACTTTCCCTTTGATGTATGGCTTTTCTTTCTTTGACTCTAAAGGAGGTACTCAACCTTGAGGCACCTAGGGACATTACTGCAGGTGAGCTATGCAAAACAGATGGTTTTCAGGCAGTGTTTCATGTGGAGGAGTAGATTTTAGTCATTTATTTGAGTACCACATGTTCTTCCTGCCAGAGTATTCTTATTAAAATCCATAGGCCACCTCCTCATTGATCCATCTTCATTTAGTTGGTTAGACAAGTGCAAATTTTTCTGTATTGACATGATAGATCTAGTCATGTGAACTTTTTATGTTGCCAAAAAGCCCTTTTAAGATCTGTCAATTAAGATTTAGAAAACAATCTAGACTCTGGAAAATGGACTCATCTTTTAACTGGGATCTCTTAGGCCAGGTTTACTAACAATGAAGATTAAACTGTTGTCTTGAACACAGACATTATCCTCTGGTCATTTGAAGCTCAGAAAGCATTCTGTAATCCATTCTCTGGGTGGAAAATCTCGCAATGAAGTTTCATCAGTTCCATGAACTATTTACCAGAATCTTTTGTAAAAATTGCCATTTCGGGTTAAAAGACCTTAAAAATATTTTTAGTTACAATAAGCATGAGGCAAAACACAAATACTGCAAGGAAGACAGGAAATCTTGAATTTGAGAACTCCTAGTTTGCAGAGCACTTTAAGAAAAATCACTGAATTTCATTCTAATTTTCTGCATTCAATTAGGTGGGGATACCAGAATCCCCACGCTTACCTTATGGATTTGTAAACATGTTCGGAAATGTTTACACTGCTCTGCAAATATTGTCAAGGGATTGAACCAAATAATAAGAAATGCTGTTTCAAGCGTAAGAAACTCATATAGAGCTTTCCTAGATATTATGTAAGGTCTTACATATATGTCACGTCTATATAGTCAAAGATACTGACTTTGTCTTATTTAGTTCCTCAAAAACAGCACTGCTTTTGCTACAAATATGCTTTCTTAAAGCAATTATCAATTAGAGGAAGCAGGATGATCAGAAAAGACAGGATGGATAAAGTTTCGGGAATAGTTATGTAAAAATTATCTGAGTCTGAAATTTAAAACTTTTGCATTTTCTACTTTAAAATGTAATTGACTCTATTGTTTTTTAAAAAAAACAATATTCTGCAAAACTTTATAAGAGAAGGTTAAAGTGTTTGGCACATTTTCCAGAGGGAATAAATAAATATGTATTATATTATCAAAAAGATACACATCTAAGTAGAATTAGGCTTTTAGACTCCAATCTAATAAATATGATAAACTCTATCTTCCCATAGACTATTTTAACATTAAAAGTTGTCTTTTAGAGAATAATGCTGTAATTTCAATTTTTATTTGAAAACTCAAATACAAGATCATCCAAAATAAGTATCTGTGCTTCTTAGTTTTTGTCATTTGCCTAAGTTCTTTATTATCTGGGCATCTGTTTTGTTATTTAGTTCTTCATTAATACTGTACTGTGGGTATAACTACCTCGCTTACTCCCATTTCAATGTAAGAGTATTTTTAATGGGGGAAACTTGGGAGAATTTAATTTACAAAATTTTTGTATTCTTTGCACATAGTATTGGAAAATAATTAATTTTAATGGTAGTGACATCACTTAACATTTGTATTGAAGATACTTCTAGAATGGGCATTCATAGCTAGGCTTTAATGGAAAGTGTGAGTCAGATTTCCATTACTGTGACAAAATACCTGAGATAATCAATTATATGGAGGAAAGGTTAATTTTATATCATGGTTTCAGAGGTTTCAGTCCATGGTCTTTTGGCACCATAGCTTTTAGGTCTGTGGTGAGGCAGTACCTCATGGCAGGAGCTTGTAGCAAAGGAAGTTGTTAATCACATGACTGCTGGGAAACACAGAGAGAGAAAGGAAGCAGTCAGGGTTCCAATATGCCCTTAAAGGGCATGCCCTCAATGACCTAACTTCCTTTTACTAGGACCTGCCTCCTAAATGTTCAAACCTCTCCAAATAACACCACAGGCTGAGCACCAAACTTCCAACATATGGGCCTTGGGAGACCTTTAAGATCCAGACTTTAGTACAAGTTTAACATACTTTTGTGATTAGTTCCAGGAAAATAGCCAGAGCTTGAAATGTTTCAAACTTGATTTTTGTTAGTTATCTAAGATTCAGAGTTTCTAACTCTATACTATTAGAAATGCATTTGATTTACAAGGTGAGGATTTTTATGATAACTGTCAATAAAATAGTTACTTTAAAAAATCATCTACTGGGTTGGGGAGATAGCTCAATTAGTAGAGTGCTTGCCTTGCAAGCATAGACCCTGGGTTCAATCCCCAGCACCACAAAAAAAAAAAAAAAAGAAAAGAAAGAAAAATCTACTATATGTAGGAAATTAATTTTGCATGTTTTAAAGTGTAAATTCCTTCAAATTTCTTTGGTCAAGTGATGGGATTTGTTTCATGTAGGATGCAATGTAAATTCATGGGGCCAGTCCCTTGTCAATGGTTAAAGTAGAAGAGGGTTTGCTAGCTGGAGAACAATGGGGGTTTATTAACTCAAGATTCTACTCAATGACTTACAAGTAAATGAAATAAACAGTAGCATATAAATAAAAAAGCTGAAACTGATCTGTTTTAATTTTGTAGTTCTGTACCATGTTCTATAATTTGCTATCCAGGAGCCGAATTTAAATTTATCAATATATATACACTCAGCAGATCAAATGGAAATATTATAAAAGATCATGAATCAGTAACTTTTTCACAGGTTTTTTAAATTCAGCTAATAACAGCAAACATTTAAAGAGTATCAGCAGACCACAAAGCACTTTATTATAAGCTAGGATTTATATGTGATTTCCTATAATCTAAGAGGAAATTTTCTTTATCCTTCTGAGTAACAGAAAGATGGTTATCAATTACCTTTAAAATCCATGTATTCATATACTTATTTGAATCTTGTATGTAACTCTAAAGATTTTGTTAAAGTGACAATCCAAAATGATCTGCAATTTTAGAAAATTAAATTCAGTTGTTCCACCTCTTTTATTTTTCTCCTTTAATCAATGAATGATTTTCTCATCAGATTCCTATATTAAATGTGTTGGTTAACAGCAAAAGCTTTTAGTTAAAAGTTTGGGTCTTATTTCCTTTTCCATGGATCACTAACTGTGCAACTTTAGACAACACATTTAATCACCCTGACTCAGCTTTCTCATAGTGTTCTGTACAAATTAAATTGCTAATTACATGTAGAGTCAGAGTGCCTACCACAAAATAATTGCTCTTGCTACTATTCTTATCCCTATTATTTTTATATGTAAAATATAATATATAGTGTAAAAATAAATTTTATATATATTTAGGTATACATAATAATGTATGATGTATAATGTATATGTGGATGCTCAGTTGGGAAATTTCCATCTGCTCGGTTTCCTAGGGACATGTATTTTAAGAAGCTAGCCATTTCAGATGTTCTGATGTCTTGATTCTGAGAACCTAAAAAAAAGTTTAAATACCTGTCAAAGGCCAAAGTGTGAAACCCCAGCTGGAGGAGAGGATGGGGTTGGAAGTTTGATGGTTGACCAGAGGATTTGCTGTTGCTTGTTCTTGAGGCAAGGGGGTGAATTCATGCAGTTTTTTGAAAAAGAAAGGTAGAGTGGCCTTGGCTTTAGAAACTTGATGTGTTCCTGGATGAGCACTCAGACCTCAGCACCTGTGGATGGTAGATTCTAAGGGGCTAGTGAAAATGATAGAGTTTCAGAGGAACAATGCAAAATCTGAGCCATGTGGCAAGCCAGGTCTTTAGGGACTAGTAGAGGTAAAACCTGAGATAAGAGGTGTGTGCTCTTTGAAAACAGAAAAGGGATAATAATCCCAATACTAGTGGTTGATAGAAAGTCTGAAAATGAAAAGCAGCTAACTCAGTTGACTTTGAGGTAAAATTCACCAAAGCAGGGTGAACTTCTATGTGGTCCAGACTCTTAATTTTCATGGCACTACAGAGTGGCCTGTTCTGAATACCCAGTTAGGACAGCCACTGACCTTAATGTAGATTACCATGGTTGCCTGCTTATAATGAATGAAAGGTTGAGATCTTTCAATCACTTTCCTTCACCATACCCAGCATTTCATGGATTGGCATATACTGAACTTTGATCCCCAGTTTATACTCAATGGGTCATACTTGCTCACAGGCAACAACTCACTTGCATCACACAGCTCATTCTGTCCCACCCTTGGTATGGCCATTCATTCCTCTTTTTGGAGCAGAGACCTCCTGATGTGGTTCACATACCCAGGTCCTCTTCAGACTCCCTCCAACAGCCTGATGCTCCTCTCCCTTCTCTTCTGTGGAGTGGCCCCTCCTCTCCTCTTCATGTGTCCCCCAGGACAGCACTCTTCATGTTTTCCTCTCAGGATCTAGCAGGTTTTTCAGCTAATCCTCCACTGATTAAGAAGAGGCTGCCTTCCACATGGCAGGTATTCCCTTTTACACACCAGGATTATTCTACTTTTATGAAGCTTTAGAAAAGTGACGAGGTGGTAGCATAAATTAAAACATTGTCGGTCTCATCTTCTTTTCATACACACTAAACAAGCTGAATGAGAAAAAGAAAGCCCCTGATTATTTTAATAAGCATTAATTTAAAATTTAGAAAGTGAGACTTCTATATAATTCAGCAAGTAAATGGATTTACATAAACAAGAAAGCTCAATTGAAACCTCAAAAGTATTTAATTCCTAACCCCCCCATCATGCCTGGTATATAGAAGTCCCCCAAAACAAGTGAAACAAATTATTGGTAAGATGTTTTTCTTACTAAAGTACCTTATTTATAAGTGATTGTCCCAAATTCTTATTTAATTGCTATTTTTGTACTTTTCCTAAAAGTGATTCATCATTACTTATTTCGCTGCAAATAACACCTCTTCTCTCTTTCTCTGTCTCTCTCCCCCTGCCGTGTATGTGTGTGTGTGTGTGTGTGTGTGTGTGTGTGTGTGTGTGTGTGTACACACAGACACTCATTTTCACAGATTACGGAGATTAGTATGTCTGGTAGCACTTATCCTCTAAATTCTATTCTTTTAAAACATTACTCAAAAAAATTAAGCTCCGGAACAAATATTCCCAGGAAAGAGATCATCTCTTCCACTCAGGCATGGCACAACAAGGATAGAGGAAGGAAAATATGTTTCACCTCTTCTCAAAGGGAATTACAGGGAGATTCTGTAACTTTGTGTTCTATGGGGAAAAAAAAATAGTGTTTAACCATGCTAGGACTTATCAGATTATTATCGTTTTTGTCAGTGTTCTGGTCACAAAGATAGATTTGTTTGTTTTGAGACAAGGTCTTACTATGTTGCTCAGGCTGGCATCAAGTTCCTGGGCTCAGGTGATCCTCCTGCCTATCCTTACCTGTGGCTGGGAGTGTAGGTATGCCACTGTAACTTTTAGTACCATAGGTATTTAAATGGTGTTCCCCAACCCTATATATTTTTTTGTTCTGTAAACTCTGTAATTGTGTCAACCTAAGGTTTTTCAGAAATGTATTACATTGGAACAAAAATGCTTGGTCTCAGTTTTTCTGAGTTTTCATGCTTTTATTAAGTGGGAAAGAAACATTAAGGCTTCAAAAGACTATTTGCACTCTGAAGTTTAATATGAAACCTGAGTGGCACAATTTAATCTTTAGTTCAACTAAGTGTGAGATTTATGGTAGCCACACACGGTCAATTATATTTCATGTCAATGCATTCAAATTTGAATGCATGACCTTATTTCCAAAGAATGTTGTTATAGTTAAACTATCTTAATTGTTTCTGAGGCATTCATAGAGCACTTGGATGGGAAACTAGGTTCGTTGATTAAATATTTCATATTTCTTTTCTTCTAAACCTTACACAAGTGGGAAATTTGAAAAAAATTCATAGTATAGAAAATCTGAGAATAACATATGACTAAGAAACAGGATTGAATCTGGTAAAACCAATCACATGACTTTATTTGAACACATTTTCTTAAGGAGTATGGACAAAGGAAGAAAATGAGGTTAGTAATTATGTCTCAAATTAGGAGCATGGTGACCTTGTGCAAATTCTCCTACAATTCTGAGTAAAAAGACATAGTCTGCAGCCCACAGTAGACAGCAATAATTACAGAAGTAATTCTGGAAGAGAAAAAAGAAACAGCCTCAAGTTGTTGACTCCAGCTGTTCTCTTCAAATGAATCAGAAATTGAGCACTCCAGACCTCTCTTAACAATAGCTTTAAAGGGGAATTTAGGATCAAGGGTATAGGCTTACAGAGCAAGGCTGAGATACTATCTGCAATAACATATCATAGTACCTACCTGCTCTAACGATAGTGGGTCAATTATATTGATCACAACCAGACAATGTTTCCTCTTTAAATTTTAACAATAGGCTTCGTAGCTGGAGGTTTAATTTTTCTTAAAAGTAGATTTTGGCTAATTTGACAGGTTCATACATAGGTTTATGTTAATTATTTGAGGCAACAGTGATGTAGGGAGGCATGAGACTGGTAAGTCATGAAGCAGTCATCCTTGAGGAATCTGGATAAATTCAGGAATAATGGTTGAAGAAAGGGTCTTAAATCAGAGAAGCTGAATTTGAATTCTGGATGTGTTGTTTATTCATTGTGGTATGACCTTGGACATGTAAACTTACTGAATCTCATTTTCCTTAGTTACAACAAAGCACAAAACTCATGGTTATGTTTTAACTCTAGGAACCACTACTTTTCAATACATTTTTAGTTCTGGGAGAGACGTGGGTAACACCTTAGCTGGAATAGCTAGATAACTTCTTGATACGTGAATTCACATCTATTTTTCTACCACCATAAAGCCCTACAGTATGGTAGCCACTTTCATTCCCACCCACCCAAGAAGGGTAGCCAGGTCTTATTCATAAGAAGGGAATTTATCTTTTCTCAATAGAGTTAGTTGCCAGAAATAAAAAAAGTAACGAATTTTAATGTAAGAATTGAGCTTATCTTCCCTTGTCTAATTATAATTGAAGAGAAATATGGGTTGATATCAGAAAGTTGATCTGTGACTAATATATTTTTCATACAAATGGAAAAACCCTCATTCATAGCTTCAGGTATCAGATGCCCCATTATTTGACTGCCCAATGAGAATGCCTGAGAGAGTCTCCCACCTCCAACTTAAGGCCACCTTTGGATCCCAAAGATTTTGGAGGGTCATTTCTGCATTTCCGTCTCTTAAAGTCAATGTGGGAGTGCATTAAATGGCCCCAAGCTGGGAAGGGAAGAGAAAAGACAATGCTTTATCATTACACTCACCTTAATGTATGTTAAAATCAATACAGCCATTTGATCTTCTAAACACAGGATGGAGAGAGAGCAATTAAAAGACCTCCACATCGTAAACTCAGGAAAAGTTTAGTTTCCTATTTTCGAGAATAGAAAAAGATTTTACCTAAAAATATTAAGACTTTTCAACCTTCATGTAAGAAGTTTTAGGTAACTGTTTTTCATTGTGTTGCTTCTTTGGTACCCTGGGCTCCATCAGATAATGGTGGTGTCATTGAAAAGTACCTAGTAAGGAAGTTCTGGAGAAGTGAAAAGAAAAACAGTGAAAAGTGAAAAGAAAGGAGTCAGCTCTATGGCTACGTCAGAGACAGATCCCCAGCTTTCTCCCTCTTTTAAAATAAATGTGCTCCTTTACCCCTCTCATTTCAGGTACAGTGATTCTTTCCACAGCATGTGATCTAGTTTAAAAAAGAGCTTTGGAAGTAACCACTTTATATGTACTTTTATCATTTCATAATTTATCCTTAAGGGAAGATTTAAAAAGCTGGGTGAATTTAAGTTATGATTACTGTAGAAATGTTGAACAGCATATGATCTGCTCAGAAAACCATGTCTCCACTGGAATCTGGAGATCTCATCCTGCTCAATATTTGAGGGAGGAGTGGAGATTTGGAACAGAAACCTCCCAAGAAGTTCAGCTGATAAAATTTTCAGAGACTGGTGCCAATCATTTACTATATGAAGGATTTTATATTCATTGTAACATGTATTATATATGACAGTCCTGAGAGGGAAGTGTAAGTAATTGTTTCCATTTCTCAAATCAGAGTTACACTGTACCAAAAATATGTGGATCAGCAAAGTGTCACACATATAAGCCTATGTAATAATGTGTTGTATAAGCAAATCAAGCTTGTATTTCTTTTAATGATTTTCAAAACACTTCATTTAAAACAAAAATGATTAGTTTTCCAAAAAGAGATTAATTATGGAAGAGAAGTAGATTTAAATCTTAGGTGAAATGCATTTGCAACTTTTATAATTATCTGTTGTCTCTGCAGTTATTACTTCAGAACTTGTGCTGGGGAAGTATGAAGCATCTTAAACACCTAGAATATTTAAAAATAAATCAACAATACAACTATAAGTTGAACTCTGTATTTTTTATTCCATCATTATAACCAATTGTAGTGATTGATTATTTATCTGGGGAAAAAAAAACTATTACCATGTATTTTTGCACACATTATACTCTTAATTTTCAAATAACCATCTGCAGTTTATTTTGTTAAAGATCAGAAAGATTAAGTCAATTGACAAAAATCAGCCAGCTAGCAAGTACCAGAGCTAGAATGAGAAATGAGCCTTATTTCTAAGGCTTGTTAAAATGTCACAATTTTTACATGAAGAGACTCTACTGCTCTATAGCAGATTACTCTACACGGTGGTAATTCGAAGTTCATAACATATCTCAGAGGTATAGAGAAAATAGAAATCATTTAGGGGAAAATCTATAAACTACTATAGATTTATAAAGATTTATAAAGCAACTCAATTATAAAGATTATACTCTTAGCAACTTCTTTTAGGGTCTCAAGGTCATTTCCTCTCCCTCTTCTTTCCCTAAGTTGGGGTCAGTGTTTAACCAAGAAGTCACAAAGTGATAGGAATTCAGTGCTGATCCAGAGTGGCCTCTGACACGTGGGTGCTGTTTGCCCTTGTTTGTTTTAAGGTATAAGCAAGTAGCTGATGTGAGGCCAGTCTATTTATTTGTAGCTTGGATAGAGAAAGATGATTTAACCAACCTCAATCCCAGCCTCTATTATAGATGCTTCTGAGGTCTGGTTGGTATTAATTATATTTTTTGATGGCTTAAAAAGTCTTACCAGCAGGGCTTGCTGCATAATCACCTCTCATATCATGTTGGCAAACTCCCAAACCTTTGGGAATAGGGAAATATGACTTAGCAAAAGCAAAAAGAAAATCTGTCCTTTTTGCTGACTGGGAAATGATGAAAGAAGAAAAAGAGAGAGTGAGAAGAGACCACAGAATAAAAAGTGTTTGTGTTAGTTAGGAAAGCAAACTCACAACTGGGAGGGTTCCCCTGGTCAGTGTTGCCCCTCCTCTTTGTGCTGTGAGAAGGGACACCTGCCAGGATTTCTAATACCACCCACACAGACCTGGAAGAACAGGCTGGCAGTATCAGCAATTCCAGTCCCAGAGGAATAACACCCCCAGGGGAACTAACTACAGTCTCCAAGGAGGTTCTATTCTCAAGACAAATGAAAACATATGTCCAGAAGAAGACAATTGCAGAAAAGTTCATAACAAACTCATTTATGATAACTAAAAACTGAAAACAAGCTTATTATCCTTTAAAAGGAGAAAATAGGACCAAATACTGTGGTGCATGCCCGCAATCCCAGCAATGTGACAGTCTCAGGCAGGATGATGGGAAGTTTGAGGCTAGTCTCAGCAATTGGGTGAGCCCCTGTCTCAAAGTAGAAAATAAAAAGGCCTGAAGATGGAGTGTGGTGGTAAAGGGCCCCTGAGTTCAATCCCCAGGAACATGTGTGTAGGCATGCGCACGCGCGCACACACACACACACACACACACGCACACACAGAATAGAAAATAGAAACAAAAATTTGGGCATGTTATATTCACACACTGGAATACTACTTTGTAATCTGAATGAAAATACAAATTACCAAGTGTCCACAACATAGATAAACTGAATCTCTAAAACCTTTCATTGAGCCAAAGAGACAGACATAAAAGAGTACTATAAACTCATAAATAGAGGACAGAACAATCTGTGGTGATATAAATCAGAAATAGTTGCCTCTACTAAAGAGGGCATATTGACTAAAATACAGAAAAAAAAATTCTAATTCTTGTTTTGAGTGGTACGGAAGTGCATATAAATTCTCTCTCTGCTCTCTCTCTGTCTCTCTCTGTCTTTCTCTCTTTCTCTCTCACCCATAAAGGGAACAATTGGCAACTTTATTTGCAAGGGAACCTTGCAAAATGTCCTGATTTCCCATGAGCAGCCAGCTTATTCAGGCAATAGCTATACTGTATATTGCTCTCAAGGTCATTCACTTGCTAATTTTGACATGAGAGTATTTTTGACATGACATGTTCTCATAGGTCATCCCCATTTGTGGGGGAGGTGGTGGGAGGGAAACTTTCCTAAAATCATTTACTCACCTTCTTTTTGTATTGTGTTCTGCATTTTAAAAAACAACTACATTTACTTCCTCATATCATCTTCAATATGCCTGTAAGATATATCAATATAATTCATTCTTCTGATAAAAAAAATTAAAAATGGAAAGAAGTTAGTAACAGTCAGAACAGAAACTTGAGTACTTTGCTTGGGTCTTGGTCAGTTTGGGCTGCTATCACAGCACACCATAGGCCAGGTGACTTGAAGAACAGAAATTTATTTCTCATTGGACCATGGCTGGGAATTCCAAGATCGAGGCACTGGCAGATTTTGGTTCCTGGTGAGGACTCTTTTCCTGGATTGCAGAGACCTGTTTTCTCCTTGTATCCCACATGGTAAGGAGAGAGATTATCTTTCTCAATGTTCTTTTGGTAAGGGCATTATACCTTCATGAACTAATTATGTTCCAAAAGCAACTCCAAATAGATTGGAGATTTAGGCTTTCACTTAATGAATTCTGGGGACATACAAACATTCAGTGCATCGCACTTTCTGACTCTAGAGCTTTGTTATTATGACTTGCACATCATCAGTTCTTCATGCTATGGCTGCCACAGACCATATCTTGAATTTGTTCAGTTACTAAACTCTATATGACTGTGTTTCTATACCAGAATTTTCTTAACTTTTCTCCATCAATCTCCCAGGGATCTTTGTTGGCCTATTTTGACAAGGAGCAGAATACTGAGACAATGAGAATACTACCTTATAAAAGAAAAATGAAGTTGCACATAGGAGGGAAAACATGTGACCTTTACTGACAAGTATAAAGAGCTGTGAAACAAAAGTTATTCCAAAGATTAATATGACACAATGATCACTACAATCATCCACATTTGGATTATCAAACCGATGATGTATATTGAATAATCATTAAAGCGAGTCTATATACACAGTAGTTTGATAAGAGGTCAAACTTAAATATTTTATAGTACATGTGACTCAAGAGATAGAACAATGGTAGTAATATTTCTCTTCTAATACAAAGAAGTTAGACATGCCTCTGAAGAAATGCCACGTGTAGCGCTCACATAGAATGACAAACATGTTTTGTTGGCATGTCAACTCCCAGTTGCTTAGTAGTGGCTGCCTGGATGTCTGTGATGCGCAGGAGTTACCGTCCTTAGTTGGGCTTTGTGTAAGTGTCACTAAATGGGCACAGGACGGGCGTGATAACCTTCATACCACATTTTGGACATTCCTTGACTATGACTATGGCTTTCAGAGATTCCCAGTCAATAAGCACAGCTTTAGGAAGGCTGTCCCTCCCTCCTTTTTTTTTTTTTTAAATTTCTTCTATACTCCCTCCCTCCAGACATATATTACCAAGAACCCAACAACTGTAGGTCATGTGCTTAAGATGCCCCAAAAGTGAGAGGATTATGTCAGGACAGATAATAGATGTCAGTGTACAGTGGCAGATACACTGCAGTATTAATCCATGTCCTCCTTAGGTTAAGACCTTCCTGAAATCATCTGTCATAGCTGCATCACAGTGAAGCATCTTTATCTCATCCGAGCCAATAGCTTATTTTCTACCCCAGACCCTATGTCTGCTCATCTGAGATGCTTTCTGTAACTCTGTCTTTGCTCTATTTTCTGTCAAACAAAATAATAATAAAAATACTTACATTTTATATGGAAATTTAAATTCTGTCCTTCGCTCTGATACATTAAATACTTTTAGAAGGTAGGTCAATGGAATTCCAGTGTCTTATTTAAGGGAGGGGAGGAAAAAGACCAAATGTGCAGTAATCCAGCTTTTTTTCCCTTATATTCAGCCAAACCTCAGCTACCTGACTTTTCTACCTTTAATACTTACTTGTTGTCAAAGGGCATATGCAGGAATGGAATATACAGACATAGTGTAGCAAAAGCAGAGCTGCATAAATATCTGTCAGACATATATGCTGAGTATATCAAGGGAGGGTCCAAACAATGTCACTGTGCATTGTCTAGCCCTTCTGAATACTGTGGTGAAATCTCTGAACTCAATCAATTTGGTTCCATGATGCTTAAAGTGAATCGTATATCTCAAAACACTAACCAAATATTCAAGGAGAGATAATGGTTAACCTGACAGTTCCTTATTGCATGTCCCACTACATAGAATATACAAAATTGAATGTTAGAACAACCAGTAGAAGTGTAAAACTGCATTGCGTATTAGTGGACTGAATTTAAAGATTTTTCTATTTCTCAGATTCAATATCTGTGCCAGTGTGATTTGCACATTGCCAGGGTAAATGTTATACTTCCTGCATTTAACCCTGGACGGTACCTTCTTTGTTGTATTCAAATAAACCCACTGCTTTCTACCAAGATGCTGCAATGCAGTGGTGATTTGAGATAATTGTGTCGGCAGAAGAAACAAGAATCAATGATTTTTTTCCCATTTATGGTAAGCCATTTCTCAATCCTAGCATTTTTTCAGATGTGGTTGTGGGAAAAAAAAAATGTTTTGTTCAATATGGTTTGTTTCTAACTGTCTTTCCTTTTTAAAGAATAAAAGATAAATGAAATGATATAGTAAATAAGTTTGCATCCTTTTTTATGTTTATTTCTTATGTAAATCAGAATAAAATACATATTTATATAACACACACACATATATTTTTCAGAGGATTAAAAGGTATAGTGAATGAGAAATTATGGAGGAAATGTAAAGAAATGTTCTTAACCTGGGGATTCAGGATCAAATTGTCACTATTCAAGCTGTTAGAGTTCATGGACAAATTTTAGGAAAATGGAAATAACCACATTTCTATGGAAATGTTGTTTGTGGAAGTGCATTTGTAATACCTCATATTTGAATGGTGCTTTTTTGGTATCGGTATTTCCTTTAGTAACATAAGTAGGGGTCATCTTTTTCATTTTAGATGAGGAAACAAAGGACAGATAACATATTATTTGAAATGGACGACGCTGGTTAATTCTCTCTTCTTTCCACTGTCCTTGACATTCTCTCACAGTTATAGAACCAGAGTTCTCCTTGGATGTATGCTTTTGTAATTTCAAAGACACTGAAGAAATTCTCAGTCATCTAAAACACATTCCTGTATGGATTTTAATGTTATTTGTGATCATATTCTGTTAGTCTACATCTCCTTTGAATAATGGATCAAGTAAGCAAAGCCAGCATTTAAACTCAGACAGTCAGTCCTCATTTGGGAGAAGTTTCTGGCTGAGAATCTGCCCTCTGCTGGAATGCAGTCATATATGGGAAATGTTCCAAGGGGGCTTTATTCAGCAGCTACTTTACATTGTATTAGAGGGAAGAAAGGAACCTCATCTCTTTCCGTTTCTCACTTGAGAAGGGACTTGAGTATGGAGAGGTATTAGATTTGTATTACACAAAGTGAATCATGTTTCCTTTTAGACCACGGAGGGGTGAATAGCTTGGTGTATAGCTGAGTGATCACTTAGGATACGATTGTAATAATGACAGGGATGAGTAATAGAGGCATGGCAAAATTTTTTTTTTTTTTTTTTTTTTTTTTTTTGCACCAGGGATTGAACTCAGGGGCACTCGACCACTGAGCCACATCCCCAGCCCTATTTTGTATTTTATTTAGAGACAGGTCTCACTGAATTGCTTAGAGCCTCGACATTGCTGAGGCTGACTTTGAACTTGTGATCCTCCTCCCTCAGGCTCCTGAGCCTCTGAGATTACAGGCATGCGCCAGGAATGGCAATAGTGATAAAGGGAAAGGGTGGATTTGTTAGATCTTTAAATATTGTAATAATAGATTCTTAAGAGTTTTTGGATTGGTTGATGAGTGGAATGAGGAAAAAGATGGTGTGGTGAGGGGCCTGGATTTCCTATTTGATCCACCAGGATGGGGATGATGGTGTCAAAAGCAATTTAGGCGAGAGTGGAGCTTTTTATTTAATGAAGTTTATTAGTTTAACCTTAGAACTATTTAATAATTTTTCCTCAAAAAAAAAAAGGGGGGGGCGTTGGGTGGAAAGTCTTGGAGTTGTTTCTGATTGTTTCTTGCTTACATTTTTGGAAGATCAGAGGAGCTATCGTAATGCATAGCAGAGAAGTTTCCCCCAGCTGAGGTTAGACCCGGCCAGTGTTTCGACCGTGTGAACTCCGTCCTTTCTCACCGATGGCACTATTTCCCTGCCTGTCATGTTGTGGTGCATCATAGAGCCAGTCAACTGGCAGCAGTGTGCTCTATTAACCAGGAGCATTTGTAGCTCGAAATTGATTTGTTGGCTTCATCAGTGACTGCTAGGCATGTGAGGAATAGGAGGTTAAGGGGAACTTGGTTCCCTGAATGGTGGGCTGGGAGCTTGGAGTTGTGCCAGGCTGTACCCATGCAGCTTTCTATATGTGGCCTGAGCAACCTCAGGACACGTGCCATTTCTCCTTTCCCTGCTGTGAAATGAGGGCAACTGCAGCTATGCAATGCTGTGCTGTGGACATGCATCCACTCCCTGAGGGCAGCAGGACAGCACATAGCATCACGGGGCCAGAAGACTCTAAGAAGAGCACTTCAATGCCACTCATGTATGAGGTGAAATGGCCCTCTGGCTTGAATCATCTGTTTGAAATGATTTCTTTATTGTAGGAAAAATACAAATAAGAATTTGTATAGCCACAAGTACTGTGACATTTATTTTTAATTCTCACTTCTACACTAAGGTGTAGGCAACAAAGATAATATACTCATTTTTTAAAGTAAAGGACATAAGTAAGAATTTAGATGATTTGCCCAAGGTCATTATATAGTTAGCAGCATAGACCTAACCAAAGTACAAACCTAATCATTCACAGCAATAAATAGAACCAGGGAGATCTTGCCCCCAGGAGATATTTGGCAATCTCTGAAGACAATGACTGTCAGAGACTGAGGGTGTAGTGGTATTGGCATCATGTTGGTAATAAGGGTGCCGAGAAACATCCCATAATGCACTCTAGAAAAGTTCCCATCCTACCTCTGCACACATGCTGCAAAGAATTATTCAGTCCCAAGTTTTGTAGTTTTAAGACTGGGTTCAGGTAGGATGTGTCTAGATCAAAGTTTGTAAGTAATCAGAGTTAATCTTATGGAGT
Source organism: Sciurus vulgaris (assembly GCF_902686455.1). Lineage (NCBI taxonomy): Eukaryota > Metazoa > Chordata > Mammalia > Rodentia > Sciuridae > Sciurus > Sciurus vulgaris. The sequence continues at coordinate 65,317,785 of NC_136475.1, forward strand.
TTCTAGTTTTCCTACATAATCTCCCATTTGAAATTTCTGGTGGAAAAATTCCAGTAGATATGGAGATGGGGGTCACATAACTACTTGAAGAAGTAATAGAAGAAGCATATTGCTATCTCCTTTTTCAAAGGAAAATGTTGGAAGAATATTCTATGCATTTTATTATTGTAACTTTTCACCTGTTTTTCTGAAGATAATAAACCTTTTTAGGAAATAAGAACAATCCAACAAAATCTGTAGAGACAATGTCAAGACTAAATTTTCATCATAAAAGCCCAATGAAAAACCTATTATAATGAGACTTTAAAAATCCAAATTTAACTTCATGTTTGAATGTTTCCCTATCCACTGTAATACAGCACATTTTTAGAATTGGTGTTTTTACTTATTTTTGTGGTGCCAGGGACTGAAACCAGGGTCTCCTGTATACTAGGCTAGTGCTCTACTACTGAGCTACATCAACCCTAGAACTGGAATTTTTATATGAAAATACTCAATTTCATAAGATCATAATTTCAAGGGTTCCAGCAAGTAAAAATATTTGCATCATTGGAATTTTTTTCAGCACAAGCAGCAGTCTTGGAAGGGATATAGAATTAAAGTTAGGGAGAATATTCAGTTCCTATAAGCAACTGGGAGTGAGTTTGCCAATGGACTGTCAAGTACTCTGCAGAATGGAGGGAAGAGGTTGACACCAAGACAGACTCATGATAAAACACTGACACTGGGTGCCTGGTCTGGGACCTTTTGGTAATCCTGCAGAACACAGCTCCACCTTGATATTTTTCACTTTTCACTTTCACATTCACGTGGAAGCAGTGAGTCACTTTCAGGAAACCATTTTTGCCTTTTTAAGAGCATGCAGAGGTTTCATTTGAACACATTCAGCTCTTCTTGCTCACTAAAAACGCTTTGTATTCTGAGAAGTAATGTGCATAAATCAGAAGAATGGGAAACGTGAGCAGTAATGCATCTATCTTCGGAAATTTCCTCTTTAGCACTACCTTATTTATTGCTTGCTCAGAGAAAATGTGCCAATTTGAGAATCCTACAAAGGCAAATACTCAGTAAAGCTATTTCCTTTGTATGTATAAGCACTCTATAAAAATACTGTTTTCTCATTTTGCCTTGTGAAAAACAACCTAAGCACACTTTTTTTCCCCCAATGATTTCAGAGATGAACTCACCTGTCCTGAATCAGGTAAGTAGGAAGCTTCTATCTGTCTATTGCATTGTTTGCTAGGATTGTGGGCAGTCTTTGAGACATCCTTTAGAAGGGAACAGTTATGAATATATTTAAATGACATTACAATGCATCTTAAAGGACATACTTAAGACTTGGAAAAATCACTGGCAAACTAAGCTCTGGCAAATCTTCACATAAGCAGTAGACGTGACACAAACAATTAGAAGGGGTCTAGGTTCTCTAAAAGCAAGGGAGATCAGAAGCTATTGATATCCATAATTGCTTCACTTGGCTCCAGTGTCTGTAAATCCACAATAAATTTTCCTTCAATTTAGAACCCGAATGTGGTAATGCAATCCCAATAAGGAGTGAGAAGAGGAAACCAAGTCAGTGAGATGGTGAACAAAAGGTGTGCCCCTATTTAGCATCAATGACAATGAGCCTTGCAAAGAATCAGCATGTGAGGAAGCCCAGCAGCTGGCCTGTCATGAGGCTACACAGTGCCTCTCTTATGTCCCCTGTTAATAGAATCCTCATTGTATTCAAAAAAGCAAAACACAAATGAATATACATTTAGGGTGTTGCTCTCCTGAAAAAAGGGGACTTCCATAGCTAGCATATGGCTTTTTCCTTTTTCTCTGCCTCTGTCTTAAAAGCAGACATGTTACCTGGAATTGAGCAACCATCTGGTTATCACAAGGAGGCAAATGCAAGGATGGTGGAAGAGAAAGCAGAACTGCCAGAAGTTCAAGATGATCTCACTGAGCACCTGTTCAGTGGCAGCAAGTCTGCTCTGGACTTCAGTGCATAATGAAATGTGATTCTCTGAAGCATGATACAATCAGGACTACTAGCATTATTTTTTTATTGAAGTTGTATAATCAGGGTATGATATTTGTGTCTCACATGTTAGTGTAGAATTTCAAGAACTGCTAAAGATCAAAAGCCATTGTAATGCATAGGGAGTAATTTCCAGTGAGTTACGAGGTTACTTGACCCCTCTTTTAGCCATTACAACTACTCTAGTGGTAGTGGTTGGAGGTGAAGCACAATGGGAATAGAAATAAGGAAAAGAGTAATGGAAAGATTAAGAATATATAATATTGGGGTGGAGGGGGAGAAAAAATAACAGAATGATTCAAAAACTATTACCCTAGGTAAATGTATGATTACACAAATGGTACGCCTCTACTTCATGTACAAACAGAGAAACAAGATGTATCCCATTTGTTTACAATAAAAATAAATTTAAAAAAATATATATAATATTAAATCTCAGAAACATTAGATGTATTTCATATCTCTACACAACTATTTGTACAGAGATATTAAATACACCCATACGCACACACAAACACACACACACATACACACACACGTATATATGTGTGTGAATGCATGTGTATATACATATATATGTACGTATGTATGTATTATGTGTACATATACACATATATATGTGTGTGTGTGCATGTGTGTATATATATATATAATTTTATGCCTGATGCTGTTTGATCACTAATAAGCCATGTGACATTTAACACATCACTTCATTTCTCCATTCCTCATTTCTTATCAGTTTGTAAATCACATTTTCTATGAAACCCTACCTGCTATGCAAGTCTTCTTTAAGTCTTTTAAGAGCTATTTTTCTACATCTCCTAGATCAATAGCCCTCTTTGGTAAGAGCAGAGTTGATCCCATGTCTTCTAGCATCTGGGGAAAAAGTCTAATGTGATCAGAGGCAGTTTGCCCTGGTTGCATTATTTGCTGTCTTTTTATGCTCTTTTACCTGTGCTTTCTTTGACTTAGACTGTGCTTGATAATCTTCTTGCTATTATGAGCTGAATGTGTCCATTCACAACTCATAGATTGAGTACCTAATTGCCACCATGGCTATCCTTGGACTTGGATCTCCAAGTAACTGGGGTTAACAAGGTCATAGGGCAAGGCTCTGATATGACAGGATTAGTTCCTTGTAAGAAAAGTCACCCAAGAAAGAGTTTACTCTCTTTCTCTCTACGTACATCTGCACCAGGAAAATCCATGTATGGACACAGCAAGAAGCCAGTTGTCTGCAAACCAGGAAAAGTCCTCCTACAAGAAACTTCATTTTGTTTAGTTGATTTCTTAGCATTTTGATCTTGGACTTCTAGCCTCCAGAATGGTGGAAACATCAATTTCTCTTCATTAAGTCTGTAGTATTTTGTTTATGGGAGCCTGAACAGATAGACACTCTTCCAGGTCTTCTGTTTTCAGAGTCCCCACAACTCTGTCCAGGTGGCTATCTATGGCAGCTTGCGATGGACAGTCTTCACACGGTGTTCTGAGTTTTCCCACATGGATGCAAAACCTTAACGTCAATTTAAAGATTTTTCTGAAATTTCTGTTGGATAAAAAGCTTGCTATCCACCTTCCCCTAGCTGATGGCCACTTTTCTCTCTGGTTGGAAGACAAACAAATGTCTCCTACTTCTCTTGAAAAGTCTTTTGCTTTCTTTTATTTCTTTTTCTTCTTTGAGAAATACCTAGGTTACATATATTTGACCCCAAAAGAATGGAATGCATTTATATTAGTGTCCTCCAAAAGGATGAAACCAATAGGAGAAAAGAGATAGATAGATAATTAGATAGATAGATAGATGATAGATAGAATGAACCAATGGCATCATTGCAAAAGTCTTAGTAGTAGTACTCAAGAGTCTCAGGAATCAATTAAGGACAGGTCATTATTAATGCCAATGCATATTTTCAGTATTTAGTATTTAAATGGCTCTTATTCTATCCTATTATGAATCTTCTTCAGTCTTTCTTTGAAGATGTTATTTCTTTTTATTGAAATAATATCATAAGATAGAATATCAACAAACAAAAGTAGTAACCTTTTTTTATACAAAATAGCAAACATACTAAAAAAGAAACCTTGAAAGTGATCTCATTCACAAGAGCTACAGGAAAAAAAATGAACTACCTAGAGATAAATTTAGCTGAGAAATTGTAAGAGGTCTGCAATAAAAATTGCAAAATACTGATGAAAAAATTTGAAGGAGACATTAAAAAATGCAAAACCTTCCACATTCAAGGATTAATGCTGTTAAAATGTCTATACCACCCCAAAAATTATGTTTTCAGTGTAATCCCTATCAAAATAGCAATGGCATTCTTTTAGGAATAGAAAAATAATCCAAAAATTCATATTGAAGCACAGAAAACACTAAATACGCAAAGCAATATTTAACAAAAGAACAAAGCATTATAATACCTGATTTTAATACATACTAAAGAACCATAGTAACCAAAACAAAATAGTACTGGTGTAAAAATAGACACACATATCAACAAAACAATGCAGTGATTCCCAAAATAAAGCCATTCATTTACAGTCATCTGATTATCAACAAAGACATCCAAAGCATACACTGGGCAATCTCTTTCCAACGGTGCTGGGAAAACTAGGTATCCATATGCAGAAGATTGAATCTCTCCCCACCCTCCAGGGAATGATATTGACATAAATTTCTGATGTCCATATATGAAAGTAACACAGTGAATCTGTACATCATGTACAACCACAAGACTGGGATCCTAATAAGAATGAGATGTATTCCATGTTTATATAAATAAGTCAAATTATACTCTACTGTCATATATAACTAAAAAGAACAAAAATTTTTAAAAAGAATTAAAACAATAATAACACAACAAAAAGATCCAATCTTCTGAAGATGATATTTCTATGTCTCTGAAGATTAAACTCTGCATTTACCTCAGGAAAACCAATAGGAGTACTGAGGTGCATCCTGTTGGAATTCAATACACATATGGAACTTCACCAATCTCTCCTGGGTGTATAGTTCCTACCTGTAATCCCAGCAACTTGGGAGGCTGAGACAGGAGCATGAAAAGTTGGAGGCCTGCTTCAGTGACTTAGTGAGGCCATAAGCAACTTAGCAAAATCCTGTTTCAAAATAAAAAATAAATAAATAAAAAGACTGGGAATGTAGTTCATTGGTTAAATGCTCCTGGGTTCAATCCTTGGTATCAAAAAAAAAAAAAAAAAAAGGTTACTGGTTGTTTATTTTTCCAAACTGTATTTTAAGTTGGCATATTAGCAAAGAAGGATTTTCTTAAGATAAATTAAGGTATCTCTAAAATTTTCCTATCAAGTCCATGAAATGTCATCCATTTCATGACATAATTAGTTTTTGCAGGCACACAATCTTAAGATGTAATCCTTTTGCTAGCTAGCCCTGGAGCAGTTAAAAAAAAAGCAAGGAAAAAAGAAAAGGAAAAGAACAAAGAAGAAAAACTATCATCTGAAGGCTGAAATTAGAATTTTTTTCCTTAGTAGGAAACAACTGGATATAATAAAAGGGAATCATGGTATCTGAGAGTTGTATTGGATCTTGCGAATCATTTTATTCAAATTCTACATTTTTACAGAAAGTCCATTTGTGGATTAATTATAATGTATATTCATTTAAGAACAAAGTTATTGTAATGCTAGTAATTAATAAGTTAGTCCTCTGAGAATTTCTTAAAATGTATCTACCCTTGAAGGCCATAAGTTCCATATCTGTACTGAAAATTCCAGAATTGTGTAAAGAATTTGAACAACCCCAGCCCGTGTCATTAATCTGACATTACATATCATTCCTTTTCTCTCTCTCGCTCACTCTTTCTGTAAGATGTTGGTTCTCCTCCTTTCCTGATATGAAAGTTCCTTCTTTGTTTTGTTTTTTAGTCGTACTGAACGTTGTCTGCTAGAATACCAGAATTAATCATTTGTAGAGTCCCTAAGCTTTCCCCCCTAATTATTCCCTTTCAGTTATGCAAAATAATGTACTTGTCACCTCTTTTTATTTATTTATTTTTTTCAGTTGCAGAAAATTATCTGCTGGCCTCTGATGGTCTCATGGAAAGTAAATAGAAGAAAAAGTATTTGTATTTCTATTAAAATAAGAAAATCATGTTATTGTTTTATATTAATTATCTCTATTCTTATTTTATTTTTTTAAATTTATTTATTTTAATTAAAAATGATAAATTTACATAGGGCAATCTTGTTTGATTCATTCTGTTATCTTTTTCCCTTCCCCCCCCACCCCTCCCACCCCTCTTTTCCCTCTATACAGTCCTTCCTTCCTCCATTCTTACCACCCTTCTTATCCCTAACCCTAAACCTAACCCTAACCCTAACGCTAACCCCTCCTACCCCGCTTATATGTCCTCATCCGCTTATCAGCGAGATCATTCGTCCTTTAGTTTTCTGAGATCGGCTTATCTCACATAGCATGATATCCCCCAATTTCATCCATTTGCCTGCAAATGCCATAATTTTATCATTCTTCATGGCGAAATAATATTCCATTGTATATATATGCCACAGTTTCTTTATCCATTCATCAACTGAAGGGCATCTAGGTTGGTTCCACAATCTGGCTATAGTGAATTGAGCAGCTATGAACATTGATGTGGCTGTATCTCTGTAGTATGCTGATTTTAAGTCCTTTGGGTATAGGCCAAGGAGTGGGATAGCTGGGTCAAATGGTGGTTCCATTCCAAGCTTTCTGAAGAATCTCCACACTGCTTTCCAGAGTGGCTGCACTAATTTGCAACCCCACCAGTGATGTATGAGTGTACCTTTTTCCCCACATCCTCGCCAACACCTATTGTTGCTTGTGTTCTTGATAATCGCCATTCTAATTGGGGTGAGATGAAATCTTAGGGTAGTTTTGACTTGCATTTCTCTTATTACTAGAGAAGTTGAACATTTTTTCATATATCTGTTGATTACTTGTACATCTTCTTCTGTGAAGTGTCTGTTCATTTCCTTAGCCCCTTTGTTGATTGGGTTATTTGTATTCTTGGTATAGAGTTTTTTGAGTTCTTTATAGATTCTGGAAATTAGCACTCTATCTGAAGTATGAGTGGCAAAGATATTCTCCCACTCTGTAGGCTCTCTCTTCATATTACTGATAGTTTCCTTTGCTGAGAGAAAGCTTTTCAATTTGAATCTATCCCAGTGGTTGATTCTAGCTTTTATTTCTTGTGCTATGGGAGTCCTGTTAAGGAAGTCTGATCCTGGGCCGACAGGTTGAAGATTTGGGCCTACTTTTTCGTCTATAGGATGAAGGGTCTCTGGTCTAATTCCGAGGTCCTTGATCCATTTTGAGTTGATTTTTGTGCAGGGTGAGAGATAGGGGTTTAGTTTCATTCTGTTGCATATGGATTTCCAGTTTTCCCAGCACCATTTGTTGAAGAGGCTGTCTTTTCTCCATTGCATATTTTTGGCCTCTTTGTCTAGTATGAGAAAATTATATTTATTTGGGTTTGTGTCCATGTCCTCTATTCTGTACCATTGATCTACCTGTCTATTTTGGTACCAATACCATGCCGTTTTTGTTACTATTGCTTTGTAATAGAGTTGAAGATTTGGTATTGCGATACCCCCTGCTTCGCTCTTTCTACTGAGAATTACTTTAGCTATTCTGGGTTTCTTATTCTTCCAGATGAATTTCATAATTGCTTGCTCTATTTCTGTAAGGTACATCATTCGGATTTTAATTGGAATTACATTGAATCTGTATAGCACTTTTGGTAGTATGGCCGTTTTGACAATATTAATTCTGCCTATCCAAGAACATGGGAGATCTTTCCATCTTCTAAGGTTATCTTTAATTTCTTTCTTTAGTGTTCTGTAGTTCTCATTGTAGAGGTCTTTCACCTCTTTTGTGAGATTGATTCCTAAATATTTTATTTTTTTCGATGCTATTGTGAATGGGGTAGTTTTCCTAATTTCTCTTTCTGAAGATTCATCACTTATGTATAAAAATGCATTGGATTTATGAGCATTGATCTTGTAACCTGCTACTTTACTGAATTCACTTATGAGTTCTAAGAGTTTTCTGGTGGAATTTCCAGGTTCCTGTAAATATATAATCATGTCATACTATTCTTATTTTAAAAACCTTTCAGTTTTATTGTTTCTGTACTATAGTTAAGAAAAAGGAAGCTCAGAATAGTTAAATACCTGGTCACGGTTAGTGTGTAAATTAGTATTCAGACCTAGTGTCTGCTTTACTCACATATTCCTAGTCTTTTTACCATGGTTTCCACAATTTCTTCCTGCTTTTAATAGCAAAACCAATTGTGAATGACGGTTGTCCCTGAGGGAGGTTACTATGGGCCAGACATGCCACTCAGCATCCTTACTGCATCCTCACAAATCTCAGTGTACATTTGTGTGATACAAAGAGTGTCATTGATAAGAACACAGGTCATGCATGACACTTATTATCTCTGAGATTCAATTACCAATCAATAATGTCATCACTAAACCCTTGATTTCTTTATTGCTGCCTCCTTGGAACATTATCCAAAACCACAAGCTGTCAAGTCCAAACTAGTTTTTAACATATTTCCATTGCCTGTACATCTAGCTGCTTATAATCTCCCTAGATATTCCATACTCTCATGATTCAGTATCTTCACTTGATATATTTTCTCTGTTCCAGAAGAATTTCTTATTTTATTAAAAACTTTCATTTTTTCTTTGCTCAAAGTGTCTTAACCTCAGTAAAATCTCCCTTAATAGGCCATTCTTTATATGGACCCATCTTCCTTCCTTTCTTCTTGTTCCCAATAACATTTCTAATCTTCTTACCTAATGGACCCATAACTTTAAAATGTAGAAATAGATATTTCTACACTTCATTGTACTGTAGGATAAGGGATATTTTATGTTTTTGAACTATTAATGTTTATTTTCTCTGTTAAGTCAGCATACTTTCTATCAGAAAATTTGAAAATTCAGAAATTTTCGGGGAAAAATCACATCAAAATGCTCATGCACTTTTAAAAACACTTTACAAAAGTAATATTTAAGGAATTCATGCTATTAAATGTTTTGTTACCTATTTAATTCTTCTTTCTCTGATTTCCTGCTTACTAAATGTCATTCTGATTGCTGTTTGCTTTTTGATGCAATTTATTTGCAAGGTTAAAAGATAGGTGTTGGTTCAGTTGCTGTGAAGACAGACTTGACTAATATTTCTTGATTAATGTAATTAAATTGTCAAAATCTTACATATTTTTACATAAAACACACATGCAAGTAAACGTTTTCCAGAAATATTTCTAGGATCAGTTGCAAACTGTATCACATCTAATATGAGGAAAAATATAAATGATACTTTATCAATCACATGAACATTGAATATTGACAAATAATGTCATTTTCCCTTGGAATATCAGAATGCCTTTTACAAGATAAGATTTCCATAAATAAATACTTACCAGAACTAAATGGCCTTGTCATAAACATAATACATGTAATGGCATAACATTACAAAACATCCTTGAAAAATATTGTTGTCCTTCTTATGACACCAGGCAAATTTTGCTCACCCATTTTTCATATACAGTTTATTGTATTATTCTATAAAGTCACATTTTGCTTGCATTTTGGCTCAAGAATAAAAGAAGAGAGAGAAGAAAATGAATGGCAACAATAACTCAAAGGTGAAATGGCAACTTAAAGTGTTCTAAGATTCCAACCCTGGAGAGTGGTATGATATCAGTTTATATTAGACACCAATAAAACAAGGGGGCATGTTAAAAGATGGCTAAGAAAAACAAAAAGATATAAATTATTTATATAAATAATTCTTAGATATTGGATTAAATATTAAGCATTCAACTAAAGAAAAAAGTCAGTCTTAAAAGAAAAAAAAAATTAAAAAATCTTCACTTCATGCTGTTTATAGAAGAAATGTGGTCCAGAACATTTGAAAGTAAAAGGATTGAGAAAGATACATCATAACAATATTTACTAAAATAAACATTATATATCAGACAAATTCATCTCTAAAACATGAAATACTATTAGCTATATTGAAGGACATTTCCATTTGGAAGACATTCATACTTTAAATCTGCAAAAATCTCAATAATATAGCTTGAAAATATTTAAAGCAAAAAGTGAAGAACCACAAGAAGAAATTAATGACCCCACAATTGTAATGGGAGACACTGGCACACCTCTCTCAATAACTGACTAAAAGGAGCAAGATCATAGGGGATGTGCACAACAGAAAAGATAACCTTCACTCTATTGATATGTATACGACAATTATTTTAAAAAATACAGTATGCATCATTTTAAGTGAAGACTACAAATAGAAAGAAAATTAATAACCAACTTCAGAAATCCCTATGAACCTTATACTTATTGATAACTTGTGAAAGTTTCTCACTGAGAATGGGAGAAATGGAAGTATGTTTGCTATCTGATGCTTATTCAACATTTAAATGGAGTTCCTTCTCAGTGTGTAAAGGAACCAACAACAAAAAAATCTAGAGTAAATGAGAACTAAGAACTAAAACTGCTAATTGTCATAAGTGACATGATCGGTGCCAAGAAAAAACAAAAATATTTATTTTGATAAATGTTTAGAATTAGCAGGTGATTTTTAGCATCACTGCTAAATTGCACCAAAAATAAAAACTAATTTTGATATTCCATATAATTCTCTATATTAAACAAGTAACCAGAAAGCATAAAGTATAGCAATACTATTTATATTGCTGTATGAAACATCAAATACCAAGGAATAAACTGAATGTGAATTATTCTAAAACCTCAGAGAACTATAAAATCTTACTAAAATAGTAAAAAAAAAAAAAAAAAGAGTATATGGCATCCTTGACATTTTACTTTATGTATTTTTTAAATATTTTTTAATTTAGCTTTTAGTTTTTTACAGACTGCATTTTGATTCATTGTACACAAATGGGGTACATAATTTCATTTCTATGGTTGTACACAATGCAGATTCATACCATTCATGTAATCATACATGTACATAGGGTAATGATGTCTGTCTCTTTCCACCATTTTTCACACCCGCCATCCTCTCATTTTTCTTCTGCATATTCTAAAGTTCCCCCATTATTCTCTCATTCCCCACCTCAACCCCCATTATATATCATCCTCCACTTATCAGGGAAAACATTTGGCCTTTGTTTGTTTGGGCTTGGCTTATTTCACTTAGGTGATATTCTCCAATTCCATCCATTTATTTGCAAATGCCATAATATTATTCTTCTTTATGGCTGAATGGTATTCCATTGTGTATATATACTAGAGATTCTTTATCCATTCATCTGTTGAAGGGCATCTAGGTTGGTTCCACAATCTAGCAATTGTGAACTGAGCTGCTATAAACATTGATGTGGCTGTGTTACTGTAGTTTGCTTATTTTAGGTCCTCTGGGCATAAACTGAGGAGTGGGATACCTGGGTCAAAAGGTGGGTCCATTCTAAGTTTTCTCAGGATTCTCCATACTGCTTTCCAGAGTGGCTGCACCAATTTGCAACTCCATCAGCAACGTAAAAGTGTGCCTTTTGCCCCACATCCACGCCAACATCTATTATTGTTCTTGATAAAAACCATTCTAATTGGAGTAAGATGAAATCTTATAGTTGTTTTAATTTGCATTTCTCTAATTACTAGAGATGTTGAACACTTTTTCATATATTTATTAATTGTCTGTGTGTCTTCCTCTGTAAAATGTCTTTCCAGTTCCTTGGCCCATTTATTGATTGAGTTTTTTGTATTTTTGTTGTAAAGTTTTGTAAGTTCTTTATAAATTTTGGAGATAAGTGTTCTATCTGAAGTGTGTGTGCAAAAGATTTTCTCCCACTTTGTAGGCTCTCTCTTCACATTCTTGATTGTATCCTTTGCTGAGAAAAAGCTTTTTAGTTTGAGTCCTTCCCATTTATTGATTCTTGCTTTGATTTCTTGTGCTTTGGGAGTCTTATTGAGGAAGTCTGATCCTAAGCCAACACGATGAAGATTCGGGCCTACTTTGTCTTTTATTAGGTACAGGGTCTCTGGTCTAATTCCTATGTCTTTGATCCATTTTGAGTTGAGTTTTATGCAGGGTGAGAGGTAGAGGTTTAATTTCATTTTACTGCATATGGATTTCCAGTTTTTCCAGCACCATTTGTTGAACAGGCTATCTTTTCTCCATTGTATGTTTTTGGCTCCTTCGTCTAGTATGAGGTGACTGTATTTATGTGGTTTTGTCTCTGTGTCTTCTATTCTGTACCATTGGTCTGCCTGTCTGTTTTGGTGCCAATACCATGCTGTTTTTGTTACTATTGCTCTGTAGTATAGTTTAACAAAAGAGGTTAAAGACCTGTACAATGAAAACTACAGAATATTAAAGAAAGAAATTGAAGAAAACCTTAGAAGATGGAAAGATCTCCCATGTTCTTGGATAGGCAGAATTAACATTGTCAAAATAGCCATTCTACCAAAGGCACTATACAGATTTAATGTAATTCCAATTAAAATCCCAATGACATTCCTCATAGAAATAGAGAAAGCAATCATGATCTTCATCTGGAAGGACAAGAGACCTCAAATAGCTAAAACAATCCTGAATAGAAAAAGTGAAACAGGAGGTATCACAATACCAGACATTAAACTATACTACAGAACAATAGTACTTCAAGTATTTTTAAAGAAGCATGACGTAGTGTAACTTTTCAAGTAATTTATACATGTTCTATTTCGATAATTCATTATTCTGTAGCAGTAAATTCCTAGCATAGTTCTTTAAACTGTCTAAAAATGGACTGTCATATCTGAAGTTTAGATGATTAGAATGGACAGTGTTTCATCAACCTGTCTATTTGAGTCCATCCTTACCAAAAGGCTGGTTTACCAGTCACTAGTTCCTTGTAATGAACCATGCTTTTCTCAACCTCCTTTATTCCTATCAGCAAGTGTTCTCCCTTTATTAATCAAAATTTCTTAATAAGATGACAATGTAATTCAGTTGTGTAAAACAGACAGCCCTTACCAGAGTAAAAGTTGGGGAAAAAGGAAGAAAATGTCTATTTTATGGACATTGCAGAAAGATTTCAAGTACTTGAAACTATACATTTTCACATAGGTAAATATATGTATGAGCCTTAGGTTTCTTTTTTAAAAAAATATTTTTTAGTAGTCAATGGGCTTTTATTTATTTATTTATTTATATGTGGTGCTGAGACTCAAACCCACTGCCTCACACATGCTAAGCAAGCACTCTACCACTGAGCCACAAAGCCAGGCTGAGCCTTAGGTTTCTTAAGGTCTTATCAACTTCATCTGAGAATTTTTTAATATTCTTTTAAGATTGACAATACTATCTTTATTTTACAATTGCTATTTTTAAGAAAATTTTGTAAGGTTCTTTTTTATGAAGAATTAGCACAGGTAGGAATTTCTTTAAAATAAAGTAACAACTCTCATGATAGTCAAACAGAAAACTTTCATTCACAATTCAAAAAGACAACACCCTGTTTTTGAGACAGAGTACTCATCCTGGAGCTGATTTAGAATCTTGAACCAAATAAATGTCAAGAAAGAAGGTCCTGGTAATATTTTCTCCTGGACTTCAAGAGCCAGCCATATTTTCATTACATTAGTATTTGAGGTAACTTTTGATTACAGAGTATCTGTGCTCACAACGGTCATTCCTCAAAGCAAACAAAAATTCAATTTTAATTGTTGACCATAACCCCAACTTGTTTGCAGAATTTCTGCCTTAAAATACATTTTTGAGTTAGTAAAGTGTTAGCTTTTCTAGCAGTGAGGCACTGTGGAAAATTTTAAGTCTGTTTTCATCTGAGATATGGCAGAAGTTCTAACAGAACATGTACATCTTGTGTTCTTGGTCTGCCTCTGATACTTTGCAGCTGGGAAGTCCAGTTGCAAGGTCTTAGACTCACCGTTCCAGGAATTGAGATATAATTTTTCCTCCTAATAAAACTAAGAGAATTAAATAATCTATGTGAAATTAATCAACATAGTATCTAGAACTGTGCAGACTACCTCATGGACACTACCTTCCTTTTGTCTAACAAAGATGAAAGCAATTCATGAGCAAACCAAGGCTTTATTTGTATCAAACATAAACTACTTACAGGAATAATACCAACATTTAGGTCACTTTAATAACTTAGAATGAATTTATATATAGACTTATTTTATGCCAAACTTAATTTACAATTAATTTTCACATTAAAAACCTTCAGATTAAATTTTTCAAAGATTTTCAACAACTTGTTTGGGGTCCTGCTGTATGTATTTCTCTTTAAGAGATTTAGAAACTGAAACTATCTATGTCTCTGCAATTACTTATAATTAAATTCAAGTATATAATCCAAGACTAAAACCTGCTTAGATTTATATTAGTTCACTTCAGAGAGTGCAGTTAGTTTTGGAATTCAAATTTAGTAGGGTGAATAAAAGCAACTTCAAGAAAATGTCATTTGTCTTATGATTATATATGATTATACCAGAAAAGAGTGTATTTCAAAAACTGCAATCTGAATTTTTGGTTTTAATCTTATTTTATCACCAGAATGTTAGGACAGAGAAACTGTCAAATGAAAAACAAATTCAGCTTAGGTAAGGAGAGAATTTATTCAAAATGATAATTGCAGGGCAAAGGAGGACCATAACAATAGGTTTCAAACAGCATCTCCACGCATTTCAAAGGTCATGCAGGAAAGGCTTCTCTTTCACAGGGAGGAGTAAAAATAAGGCTGAAGGAACAGGTGTCAGAGAGGTGATCATGGAATTTCCTTCTTCACGGTCAGCGATCTGGGAGGGCTGGCTTGGGTGGGGGGAGTGGATTCTTATTTTTTAGCTCAGAGGTGGGTGGATTTCCAAATGCAGGATCATGTATGAAGGAGGAGAAAAGCTTAACTGAAGTTTTAGATCAAGTTAGCCAGCCTTTTGTTTGGACTGAGGTGTCAAGAAAAACAGTTCAGATAATCTGTTACATGGGAAAATAAAGAATTTGGAAACTGTGTCTGGCCTTGTCATAGGTAAACAAGGGGACAACTTGAGTTTTATCTAAATCATATGGGGAAGGGTGGTTCTTTGTGTTTTTCCAGATCACAGGGTAAAATGCAATATTGTCAGAATCTAGGTAAATTTCTGAACTAGTTTTCAACTATTGTTAGGCAAATAGCAGTAGAGAGCTATCGAGTTCTGATTGACAGTTGCACGATTCAGAGCTCTTAGCATTGCTTCTAGATTTAATAAACCCTTAAATGAATTAGTGCTGTGACCTCCTGCAGTTTCTAAAAGGAAGTCTCTTAGTCACTCCCTTAATTACAGTATCCTTTAATTGCAGAACATTGTCAGACACATGTAGGCATTCATTCCATTACACACTGATTGAATGACAATAATGCACATTTAGTTAGTAATTACTAAGAATGTAACATATTCAGCATTCAACTCTTTGTATGAGTACAGTGGTACTATGTTAGAAATATTATCTATAATCTTCTTCTTAAAGTTAAGAAAAGGGCCTTAGCATTTGAAAGGAATATATCATCCTTTTAAGGAAGAAGTAGTATGGTTTGAAGGAAAGACCAAGATTTAAAATCAAACATACCTGGGTTCAAATTTTGAACCCACCAGAAAATAGTTCTGAGATCGCAAGCAAATGACATACCTTCTTTTCCCTCAGTTTTTCTTTTCTTTATTTTTTTTTCAAGTACTACTACTCTGTAATGCTACTTTGAACAATTCTTCAGAGAATTAGAGATATTATGCACAGTCAGTCTTCACTGGGTATGCATTCTGCATTTGCAAAATTACCTACTAGCTAATATTTATTGGTAATACCCAAATCAACTGATGTGGCCTTTTCACAGTTCATGGGTATACACAAAGCAGCAAAACTTTAGGTCCCCCAAAGCATGTGTCCCCAGATGAGGCTGGACAAGGCTATGCCCTAAGGGCTGCCTCAGCTCTCACAGGTTTATTTAATCCCACAGTTTTCATGCTTTTGTGCCTTTGTTAACCATGAGTTCAAATTAAGAGATCAATATTCCATATAAATCAGGTGTGTCTTTAAACAGAAACATGAAAAAACAAACTTATATATTGAAAATTGAAAAAAAATATTGGGATCAAATATAGGAAATTAACCCTGTGCTTCCCCAAAGAGGAATGGTTTCATATTCAAAAATTCAGTGCTCATGGTGATTTTATGAATATGTCAATATTCACTAATAAGGAGCACTGATTTTATGTGTGTGTCTCTGTTTGTCTGCATAAACAAATTTAGTGTTATATACATTATAGTGACAAAGAAGCAACCCTTGACATCCAGAAGTCCAGCCTGGCTTATCACTCACTGTTAAGCTCTTGCTGAGCTTAAATAATTTCACAGAAAAAGGGACCTCTGTGACCATGATGGTTTGGGACAAAAGCAATACTACTCTGTAATTTTTGCCTTGACACAGACATAGCATAAACACTGTCCAAGCCACCAGACACCACACCAAACACCTCCCTCTCACAATTAATATGCATGACTACACTGCTACTTCTCTACTGATCATTTGCCTGTTATTCTAGTCTGCTGTCTCTGTAAATCAAGACTTAACTGAGATATACAGTCATAGAATAGGAACGACAGGCACAGTTTACTTTTCTCAGAGGAAGTTAATTTTACTGTCACGGGCATGTTGCATTTTATCTAATGTGTTGCACGGTACTTCAGAGAATTAAAATGTAAAACTTTAGTGTATTAACCACACATTTTATTTTCTGCTGCTTTGTCTTGGGACCTAGCCAACCTTGGAGGGACTGCTGTCCAAAGGGTTATCTAATTCCTAGAGAGAGCTAGTAACTCCCCCAGGAGCTTGCCTTTCTTATGCAAACCAAGCAATCCAGACCCATAGGCCCAACTACCTCTGCCATACTCTGGATCTGTATTCCGCTACCCTGATACTTTAGGGTCAGGACAGACAACTAAGGACTATTCTTAAACCCCAGAGTCATTAAAATTATTTAACAAGCCAATGTTAGACCTGTGTTTATCCTACCTTTCCATGGAAATCACAACAAAGACTTGCCTACACTTCATCCCACCTCCTCTCTGGTCCTTCTGTGTCCTGCCTGATCTCAGTACTACCCATGTCGCTGCCCCATGCCTAGTGGGCCCTTGTTATAGTTTGGATGTGAGGTGTTCCCCAAAAGCTCATGTGTGAGACAATGCAAGAAGGTTCAGAGGAGAAATGAGAAATGAGAGCCTTAATCCAATCAGTAAATTAATCCTGTGATGAGATTAACTGAGTGGAAACTGAAGGCTGGTAGGATGTGGCTAGAAGAGGGGGGTCTTGGGGATGTGCCTTTGGGGTATATATTTTGCATCTGGTGAGTGGAGTCTCTCTGTGGCCTGATCATGTGAGCCCTTCCCTCCTCCACACTCTTCTGCCATGTTGTTTTGCCTCATCTCAAGTCCCAAGAAATGGAGCCTGCTGTTTTTGAATTGAGACTGCTGAAACTGTGAGGCCCCAAATAAACTTTTCCTCCTCTACAATTGTCCTTGTCGGGTCTTTTAGTCACAGCAGCAAAAAAAGTTAACTAAAATATCCCTCTTCTCTTCGAATCTGTGAGTATAACAAACTATCTTTTCAATGGCAGATATTCTCCTAATCTGTTGGCCTTGCCATATCTAAATAGTAATAAAACCTATGCTTTAAAACAGCCCTTGTCATAAAGGAATTTAGTCCTTTAAGATTGGAGACTTGATAATTCATCTAAGAGGACAAAAAGAAAACAGAATATGTAACTAGTGCAAAACTAGGCAAATATCAAGTGGGCAAGTAGCCATGAGAATAGCGTCTATTGTTGGCACTACACAGGACAAGGTTCTATGGGAAATTAGCAAGATGGGGTGCGCTTGTTGGGTGAAGAAGGTCGAAAGTCTTTGGGGAGAAGGTAATATATGAAGCAGTGTATGTGGAAGTAGCTTGTTCCCTTGTGAAATTACTAAAGTGAGGCATTAATAATTTTAATTAAGCATATTTTGTTTTCAAGTTGTTTTTGTTTAATAAGTATGATCAAATGATGGGTTAAAATGGGTCTGAATGTTGTTTATGCTCAAAAACAAGCGTCTTTTGAGATCTTTTCAGAAGCAAAATGGAATCCAGGCTCTTATTTTTATTTCTAAAAAGAATGTCCTAGAAAAACATATGATACTTATGGACATAAACTTCTGTATCCAGGCAACATTGCTTTGAAGTAAGGGGAAGATTGTTGACATTTTATAACCGAGGTTCCAAGAACACCAAAAGAAAAACCAGTTGTGAAGCAGAAATAGCCCACAAGCCAGGGATCCTAGAAAATTGGGATAATTACTGAAATCAATTCTAGCTTACAAAGAACATAAAAGCTGAACACACACTGTTAAATTGCATTCTGCTCACCTGTGGTTTAGCATGCTGGTTTTTATTTTTTTATTTTTTCTTTTTTTAATGCTCACATTTTGTAAAGGCCAAGTAGAATTTCTAACAGATCATTAACAAGAAATAATGGAGGCACATCCCATCACTGCTTTTAAAAAATCTAGATTGTAGTTGGGTGTGATGGCGCATGCTGGCAATCCCAATGGCTTGGGAGGCTGTGGCAAGAGGATCATGAGTTCAAAGTTAGCCTCAGCAATTTAGCAGTGCCCTAAGTAATTTAGTGACACCCTGTCTCTAAATAAAAAAATTAAAAGGGTTGGGGATGTGACTCAGTGGTCAATTGCCTCTTTACTTTATTTGAATTGGTTCCCAACACCAAATAAAAGAACAAAAACTATCTAGATTATATATAATCTTGAATTTTATCAAAGGGAATGAAAACTAAATGGATTTCAGCATATGATATTTATGTTTACCAAGTATGAAAAAGTAATTTTCAAAGCTTTTAAACACACAAACCAATTTATTCATAAAATGGCCAGTGTTACTTGGAGTTGAGAAGTCATATCTGTATGAATAATTCTATGCTTATCTACTGATTATTCATTCATTTCCATACCTCACATGGTCCACACATATTTCATGGATCATGTAGATGACTTTGAAGGTAACAGACCACTGTGGGCATGAACTCCTTAATGTGAATGACCACCTCTACTGAGGAAAGAATGAACAACAGGGCGCTGGCTTCATGCTCCATGACCCAGAGACCAGGAGGCAAAATGGTGACAATGGTGTTACTGCCAAGGATGAGGAACAAATGCCTCAACCAAAGAAATGGTATTAACAAGGCTCAAATCTACTTAGCCCATGAGGAATCGAGGCAGACTAGTTCAGCATAATTCTACTGAAGTGAATCAACCCCATAGCGCACTCTTTTAACTTGTTACGAGACCCTATCAGATGTGACAGCAAAGTTCATCTCTACTGCCCAATTAATATAATTCATATTCATACAACCTGTATGATGAAATGGCAGGTAAAGAATAAAAGATTTTGAGCCATACTGAATTTTGATTCTTAGTTTTGCCATTTTCTAGTACAAATGTGAATATAAATTTTTGAATCTCTTAGAGCCTCGATGCTGTTCCTTGGCCTAATGAGTATGGAAACTGTGCCTTCAAAGGCTTATGAAAATTAAATCGAAATTTATATAAAAGAAGAAGGCTGGCACATAGTAGGTACTCAAAATACAGATCACTCTTCAAAGAACCAATTCCAAAGTAAATTAAGCCCTTTAGCAGGAATGGTGTGAAGTCAATCCTGATCTTACCCAAAACTGAAAAGGGAAGGGTTTATCTTTGTCACCAACCAGTGTCCCTTTCTCCACTGCTCTCTTGTGGTGATTAATATTCACCATCATCCCTGATCAATTCCTGTTTTAATTAGAAAATCTGTCATTCACCTGAGATATGTTACTAATCAGATTGCCTCTGTAAGAAGGTAGAGTCTTTAAACCAGAAAAATAAAGACTATAGCAGTAGAGGTCTCAGCTAGTGAGTACAGGTTTTGTGGAATCAGTAGGGTGGGCAGTGGTCAAGGGAGGTAAACAGAAGGGAATTTGGAGACTGAAAACATTTTAGATATAACTGGTTAAATTATAGATTTATAAATATATAAATATATATATCATATACATATATAAAAATGCATAGATATATCTGGCTAAATTAGCCAGATGTAATGGCTAAATTTAAACATCACCAATTATAACCAGGTAAAAACAAATTTCTGAAGGAAGATTTTTTTCTTCTCTTTTAAGCTACAATGTACCAGTAATTGCATTCAGAATATTTTCCATGAACACAATTTCAATACAAAGTGCTTTTAACTCTATTTTTTAAATCTACAGAAGTTTTGAATGGGTTTCCTGTCTAACACTGACCCATATGAAAAATTAAAATTAAAGGGTGAAATAAAAGGTTAAACTGTACAAAAGCCATGTTCTTTAAGGTTTTAAAGAAAACGTTTATCATGTTCCAGTCATTTAGCTTTATTCACTTGCTTTTGCCATTTCCAAGGTTAATGTGCTCCTATGCTTATTACTCATTGCTGACTTACATGTGAAAGAGAAACATAACTGATTGGAGGTATGAATCCCTAATTTAAAATGAGAGGATTATTAACAATATAATATGCAAACATGAATACTTTTTTTTTTAACTTGAAAAACTAAGGCAGTTTTCTTACTAGTTACTCCCCACCCCCAATACACATTCATTTGGGGTACTAACATAAACATGGCTTTATCTCTCCCTGTATCAAAAGGCAAAAAGCAGGATTAAAAAATCAATTTGAGGAGATAAATGAGCACAATTAATGATTTAGTCCTGAATGCATCACTTTTTATAGTCAATAAACTTTCCAGCATCCAGAAAGGAGTTTCATATGCTTATGTGATCAGAATGTGGTCGTTACTCTATGCAGCCTGGAAATTTCTGCCCCAGGGGGGAAAAAAATTATATGCCGTTGAATCAAAATAATATCATATGGAGAAAAGCTACATTTGCTAGAATGTTAAATTGGGTGGCTGCACCTGGAGGCTCAAAAAGAAGCACATTATGAAATTAAAAAATAATTTGACTTGAAGTTCTAATGTGAAGAATATATGCTTTTGATTATTTTATGTAGTTATTGGTGCTATTTGAAATGATTACTCTTTGGAGTCTTAATTCCTACCCTTCTCTGATGGCATGGTGAAACTGATTACACGAAAATAAAATTTAATCTTCTTCCAAGTCATATGTTTTACGAATGAAGCTTAACTTTGGGCGATTGCACTGAAAATTAAAGGATTTCATCTGAAAGGAAGTCGTTTTAAAGACAGTATGAATTCTAAGACCTTCCATTTCCTTAAGCAGCATCTAACCAAATGGATATGTAAAAATCTAAACACTCCACATTTTTTCTAACATTTTTCTTCCTCCTCTTATTGAAACAAGGTCATAATACAATAATGATCTCTGAACTTACCACATGCTGCTGTTAACACTTTCTCCCTGTTCTTTCCCTGAATTGCTGCTGTTACTTTTAAAATAAAGGACTTGTCATCCATGAGGTTCTCAGGGATTGTCCTGGGAGGAGTCTCCTAAGAAGGGTCTAGAGAGTTCCCAGAAAGAAGGGGAAATTGACTCAGGGCCAGTGGGGTCCTTGGCTTACTTGATTAAAAAAAGAAATTCAGCATTCAGGGGTCAGAGGTATAGACAGGTTTGTCTAGGAGAGTTGATCCACAGTCAAGTGGGAATGAGGGCAGTCTCCAGACAGAGATGCCCTGGGGGGTAAAGCAAGGAATGCACATTAAAAAGAAAATGGGGCCATCTTAAGAGTATGAGGTGCATTTTGGGGGTTCCTAGCTCTTCTTTTATAGGAAACTTGATGAGCGGGGATTATGGGAAGGTATTAGGTAAAGATACCAGTCTGGTGAGCTCAAGGCAGTTTCTGGTGGTGTGGTCAGTCTCCAGATTCTTAGTCCTACATGTCTTCATTATCTGATCAGTAGATAGTGCTGGAAAGTCCCCCAAAGTATAGGTTTCTTAAAATATCACCTCTCTCTTTACTGTATCTATTGAGGACTTAATTAACAGTTCACAGATTTACAGATTTCCCAGGAATTTGGAAGTCGAAGACCTGGAAGAGAGACTGTTTTAGTGAGTGACAGGCCTGGGAAAGTACGCATAACTTATTAATTAAAATCTTATTTTCTTGTCCTTTCTTTATGTCTTCTTCCTATCTATTTGTTTTTATTTATTTTTTTATCCTACTTCAGGGTAACTTTTCCTTAAAAAGAAATATGCCTTAAATCTATGTGATTTCATTTGTTAATCGTACCTCAATAAAACAAGAAAACCAAACCTCAAATTAAAAAAGAAAAGAAAAACAGATAGATAGATGATAAATAGAAAATAGTTTTTTTGTTTATTTTAAAAGTCATAGACCCCTTTTAGCTATAGTTTGTTGGTAAATCTTTAACAAATAGATGTCCAAGAAGGAAAAAAGCCCTGAAATATACCATTTTCTAATTTGCATGGTGTAAATATCTCCATGTTGGCTAATTTCTAGTTCGTGATATGTTATCTAGCTAATGGTTGAATAAGCAGTTGGAAAAGAACAGTAGTATACCATTCTTCAATATTTCTACCATTCTCATAAAGGATCTAATTGATGTAAATAATTTCAAAAGGAAAAATGGTAAAATGCAGAAAGTGGTACATTTTGGATACGTTAACTTGTTTCAACTATACATTAATATGTTTTACTTTCAAATAATGTTAGTGTTCAACAACTGGCTCAGGAGATTTCTAAAAATTTAACAGTCGTCTCTGGTAGGCTAGTATGAGATGACTGGGTTACATCACTGGAAATTCTAAATAGAAAGAAGAAGCAGTAATTACATATATTTTGGTTTCCCAAATATTGATATACCTTAAATAACAGTTGAAATAACTTCCCTTATCCTTGGGTATATTTATACATTACTCTTACATTTAATAATTTGAGAATCTTTTTGCACTTACTCTGGAATGGCATGGATATTAAGGGATCTAAAATTATGAGTGAGTTCAGCTATATCTAATTCCACTAGAAAGGCAGTTAGCTACCAGAGAGAAGGAAGAGGTGGTTTCTTGAGTGTCCTCTATTCAGAGGCCCCACTACCTGCATTCACACCCTGGCTCCTCTATTTTTTTTTTTCTTCTCCTTCAGGCAAGTTACTTAGTTTCCTGTGTCTCTGTTTCTTTATCTTTAAAATATGCAAAATATCAGTCCTTACTTCCCAGTGTTCTATAGTGTCCCTGAAATGTATTCAATGTTTAATGAAATTTAGTTGTCATTCACATTAGACTTTTGGAAGGTTTTCCCCTCTCAGAAAATGTCCTTCTTCCTAATCCTTCCCAAATGCAAGAATTCCCCAAGGTTGCAAAAACTACATTAAGTAATGTGCTGAGGGGTCATTATTAATTTCCCATACATGGCACTGTTTTTGACCCTGAGTCCCTTGTTGATGGGAGAAGAGCTATGCTTCATTAGAGTAGACTTGTATCACACAAGCATATTTTTTTTTTCCTGCATGTGAACCTTCTCACACACAGTGACCTCTTTGCCTGCTATATGATCTCTCTTGCATCTTTCATGGTGACTCCCAAATTTCCCTCTTCAGCCTAAGCCCTCACATTCCTTTGCATATCAATCTTAGCTTCTGTCATGTTATCAGTGTTGCATTTGGATAAAAAATGTAATTTATCCCATCATTTTATTTTGCATAGTACCCAGTTACTCTAGTCAAGATCAACCACCTATTCCCTCATTAAGAAATTAACCGCTTTCCTATTTTCTTATGAAAGAGATGGCAATTTTATATAGTTTCTAAACAAACAACTTCATTGATTTGGTAAAGATACGGAGTGTTAAAACTGAGATCCCTTTCTAATGTGGATGACTTAGGTTCCTGAACATTATAAGATTTCGTGGTAGCCCCCATTTCAGTAATTGAGTTTACGGTAACAGAGGCGGGTGAGTGAGAAAGAAGGAGAGAAAGGGAAGGGGAGAGGAGAAAAAGTTTACAAATGTGGATCAGAATTTAAATTACTTATGCTACTACTAATTTCTTGAAAGCTGTTCTCTAGTCATGCAGAGGACATTTTTATTAAATTCTCAAAGATTAATGCTTGGAAGATCTCCTTTCCATTCATCAGATGTCCATATCTTTGCTCCTTCCCTCCCACCTGAACAAAGAATATCAGTAACAGCATATTTTTTCAATCTTCTAGCTTAAGGATGATGAAAATATATGGCTAGTCTTCCTTCCTTCCTTCCTTCCTTCCTTCCTTCCTTCCTTCCTTCCTTCCTTCCTTCCTTCCTTCCTTCCTTCCTTCCTTCCTTCCTTCCTTTTCTTTCTTTCTTTTCCAGGGGAGTAGCTGCTGACGCTTGTCTCAGGTTTCAGTACTATCTATTCTTCACATTCCTCTGGTATGTGTGTTTGTTTGTATGTAAATTTTCTCATGGGGATTTAAAATCATATGATGTGCAACTGGTAGTAACCTCCACTCATACTCTCTTATATCTAGGTAAGTCATTAGAGCCAGGTATGACTAACCAATATTTTACAAGATGATCTGATACTGCAAACAGGTTTCAAATGCATAGAGAGGAAAAAATGCACTAGACTCATTTCTTTAACACATCAAGTAAATATGTAAGAAAATAACACAGAAGATCAGAATTTTTAAAAAAATCAAATAACTTGGATTAGTGGATTGGTGCAACATACTGTGCAAAAATCAACTTAATCATTCTTTCATTTTCAACTTTGAGTCAAAATGACTAATTTTTGTAAGCAATAGTTGGCAATACTTTCCCCTCATTCCTGCTTTTAATTTTCTTTCCTATTTAATGGGAAGCAAATAGCTAAATACACCACTGTTGAAGTGTTCCTACTGTCTCACACAACTAGCAATATTTATAGCAATTAATTTGAGGTTATTTATACCCTTTGTAATACTTATTTGCTGGTCAATATTTACCTTAATTTTTGTTTAGACAACATGGTATATAGCCTCCAAAATAGCCCAAAATGTTACCTGCCTTTCGTCTCAATGCCTTCTGCTCAGGATGGATTTTACCAACAACTGGATTCTGATGAATAATATCAGTTAAAAAATAAATTTAAATTTAAAAAAGTATATGACAACATTAATTTAATACCACTTTTGTAATTTGGTGTTATTCAACTTTTCATTGCTATGAAAAAAATACCTGAGATAAACAACTTAAAGGAAAAAAAAAAAAAAAAAGATTTGTTTTGGCTCATGGTTTCAGAGGTTTTAGTCCATGCTCACCTGGCTCCATTGATTCTGGTCCCGTGGTGGTAAGGCAAGAAATGATGGTAGGGAATATGTGGTGGAACAGACTTGCTCACTTCCAGGTGACAAGAAGGAGTGAGAGAGAGAGAGAGAAAGAGTGTTAGAGAGTTCGGTTGGAGATCAGATATACCCTTGCAGGCATGACCCCAGTGACCCACCTCCTCTAACTAGGCCCCACTTGCTTCAGTTTCCACCACACTCCAATAGTGCCATCAGTGGGTGTTCAAGACATGAACTTTTCGGGATCCAAATTATAAGATGTGTTTGTGAAAACACTATTGCTATTTTCTTAAAACTTGGGGTGCCGCTCTGACTGATTCTCTCTCTGAGAAGTCGGCTGTTGTGTTGTAAGCTGCCCCATGAAGAGATACACATTACAGTGAACTGAAATTTCTAGGCAATGGCCAGTGAGGACATGGGGCCAGTCAAGAGACATGTGAGTAAGATCCACAAAGATAGCTCAAGGATTTAAAATCACACCTTGCATGAACTGCAGACCTACCAACACCTTGAGTATAACATTGAGTATAATATTTGTTAGTTATTATTCATTGATGATAATGCAGATAGATTCATGGCCTAATGAATCTTCAAATTTATTGCAAGTATAATTTGCAATGATACAGCATTAATTTTTCAGATTTCATTGCTCTCTGAATGACTGCATTGAAACCATTGGTTTAGAGAAAAGAGTCACCATCACACCCTTTTGGTACTTTTACTTCTCGTTATGTTGGAATAATATTTTCTTTAAACATACACAAGATTAGTTTCAATGGATAACAATCTAGGAGTAGAATATATTTCTTTTAAATGGATAGACCAACATAGACATCTGCATAAACTATTACTTTTCTTTAATTACAAAGAGAATCAATAATAAAGTCAATTAATTTAAGTCATATGGGCATCCCTTCACTTAAAAAGACTTTTTAATTAAAATTTCCATCCAAAAATAAATAGAGCTCTTAACAGATAAAGAAAAGAGAAATTACCCTACGTTAAAAACTATTGACTAGATTCTGAGTCACACTATGAAATTCTTCCTATAAGTCAAAAAGCCTTATGGAGAACATTCAATTGGGATATGCAATCTGTAGATTTCAGAGAGATGAAGATAACTCCATTTTTGTTAATTCTTCTCAATTTCACCCCAGTAGGCTGCAGTGGAAACTATGTATCCCTGTAGTTATATGTCAAAATGGTCAATTTGAAGCATGCATGAACTTTATCAGATACATTTGATTATTTAATGGAAAAATGCTAGAAAAATATGTATCTATTTTTATGCATTGTTTATTTATATCCGTTGGAGTGTGACTTATTGATTGTTTCCATGGAATTTGGTTCTGAAAACCTTAACATGTAAACTCTTTGATTATGATAAATTGCTTTCAGAAAATAAGATCTATGAAAAGAAAAATATTGTCGTGCAATTAAGTTACCAGCTGAAATGCCCCCTAGAACATATTGCAATGGATCTGCTAGATACCCTCTTGGTTTTCAAGGTGTTAAGTTAGAATTGCCTCCTGTTTGCATAGTTCATATTAAAAGATAGGAAGTACTGTTCTAAATGTTTCCTCATAGTAAAGGGATGGGAAATACAGAGAGGTTCAGAGGTGGGACTGTTGAAAGGAACTGATGTACATTTTCCTAATAGCTATCTCTCAGAAGAGACTTTAATATCTGTGTAGGTTTTTAAAGAGTACATAATAAATTGCTGTGAATTATATCCCACAAATGATAAGCATTTAAGGAGACGGAAAAGCTAATTACTGATTTAATCATCACACATTATATACATGCATGAAATTAAAGGGTAACCCTAAAAATGTATGATTATTTTGAATACAAAAGAGAATTAAAAAAAAACAAAAAACAAAAAACTATACTCAGCTGGGCATGGTGGTGCACGCTTGTAAATGCAGTGGCTCAGAAGACTAAGGCAGGAAAATCAAAAGTTCAAAGCCAGCCTCAGCAACTTAGCAAGGCCTTAAGCAACTTAGAGAGAACTCATCTCAAAATAAAAAAAATGTAAACTGAGCTGGGAATGTGATTCAGTGGTTAAGCATCCCTATGTTCAATCCTTGTTACAAAAAAACAAAAAACAAAAAACCATACTCAGCTTTCAAGAAGTTCCACTTGAAAAGAATGATGTCATCCTATTGCAAGTTTCTCACGGTGAAATATTTCTCAAGGCAAGTGCTTATAAACCTGATACAAGCAGCTCTTTTTATAACCAAATAGCTTTGCTTACAAACAAATGCTATTTCTTCTCCTATTAAATTTGACTTTTAAAAAGTGCTGCTTTTCAAGCAATCATGAAATTCATCTGGAAGAATAAGAAACCCTGAATAGCTAAAGCAATCCTTAGCAGGAAGAATGAAACAGGGGGTATCGCAATACCAGAACTTCAACTATACTACAAAGCAATAGTAACAAAAACAGCATGGTATTGGCACCAAAATAGACAGGTAGATCAATGGTACAGAATAGAGAACATGGACACAAACCCAGATAAATACAATTTTCTAATATTAGACAAAGGGGCCAAAAATATGCAATGGAGAAAAGACAGCCTCTTCAACAAATGGTGCTGGGAAAACTGGAAATCCATATGCAACAGGATGAAACTAAATCCCTATCTCTCACCATGCACAAAAATCAACTCACAATGGATCAAGGACCTTGAAACCAGACCAGAGACCCTGCATCTTATAGAAGAAAAAGTAGGTCAAAATCTTCACCTTGTTGACTTAGGATCAAACTTCCTTAACAGGACTCCCATAGCACAAGAAATAAAAGCAAGAATCAATAACTGGGATAGATTCAAACTAAAAAGCTTTCTCTCAGCAGAGGAAACTATCAGTAATGAGAAGAGAGAGCCTATAGAGTGGGAGAATATCTTTGCCACTCATACTTCAGATAGAGCACTAATTTCCAGAATATATAAAGAACTCAAACTCTACACCATGAATAAAAATAACCCAATCAACAAATGGGCTAAGGAAATGAACAGACACTTCACAGAAGAAGATCTACAAGCAATCAACAAACATATGAAAAAATGTTCACCATATTTAGTAATAAGAGAAATGCAAATCAAAACCACCCTAAGATTCCATCTCACCCCAATTAGAATGACGATTATCAAGAATACAAGCAACAACAGGTGTTGGAGAGGATGTGGGGAAAAAGGTACACTCATACATTGCTGGTGGGGTTGCAAATTAGTGCAGCCACTCTGGAAAGCAGTGTGGAGATTCCTTAGAAAACTTGGAATGAACCTACTATTTGACCCAGCTATCCTACTCCTCGGCCTATACCCAAAGGACTTAAAATCAGCATACTACAGAGATACAGCCACATCAATGTTCATAGCTGCTCAATTCACAATAGCCAGACTGTGGAACCAACCTAGATGCCCTTCAATTGATGAATGGATAAAGAAGCCGTGGTATATATATACAATGGAATATTACTCAGCTATAAAGAATGATAAAATTATGGCATTTGCAGGCAAATGGATGAAATTGGAGAATATCATGTTAAATGAGATAAGCCAATCTCAAAAATCCAAAAGATGAATGATCTCACTGATAAGCGGATGATGACACATAATGGGGGCTGGGAGGGGGGCAAGAATGGAGGAAGGAGGGACTATATAGAGGGAAAAGAGAGGTGGGAGGGGTTGGGGGCAAGGAAAAAAATAATGGAATGAATCAAACATCATTACTCTATGTAAATGTATGAATATGCAAATGGTATGCTGTTACTCCATGTACAAACAGAAACAACATGTATCCCATTTGTTTACAATAAAAAAAAAAGTGCTGCTCTTTAGCAGTGTATTCTGTGGGACCCCTGAAATATATATATATATGTGTGTGTGTGTGTGTACATATAAATATAGGGATATGCATATAGATATATGGAGATATATATATAAGGATTTACATATATAGAAAGAACAATAAATATGTGCATGCTAATATATATACAAATAAATAAATTCTTATGTATATAGAGTCTTTAATCTTAAAATTTTACTTAAGGTTTAATTTTAATGACATAAACTTTATTAGTCATTTTAACATTTTCTAACATTTCCCAAGCGCTCCTTTATTATAAGAGTATATTTGATATTATTTTAAAAAGTGTGAAGTTCTCAAAATAATTATCTCTTGTAGAAAAGAATTTTGGCAGAACAGTTGTAATGAAAATAGAATTGACAAGAAATTCCTCAACGTATTCAGTGTATTGGAAAATAATATGTCTTTTAAACCTGAGGTATAGTTGAAGTTGGTCTTGACAATACAGCACTCCAATACGTTGTAAGAGTATGTATTTAAAACACTGTTAGATAAAATACAGATAAAATGAAAAAGAATAAAATTTGTTTCACAGTTGTTTATAGACTACTACCATTATCTTTTTTTTAAAATCATGTGTCTAATTCAATACTGCTGACAAAGCTTAATTTTTTCCTTGAGGTTTAAATGTCTAAATGAGCTTTCCTTTAAATTGGTCTATTTTCAATCTGAAGACTATTTTTCTCCTGAAAGAATGGTTGTGATTACAAATTCAATTGATATAAAAATAATATAATGCCTAGAAAAAAAACAGATAAGAAACAATCAGGATGTTAGGTAAGAAATTATTTTCTCTATTGTGTTTAAAAGAGTTGAAGGAGAGGGCTCAATGGACAATATGCCTCAAGAGGGACTAAAAGCATATCTGTACACTGAAAAACAAATGTGCAATTTTGGAAAATGTGACAGAAGATATTATCACTGAGAAGAAACACTTTTTACCTAATCAAAGTTAACCTTTTCCAAATTGATGAATTTTACTTCTTCAGAGAAAACCTTGCATTTTCAACATAGAGCCTTCACTTAATCTAAGTTGTTTATCTAGATCAGTTGATGAGAAAGTTTCTTCATCATATAACATATGCAACTCTGATTAAAGAAAAAGTACACTTATTGAAGTAAGATTATGTTATTTAAAAACCTTATAAAAATAATATGCAAGCTGTTCAACATTTTTTATGAATAAAATTAACAACTAATTGCACTAAAACTATTAACATCCCATCTTTAGACCCCATATTGTTTAAGTGATGTTAATCAGAAAATTAAATAATCATTGAAGCTATTCTAAACTCACATATTTAAAGATTTCATCTAAATTCATTTTTTGTAAGACTAGGGGTATATCACACCCTTGACAATTCCTTACCAACATGAACTTTTGAAATTTTTAACAATATGTTTCAAACTTACAAATAGTAGTAGATTATTTGGTTATAGATGTAATGATATAGTGAGTAGGAAAAATAACTTCAACAAGTCTCTGGTCAAACATAAATTAGAAGTAACATGATAGAGAGAAAGCAGTAGTGTAGATCAAGTTAATGGGGCTGAATGCTTTGGGGTACAGGAAGGAAAGAGAAAAAGCTTGAAAATTGAGTATCTACATGTGTCAGGTATTTTTAAAGAGAACCTCTATTCTTTATCATGTTTACAGAATGATAGAGTAAATATTCTATGTGTTTTATAGTCGAGTAAACTGAACAGGTGATTTTATTTTATTTTTTTTTTAGCCAAGGTCACACAACTTATATGTTCTATATGTAGTTATTGGTAGAATCTCTGTTGAAATAATTCACTAAGGCCTTCTTGGGATTTTCAGAGGACCCTGACATTTTTACACATTCACATGTGGCTTCAAAACCTAGTCTTCTTTTCCTATACCTGATGGAATCATATGAGCAAAGCCACAGAGATAGATGAAATGTCATTTTGTGTTTGGATAATGGACATGTGGCAGGAGTCTGGATTATGAGTAATGATGGATTTTGATTAAAATGATAGCCTGTAATTTAACTTTTTGGTTTAAAAGAAATTATAAATATCTATATAAGGACTTGCATTTTATACTGCATTGAGAGGGAAGCCATCATATATTTTGACTTACAAGGGTAACCCTATCCAAATTATGAAAAGAATTTGCGAATTTCCTTAGCTTGTTTCAGGAGGAATACATTCTCAAACACAGCATTATTTCTAAAATAGTTTAACTGAAATACATTATGGTTGTTTTAGTTTGGAATAACTATTCAATGTAAAGTGAAAATATGATTTACTTTAGAATTAAAACATATAATAGCTCCATAATGATTATTGTTTCCAATTGATTTTTGTACCAGTTTTCCTTAAAACCAAAATTTTAAATTCCCTTTTCATGATTAAAAGTAAAAATTTCCCTACAATGCACAGATATCCCCAAGGGAAAAACTAGAAGTATATAGATGGACGATGTTTATAGAAAGGTTGAGGTTTATGTTTTGAGGCGGAAGGAGTTTTCTCTAATAGTCAACAGATACATGTGGAGGGCCAGAAGCTCTGGCAGGTTCTAAGGTTGTGCACAGCAGTGAAGATGATCCTTGACCATGGTGAGCTTTGATCTCAATGAGATGACAACAGGAAAAGGAAAGAGCCAAATTCTTAACAAATGTAACAGAATGGGGAAAAGAAAACTTATTATGGTGCGAACAGAGAGACTTGAAAGATATGAGGAAATTAGTTGGAAGCTCATCTGCCAGGTATCATTTCAAGAGAAGAACAAGTGCAAACTAGTTAACTGAAACATTCCTGGAGTGTTTAAGCACTCCAGTTCTAGGGGTATATGATGAAATGAAGTATGAGAGAGAAGGAGTGACATCCTGTTGGGAGAAAGCTTGTCTTGGCTAG
Organism: Sciurus vulgaris; assembly: GCF_902686455.1. Lineage (NCBI taxonomy): Eukaryota > Metazoa > Chordata > Mammalia > Rodentia > Sciuridae > Sciurus > Sciurus vulgaris. Next base: position 65,349,916 of record NC_136475.1, read on the forward strand.
CAGCTGTGCACATCTCAAGTGTGTAAAAGGAAAGCTTTTGCACATTCATGCCCGTCAGGAAAACCTATGGAGAGGAGCATTCTGCTCTGACCACCTAGGAATGTAAACAACTGCCCTCAAGTTGATCTAGTGTTACCAAGAGAACGGTGGTCTGATCCCCCATGGCACATTGTGATTGGGCAAGAAACTTATAAAATGTATACCTGTTCCTGCAATAAATGAGTTTGCAGGCTGCTCATCACAAGCCTGCTTCTACTCAACTCCCGGAGTTTGGGTCTTGACTCCGTGGCCCTTACCTGCACCTGAGCTAACCTAGCATCCTTACAACATCCCAGACCATGTGTATCCAGAAGTAGCTGGGGGCAAGTGAGAGCAAGTAGGATCTTGTTAAGACATTGTGTTTTGGCATTTCTTCAGAGCAAAGGAAATTACTTAATGTTTTTATATACGAGAGGCATGATTTTACACATTTTGAAAGGAGCATTAATGAGTAGGAACAAGGACAAAAACAGTGATAGAATGTATAAACCATTGCACTAATCCAACCAAGAGATGTTGATGGTTTGAAGTTTACTTGTAGCAGTAGAAATTCTTACAGCGCTTAAACTCTGTTCTGTTTAAGTTCTGTTTTTAAGTTCAGGTCAAAAAGATTTACTGTTTTAATGGTTAGGGTTAGAGATTTAGCTATATATAAGTCACCAATGACCATGACAATGGGTGTTTTCCAAAGTGGTGGAAAACTAGTTCTGATTGCTCTTGGTTGAAGAGAAAACGAAGGGGACTAAAGGCAGGCTATATTTTTGAAGAGCTTTATTATTTAAGGGTATAAGGAAATAGAGCATTAAATGGAGTAGAATGTGACTGCAAATATATATTTTAAATATGCCATAAATTATAACAAGTTCTTATTCTAACTGAAGAAATCCAGCAGAAATGGAAAAACTGAAAATGTAGTAGAGAGAATTGGGAGTTGAGGAGACAGGAGGGGATTAATGTCATCATATGAATACATATACTTTGCCCAAAGTAAGAGATGTTAGGTAGGTTGGTAGATGTGATCTTAAGAGTTTGGGAATGTTCTTTTTGATTATTTCTATTGAGTTTTTTACTATATATCTATTGCCCTTAAAAAAGATATTATCAAAATCATAGATGGTGCATTCTCTGAGAAAAGGTGATGATTTGTAGGTTAATGAGAGCTTTAGGTCTTTTGACTCCCAAACCAGTGTTTTAAAAAAAGAATAAAGAGTTAATATTTATAGTTTCAGAGAATAATTGACAAATATCGACATCATTTTAATGAATCCAAGCTTTCAATTTGTTTTAATGTTTTATTACAGAGATCATCAATTTTCTTATGTTTTCTTACTATTTTCTAACTGTAATGTGCTAACTTCTCAATAAATATTAACTATTATAGGGAAATACAGGAAAGATAATTTCTTGGTTGACATCACTTTATAATACTCACTTGAGACTTCAGACTTTTTTTAAAAATATAAATTCAAGTCAATTCTTCAAAAGTTTTTCAATTGTGGGAAAAAACATTCTATAAGAAATAAAAATTGATAAGCTGGATTTTGTATTCAGCAAGTCAAGGTTGCATATAATTTGCATCTCCATCTATCAGTGGATTTCTTTTTTTTAATTTTTACAGACTACATTTTGATTCATTGTACATAAATGGGGTACATCATTTCATCTCTATGGTTGTGCATGATGTAGATTCATACCATTCGTGTAATCATACATGTACATAGGATAATGATGTGTGTCTCATTGCACCATCTTTCATACCCCCCATCCCTCTCATTTCCCTTTATGTAATCTAAATTTCCTCCATTCTTCTCTCACCTGACACCAACCCCATTATATATCATAATTCACTTATCAGGGAAAACATTTGGCCTTTGGTTTTTTGGGACTGGATACACAAACAATAATCGATGTTGGTGTGGATGTCGGGTAAAAGGCACACTTGTACATTGCTGGTGGAGTTTCAAATTGGTGCAGCCACTCTGGAAAGCAGTGTGGAGAATTCTCATAAGACTTGAAATGGACCCACCTTTTGACCCAGTTATTCCACTCCTTGGTTTATACCCAAAGTACTTAAAATTATCATACTACAGTAACACAGCCACATCAATATTTATAGCAGCTCAATTCACAGTAGCTAGATTGTGGAACCAACCTAGATGCCCTTCAACAGATAAATGGATAAAGAAACTGTGATATGTATATACACAATGGAATATTATTCAACCATAAAGAAGAATAATATTATGGTATTTGCTGGTTAATTGATGGAATTGGAGAATGTCATGTTTAGTGAATTTCTTAATAGAAATCTCGAAGACCAGGAGAGACTGGAATGATATATTCAAAGTGCTGAAAGAATTGCCAACCCAGAATACCTAAAAAACTTTGCTCTAGAAATAAAAGAGAAACAGTCTTTCTCAGACAAACAAAACCTAATGAAGTTTGTCACCAGCAGAACTACTTTGGAAAAAATGTAAAAAAGAAATTTTTGAGCTGAAATGAAAGCCATGAACACATGAAAGTATAAAATTCACTAGCAAAGGTAAACGTATTGTCAAATTCAGAATATTCTAATGCTGTAATGATGGTTTATAAATCACTTATAACTCTAACATATAGGTAAAAAGATGCAAGTATTAAAGATTACTTTAGTTAAAGTAACTTGTTAGTGGATACACAATTTAGAAAGGTGTGAATCATGACATAAATATAAAATGTGGTAAACAGGGAGTAAAAGTGTAAAGTTTTTGCAAGCAACATTCATTTGTTAACAGTTTAAATAGACATTGTATGTTTTATTGTAACTATCAAGCAAACACCTTTGTAGATACATAAAAGATAAAGAGAAAATAATCAAAACAGCATTAGAGAAAATTATGAAATCACAAAGCAAGACAGAAAGTTTATCAGAAAAATTGCCAGAAAACAATTAATAAAGCAGTAATAGTAAGTCCTGGCCTATTACCAATGACTTCAAATGTGAATGAATTAAATTCTTTAATCAAGACAGAGTAATGAAATGAATTAAAAGCAAAACAGAAACCAGGCTCTGTGGTGCACACCTGTAATCCAACTAAAGAGACTAAGGCAGGAGGATGGCAAGATCAAAGCCAGTCTTGCAGCTTAGCAAGGCCCTACACAACTGATCCAGACCCTGTCTCAAAATATAGAAAGAGCTGAGGATGTGGCTCAGTGGTTGAACGTCCCTGGATTCCACTCCAAAATCAAAACAACAAAAACCAACAACAGAAAACAAAATCTAGCTCCTATTTGACCACAGACCCACAAAAGACTTATTTAAGCTTTAAGGACACAAAGAATGAATTTGAAAGGATGAACAAAGATAGACCATGCAAATGTGAGGCAGGAAAAAGAGCTGGGATAGTCAGATAGGAAACATGGACTCCTGCAAGGTAAGGTTTCTGTGTCGTGGGGCCTAGAGACCACCAGTGCAAAAAGCTGGGCCCCACCAAGTTCAGGCCGATTTCTGAGCAAGTGAAAAACTCACTGATAGTGAGACATCTGCTGCCTAGTGCTCAGACCCTCTCCAAAAAATACAGGGCAACCTGACTGGACCAAAGGTGTGGGAAGGACTTGTGGGCGTGGCATTCCTTACTCAGGTCTGGGTCAGGAGCTAGCTTCCTTCACTCTGGAGATTCACAGACACTCCTAGACAATAGCCACTCACTGGCAACCCTCTCTTGGGACCCCTCTCCTTTCAGAAGGTCTGCTTTCTTTCTATTATTCTAATAAATCTTGTTACTTTGTTGTCCCGCTTTGTGTCCATGGATTTTGTTCTTTGAATTTACAAGACAAGGAAACCAACCCCATACTCTGTGCTACAAATGGAAATCTAAAGAAGAAAGGGTAGCTATACTCCCATCAGACAAAACAGACCTGAAGTGAAAACCAAAATATAAGAACATGAATAAATCTAAAGGGAGACATAAACATTAATAAAGTAATAGCAGGAGACTTTAATATGGCCCTTTCAACAATGGACAAAATTCAGACAGGAAATCAATAAACATCTAACTTGAATTATACTATAAGCCAAATGGACCTAGCAGACACATACAGAACATTCTGTTGAATGGTGCAGCAGAATAGAAATTCTTGTTAAGTGTTCATGGATATTCCCCAGATAGATCGTATGCTAAGACATAAACAAGGCTCACAAGTTTAAGAAGATTGGTCACAGCACACATGTGTTATGAGTATGTGGCATGAAAGTAGAAATCAATAATAAGAGAGCAATTGGATATTTCAAAAAGACGTTCAAATTAAATAGCACATTCTGAGTAATCAAAGGGTCAAGAAGAAATTGAAAAAGTGTCATGAAAGAAAATAGAAATATGAAATCCCAAACCTTAGAATGCAAAAGCACTTCTAAGAGGGAAGATAATAGTGGTAAAAACCGAGAAGAAGAAGAAGAAAAGGATAAGCTAAAACCTGACTTCACAAAATAGAACAAAGTCCAAGGACAGTAGAATGAAGGAAATAAGAAAGATCAGTACGGACACAGATGAAATGGAGACTAGAAAAACAATAAAAGATGAGTGAAACTGCAAGTTGGTTTTTAGAAAAGATAAACAAAATTGACAAACTAGTATCTAGACTAAGAAAAAAGGAGAAAATATATAAATAGATAAACCAGAAGGCACTGCAAGCTGATACCACCATTCAAGTAAACTCATCCAAGAAACTATAAATTTAGGTTTAGACTGACTTAGAATTTTGTTCTCTCTTTTATTATAAAGATACTTTTTATTGGAGTAAGATGAAATCTTAGAGTTGTTTTAAGAGAGTGGCTTTTATCAAGAACACAAACAATAATAGATGTTGGCATGTATGTGGGGAAATAGGCACACATGTATATTGCTGGTGGAGTTGCAAATTGGTGCAGCCACTCTGGAAAGCAGTATGGAGAATTCTAAGAAAACCTGGAATGGACTCATCTTTTGACCCAGGTATCCCACTCCTCGGTTTATACCCAGAGGACCTAAAATAAGCAAACTACAGTAACACAGCCACATCAATGTTTATAGCAGCTCAGTTCACAATTGCTAGATTGTGGAACCAACCTAGATGCCCTTCAACAGATGAATGGATAAAGAAACTGTGGTATATATACGCAATGGAATACTATTCAACCACAAAGAAGAATAATATTATGGCATTTGCAAATAAATGGATGGAATTGGAGAATATCAAGCTAAGTGAAATAAGCCAAATCCAAAAAACATTCATCCATGGCAGAATGTTTTCCCTGATAAGTGGAGGATGATATATAATGGGGGTGGAGGTGGAGAATGAGAGAATAATGGGGGAACTTTAGAATATGTAGAAGAAAATGAGAGGGAGGGGGGTATGAAAAATGGTGGAATGAAACAGACATCATTGCCCTATGTACATGTATGATTACACAAAGGGTATGAATCTACATTGTGTACAACCATAGAAACTAAACTATGTACCCCATTTGTGTACAATGAATCAAAATGCAGTCTGTAAAAAATTAAAAGCGACATAAAAATAATTTAAAAAATCATAAAAAAGGTACATATTATTAAGCACTGAAATAATGCCAAGCAAGAAACAAATTTCAGGAAGGTGCTTTCCTTAGTTGCATTCTTATCTACACTTATAATTAAGGTTACAGAAAAGAGACTACTACACAGGAATTAATCTTTTCTTTATAAAAAGAAAAGGTAAAGTAATTCAAATTCTTGAAAACAAAACAGAATATGGCTTTGAGGACAGGTTCTGGGACAACCAACTTCTGGTAGAAACTAGTGATTTCCTTTAGGGTTGAATTTGAAAGCAGATATTGAAGTCCACACTATTTTAAGAAATAACAACATTTAGCCAGATACAGTGGGGTATTCCTGTAATCCCAGTAGCTTGGGAGGCTAGGGCTGGAGAATCACAAGTTCAAAGCCAATCTCAGCAATTTAGCAAGGCCCTGAGCAACTTAGTGAGACCCTGTCTCAAATAAGAAATAAAAAGAGCTGGGGATGTGACTCAGCTGGTTGAGTGTCCCTGGGTTCAATCCCTAGTGCCCAAAACAAAACAATACAAACAAACAAACAAACAAACAAAAAACCCCCACATTTACCTAAGTTTAGACTTTCTAACAATGGAGAATTGGAAATAAGAATGCTTACTTTTCTCTTCCAATACTTACGTGAAAAGAGGCAAATGGACCAACGCATAATTTTAGTTAGTATTTATTGGAATCACTCTATTCAACATCAAGAATTACATACTATTTATAACTACAGGTACTTATATAGGATTGAAATTGAAAATTATAAGAGACAAGGACAAAAGGCAGGAAACATAATGGAATCATATAAACTAACTTTCATTATTTTGCAATGAACATGCTTTTAGTTCTAGCCTTTTGACCATATGTACCAAGGACTACTTGCTCTGTAATACTAGGATTAAAGAAACTATTGGGCCCTAACAAACTATTAAAGATTTTTGGAAGTCAAAAGAAGTCTTCTTGACCCTTTTTCATGTTCACAGAATGAAATTATTTTCTCCTTCTTTATCTTAATTGTTCAAGCAAAAGCTATATTTAAACATCCTGTAAGATCTTGCAAAGCAAAATTGCCTCAGAGTTGGTTTAATAATAATATAGGAATATTCAAAGAAGTTGTTTGAAAAATTTCTTGTCTGTTCCTTTCCCATGCTCTATAGCATGCATCTAGCCATCAGCATGACCTCAGTGTTTGCACTTATTATCATATCTAAACAAAAGACAATCTGAACACACCATATTTTATAAGATACATATGTATTTCATTTCCTTGTTTAAAGTAGTGCTGGAAAGTAAGGAGAATAAAAAGTTGTGCAGTAAGTATGATCATGTAGGTTAAAAAAATATGGAGGTCATCAAATGAAACACAATCAGTTGTAGAGCACGTCTGGACAGACCAAAGTGAAGAGTAGTTTACTCTCTGATGACTGCAGGGTAACACCTTTGCTGGGAGTCAGACAGGTGGCACTAATCATCACAGGTGATCTATGAAGAAACAAAACTACCACCTTAACATCCTTCTCAACAGCACACATTATAATTTCTTATTTTTATTAAAACTGTATGCCCAGAATATTGACCTCTTTGAGAGTAACACGTTTCATTCATTCTTTAATTTCTGAAAGCCTCATAAACTTTGCATTATATCAGAAGATGAGTAAAATATATAATATTTAATACATTGATGTTTTATTAGAAATCAGGTATTTAGTCCATTATTCCCCATTTTACAACCCAGGAGGAAATCAACTTAGGTGACTTTACTCAGTTGAAATTGACCTCACAAGGATTGTTTTGGAAAAAACACATACTTAAATAACACACGGTGACTAATTCTCATTATTGTGTTGTAACTTCTCATTCTAAATATCAAGTGGAGAGTGATCTAAAATTGTAGCTCACTTTCACACATATACTAAAACCAACATTGTCTTTTCCTTAAAAATTCTCAGTTTTATCTTCAAATAATTTTCTGTTTTAACTTTATCTGATATGATTCTTCTTTCTACCAGCATGAATATGAGGAGAGGGGGCCGTGTTGTATGTCCAGCATGATGGAATGGGAGACGGTACATGCCCAGTTTTTGAAAAGAAATGACTGTTACTTGAAGTAGCTGGGCCTTATGTGATGTATTGTCTTCTACTTCAGAACATTGCTTTCCACATAATGATTTAGAATTATTGGGTGAAATGGTGACCTATTTGTTAATTAATTAAAAAAAATGTTTGTTCCAATGAATGCAAATATTACTGAACAAGGGGTCCAACGAGTTTCCCCTAGAGGGTTGAGGGGACTTCAATGGGTCCTGGCAGGTACTTGACTTTACAGGTGTTTACTTTCTGGCTAGGACTGACTTAAACAACAAACTCCCAAGCAATCTTAAATAAGAAAATTATCTCTCTATAAGAACAAGGACAGCAGAAGAGAAAAACAGAGGGAGCCAAAACTCTTCAAGTGTACCCTGTAATTGAAGTACAGGAACTTGTACACGGGACACCATAGTCAAAGCACAAAGTAGAAAGAGAAGCAACTGGCCAAACTGGCCAAGATTGGTGCCTCAGTTTACCTCCTGGCTGGCTCACCACAGGAAGGTCTCTGGATAGGACTATGAGGAGGTTCCCCAGGAGGGAGATGAGGACTTCAGATCAGCCCTGGTGGGCTCTTAACTTTTGCCTCAGTAGGGAATTTCAAGATACATTAAAAGAGGTATAAGCAAAGAACTTTGTCAGGAAAGCAAGCAATAGAGTAGAGTAGCCATTCAAAGGGAGAGGTTTGAGCACTTGAGAGTGAGATGTCCCTTTGGGCTCTTGGGTTCCTCTTTTAAGGGAAACTTTGTAAAAAGTGAACCTGAGAAGCACATGGGTGATCGCTGCCTGGCGAGCAGGAGTCTCTCACTCTGGACTCAGGGTGGGTCATATGGTCTAGTTCCATTTAGAATCTCTAGTTTGATACCATCCAGTTAACAGATAATGTTTAGAACAGGCCCATACCACAAGTCTCTAACAGTATTTTCCCTGGGCTTTATTTAGTATAAAGAAATATGATGTGTAAGTTAGCAATGTATGTAGGCATTAATTAAGTAGACGGGCAACACTCTAAGACTCATGAGTCTTTGAAGAATTTAGGCTTTGAGGAAAACAGTCCTGGGGAGTAGAGGTGAGGGTGTTCAGGGCTTCTTAAATTTACAGTGACAACATCTTTTTTTCCTATCCCTTTAGTATCCTATCCAACTATCCTTATTTCTTCTACCTCAGAAATACTTGTTTTTATAAGTGTTCATTTTATGTTCTTTCAGAGAACTTAAATTGATTAATATGAAGTAATTATTTGAACTGGAGAGCAGTCTCTCCTGAGACTCCATTTCAGAGAAAATATGAAGATATTTTTAAAACAACTTCTATCTTTGGTAGAATTGTCACATGCAGGTCACATAAATAATTTCAGTATAAAGTGACTTATAGAAAACTAGTGTCCTTTAAGTATTGGAAGAAGCTTTCTAATAGTTTTTTAAGTTCTTTCCAACCATATCCATATTGATAGATAAAGTCTAGAACTTTGAGAAGAACCATATTTGCTGTCAAATGCATGCTTTAAAATCAATTTTGTTCAAAAATGAGAAAACCTAATATCTTGCATTATCTGAAAGATTTAAAATGAAACATAAATGTAAAATGTTTCATAAGCATAATAGCCATCATGAATTAAGCATGATCTCTGAGGAGCAGTTTCTCATCAACTCTCTATATTCCATGTGTAGATACTTTTATCACCTATAATTTGCAAATGAAAGGATCCAAGCATTGGCTGAGTAAATAACTGTCCATGTGCTTACAGATAACTACATGGTGGAGCTGGAGTTGAGATCCATGCATTTAGGTTGTGGAGTTCACATGCTTAATGATGATACTAATTATCTCATCTAACTCAATGTTCCAAACTCGAAGTGTTACCTATTTTAGAGTCTTCTTCCCCCAAGACATTTTCTAGCTTTGTAACTGTGCTAACACAGAAGATGCATTGAGAGCAAATGAAGAAAACTTTTAATTTAGAGTGAACACTTTAAAAATTATTAATATCAGTTTGAAATCAAAGCATCGATCAATAGGTTAAATCCATTAGTGAGCCAAAATGTGTCTGAGGCCTTGGAAAATAGAACATAGAACAAAAGTCATCTCAAGAATGAAGACTTTGCTAGTTAAGGACAATATTTTTCTGATCAATGGTTAATTAAGAATTGCTATGATTAAAAATGAAGAAACTATGCATTTTCCACTGATTCCTTGTGAGTCAGAGTTTCATACATGTAAAATAGTAATATTTGAAATCTGTTTTTAAATACTTTTAACTTTAATAATTGTAGATCAATGGTATTGAAGGTTTGTACCTTCTGTTTTCATGTAGTTTCAGGTTTAAACAGAACTAAACTATTTCTATATTCTGTGCCCTAAAATTCAAATATCAGGAAGTGAACTACATGCAAAGAACTGAAAACCAATGCTATAAATAATTTTGTACTCTAATATGCAATGAAATTAAAATTGATTCTAATTTTAAAAGATGGGACTTCATATTTTTGCCTTTTGATACAAAATTAGAAGTTTAAAATATTTTGTCATGGATTATTACTGACTAGAGGGTCAGAAGTGGGGAAGATACATAATTCCTGAATTTCAGAATGAAAGGCTTGTTTTGGTTATTGGTGAATTCTCAATTTTCCTGCTCTTGAATACTACCAATAAAATTCTATAATAAAGGGGTATTAATATGTCATGAAGAGGGTCCTCAAACAGACATGGATTTTGAATTAAAAGTAGAGAATCTCATCAAAACAGTCATTCAGAAATGTGCATTATTGTTTTGCTCTGAGAATTTCCTCTTTATGCAATCACCATCTTCAGATTTTATAGAGTACTGTGGTATAAAATTCAATCAATAAATAAAAAAGGGAGAGAAAATCAATGCTTCCTAAACTATACTGAGAATTTAAGAGTTTTATTTGTTGAGAATATATATATATATAGAATTCTGCTATTTAAGATGAACACTTTGGATATTTATTAACTTGTTGCTATTCTTATGAAATTAAGAATTCTAGGATTAAATTCGTGCAAAGATTTCACTTTCCTTTGGAAAGTTGTTTTATCCAGAGAAATTTTAGTGTAAACAATTCACTTTTTAGTTCAATAACCTGGTAAATATTATAAAATACATAGATTTTATTTGTACCTTTTTTGGAAAAATTAAAGAGAAAAAATAGATTTATACTGAGTTGAAAATTAAAACTAACCTACGTCTTTAATAAAGTAAGTGTGGTTGGTTGTTGCACCTTCTAGCATACCAGCATACTCTTCACTCATTTGGTGGGAAATTGAAGATATCATCATTTTTCTGTGACTATTCCTAGGTACAGAACCATCAACATGGGCTGCATAAAATTATATTGTGTGCATGTACCAATATGTAACAAAAGTACCACTAACATGTATAATTATAATGTACCAATAAATTTTTTAAAAAAATTTAATAGTGCATGAGCCCTATTATGAGCCTGGCTGTGAATTAGCTTAATTACAAAAAAGTGTCTTATTCTGCATTTTGTTACTTGGTTTATTTTATTAACTTTGACTTTATGGAGTTTTTAATTCAATCCATATAGGATAATTTCACTATTAAATTATATCAAATATATATACCAATAATACGTTGAAGACTACATATTTAATCTTAAGGTACAAAAGTGCAAACTAACTCAAATAATAAACATTTACCTTGGTAAATCACAGGTATATATTTTGAATGAAGCAGTTATCCTACACTGACTTGTTTATCAACTGCACACAGATTCCAAGACTTAATTTTGATTAATAAATAACTACAGGAAAATTCCACACACACATACTAACACACCTATTGTTTTTATTTACAGTTCCAATATGCATCACATTCAGTTAACATGATATGGTTAGATAATGCCAGTTCCTAGCAAAACAGCTCAAACTTCAGCTTCCACAATTTATTAATTTTAAGTCAATCATGTAAAGTACAGATTTTACTGTAGTCCTTCAGTCCACAAATCATTGCATAAATAACAGATGCTCCTTATGATCGTGAACAATTATGTCACTTCCTTCCAGGTCTGTCCATGGGTGGTCAATGCCCACCTACATTGACAGCAAAGCATGTAGCAGTGTTGTCTCCTTGTCTCCCAGTGATACACCATAGAACATTGCACAAAAATAGATCTCTAAAAGAGAATTGGCCAACAAAGTTGAAAGTGCAGCAAAGAAACTAAAAGTAAAATTCGAATGACATATAAATGGACTTATAAAGAAATAGCTGGCCTTAGGAATGTTAACATTGGTTTTATTTGAAAGACTGTGTAATATGTAGGCAGAAAAAATTAATCCACTCAAACTTATTGACATAATGGGAAAGGTGGCTGTGATAAAAATATAGATGAACATGACCCAGAAGAAATGATGTGAGGAAAATACTCCACATATAATGATGACATTTAACAATGTTTAAACAATAAGACTGAAATTTTGGAAGACTATCTAAACTTAAAAAAATAGGATGACAATTTACTAAGGCATAGAAAAAGTCCTTGCTTAATATTGTTATTTATATGATGAGGCGCACACTGTTCAAACCACCCCTGATTGGGGTTTTGCCAAGAAATAAAATACATTAATTCTCAGTGGTTTGAATATTGCAAATGACAGTACACTGTGGTTTGAATGTTGGTTCCTCTCCAAAATCCATGTTGAAACATACTCCTCAAACCAGTAGTATGAAGAGTGGGACTTTGAGAGGTGATTAAATCACAAGGAATCTTCCCTTGTGAATGGGAATGAGGCCCTTATAAAAAGACCACTCACAGTGATTGGTTCGTTTTACTCTTTGGCCTTCTGCGATGTGAAGATGCAGGAACCAGGCACCACTTTAGAAGCAGAGAGAGTTGGCTTCAATTGTACACTGAATATGCAGGTGCCTTGATCTTGGACTTCCCAAGTTTCCAGAACGGTCAAGAATAAATTTCTTTTGTTTATAAATTACCCAATCTTTGATATTTTGTTAGAGCAGCACAATGGACCAAGACACAGTATGCAAAGTAAGTAATAGTTTTGTTGTTTTTTATTGTCCTCCCTATTTATAACGGATGAAAAGAGAACTTGGAATGTTTTGACAAAAATTTTAAAGATAATGAAAATTCATATTTTTTTTACCTATCATGAAGCACACTTTGCACAGGTTTAGTTTCCGTGATCATTTCGTCACTGGAGACCTCAACCGACCTATAATAATAATAATAATAGGAGACGCCCCTCCCCCCGGGAGACACCCCTCCCCCCGCTGGAGCAGTGAACTCGGACAACTGGGAGCGTCGTAGAGGAGGCCACTCAGCACAGCGCTGGAACTCGGAGCCACCACTGGGGCTCCGGAGGCTGCCTAGGGGAGGAGCGGCGAGGAGAGCTGTGTGAACTCAGGACACCGGGGCCTGCCCTGAGGAGGAGGAGGAGGAGCGTGGCCGCTTGGATTCGGAGTGACTGCACCAGAGCTACAGGCAGTTGCCAGAGGAGAAGCTGCGCGGTGAGATGTTTGGACTTAGAGCGACCGCTTCTGAACACCAGGGCCTGCCCTGAGGACGAGGAGGAGGAGGAGCGGGGCCGCTTGGATTCGGAGTGACTGCACCAGAGCTACAGGCGGTTGCCAGAGGAGGGGCTGCGTGGCAAGCTGTTTGGACTCAGACCACTTCTGAACACCGGGGCCTGCCCGGAGGAGTAGGAGTAGGAGGAGGAGCGCGGCAGAGCGTGTGGACTCGCAGTGACTGCATTGGAGCTTCAGGCGGCTGCTCAGAGGAGAAGGTGAGTGGTGAGTTTTTTGGACTTATAGCGACCGCTCCTGAACACAGGGGGGCTGCCTGGATGAGAAGCGTGGTGGGTCGCTTGGTCTCCCTCCAGTGGCTGCACCAGAGCTCCGGGCGGCTGCCCAGAGGACGCGTGCAGTGGGTCACGTGGATTCAGAGCCACTCAGAGTGACTGCTCCTGAATGCCCGGGGGGTTACCTGGAGGAGGAGGAGGAACAGGGAGGGTCATTTTGACTCGGAGTGATTGATTGCCCCGGGCTACGGGTGGTCGGTGGGAGGAGGAGGCATGCAGTGAGTTTCTTGGACTCCTAGTGACCGCACCGGAATACTGGGCTGCTGTCTGGAGGAAGAGGCGTGTGGTGGGTCTCTGGGACTCAGAGCAATTGTTCGGGGCCCCAGGTGGCTGCTCAGAGGAGGGGCCGCAAAGCCAGGCAATTAGGTGCAGACCAGGGTCCCAGGATCTAGGAGGCTTCTTGGTGGAAGAGCCACACAGAGACAGGCTTAGGGGCGGAGCGAAGGTTCCAGGCCTGCGGGCAGATTCTCTGAGGAGGGGCAGCCTAAGGAGATTCATCTGCGAAGGGTGAGGCTCCCAGGCACAGGAGGTAGGGCCGGGCCCCTGGGAACTTTGCAGAGGAAGGCAGCCCAGCCCAGGCGGTAGCTGTAAATTGAGGGGAACCTCTAGGAGGGAACTGACCAGCGAGACCTCCCCACCGGGTGAGTCTTCCCTGCCGGGTGAGGTTTCCCCACAAGGGCGGTAAAACCAGAGACTCAGGCCCAAACAGGCTTGCCTCAGCCCGCAGCCTAGGTCCCCTTTGGATGGCCATTGGTCAACAAGTGGAGGCACCTCTGCCCACTAGCAGGGAATATACCCCACCTGAAGGACACCACTCCTAGAGAGGCATCTTCCTTGTGGAGCACCGCACTATCAACTTCCTCCAAGACTTCAGCCTACTGAAGGCTAAGGGGGATATATATAGAAATCTTCAGGGACATTGTAAGTCAATAGAGGAAATCTGCAATATCTCAGCGGTCCACTGATACCTGAAAAATATGAGAAAACAAGGAAAGAAAATGCTGCAAACAAATCTAGATGTTACATCAATAAAACCCAATGACAGCATGGCAGAAGAAATGACAGAAAAGGAGTTCAGAATGTACATAATTAAAATGATCAGAGAAGCAAACGATGAGATGCTTCTTTTGAGAAAGAACAAATGCAAGCATTGAATGATCGCACCAATCGACAGTTAAAAGAGCAAATACAGGAAGCAAAAGATCATTTCAATAAAGAGTTAGAGATATTGAAAAAAAAACAAACAGAAATCCTTGACATGAAGGAAACAATAAACCAAATTAAGAACTCCATAGAAAGCATATCCAATAGGATAGAACACCTGAAAGACAGAACCTCAGACATTGAAGACAAAATATTTAACCTTGAAAACAAAGTTGAACAAACAGAGAAGATGGTAAGAAATCATGAACAGAATCTACAAGAACTATGGGATATCATGAAAAGGCCAAATTTAAGAATTATTGGGATTGAGGAAGGCCTAGAGAAACAAGCCAAAGGAATGAACAATTTATTCAATGAAATAATATCAGAAAATTTCCCAAATATGAAGAATGAAATGGAAAATCAAGTTCAAGAGGCTTATAGGACTCCAAATACAGAAAATTACAACAGACCCACATCAAGGCACATTATAATGAAAATACCTAACATACTAAATAAAGACAGAATTTTAAAGGCTGTGAGAGAAAAGAACCAAATTACATTCAGGGGGAAACCAATACGGATATCAGCAGATTTTTCAATCCAGACCCTAAAAGCTAGAAGGGCCTGGAACAACATTTTTCAAGCCCTGAAAGAAAATGGATGCCAACCAAGAATCTTATACCCAGCAAAACTTACCTTCAAATTGGTCGATGAAATAAAATCCTTCCATGATACACAAAAGCTAAAAGAATTCACAAAAAGAAAGCTAGCATTACAGAACATTCTCAGCAAAATATTCCATGAGGAAGAGATGAAAAACAAAGAAGCAAATCAGCAAAGGGAGGAATTATCCTAAAGGAATTGTCAAATAAAGGAGGAGCCAAGTTGTGTCAAACAAATAAATAAATAAAATTTAAAAAATGAACCAAATGACGGGAAAACCAAATCATATCTCAATAATAACCCTGAATGTTAATGGCCTGAATTCATCAATCAAAAGACATAGACTGGCAGATTGGATTAAAAAGAAAGATCCAACAATATGTTGCCTGCAAGAGACTCACCTCATAGAAAAAGATACCCATAGACTAAAGGTGAAAGGATGGGAAAAAACATACCATGCACATGGACTCAGCAAAAAAGCTAGAGTATCCATCCTCATTTCAGATAATGTGGACTTCAAGCCAAAGTTAGTCAGAAGAGATAAAGAAGGTCATTTCAAACTGCTTAAGGGAAGCATAAATCAGCAAGATATAACAATCATAAACATCTATGCCCCAAACAGTGGCTCATCCATGTATGTCAAACAAATCCTTCTCGATTTCAGAAACCAAATAGACCATAACACAATAATACTAGGTGATTTTAACACGCCTCTCTCACCACTGGACAGATCTTCCAGACAAAAATTGAACAAAGAAACCATAGATCTCAATAACACAATCAATAATTTAGACTTAAAGGACATTTATAGAATATACCATCGAACCAAGAGTGAATACACTTTCTTCTCAGCAGCACATGGATCCTTCTCTAAAATAGACTATATATTATGCCACAAAGCTAATGTTAGCAAATACAAGAAGATAGAGACACTACTATGTATTCTATCAGATCATAATGGATTGAAGTTAGAAATAAATGAAAGAGTAAAACACAGAAACTATTCCAACATCTGGAGATTAAACAATATGCTATTATATGATGAATCCATAACACAAGATATTAGGAAGGAAATTAAAAAACTCTTAGAGATAAATTAGAACAAAGAAACATCATATCAAAATCTCTGGGACACTATGAAAGCAATACTTAGAGGGAAATTTATTTCATGGAGCGCATTTAATAAAAGAAGTAAAACTCAACAAATAAACGACCTAACACTACAGCTAAAAGCCCTAGAAAAAGAAGAACAGAACAGCACCAAAAGTAGTAGAAGACAGGAAATAGTTAAACTCAGAGCTGAAATCAATGAAATTGAAACAAAAGTAACAATACAAAAAATTGACAAAATAAATAGCTGGTTCTTCGAAAAAATAAACAAAATTGATAAACCTTTAGCCACACTAACAAAGAGAAGACGAGAGAAAACCCAAATCACTAAAATTCGGAATGAACAAGGAAATATCACAACAGACAGGACTGAAGTACAAAACATAATTAGAAGCTATTTTGAAAATCTATACTCCAACAAAACAGAAAACCTCCAAGACATTAACAGATTTCTAGAGACATATGAATTGCCTAAACTGAATGAGGAGGACGTACACAATTTAAATAGACCAATTTCAAGTACTGAAATAGAAGAAGTTATCAAAAGCCTACCAACAAAGAAAAGTCCGGGAACAGATGGGTTCTCAGCCGAGTTCTACAAAACCTTTAAAGAAGAGCTCATTCCAATACTTCTCAAAGTATTCCATAAAATAGAAGAGGAGGGAACTCTCCCAAACTCATTCTATGAAGCCAATATCACACTGATACCTAAAGCAGACAGAGACTCATCAAGGAAAGAAAATTTCAGACCAATATCCTTAATGAACATCGACGCAAAAATTCTCAACAAAATTTTAGCAAATCGCATACAAAAACATATTAAAAAGATAGTGCACCATGATCAAGTGGGTTTCATCCCAGGGATGCAAGGTTGGTTCAACATCAGGAAATCAATAAATGTCATTCACCATATCAATAGACTTAAAGTCAAGAATCACATGATTATTTCAATAGATGCAGAAAAAGCATTTGATAAAATACAGCACCCCTTCATGCTCAAAACACTAGAAAAAATAGGGATAGTGGGAACATTCCTTAACATTGTAAAGGCCATTTATGCTAAGCCCATGGCTAATATCATTCTAAATGGTGAAAAACTGAAAGCATTCCCCCTAAAAACTGGAACAAGGCAGGGATGCCCTCTTTCACCACTTCTATTCAACATCGTTCTTGAGACTCTAGCCAGAGGAATTAGACAAACCAAAGAAATTAAAGGGATACGAATTGGAAAAGAAGAACTCAAACTATCCCTGTTCGCTGATGACATGATTATATATTTAGAGGAACCTGGAAATTCCACCAGAAAACTCTTAGAACTCATAAGTGAATTCAGTAAAGTAGCAGGTTACAAGATCAATGCTCATAAATCCAATGCATTTTTATACATAAGTGATGAAACTTCAGAAAGAGAAATTAGGAAAACTACCCCATTCACAATAGCCTCGAAAAAAATAAAATACTTGAGAATCAATCTCACAAAAGAGGTGAAAGACCTCTACAATGAGAACTATACAACACTAAAGAAAGAAATTAAAGAACACCTTAGAAGATGGAAAGATCTTCCATGTTCTTGGATAGGAAGAATTAATATTGTCAAAATGGCCATACTACCTAAAGTGCTATACAAATTCAATGCAATTCCAATTAAAATCCCAATGGTGTACCTTACAGAAATAGAGCAAGCAATTATGAAATTCATCTGGAAGAATAAGAAACCCAGAATAGCTAAAGCAATCCTTAGCAGGAAGAGTGAAACAGGGAGTATTTCAATACCAGGTCTTCAACTCTACTACAAATCAATAGTAACAAAAACAGCATGGTATTGGTACCAAAATAGAAAGGTAGATCAATGGTACAGAATAGAGGACATGGACACAAACTCAAATAAATACAATTTTCTCATACTAGACAAAGGGGCCAAAAATATGCAATGGAGAAAAGATAGCCTCTTCAACAAATGGTGCTGGGGGAATTGGAAATCCATATGCAACAGAATGAAACTAAACCCATATCTCTCACCCTGCACAAAACTCAACTCAAAATGGATTAAGGACCTCGGAATCAGACCAGAGACCCTGCAGATTATAGAAGAAAAAGTAGGTCCAGATCTTCAACATGTCTGCTTAGGACCAGACTTCCTTAACAGGACTCCCATAGCACAAGAAATAAAAGCAAGAATCAATAACTGGGATAGATTCAAACTAAAAAGCTTTCTCTCAGCAAAGGAAACTATCAGCAATGCGATGAAAGAGCCTACAGAGTGGGAGAATATCTTTGCCAATCATACTTCAGATAGAGCACTAATCTCCAGAATCTATAAAGAACTCAAAAAACTCTACTCCAAGATTCAAATAATCCAGTCGACAAATGGGCTAAGGAAATGAATAGACACTTCACAGAAGAAGATCTACAAGCAATCAACAAACATATGGAAAAATGTTCAACATCTCTAGTAATAAGAGAAATGCAAATCAAAACCACCCTAAGATTCCATCTCACCCCAATTAGAATGGCGATTATCAAGAATACGAGCAACAACAGGTGTTGGCGAGGATGTGGGGAGAAAGGTACACTCATACATTGCTGGTGGGACTGCAAATTAGTGCAGCCACTCTGGAAAGCAGTGTGGAGATTCCTTAGAAAACTTGGAATGGACCCTCCATTTGACCCAGCTATCCCACTCCTTGGCCTATACCCAAAGGACTTAAAATCAGCATACTACAGAGATACAGCCACATCAATGTTCATAGCTGCTCAATTCACAATAGCCAGACTGTGGAACCAACCTAGATGCCCTTCAGTTGATGAGTGGATAAAGAAGCCGTGGTATATATATACAATGGAATATTACTTCGCCATAAAGAATGATAAAATTATGGCATTTGCAGGCAAATGGATGAAATTGGAGAATATCATGCTAATTGAGATAAGCCAATCTCAAAAAGCCAAAGGAAGAATGATATCACTAATAAGTGGATGATGACACAAAATGGGGGGAGGGAAGGTTTTGTGTTAGGGTTAGAGTTAGGGTTAGGGAGGGGGGCAAGTATGGAGGAAGGAAGCTCTGTGTAGAAGGAAAAGAGGGGTGGGAGGGGTGGGGGGAAGGGAATAAATAACAGAATGAATCAAACAATATTACTCTATAAATTTATGATTACAGAAATGGTATGCCTTTATGCCATGTACAAACAGAGAAACAGCATGTATCCCATTTGTTTACAATAAAATAAAAAAAAATAATAATATATATATGTTTCTCATGACAGGTTCCTTTCTTCTTTTCCTTTACTAAATTGAAAAGGAAAATGCTCACCACTCTGATCCTATTATTAAGTTCTGGGTAAGAAACCATATCAAAAGGAAAATGCTTCCTAAAGACAGATACTGGAAAACATCTTCCACACCATCTGGTGACTTAGTAAGATTAAAATGGAGGTTTTCTTTGTGCCTCTCTCTGTAACATAGCAACTCATGGCCATTTTTTACAGCCTAGACTCATGTGTCTTCAAGCCAATGAAATGTCCATCAAAAGTAAAGATTCTTAAAGAATTTCAAAAATAGAGATTCTCTTGTCCTAAAGTTATTAGATATAGTTACAGTGATTCAAACCATGAAACAAAGTGAAAGGTATTTTAATTATTGAGGTATGAGCAGAAATGAAGAGGTGTATATTTTATATATGAATTATACATTTCCATTGAGTGAATCTATATCAACCAACCAATGATTTTTTAAAACTCTGAAAAGCAAAAATTTCATTAAATCTCCACAAAAGTTATGCTGTTAACATCTCAACTCACAGATTTTTGCTATGTTCTTTTAATAAGGTAGAAATTACTTTTACATTTTTAATTTAATTTTACTTTCTGATTTTGCAATTTATCTTGAAGATATGCAAAATATATCACTTTATGTCATATATATGTTTTATGCATGCAAGTTAAATATTGCTAAAATAACAAATATTTAAGTCATTTTTTACTTTAAAAATGTTTTAATTTCTAATTTATTGGAATATAAGTTTTTGAACTAGTCCCTGATGATCCTCTGCATTTCAGTGGGATCTGTTGTAATATCTCTTTTCTCATTTTTAATTTTATTCATTTGAGTCTTCACCATCTTTCAGGATTTATCCATCTTGTTTATTTTACCAAAGAATCAACTCTTTCATTGATCTGTTTTTATTGTTCTCTTATTTTCTATTTAATTTCAGTTCTGATCTTTTTTATTTTTCTCCTTCTATTCATCATTAGAGCAGCTTATCCTTGTTATCCTAAGACCTTGAGATGTTTCATTATGTTATTTATTTGGAATCTTTCTGATATTTTTTATATAGGCACTCATAGCTACAAACTTTCCCCTTAGAACTTCCTTTACTGTATCTCAGTGATTCTGGTACATTGTATTTCTTTTCTTGATTTTAAAAAGATTTAAATTACTTCTCTGATTTCTTCAATGATCATTCAAAAGTATATTTTTCAATCTCCATGTGTGTTCTGAGTTTCTGTAGTTTTTTATACTATTGATTACTAATTTATTTCAGTATGATTTCATAAAATGCAAGGCATTATTTCAACATTTTGTATCTGCTGAGACTTGCTTTGTGGTCTGAAATATGATTCATTTTGGAGAATATTCACGATGAACTGATGAAAAAAGTATATTCATCTGTTGTATGAAATATTTTGAAATGTCTATTAAGTCTAGTTGATTTATAGGATAAATTAACTCCATAGTGTCTTTGTTGATTTTATGCCTGGATAATCTATCTTTTAGTGAGAGAGGTGTATCGCAATCACCCAGTTATCATATAGGGGCTTCTTTGAGACTTTATGTCAAGAAGTATTTGCTCTATGTAGTTAGGTGTACCAATGTCTGGGCCATAATATTCACCATCATATCTTCTTGCTGAATTTTCCCCTTTGCCAATATGTAGTGACCTTCTTTGTCTTTGTTAACTAATTTTGTCTTGTGGTCTCTTTGTTGGGTATAAGAATAGCTACTTTTGTTTGCTTTTGGGTTTTATAAGGGCTTAGTGAAGAGAGGTTTTCTTTTTGTTGTTGCTGTTGTTTGTTTGTTTGTTTTTAAATGGGAAAGCTAATCAAAGCTATTTAAGCCTGCAACTGTGTTTCTTTAGTATTTTTATTTATTTTTTAATTTTTTATTTATTTAATATTTTTAGTGTCGTCAGTCATATTTTTTAAATCTAAAATTAATTTTCACTCATTTTGCAGGAAGAGGGTTGTCATGTTACATGCAAATATGCCACTCTGGAGTTTAATTGTGTGGCTTAGCTTAGATACAACATCACCCAAGGCAAGTTAGTTTCATGATTTAGGGAATTGCAATAGCAGCTCTTGTGAAACTGTCCTTTGCTCCTCCCATCCCTCTTGCATTCTGACCCCACTCCCTAATCCTTTTTTCTGAAGAAAAGCTCTTCCATAAGTTTTAGTTAACCAACTCCAGAAGGTTGAAGTCCATTGAAATGTTCCAGCCACAGAAGAAGAGAGAGACTTACCTCTGGATGATGAAGACCCCATCTAGTACATAGCCTTCCTGCTCATTGTACCTCCTTTCCTCCTCATGAAAGTCCTTCACACCACACAATTCTGTTTTTGAATTCTTAACCTATGATAGAACTTTGAAGTGAAAAAACCAACTCCTCATTTTTGTCACCAACCCATTTCCTAAATTTTTGGTCATGGGGCAAGCAATGCAGACACTTGATTCCAGTAGCAAGACTAGACCCATAACTTTTATTTCCACTGAATTCTGGATTGACTTTCCTAAGTAATTTTTCCCTTTCTGAACCTGTTTCATGTGTTTAAATGAAATGGGTGGACTAGATCTGACATTTTAAGATTGAAACTTTGATGTAGATGCCTCAGGGGCCCCTAGGGATTGGATCAAGCAGGTGTTTTATCTTCTTATCCTTCATCCCCATTAAACAGTAAAATAGTGCTATTACAAATTTATATACTTTTTTAGTGTGGTTGTTGTTGCTGATGTTTTTAAGGGAAAAGGGACCTAGAGATCTGTTTTTAAGTGCTTGTATTATTAGAATGGATTATTTCTATGGTGCCTTTTAACATCTATAATTAAGCCTACTGGCAATGGAAATTGGTGCTCAGAACTTGTTATTACTGTTAATAATGACACCACCATGTCACTCAATGACAGACATTTTTAATATAATAAGTTCCCCACCTAAAATCAGGTTTGAGGCAAACATCTCTTTATAAATTTTGTTCTAGAGAGATGGAAAACATTTTTCCACAGAAACATTTCTGAAGATGAAATGGCCAGGCTTGTTGAAAGGGAAAAAAAAGCATAACAAAACAAAATTAAGTGTCATATAAAAATCTGTTTTCAGTAAATTAGAGTGGGAAAACTACTCTCCCAAAAGGTATAATTAAAATTCAGCAAGAAATTACTATCATGTATTGTTTTCAAAACCCTATCATTTATATTTGAAGATGAATTATCTTGGAGACAGAAATATTTATTTCATTATCTTCTTTGATTTCAGAAGTTATCTAAAGAGAAATGATGAGGAAGATGGTTCTTTACTGAGACTGACACGGTGATGGAAATTTCAAAAATAAAATTAAAAACAAAAAACAGTACTCACATTACTCAGAATAAGAGATTTGCTCAACCCTACTTAAATCCTGATGTCTATTTTCAAAGTAAACTAAAAGAACTTGTATTACAAATTTTAGGAAAAAGCAGGAAAAAAAAAAAAAAAAAGAGAGCTTTTACCATATATACTTGGCTTTTTAAAAATATGTAGAATTTTATTTTCATTAAATGCTACAATTAACAAAGATGGTTCAGAATCCACAGTTTATTAGTGTGTTTTTCAATATAATGAATCAATGAAATATACTTCAAAAGTGATCAGATCAGTCAGGCATGGTGGTGCACACCTGTCATCCCAGTGACTCAGGAGGCTGAGGCAGGAAGTTTGCAAGTTCAAAGCTAGCCTCAACAACTTAGCAAGAACCTCTACAATTTAGCAAGACTCTGTCTCAAAAAATAGCATGAACAAGAAATTTAAAGATTGAGTATATACCCACAAGATTTTAAAAATCAGAGGAAATTAATTTCCTGGGCAATTATTTTTAGAAAGGTGCTATGTACTTTTCCAGGTAGATGCGCCATTTTGATGTGAGTGTGATTGACACATCACATAGTATAATTCCATGTTGTTTGATGGAGATAAGCATCAAAAAAAAAGTATATATATATATATATATATATATATGCATGTAGCAGTTTATTATTATTTTTTTAATTTCAGAAAAGACAGAAATACCTTAGAAATGTAAATATCAGAAGGAAATTTGCTTTCCCACACTCCCAGAGTGACCAAAAAGTCAAGTATGACAAAATGTCATCATGGTTTTTCAACAATGTTGGCATTAGTTGGATCTTGTCTTCTTTCTATATATTTCTTCTCTAAAAGTGATTAGATGGGAGAGAGAAACACTGTAGATGGCAGAGGTCTTAATCAAATATTTGAATCTCCTTGTTTTCTTGGCTCATTATCTCCGCCTACTAGTATGGAGAATTCTGCCCCTAATCAAAATAATTATTTACTATAAAATTAAAATTTAAATACCAATAGTCTTAAAAATTATACTTACATAATAAGTGTGTTTCTACAGTTTTCTTGTTTATTGTTATTATGTAAGATACAGTGTAGACTTTCCTCAATTCTTAGTTATAATTTTCTCAATCATTAAAAACAATGACTTCAAGAAACCCAAAACCAGGTACCTGAGGCAGGATAGATTGGGGACTCTTGTCCAATCTTCTTATACTTCATATATACATACATATATATATATATATATGTATATATATATGTGTGTGTGTATGTATACACATATATAATTATTTACATATGATATGAATATATATTTATATGTGAAAATATTATAATTTTTGCATCATATGTATACAATCATATGGTATTTATTTGTTTGTTTTCTTTTTCTCATCTTTTTTTTTTTTTTTTTTTTTTTTTGGTACTGGGGACTGAATCCAGGGCATTTAACCACTGAGCCACATTTCCAGCACTTTTAAAAATGTATTTTATTTAGAAACAGGCTCTTGCTGAGTTGTTTGGCGCCTCACTAAAGTTGCTGAGGCTGGCTTTGAACTTGAGATCCTTTTGCTTCCACCTCCTAAGCCTCTGGGATTACAGGCTGTGCCACTGCACCCTGATCTCATCTTTATTAGTATGATATGTATCCATGCTGTTGAATATAACAGTAGTTCCTTCTTCATTTCTAAGTAATATTCTTCCTAGAGGGAGACCATATATTATTTATATGAGCATATTAGTGGTAATAGTCTAAATATCTCTTTTCCACACACAATTTATTTATTTATTTTTGAGGTTGAAAAGATTAGGGTTTGTTTAAATGAGAAGAAAAGAAGCAGACCTCTCACTGAGCAAGAGGTGAACTGATACCCTGTTGCCATTTAAGTTACACACACACACACACTTTATTCAAGCATGTCACTCATAGTCTTTTTTGCCACCTCTGATCTCCAAAGGAGAAGACACAGTGGTGATATGGGGTATTTGGAAGATTCCCATTCTTATGCAGCAGGATTATGTTTTGTCTTTGTTCTCAAGTTTTCCATGGTGAATAATAAACTATTGAGCTCAGAATTTAAAAGCCACAGGAAGTCACTTCCTTTCTTCCTTAATAGCGTTTCAGGATCCAACAACAGATATACCTAAGTCACCTCTGGCAGATGTATAACAGATATATATAAGTCACCTTTTGTCTTGAAAAAAGAGGGATATGTTGTTAACAAATATTTCAGCCCTTCTTCAGGTGGAAGATCACAAGCTTTTGGGATCCTACAAGTAGGCAGTCGTGTACTGATGGATGTGATCTGAGAAGGATGCTCCGCAGGTGTTATTTGACTTGATGTCTTCAAGGAACTTAACAATTTCAGGTCCAAAAGTTACTTCGGTCCAATAGAGTTTGTATATCATTTGATCTGAAAACATATTCTTGACTTTCCAAGTAGTTCTAGTCATTTCTCAAACTACAAATATGTGAAGCATAGTCTATGTAAATAGCTTATCCTAGTTGATTTTCTGTTATCTAACGATCTTCAGATTTTCACTTAAGAACCAGAAGACAACCCTTTCACTATGATCTGTGGTTTCCATCTCAGCAAATAAAATTATATACTATCCCGCACTGAGTTCATTTCTGAGGTAGCTCACATTTTTTCCTACAGTAATTAAATGTGCTTTGATTGTAAATACATTTTATAAACCTTTAAAAGTATGATAGAAAAAAATAATATTCCAAATATGTTTTCTTTCTTAAAATTTTGGGTTTTCAAATATAAGCATTCCATTTGTCACTTTTTTTATTTACTGGATTATTCACTTATTTCATTTGAGCCATTCTTTCCCAAATATAAATAAGTGTGTGTGTAAATATGTGTATATATGTACATGTGTGTGTGTGTGTGTATACATGTGTGCGTGTGTGTGTGTGTGTGTTAAAATTGTCCACATAGGAAATCAATATAAATTGTATCTTATTAAAATTAACGACACCTATAAATTACACATATGATCATGCTTGAAGTTTAATAAATATTATTTTATCCAAGGTAGTAAAATTTTTCTCTTTCTTCTTAAACTTCATGTTTTTGTATCATAGAGCAAATTCATTGCTTTAAAAATGAATTTCCAAAGATCATCTAATTTAAACATTAAAAATTCATAGATGTTAAGATTATTCTAGAATGCTTACTTTTTTCAAAATTTGTTTTTTTAATTAATACTTGAAAATATAAATGTGTATATTTTAATGGGTGTGAAGTGATGTTTTGATATACATGTATATTGTGTAACATTTAAATCAGGTTAAATACATCCATCTCCTCAATCATTTGTCATGTGCCTATAGTAAAATCATTCAAAGTCTTTTCTTCTTGTTTTTTGAAATACATAGTACATAATAGTTATTTATGTTTTCAGTCATCTATTTATTATGGATTAATGTATTAACTTACATTAATGCTCTATTTTCAATGATTATCTCAAAATGCCAGTGCTCTAGAATTATCAAACAAAATGTAGAAAAGGAAAAGCCAGGATCTGAATGCTAACTCTAGTTTGCTAAGTATAGTCTTGTCCAGTCTGAACTTACCTTCTGAGGTGAAAGGATCAGCACATTGTATGTTGTTGATATAAGAAGCCCTAATTTCATTTAGACATTACCAAAGTCTTTCATGATAACTCTTTTAAAATATTGGGGAGATATGCATTATAGAATATAGCAGTATACACACTGATAAGCTCCAAAGAGCTTGTAGATTAATGGATTCACAGCAGCTTGAAGGGTTGTCTTTTAGGACTGGTATAGAGCTATCAACAGATTTATCAACAACTTAGATGAGAGAAAAGTCACAGTTATCAGATTTATAAATGACTAGAAACCAGAAAGGTTAATTAATATAAGAAGCAAGATTGCATGAAAATGTCTACGATTATGAGGAGCTCAAAGTCAACAGGATGAAATTTGACAGGTGTATATGTAAAATATAGATTACAAACTAAAAAACATGTAAAATTGATAGTGAAAACCAGCTTGATAATGAGAGTGTGTGAGTGTGCATCTGTGAATGTGTGCATGAGATTTTATGTGCAAAATGATAAAAGACTTAGTGATTTTATTTGCAAATAAATTAATCTTAACTCAGAATATCACATGACAGAGGTACTTGGAAGCTTGATTTGTAATTAATAGAAAACAGTGTTTTGATCAAGGGAAATATCAGATCATTTGCGCTAGCTTTGTATATAAGTTTGGGGATCCCACTTTACAATCAATAGTAGCAGACTAAATAACTCTTTCAGCAGTGCTTCTTAATCTTTGAGAGATCACAGATGATCTCCCACTGGGAAATGTAAATGGAATCATTGATATTTCTCCAGTGAAATGTATTGGATTACATGCACACAAAAATTTGCATACAATTTCAGAAGTTTTGAAAACTTTCCTTGAAATCTATCTATACATCCCCTACATGTCCATGGACTTCAGCTTCAAAAATCTCTGATCTAAGACCAAGTGGTGAGGTTGTTAAGGTTTCTGATGCCCTAAAAGGTGCAAACATTTAAAGGAATTGAAAATGTTTAGTCTGGAGTTATGAAGACTAAGAGGATTGAAATAATATAGCTGTCATAAAATATCTGAAGATTTTTCATGTTCAAAAGTTATATTTATTCTATGTATCTCCAATGAGCAAAACAGGAACATCAGAGAAACAAATGTTGTGAATGCAGAAATAGGATGAATGGGAGGAATTTAATTCAGCATTCAGTCAGTACTTTCCACATGGTATGCTAGACTGGGAGGGTGAATGTGAATATCAAATGAATAAAACATTGTCTCTTTCCTCAGGATGTTTAGAGAAAAAGTTCCAGTTCAATTTTTTTTTTTCTTTTAAGAAAGAATTAAAATGATATACATGCCAGCTCTCTTATGACATATAATATAGATGGGTGGTCATCTAAACTAAAGCAGATTTTCATTAGTAAGAAAATGATGCTTTGAATGATCCCATTTAGTAATGTAATCAATAGTATTTTATTAGGACTAATTGCCCTGAGGAAAGGACATGGAAGAAACATTTGAGGCTCAATGTAGCTCTTGTTTAGAAATTGTTTGGAAATTTCCCTGGTTGACAGAGGTGATAGGGCATGGAGGAAAAAGTTTGCATTGGGGGGTCAGGGGACAGCTTGAGAAAAAATAATCCAGATTTCTTAATCTTGGAGGATTTATCTTTATTGCAGTCTCTGTAATAGTCAAATTTCTTGCTAAAATTCAGCCGGGAAGATAATGTGGGGACTTATCTGTTCTCATGTGAAGGCTGGTTCCAGCAGAGCAGGCTGTTTGTCCCTGCTTAATACAGCCCAGTTCCATTCCCACAGGACAGTTCCATTCTAAGGAAAGTGTTTGAGCTTGCAAATGGAATCCAGATTTGTAAGCTTGAGATGCTCATCTTCCTGGTGTATATCAGAATTACTATTATTCAAAAAGAAATAAGAACAAAATTTGCTCAAAAAGTCATTGAATCCAACAGGGAGTATACACAAATTGGTAGATCTGCATTTTTCTTTTACAATCTTGTCTAATACAAGTTAGTGTAATGATGTAATGATGGGGAATTGTAAAGAAAATGAGGCCCCTCTTTATTTCCTCAAATTAAAGTCTAAAAGTCATGCTAGAAGAAAGCAAGATCAGTTCACTCATATTATGTGTCAGTTCACTCTAAAAGGTCTTCTCGTTTGGAATAGAATTTCTATATTCAACTGATTATTATGAAAAACACAACTCTGTGCATAACAGAATAATAATTCTTCAGGGGATGAACATTATTGTCAAGTTGACTATGTCCCACCCAAACTAATTAAATAGAATCCAAAGCCTAGTCATCCTTATTTATTCATTTATTTTGGTACTGGGGATTGAATCCAGTGCCCGTGCATGCTAGGCATGCTCTCTACCAAGGGACACCTTTATTATTTTTGTTTTATTTCAATGCAGTGTCTCACTCCTGCCTTAGCTCCAGAGTAACTGGTATTACAGTCATGCTCATGCAGCAATCATGCCCAGTACCCACAAATATTTTTGAATTAAAAAAATCAGCTGTTTTTTGTGTGTAGCCAGGATTGAGGACTATTACCATTTAACAGTACATAGTATAGGGTATATAGAATTGTGGAAACACTTTCCTTACCTGGGAACTTGTTAGAAATGAATATTTTCTGTTCCAACTAGACCTAAATCTGAAACTCTGGTGGTGAATCTCAATAATCACTGTTTTGATAAGCCCTGCAGATGACTCTCATGTGTGGTCACATTTTAAACATTGCCATAAAGTCAAATAAGGATTTGCAATTTTTCTTCTAATTAATATGAATCAGATTCATTATTTAATCAATTACAACCAAGAGGATGTTTTCAGAGATAAGAAAAACATTTATATTTCTTCTATTTCTATCTATAATCTAGATAAATTTATAAAACGTACACTTGATATCAGGAAGCATATGTTCATTAACTTGCCCCTTTGTATTTGCAGGTGGCTTTTATGTCTAAGCTAGTAGAAAACCAATTGTTATAGACAGAATGTTTGAATGGCTCCAACCAAATTCATATGCTGAAACTCTAATCCTAAATGTGGTAGTATCTGTAAGTGGGATTTGGGGAGAGGTGATTTGGTCTAGATGTAGTTTGATGGAATTGATACACTTTTTAAGGGGATAAAGAGATTGAGAGCACTCTCTTTCCCATAAGAGTTCAGCCATCTGCAAACCAACACCAAACCTGCCAGCATGTTGATCTGAATTTCCAGCCTTCAGATTTGTGAGAAAAAAGATGTTTATTGTTTAAACCACCGGATCTGTGGTATTTGTTACAGTAATCTGATCTGGCTAAGTAAGACAGTGATTATGTTCATCCTATACCAAATCCTTTGTTTCTAGTGTTTTATTTTCTTCTGTTACTAAGGTGAATAAAGACAGATGACAGATGAAATCTTGCAGTTCATGTATCCAACAACTATTCACCACATCAGTGACTCAATGTAGTCTACATCATGGGAATACTTTGGCAGGTAAATTAGACAAGAATCAACTCAGCATGGTGGCACATTCTTCTAATCTCAACAATTTGGAGGCCAAGGCAGGAGGATCACAAGTTCAAAGCCAGCCTTAGCCATTTAACAAGGCTATAAGCAACTTAGTGAGATCCTGTCTCAAAACAAAACAAAACAAACAACAACAACAATAAAAAGACAAAAATCCTTGCCTTAAAAAAGAGAACCTCTTTGTAAGGGAATCAGAAAAATAAGCAATATACATAAAACCAAAAATGATATATTTGAAGAGTCATACCTATTAAGGAAAAATAGTAAGTAGAGTAAAGAGAATCAGGATGGCAGAGGATGGGAGGGAGTGTGCCATTTGCAATAGTCAGTGGAGCAGATAATATAAGCCTCAGAAAAAAAGAGAATTGAGCAATGAGTGGAATGAAGAGAGGGAGCGAGCCAAGCAGGTGTCTGCATGAACTGTCTAGAGGGAGGAAACTCTGAGGACGAAGTCTGGAAGGCAGAACAATTCCTGGAGGGTTTGAAGACCATCATGGTAGCCAGCATGGCAGGATCATTGTGAGCAAGTTGGGGATAGCAGAGAGGAGGCCCAGGAGGGTGCAGAGAGCAACAGCATAGAGGGCTTTGTGGACAATGTGAAAGGTTTTGACCTTTGCTATTTTCTGGGTTAGTCAGATTTTTTTGTTTCTGTAATCAAAATATCCTAAAATGACCAACTTTAAGGAGGAGAGGTTTATTTTTTATTTTTAAAATGTTTTATTTGTTCTTTTTATTTATACATGACAGTAGAATGTATTTGGACACATCATAGAGTATAACTTTCCATTCTTGTGGTTGTACATGATGTGAAGTTACACTCATTGTGTATTCATATGTAAACATAGGAAAGTAATGTCTGATTCACTCTACTCTCTTTCCTATTCCCATCCTCCCTCCCTTCCCTTCATTCCCTTTGTCTAATCCAAAGTACTTCTATTCTCCCCATCCCATTATTGTGTGTTAGCATCTACATATCAGAGAGACTATTCCCCCTTTGATTTTTTTTGATTAACTTATTTCACTTAGTATGATAGTGTCCAGTTCTGTTCATTTCTGGCAAATATCATAATTTCATTCTTTTTTTTAGTCTGAGTAATATTCCATTATATATATACATATATATATATATCACATTTTCTTTATTATTTCATCTATTGAAGGGCACCTAGTTTGGTTCTATAGCTTAACAATTGTAAATTGAGCTGCTATAAACATTACTGTGCAGCAGCATCACTATAGCATGCTGATTTTAAGTCCTTTGGCTATAATCTGAGGAGTGGGATAACTGGGTCAAATGGTGGTTCCTTTCCAAGTTTTCTGAGGAATCGCCATACTGCTTTCCATAGGTTTGCACCAACTTTGCAGGCCCACCAGCAATGTTGAGTGTACCTTTTCCCTACATTCTCACCAATGTTTTTTGTTACTTGTATTCTTAATAACTGCTGTCATGACTGGAGTGAGATGAAATCTCAGTGTAGTTTCAATGTGCATTTCTCTAATTGCTAGAGATGCTGAACATTTTTTCACATATTTGTTGACTGATCGTATTTCTTCTTCTCTGAAGTGCCTGTTCAGTTTCTTTGCCCATTTATTGATTGGGTTATTTTTATTTTGTGTGTGTGTGTTAAGGTTTTTTTTTTTTTTTTTTTTTTTTTTTTTGAGTTCTTTATATATCTTGGAGATTAATGCTCCACCTGAGGTACAGGTGGCAAAGATTTTCTCCCATGCAGAGCAGATTTATTTTGGATCATGGTTTCAAAGTTTTCAGTCCATGATCAGCTGGCTACAATGCTTGGACCTGAGGTGAGGCAGAACATCATGGCAGAACGGTGTGGTAGAGGAAATCTGCTCAGTTCATGGCAATTGGGAAACAGACAGAGGGCAGGGAGGAAGAGACCAGGCACAAGAAACGCTTGCATGCACATCCCAGTGACTTACTTCCTCCAGCTTGGTCCTGCCTCCTAGTTTCTATCACCTCCCAATAGTCTCTCCAAATTATTAATCCATCAAAGTGATTAATTCACTGATGAGGTCAGGGTTTCTATGATCTGATCACACCCCAAAAGTCCCATCTCTGAACATTGCTGCATTGGGGAGCAAGCCTTCAACAAATGAGTCTTTGAAGGATACTTCATTTCCAAATCATAACACTCTCGGTGAAATGGGAAGTCATTAAAATGGTATAATATGGCTTTAAATTACTGTAGTTGCTGGCTGAAAAATGCCCTGGACTGAAGCAAAAGTAGGAGCATGATATGTCAGAAGACTTTTGGCAGTAACAAGGAAAGAAGGCATGGTCGTTCAGATTAACGTGGCAGCAGAAAGTCTGGTGTCAAGAATCTAGATATATTCTGAAATTAGAGACAAGAGAATTTGTTTATGGGTCAGATGTAGATGGGGAGAAAAAGAGAGGAACCAGAGATCATTCTAAGTTTTTTGACTCAGGCTAAACAGAAATAAATTATTGGAAATATTTAAAAGTTTATACTAAAACTGCATACTTTCAGGGATTAACTCACATAGTGTGCCTAAAAGTGTCCATTTCTACTACCTAAAGAACACTACCCTTAGCCCACCCTAAGCTTGTCTTGTCAATTGATTGCTGAGTTCAGAAATCATGGTACCTATGTCCTTTTAAACTGCTCATAGTACTTTCTCTGAAGGTATGCATACCTCATAGATTTTTATTCATTTATATATTTAGCAAACGTGAATTCAGCCCCAGGCAATGCAAAGACACTGGTGAGAAATTGCTAACAAGACAGATACGGTGCTGCTAATGCGGAGTGTACAGTAGACAAGATAATTTGATCACACAGGATCCTTCACTTAAACTTGACAACTCATTTTATAGTTCTACATTTCCTGTACTACCTGAGTGACACTTTTTTTTTTTCTTTCTTTCTTTCTTTTGAGGGTAATCTTCCTAATTTGGCTGACAGAGCCTAACTGGTCTTGGGAACAAATGCCTGTAGAATTAACATGGGTGCAGGCAATGCTGTTTTTCAATGTGAGAGAACATGTAGAAAAGTAACTGACAATCTGTGAAGTTTCAGAATCTGTTGCATGGACCCGTCTACAACAACTCAAGGACACTACTTCACCTTTTTTTTTTAACAAGTTATATGAAAATAAGAGACATAAATATGTTTTTCATGGATATGATAATATAGTTTACAAAGAAATTTGATCTAAGAAGGTTTTTTTCTTTACTTTTCTTAATTATGTCTTATCCTCTCCCCACAAAAAGGAGCACTATAGGTTACATTTAGGAAAATGTAATTATTAGGCATTAATTTATTAAAAGAACTATTTGAGCTTTCAATAGGGCTTTTTTGGTGGACCTATAGATATTAGCAAAACTATTTCTATGAAAAGCCAAGGTCTTTGCTGACATTTAAATTTTGTGATTAAATATGCCCCAACTTTAAAAGACCAACACTGAAAGACTCTCATTAATAATCATTGTTTTCTACAGCTACAAACTCAATGTTTTTCCCAGCACTTAAGACTTTAATTATGATCTCCCTACCCCAAAGTGGGTCATGAAAGCTGATGAATTAGATGCAATACATGCATCATTTGATGAGATTTTTGTTGTTTGTCAGCTCAGAGGACCATTTTAAAGCCGAAAGATAAAATAAACATATTACATTTTGAAACTTCCTTTGGGAAAAAACGTATATGCCTAAATTTACCCATAGAGAAATGAGTTCCCAGAATATTGTCACAAAATATATTCCTTCATCTTCATTTCTCTCCCACCCCCCAGCAATAACAAAAACAAACCAAAACAAAAATAAATCTTACAGGAAAACTACTCTCAGAGGCATGATTTAGCAGTTTCTAGAATGATATGCACCATCTTGTGGCAACACATACCTCCTTAGAAAAGCGTTTCCAGTTTCTCTGTTCAGCAGGCATGCTTCCGCTCCCCGTGTACCACCTGGGCAGCACAGCTAGTGTGGAGGCCGGCTGTCATTCAGAACTCCTGGTGATGCACCAGACACACAAAATGCACCACAGTTTTCTCTATGGGATTTCAAGGGAAGCATCAGTTATTGTATGAATACACTTCCAGAGAATACAGAAAATTCTAGTGAGTAGGATAGAGAAGATGTGTGGAAGAAGAGAAAGACTCTGGAAGAGATAATTATACGAAAACGGGCCTAGGGTAATCTTCGGAATGGTTGACTGTGAAACTGGTTCTAAGTATCCTCAAAGACATCTGTGGCATTCAAAACAATCACTTACACATTACTGGCAATGCATATAGTTTCCATTTAGCTTTTTTTTTTGAAAGAATGTAGGCCATTGCTTTTGTATGACGCATGTATGCAGGTATGCAAACTTGTGTGTACATACGTACAATATGCACATCGTCCCTGCAAACCAGAATAGAAGTGCAAAAGTTTACCGATAGGATTCTGAAGTTTCTTAGGTGGAGAGATAATGTTGGGTCTATTGAGGAAAAGAAAATATGGGTCTATTTTGCCTGGTTTATAACCTTGTGATACTTCCTAATTCCCTAAACTCAGTTTGAAACTCATTTACAAAGGACTATCTCTGCTGTGCTCTGGAATCTTATGCTTATCAAAGAATTGTGTTTTCTTCAAAGTTATTACTTGAGAGAAGAACAAATGCCAAATATAACAAAAAATTCTGAATATTTGGAGTTTCTTCACAGATCAAGTGAAAAATTTTTTAAAAAATTGAATTGCAGTTTTGGATGGCATTCAGTTTTCTCCTCTTCATATTTTAAGAGTCCCGGATATCTTGCCAAGCATATAAAACAAATTGTATTGGAATTGTAACACTTCAAGAAGTCTCAGATATTCCTCCCCCTACACACACACACACACACACACACACACACACACAGAGCAGGACTCTGATGGCATCTTTAGCAAGGTGCCAATCTCCTCTCTTGCTAAATGATCATAAGATTCCATGTTCTTATTGACTTTCCTCTTGAGTTCACATTTTCATCCTCAAACATCCATTTTGTGAATTTTCTTTTTTCCTTCTTCTCTCACTCTCTTTCTGTTTCTTTCTTTCTCTTTCCACCTACACATCTTACAGCATTCACCTAATGTTCTTTAAGGCTTGTTTACCTCTTAGAAACATTGCCATTTCCATCAATAGGACAAGACAGCAGCATAAAAAGCCCTTCTCCTTAATTCAAATAGCAAAAGCAGGGTTTTAAAATTTGAGTTTTAGCAAGCCACAGGAACTTCTGTGTAGACCAACCACCATTTTATCCTGTCTGTCCTCTCTGAAAAGAACATCAAACTCTGTAAGCATTGGTGACAGGTCTGGGAAGATGAATTTCCAAAGAGTGACAAAGACAATAAGAAAAGAAGCATTCCAGTCTTCATTTTTACTGATTCTCCAGATAATCCGTGAAATTAAATGAAGTATTTTTTTATAAAGCACACTAGGTCAACAATTCTGACTCACTAGTTAAAAAAAAAAAAAAAACACTTTGTAAAGAAGAAAAATTAAGTGTCTTTTCTTTTTAAGGCAGAAGTATTATTTCTTCCAAAGAAATTTGGAATTCAGGCCCAATGTAAAATGTGTTAATAGCCAAAAGTGACAGAAGGGAAATAGAGGGTTTTGCGACCCACTCTGCATCGTCACTGTGAGAGACTTCATCGAATCATGAGGACTTTCAGGACACAATCAGAAAACAACAGTGCTAAGGTATGCCAAACTCTGAAAGGTATATGAAAATCCCATCGAGATGCATTCTGATTTGGTATTTGCTTAAAGTCTGCTTTTGAATATCCATGCTTCAAAGCATATTTAAAGAAAAATACAGTGTTATAAACAGGTTTGCTTTTCATATTTTATGTTCCTATTTCAAAGAGTGCTTTAGACACTAATATATCTCATTTCCAAGTTGAATTCTATTGCATCTTAAGTAGTAATGGTAAAATGTGACCAGTTTCCAACAGTATCACTTCAACTGCATTCTCAAAAGACAAACGTACAAGGAAAGCAAATTTCAAACAACAGATCCTCCCCTGGAAAGAAATGTTGAAACTTCTTTCTGGTTGTATTGTGGCACCATCCAGCCATTGTGGTAATTTTCGTCACTCTTGATCATGCCATCTTTTTGGAAGATAGCCTGGAACTATGAAAGATGAAACTAGTTCTATGATTCAAAAAGCATTACTTAGGTTTTATTTTTAATAAGAATTTTCCTCATTAAAGGTAATTTCTTTTACTCCAAAAAGAAAATGTGGTTTCCTTATGAGGGTTCTTTAAAAGTTGGACAAATTTCCTTTCTACCTTTTTTTCATTTGTTTATTTCCCCCTATTCTTCATGAAACTTGCAATAGTTCCATGTTAATTTCAGAATAAAATCAAGGGTCTCCAACTTTAATTCATAATGGTGGGACAAAAATACCTCTACTATAGTCAGATTAGCTATCATTTTTGTAGTACTGGAGACCTCCTGCCTGATCCCACTGTGACAGATGTCAAAAGCTCCTTCCTTATGGAGACACTAATTCAAGTGCCGACCATATTCTAGAAGTCATTTCAAAACCATATCCTTCTTAAACTTTCTCAGTCCCTAGTCCTCGCCCTATTTGAAAGCCCTGTAATACTTGGTTGATGACTCTCAGATGTGCATACTATGCAGGGGAAGAGATTCAGGGCTATGTTGAAACCTGTCAAAAGTTACTGTTGGTCAAGTAGATTTATTAAAACACGTTTTCTATCTGTAGAGAATCAGGAATGTCAGTGGAAATTGCAGCTAAAGAATAGACTTCTTCACTTTAGATTTGAGTAAGTTTCAACAAATTATCTGTTTATCAGCCTTTGGGAAGGAAAGGGGAACTCCATAGACATGTAATACATCCTTGAAGGTAACCTTAAAACAGCTGTGAAAATGGAGTAAGGAGGCAGTGATCATTTTTCATCGTTTCCACAGTAGTTTTGTTTACTTAGTTTAATTTTAACCATTAGTAGTTATGAATTAGAGGCATATGAAATGCCAGAGAAATATTGGACTAATCATCAGTCGCCTTTCATTGGCCTCCATGGACAGCATCAGGAGAATAAAGATGAAATGGACAAGAAATTTCAGCACAAAATAAATTTGACCTTGAATTAAATTAAATGTGACTTCAATAGAAAAGTAAATATAAGCCAGAAAGATAATAATTATAAAGTAAACATTATAAAAATTGTAAGTTACTTGGAAGGTCTTAAAAAGCACACAGGCATATTATTCTGTGTTATTCATATATATGATAGTATGTATTGATTATAAAGTGAATTATTCCTTGAGGAAAATTCTCTTGAAATGATAATGTGCATACTATAAACTGATAATGTTATTTACATGACACTGTTCTGGACTGTTCACAGTCCTCCTCATGTGGGAGGCGCATCTCAAGCTTTGGCTTTCTTCTTCCTTTAAGGGTCATGTGCTGTAAAGACTAACCTGCTGGCAAATGTCTGAAGCAATGAAGGTCAAATGGAATATCTGGTCTAGCTAAAAATGAATGGCAAGGACCCGTCATCTCTGGCTGTTTCCCCAGAGTCATGCTTCCTTTCAGCCTGCTAAAGGAGAGGTGGATGGCTTATTGTCCTTGTTTCAGATGCCTTCAGTTCCTCCACTGACCCAAGGTAAAATAAGTCCCCACCTCTTTCACTTGATCAATGTTATATTAAAGGTCTGCTGAAGCAGAATTTCTAGAACCTTTCCAGAAACTTTCAGTTGTAGATTAAAAACAATTCAGAATTTCCAAAGCATTTCTGCCTAGCAAATGTATCACATTCTGTCTAACTAATCTCTCTCTTTCTCACATGGTTTTAAACTATTGTGGATTTCAGCTGTTTGGTTATCAAGAGCCTAGTTGTTTTTCTTTCCTTTATGCTTCTTGGGGCTTGTTGATTTTCCAGAACCTCAAAATTTTTATCTTTCACTGACTTGTGAAATGTTTCAGTCATTATTTCTTCAAATATATTTTATTTTCCATTTAATGTCTCCTTGTAGGCCTCCATCTATGTGATATTTCAATATTATCCCACGGATTGTTAACTTTCTGTAGATTGAAAAAATGTTTTTGAGATTGGCCATTTTTTTATTTTTCAATTTTTGAACTATGTTCAGGTTCAGGTTCATCCATTGTCTTCTATATTCTGGTAAGTCCATTCAGTGAAATTTGAGCATCAGATATTATGTATATTTTTAGCTCTAGATTGTGTATGTCATTATTCTATTTTAGTCTTATGCTGAGATTTTTTTACAACTGCATAGGGAATTAGTATATATTATTCCAGAGTGTTGAGTTATTATTATTTTTTTTAATCATGCAATTAACTATTGGACTCCAATTGTAGTTTCTGTCTCTTGGATAGAAATTAAAATCTCACTTTTTGTTATTTTTTTTCCCCACTAGCAAGGCAGTTTAATACCTGCCCCACACATGTATAGTTGGGGCTCAGTCAGAGACCCAGGTAGAAGGTTTGCATAGAATATAAGATTCCCCTTGCTAGTTGTCTGGAAAAATAAATGCAGTAGAATAACTAAGACTATTTTGGAAAGAGGAATAATGAAGAAGATCCTGTCTTGTAAAATTAAAATATAGCATAAGTTCCTGAAATTAAATAATCAAACAGTTTTTATCATTAAACACTTAATAACTGAAATAAATGAACAATTCTCAAAATAGACCTCAATACATATGCTCATTTAATGCTTAGTAAAATTGGATTTTTAACTCAGTGAGGTAATTGATCTATTCTCTAGAACTTAATAAAATAAATGCCTTGCCTTTTTGGAGAAAAAAAAAAAGAAAGGGTCAATTCATCAGTCATTAGCTCTTCCAAAAATTGTAATCTAGATAGGTCCAATATTCCAATATAACTGGTATTCTGAATAACTAACATGTCCTCAGGTTCTCTGGATGTACAGGAGCTCTGGAAAGATACACTGGCAGGAAGTCATGTGCAGCGTGGACTGTAAATGCTGCCCATCAATTATCACAGGAGTTTGGAAGACCCAAGAGCTTAGCTTCACACTGTAAATCATGTTTTAGGTGTTCATTGCCAGTTAGAAAACTCAAAAGTAAGGGAAGGTCAGTGATCACATAGGAGGAAGAATCTGGTCACCTATTGCTAGAAAGATACCTGTCAGGAAAGTGTGACCAGAAAGAAGTCTACCATCCTAGGCAGAGGGCTGGTAGAGGACAACAGTAACACAGCACTGAAGATTCAAAGTGAAGCGTCTGTTCTTTGATGACTTGATTTCCTCTTTGGTACCACAGGACATAAGTATCTTGTAATCTATTGAGATTCACTAGGTCAAAATTCAGTTTTTTTTTTTTTTTAAAGATGGTTTTAAGTATTTGAAATACAAAAAAAAAATTGCATTTCCATTTGGGGGAAAATATTCATTCTCTTATTCCCATAAACATTTTTCATTCATCTTTCTGCCTTGAAAGTTGAATTTACCTCTTCCTTTGTGCCACTCCATATAGTGGTTATATGTTCCTCGTCTCTGCCCCCTACCTCGACATGCTTCTTGTGCATGGCCTTTAGTCCTTACTTTGAATCTTGGAAGAGTGGGTTCATTTGTAAGTGATCTCTGCCAGCTGTTGCCATTTTTCTCTCTCCTGGCTTTGTCCTTAGCCCCTGCAATCTGATTTCCTCCCCAGCAATCTTCTACTAAAAAGACCTAATTATTAAAGCCAAAAATATGTTTAAAAACAATGCTTCAACACTTCTACCATGCCTTATGGTCACATTCTTCACAGCTATTTACAGTACATGACTCATATTTTTGTCCTCCTTAATCAACCCCACTCTCCCTGAAACCCATCATTGATGATAAAACCCAACCAATTAAACCATTCTCTGAAATGTCAGTACTCATATCTAAAATACTCTACCAAATTTCAGATTTAAAAGAGGGAAGTTAGATTTTTCAAGGAAAGAATGACCAAAACTGATATGTTTCATTAGTTTATAAGTATAGGTAGGAAGACAGGTAAATAAACTTGTGACTTGAATCCTGACCTGAAACTTGGTAGTTGAATGCAGCAGCTTCCACTGCCCAGGGTTAAATACAATAACCTGGACAGCTTTCATAGACCTGTGGTTCATGGTCTACTGGTCAAGATGACTTTTGTAGTCTTCCAGCCTTTGTTAAGAAAACATCTTAAAAAATTGTTGCAATCAAAGACTTAGGCAGTAAAATAGAGACCCTGCACCTACTAGAAGAAAAAGTAGGCCTAAATCTTCACCATATTAGCCTAGGATCTGACTTACTTAACAAGACTCCTTAAGTGCAAGAAGTTAAATCGAGAATCAGAAAGTTGGATGGATTCAAACTAAAAAGCTTCTTCACAACAAAGGAAACAATAATGTGAAGAGAGAACCTAAAGAATGGGAGAAAATTTTTATAAGCACCTCTGATAGAGCATTAATCTCCAAGATATATAAAGAACTCAAAAAACTGAACACCAAAAAAAAAAAATAATAATAATAATAATAATAATAATAACTCAATCAATAAATGGGCTAAGGAACTGAACAGACACTTCACTGACAAAGAAATACAATGAATCAACAAATATATGAGAGAATGTTCAACATCTCCAGCAATTAGGGAAGTGCAAATCAAAACTACACAGAGATTCTACCTCATTCCAGTCAGAATGGCAATTATCAAGAATACAAGCAACAATAACTGTTGGCGAGGATGTGGGGAAAGGTATAACCATACATTTCTGATGGGATTGCAAATTGGTGCAACCATTATGGAAAGCAGTACAGAGATTCCTTAGAAAACTTGGAATGGATCCCCTATTTGGCCAGCAATCCCACTCCTCAGTATATGTACAAAGGACTTAAAATCAGCATACTACTGTGATGTAGCCACATCAATGTTTAGAGCAGCTCAACTCACAATAGTTAATCTGTGGAACCAACCTAGGTGTCCTTCAACAGATGAATGGATAAAGATAATGTCTATATATGATGGACTATTACTCAGCTTTAAAGAAGAATGAAATTATTGCATTTTCTGGTAAATGG
The DNA here is from genome assembly GCF_902686455.1 of Sciurus vulgaris. Classification (NCBI taxonomy): domain Eukaryota; kingdom Metazoa; phylum Chordata; class Mammalia; order Rodentia; family Sciuridae; genus Sciurus; species Sciurus vulgaris. The sequence goes on from NC_136475.1 coordinate 65,391,125, forward strand.
ATGGAACTAGAGAATATCATATTAAGTGAAATAAGCCAAACCCCCAAAAAACAAAGGCTGAATGTTTTCTCTGATATGTAGATGCTAATTTACAATGGGAGTGGGGGGCACTAGGGAAGAATAGAGTTACTTTAGATTAGATAGAGGGGAGTTAAGGGAGGGAAAGGGGTATGGGGGTAGGAAGGATAGTAGAATAAAACAGACATTCTTACCTCATATACATACATGACTGCATGACCAATATGATCCTACAATATGTACAATCAGAAAAATGAGAAATTATACTCCATCTATGTATGATTTATCAAAATGCATAAATGCATTCTATTGTCATGTATAACTAATTAGAACAAATTTAAAAAATTTAAAAAAGAAATTGTCCCAAGCATTAAAGTAAGTGGTAATACATACTTGATAAAAAATTTCAAATTACACTTACCCAACACCAAAAAATTCAGGTGATTCTAATACTTCTTCCTCACTCCCACAGTAGAGTGAGCATGTGAGCACCAGGAGGAGGAAGACGGACTTACTAGTTTCATAGTCAAAGTTTTGCACTTTACATCCACAAAGTTTATAGAAACAGGGATTGGGCCAAACCTCAGTGAGGACATGAGACAGAGTTCAACATTGATAGTTTTCAGATTGTTATTATGTAAGTCTGCTTTCTGTTACTGTTACAAAATACCTGAGAAAAGCAACTTAAAGAAAGAAATGTTTATTTTGAATTACAGTATCAGAGATTTCAGTCCTCGGTTGGTTGGCTCCATTGCTTTTAGGCTGGTACAACGCAAAAACATCATGGTAGAAAGGCATGGGGAAGGAAAGTTGCTTGTCAGAGAGAGAGAGAGAGAGAGAGAAAGAGAGAGAGAGAGAAGGGAACAAGATGTTGTCCCCAAGAGCATGCCTTCAAAGACATAGCCCTTCAACTAGGTTCTGCCCCCTACATTTTCTAGTACCTCTCATTAATCCATTTTGCTATTAATCCATTAATGGATCATCCATGTGTGAGTTTAGTGATCCAGTAACTTCCCCAAAGCCCCACCTCTGACCATTGCTCTATTCAGGACCAAGCCTTCAACAGTCCAGATCCAAACTACAACAATAATGAATGAGTTCTGTTAATAAACTTCAGAATACCTGGTCAACTCTTGTTAATATATTTGTAATTGGGATATTTACTCTGAAAAATCCAAAGTATATGACCACTCTATGCATGGGCCTCATACATTTCCTTCCAAAAATACACCAGAAACACACAGAACATGATTCAGTTAGATAAAGTATTCAAGAAGATTGTTCTGAGCAAAGAGAGACAAAATCCAGGCAGCAATTCAGGGCTTGTACAATGAAGGACAGAAGAAAGATCATGTGTCATCGGAAGTTCCGTGGCCAACCAAATGCCTTCTTTGAGAGGTACTCATTCTTCTCAGCTGCCCTATGCAATGCCTATTCATGGCTTATAAGTGAATTCCTTCCCAGGATGTGCCTTGAGATGACGAAATAAGTCATGTTTAAGTGTAGGCCTCCTCCCAGGTAGCCTTCAGCTAATGACTGTTGATATGCGGGTATATAAACCCAGCTCCTTATTTTAAGTGGAACAGTCTGAAAGGCATTTGAAGTTCCAGAGTCACTATGGGATGAATGAGACTCTGTTGCAGCTGCATCACTGTTGAGCTTCTTCTTATACCCAGTCCTGCCTTCTTCACTCCCTCCCCTGCAGATATTGTCTGAGAGCCTGCTGATTTCTCTTTCAAGGTGCTTCCTAGGGAGCCCAAGCTAAGATGAGGGTTGGGTTCCAGTTCTATTGTGTGTGGGACAGAAGAATGTAATAGTAAAAGTTGCCAAAGCGAGAATCCAGGCAAAAGGGATTCCATGGACAATCGGAGCTACTTAGGAATCCCAGATCATCTTGGGAGTTTCCATCTCAGAAGTCCTGGAAAGGTGTATGTTAAGAGAACTAGTAGGAAAAAGGAGAGCCCATCAATCTTGAATGCAAGATGTCTTCGATTCTAAACATTTGAGTTCTAAACATGACTTTGCCTTTAACTATATGTAATATAAAGTGACTTCTGTGATTGCTGATTTTTTTCCTCTTTGAAATTATGTGAGAAAATTTGTGAAAGGCATAGTGACTGTAAAAGAAAAAAAATAACCACTTCCTTATATTTCTGCAAATGTTTCTTCATTAAATTTTCCACATAATTATATAAGGCATCTTTTTTTTTTTTCCACAAGGATAAGTAAGCAATTAACATCAAAGAGGTGGAAAGCAATCAAGTAAAAGAAATGAAATAGTCATGAAATAGTCGGTAGGTCATATTTTGGAAAGTAGAAGAGATAAGTAGCTTTCAGGGACAGAGCAGGAACTAGAACAGGGGTCTCCTGGGACTCTTACCACCCTCCATGCTCTATCCAATAAATACTTGATTAACTTAAAAATTCATCATATGAGGCAGAAAGAAAAAATTTCCATCATGAGCAATAGCTTAAATGGAAATGTTTTAAGAAAGCTGAAACAAAAGCCCTCAAAGAAAATCATTTGGATTAATTGGGGACTTGAAGCTTCTAGAACTGTGTTCTTATAAAGTTTCTACCCTCATAATTCCACACTTGAAATAAATCTCTTAGTCACCACAGTTGTACTTTGAACAATGAGATGCTGTGTGGGAGGTGCTGTTTTTTTCTAATCAACTATTCTCTTTCCTTAAGTGGTCATCGACTGAAAAAGACAAGGAGGTTCCTATCAATTTTCATTTGTGCAGAACTTAAGAGCAAATCCAACTCCTTCAACTTTTTTTTTTTTTTTTTTTTGGTGGTTTTGGGGATTGAACCCAAGGCGTTGTGCATGTGAGATAAGCACTCTACCAACTGAGCTAAGTCCCCAGCCCTCCTTTAGCTTTTGTAAGAGGATTTCTCTGTTTAATAGCTCCTTAACAGCATTTCCTGGTTACATTGTATTACTAGAAGAGATGATCTGATCTCTCCTTTTTTCATTCGTACCTTGATGTTTAAGTTATCCTAGGTAATCAAATAAACTGTTTTTTCCCCCCCACATTTTCATCCTAATAGAGTTTTAAAAACTGGGATACACTGCCGAGTTATCTCAGTGACTTTCACCTTTGCACCCTGTTTCCCCATAAGCCAGTATACTTCATTCATCCTTGTAGGAGGAGGAGCACAGTAATACCAAAGAACATAAGGAATGCCCCTGCAGGGTCATCCACATGGTACCTCTGGCAATAATTGGGGGATCTGATATCAATTCTGAACCTAAATTTCAGTTTCATGGGTTTGGGTATTTGCCAATATTGCTAAGATGGCCAGAATCAGGGATACGAACTCGCATTAATTAATATCTCAAGAGCACAAAATATAAATGTACTAAACTTCACTGAAAAAACTTAGTGATCATATAGAATATAATTTTCAAGAGGTTGTAATTCTTTTATTCACTCTCAGAAAGCTGCATGCTATTATAATTAGAAAGTTATTTAACTAGGATGATGGAGCTGGATAATTTCAGTCGATGGTGACATCGACTTTTAATGGTCCATCGCATCCATCTCCACAGTGGTATAGAGGCTAAGCAGACCCTTATGTTAATAATGACTGTGTCCACAGGACTCCCACCATAGGACATAGAGGGTAAAGTTGCTAGCTTCTCTTTCTGAACTAGCATTTCTGTATTTCTAATCATCCGTCCACCTTCAATGCATATTTTCCTTTTAATATATTAATAGCATTATCTTAGTCACAATTTGAGCATGTTAATGTAGTTATATTTTGTTAGAAACTACACCCTCATCCTTTGATTAGGACCACCCATTTTTAAGAAATAATTTCTTAGGTGGGTGTTTTTCCATATGGCTGACTTCATCCATTTACGTATTGATTTACTGCACTCTATTCTCAATAGTTTAACAGATTTTTAATTTCTTAGGAAAACTGGACTTTCTCAGTTTTTAGAATGTGATTAAGAAGTCAGTCCTTTTAGTGTTAATTCTCTTCTGGTTAATTTTATATACTACCTTACAGTAGTTTTCAATTCAGATTATGTAAGGTTTTAATTAGGTCATCTTTTACATGGTTCAAAATTCAAAAGTAAAAAAGAAGAAAGGGAAAGAAGAATAATGTTCCTAACTCTTCTTTCTTCTTTTTCCCACTCCCCATCCTATGAGTACCAATTAATATTTTCTCCATCTTTCTAGAGTTTATATATATATATATATATATATTCAGATGTAAATAAATATTTTCCTAGTTTCCCATAATGATACAATTGCTAGCTAAATGTACACACTACTCTACAGCTTGTCTTTTAAATGCAGCAAGACTATTTGGAAAGTTTTCCAAATCAGTGCATAGAAAAAACTATTTATGATTTTGTATTGTTGTAGTGTTCCATTGAATTAGTAACCATAATATGTTCAATCAGTTCTTCATTAATTAATGTTATTAGGGTTTTCTATTCTTTAACTTTGACAAGAACATAATAATGAATAACCTGAAGATATATGTCATTTAACCCATGTATAAATATTAATAGACTTGCTACACTAAGGTACATATACCATGTATTTTAACAGATATTACCAAATTTGTTCATGTATTTTCTACCATTTTATATTTTCACCAATAGTTTATGAAAGTATGTTTTGCCTGAGTTATTACCTACTTCTTTTTGCTGATTTATTAAGTGAAGTTTAGTATCTCATTGGGATTTTGAAGATTAAGAATAGAATTAAATTGTTCACTGAACAAATATTTATTGAGTACAGCATACCTGTATTACTCTAGGTTGGGAATATAAAAGTGAACAAAACAGAAAAAATTCATTAGGTGTACCTGATTATACATATCATTATATATAGTAAATTATATTATATTTCAGTTGATGATAGTTGTTATGAAGAAACAAAATAGAGTCAGGTGGAGGGGAAAGGACAGTCAAGATAAGCTTCCTGGAAGGGGTGATTTTTGTGCAGAAACTTGAAGATGAAGAAGTAGACCCAAGAGAGATCTGGGGAAGGTGAGTTCCAGGCAGAAGGAAGAACTAGTACAGAATTCTCAAGGTGGAGAAACTGGACATTTTGGAGAAATAGCAAGAGGTTCAGTATTTTGGGAGCAAAACCGGGGAGGGGAGGGTGGAAGAATTGTTAGTGAGGTCATGAGAAGCCCTTGCAGATGACTTAAAGCACTCTGGCTTTCATTCTTGATAAAAAGGAAGACCACTGAGTAATTGGATCAGAAGGTGGACATAATATGACACACTTCTTTTTAACATTTAATTCCTGTAGTTGCTGTTAAGATTAAGCCTTACAGAGCCAGGGTGTAAGCAGAAAGCCCAGTTAGAAGGCTAATGCAGTCAACCCCACCCAAAGGTTATATAGCATCTTGGGCAAAGGTGGTGGGAGAAGAAGTCCTTGTCAGATTCTGGATAAATTTTGAAGATATGGTGCATAGGACCTAAAGAAAGATTGGATATGTGGAGTAAGGATAGTTAAAAAGTAAGTTTAACTCCAGGTTTTCTGGCCTTAGCAATGGGAAAGACAAAATTACCATTACCTGAGTTATTTTTACAGACTCTTTTTATGATTCCCCCTGCATTTGCTGTTCACATGCTCTCCTTTTTTTTGTTGTGATTCTCATCTTTCTCTTAAAGTTTTCTAGATAATCTATCATTTATCTAAAAATTACTCCTTTATAGGTAATGTGAACTGAAAATATGCTAATTTGTTTATCTTTGCTCGTGTTATTTATGTTGTTTTGATTTTCTTTCATTCATTTATTTTAAGGCATGCAGATCTTCTGATGAAAGTTATTTGAATGTATCCATTTTAATCACTGCTGTTTAGTCAAAATTGGACATATTATTCCTCCTCCAGGGTGAGTAATGTACCACTTCATCCTTCTGATGGATGGTTTTATATTTTACATTTGCCTCTTTATTCCCCTAGAAAGTTATTTTGGTGAAAGGTGAAGGGTATGAGTTTGACTATGTCTGAAATGATTATCCAGTGTCCCTAACCCCATGTATTGAAGAGTCAACTTCATTGATTATATATCCTGCTTTCCATAGCCTTGTGTTCTAAGTGAACCTACATCTAATTCTGGCATTTCTATTCTATTTGTTGGATTTTTGTGTCTGTTTGTAAGACTAGACATGATCATAAAATCTTTTGTTTGAGGTTTCATAATTGTTTTAATAAGTGATGAAGCTAAGCTCATCTCTGACTTTCATTTCATAGTTTCCTTGGTATTTTATTTTCCCAATTGAACTTCAGATGCAGCTTGAGTAATTGTAATTTTTTTTTAAAAAGATGTTGGCATTTTACTGACATTAGGGTAAAACTATAAACTAACTCAGACAGAAATGAGATCTTTATTTTTTTTTAGCCTTCTTACTGTACTGACCTTTCTTTCACTTCTTCATCTGTCCTTCTCCATCTCCTCCTCTTCCTGCTTCCTTTATTTTTCTGGGACTTTTCAAATATTCATTTAAATTGATGTTTTGCTTTTCTTGTTCATCATCAGGAAGCTAAGCATGCTTTGGGTTGCTTGATATCAACTGCCCTGGTAAACACAACATATTTGCGCTTTTTTTTTTTTTTTTTTTTTTTCCTAAGAGGTTTGGGCAATGCCAGTGCCTGGAATTTTAATCTGATAGTGGAAATAGAAACTCTGAGAAAGTTCATTAGTTCACCTGAAATAGTGCATCTCTCAAGTAATGTGCATCACATGAGTTTGCAGGTTATCATTATGTTAGGGATCAATAAACTTTATGAAGGACTTATTGTGAAACTCATCAATTGTTTGCATTTATAACATGGCAAGGTAGGAGCAGAGTTAAGTGACTGAGATGATATGGGGTGGAGAAAAAATGAACAAAATAAAAACTAAACACAGAGCTTAGCCGTGATAGGCACACATTTGCAAGGGTAGGAAGATAGGGAGGCAGCAGAATTCTTGTGGCAAGTCTTCACAGATAATGCTATTACTGAAATTTCCTTCTGAAGAAAGAGGAAAACAGAAAGGTCATTTACTCACCAGGAACAGAAACCAGCTCTCTTAATTTCCTGTATTATCTCCTCTCACATAACAGTCTGCCTGATGTCGAACACAGGAAAACAGAGAAAGATGTAGAAAGAAAATGTGTTGAGTTCATTGAGTGTCTCTAAAGATTGAATAATGACAGAAGAGTTTTGACATTTTTGCAATAGATTATATGGGAGGTATCCAAAGAAAAAGGCACTTAGACTTGGATCAAAGGCAAAGTGACAAAACGTCACAGCACTGATTTCCTGAAGGAAATCTCCTGGGCATGTTTCCCTTTCCATCCTCCTTCCTCCCTCCCTCCCTCCCTCCCTCCCTCCCTTCTTCTCATCATATCACCTTCTGCTATTTCTTTTCATGATTTCTTCCCTGCTGATTCACCTTGAAATAAAACATACTAAACTTAAACCATGAGTTATAAAAAAATATTAAACTATTTATTCTGGATTCTCATTCAAAACATAGGTGAGTCCCTTCTTCATAAGAAAAAAAAAAAAAAAAAAAGAAATATGGGTTTATTTTTCTCCACTCTGGCTATTAGAACAAAAGCAATGTGGTGAATAATGAGATAATCTCCAAGCATATCTTTTAACTAAATGCCCAGCATGGTACTCCCATACTGAATGTTTTAATTGGCTACTTTCATCCTGAGGAGCCCAGAATAAAAATGTTAATCTTATTTTCCAGACATTGTTAGCATGGCTTGGCATTTTTCTAATAAAGCCACAAAGCTCTCAGCCTTTCATCATAGCTTTCCAGTAGGTTCTCCAAACCATGCTACTCTAATTACTGTAGCCTGGAAACATCACCTCCCACCCCATACAAGTTTTACTGAGCAATTTGCTGAGAGGAAAGATGGCCGCGTTATATTTCTCAGACTTTCATGCAGCCAGAACTCTCTTAAATCAATTCAGTTTTATGTTCAGTCTTTGAGGGATGGTGGTAGAGTTGCTATTTCTAAATCTCAAAGAGCAATTTGTAACAGTAAGTAGAAATGCTTCCTCTGACGACATTATCATGTTGATTAACATGTGAATGAGATCTGGGTGAGAAGTTAGGTGGAAAGTGCCATGTGAGATGGGAAGTCATCTCCCCAAAGCAAGTCTCTGGAAATATAATTTCATTAACATTGTTTTTCCACATTTTCTATTTTAATCCTTGCTAAAATGGAAAAGAAATATCTCAGGATATTAAAGTATTTGGTTCCTGATAGTGTTGCCTGTAAGGCACGACACTACTTTTGTTGTTGTTGTTGTTGTTGTTGTTTTGTCTGTCGCATTAGCCATCCATCATTCCCCAACAAATGAGTAAAAAGGGGTTTTTAATCTTGAGATTTCTTTTTGAACTCCAAATGGTGAAATTCAGGCTAAATGAATTGTAGTGAAATCATTCTTTTTCCTTTTTTATTTTGTTAGGAAATACTTGTTAACACTGTCCTTAACAAATAAACATAGAAGTGGAGAAGAGATAGAAATTTGAGTCTGGCAATTATTGTTATGCATTAAAGGAAGTACCTGAATTGCATAGTCAGAAGAAGAGGAAAGAAGAACTATCATCATATAAAGGATGAGATACAGGGGGTGAGTTTCCTGAAACACTGACAAAAGGCAAGCAATCAAAATCTAGTGGGGATTTGGTCCTATCTTTTCTTTTGTTAGGTGCAGGATCTCTGTTTTATTGCCTAAGTCTTGATCCATTTTGAGTTGATTTTTGTGCAGGGTGAGAGATAGAGGTTTAAAATTTCATTTTGTTACACATGGATTTCCACTTCTCCCAGCATCATGTGTTGAATAGGCTATTTTTTTCTCCACTGTATGTATTTGGCACCTTTGTCTAGTATGAGATAACTGTATTTATGTGGGTTTGTCTCTGTGACTTCTATTCTGTACCATTGGTCTACATGTCCATTTTGGTGCCAATACTATGCCATTTTTTGTTACTCTTGTTCTGTAGTATAGTTTAAGGTCTGGTGTTGTGATACCTCCTGCAATAAAGTGAAGAGAGGGCCTAAAGAATGGGAGAAAATCTTCACCAAAGCACCTCAGACAAAGCACTAATCTCCAGGATATATAAAGAACTCAAAAAACTTAACACCAAAAAACAAATAACCCAATCAATAATGGGCTAAGAAACTGAACAGACACTTCATAAAAGAAATACAATCAGCAAACATGAAAAAATGTTCATCATTTCTAGTGATTACAGAAATGCAAATCAAAACTACTCTAAGATTTCATTTCATTCCGGTCAGAATGGCAATCATCAAGAACACAAGCAACTCTGTGTTGGCAAGGATGTGGGGAAAAATGTACACTCATACATTGTTGGTGGGAATGCAAATTAGTGTAACCATTATGGAAAGCAGTATGGAGACTCCTCAGAAAAGTTGGAATGGAACCACCATTTGACCCAGCTATCTCACTCCTTGGTTTATACCCAAAGCACTTAAAATCAACATACTACAGTGATGCAGTCACATCAATGCTTATAGCAGCTCAATTCACAATAGCTAAACTATAGAACCAACTTAGATTCCCTTTAACAGATGAATGGATAAAGAAAATGTGGTACATATACACGATGGAATATTACTCAACTTTAAAGAAGAATGAAATTATGGCATTTGCTGGTAAATGGATGGAGTTGGAGAATATCATGCTAAGTGAAATAAGCCAATCCCCCAAAACCGACGGCCAAATGTTTTCTCCAATAAGTGGATGCTAATCCATAATGGGGGAGGAGGAAAATGTAGGAACTTTGGATTGTGCAGAGGGGAGTGAAGGGAGGGGAGGGGTATGGGGATGGGAAGGACGATCTAATGAGACAGACATTATTACCCTATATACATGTATGATTACACTAAAGGTGTGACTCTGAACCATGTTCAGACAGAGGAAAGAGAAATTGTGCTCCATTTGTGTACAATGTGTCAAAGTGCACTCTACTGTCAAATAATTAATTAGAATAAATTTAAAAAGGGAAAATTTTTTTTCCACTTAACAATAACATAATAAATCTGGTGGTGGGAGGGAATACCATAACATGCTCCAGGGTTCACCTGGAGACCCTAAGTTCAAAGAGAAGAAGAGGAATCAGAAAATGGTAATCATCTAATATCTTCAAGAAATCTCATATGCAGCATCTCATTTGTTTTTCAGAGCAACCCCTCAAGAGAGATTACCTTCATTTTATAAACTGAGTATTAGAAAGTTTAAAATGTGTCTCCCCAGTCACACATCAAGAGGGTGGAAGGATGGACGGACTTGTCAGGCACTGCACCTTTGCTCTCTCAACTCTAGCACACCATCCCAAACTGAGACACAATTAAATGTAGAGGGGAAAAAAACACGTTTAAATGTTGCTATAAAAGTTCTTTAAGCAGAGAGTTATAATCTTTGCTAAGTTTTCTAATCATTAAAATGTGTATTTATCAGGTGTTTTATGAGCCTCGAATATGATAATTAAAAGTAGATAAAATACATTTTTTTAGGAAACTCAAAGTATAGAAGGAAAAATAGTGAGCAAGTAATTAACAGTGTGATGAATTTCTTCAAAAAATTCTCACTAGACATGTATAATGTCTCATTTAGTTAGTGTATATGCTTTTATAACATGGGGGATGTTAGGTAACAGACAGATGAGGATGGGGGGAACATAAGGTTAAGAGAATAATTCTATAAAATAGTTCCACTGTAATGACCCCCACATGTTTTCTTTTCCAAGAAGCAATTTAGCTGCAACTCTGCCTGGCCTAAGTGGACAGGATATGTCTCATCCCTTCTCCATCTACCTGTTAACTGCAGCAGAAATGCAGGTCCAAAATAATGTCGATAAGAGGAACCTAAGCTACCCTGAAAAAGGAGAGTTTTGTGTCCAGATCCTGAAATTCTGGGAGATAAGCATAGCTCCTCCTAACCATAAAATCTGTAAGAATATACGGCTTAAAATCCAATTAGAACCAGTCAGCATGTGCCATGGTAACCTAGAGTTGTCATGTCAGTGGGGACTTGAAAGCCTGGTGTCCCCTTGCTATCAGTCAAAAGTCAAGAGGTAGTTCTGGGCAGGACTCTATGGATTCTTCTCTGGATTCCCAATAAAACTGGAGTGCAAGAGTGGTACATTGTCCCTCTCCTCTCTTAGAGGACCCACTCTCTCCTTTGAGAGCTTTCCTTTTCCTGTTGTTACTGGGGCAAAGGACAGATAGTCAGTGTAGATAATAAATGGTCCTGTTGAGAAGATGGGGGTTAATTCAAAGAAAAGGAAATTAAATGCTAATACCTCCAGAGCACTCCCCCACCAACAGGTCCCAACACAAGGAGTTGCTAATGAGTATCTCCTGGAAGGCTCTTTTCTTGCCTTTTGGTCACATAGTCAAGATAGGAAGAGGAGGGACATGAGAAGAAAGGAAACCTAAAGCTCTATGTAAAGAGGCAAGACACATCCTCTCCCAGGGGCACCAGATCTAGATGCCTCTCTGGAGGAGTCTCTCTCTCTCTCTCTCTCTCTCTCTCTCTCTCTCTCTCTTTTTCTCCTATCTCTCTCTCCCTCTCCCTCCATCCATCCCTCCCTCCTGTCTCTTAAATATAAATCTGCTTTCTACTCTTGCCTCAGCATTTCTTGGGTGTTTAATCTTGAACACTGAGGGAATGAGGACTGTCCCTGATGTTTAAGACCTGTATCACCTTTTCCCTATCCCTTCAACAAACTCATTCCTGTGAGCAACATGTCTGAAATCTTTCAGAATTGATCACAAGAATCAGGGTTTGAAGAGGGAATCTTCTTATTGCCTCTGTTTCTTGGAAGGCCCCAGCTCTTCATGAACAGGGACTGAGATTACATAATCACCTCTAAGGATGTATGAAAAAAACTCAGAATAGGATGGATGACAGCTTTCAGTTAGAAAGTAAGAGAAAACCCAATTTAAACTGGGTGAAGCACAAAGGAAATTATTCGATCAGGGTGAACATTTCAATCTTATACATGTTCCACGCATAGACCAATTGGAGACCCAAAAGCATATCAAAATGCTTCCTGTGTGTTGGCTCCATTCCAATCTCAGGCAGAAATAAAGCACAGATAAAGAAAATACATGAAGGAATTGACGCCAGAATTGGGGACAGGCAGTTAGTGTAGAAATAGAGGATCAGGTCAAATTGAGGAAATGGAGGTCATGAGAGCCATCTGCCTCTGGAAGTTGAAGATTAGTCCATGGAGAATGGAATGTCAAGGATCTCTGGAGCCCATTGATTACCAAATTTACCTGTCCTTGTCAGGGACTACAGGCAAGGAGCTGCTAATTCATGCCTCCTGGGCTCTTACCTGGCTGAATCACTTTGGTGCTCCCCCTGCCCATTAGCTTCTCACTTTTTGCATCTCACCTGCAAAACCAGGTCTAGTAGCTAGGCAGGAAAGAGAGATAAGGGGGGAAAGAAAAGAACTGGAGAACAAAAGAGACCTTAACCTATAAAAGATGTAGGGCATGCTCACTTCTTGGGACTCTAGAACATCAGCCATGGCCCCCTTCTCCCTCCTGGGAGATGTCTGTATTATTACCTTTAAATATAACCTGCTTAATATGCTTGCCTTGTCGTGCTTCTCTGGTGTTATACTTCAACACCTGAGGAAGCAGAACTTGTCACCCGTAAACTGCAGTATCAAAATGGAAAGTGACTATTAAACCCAAATTTAAAAATCTGTATACAAAATAATTTCTTTGAATACCTCCCTGAAAATAAGTTTCAAAACCAAGTTAAATGGACGATTTCATGAGAAATCAGAGTTTTAGAAAATATACCAGAGTAGAGATTAAAAAAAAGAGAGAGAGAAAAAACCTCAATGGACAATTTCCAATAATGAGAAAATTATCAAGAAATTGCTCTTTAATAAGCACTAGAACCATTACATATATTCAGTAATGTTCAATATATATTCTCAATATATTCATTAATGAGTAGTGATATAACAATAAAAGATGAAAATTAGAAAGAGTCCAACATCACATTAAGAAAACAATGCAACATTATCAAATGGAATTTACTTCAGGAGTACATGACTAAATTTAGTATTAGTTATAAGTTTTTATAACATACCTTATTAATAGAACTGAAAAGAACATGCATATGATTATGTTCTCACAACCTAAAAAGCATTTGACAAAGTTGGTTGCTATTTCCATTTTCTCATGGAAATAGAAATTAATGCATACCCTTTAGCATGATAAATGTGCAGATCTCATTGTGAAAATAGAAACTTGTAATATAGGAAAAGACTAGAGATTGATCCTCTGAAATCACAAAAAAGTCAAGAATTCCCATAATCTCCACTATTATTTAATGGAGATTAAAAAAATGAGAAAAAAGAAAGCAATTATAAAAATAGTGATTAAGAAAAATACAAAGTAAATACCTTTCCATTCACAGTGATATGACAATAAGTCTAGAATATCATAGAAAATCTGTAGCTAAACTAAGGTAGTGGGATCTATAATTATCACAAGGAAATGGTGGTTCATATTTATCAATTTATTATCATATATAAATAGATAAAATACTTTTTAGTAATGCATATATAATGTATATAAACATACTTTATAGAATACATGAATACAAAATCATTTATAAGATGCAATAGAAGTAAAAGCACTTTTTATGATAACAAGTAAAATTATTTTGAAAAATAGGAAAAGAAATTAACATCATAAAGCAGAATTTGGTAAAATATCGTTTGTTAAAGAAAAAACATTAAAGTTTAAAATATTACAAAGCAGTATTATGGATTATGAAAGGAGAAATAATAGATGTTATTTAATAATAGGCATACACACAACCTTCTGAATAACAGGTATTTGAGGGAGATGAAAAAAAGGGTATAGAATATCTAAACTACATTAGTTGCAGTGTTTGAATCATTTTGGTTGTGACAATTTTTGTGATTTTGTTCGAATCTACCATATTTCCACTTATAGTCTATTTTTCTATTTTGTTCTCTGTTCTTTTTTCTTTTCCTGCCATCTTTTGGATTTACTTATTTTATTTTACCTCCTTTATTGACTTATAAGCTCAAGTCCTTTGTTTATTTTGTAAGCTTATTTGGATTTATGGTATATCCTTCAAGACTTCTTATAGTCTAGCTCCAAACCATATATATCACTTCTCAAACAATACAAATCTTACAACATGTATGTTCCACTTTCTAGCATTTTTGGTGTTATTTCATTTATTTTATATTGACTTATGTTTTAGATCCTTCACAAATTACTACTGTTTTTATTTAAAATCAATTGCATTTTTAAATATTTTGAAATTAGTGAGTAAATGATTTTACATATCCATATCATTGCAGTTTGTGTAGATATGTCCTAGTCCTTTTGCGGGCTACTCTTACAGAATGCACAAGACTGCGTAATGTATAAACAATAGAAATTCATTCTTTCACATTTCTAGAAGATGGGAAGTTCAATACCAAGGATCCAGATCTGCTGTATGTTGACTGCCTATTCCAATGGTAGTGTTTTCTCACCGTGGCATCTGCACATGGTAGAAGGCAGAAGGGCAGGAGGTCTGGATGCATTCACATGGCAGAAGAGCAGAATGAGGGGAACTCACCTCCCGCAGCCCTTGGGAAGGTGCTAGTCTGCTCATCAGGGCAGAGTCCCATGATCTAATGACCTCTAAAGGTCAGACCTCTATTACTATCACAGGTTTAGTTTTCACACATGGAATTTAGAAGAGACATATTCAAAGTATACTAGATCCAAAATTTTATTTATCATTTTTCTTTTGCAGAAGCAATTTCTTTGAAATGTCTTTTAGCACTGGTCTGACAAATTCTTTAAATTTGTTGTTTACTTTTAAAGAATCAGTACTATTAATTAAATAAACATTTTTTATCACTAGTAATATTCCTTATTCTGGGAACCAATTTGATATTAACATCGCCACTCCAGCTTTGTTTGGATTCACAAAAAAATGATTTATTTTGCACCCTCTTACTTGTTAATCTATTTGTGGGTTTGTACTTAGATTGTGCTTTCTTTTTAAATCCAGTCTTGCAATCTTTCCCTTTCCATTGGTATGTTTTGATTATTTATACTTAAGGTTACTGATAAGGTCAGATTTAAATCTCTCATATTAAAAATTTATTTTGTATTTGTACCATTTGTTCTTTGGTCTATATTTTTCTTCCTTTAAAATTCTTTATTGAGTATTTTCATCATGTGATTTTTTGCGACTTGTTTACTAAGTGTAAGCGCAAAAGGACATCAAGCAGTCCTTCATGGATTCAGAGAAGCCTTTATCCCTTTTATGACTCGGAGGCCATTTGAGTCCACTTTCCAGATGGGAAAATGGCTCCAGTTACAGGGGGGATTCTGGTTTTATAGGGTACAAGGAGGATGATGTAATCATTGTGTACGTGCGGGTTTGGCTAGTTGTACAGGTTAAAGCCAGACCCCGAAGGATGAGTATTCAAATCTTGCCCATTGTCAGTCTGGACTAGGTTGACATGGGGAAGGCTAAAGTTTAGGGCCTGGCATTCCGTATCTGCCCCTTTCCTTCAGGACCCATTGTTATCAGGAATGTATGGAAGGGTTTAATGTTTGGCCAGTTTCCTTTCCCACTTCCTGAGCCACACCATCCCTCCATTTCCTTGGGGAGTTATCTTATAGGAATATTATTTTCCATAACCCTTCACTAAACACAACAGTTTTACTTCTACTGCTTTTTTTAGTTTTCAATACTATAAGTATTTAATTTATTACAATTGAACTTCCAGTAATCCTTTTGCATTCAAGAATTTGCAACAATACACTGCCCTATTCCTCTGTCTCAGTCTTGGTGCTATGCTGTCACACGTTTCACTTTTACATATGTTCTGAGCAGCACAATACCTTGCTACTGTTTTTACTTCAATTATCCAGCAAATGTATTCAACATTATAATGCTTTTTCTACTTATACACATATTTATCATTTCTGGTGCTCTTCATTTCTTTGTGTAGACATAAATTTTCGTCTGTTATTGTTTGATTTCTGCCTGCAGAATTTCCTTAACATTTACTATAGTGCAGGGCTATTATTGATATATTTTTAAGCCTTTGTGTTTCTGAGAAACTATTTTGCTTTTTCCTTACAAAAGCTATTTAAAATTCTAATGTGATAGTTATGTTAACCTACTGCTCTAATTGTATAACTCCATAGTCTTCAGAAGGAGTGCAGATAGGAAGAAAGTCGAATTATATCAGATAATATCATTCTAAATATAGAAAACCTAAATATTCAAGTTGGAGATTATTAGAATTGATGAACAAATTTGGTAAAGTTGTAGTACACAAGATCAAACTACACAAATCTTTATTAGAATTGATGAACAAATTTGGTAAAGTTGTAGTATACAAAAGCAAACTACAAAAATCAGTAGGTTTTTTTATATATGCCAGTAAAATGGTACCTGAGAAAGGAATCATGAAAGGATTCCCATTCACAACAGTTACAAATCAACAATAACAAAAAAAAAAACCAAAAACCTAAGAACAAATTTAACCAAAGAGGTGAAAGATTTCTACAACAAAACTCACAAAACCCTGATGAAAGAAATTGAACTGGACAAAAGAGAAGACAACAATAAAACAGAAAGAGAGAAAAGAAAGACTTCCCAGGTTCATGGATTAGAAGAAATAATATTAATAAAGGGTTCATACTAGCTGAACTTATGAACAGATTCAATGCAATCACCATCAAAATGCCAATGCTATTCTTCACAGAACTAGAAAAAACAATGCTGACATTCAAGCAAAAATAGTGAAAATAATCTTAAGCCAAAAGAACAAAGCTGAAGATATCACATTACCTGTCTGCAAAATAGGCTCCAAAGCCATATTAATCAAAATAGCACTGTATTGTCATAAATATAAACACACAGTAGAGTGGACTAAGTGCCCAGAAGTAACCCCACACGTCTACAGTCAACTCATTTTTGAAAAAAAGTGCTAAGAACACACATTGAAGGACAATCTTTTCAAAAAATGGTGCCTGGTGATTTGGGTATCTATATTTTGAAGAACAGAACTAGAGTCCTTTCTCACCAGTTACAAAAATCAACTCAAAATAAAGTCTTAAATGTAAGACTGGAGATTATGAAGGTACTAGAAGAAGACAGGAGAGACACTTTAGGACATTGGAATAGACAAGGACAAGACCCTAAAACACAGGAAACAAAAAGGAAAATTAGACAATATGATTACATCAAGCTAAAGAATTCTGTCCAGAAAAGAGAATAAGCATCAGAGTGAAAAGACAAGCTACAGAATGGAGAAGAATTCTGAAAATTACTCGTCTGAACAGGGGCTAATATTCAAACTATATAAGAAACTTAAAATCTCAGCAGCTATGTGAAAAAAATGGTCTTAACGATTTCTGATGAAAAATCTGCTGCTATGCTTATCTAAGTTAGTTATTGTGATTTTTCACTTGTGCCACTTTTAGGATTTTTTTCTTCCTCACTGATTTCAAACAATTTGATTTACTGTGCTCTTAATGTAATTTTCTTCACATTTCATGTCCTTATTCCTGTCTCTCGGGCTTTCTTATTCTGCTAGAACAATCGTTCTTTCCTATTAATATTTTGCCCTCCATACTTATGCCATGTTTATTAGGAATAAATATAAATTGGTTATACATGAGTTATGACCATCTGTGACTTTAGTCCTAGTCAACTCTTTTAGAGAGTTCTGCCACCGAGGAATATTTATGTGCCTTTGCCTTTCCAATGTGCTGTCTTAGCTTTGGAAACCATTGGTGTGTTTGTACAGGATCACCGGAGACAAAGCTTCCTCCCAATTTGTTAGCCATTTTGATACGCCAATGCTTTTAGACAGCATTCCTTGTAATGTCTTTAGAATCTTCCAATTCAGAAAGTAAAAGAGAAGGTATGGAAGATGAAGAGTGAATAAACAATGTCTGCATGGTCCCCTATTTTTTTTTTAAAGCAGAGCAATTTTTATATAATTTTTGCTTAATGTCCGAGTGTGTGTACATGTGTATATATGAGTGTTTTTTAATGTATTAGACATTTTCATATTTGTTTTATAGTGTGATTCTGTGTTAAAAAATTTTTAAAAAAATATGAAAAATTCACAGAAAATTTGACACAGCTTTTAATACCTATACAGACAAAATTTTTAAATGTTGCTTTTTACTAAAGTGGCAGCTCTAGATTTTTGATAATTTTGTTATAAAAAAAAGTTTATTGTTTCTCTCTCTGGAGTATACAGAAAAACAATTTTCTTTGTTATAAGTTTTCCAGTAATACTTTCAAGGGTAGTTTTTTCTTTTTCTTTTTCAGTTGGATGAATATTCTCCCCTTTTCTGCTGCTATTGTAAAAGCATGGCTTCTCATCCATTTTGCTGAAACAGAGGAAGAACTAAGCAGAACAATTTTTGAAACAAATTGCCAGGTTGTATACTTCACTCATTCCGTTGAGTAAGGAATATGAATGATAGTGAAGTTTTAAATATATTGCTTAAACTAATTCTATTTCATACTCTCAGATGTCTTGATATGAATATGAATCACTAAATATCTTCAGAGAGATTTTATGGATTGAAATCTGATCCTAACTCAATTCTCACTTCTCAGTTACTTTGTTCACCAGCATGCTCAGAATAATTTGATTTGGACTAAATGACACAGAAAGACCAAGCTAGAATCATGTTAATATAGATATTCCCATCACATTCACCTACATCTAGGATGAAGTAGGTGGTTATTCCTGGGCCAGGGTATGGATATAATGAGACAAGTATATAAACAGAATTAAAATGCTCACGTCACTGCTGACTCGTCAAAGGAATTTTCACTTGCTGAGAAGAGATGACTATGATTCAAAATAATCAGAGGTTCTTTCTGTTCCTTTCTCTGTTCCTCTTTAGCTTGAAAGAAATCAGGAAATCTATTCCTTGGTTTCTAGCTTGGAAGAAATCAAAGGTATATGCAAGTGATCTCTTCTTGATTTTTCCTTGATGTATATTCCAGATGCTTTATTTCAAAGAGGCTGTCTAATTTGCCTTATAAAGATTTGATTTAAAAAGTGCTTGAGCGCTCTGGAGCTGTAGTTCAGTGACAGAGCGCTAGCCTAGCATGTGTGAGACACTGGGTTCCACCCTTAGCACCACATAAAAATAAACAAATAAAATAAAGTGATTCTGCCCATCCAAAATTACAATTTTTTTTTAAAAGTGCTTGAGAGCATCAAAAATGTCTAATTTCCATCACAGATGATTGAAATTGAACAGTTGTGTTCTTATGTAGTTTATATACACAGGTATTCATAGTAATGTGATTTCATCAATAGTCTAGCCAGCAAATAAATTGTGAATGTTTGTGTGTATTACTAAACATTTGTATACATGTGCATAGCTTTTGCCATTCTTCACCAGATTCCTCAAGACCTGTCAGAGGAGTTTTTACCTGTTTGCTAAGCTATCTGGGTCAATTTTAAATAGTCAAGAACCCCAGTAATATCTGATATATAATTAATTTGCTGAAATGAATGGCAATGTCCTTAGAGTGTTTTCAGCACTGAAATTATTTTTTAACTATAGTCCTGCGTTCTTAGGATTGAAAGTAAATTGTATTTTTAAAACTTAGTGAAGAAAACATTACATTGTATTCAGTGCCCACCATCAAGCTGGTTGCTTTCACAAAAATTACCTTATTTAGTTTTGCAAAGTTTTAAACGGTTGCATTTATTTTTTTCTGGTACTGGAGAAATAAGGGGTGCTTTACCACTAAGCTACATCACCAACTCTTTTTTTTTTTTTTTTTTAAGTTTTTACTTTGACAAAGGGTCTCATTAAGTATCTGAGGTTGGCCTTGAAATTGTTATATTCCTGACTCAGTCTCCTGAGTTGCTGGAATTATAGTCCTGTGCCATCGTATTTGGTTAAGGGTTTGCATTATTATGCACCAGTTTCAGAGATCACTTTATTTACTTCAACAGAAAATTAATATTTTCCAAACTTTAGTTTTAGTTCCATTCTTAGAAGTGTTACTTGTAAGTTCCTGAAAAGAAATACTGTAAATAATTTACTATATAAAAAATTATTTATTTATGAAAATGTGTTAGAATTTACTGTGAAAAGAATAGGAAGCGAGGTCATTTTGTGGATAGGGACAATCAATGAAAATCTGCAAAGGGTAATTTTTTCTGGGATTCACTTTTTTTTTTTTTTTTTTGTGGTGCTGGGGATTTGAACCCAGGGCCTTATGTTTGCGAGGCAAACACTCTACCAACTGAGCTATATCCCCAGCCCCTGGGGTTCATTTTTGAAGCTACTTTTTATACCTGCTTACTGTGATACTTTAAAACATATTCAATTTCAGAGATGTGTCCATTAGAGGAATGAAGTGGAAGTAACATCTTTGTTTTCCCTCCTTGACATATCAGAGAAATGAGATTAAAAATTAATGTGTAAAATTAGAATAGAATAAATCTTGTCACAATACAGAACTCAACACAGTAGCATAATTTTGAAATAATGTCCTATACTTTATTCTTCTACATAGATTTCAACATTACCATAATTTAAAATATTTTTATTTTTCTGAAGTGATTTATAAAATGCTATTTTGAAAAAGAATCTATCATAAAAAATTTTGTTAAGATTTCAAACTATGACCCAAGAAATGAGAACTTTACGTGTTATACACATTTACCCTGCTTGCTAAAAAGCACAAAAGAAGAAATTCTTCTACTAATGAATTGAGGGAAAGTGTAAGTAATATAGAAAAGAAGAAAAAGAACCATACTTAAAATAATCACATATGTAAAAAAGAATATACAAATTTTAAAATTAGTTTTTGGATTCACAACACTAAAGTTAACAAGTCTAATTTTTCTCTCTCACCATAGATATTGATTTAATTTTTTAGAGAGAAAAATACCTAATTTTTTTGAGCCTGCACTCACATAAAAGTTTTTATTGGTGCATAATGGTTATACATAATAGTGGGATTCATTGTAACGTATTCCTAGTTGCATTTTGCATAATTTGGCCAATTCCGTTCCTTAGTATCTCCCCTTTCTCTCTCCTCCTGCCTCTTCCTGATCCCCTTTCTTAACTTTACTGGTCTTTCTTCTATTTTTAAGACATGTCTTTTTTTTTTTTTTTTCTTTCCATTTTTTCTCTTTGGTTTCCACATATGAGAGAAAACACATGACTCTTTTCTTTTTGAATCTGGCTATTTCACTTAACATGATGTTCTACAGTTCCATCTATATTCCTGCAAATTACATTTTTTTTTTTTTTTTTTTTTTTTAATGGCTAAGTTAAACTCCATTGTGTATATATACCCCATTTTCTTTATCAGTTTATCTGTTGACAGACACCCAGGCTGGCTCCATACCTTGGTTCTTGTGAATTGTGCTGCTAACATGGGTGTGCATGCATCACTATAGTATGCTGACCTCTTTTGGATAAATACAAAGAAGTGTTATAGCTGGGGTATATGTTGGTTTCATTCCAAGTCTGTTGAGGAATCTCCATACTGAACTCCATAGTGGTTGTACTAATTTATAATCCTACCACCAGTGTATAAGTATTCCTCTTCTGCAGAATTCTTGCCAGCATTTACTACTTTTTATTGTATTCTTGATGTTTGCTGTTTTAATTGGAAATAACTTTTAAAAAATTATCTCAGGTCATATGTTCTGTGAAACATCTTGTTATAAACCATGTGAAAATGCGGAATAAAAATCATATGTTTTTCAGTATAGCTAAATTTTTAAGAATAACAAAAGTACCTGGAGATAGTAAATGAAGAACAAGCTAGAATTCAGAGAGGAAATTGAAGGTCTAGCAGTTCTGAGGGCACTGGCCATCTCAGAAACTAGGGAAGGATGCTGAGGGCATCCTTGATCATGGCGTGATTCTAACTTACTCAAGGTGGGGATTTAGAGTTGAGGCCTCCTAAATAAAACTGGAACCATCAAAAGTGTCAACCTTTAGCCAATGTGGAAATTAAGAAAAGCATATCTTGGGTAGAGAATAAAGTTTCTCTAAGAATGACTATTTCCTACTTGGGAAAATAAATTGACTTTTTTTGTTCTGAGTACTGGACATTACAGGGCCAAATCTCTTATTGAACCATGGAAAATGCTAGTCCTCTGGGTAATTACTTGAATTTCTTTTTATTGTAAAAGATAAAAGAGTAAACTCTCAATAGGTAATGCATAATTAACAGAACAATAATATTGAGCAGTCTGTAAAGCATCTTAAAGGGTGAATTTTGTCATTGAAAAAGGACAAACATTTTGAATTCTTTCACTCTCTTTCTGAATAAGAGCAAGGGTCAGATGATTACCGAAGAAGCTGTAAGAGCCCTGTAAGAGCCCCTGGGCTTTGGAGGCACAAGAAAATGGAGTGGACAGATTTCCCATTTCTCAAAATAAAAACCAATCCAGACTTGACGGTTTGAATGTATCTTTCAAACCTTGAAGCATTGAAAGCTTGGTCCTCAGCATGGAGTTGCATATGTAGTAGAATCTTGTAGAGGTGGGGCCTGGTGGGAGGTGATTAGGTCTTTGGGGAGGCAACCTCAGAGGACACCAATGTTATCACTCACAGTAGCCTAGGTACCTTCCTTGTGATTGGGTTGTTGAAAGAAGAACAAAGAGCAAGCCCAACACCTGATCCACCTGATTTCCTGTCTTGTTATGTGGTCTTTCCCTCTCCACTATAAAGCACACAGCAAATAGACTGACACCAGGATTAAAGTGAATGTATGATCACTTCCAAGAAATCAGCAGGAAAATGAGGAAGTTGGCAAATTTATTGTAAAAAGGTAACAAAAGAAAATGATAACTTAATAATTACCTTGGAATACATGTAGGTTGGAAATGATAGTTTTCAATAAAGAAAGTAAAGAGAAAAAGTAAAAAGAGGGTAAATTGCTGCTAAATGTTTTATCTAGCAGTAAGAGTAACTTTCTGATGGCATATCAAAGAAAAGCGCCTTTAAAAACTTAACAGCTGACTCTCCTTAAGAATTACATGATGGATTTTCTGCTTTAAAAGATTGAGGTAAAGCTTTTTTAATGGCAGGGGCAGGGATTAGATGACCTCCTTCCATTCCAGTTCTAATATTGGAAAATGTGATTAGAAATCACAGTCTTTATATTCTTGGTGTAGAGTTTTTTGAGTTCTTTATAGATTCTGGAGATTAGTGCTCTATCTGAAGTATGGGTGACAAAGATATTCTCCCACTCTGTAGGCTCTTTCTTCACATTACTGATAGTTTCCTTTGCTGAGAGAAAGCTTTTCAGTTTGAATCTATCCCAGTGGTTGATTCTAGCTTTTATTTCTTGTGCTATGGGAGTCCTGTTAAGGAAGTCTGATCCTGGGCCGACAGGTTGAAGATTTGGACCTACTTTTTCGTCTATAGGATGAAGGGTCTCTGGTTTGATTCCGAGGTCCTTGATCCATTTTGAGTTGATTTTTGGGCAGGGTGAGAGATAGGGGTTTAGTTTCATTCTGTTGGATATGGATTTCCAGTTTTCCCAGCACCATTTGTTGAAGAGGCTATCTTTTCTCCATTGCATATTTTTGTCACCTTTGTCTAGTATGAGAAAATTGTACTTATTTGAGTTTGTGTCCATGTCCTCTATTCTGTACCATTGATCTACCTGTCTATTTTGGTACCAATACCATGCTGTTTTTGTTACTATTGCTTTGTTGAAGATCTGGTATCAACAAATGGGCTAAGGAAATGAACAGACACTTCACAGAAGAAGATCTACAAGCAATCAACAGACATATGAAAAAATGTTCAACTTCTCTAGTAATAAGAGAAATGCAAATCAAAACCACCCTAAGATTCCATCTCATCACAATTAGAATGGCAATTATCAAGAATACAAGCAACAATAGGTGTTGGCGAGGATGTGGGGAAAAAGGTACACTCATACATTGCTGGTGGGGTTGCAAATTAGTGCAGCCAATCTGAAAAGCAGTGTGGAGATTCCTCAGAAAGCTTGGAATGGAACCACCATTTGACCCAGCTATCCCACTCCTTGGCCTACACCCAAAGGACTTAAAAGCAGAATACTACAAAGATGCAGCCACATCAGTGTTCATAGCTGCTCAATTCACAATAACCAGATTGTGGAACCAACCTAGATGCCCTTCAATTGATGAATGGATAAAGAAACTGTGGTATATTTATACAATGGAATATTACTCAGCCATAAAGAATAATAGAATTATGGCATTTGCAGGCAAATGTATGAAACTGGAGAATATCATGTTAAGTGAGATAAGCCAATCTCAAAAAACCAAAGGAAGAATGATCTCGCTGATAAGTAGATGATGACACATAATGGGGGGGGGGGCAAGAATGGAGGAAGGAGGGACTGTATAGAGGGAAAAGAGGGGTGAGAGGGGTGGGAGGGTAGGAGGAAAAAATAACAGAATGAATCAAACACCATTACCCTATGTAAATGTATGATTACACAAATGGTATGCTTTTACTCCATGTACAGAGAATCAACATGTATCCCATTTGTTTATAATAAAAATAAATAAATAAATAAATAAATAAATAAAAACAATTTTGAAAAAAGAAATCACAGTATGCAATTTGCAATTTCTACCACTAAATTCAAGCAGCCTCAGTTGGAAGCTGATAGCAACTATTGTCTTTGAACTGTACCGGTACATGGTGAGGTTTTAATTGATATTGTAAGATCATTAAAGTGAGCGTTCCTCCTATCCTTTCTAGGTTCTAAGTTCTTACTTTGGAAGAACTAAAACAAAATAAAGTAAATGTATAAATAAGCAGATGAATAAATTCAAAAATATTCTACAAATAATTTCCCCATCTTTTCTCCAAAGAGTAACACATTATTAAATCAACCAAAAAGTGTGCTAATTTTTCATAATATAACAATGTCAAAAACTTATCCAGTCACTGAGCCCCATATTAGTCATAATCAACTGCCTTTAACATGACCCCAAAAGAAAAATAGACTTTGGTCAATGTAAAAAGCATGCACACAGACACATACACATACTCACACACACACACAAAGACACACACACACACACTTCCACTTGATTTATCACAGAATTATTTAAAGCAGCAAGAATGCCATATGGGTTTTACAAATGTCTAAATTGATTGACAAATAAGTGATGTTGGCTTTATTAGCTAATACCTATGATGCTTCCTTCCTTTAGGAGACTTGAAAAACAGTCTTCAGTAGTATTTGAAATCTTGTGTGTCTTCAAAGTTCACAGGTTAAAATCCTAACTCCAGTGTGTTAGGAGGTAATATTTAGAAGGGAATTTTCATTTGCTTAATCATGAAGTCAGTTTTGTTGACTATCACTGATCTGAGGTGGTCTCTCATTATTGGTGGTCTCTTTCAGATCTATGACTCACTCTGTAGAGAGAGCTCCATCCTCCTCAAGATCTACCTAAGTCTCTACCTTGTTATCTCTCTAGTGTTTCAAACATTAAAAAAAGAGATAATTTGTAGAGCTTTCCTAATTGTCTTGGTAGAATATCAAAATAAATATCAGTAGATTTGTATTTTAGAGGAATTGGTATAATCTAAAGTATGCAATTGCAATAATTATACTGTAAACATAAAGAATATTTAGGGAGCAAGTTGGAGGCCATGGCATTCAAAATTGTCATCATTACTTTTATGTGTCAATTTGCCTGAGTCATGGTGTTCAGACATTAGGTCAAATATTATTCTGGATGTCTCTATGAAGATGATTGTTGCATGATATTTCCATTTAATATGTGAATTTCAAATAAAACAATATTATCCTCCACCATGTGAGTGATTCATGCAGTTGAAAGTCTTAACAGAACAAACACTGACATTCCCCAAGCAACGATGAATTCTGTCCTCATGCTGTATCATTTTCCCCTTGTTATGGGGCACAACTTAAGAACAGATGGATCACCACTGAGAAGTCCAAATTTGAGAATCTTTATTAAGCCAGCCAGCTGACTGTCTCATACAATGCCCCAAAAAAATGGCTATCGGGAGAACAGTCCCAACCACAGGGTTGTAGGGGTTCTTATACCAAAAATCACATTAATCATAAGTGTCTGTGGCTATGATTTGAAATTACACATTAACATCATGAGATCATCGACAGAGGGGGAAGTGGGTCAAAATGACCAGTAAAGAATGGTTACTAACATCCACACAATCATTATTCACATGGTACATTGTTTAGGAGCAATAGGAATCAAAAGACAGCAATTCTTTACTACATAGGAGTTACCATTGTATATTATTAAACATGTCTCACCAAGTAACTGATGATGGGCTCAGAGGCGGGATGTTCCCATGGGAGAAGCTTATTTCTTTCTTTCTTTTCTTTTTTTTTCTTTTTTTTTTTCTTTTCTTTTTTTTTTTTTTTTTTTTTTTTGCAGTATTGGGGATTGAACTCAGGGCCTTGTGCTTGCAAGGCAAGCACTTTACCAGCTGAGCTATCTCCCCAGCCCTAGAAGCTTATTTCTTATATAACATGGAGTCTCAGAGCAAAATGGAGTCTGTTTAGTCATTTCCCTTAGAGTCTGGCCTATAACATTCTCATGGGAGTCAGATCTGTCAGCCCATCACACCCTGGGTCTACCAGTTCTCTAATCTACTCCAGCTCTTGGACTGCAAACTCTCCTCATTTATACATTAGAAATATATGTGTATATGTTTATAAGTATATGCCTATAACGTATCAATGCAAGATAAAGAATAATTTATGAACATTTTTGTATCCAACATCCAGCAAAATTAACATTATTAGTACTTTTGAGGATTCCAGAGTATGCCACGTCTGTGATTTTCTGTATAATTTTGTCTTACATTTATAAATCTCCCAAATGTATAATATTCCACTGTCGTTTGGCTTTGACTTTAAATATAAAATGAAAAAAGTGTGTATTCTTTTATTATGGTACATTTTATTTTACTTTATGCTTTTGATACTCATCTAGGTTGAGTAATGCTAGAATTGTTTAATATTATATGGCATTATCATATATGAATATATTATGATTCATTTATATGTTTGACTGTTAAATAATTTGAGTTAATTCAACTTTTTGGTTTAAAACCATACTTCTTCAAACACTGTATTTGTTATATTGCATAATATAAGAATTTCTCCAGGATGTGTACCTAACAGTGAAATTTCAGGATTAGAGTAGATTTATTTTCAGCTTTACAACACAATTCTAAATTGTTCTCTAATGTGAACTCTTCCCAAGAAGAGTGCAGTCATAATACCCCCATTAATAATATATAAGTATTCCCAAAGCTTTCAACATCCTAATCATTTGAAAGAATTAGGTATTTCAATTTTCACCAACTGGTGGGCACAATATTTTTTTTCCTCGTGTTTATAATTTTTATGCTGGCAATTACTAACGTGATTCATATGTTGACTTACAAAATAATAATCGTTTTTCTCCTCTGTGGACGTTCTGTTCTTGCATTTTTATTTTTCTCTTGGGTTGTTTTCTCATTGCATTCGTTACTATGAGTTTTGTGTGTCCTGGATGCTAATCCTTTGCTGGTTATCTGGGTAAGAAACATCTAAAGAATACCAGTAAAATTCCAATTTTTCTTTTTTTAACAATCGTTTAAATCTTTTACTAAAATACTTCAGAATTTAACTTTTTTAGAAGACTATATGTACTTTGAGATTGTGAAAATGTTTTCTTATATTGCACTTCAGTCTGTGAAAAATCTTAGTTAAAATGAGATTTATCTCTTTGTCTTTAGTAGAATTCATTCTTAAAATCTATTGTATTAATGGAATATTATTAAATTATTCTAGGATTGTAGAATAATCCAAGTATTCTAAAACTTTTGAGTAAATTTAGTGATTTTTATTTTACAGTCATTGATTTCACCTAAGTTTGCACCTAAGTTTCCAGGCGTAAATGCTTCATAAATTTTATTTATGTTTATAATACTTGTTGTTTTAGAGTTGTCCCCTTTTCAATACTGATATTAGTTATTTATACCATCTAGCTTTCTCTTTTGTTTTTGGTGCTCTGTGTTGCCAAAGATTTTAAATTTTGTCTCTAATCATGTCCCTTTGCTTTATTTTTCTATTTCCTTAATCACGCTCATTTGTTACTGTTTTTTGTTTGTTTTCTCTCTATATATTTTTCTCATTTTATGTAATGAGTGGTCTTGCTCATTACATTTTATGCTTTTCCCTTTTCTAATTCAAGCATTTAAGTGTATACATTTTCTGTTACGTGTTACGTTTGAGTGTGTGCTCCCTTATTAGTCAATACTAGGTATTTCTAGTTCCTAGTGTGATCAAAATGCATACGAAATTCTTCTTCCTGAGTTACATCTGTAAAAGTCTCTTTACAAAATATGCATTGGTAATAAATTCTGTCAGATTTTGTTTTTGTAGAAATATCTTTGGTGTGCCTTTATTCTTTCTTTTTCTTTTTTACACTTTTAAAATTTGTTCTAATTGGTTATACATGACTGTAGAATGCATTTTGACACATTGCACACAAGTGGAGCACAATTTCTCCTTCTTCTGGCTGTACATGGTACTGAGTCACCAGCAGTGTGCTCATGCTTGTATACAGGGTAACAATGTCTGTCTCATTCTACTGTCCCCTCTCCGAAATCCCCTCTGCACAATCCAAGTTTCCTTCATTCTTCCCTACCCACCCCTCACTATGGATCAGCATCTGCTGTCTAGGTTTATTATTTTCTTTCATCACTTTAAAGATATTCGAAAGTTCACTGACTGCCATAATAGTCTTTCAAAAGTTACTTAATCTAATTATCATACTCTCACATGGATTCAATGATTTCTCTGTAGTTTCTTTCAATACCTTAAAATTTTGCCTAACTGTAATTTCAAATTGCAAGATATAAATATAATTAAAAGTAATCCTTCTTTGAATTTCTGGAGTTAACCAGAAATTACAAATAATTTTTCTCAACAATTCTTGTCTTTTGAATATTTCTTTTCCTTCCCCTTTTGCAATCTGAGAAAAGAAAATGTTCAATCTTGCTGGGAGTGGTAACGGTCACCTGTAATCCTAGCAGCTCAGCAGGCTAAGGCTGGAGGATCACAAGTTCAAAGCCAGCCTCATCAACTTATGGAGGCCCTAAGCAACTCAAGGAGAAGTTTTCTCTAAGTAAAATATAGAAAAAGGGCTGGGGATGTGGTTCAGTGTTTAAGCTCTCCTGGATTCAATCACTGATCAAAAAAGAAAAATGTTTAATCTTCTCATTTTATCTTTATGCTTTCCATCTTTGACATCTTTCCTGTTTTGTTTTTATTTTTTTTAATTATCTTTGGTCATTCTGGTAATTTCTATATCTCTAGATCCAATTTTCTAATTAGTTTGGTGTATTTTACCATTCATCCCATCTTTTGAGTTTATAATTGCTATCATTGTATTTTTAATTTCTAGAAATTCCAGTCGTCTTTTTTTTTTTTTTTTTTTTTTTTTTTATGGTGCTGGGGACCAAACTCAGGGCCTTGTGCTTGCAAGGTGAGCACTCTACCAACTGAGCTATCTCCCCAGCCTATGGTTGTCTTTTTTAAATAGTTTTCTCTTAAATCTTCATTTCATTAAGTTGTGGGTTAAAAAATATTAAGCATGTCATTTTTACATAAACATCTGGTAACTCTAAATTTACAGGCTTGTCTATTTAGCGATTTACTACTTCAGATCCGTGTTGCTTAAGGTGGTATGTTTTCACACAAGTTTTGTATTTTTACACTAAAGCCATGTTGTCTGAAATATTTATCCTGGGAATATTTGAGGACTGAGTTGAGGTCTCAGTGTGCTTTTCCAAAGAGCTCATGCTTTTGCTTCCACCAGGCACCAATTTAGCATTTTTATACACTGAAAGTTTGGAAAGGATTTTCAAGGTCAATGAGGTAGCAGGATTCTGGGCTCAACTCCCTAGGTCAAAGTGGACTCACAGTTAGGAAGATTCAGGGATAATGTTTGCTTTCCTCCTCCCAGAGCTGAGGTTGAAGGTTAAATATATTCTCAGTATGCCTGAGATCCAGTTTCATTTACTCATTTGTTTTTCTAGTTGATTCATTGTGGATTTTAATTCTCTGGGATTCCTTTCTCCTTCTCTGACTTTGTATTTAGTTTAATTATCTAAGCTCCCAACCTGGGCAGACTCTAGTTATCTCTTTCAACCTTTCGTGCACCTAGAAAGCTAAAATCAGACTCGAGACCAGGTAAAATCAAATTCAAGGATACGGCAGGTGCCTCAGGACATACTTCAAACTCAGAGCTTTTTCTTTTCTCTTAGAATTTGGGGTTTTTATTTTTATTTTTTTTCATTTTATTTATTGTTTGTTGGTTTGTTTCTGACTTGTGGCAATTCCTCTTTCTTCCTGCAGGTTTAGTCACAGATAGAAATATAAATTTAAATCAGAACCCTTGGAGCCTTCACCAAAAAAAAAAAAAAAAAACAAAAAACAAAAAACAACAACAAAAAAACATCCAAGACTCTAATCTCTACCCTGTAAGTGCAAATACAAGTCTAGGTGAACTCTAATAACCAACTACATGGCTCAGCCAACTTTATTACTACAATTTTAGGATTGAGCCTCAGTAATCTTCAGACAGCATGAATTTCCACCAATGGTATAAAATTCTGGCATGATAGTATGACAACAGTCTTAATTTGGGGAACATTTTCTGGTCATGGTGATTGATTTAATCTGCCACTACTTATCTATCAGCTTTTGTATCAGCCTACTTAAAAATACTTTATTCAGAAATAATAAACAATAAGAGTATATTTAAAAGAATCATTCAGCATGTAAGCACCACTACAGTCAAAATTTAGAATTTTTATCCCACGACAGGATGCCAGAATGTACAGTTATATTTAAAACCCATTTTTACAGATTTGTCTCATACAATATTAAAGATACACATATAATAAAGAAAAGAATCCACTTTTAAAATACAAAATTTAAATTTAACTAGACATCCTATATTTTCTTTGTGAATCTGACAACCTAATTTGTCTCCTTCCCAACTGATCTCTTTTTCCAGTTCCAGACCCAGGCAAAAATTAATCTGTTTTCTACCATTATAGACTCATTTCTTTTAGAGAGTCATATTCACAGAATCTTGCCATATGTTATCTTTCGTGTTTGACTTATTAAACTCCGAATGTTTTGGGGATTCATCTGTTTTTGTGTATAACAGAATTTCATGTCTATTTATTTATGAATCATATTTCGTTGTATAAATATACTGTGATCAACTACTAGCTATTCATGAGCATTGGATTGTTTCTAGTTTCAGTTATTATGATATGGCTGTAATGAATTTAATGTTCTGATTGAGTGGGCACAGTTTTTTTCTCATATAGTTTTAACTAAAAATAGAATTGTGAATTTTATGGTAATTGTATTTTTAATTTATAAAAAAATTTTAAGACTATTTTAAAAGGATTTTATTATCCCTACCAGCAATATATGGAAGTTCCACTTGGTCTTATTATTACCAAAAATTGATACTATCTTTTTAAATTAAACCATTCTAATAGCTGCCTAGGTTATGTAGTGTTATCTCACTATGGTTTTAATTTGTATTTTCCATGAGCCTAATTGTGCTGAACTGATTTATGTGCTTATTGTCATTCATCTATGCTCTTTGGTGAGGTGTCTTTTCAAGTATTTTGTTCATTTAATAGTAGGTTGTAGTTTTTAATAAATAACTTAAGAGTTGTTTATCCATTCTGTATAAAATTATGCTTATATATATCAATGAATGTATCAATATATTTTATGTCTCTATATATATCATAATCGATGATGATTTTCAATGTTTCCAGTATAACTGCCTTCATATTTTTAATGCTATCTCTTGAAGAAGTCTTTTTCATTTCAGAAGAGTTAATCAATTTTCAAACTGGTTTTTGCTTTTTGAGTCTTATCTAAGAACTTTCTACTTATCTCAAGATTGTGAAGAATTTTTCTCCTATCATTTCTTCTGCAAATCATTATTTCAACTTGACATTTAGATATGCAATCCATTTTGACTTAATTTTGCTGTTCAGCATGTGGTAAGGGTCAAAGCTCATATTTTTCCATTGAATATCTAATCATGAGTAAATTTTGTAGAAGTAGTTTCCTAGGAAATAGGAAATAGAGTTAGGACCAATGGTGTTAGCAAGGGTATTGAGTTAAGAGTGCAAAGAAGTGAATGGCCTTATCATAATTAATATTAACTGAGTTTAGTAGCTATAGAAATGCACAGTCATAAGGCAATAGAAGGAATTTTGTATTATATTGTTTGCTGTTTGATTTAATCACCCTCTCCTTAACCTGAAATTAAAAAGGTCTTCAAATTTATTTTCATCTTGTCACTTTCGAAATTATAAATCCTTAATCCCACCATTCCTTATCTTACCAAGTTACTTTTGGTGAAGTCCCAGCTTCCTCCCTTTCTATAGTCTGGATTCAGTGCAGCAAGTAAAATTTATCTTAGAAAATGGAACACAAATCATTTAATTTCTCCGCTCACAACCTTCTAATGATTCCTCATCTTGTTCTTGAACAATGTAAACCAACAATAAAATAGAAAATAGAAATGTGAATATTCTACAAATCCCTACCAAGGTATGACCTCAGTTGCTGCTTCAGCTCATCTCCTACTACCCGCCCCCAACCTCCCTAATGATTGACACTACAGCACAGCAGGAATTCTGACTCAGGGTCTTTGCTTTTGTTCTCTTTGCTCTCTGATGAAACTGGTATTCCACTATATTTCAATACCTCCCTCTTTCCTCAAAGTTTGGTCTTTACTCATGTATCTGTTTTCCCTGTATCATCCAATTTATTTATTTAGTGGTGATGGGGATCAGACCCAGGGCCTCCAACATGACAAATGCTCTACCACTGAGTTGTACTCCAGCCCAGTCTTCCTATGTAAAATCGCCTCCACCATTCCACATTCAGGATCACTCTATTCCCTTTCTTGAAGATAGCTTTCTGCATAGCACTTTTTGCTACCTGACATATAACATTTTTTTCAAAAATTAATTTATGTGTGCCTCCCTCCATATGAATGTTCAGTTGCATTGGTGTCCAGGGGTGTGCTGAGCACAGAGCAGAACCACAGTGCATTCTTGCTGACTGAGTGAATGTGGTTAGTGTCATAATAGGGAGTAGCTGGCAAATGCTTATTAAATCCCTGCCGTTGAAGCTCTGTTGGCAGCCTCGTGTGTTCCCATTAAGACCATATTAATGAGCTTCCTGTGGGATCTCATGGTATCTTTAGGCAGAATTTTTCACCTCCCATATTTGCTGCCTAATTCATTATAAGCTCCACCTTTGTACCTCTAGAATCAACCATCAACAGGCATTAATTGAATACATGGACCTGCTAGATGAGAGCAAACCAATAAGAAAGGAAAACACTACCTCTATCACTAAGTGGATTCAGGGAAAGAGTTAAGATAACAGATCCCTTTCTGGTTTTTAAAAGTATTTAACAACTTGCCAATATGTATTGGCTTAGGAAAAAAAAAAAAAAAAAAAAAAAAAAAACAAAGAGAATGTTTAGCATTTCCTGAACCAGATAACTTGGTTTTAAATCCTTATTCTGCCATGAGCCACCTGGGAGCCCTTGGCAAAGATGGCAAAACTCTCTGTCCCTTGGTTTCCTCATTGTTAAATATGGGTGATGATAATAACTTAGTCACGGGGTTGATAAAGTCCTAAATAATTTACTGGTTAAAAGCACTTGTACCTAGTGCAAGGGCCTTATAAATAGCACTCATTCCGGAAGTATTGGAGTTACTATTGTTGTTATTGTCATTAGTACTTTTAGTAATAATCACCCATCTTCTTTTTAAGTAATTTAAACCACTTTGCCAAATCTTACTGCACCTCCAGCAGGATCTATAATAAAATCTTCCTATACCAGAGGGTATAGAAAAAGACATACAATTGAGAAAAAAAGAAAGAAAGAAAGAAAGAAAGAAAGAAAGAAAGAAAGAAAGAAGGAAGGAGAGGAAGGAAGGAAGGAAGAAGGAAGGAGGAAGGAAGAAGAGAAGAAAGAAAGAAGAAAGAAAAAGAAAGAAAGAAAGAAAGAAAGAAGAAAAAGAAAGAAAGAAAGAAAGAAAGAAAGAGAAGGAAGGAAGAATGGAAAGAAGGAAGAAAGGGAAGGAGGAAAGTCAGTTGCCTTGTGATGGAAATAAATGCTCATCCTGGGGCAGAATAATTGTCCCTGAATCTGAATCCAGATTCTTTGGTCTATCAATAAACGTTTCCTAATTCCAAGTCTATAAGGCACAGTATTAACATTTTTGATCTATGTTTAGGGCATAAATTGGTCCATAGAAATGTGTCTCCAGTCAAGTTAATATCTGACTTGTTACATGGGTTAAATTTGATTTGGCATCCTAGGAATCTCTGCTTTCAAAATTAGATTATCTCTCTTGTTTTAGGCTGCTTAAAAGGTTAAAAATCAAATTAAAACTTGTTTAATTAATTTAAGTTGGTTTTAGTAGTCGTATGTGTATCAAAGTGAACAAGGGCAATTATATTAGGACTATTTATAATTCCAGGTCATTACATGGCAGAATGAAGACAGATATAATTTCATCTAGCTCAATTTGGAGAAAACCAAACTTCAGTCTTGGCTTTTGTTCAAACTCCTAAGAAATTGAAACAAAAATCCATTGTTTAAAAATGAAGCTCAGTCTGTAAGAATGTAGAAGATTTTGAAATGTACGTGGTTGCTTACTTTTGTCCCCCTAATTCTCAGGCTTAGAAGGCACTCTAAAAACAATAACCCCAAACACAACAGGTTTAAGGGGTTTCTCTGGAGTAACTGTCTCAGATGCCTGAAGAATAAAGGTGAAGGGCCTCAATCATCCTCATAGAATAAGTGAGTCTGTGTGGTATGACCTTGGATTTTGGGTTGAGAACATAAACCTGAATCTAAACACTGAGACTGTGATGCTTTAAGAAAGTTATTTTCTCACTCTAAATTTTGGGCTTCCTCATTGAATAAAGATACAACTCGTGCCTGCTAGTTTGGATTAAACAAGGTACCATCTCAAAGCCCCTAGCACAGTGCCTGAAAAATAATTCAATTATTATTAATATCAATAAAATATAAATCTGAAATTTCCACCACACTATCACTCTACCCAAAAGATCTGCTAAGGTTTGAATGTGTCCTCTCCAAAATTGAGGAGTTACTAATGTTGACAGTATAAAGAAATGGGGCCTTTAAGAGCTGGTTAGGACATGAGGGCACCCCCTCTTGTGAATGGAATTAGATGCCTTATGAAGGGGCTCAGCAGAAGGAGCTCATTCTCTTTTATGCCCCTCTGCCTTCTGCCATGTGAGCCCATAATATTCCTCTCCCCTGAAGGTCATAGCACTCAAGGAAACATCTTAGAAACAGAGACTGGATCCTCATCAGACACTGAATCTGCTGGTACCTTGATCTTGGACTTCCAAACCTCCAAAGCCATGACAAGTACATTTCTATTCTTTTCAGATTATCCTGTCTTCAGTGTTCTGTTACAGCAGCACAACATGGACTAAGACGGATTGGTACCGAGAGTAGGGCAGTGGATGGCTCCTGAGGAGAGTCAGCATTCTTGTGCTTGGCCATTGCCTCAGGGAACTATTACCATTTCCTTAGGCAATGCAGAGTTATTCCCTTCAGAAAGGTGTAGAAGAGCTAACAACACTGTGGGTAAAGGTGCCACTTGCCTTTTGCCCGGACCTCTGTTTGCAAAAAGGCTTCTCAGAATTTAAGAGCTCATTGTCTCTAATTTTGTTGGAGTTTTCTCACATCTACCCATCCCAACTTGCAGGGTATGATTCTTCCAAAATAAATACTTTTACTTTAATACTATTCACCCTGTAAGGCTGAGAGTTCAAATTTCATTATAATTCAAGCAATTGCATGATGAGAACTTGTGTTTGATTTTCAATGATTTTATCCCTGTGGCTACAGGAAAGAAGACTCTCTTTCAGGGCATACTTAGAAACTTTTAGGCTATTTATGAATACTTGGCCCTGAACCATCCATTTCTTTCAATGCTTTGTCCAAAGACAATAGGGGAAATTGCCAACATCATGATATTGTTCATTTCCCAAAGAAGTTTGAAAGAATTACAAAGTCACCAAGTTTCTGAACTGTTACAATGGTTCATTAAGAGAACCCAATGCAATACTATGCATATCTTTATAAACAAACTCCATAAACAATCATGACACAGACTATTAGAGCTTTCTGTGTTAATTGCTGTCTTCAGTATTTTTAAATGTAATCGGACTAAAAAACCTATTCAAGAAACCCCTAAAACAAAGAAATTCTGTTCTCTAAAACCATTCTTGGTACCCAAATCTGTTTTAGTCAGGGTTCTCCAGAGAGATAGTGTGACTCGTGTATAACACATACACACACACACACACACACATATAGAAGGTGACCCAATAATTCTAACTAAATGCCAAACCACCTAGGTTCCCCTTCAGCAGAGTATAGGCTAAAAGACAAGCATCAAAAGTAATTAATGCAATGATGGAGGACAAATAATGTGTGTGCCAGCTATCTGGGTATCCTTTAATTCAGTCAAATTGACACCCAAAATCAGCTATCACATTATCCTTTAGAAATTTGTCCCTATGAATGAATGTGAATTCAATGACTTAGGATTGATGTATTTAAATAGAAGGAGGACAAATGCCCCAAATTCCTAGTTTAAAAATTATTCTTAGCTTCCAAGCAATATAGTACCTCAAGTATGTTTAATGTCTTGACATTCTTCAAACACATACTACAACAATAGTGCTAGTCTTGAAAAGTGCAAACAAAGAAACAAAAAACCTGGCCAAGTTAAAGAAATAAAATGTTGTAAAAAAAACGCAGAGGGTAATTTGGTCATTAGAGAAAGATTTTTAATGAAGACATATTTTACAATATGAGCATGCTTATCATTAAAAATAGTTTGTCAAGTTCTATTCCATTCCTGGAATTACCTCAGTGTCACTCAAATTGTATATGCAATTCCAGTGAAAACATTTCCTTGCAAACATAATGATTAGCTAACAAATAGTTTGATGATGTAGCTGATAGTTCCTAGTAGGCAAAGGGATCGATCCCAGTGCCAGATACCTTAAGAATGTCCAAAAGGAGCTAATGAGAGACCTATTTGTGGTGAGAGATGACTGGAGGTGCT
Source organism: Sciurus vulgaris (assembly GCF_902686455.1). Taxonomy (NCBI): domain Eukaryota; kingdom Metazoa; phylum Chordata; class Mammalia; order Rodentia; family Sciuridae; genus Sciurus; species Sciurus vulgaris. Next base: position 65,428,434 of record NC_136475.1, read on the forward strand.
GGGGGTGGTCTTCAGGACTGCATAGGAGAACCTTTTCATGCACAGAGATTAGGGCATAAATACTTGCAGAATCAAATCACAGGACAGATGAGGTTCAGTGGTCCTGGGAAACATCTGTAAGAAACTGAGAGCCTCTCCTTACCTGGGATCTGTCCTATACCACTTTGCCATAGAATAAAATGAAGGACCTCTATTGGATATTCAGTACAATGATGATTAAAGGGATAGGAACTATACCATTGTGTATATTTATCTTTGAAATACTGTTCTCAAACTGGGAGCTTTTTAAGTCAGAATCTCTCAGATTCCAGATTCTTTGCCCTTAAATATTTTAAAGTAGCTGCTTCCAAATATATTTTTAAACCAAATGTATTTACTTAATTCTATATTGCTGAACATTTAGCTTATTTCTAGTTTTTCAATTTATAAACAACCTTATGATAAACTACTAATTATGTTCTTGAAAAAATTCTTTAATGTGTGACCTTTTAATTTGCCTATGTGGTCTTCCCTCCTCACTATTCCCTGGCAACCATTGATCTTTTTACTGTTTCCATAGTTATACATTTCTAGAATGTCATCGTTTTGGAATCACATATTATGTTGGATTTTCTCATTGGCTTCTTTAATTTTATGGTACACATTAAGTTGCTTCCATGTCTTTCAGAGCTTGATAGCTCATTCTTTTTTGACACCGAATAGCATGCCATTGTCTGGATATACCACAGTTTATCAATTCAGCACATAAGGAGAACTTGGTTGCTTCTGAGTTTTGGCAATTATGAATAAAGCTTCTATGTTATTGAAACTTATGTACATAAGCTTTAAACTCATTTGGTTAACTACCAAGGAGCGTGAATGCTTGATCATATGGTAAGAGCATGTTTAGTTTTATGAAAAACTGTTCGACTGTTTTCCAAAGTAGCTGTGCCCACTGTATTCCCACCAGCAATGAATGCTGCTCCACTTATTCGACAGTTTTGGTGTTTCCAGTCTTCCGGATTTGGGCTATTGTGATAGGTGTGTAGTGTTAACTCCTTGTTTTAATTTGCATTTCCCTAATGACATACAATGTGGAGCATCTTTTAATGTGCATATATGCCATCCCTGTGTCTTTACTCAGCTTCTTAACTGTCTTCCTGGACTCTTTATCAACACCATCACCATTCTCTTTCTGACAGAGTTACACGCTGCATAGCAGCCAGGGTAAATCTTTCATAAGTTAAACTACACTCTCTACCTCCCACATGGCCCCACCTCAACCAGAGTCAAGTCGAAGTCTTTGTAAGCCTTAAATGATCTGAATACTTGCCCCAGTTCTTATTTCCTGTTCATAACGCTCTTGCTTCATTCACCCAGCTACAATCACACTGGCCTTTGTGCTTATTTCTAAGCTGCACTGAGCACATTAGAGCATTGCAGCATTCTGCTTCTAACTCAAATGTCCTCCCGAATAACTGCAGGGTTCCCTCCCTTACCTCTTTCCTGACATCAGTACTGCCCTTGAAGGAGCTGTTAGTGTCAAAGCATTGTGGTCTTTAATAAGATTCCCAGCAAGAGCTTATAGGAAAGGCCATCTATGCTCTGTAGCAGCAGAGATTTAAGTAGCATTGCTGCTTATAGGAATTAGGTGAGGTACATGAGGAGATTTCTATGTGACATGTTAAAAGTGATGACCTTTTTTTTTCTTTAATTTCTACATATAGTAAAATACAAGAGAAGAAAGATAAACTGAACTCTTTTGCCAACAATCACAAAAATTAGTATTAAAGTGTATCCTCCATCTTCAGTTAAGACTTTGGACTTAACTTTGGAGAAAGTCTGAATGAAAACTCATGAGACCCCCTCACCCAGAACCACCCAGCTAGGGTTAAACTCAGTTCCCTGATCTATAGAACCTCCATGAGATAATACATGCTCTTTAATTGAAGATACTCAATGTTGGGATAATTTATTAATTATGCAGGCAGCAAACAACGAATATAAATATCTTGTTTAAAAATTTTTTTGTGAATTCTCCAGTATTTGACTTTTCGTCTCTGCAGAGTCAGTTCTTTAACAATAGGCAAGTGATTGGACAGAGCACTGGATCAGGATCAGGTCCCTTCTTTCTGGGTGGCCAGACAAAAAAAGTTTCTTCTCTTATTTCTAAGATTACAGAAGCTATTACCTTCTTATTTTTCAGCTGTTGATTACTTTTCCTTTTTTGAATAGTATATTTAGTATTTTTTTTATGTTTGTGTGTTCATTTAATTAAAGAAGACTGGATAGAATCAGCCAAAAAAAATGAATTTGAAAGCAGGCTATAAGGCTGGGTGTAGCTCATGATCGAGTTCACTCTTAGCATGTGTGGGTTCCATACTCAGCACCATAAATTAATTAGTTAGTTAAATAAAAGGAGTCAGTATCTTTCTGCCTTTCTTGCTAAGTACCTCTCATGTGTACTGTTTTCCTAACATCTCCTTAGACCTCATTAGGGCTTGCTATTTTCCAAAGTGGTGCAAATAAAGTTTTGTTAGGAATGGGCAGGAGGGACAGGGAGATTATATAACATTTTAAGGACGTTATGTGGGAGTAGTAGGCCTAGATTCTGTATGTCATAAAATTATTACTTTCATTCTTTTCCAGCCTCGCAAAATGCCAACTCATTTGAATCCAACAAAATGAACCCGCATGAACCCCCCACCCTATTTACAATTACATTATCAATATCCGCATGAATTTATGCCTTTCTATTCTTCTCTTCAATCCTGAGGTAACTTTTATCCTAAAATCTGTTTCATCTTGAGGCCCTGAGGATTTTAGTGCAGCCTCGCCAGTCCTTGATTTGCTGGCACGGAAGTCCAGGCTCTTTGCAGTTGGTCAGTCCCTATGACATTTGTGTCACTCATGTAAATCATACATGCAGCTGTTTTGCCCCCAAAATACATTGTAGCTGAAAACAAACCAGGAGGATTTGAGCAGCCCCATATCCTAAATTCTCTCAAAATGTCACAAATGATGATGAGAAAATACGGCTATCACTGCAGAAACAAACTGTAAAACACACTTGACTGTAACTACTGCAATTTCCAACACCCCTCCAAAGCAAGCCACTGTCATTCTCAACTAGAAAAATAAAGTAGGCACACACAATTTGCAAGCCTTCAGAATATATATGTATATGTATATATATGTGATATATATAATGCATATAATATATATATATATATTTATAATGGAGCTTTTTGACTGAACTAATAATCGTAAAGTCCTAGTATAAACAACTCTAAGTATTTTCTATTTGTCAATGTACATGGAAAGGTAGCTTATAATTGGGAAGGAAGAAGGTGGCTGTTTTTGATTGTGAATAGAAAGAATGAGATGTGCAAATAGAATTTATTTACCATCCATTCTTTTGGATTAAATTTAAATGTGTACCATTAAAAGATTTATAGACAAGGAATGTTGTAATTTCCCAAGAGTGATTTTATAAAGTTCTGAGTACCTAGGGATTTGCCCATGTTTTCTGGTTGGCAAAGGTAATAAAGAAGGCACAGAAATGGGAAAGGTGTTTTGTCCTGCTTCTGTATGGAATCCGGGTTGCTCTGGTACCTTAAAAGTTGGTAACTTCAGACACTCTCATAAATAGTACACTTGAAATGCCCCTGTTTTCACGAGGTTGAATGTCAAGGGTAGCATTGAGAGTCCTGAAAAAATCTCTCTGAGAAATAGGAAGTCAAATATGAGAGGAAGAATACAATGTAAACTTGAGATGACTGCACCTGATGAACTGGTTTATAAGTTGTGTGCCCGCTCTAGAATCACTTAGGAAAACAGGGTATAATTTTTAAAATGTTACATTTCTACTTCTGTAAATTTAAGAATGCAATTCAAAGTCATTTTTATATATGTATATATATATATAGAGAGAGAGAGAGATATCTAGATATCTATCTATATATATTTAGAGAGAGAAAGATTGGTATATAGATAAATATATCTATAGATAAAGATGCATATGTGTATATATAAATATATATCTATAGATATAGATGCATGTGTGTGTGCAAATATATATACACATATATCTTTGTGGCTTTTCTGATCTGGAGCTGCCTAATAATAACATGTCATTTCTATTTGAATCTCAGTATGATTTTGGTCTTAGTGGTATTTGTGTCTGATACCTGATATGTGCTTGAGGAAGTTTTATTTGCCAACAATCTCAAATATGCTATATCTCTTACTATCTATGAAATCTTTCACATCTTTAGTGAAATGTAAATTAAGGACCAAAGTCCTGAACTCTGAAGCAATATTTCTAACACCATAAGCTAAACGAGGAAAAAGGACTTTTTCAGCACACTGACAAAATAGAACAGGAATGTAGGACATCGTGTGGCCTTTTATTATTGTGTTCTTTTGACTGAATCATGTTAATTTAATGCTCTTATCATTGCTATCATTTTGAGGTGAGTTGACAGCAATATCAGCATCACAAATTTAGTTCTTGAGAGTAGGAAAAATCTATTAGATCACATACATCTTTTGAGTCAAAGATATGAGAACAAATCAAAAGTGAAATTTAAATTATATAGGTTATTTGAATTTAATAATTTAGTATGCTCAAGTCCCTGGTTATCATATTTTAATCTAAGAAAGATACTTCCTAAGATATATCTAAAGAGAACTGAAACTGAATGTAATACTGCCGCTATTGCTGGACATTAAGAGTAGGAATCAAGAATGCAGAACTACACTGCACTTCCCCTCCTGTGGGATAAGCATGGAAGAATCACACTGATGGATACTGAGCCCAAAGATGTGATGTGCATATGGAGTTTCTTTGTTATGAAAGGTGCACATCACCTTAATTCCTAACACTGCAACTGAACTTCAAGTCGTACATTTCTTGAGGCTCTAGATTGTCCCTTGGCAATCATTCAAAGTACATCATGGACTGGAAATAAATCAAACATGTATGAGTTAAAGCCAAGATTTCTATCAGCAGGCTGGGAGAGAAATTCCATTTCTGAAGCTTGGCTTTACCATTTCGTGATAGAAATAGCAGAGTCCATCACATAGGTAGAAAGAGAATACAAAAAGAAAAAGAAAATGTTGGCAGACCTCAAGTGACCAAGATGCTTTAATAAGCGACGGAGGGGCACCACGAGGGTCTGAGTTTTACAGGGTTTCAGCTGGGAGGAGTTTTGGTGGCAGTTTCATTTAGGGTGGGGCAAGAGGGCAGGTATGGGAACAGTAAGGGAAGTTCCCTGTCCATGTCCTTCAGAAGCTACCCATTGTAAGCATGTAACTCAATAATTTGTCTATATAAAAACTTTCCCAAATATATGCAGAATTTTCTTTAGAACGATTAAGGAGCTTATATATTTTTGTATACATATATATATATAAGTATTTGTAGGTATATACATACTTTTTGTGTATATATATGATTAGTACAGAGGTGTAAACTTTCTGTATGCTATCAATCAATGCTCGAAATTCATAATTTATCAAATTTGTAACTTATAATTGCATCTTCATATAATTTTAGAATATATAGCTGGATGCAGTGGTGCATACCTGTAATCCCAGAAACCTGGGAGACTGAGGCAGGAGGATCACAAGATCAGTCTCAGCAACTTAGCAAGATTCTGTCTCAAAATAAAAATTAAGGGCTGAGGATATAGCTCAGTTGGTAGAGTGCTTGCCTCGCAAGCACAAGGCCCTGGGTTCAATCCCCAGTACTGAAAAAAATAAATCAATAAATAAAATAAATAAAAATAAATAAATAAATAAATAAATAAATAAAAATAAAAAAATTAAAATTAAAAAAGACTGGAATGTGGCTCAGTGATAACATGCTCCAAGTTTGATCTCCAGTGCCAAAAATTAAAAAATAAAAATTTGTAACAGCAACCCCAAATCAAAGGAATAGGAAAAAAAAAAAAAAAAGTACAATCAGCTACTTAAGACCTCTAAGAAGAAAATTATTAAGAATTTACTGTAAAACATTAAAGACCTATATGAATGTATAGGTACATAATATTCAAAGAAATAAAGCATCAATATCTTAAAGTTATCAATTATTTTTCAATGATCTATAGATTAAATGTTCCCCTAGCAAGTTTTCAGTATTCATTATTATGGAATTTGATAATCAGATTCCAAAGGAAGAACAAATGGTCAAAAATAATTATGGTGTGACTATAATGAACAGGATATGTGCTTGCCCTACCTGATATGCTAGTTTCCTATAAAGATATAATTCAGTGAGATATGGGCATAAATTAGGTAAAAGTATATAGATATCTATTTTAAACATATATATTTGAAAAGCATGTATATGGCAAAAGTTGTCATTTCAGATTAATGGGGAAAATATTTGTGATATTTGTAATGCAACTTTACATTGTACACAAAATTAGTCCAAATGGATTAAATACTTAGATGTAGAAGACAAGTTTGTAATATTGCAAAAGGAAATAAGAAACAGAAAATTATTTTTTGATCATGTTATAGAAAAGGATTTATTAAATGAAGTTCAAAAAATATGATTCATAAGCTTCACAAATTAAGAATTATATTGAAATCTAAAAATGGTATTAATTAAAGGTAAGATAAAATAGGGCACAAAACTTAGAATGTTCTATTTTGGACATTTATTGTTAACAAAACTGTAGATAGAGTTTAGAGTTTAGGAAAGTCTAAAATTCTAAAAAAATTTTCATGTAATTAAATAGGAAAATAGGTTAATAACATTTAAAGATATTTTGCAGAGGAGGAAACAAATTTATTTAAAAGCATCAATTTCATTAATCATTAGGGAAATGCAATTTGAAAAAGATTCTTTCACACCTACCATTTTAATAGATTGTGAAAAGTTTTTCTTCAAAGGTTTTAGAGAGTAAATGAGTAATAAATTCCCATGTGCTTTTGGTATGAGTGTTTTCATTTGGTAGCATCCCTTCGTATATCAATTTGATGATATATAATCAGTCACTGTACAGCAATAAAAGTGAATTATGATAGCAATACACATAAACATAGATGGGTCTCCAAAAATATGTTGAGGAAAACAATCTGGTCACTAAATAATATGTAGATTTTATGCTTTATATGAATTTCATAGAAAGCAAAACTATTTGGGATCCATTTATATGAGACTGTCTTAGTCAGTTTGTGTTGTTTAGACAGAATACCACAGGTAGGTTGATTTATAGAGAACAGGAATTTATTTCCTGCAGTTCTGGAGGCTGTGGGTCAAAGGTCAAGACACCAGCATCTGGTGTCTGGTATGAGCTGCATCCTCTGGAGGGCAGGATACTTAGCTGTGTCCTCACATGGCAGAAGGTAGAAGGGCAGAGTGGGGAGAACTTCCTTCAGCAAAAGCCACTTTATAATGGCACCTGATCCTAGTCATGAGGAAGGAACCCTCATGGCCTTACCACCTCTTAAAGGTCCACTTCTTGGAAATATCTGAATTTTGGAGAGGACACTGTCAAATCATAGCAGATATAAAAGTAGAATGACAAGCAAGGACATGATAAGATTTAAAGTAGGTGTATGTCAGGGAAGGTGAAATGCAGAGAGCATTATAGGGATGGGACTTTTCAAGATGTAGGGCAATTGGTGAAAGAAAATTCTCTTTAGCTGCTTCAGGTAAAGGAGGGTGTGAGGTCCATAGGTGAGTAAATCTCATCCTCATTTTAAAAAGTAAACCTTTGAATGATCTCTGTCTTGATAGGATTTTCTATGTTTATAACAAGTTATATTTCTTCTTTTAAATTTCAATAATTTTACAAATTATTGGATGAACTATTACTTCTACAAAGCTTGTTAGCCATCCACAAACCTGTCCATTACACCAAATCCAGGGCTTCCCTGATTCTTTCTTGCATGGATTCCATTATGGGTTCATATTCTTACTTTCAATAAAGGCATCTACTTAAAGGATGTCTGCTATTGAATTTTAAGGCTTCATGCCAGTATTCTTTTTCCAGAATCCACAATACTTTAGTAAAGTGTTTTTCTAATACAAGTGTTCGCTCAATTTTTACCATCTTCAGTTCTGATTTAACTCCAATGAAACTATTGAGATGTATGTTGCTAAAAGTTACGTATCACTTGCCTACTGGAGGATACACATTGGGCAATGTGGAGGCATGATACTAACTGAATTTAGAACAGAAACAGTAGAAGAAAGATCTTTTTTGGGGAAAAATTACTTAAGTTGAAAAACACATGAAAAAATAATAAAGCAGACAGAGATTTAAATCTCTGCTCCAAAAATTAATATATGTATGACCGTGGGTGACTTGCCTCCCCTCCCTAGCTCCACATGCCTCAGTTTTCCTGGGTTTGGTTGGTATTGGTGTTAGAGATGTATAAAAGAAACTCTAAGCACAGCTCCTACATGAGAATAGACATAAAATTATTAGCATCTTCATGAAGATTGGTTTGATCATATTCAAAGAATTTGGAAAAACATTTGATTGTAAAATTTTTGACATTTTCTTTCCCAGAACAATTTGCATCCCACGTTGCTCCCATATGTTGCAAATTGGTTTCACTATTTTATCAACATAAAAGAGTACTAGTTTGATGGCCAGCTTTTCTATTAATCCTAGTAGTAAGATGCATAAATTTAATTAGAAGCACCACCTCTCTTTTCAATATTAGAAAATTAACCGCAGTTTGATTTTTCAATCTATCCAAGCCAATTTGTCAATGCTCCAAAACTGTGTTGACAACTCTAAGAGAGCTTTAATCTTGACATTGAGACCATATTTTATTTCCCTATAAATTTTATCCTTTGATTCCCTCTTCCTACTCACTGGTTCTGTCAATTCAATCAACATTCATTTACTCATTCATTCATCTAGTATCTAATGAGCATCTAATATGTGCTCACCCTTAGCATATTTATCTCTTTTTTCCTCAAGATAATAAAGTCCTTCAGGGCAGATATGAAGTTCTGAATTTCCCTCCTAGGCATCACAACTCTACTTTGCTGTTTCATTCTATACAGTTTTGTGTTTCTTTACCATCTTAATTCCTCTCTTCTGAATATTTTTATATCTCTTGCAAGACATGACTTCAAATGAAAGTTCTTCCTTTTTTATGTAAATTCTATTTTGTCCTATAGAGCATTATCTTAAAACGTGTTTGATCTTTTTATGCTTAAAAATGTACATATTGAGACTTGATTTGAACCATTGATCCCCAAATTTCCCTGGAGCTAAGAATCTCTTGGGGAACTTAATAGTGTATAGATCATGAAATGTCAACCTTGGCTATTAGTTGTGTCTGGGTTGAACATGGGAATCCTGCATTCTTTTTCTTTTCTTCCTTTTTGAAAATTGAAATAAATACTCAATTTTTATTCTTGATTCTATTTGTCAAAGAATTTGGGAAATAATAGTATAGTATATTTTTACAAACACAATTTTACAAATTATAATTGCCAGTTAAAATTGTGCTACACACTTAAATTTCTTCATGGATTTTATATATAAAGGCATGGAATTTAAATTAATGCAATCTCAAAATATTTCAGCATGACCACTTTGTGAGATAGAGGGCCAAGACCCTGGATAAACAAAATCTGATCTTGTCACTGACTGGTGGGATTACTTTGGCCCCCTCACTATTCTCACTTCTTAAGCTACAAAAAGATAACAATATTTTGTATATATTTCATAGAATTTTTGGAGGATCAAATTAAATAGGGTGGTAATAGATATGTACTACGATAAAGCCCATATAAATTCAAGGTTATGATCATTAAAACCTTGCAATAACATTTTCAGATATTAGGTAAGTCATAATTGATTAAAATTAAACATTTCCAGCTTCTTTTCATTTAATAAAAATATCAGACATTTTCATCTTATACACATCCTTTTCTTAAGAAAGCTTATAGTAGATCATGGAATGCTGATGTTGTTAAATACATCCATTCTCTTCTGGCTTTGAAACAGGTGGAAATATATACAACTATTTTTTAATAAATTTCCTGTCAGTCCAATTGAGGCCTCAGGGAAGAAGAGAAATATAATCAAACCTAAGGCTTTTTTGCTGATGAGGCCAATCTGAGGACCAAGGGCACTTGTCATTTAATGATGCTGTGGTTGGTCGTGACACATTTGGAGCAAGTAATCAGGTGAAGGTCTTCTGTGCTCTGTAGTATATAACCAATTCTACAATTTCAATTTATTTCAAGATGTTCAGTGGGAAATTAAGAGAAAAAAAAAAAGCCAACACCACCGTAATGTTTTCTATGGCTTGTTTGTTTTTGTATTTCAATTTTTTCTTGTATAAGTCCCCTTTCCTTTTCATTTTTAGCTATTATAGAATAACATGTTGCACCTCTTGGGTCAATCAGAATTTTTCCCTGTTCTTTTTCTAATTTTTTCTCCCACTTCTAGCTCACGTTAATGATGCACTGTCTCAACTAGCCATTCTTGATAACAACCAATGGTATAATAGCAATTGGATTTCTTCTAATTTATTCTAAAGTGGGAATGAGTGTAGTATGACTGTAGACAATCAGCTCACTAGTTCACCATCACCAAAGGTTCTTGTCAAGATGCATAAGGATAAACAGTTTTGGGTACTTAGTTCTTTTATACGTACTTTATGGTGAACACTTCCACTTTTTCTTTCTATAAAGTTTTGTGTTTCTTTACCATCTTAATCCCTGTCTTTTGAATATTTCTAGATCTCTTGCAAGCCTGGATTGCAATGGACTTCCTCTTCCGCACACCTCTACTGCCATGTACACCAGGGGAGAGAACCAGGCCACGTGACTGTGAAATGAAACCTCGAAAAGTGTAGTAAATATAAAGCATTCTTTTTGGAAGCTGATTATCTCAGAAGTTTTGTCACAGTGATGGAAAACTGATTAACAATTTACAGGGCATTATTTGGCCTTTGCTTGTTGATCCTTGGAAGGCGGAAGTAGGGACAAAAATTAAGGAAGGTGGCATTGTCAAACAAGCCTTGATTATTCTCAGCTGATTGGTACAGAGGATGTGGGCTGGCTTTCTAGGCTATTTGTTGCAGAGGTTGTGGGTCATAGTTTTATTTTCGTACATGGACTATTCATCATCCATTTGTATAGTTAGTCTCGGGATACCTAGGAACCCATTGCCTAGGTAAAGATCTGTGAGTATTCAACTGGTATCAGTTACTGACAGCATATTCTGAGTCAAACTCAGATTAGCTGACATAATTTACTAAAGCAGAAGAATGGAGGAACTTTAGATTATATAGAGGGAAATGAGGGGGGTGGTATGAAAAATGGTGGAATGAGACAGACATCATTACCCTCTGTACATGTATGATTACACAAATGATATGAATCTACATTGTGCACAACCATAGAAACAAAAATATGTACCCCATTTGTGTACAATGAATCAAAATGCAGTCTGTAAAATTAAATAATAAAAAAAAGAGATGTAGGAGGACAATGAGAAATGAAGGTTGGAGCAGGAGATGGAAGCCAAGGCAGTAAAGAAACATGGCAAGTCAATGGCAGAAAACATGAGTGATCTGTGCATAAATGAACAGCCGTAACTCAAGTTTAGTGACCATGGAGGTCAACACATATTTATTGATTTCCTATAAGCAAAACTCTCCACTAAAAGCAGAGGAAATATTAAGATAAAATGGCATTGCCATTGTTCTTAGTTATTTTCAAAATATGAAGTTCTTTTCTTCATGAATCAGCAGTCAGATTCCCCTGTTCTCCATTTTCTTCAGCAGAGAGGGCTGAGGATCCCCAGTGTTCTCAGTTATCAAAGCAGATATTTTCTCCTCCTTATAACCTCTTCCCTATGGAGTGATGAGAAAGCCACACTCTGTTCTTAGGGGGCTCTGTGTCAGTCCTCTGGTGATAAGAGTGTGTCATTGTCTTGTATTCAGACACTAAAGCCTGCATTTGGGGAGTCAGTGCAGTCCAGCCTTCACATTTATTTATTTCCTGGAAGCTACATCAATAGTGATACCATTGTTTTAGGTATTTAAACCTTCAAGGGCTGTGACCTCTCTTTATATATACATATATAGTGAATATTTTATTTTATTGCTAATAATGACCATTACAGAGATGGTGATTAATAAAGATATCCTTCTATTAATTTTAATAGTGAATAGGACTGTTTCTGTCTCACAAAAGAACAGGAGGAGTGTTAAAAATGAAAGCACTTAAAAATAAGGGCATAATATTCATTTAATATATAAATCTATTCTCAGAGTCCAAACTGTAGTAGGGAACTCTTATTGCCTTTCTTCCCCAGGAAGATTCATCTGTATTTTTAAAAGACATTGTTTAAAGGAAGTGACAGTGTTAACCTACTTGATCTTACTTGCTTTTCTTTTTTTCTTCTCTCCTAGCTCCCTTTCCCCCTTGCATTATTTTGCTAAATTGATTTTCTCTTCCTTAACACAATACGATCTGACTGAATTTACTTTTGTTTAGTGAATCTGTGAACTCATGAAATGATAAGTCTCCACTTACACACAGGCTTTGGGGAAGTAATTGGATGTATAGTCATCACTCAGATATTGCACTGTGGACAATTTCATTTTGTGTACGAAAGGTGGGTGAGAAGACCCAAAGCTGGAAAACAACACAGCTCTGCCTTTATGGATATATTACATTATATTCTGTGGAGTCCTTTTATTATCAGTCGATCTTCCACTTATCAATTCCCTGGGCCACTTGGATCATTTTCATATATATACAACAACTTGATAAAAACGAACAACAGTGAAATCAAAAGTCACTGAAGTAAGATGTTTGTTACTAAGATTAAAAAAAAAAAAAAAAAAAAAAAAGATTGCTGTTTTTAATCTGGAATTCTCTGTCCCTAAATGAATGAGTTGGCATTCATTTAAGTTCAGAGAGCACTTTTAGGAATCTTTTCTAAATTGTTTTTTAAAAATGTCTTCAGAGTCTCATTAGCTTTGTGACTCATGTGTTTGATCATTCAGAACAGAACCTCTTATTTTCTTCCAAATAGGTTAAAAAAAAGCAATAATTGTTCTCCCTTTAGATAATCCTGAAGATCTGGCTTACACTGGCTTTGGATCTCTCCAATTCTATCTTTCTGCATATATATTTTAATTAATGATTGATTTTTCTATAACTATAATGCTTGACTACAATTTTTAGTACTCTAAAAATACACAAGCATTTCACAGGAAAATAAGTCCAGTACAAAAAGCCAGGTTAATTTAATTGTAGTTTCTTGATGTTTTGTTAACAACTAAATTATTGAGAGAACTAAAAAAAAAAAAAAATCCATCCTTAATGAAAACTTGAGATGGACATCTTCAAGATAATTCTACTACTATTTTATATCTGACTGTTCAGAAAATATTTATTTATGATGTACCCTGGATAGAACATTAGAAGAAAAAAATACATTTAGTATTACATCACCATAATCTTTAAATAAAACCACCAAAAAATGCACCCTCCCCCACACATGAGACTATATTAAAGCACAATTAATTTTAAAATTGTTGAGAATCATATTCTGAGTTGCAGAGAGGTTAAGAAGTAATCCTAACATTGGAGAATAGAAGGAACCTGGGGGGAACACAGATGAGATCTGTACAAGGAACCAGCTCTATAGCAGAGAGCGGCTCTGAGTCGTGTTAAGTATCAGTCCCCTAGCATTATTCCCGAGACTAGTGAAACCTCTCCATATGCATCATTTGATCTCAGTTGTTTGTGCCTCTGCTTTGGACATGGAGGAAGGGGAAGGCGTGACAAGAATAGCACAGGGAAGAACACTATTTACCCACACAGACCCAGGGTCATCAACAGGGAACAGAGGCTTCACCACCAAGTAGCAGTCTCATTAAAAAATGTCCAGGTAACACTGCGTGGGAGTTAATATCCAAAAATGGAATGATGGGGCCCGAGCCATGTAATCTTCACAGTTGAAAGGCATTGTGATAAAATTAGTCACAATGAACTGGGAAATTCTGAGACAAGCAGGAGATGTCAACTAGTTACCTATTACAGAGATAGTGAGCTATGGATAAAATATATCAGTGTTTGTGCACAGTGAGATTACGAGTGAGTTTTACTTTAATGCTTTCAGCAAAATTTCTGTAGTATCAATTTATTAATTTAATAAATCATACAAAGAGATCATAACTATTATGTTTATGTGACCACAAGGCTTCAAATGCAATAAGCTAGGGGTCTGAACTAAGGGGGTAACACAGAAGCTCTCCAAATGGATAAGTCATCAAAGAAGATACAGAGTGGCATGTAATGATATGAGCAGATGATCTATACTATGTGTTATTAGGGAAATGCAATGAGGTACTGCTACACATCTGTTAGAATGACCAAAAAATTCTTAACACTGGCAACATCAAATGCTGGTGAAATATGGAACAAGAGAGGTTCCTGCTTATTGCTGGTGGGAATGCAAAATGGTACAGCCACTTTGGAAGGCAGTTTGGCAGTTTCTTAAAAGACTAAACATACTCTTACCATATGATCCAGTAATCGTGCTCCTTGGTATTTACTGAGTAGCATATGTTCACACAATCCTATGCATGGATGTTTATAGTGCATTATTCATATTTGCCAGAACTTGGAAGAAAACAAGATTTCCTTCAGTACATGAATGGATAAATGAACTAGTGTACATCCAGACAATGGAATGTTATTCAGTGTTAAAAATCATGAGCTATCAAGTCCTGAAAAAGATAATACTGTGCAATTACAGTGATATGGCATTCTGTGAGAGGTAAAACTATGGAAATATAAAAAGATCAGTAATTACCAGCAATGAAGTGGGGGGGGGGGGTGGATGAATAGGTGACGTAGGGAGAAATCTTAAAGCAGTGAAACTATTCTGTGTAACATTATAAATACTGAATTGATCTTCATAACAAACAAGCCATTTTCATTCTGTTGACTTGATCCCACCACCAGGGCATTGAGAGAGGTGAGGGAAAACCCAGGAAGGTATGGTTAGACCACCTTCTTTTGCATGTCTGCCTTCTGTTCTTCAAGGGATCTGAAAGCCACTAAAATTAAGACACAGAAAAAGGAGTCAAATAATGTTCCAGAAGATAAAAGGACAACAGAAATTCCTACCTCAGTGAAATGCCCTGGAGTACCAAGTCGATCTGTGAGAAAGCTGAGCTTTCCTCATTTAGAGCCGAATGAATTGTATGTCACCAAGAATGCAACAATTATTTGTCATATTCATTTTGGTTTGGCAGTACTTCTTTATATCGATTTAGTAATAAGAATTAAAATAATTGTATTTAATGATTTTTACTTAATAGTCTGAAAATTATAAAATGCATCTCTGGTCAGAATCTTCTCCATGGTACGCATGGTTCACTGTGGGCAAGTGATTGGAGTCTCTTAAATGCACTCAAGCATCTTAAATTCACAGAATATTTATGAAAAAAATTGGAGTGAATAGAGAAAAAGCAGCAGCTATCTGCTGCAAAACTGTTCATAATTTAGCCAGTCATTCTGGTTTAAATGACATATTGAGTAAACGTGCAGCAGGGAATATGTCTTATTTTATTGTTAAAATAGCCAGAGGAAAATGTTCAGTTACAATAACATAAACATTTCCAAAATAACATCATTTATTGATGGATGCTCCATTACGTAAATAATACTTTACTTGTATTTTATAAAAATGTTATCAATTGCAAATAAATCATCTAAACATCTTTGTGTAACTATTGGGGATATATTTTAAAAATTAGATGTATTCCCATATTCCCTTTTTCTTTTCTTCATAGAAAAGGAAAATCATTGTTGTTTTAAAAATAATTGCCAGCCTCCCCTCCCACAAATCTTTTCAATATTTTGCAGCAGCATTAGGCAATACTTATCTCGTGCCTTATCTTTCAGTATCTGAGAAATGTCATACATTTTAAAAAATGCTTCTGAAAATAAAAGCTATTTATGAAAAATAGCCTTGTAAAATCACAAGTCAATTTTCAATTTGAGAACTACTATAAAAGGGATAAATTATCCATGTTCCTTGAAGCTCACTCGGTAAGCTATTCATTCATAATTCCTCTTTTTTTGTGTGTTACTTTTCTGTCACTGTGACCAAAATGCCTGACAAGAATAGCTTAGTGGAGGAAGCGTTTATTTTGGGCTCACAGTTTCATAGATTCAGTGCCCCCTGTAACCTACTTTCTCCAGTCACAGCCCAGCTGCCTATAGTTACCATCCCGTAATCTATTCCAATTATTAAGCCACCAAATGGATTAATCCACTGATTAGATTATAACTCTCATATCTAATCACTTCACCTCTGAACATATCTACAATGCCTAAGGGGGACACCTTATACCCAAACCATACTTTACAACTGGAATAAGCATGAAAATTGACATTCGAAGCAAAAATCATAAATGAAGGAATCATAATAGGCAAATCACTTCAATTATGAAATCTTCATTCCCTTGCCTGCAATAAGAATGAGTATCTCCGTTGGTAGTATCAAAATAAATTCAAGAATAAGACAATTCCCCAGACATTGTGCAATTCCATGGAAATATTAGTTTCCGTTTTATCAAGAAGTTGGCATAGTCGTTAATGTTCTGCCAACCAGTTCATACACTGGTTCCCACTAGATGGTTGCTTTCTCAGTTAATAGATTTTCACAGTGCATAAAACTGCATTGAAAAGGTACAAGTCTTTGAGAACATTTAGAAAAGGAGATTTGCTCAGTGGGTACTTACTTTGCCAAGTATTAATATGGGTTCTGGAAAAACAGAGTCAGACAAAGTATCTTCTTCAAACAAATCACTATAAGAAGCTAAACCAAGCAATTTATGTGCAAAGCAACAATGCAGTGACTTCACAGGAAGTGTGAGGACCAGAGAGGACACCAAGAAGGAAGAGATCAATCTTGCTTAGAGGTAGAAGCTGAGTTAAAAAATGATGTCATGGAGAAGTTAACATTCGAGTTGGCTCTTGGAAATTTTAAGACGGATAAATAAAATACTTTCAGGCAGATAACACGGGCTTTACAAATGCATGAGTGAATAAGAAGGAGTTTTGTGCTCACAGAATTTCAAGTATCCTTGCAGTATAAAGAACAGAGAATGTGGTAGGAATTGCAGCTGCAAAAGTAGGCCAGAACTGGATCATGCAGGTTTAGCCATACTAAATAAAGAGGAGGGGTGTTTTGTTGTTGTTGTTTGTTTGTTTGTTTTGTTTGTTTTCTGAAAGGAAGGAGAAGCTAAGATCAGCTAGAATTGAACCACCTAGCCTCCATGGTTAAAGCTGTCACATGATCATAAAAAGAAGGATGCGACTTTTCGATCTTAGACATTCATGGACACTTAATGACAATGTTTGTAGGAAACAGAAAAATATAAGGATGCTTGACAAATGACTGGGTAAAGCATATGTACACAGCCCACTCACAAATAGAGCCCTGAAGATAATGAGCAAGCAAATTCCCCTCTCTAGAATCCTACACAGTGCTGAATGTATGATTAAATTACTGCCGAAAGACCACAATGCATAATTCTTCATCATGAAATTAAACACAAGTCTTGAGAACATAAAAATGGGTTCCAATATTTTTCATGTTCTTCACAGAAAACTTTACAGCTAGATTTTTTCTATGCCTTTCATTTGAATACAGTATACTGTGTACTTGATCAGTGAATAAGGGTGTGGTATAACATTTTAGAGAATTCTGTATCTTCTTTCTTGGGAAAAATGAAAGTAGATGGCAAGCATTTGTGAAAGTACTACTTGTGATGTAAGAACAGAGAATGTGGTAAGAAATGCAGCTGAAGAAGTAGGCCAGAACTGGATCATGCAGGTTTAGTCATACTAAATAAAGTTTTTTTTTGTTTTTTTTTTTCCCTGAAAGGGAGGAGAAGCTTGGATTAGCCAAGATTGAACTACCTAGGCTTCATGGTTGAAGCTGCCACTTGAAGCCCACTTCAAGGGACACATATAACTGAATAGGATCCACCTTTTTTTCCGTGAAGACAATGAAAAACTGTGAGGTAAAATAAGAAACTGTGGCTATAAGCTGAGTTCTGGAGTCTGATCGCATCTAGGCAGATAATATACTCAAAGACCTTATATCCTCTTCGACTCTATAAGAAAAAGAGTTTTAAGCAAAATATCTTATATAAAGGGCAGAGTGCATGGCCTAGTACATAGTAGATGCTCAATAAATGTCAGACATTGCAGTCAGTCTCTTCAGTCACATAATTTAAGGTTTGGTTTGTATGATAGGTAAGATCCTTTTGGCTCTAGCAGGTGAGTTTTCATTGTGATAGTCAAAAATTTACCAAATTTTAGGTTTTTCTTTCCTTTCTCTTAGTCGTTGATGGATGTTCTTATTCCTGAGACTAATTATCTAGCTTTGATGATACTGGTTATCATTTTTATGAGTTCCAAACAGTATTTTTCTTATCCAGGAGGAGGAATTCTCTAACTATTGGCTTAAGAATCACCTTGTAAATGTGTATATGTATTAACCTAGTCAGAAAATTCTATTTTGGTAGATTGGTGGTTGAGTCTAGATGACTCTGATGCATGTGGTCAGGAGACCCCTTTTTGAGAAATACAGCAGTAGAGAACTAATATTGAAAAGGTGATCCTATATTCAAAAATGACAGGACTGTAATAAAGATGGCATGTGTTGTTTTGGGGAAATAACACAAAATCAAAATGACTTCTTTTTCAATAAGTGCAAAATTGAAATTCAAATCTAATTCCTGCATAGGACTATAATTTGGCAAATGCTTGTACCATTTCTCATCCTCATATAACTTGTCACTACAGAACATGGTAAAGATTTTTGCAATTGTAGCATTTTCCATCAGCAACTATCACTGTAAAATGTTACATTATTCACAGAAGCAGGGAAGTATAGCCAGAGACGCACATTGATTTTGGATGTGTTTTGCAACTGGAAAATATTAAAAGTTCTTTAAGTACCATTGCAACACTCTAGATATGAAATCACTAATGATTTTTATGCGGTAAATGCAAGCTTTCAGTTTTTATCTGAACAGTTTTTGCTTGACAAAAAATGCAGGGAATAGAAACAATCAGAAAACAAAAACAAGCCTGCTTTCTGTAACATGCTATTTCTCTGCAAACGATTTATTATTCATCCCTCAGTTCACTTTTGAGGTTGTCGCCATATAAACATGCATCACAAAAGTCTCTGAAAACCTCTGGATCAACAAATAAGAGGAAATCAGAAAAGGTGTACCTAAAATTCAAGGTTGAGGTACTAAAAGGATCAATGGGAAATGCTTGCCAGAGATTATAAAAGGAGCTTTAACTAAAGAGAGTAACAAGATAATTCTTGTAGGCAAGGTTATCTGCTTAAAAGATTAGAGTACTTCTATTTTTGTCATCCTGTGGGGATTTATGATGAAGTACGATCCCTTCCAGCTAGAAATGAAACACTAGTAGGTGAAATTGTGAAAAGATGAATTTCTAAAATCAAAAATATCAGCAAAGAAAATGGAAATTTCTCTACCGTCATCTTCAGAACACCTCGTTCAGCCAATCAGGCATGTTCTAAGATGCTGCAATCCGCATGAGACTTTCTATAAACACTTCTGAAGCTTGGCCTCAGGACACTCCACCTCATGACTGAACATCATTGTTTGTGCTACTAACCATACATTTAGCCTGTGGGATTATGGAGCCACAGCCCCTGGAAGGACTGTGTCCTCTGAGACAACAGTGAAGCATGCAAACCTGAAAGGTGAATGGGACACAGAAAGAAAGAAACCAAGGATACTCATATCCAGACCATTCAAAAACCGAATGATCTGAAAATAGCAATGGAAGCTAGCAGTTAGAGAGCTAGAGATATAAAGATAGGGGTGGGGTCCCAGTTGTTATAAACCATCAGAAACAAGGGCTGTAGATGAGGTCACCCCTGGCTAACAGATCAAGCAAAGGTTTCCCTAGGGCCGAAGGGATAAGTCCAGGGATGACTTGCTAAGTCATCATTTACCACTAAGCAAATAAGCAAGTTTAGAGGCCCATTCTTTATTTGATAGGCAAACTATGAACCTCCCAAATCCTTAAATTGGCCTTGGAATAAGAAGTAATCAAAACTACATTTCCCAAGAGGATCAGGCAATGGACCATCAGGGTTATTTTCCAATTTTTAATCAGTATTTTTTCACATGTGATAATTTCCCTTTGCTGATCTGTCTTCAAGTTCGTTGACTTTTCTTTTATCATTCTGTTCTCTGTTCTGAAACTTATCTACTTCAAGTTTTGTTTCAGTCATTGTATTTTTTGGTCCTAAAATTTACATTTGGTCTTTCTTAATATTTTATATTTATTGGATGAAATTTTTAATTTATCTGTTGACTTTGATAGTATTCACAACTGCTTATTTAACCTTTTATTTTTAAATTTGCTTTATGGTCTTTGTTAGTAAAATCCAATATCTGTGCCACTTGATGTTGGAATCTATTGATAATCTTTTTCAGGCAAGTTGAGATTTTTTTCAAATTTTTTATATGACAAGTAATTTGGGCTTCTATCTGGTATTTTGGATAGCATGCTATGAGAATCTGAGATCTTGTTTACATCCAACAGTACATAGCTGAAGGTCTGTTAATTCCCTTCTCAATGCCTTTGATAGACTGCACAGAATCAGATCCATGCAGGAGCAAGTCCAACATGCACTTTCTGAAGTTCCTCCTTCTTATTTCCTTGACGAACCCAGTATTTTTGAGTTTTCTGGAGTTCCTTTCTTGTTCCTCTAAAGGAAATGCTGGAGTATTGTTGCCCTACTTTGTTATGGATTTCTATCATTGTTTCAGTGTCTGGGGTTAAGAGATAAGAAGACAAAGTAAAATAAAAAAAAAAAAAAAAAAAAAAAAAAAAAAAAAAAAAAAAAGAGGTAGGGAACATCCAGTCCTTTTGGGCCTAGAGCTTCATGGAACAAATAGGTTTTCTGTTCTCAAGAGTTTTGGCAGCTGAAGGATTATATTGTCATCGCTTGAGCAACACTATGGGCTTTTTCGGGGAGTAGGGTATAAGAGAACAGAGAAAAGGAGGAACAGGAAACTCCAGATGATTTCCACAATCCCTTTGATTGTCAGGTGCTCACTTTTCTGCTTCTCAAGCCAGAACTAATGGAATTCGTCTCAGCTGTCTGTATGCCTCACTGCCTTTATCTGGTATGTTAAACTCAGGCTGAAAAAATAGAGGAAAAGTAATCACAAATTTACCACTTGTCACAAGGAGTTTCAAATTCAGGTTCTCTTTGCCAAACCCCTTTCTATGATTCACTATACAGAGTGCAAAGAGCTAATGCATGCATTCTGCCCATATTTTGGAGTTGTATTCAATGGTAGAGACAAAGAAGAACCAGGACACCCAGATTTAACTTTGAAATAAGTAAATTTAAAGTAAATTTTAGAAATTCACAATTACTACATAAAATTAAATATAAGACAACTGGAAGAATGATTTTATATGGTGATATATATGTTGAGATGTGCATGAATGTGTTCTAAAGCAAATAAGTATATGTGAATAGCTGAGCACTTAAAAGTGTGGGTTCATCCTATTAAAATATTTACTGACTGAAAATAACAGCATTAGTTATTGCTTTGGTTGAAAAGTGTTATGGTTTGGATATGAGGTGTCCCCCAAAAGCACCTGTATTAATGCAGGAATACATAGAGGTAAAATAATTAGGTCATGAGAGTGGCAGCCTCATTAGCCTATCCTAATTGAATGAATTAACTGGATGGCAACTATTGGCAGGTATCATGTGGCTGGAAGAGTAGGTCACTGGGGACATGCCCTGGAAAGGTTCGTCCTTGTGGTCTCTTCCCCTTTCTCTCTCTGCTACCCAGACATCATGAGCTGAGTAGCTTTCCTCCACCACACCTCTCACCATGATGCTTTGCCTGATGTTAGAAAGCTATAGACTGAAACTCTAAAACCATGAGTCAAAATAATCTTTTTCTTCTCTAAGTTGTTCTTATCAGGTATTTTAAGCACAACAATTGAAAGCTGACTTACACAAGAAGTTTGATGGTTAATATTACATTATAGATGTTATAAGGAAAAACGTCTAGCCACTTTTATTTTTTTATTAAGTTCAGTAAATAGTTATTAACTTTAGAATATAAAAAGTTGAGTAAATAGAAGAAAGCAAAGAAGCCTACTTGTTTTCCATGTAATGTTTTCAAAGAAATATACCCTCTGATATATTACATTCATGTTTCACCAGCCGTCAGTTGCAAGAGGTTGATCATGATCACATAAGTCAATAATGGTGTGACTCCCTTTTTTTCTTGATTTGCCTTGTTAAGTGTATCACTTTAATAGAATACTCCTAGTTAATGAAGAAAAATAACTTTCTGTACTTCATGTCATTTAAACTAGTATTTCTAAATTTAGTACTTGCTAATGCACCTGTCACTCCACTTGAATTATGAGAATTGCCTGAATGTTTTACCTGTGTTCATAATCAAAATATATTTGCAAGTTTTAGGAGAAAGCTTTCTTAGAGCTGTGAGAAAGACAGAACTAGCTAGTAGATATTTTTAATTTAATGGAGTTAAATATAAAAGTACAGCACATACGGATTCTACTTCTGGAAGTTTTAAATGCATAACTTTGGATTTTAGAACGAGAACATGAAAAATACCTTTTTGTCTAATCAATTTATGGCAGGCATATCAGTAGACTGGGGGACTCTGTGTCATCTTGCAAACATGGACTAAAGATGCAATAATGGGGAAGATCAGGCAAATCCAAGTTTCCTGAGCCAGGGTAAACTTGATGGTGTATTTTGGTGTAAGGTGAATGCATTTTATGTCCTCTCTTGGTCACTCTGTGAATCATTATGTTGGGGATCTTGGTTAAAATTATATTGTAAATGCAATTGTGTTTTATAGAGAAAGATGAGAGTTTAGATATGCAAGAGATATTTCAACAGTTAGAACAGGCTTTGTAGAAATGACCAGTTAAAGGAAAAAGAGGTTAGGTGTAAGATATTAGTCAGAACATGATAAGAAAAATATTTAGAGAAATATGTTCCTGTGCAAATGTATGAAAATTTGTACAATAAAACCTTATGACAGACATTTGTTGGGCAACAATGGGATAATAGAGTAACTATAGATCAATTTCTCCCGGTGATTTATTCATTTAGTTCAACTCAAAAAGCACAATGTTTTATCAGCACATTTAGGAAGAAAAACATATACTATAGATTAAGTTTCAGTTCATGGATTCTGGGGTCAGTTTGCCCATGATGGAATGGGGACTTCACCATTTAAGAGGCATATAACTTGAAGCAATTACTTAACTTCTCTGTGTCTCAGTTTCCTGATCTTCCAAAGATGGCAGCAGAGAGGCGGTAAGAATAAAATGAGTTAACATGGGACTTGTCAAATTATTAAATAAAACTGACTCAATTCCAGAGAAATATTCATACTATTCTAACTCAATCTGAATTTGGTAGTAAGTAGGAAAAATCATTTCGAAAACCCCTTTTGGATGACAGTGGGGAAATTCTGAGTTGAAATTTACTAAGGATTAGTTGCTAGTCTTTGGAGACCTAAAAATGAGGTGAAGAAAAAAATAAAAATAAAAAGAATAAAAAAAACTAGCTCCATAGAACTGAAGAATTGAGTAAGATTTAATTTTTATATTCCAATATAACTAATTTTTAAAAATTGTATTAAATTTACTGGAAATTTTTTCATCATAGCATATTCTAGTATCTATTAAACCAAAACCCATTTGGAATACATTAACATCTCCACGCATTATCACTAAAATTAAATTTAAAAATGAAATCTAATTTTTGTAAAAATAAATTTAAAATATTTAGAAGATTTAGTATTAAATCAAATTATTTACTCTTAAAATTATCATTTTGGTAATGATCCTAGTAGTTTTGCATACTAAAACTTCAATCAGTGCAAAATCCAGGCAGGGGAATATCTGATAAAAACTCCTAAAATACCCAGAATCCTCAATAAATGCTCTGTGAACACTGAGCTCTTCCTTCCTTTCCAGATTTTCCTCATCCTTTTTCCTTCTTTCCTGTGGCCTAAGATTCTAATTTAGAAGTGTACTAAAAAGAGTCTTTGACAAGCTGAGGAACATTGGAGGTCCCAGGAGGAATTTCCTGAGATGGAAAAATGATGGTGGCCAAGAAAGAAAAATAGAAAAGAGAAAACATCATAGTGACCCTGAAAAAAGGTGTGCGGAAATAGGAAGAAAGTTCCTGTAATTCTGCTGTCATTCAGAGGCTTCTCCTGAGAGTTGTCTAGATAGCGTTTTTGGAAGGCAGTAACTGAAGCCGGGTGATAGGGCCAGTTTCAACAATGCAGAAAGAAACTTCCAATAGTTTAGATTTTTACCAGGTGAAGGATGACAGGTAAGTGTGCCACCTGGCAATAGTTCATGAAATTAGGACATTGCATAGCATGCCTTTGGAACTCTAACAGTACTATCAATCCATCTCTAGACACAGAACTGAAATCAGGTTTACCCTGCAGTAAGGGATTTAGTTTTTGTTTTGTTTCTGTTTGTTGTTGCTGGTTTAACCCCGTTTGATCCAGTTTTGAGGCCCTGGAGATAGGCATTTTTATTCCCCTTCTTGAGCAGCTGATCTGTCCACACTAATTACTTTATCAGACTTTGTCATGCTCTGGCTTTTATGTACTCTTTCTGAGCACCCCAGAGTTAGATACTATTAGGGACAACCCTATACACTGTCCCAGAGTCCACAAAATTATGCAATTTAGCCTATCCACAGAGAGCCTGCAATATATACTTAACCCCACCTGACCTGGCAGATTAAAGCCACCTCTACCTTACTGTTAGACTGTCCCTGGGTATAACCACCTGCATGTGGCCCTGCAAAGTAATGTTCTCTTGGTTTTGGCTGGAAGTTACAAGGTCTGATTTCTATCAATCAAAGTACTTCTGTGTGAAGTCCTGCTATCCAAAGAAATTATAATCCTACTTAATATAATTCTAAAATAATGCCAAAGTTCAGTGAGATTCCTGGCAGCATTGCATTTGATGGCTCTTGGAGGTGAGTAATGCAGTTATTGATAAGTTAATGTCTTCCAGACACAAAGATGGTGTGGCCTTTAAAAACAAATGGGAAATGACCCTGAGTATTTGAGGAAAAGAAATGAGTCCAAAGCATAGAGTAAGAATAAGGGATAATATGCGATATGAAAGCACACTGGACCTGTGCTTCATTACAATGGTGGCAAATGTTGCCTTTATTTCATGACCAAACAGAAGTCATTTTGAAGATAATTATTTTCAAGCAAAATAAAGGAGTCCTATTTTAGAAAGCTAATATGGAAGCAGAATACTAAGAGGGATACCAGTTATATAAAAAATTTGGGAATCAGTCTTATAATGGCAATGACATTTCAAAGAGGTAAGGAACTCCTGGAAGTCAGGAAAAAATAAACGTTTTATGACTTCAGGTGAAAACAAACAGAGAAACAGGTTGAGTCAAGGGCAAATAATCTACTATCTGAGTCTACTCTTTACCAGGTATACAGTTATGAACTGTATTCTTTCTTTACAGAGAAAGAAAAAGAGAAATTAAAACAAATAAATTTTACTCAAGTAAATCCAAACTTTAAAATAGCAAGACTTTCCCCCCCCCACAAATATTAGGCATATTATTTTTAGTTGGCTTTTTAATAATACATTTTAATGAGAGACATTATTTTAGGATATTAAATCACAAAATAAATTCAAAAGTGTCTTGGCTAAAAAAAATTTAAAAATAAAATTGAATATCAACTAGAAAAGATTCTCTTTAAAATCTAAGGTTGTAAGGTCAGTTATGTGAACATGAAGAAGTCATATTTTGAAGCTCAATCTGTATTAATGGAACAAATGAATTTTATGAATATCAGTTTTCGATATTCCAAGTCTATTTGGACCTGGTCTACATTTAAGTGTGGAATCATTTACCCTCTATTTCTCCCCTGGCCTTTTTTTTTTTTTTTTCCAATCATTTACTCTTAATATTATCTCTAATTCTAGAATGCATAAAGAATGGTATGAAAATTGGGCTATTTATATCTACAAGAGACAACTTTTGTGACTCTGAATTATAAGTCTGGCGTCCAACAATCGAGAATACCAGGAATCAGAGAAGGGCCTTCAGATAATGAATGGGAAAGAACAGTCCTAAGGATTAGGAGATGAGACCAAGAATAAAACCAGAGCTGAGAATGGATCACATTTCCAGAATTGCTTCTCTGAAGAATGCTTCACTTCTTGGAATGTTACATGGCCCGTCACAGTGAGCAGAGGGAGCTGATCTGGAGGAGGATGTTCCACGTCAGCAAGGGCATTGCCGGTATAGGGCTTGTCCACGGTCCCTACAAGAGAACTCATTTGAGGTACTGCCTGCTTCCCTGATCTCAAGGGCTTTATGAAATTAGTAAATTTTCTCAAGATAATCAAGACTAAATACAATACTATCTTCTTTGATTCACTTCAGGAGTTTTTGGAATGAGAGCTACCATAATATGGTCTGGTGGGGAAAAGGAGGAATCCTTTGTGAGGGGATTCTAGTGACAGAAATTGGCTACAGATTGGTGCAGAGATACTTAAAACATCATGCAATAGTTTGTTAAAATAATAATGAGTGCTTCATGAAATAAATTAAAAGAAGAGGGTAGATTTAGAGGTTATTTTTGAATAATATAAGTATTGAGAAATTTTCTCACACATAACATAAAAATTGTATTGAATGCTACTGTAGTTTGCATCTTAAGTGTATCTCAAAGGACCATATGGTTTGGTCTCCACCATGAGCTGTTAGGAGGTGGTAAAAACTTTAAGAGGTAGGACCTAATGGGATGTCTTTAAGTCATTGAAGACATGCTCTAGAAGGGGATTGTAGGACCCCAGTGTCTATTTCTCTCTCTCTCTCTCTCTCTTTCTCTCTCTCTCTACTCATAAGGTGAATGGTTTTTCTCTATCTTGATGATCCCTTACAGGCTAAAGTAACCAGGACAACAATCATGGACTGAAACTTCTAAAACTGTGAGTAAAAATAAACCTTTACTCTTTATATGCTGATTATCTCAGATATTTGTTATAGTAACAGAAAACTAACCAACAGGCATACTGTGAAAACTCCCTACAGTACTAATAGCCCCTGAATCACAATATCAGTAAGCAGATATTGTGAAAGTGTAGAGAATTAGGCCTGGAAAGCATAGTAAAGAGACACAGGAAATTATGGAATTTAAGATACATCTGTCCTAATAATTTACCTAAATCATACCTCTGTCCATGCTCAGAAGATCAAGAAGTTGTCCCCTAGTTAATATACAGTGGACATGTACACCATCCTCACCCTTTGGGCCCCTTGTCTGGCAACATCAGAGCCTCTGTAATGGTTCAGGTTATCACTCAAACATTATGGGCATCCAGCTCCACCTGACTTCAGGCACATCAGCTGATACTCATGCACTCCAGTTAGAATAACGTTAAATAACTAATGACCTTCCCCTTCCTCCCACTTCAGGGACTATTATTGTTGGATGGTGGAAAAGGTGCCCCTGGTCCATCTTTATTTTTTTCTTTTTGGATACCAAGGATTGAACTCAGGGGCATTTGCCCACTGAGCCACATCCCCAGCCCTATTTTGTATTTATAGAGACAGGGTCTCACTGAGTTGCTTAGTGCCTCACTTGTGCTGAGCTTTGAACTCATGATCTTCTTGCCTCAGCCTCCCGAACCACTGGGATTACAGGTGTGCACCACCTCGACTGAACCCCTAGAGCATCTTGAAAGGAAGGTGCTAGCTGTTATTAAAAAACCAAGGAAAAGTCATGAAATATATAGTTGTGCAGTTCAAACCAACTGCAGTCTAGCTTGGAGGGACTTTTCCAGAAATGACTGCTTATTATTATTTTTTCTCATTTATAGATACCCATGTGATTAGTAAGTATACATTGATTGCTTCTGTTTCTATGTATATTTTTAATGTATAATCTTTAGTCTCTTAAAACCCTGAGGTACAAAGAGTTATGCTCCCTTAATTTACTTTAGGTCAAAAAGCAAAATAATTAGAAAATTATTTATAATACCCAGGATAGCCAACCACCAAGCCTAAAAGAACACAGGCTCACTACATTCTTTCATATAAGCTAATATTCAAGAGAACTCACTATCTAAAAAAATAGTGTTCTGAAACACATGACATGATACATTTTATCTTTTTAACAATGCTAGTCACTAAAACAGCACCCCCTCTACTAGTGCTAGAAACAGAACTCTAGGTAAAGTCCTATATTAAAAACAAACAAACAAAAAATCAAGCGAGGTAAATTGCTTTAAAACTGTTATGCTAGAAAGAAGGATGCTCTAATGTTAAATTATTTGCCCTTCAACTAGGATTCTCAATTTCTCTTCAACAAGGATAGTCAATTCCAGACTCTGTAGTAAGGATTAGCCTGAAAATTAGCTCCAGATACATGTAAAGAAGTAGTGCGTGCCAGAGTTCAGGAAACAGGAAAGGTTGTGTACATCCAGCAAAGAAGAATGCTTTAAAAATAGTTACCTGAAGAAGTGGTTCACATGTGTCTGTAATCACACATTTACAATACAGGCATCTCAGTGGCTGAAGATTCTCTTTAGGTGATAATTCAAATCGTAAGTTAAATTACATTTTAACAGATTATATGCCAAATCGTTATTATACAAACAAGGAAACTTTATTTGGATAAACTATAGTTGAAACCAAGGAGGACTAATACAGTCCCTACTCCTGTTGCTTATAAACATCTGCTGGTATGGTTTACGATACGGTATATCGCACTTTCTATAGGGCTGAGATATTTTACACTCTAAGAATCCTTAAGAATGCCTCCAAGGAGTATGGAATAAATATTTACAGCAATTAAACAAACAGTAACAGTAACAATAGCATAAACAGCATATTGTAGAGCAAAAGGAAGCTTATGGTTTCATCTTGAATCTGACCATTTTCAACCTGATTATTTATGAATTATTTTGAGTATAAAATAGACATGAAAACTTATGACCACCACTGTGGAAATAATTTATTTATTCAGGGAACTGCTATTCATAAAACACCTATTTATACAATTTTCTAGGTGCTAGGATTGTTAACAGTTAACATGACAATAAATCTCTGTTATATCAGACCATACAATCATGCATACATGTGTGCATGTGCACATGAGTGTGCTGGAGGAAGTAGAGAAAATAAATAAGTAAAATCATAAGTAAAAAAGATGATTTCAGACACAGATAAGTACCTTGAAGAACATAAAACAGGAGTCTGTAATGCAGAAGGAAGTACAAGAGGTACTGTATTTCAACTGAGCCATTAGGGAGAAGTTCACACTTGAACAATAGAGGAGCTGGATAAGCAAAGACATGAAGAAAATTTTCTAGATAGTGAATGTAATGGATAAAAGGTCCCCAAGTTAGGCATAAATATGTCACAAATGGAGAATAGGAAGAATAGAATTGTTAGAGCCCAGTGAGGTTGAAGGAGATCAATTTGGATACATTGTTGGGGGCTGTGCAGATTCTTCTGGATCATTGTTAGAAGTTGGTTTATATTTTAAATGCAATGGGAAGTCATTTCATGGAGTTAAAAAGAAAGGGGAGGGCTTCTTTTCAAGTTTAATATACCATTCTGACTGTTATGTGCAGAACAGTGAAGGAGTAGAAAGTGGGAGATTCGTTATACCACCATGGTGGGCCAGGCGAGATGTTTTGTCAACTTCCGGTATATGGTAATTACCCCATAGAAATGTAGAGATGCAGGAAAGCAGGCGAATTCAGAATATATTTGGGAAGTGTTGATGGACTGTGGATGGATGAATTTATGAGGGGAACAAAATATGATTGTGACTTCTGGGCCACATTTCACTGAAACCAGAATGTGGGAGAACAGCTTATTTTATGGAGAAATATTTATTTATTTATTTATTTATTTATTTATTTATTTATTTATTTATTTTGCTTTTTCCTTAAGTTTGAGATAGCTACTAAACTCCTAAGAATGGACAGCAACTGGTTCCTAAGAACCAGTAGGTAACTGGTTCTATGAATCTGGACCTCAGTGAAAGAGATGGGGCTAGAAATACAAAGTTGGGGATGAGTCAATAGATGGATAGCATTTAAACCCAGAAGGCTGGATGAGGAAGCTTTGTGAGAGAATGTAGACAAATTAATAAAATACGGAATCACATTTATAAAACTTTAGTCACAGTGTCCTGGTTCATGCCTTCTGTTTTGCTACCTTAGTTATTTTTAGTAGACATATTTAATTTTAAATTCAGTGTACTGACATTGATATTTTCTTTGAGGGTAAGCTTTATATTTGTCTAAATTAGAAAATCCTTTCTTACTATATTGTCATTAAGAACAGTATCTATTATCTTCAATATTTACATATCTACATTGTACCTGGGGATGAGGGCTTGGAAATGAGGTGAAGGGCTAGTAAAATTTCTCTTCTTAAAAATGTGGATGCCTAATTGACTCAGCATCATTTATATTCAAATCTTTTTCCTCATTAATTTTTAACCATGTCATAAAATACACAACTGTATGTGCAACAGTCTGCTAAACTCTCTAATGTGTGCTGTTAGTTTATTTAACTGTCTCCATTGCACACTGTCTTAATTTAGCTTTGTAATAATTCTTGAAAGCTCTTGGGACAATTTCTTTTCTGAGAGTTTTGGGAGTCCCTTGTCTTTTAATAAATCTTTATATTCTCAATTACATTTTAGAATTGCTTTGTCAAGCAACAGAGAAACGAATCTGCTCCAAATTGATAGAATTGTATTTGAATATTCATATGTTCAAAAGTCTTCAAATTTTCCACTTAATGTGCTTTGACATGTTTACAGTACTAAATGTTACAGTGAAGATACACAGTAAATCTATTTATTTGGATTTTCAAAAAATTGTCAAGCAATCGTCAAGGACTTTTCATCTTCATCTCAAAG